>NC_064619.1:762141262-763391262 GCF_023898315.1 Schistocerca nitens
TTCTTGTACTTAAGTCGGCATTATGTCTTTTATATTTAATTTCGATGCAATTTCTGTGTTTCATCGTCACTGTGAAGGTGCAAGGGATACAGTAAAACTGCAGAGGTGCATCGGAATGTAAAACTGGTGACACAGGACACGCTCAAAACATAGACAGTAGGAAGACTCAGTCTTCCTGTACCTAAGTCGGAATTGTGTCTCTTATATTTAATTCCGATGCAATTTCTGTGTTTCATCGTCAATGGAAAGGTCCAATGGATACAGTAAACCTGCAGAGGTGCATCGGAATGTAAAACTGGTGACACTGAAAACGCTCAAAACATAGACCGTAAGATGACTCAGTTTTCTTGTACTTAACGTTGTGTCTCTTATATTTAATTCCGATGTAATTTCTGTGTTTCATCGTCAATGGGAAGGTCCAATGGATACAGTAAACCTGCAGAGGTGCATCGAAATGTAAAACTGGTGACGCAGGAAACGCTCAAAGCATACACAGTAGGAAGACTCAATCTTCCTGTACTTAAGTCGGCATTGTGTCTCTTATATTTAATTCCGATGCAATTTCTGTGTTTCATCGTCAATGTGAAAATCCAAGGGATACAGTAAACCTGCAGAGGTGCATCGGAATGTAAACCTGGTGACTCAGGAAACGCTCAAAACATAGACAGTAGGAAGACTCAGTCTTCCTCTACTTAAGACGTCATTGTGTCTCTTATATTTAATTCCGATGCAATTTCTGTGTTTCATCGTCAATGGGTAGGTCCAAGGGATACAGTAACCCTGCAGAGGTGCATCGGAATGTAAAGCTGGTGACACAGGAAGCGCTCATAACATAGACCCTAAGAAGACTCAGTTTTCTTGTACTTAATTCGGCATTGTGTCTTTTATAATTAATTCCGATGCAATTTCTGTGTTTCATCGTCACTGTGAAGGTCCAAGGGATACAGTAAACCTGCAGAGGTGCATCGGAATGTAGAACTGATGACACAGGAAACGCTCAAAACATAGACAGTAGGATGACTCAGTCTTCCTGTACCTAAGTCAGCATTGTGTCTCTTATACTTAATTCCGATGTAATTTCTGTGTTTCGGCGTCTATGGGAAGGTCCAATGGATACAGTAAACCTGCAGAGTTGCATGGGAATGTAAAACTAGTGACACAGGAAACGCTCAAAACATAGACCGTAAGAAGACTCAGTTTTCTTGTACTTAACTCAACGTTGTGTCTCTTATATTTAATTCCGATGTAATTTCTGTGTTTCATCGTCAATGGGAAGGTCCAATGGATACAGTAAACCTGCAGAGGTGCATCGGAATGTAAAACTGGTGACGCAGGAAACGCTCAAAACATAGACAGTAGGAAGACTCAATGTTCCTGTACTTAAGTCGGCATTGTGTCTCTTATATTTAATTCCGATGCAATTTCTGTGGTTCATCGTCAATGCGAATATCCAAGGGATACAGTAAACCTACGGAGGTGCATCGGAATGTAAAACTGGTGACACAGGAAACGCTCAAAACATAGACAATAGGAAGACTCAGCCTTCCTGTACTTAAGTCGGCATTGTGTCTCTTATATTTAATTCCGATGCTATTTCTGTGTTTCATCGTCAATGGGAAGGTCCAATGGATACAGTAAACCTGCAGAGGTGGATCGGAATGAAAAACTGGTGACACACGAATCGCTCAAAACATAGACAGTAGGAAGACTCAGTCTTCCTGTACTTCAGTCGGCATTGTGTCTCTTATATTTAATTCCGATGCATTTTCTGTGTTTCATCGTCAATGGGAAGGTCCAAGGGATACAGTAAACCTGCAGAGGTGCATCGGAATGTAAAACTGTTGACACAGGAAACGCTCAAACATTGACAGTAGGAAGACTCTGTCATCCTGTACTGAAGTCGGCATTGTGTCATATACTTAATTCCGATGCAATTTCTGTCTTTTTTCGTCAATGGGAAGGTCCAAGGGATACAGTAACCCTGCAGAGGTGCATCGGAATGTAAAACTGGAGACACAGGAAGCGCTCATATCATAGACCCTAAGAAGACTCAGTTTTCTTGTACTTAAGTCGGCATTATGTCTTTTATATTTAATTCCGATGCAATTTCTGTGTTTCATCGTCACTGTGAAGGTGCAAGGGATACAGTAAAACTGCAGAGGTGCATCGTAATGTAAAACTGGTGACACAGGACACGCTCAAAATATAGATAGTAGGAAGACTCAGTCTTCCTGTACATAAGTCGGAATTGTGTCTCTTATATTTAATTCCGATGCAATTTCTGTGTTTCATCGTCAATGGGAAGGTCCAATGGATACAGTAAACCTGCAGAGGTGCATCGGAATGTAAAACTGGTGACACTGAAAACGCTCAAAACATAGACCGTTAGAAGACTCAGTTTTCTTGTACTTAACTCAACGTTGTGTCTCTTATATTTAATTCCTATGTAATTTCTGTGTTTCATCGTCAATGGGAAGGTCCAATGGATACAGTAAACCTGCAGAGGTGCATCGAAATGTAAAACTGGTGACGCAGGAAACGCTCAAAACATAGACAGTAGGAAGACTCAATGTTCCATTACTTAAGTCGGCATTGTGTCTCATATAATTAATTCCGATGCAATTTCTGTGGTTCATCGTCAATGGGAAGATCCAAGGGATACAGTAAACCCTCAGAGGTGCATCGGAATGTAAAAGTGGTGACACAAGAGATGCTCAAAACATAGACAGTAGGAAGACTCAGCCTTCCTGTTCTTAAGTCGGCGTTGTGACTCTTATATTAATTCCGATGCTATTTCTGTGTTTCATCGTCAATGGGAAGGTCCAATGGATACAGTAAACCTACAGAGGTGCATCGGAATGTAAAATTGGTGACGCAGGAAACGCTCAAAGCATACACAGTAGGAAGACTCAATCTTCCTGTACTTAAGTCGGCATTGTGTCCCTTCTATTTAATTCCGATGCAATTTCTGTGTTTCATCGTCAATGTGAAAATCCAAGGGATACAGTAAACCTGGAGAGGTGCATCGGAATGTAAACCTGGTGACTCAGGAAACGCTTAAAACATAGACAGTAGGAAGACTCAGTCTTCCTCTACTTAAGACGTCATTGTGTCTCTTATATTTAATTCTGATGCAATTTCTATGTTTCATCGTCACTGTGTGCAAGGGATACAGTAAACCTGCAGAGGTGCATCAAAATGGAAAACTGGTGACACAGGACACACTCAAAACATAGACAGTAGGAAGACTCAGTCTTCCTGTACCTTAGTCGGCATTGTGTCTCTTATATTTAATTCCGATGCAATTTCTGTGTTTCATCGTCCATGGGAAGGTCCAAGGGATACAGTAAACCTGCAGAGGTGCATCGGAATGTAAAACTGGTGACACTGGAAACGCTCAAAACATAGACCGTAAGAAGACTCAGTTTTCTTGTACTTATGTCAACGTTGTGTCTCTTATATTTAATTCCGATGTAATTTCTGTGTTTCATCGTCAATGGGAAGGTCCAATGGATACAGTAAACCTGCAGAGGTGCATCGGAATGTAAAACTGGTGACGCAGGAAACGCTCAAACATAGACAGTAGGAAGACTCAATGTTCCTGTACTTAAGTCGGTATTGTGTCTATTACATTTAATTCCGATGCAATTTCTGTGTTTCATCGTCAATGGGAAGATCCAAGGGATACAATAAACCTGCAGAGTTGCATCGGAATGTAAAACTGATGACACAGGAAACGCTCAAAACATAGACAGTAGGAAGACTCAGCCTTCCTGTACTTAAGTCGGCATTGTGTCTCTTATATTTAATTCCGATGCAATTTCTGTGATTCATCGTCAATGGGAAGATCCAAGAGATACAGTAAACCTGCAGAGGTGCATCGGTATGTAAAACTGATGACACAGGAAACGCTCAAAACATAGACATTAGGAATACTCAATCTTCCTGTACTTCAGTCGGCATTGTGTCTCTTATATTTAATTCCGATGCAATTTCTGTGTTTCATCGTCAATGGGAAAATCCAAGGGATACAGTACCCCTGCAGAGGTGCATCAAAATGTAAAACTGGTGACACAGGAAGCGCTCATAACATAGACCCTAAGAAGACTCAGTTTTCTTGTACTTATGTCGGCATTGTGTCTTTTATATTTAAGTCCGATGCAATTTCTGTGTTTCATCGTCACTGTGAAGGTTCAAGGGATACAGTAAAACTGCAGAGGTTCATCGGAATGTAAAACTGGTGACACAGGACACGCTCAAAACATAGACAGTAGGAAGACTCAAGTCTTCCTGTACCTAAGTCGGCATTGTGTCTCTTATATTTAATTCCGATGCAATTTCTGTGTTCCATCGTCCATGGGAAGGTCCAATGGATACAGTAAACCTGCAGAGGTGCATCGGAATGTAAAACTGGTGACACTGGAAACGCTCAAAACATAGACAGTTGGATGACTTGGTCTTCCTGTACTTAAGACGACATTGTTTCTCTTATATATAATTCCGATGCAATATCTGTGTTTCATCGTCAATGGGAAGGTCCAAGGGATACAGTAAACCTGCAGAGGTGCATCGGAATGTAAAACTGTCGACACAAGAAACGCTCAAAACATAGACAGTAGGAAGACTCAGTCTCCCTGTACCTAAGTCGGCATTGTGTCTCTTATATTTAATTCCGATGCAATTTCTCTGTTTTTTCATCAATGGGAAGGTCCAAGGGATACAGTAAACCTGAAGAGGTGAATTGGAATGTAAAACTGGTGACTCAGGAAACGCTCAAAACATAGACCGTAAGAAGACTCAGTTTTCTTGTACTTAAGTGAACGTTGTGTCTCTTATATTTAATTCCGATGTAATTTCTGTGTTTCAACGTCAATGGGAAGGTCCAATGGATACAGTAAACCTGCAGAGGTGCATCGGAATGTAAAACTGGTGACGCAGGAAACGCTCAAACATAGACAGTAGGAAGACTCAATGTTCCTGTACTTAAGTCGGTATTGTGTCTATTACATTTAATTCCGATGCAATTTCTGTGTTTCATCGTCAATGGGAAGATCCAAGGGATACAATAAACCTGCAGAGTTGCATCGGAATGTAAAACTGATGACACAGGAAACGCTCAAAACATAGACAGTAGGAAGACTCAGCCTTCCTGTACTTAAGTCGGCATTGTGTCTCTTATATTTAATTCCGATGCAATTTCTGTGATTCATCGTCAATGGGAAGATCCAAGAGATACAGTAAACCTGCAGAGGTGCATCGGTATGTAAAACTGGTGACACAGGAAACGCTCAAAACATAGACATTAGGAATACTCAATCTTCCTGTACTTCAGTCGGCATTGTGTCTCTTATATTTAATTCCGATGCAATTTCTGTGTTTCATCGTCAATGGGAAAATCCAAGGGATACAGTACCCCTGCAGAGGTGCATCAAAATGTAAAACTGGTGACACAGGAAGCGCTCATAACATAGACCCTAAGAAGACTCAGTTTTCTTGTACTTATGTCGGCATTGTGTCTTTTATATTTAAGTCCGATGCAATTTCTGTGTTTCATCGTCACTGTGAAGGTTCAAGGGATACAGTAAAACTGCAGAGGTTCATCGGAATGTAAAACTGGTGACACAGGACACGCTCAAAACATAGACAGTAGGAAGACTCAAGTCTTCCTGTACCTAAGTCGGCATTGTGTCTCTTATATTTAATTCCGATGCAATTTCTGTGTTCCATCGTCCATGGGAAGGTCCAATGGATACAGTAAACCTGCAGAGGTGCATCGGAATGTAAAACTGGTGACACTGGAAACGCTCAAAACATAGACAGTTGGATGACTTGGTCTTCCTGTACTTAAGACGACATTGTTTCTCTTATATATAATTCCGATGCAATATCTGTGTTTCATCGTCAATGGGAAGGTCCAAGGGATACAGTAAACCTGCAGAGGTGCATCGGAATGTAAAACTGTCGACACAAGAAACGCTCAAAACATAGACAGTAGGAAGACTCAGTCTCCCTGTACCTAAGTCGGCATTGTGTCTCTTATATTTAATTCCGATGCAATTTCTCTGTTTTTTCATCAATGGGAAGGTCCAAGGGATACAGTAAACCTGAAGAGGTGAATTGGAATGTAAAACTGGTGACTCAGGAAACGCTCAAAACATAGACCGTAAGAAGACTCAGTTTTCTTGTACTTAAGTGAACGTTGTGTCTCTTATATTTAATTCCGATGTAATTTCTGTGTTTCAACGTCAATGGGAAGGTCCAATGGATACAGTAAACCTGCAGAGGTGCATCGGAATGTAAAACTGGTGACGCAGGAAACGCTCAAAACATAGACAGTAGGAAGACTCAATGTTCCATTACTTAAGTCGGCATTGTGTCTCTTATATTTAATTCCAATGCAATTTCTGTGGTTCATCGTCAATGGGAAGATCCAATGGATACAGTAAACCTGCAGAGGTGCATCGGAATGTAATATTGGTGACGCAGGAAACGCTCAATACATACAAAGTAGGAAGACCGAATCTTCCTGTACTTAAGTCGGCATTGTGTCTCTTATATTTAATTCCGATGCAATTTCTGTGTTTCATCGTCAATGTGAAAATCCGAGGTATACAGTAAACCTGCAGAGGTGCATCGGAATGTAAACCTGGTGACTCAGGAAACGCTCAAAACATACACAGTAGAATGACTCAGTCTTTCTGTACTTAAGTCGGCATTGTGTCTCTTATATTTAATTCCGATGCAATTTCTGTGTTTCATCGTCAATGGGAAGGTCAAAGGGATACAGTAACCCTGCAGAGGTGCATCGGAATGTAAAACTGGTGACACAGGAAGCGCTCATAACATAGACCCTAAGAAGACTCAATTTTCTTGTACTTAAGTCGGCATTGTGTCTTTTATATTTAATTCCGATGCAATTTCTGTGTTTCATCGTCACTGTGAAGGTCCAAGGGATACAGTCAACCTGCAGAGGTGCATTGGAATGTAAAACTGGTGACACAGGACACGCTCAAAACATAGACAGTAGGATGACTCAGTCTTCCTGTACCTAAGTCGGCATTGTGTCTCTTATATTTAATTCCGATTCAATTTCTCTGTTTTTTCATCAATGGGAAGGTCCAAGGGATACAGTAAACCTGAAGAGGTGAATTGGAATGTAAAACTGGTGACTCAGGAAACGCTCAAAACATAGACCGTAAGAAGACTCAGTTTTCTTGTACTTAAGTGAACGTTGTGTCTCTTATATTTAATTCCGATGTAATTTCTGTGTTTCAACGTCAATGGGAAGGTCCAATGGATACAGTTAACCTGCAGAGGTGCATCGGAATGTAAAACTGGTGACGCAGGAAACGCTCAAAACATAGACAGTAGGAAGACTCAATGTTCCATTACTTAAGTCGGCATTGTGTCTCTTATATTTAATTCCAATGCAATTTCTGTGGTTCATCGTCAATGATACGGTCCAATGGATACAGTAAACCTGCAGAGGTGCATCGGAATGTAATATTGGTGACGCAGGAAACGCTCAATACATACAAAGTAGGAAGACTCAATCTTCCTGTACTTAAGTCGGCATTGTGTCTCTTATATTTAATTCCGATGCAATTTCTGTGTTTCATCGTCAATGTGAAAATCCAAGGTATACAGTAAACCTGCAGAGGTGCATCGGAATGTAAACCTGGTGACTCAGGAAACGTTCAAAACATAAACAGTAGAATGACTCAGTCATTCTGTACTTAAGTCGGCATTGTGTCTCTTATATTTAATTCCGATGCAATTTCTGTGTTTCATCGTCAATGGGAAGGTCAAAGGGATACAGTAACCCTGCAGAGGTGCATCGGAATGTAAAACTGGTGACACAGGAAGCGCTCATAACATAGACCCTAAGAAGACTCAATTTTCTTGTACTTAAGTCGGCATTGTGTCTTTTATATTTAATTCCGATGCAATTTCTGTGTTTCATCGTCACTGTGAAGGTCCAAGGGATACAGTCAACCTGCAGAGGTGCATCGGAATGTAAAACTGGTGACACAGGACACGCTCAAAACATAGACAGTAGGATGACTCAGTCTTCCTGTACCTAAGTCAACATTGTGTCTCTTATATTTAATTCCGATGTAATTTCTGTGTTTCGTCGTCTATGGGAAGGTCCAATGGATACAGTAAACCTGCAGAGTTGCATCGGAATGTAAAACTGGTGACACAGGAAACGCTCAAAACATAGACCGTAAGAAGACTCAGTTTTCTTGTACTTAACTCAACGTTGTGTCTCTTATATTTAATTCCGATGTAATTTCTGTGTTTCATCGTCAATGGGAAGGTCCAATGGATACAGTGAACCTGCAGAGGTGCATCGGAATGTAAAACTGGTGACGCAGAAAACGCTCAAAACATAGACCGTAGGAAGACTCAATGTTCCTGTACTTAAGTCGGCATTGTGTCTCTTATATTTAATTCCGATGCAATTTCAGTGTTTCATCGTCAATGCGAATATCCAAGGGATACAGTAAACCTACGGAGGTGCATCGGAATGTAAAACTGGTGACACAGGAAACGCTCAAAACATAGAAAATAGGAAGACTCAGCCTTCCTGTACTTAAGTCGGCATTGTGTCTCTTATATTTAATTCCGATGCTATTTCTGTGTTTCATCGTCAATGGGAAGGTCGAATGGATACAGTAAACCTGCAGAGGTGGATCGTAATGTAAAACTGGTGACACAGGAAACGCTCAAAACATAGACAGTAGGAAGACTCAGTCTTCCTGTACTTCAGTCGGCATTGTGTCTCTTATATTTAATTCCGATGCATTTTCTGTGTTTCATCGTCAATGGGAAGGTCCAAGGGATACAGTAAACCTGCAGAGGTGCATCGCAATGTAAAACTGTTGACACAGGAAACGCTCAAACATTGACAGTAGGAAGACTCTGTCTTCCTGTACTGAAGTCGGCATTGTGTCATATACTTAATTCCGATGCAATTTCTGTCTTTTTTCGTCAATGGGAAGGTCCAAGGGATACAGTAACCCTGCAGAGGTGCATCGGAATGTAAAACTGGTGACACAGGAAGCGCTCATATCATAGACCCCAAGAAGACTCAGTTTTCTTGTACTTAAGTCGGCATTATGTCTTTTATATTTAATTCCGATGCAATTTCTGTGTTTCATCGTCAATGGGAAGGTCCAAGGGATACAGTAACCCTGCAGAGGTGCATCGGAATGTAAAACTGGTGACACAGGACACGCTCAAAACATAGACAGTAGGAAGACTCAGTCTTCCTGTACCTAAGTCGGAATTGTGTCTCTTATATTTAATTCCGATGCAATTTCTGTGTTTCATCGTCAATGGGAAGGTCCAATGGATACAGTAAACCTGCAGAGGTGCATCGGAATGTAAAACTGGTGACACTGAAAACGCTCAAAACATAGACCGTAAGAAGACTCAGTTTTCTTGTACTTAACTCAACGTTGTGTCTCTTATATTTAATTCCGATGTAATTTCTGTGTTTCATCGTCAATGGGAAGGTCCAATGGATACAGTAAACCTGCAGAGGTGCATCGAAATGTAAAACTGGTGACGCAGGAAACGCTCAAAACATAGACAGTAGGAAGACTCAATGTTCCATTACTTAAGTCGGCATTGTGTCTCATATATTTAATTCCGATGCAATTTCTGTGGTTCATCGTCAATGGGAAGATCCAAGGGATACAGTAAACCTGCAGAGGTGCATCGGAATGTAAAAGTGGTGACACAGGAGATGCTCAAAACATAGACAGTAGGAAGACTCAGCCTTCCTGTTCTTAAGTCGGCGTTGTGACTCTTATATCAATTCCGATGCTATTTCTGTGTTTCATCGTCACTGTGAAGGTTCAAGGGATACAGTAAAACTGCAGAGGTTCATCGGAATGTAAAACTGGTGACACAGGACACGCTCAAAACATAGACAGTAGGAAGACTCAAGTCTTCCTGTACCTAAGTCGGCATTGTGGCTCTTATATTTAATTCCGATGCAATTTCTGTGTTCCATCGTCCATGGGAAGGTCCAATGGATACAGTAAACCTGCAGAGGTGCATCGGAATGTAATCCTGGTGACTCAGGAAACGCTCAAAACATAGACAGTAGGAAGACTCAGTCTTCCTCTACTTAAGACGTCATTGCGTCTCTTACACTTAATTCCGATGCAATTTCTGTGTTTCATCGTCAATGGGTAGGTCCAAGGGATACAGTAACCCTGCAGAGGTGCATCGGAATGTAAAGCTGGTGACACAGGAAGCGCTCATAACATAGACCCTAAGAAGACTCAGTTTTCTTGTACTTAAGTCGGCATTGTGTCTTTTATAATTAATTCCGATGCAATTTCTGTGTTTCATCGTCACTGTGAAGGTCCAAGGGATACAGTAAACCTGCAGAGGTGCATCGGAATGTAGAACTGAAGAAACAGGAAACGCTCAAAACATAGACAGTAGGAACACTCAGTCTTCCTATACCTAAGTCGGCATTGTGTCTCTTATATTTAATTCCGATGCAATTTCTGTGTTTTTTCATCAGTGGGAAGGTCCAAGGGATACAGTAAACCTGCAGAGGTGCATCGGAATGTAAAACTGGTGACACAGGAAACGCTCAAAACATAGACAATTGAAAGACACACTCTTCCTGTACTTAAGTCGCATTGTGTCTCTTATATTTGATTCCGATGCAATTTCTGTGTTTCATCGTCAATGGGAAAGTCGAAAGGAAACAGTATACCTGCAGAGGTGCATCGGAATGTAAAACTGGTGACACAGGACACGCTCAAATTATAGACAGTAGGAAGACTCAGTCTTCCTGTACTTAAGTCGGCATTGCGTCTCATATATTTAATTCCGATGCAATTTCTGTGTTTCAGCGTCACTGTGTGCAAGGGATACAGTAAACCTGCAGAGGTGCATCAAAATGGAAAACTGATGACACAGGAAACGCTCAAAACATAGACAGTAGGAAGACTCAGTCTTCCTGTACCTAAGTCGGCATTGTGTCTCTTATATTTAAATCCGATGCAATTTCTGTGTTTCATCGTCAATGGGAAAATCCAAGGGATACAGTACCCCTGCAGAGGTGCATCAAAATGTAAAACTGGTGACACAGGAAGCGCTCATAACATAGACCCTAAGAAGACTCAGTTTTCTTGTACCTAAGACGACATTGTGTCTCTTATATATAATTCCGATGCAATTTCTGTGGTTCATCGTCAATGGGAAGATCCAAGGGATACAGTAAACCTGCAGAGGTGCATCGGAATGTAAAAGTGGTGACACAGGAGATGCTCAAAACATAGACAGTAGGAAGACTCAGCCTTCCAGTTCTTAAGTCGGCGTTGTGACTCTTATATTAATTCCGATGCTATTTCTGTGTTTCATCGTCAATGGGAAGGTCCAATGGATACAGTAAACCTGCAGAGGTGCATCGGAATGTAAAATTGGTGACGCAGGAAACGCTCAAAGCATACACAGTAGGAAGACTCAATCTTCCTGTACTTAAGTCGGCATTGTGTCTCTTATATTTAATTCCGATGCAATTTCTGTGATTCATCGTCAATGGGAAGATCCAAGAGATACAGTAAACCTGCAGAGGTGCATCGGTAAGTAAAACTGGTGACACAGGAAACGCTCAAAACATAGACATTAGGAATACTCAATCTTCCTGTACTTAAGTCGGCATTGTGTCTCTTATATTTAATTCCGATGCAATTTATGTGTTTCATCGTCAATGGGAAGGTCCAAGGGATACAGTAACCCTGCAGAGGTGCACCAAAATGTAAAACTGGTGACACAGGAAGCGCTCATAACATAGACCCTAAGAAGACTCAGTTTTCTTGTACTTATGTCGGCATTGTGTCTTTTATATTTAAGTCCGATGCAATTTCTGTGTTTCATCGTCACTGTGAAGGTTCAAGGGATACAGTAAAACTGCAGAGGTTCATCGGAATGTAAAACTGGTGACACAGGACACGCTCAAAACATAGACAGTAGGAGGACTCAAGTCTTCCTGTACCTAAGTCGGCATTGTGTCTCTTATATTTAATTCCGATGCAATTTCTGTGTTCCATCGTCCATGGGAAGGTCCAATGGATACAGTAAACCTGCAGAGGTGCATCGGAATGTAAAACTGATGACACAGGAAACGCTCAAAACATAGACAGTAGGAAGACTCAGCCTTCCTGTACTTAAGTCGGCATTGTGTCTCTTATATTTAATTCCGATGCAATTTCTGTGTTCCATCGTCCATGGGAAGGTCCAATGGATACAGTAAACCTGCAGAGGTGCATCGGAATGTAAAACTGTCGACACAAGAAACGCTCAAAACATAGACAGTAGGAAGACTCAGTCTCCCTGTACCTAAGTCGGCATTGTGTCTCCTATATTTAATTCCGATGCAATTTCTCTGTTTTTTCATCAATGGGAAGGTCCAAGGGATACAGTAAACCTGAAGAGGTGAATTGGAATGTAAAACTGGTGACTCAGGAAGCGCTCAAATCAAATACCGTAAGAAGACTCAGTTCTCTTGTGCTTAAGTCGGCATTGTGTCTTTTATATTTAATTCCGATGCAATTTCTGTGTTTCATCGTCACTGTGAAGGTCCATGGGATACAGTAATCCTGCAGAGGTGCATCGGAATGTAAAACTGGTGACACAGGACACGCTCAAAACATAGACAGTAGGAAGACTCAGTCTTCCTGTACCTTAGTCGGCATTGTGTCTCTTATATTTAATTCCGATGCAATTTCTGTGTTTCATCGTCCATGGGAAGGTCCAATGGATACAGTAAATCTGCAGAGGTGCATCGGAATTTAAAACTGGTGACACTGGAAACGCTCAAAACATAGACCGTAAGAAGACCCAGTTTTCTTGTACTTAAGTCAACGTTGTGTCTCTTATATTTAATTCCGATGTAATTTCTGTGTTTCATCGTCAATGGGAAGGTTCAAGGGATACAGTAAACCTGCAGAGGTGCATCGTAATGTAAAACTGGTGACGCAGGAAACGCTCAAAACATAGACAGTCGGAAGACTCAATGTTCCTGTACTTAAGTCGGTATTGTGAATCTTACATTTAATTCCGATGCAATTTCTGTGTTTCATCGTCAATGGGAAGATCCTAGGGATACAATAAACCTGCAGAGGTGCATCGGAATGTAAAACTGGTGACTCAGGAAACGCTCAAAACATTTACAGTAGGAAGACTCAGCCTTCCTGTACTTAAGTCGGCATTGTGTCTCTTATATTTAATTCCGATGCAATTTCTGTGATTCATCGTCAATGGGAAGATCCAAGAGATACAGTAAACCTGCAGAGGTGCTTCGGAATGTAAAACTGGTGACACAGGAAACGCTCAAAACATAGACATTAGGAATACCCAGTCTTCCTGTACTTAAGTCGGCATTGTGTCTCTTATATTTAATTCCGATGCTATTTCTGTGTTTCATCGTCAATGGGAAGGTCCAAGGGATACAGTAACCCTGCAGAGGTGCACCAAAATGTAAAACTGGTGACACAGGGAGCGCTCATAACATAGACCCTAAGAAGACTCAGTTTTCTTGTACTTATGTCGGCATTGTGTCTTTTATATTTAATTCCGATGCAATTTCTGTGTTTCATCGTCACTGTGAAGGTTCAAGGGATAAAGTAAAACTGCAGAGGTTCATCGGAATGTAAAACTGGTGACACTGGAAACGCTCAAATCATAGACAGTTGGATGACTTTGTCTTCCTGTACTTAAGACGACATTGTGTGTCTTATATATAATTCCGATGCAATTTCTGTGGTTCATCGTCAATGGGAAGATCCAAGGGATACAGTAAACCTGCAGAGGTGCATCGGAATGTAAAAGTGGTGACACAGGAGATGCTCAAAACATAGACAGTAGGAAGACTCAGCCTTCCTGTTCTTAAGTCGGAGTTGTGACTCTTATATTAATTCCGATGCTATTTCTGTGTTTCATCGTCAATGGGAAGGTCCAATGGATACAGTAAACCTGCAGAGGTGCATCGGAATGTAAAATTGGAGACGCAGGAAACGCTCAAAGCATACACAGTAGGAAGACTCAATCTTCCTGTACTTAAGTCGGCATTGTGTCTCTTATATTTAATTCCGATGCAATTTCTGTGTTTCAACGTCAATGTGAAAATCCAAGGGATACAGTAAACCTGCAGAGGTGCATCGGAATGTAATCCTGGTGACTCAGGAAACGCTCAAAACATAGACAGTAGGAAGACTCAGTCTTCCTCTACTTAAGACGTCATTGTGTCTCTTATACTTAATTCCGATGCAATTTCTGTGTTTCATCGTCAATGGGTAGGTCCAAGGGATACAGTAACCCTGCAGAGGTGCATCGGAATGTAAAGCTGGTGACACAGGAAGCGCTCATAACATAGACCCTAAGAAGACTCAGTTTTCTTGTACTTAAGTCGGCATTGTGTCTTTTATAATTAATTCCGATGCAATTTCTGTGTTTCATCGTCACTGTGAAGGTCCAAGGGATACAGTAAACCTGCAGAGGTGCATCGGAATGTAGAACTGATGACAGAGGAAACGCTCAAAACATAGACAGTAGGAACACTCAGTCTTCCTGTACCTAAGTCGGCATTGTGTCTCTTATATTTAATTCCGATGCAATTTCTGTGTTTTTTCATCAGTGGGAAGGTCCAAGGGATACAGTAAACCTGCAGAGGTGCATCGGAAAGTAAAACTGGTGACACAGGAAACGCTCAAAACATAGACAATTGAAAGACACACTCTTCCTGTACTTAAGTCGCATTGTGTCTCTTATATTTCATTCCGATGCAATTTCTGTGTTTCATCGTCAATGGGAAAGTCGAAAGGAAACAGTATACCTGCAGAGGTGCATCGGAATGTAAAACTGGTGACAAAGGACACGCTCAATTCATAGACAGTAGGAAGACTCAGTCTTCCTGTACTTAAGTCGGCATTGCGTCTCATATATTTAATTCCGATGCAATTTCTGTGTTTCAGCGTCACTGCGTGCAAGGGATACAGTAAACCTGCAGAGGTGCATCAAAATGGAAAACTGATGACACAGGAAACGCTCAAAACATAGACAGTAGGAAGACTCAGTCTTCCTGTACCTAAGTCGGCATTGTGTCTCTTATATTTAAATCCGATGCAATTTCTGTGTTTCATCGTCAATGGGAAAATCCAAGGGATACAGTTCCCCTGCAGAGGTGCATCATAATGTAAAACTGGTGACACAGGAAGCGCTCATAACATAGACCCTAAGAAGACTCAGTTTTCTTGTACTTAAGTCGGCATTGTGTCTTTTATATTTAATTCCGATGCAATTTCTGTGTTTCATCGTCACTGTGAAGGTCCATGGGATACAGTAATCCTGCAGAGGTGCATCGGAATGTAAAACTGGTGACACAGGACACGCTCAAAACATAGACAGTAGGAAGATTCAGTCTTCCTGTACCTTAGTCGGCATTGTGTCTCTTATATTTAATTCCGATGCAATTTATGTGTTTCATCGTCCATGGGAAGGTCCAATGGATAAAGTAAACCTGCAGAGGTGCATAGGAATGTAAAACTGGTGACACTGGAAACGCTCAAAACATAGACCGTAAGAAGACTCAGTTTTCTTGTACTTAAGTCAACGTTGTGTCTCTTATATTTAATTCCGATGTAATTTCTGTGTTTCATCGTCAATGGGAAGGTCCAATGGATACAGTAAACCTGCAAAGGTGTATCGGAATGTAAAACTGGTGACGCAGGAAACGCTCAAAACATAGACAGTAGGAAGACTCAGTCTCCCTGTTCCTAAGTCGGCATTGTGTCTCTTATATTTAATTCCGATGCAATTTCTCTGTTTTTTCATCAATGGGAAGGTCCAAGGGATACAGTAAACCTGAAGAGGTGAATTGGAATGTAAAACTGGTGACTCAGGAAGCGCTCAAATCAAATACCGTAAGAAGACTCAGTTCTCTTGTGCTTAAGTCGGCATTGTGTCTTTCATATTTAATTCCGATGCAATTTCTGTGTTTCATCGTCACTGTGAAGGTCCATGGGATACAGTAATCCTGCAGAGGTGCATCGGAATGTCAAACTGGTGACACAGGACACGCTCAAAACATAGACAGTAGGAAGACTCAGTCTTCCTGTACCTTAGTCGGCATTGTGTCTCTTATATTTAATTCCGATGCAATTTCTGTGTTTCATCGTCCATGGGAAGGTCCAATGGATACAGTAAACCTGCAGAGGTGCATCGGAATGTAAAACTGGTGACACTGGAAACGCTCAAAACATAGACCGTAAGAAGACCCAGTTTTCATGTACTTAAGTCAACGTTGTGTCTCTTATATTTAATTCCGATGTAATTTCTGTGTTTCATCGTCAATGGGAAGGTTCAAGGGATACAGTAAACCTGCAGAGGTGCATCGTAATGTAAAACTGGTGACGCAGGAAACGCTCAAAACATAGACAGTCGGAAGACTCAATGTTCCTGTACTTAAGTCGGTATTGTGAATCTTACATTTAATTCCGATGCAATTTCTGTGTTTCATCGTCAATGGGAAGATCCTAGGGATACAATAAACCTGCAGAGGTGCATCGGAATGTAAAACTGGTGACTCAGGAAACGCTCAAAACATTTACAGTAGGAAGACTCAGCCTTCCTGTACTTAAGTCGGCATTGTGTCTCTTATATTTAATTCCGATGCAATTTCTGTGATTCATCGTCAATGGGAAGATCCAAGAGATACAGTAAACCTGCAGAGGTGCTTCGGAATGTAAAACTGGTGACACAGGAAACGCTCAAAACATAGACATTAGGAATACCCAGTCTTCCTGTACTTAAGTCGGCATTGTGTCTCTTATATTTAATTCCGATGCTATTTCTGTGTTTCATCGTCAATGGGAAGGTCCAAGGGATACAGTAACCCTGCAGAGGTGCACCAAAATGTAAAACTGGTGACACTGGAAACGCTCAAAACATAGACAGTAGGAAGACTCAGTCTTCCTGTACCTAAGTCGGCATTGTGTCTCTTATATTTAGTTCCGGTGCAATTTCTGTGTTTCATCGTCCATGGGAAGGTCCAATGGATACAGTAAACCTGCAGAGGTGCATCGGAATGTAAAACTGGTGACACTGGAAACGCTCAAATCATAGACAGTTGGATGACTTTGTCTTCCTGTACTTAAGACGACATTGTGCCTCTTATATATAATTCCGATGCAATTTCTGTGTTTCATCGTCAATGGGAAGGTCCAATGGATACAGTAACCTGCAGAGGTGCATCGGAATGTAAAACTGGTGACGCAGGAAACGCTCAAAACATAGACAGTAGGAAGACTCAATGTTCCTGTACTTAAGTCGGCATTGTGACTCTTATATTTAATTCCGATGCAATTTCTCTGATTCATCGTCAATGGGAAGATCCAAGGGATACAGTAAAGCTGCAGAGGTGCATCGGAATGTAAAACTGGAGACACAGGAAACGCTCAAAGAATAGACAGTAGGAATACTCAGTCTTCCTGTACTTAAGTCGGCATTGTGTCTCTTATATTTAAATCCGATGCAATTTCTGTGTTTGTTCGTCAATTGGAAGGTCCAATGGATACAGTAAACCTGCAGAGGTGGATCGGAATGTAAAACTGGTGACACAGGAAACGCTCAAAACATAGACAGTAGGAAGACTCATTCTTCCTGTACTTAAGTCGGCATTGTGTCTCTTATACTTAATTCCGATGCAATTTCTGTGTTGTTTCATCGTTAATGGGAAGGTCCAAGGGATACAGTAAACCTGCAGAGGTGCATCGGAATGTAAAACTGTCGACACAAGAAACGCTCAAAACATAGACAGTAGTCAAGACTCAGTCTTCCTGTACTTAAGTCGGCATTGTGTCTCTTATATTTAATTCCGATGGAATTTCTGTGTTTCATCGTCACTGTGAAGGTCCTAGGAATACAGTAAACCTGCAGAGGTGCATCAAAATGTAACACTGATGACACAGGAAACGCTCAAAACATAGACAGTAGGTAGACTCAGTCTTCCTGTACCTAAGTCGGCATTGTGTCTCTTATATTTAATTCCGATGCAATTTCTGTTTTTTCATCAAAGGGAAGGTCCAAGGGATACAGTAAACCTGAAGAGGTGAATTGGAACGTAAAACTGGTGCCTCAGGAAACGCTCAAATCAAAGACCGTAAGAAGACTCAGTTCTCTTGTACTTAAGTCGGCGTTGTGTCTCTTATATTTAATTGCGATGCAATTTCTGTGTTTCAACGTCAATGGGAAGGTCCAATGGATACAGTAAACCTGCAGAGGTGCATCGGAATGTAAAACTGGTGACACAGGAAACGCTCAAATCATAGACATTAGGAAGACTCAGTCTTCCTGTACTTAAGTCGGCATTGCGTCTCTTATATTTAATTCCGATGCAATTTCTGTGTTTCATCGTCACTGTGAAGGTGCAAGGGATACAGTAAACCTTCAGAGGTGCATCAAAATGGAAAACTGATGACACAGGAAACGCTCAAAACATAGACAGTAGGAAGACTCAGTCTTCCTAAACCTAAGTCGGCATTGTGTCTCTTATATTTAATTCCGATGCAATTTCCGTGTTTCATCGTCAATGGGAAAATCCAAGGGATACAGTAAACCTGCAGAGGTGCATCAAAATGTAAAACTGGTGACACAGGAAACGCTCAAAACATAGACAGTAGGAAGATTAAATGTTCCTGTACTTAAGTCGGCATTGTGACTCTTATATTTAATTCCGATGCAATTTCTCTGATTCATCGTCAATGGGAAGATCCAAGGGATACAGTAAAGCTGCAGAGGTGCATCGGAATGTAAAACTGGCGACACAGGAAACGCTCAAAACATAGACAGTTGAAAGACACACTCTTCCTGTACTTAAGTCGCATTGTGTCTCTTATATTCCATTCCTATGCAATTTATGTGTTTCATCGTCAATGGGAAAGTCGAAAGGAAAACAGTATACCTGCAGATGTGCATCGGAATGTAAAACTGGTGACACAGGAAACGCTCAAAACATAGACAGTAGAAAGACTCAGTCTTCCTGTACCTAAGTCGGCATTGTGTCTCTTATATTTAATTCCGATGCAATTTCTGTGTTACATCGTCACTGTGAAGGTGCAAGGGATACAGTAAACCTGCAGAGGTGCATCAAAATGGAAAACTGATGACACAGGAAACGCTCAAAACATAGACAGTAGGAAGACTCAGTCTTCCTGTACCTAAGTCGGCATTGTGTCTCTTATATTTAATTCCGATGCAATTTCTGTGTTTCATCGTCAATGAGAAAATCCAAGGGATACAGTAAACCTGCAGATGTGCATCAAAATGTGAAACTGATGACACAGGAAGCGCTCATAACATAGACCCCAAGAAGACTCAGTTTTCCTGTACTTATGGCGGCATTGTGTCTTTTATATTTAATTCCGATGCAATTTCTGTGTCTCATCGTCACTGTGAAGGTGCAAGGGATACAGTAACACTGCAGAGGTGCGTCTGAATGTAAAACTGGTGACACAGGAAGCGCTCATAACATAGACCCTAAGAAGACTCAGTTTACTTGTACTTAAGTCGGCATTGTGTCTTTTATATTTAATTCCGATGCAATTTCTGTGTTTCATCGTCACTGTGAAGGTCCATGGGATACAGTAATCCTGCAGAGGTGCATCGGAATGTAAAACTGGTGACACAGGACACGCTCAAAACATAGACAGTAGGAAGACTCAGTCTTCATGTACCTTAGTCGGCATTGTGTCTCTTATATTTAATTCCGATGTAATTTCTGTGTTTCATCGTCCATGGGAAGGTCCAATGGATACAGTAAACCTGCAGAGGTGCATCGGAATGTAAAACTGGTGACACTGGAAACGCTCAAAACATAGACCGTAAGAAGACTCAGTTTTCTTTTACTTAAGTCAACGTTGTGTCTCTTATATTTAATTCCGATGTAATTTCTGTGTTTCATCGTCAATGGGAAGGTTCAAGGGATACAGTAAACCTGCAGAGGTGCATCGGAATGTAAAACTGGTGACTCAGGAAACGCTCAAAACATTTACAGTAGGAAGACTCAGCCTTCCTGTACTTAAGCCGGCATTGTGTCTCTTATATTTAATTCCGATGCAATTTCTGTGATTCATCGTCAATGGGAAGATCCAAGAGATACAGTAAACCTGCAGAGGTGCTTCGGAATGTAAAACTGGTGACACAGGAAACGCTCAAAACATAGACATTAGGAATACCCAGTCTTCCTGTACTTAAGTCGGCATTGTGTCTCTTATATTTAATTCCGATGCTATTTCTGTGTTTCATCGTCAATGGGAAGGTTCAAGGGATAAAGTAAAACTGCAGAGGTTCATCGGAATGTAAAACTGGTGACACAGGACACGCTCAAAACATAGACAGTAGGAAGACTCAGTCTTCCTGTACCTAAGTCGGCATTGTGTCTCTTATATTTAGTTCCGGTGCAATTTCTGTGTTTCATCGTCCATGGGAAGGTCCAATGGATACAGTAAACCTGCAGAGGTGCATCGGAATGTAAAACTGGTGACACTGGAAACGCTCAAATCATAGACAGTTGGATGACTTTGTCTTCCTGTACTTAAGACGACATTGTGTCTCTTATATATAATTCCGATGCAATTTCTGTGTTTCATCGTCAATGGGAAGGTCCAATGGATACAGTAACCTGCAGAGGTGCATCGGAATGTAAAACTGGTGACGCAGGAAACGCTCAAAACATAGACAGTAGGAAGATTAAATGTTCCTGTACTTAAGTCGGCATTGTGACTCTTATATTTAATTCCGATGCAATTTCTCTGATTCATCGTCAATGGGAAGATCCAAGGGATACAGTAAAGCTGCAGAGGTGCATCGGAATGTAAAACTGGAGACACAGGAAACGCTCAAAAAATAGACAGTAGGAATACTCAGTCTTCCTGTACTTAAGTCGGCATTGTGTCTCTTATATTGAAATCCGATGCAATTTCTGTGTTTGTTCGTCAATTGGAAGGTCCAATGGATACAGTAAACATGCAGAGGTGGATCGGAATGTAAAACTGGTGACACAGGAAACGCTCAAAACATAGACAGTAGGAAGACTCATTCTTCCTGTACTTAAGTCGGCATTGTGTCTCTTATACTTAATTCCGATGCAATTTCTGTGTTGTTTCATCGTTAATGGGAAGGTCCAAGGGATACAGTAAACCTGCAGAGGTGCATCGGAATGTATAACTGTCGACACAAGAAACGCTCAAAACATAGACAGTAGGAAGACTCAGTCTTCCTGTACTTAAGTCGGCATTGTGTCTCTTATATTTAATTCCGATGGAATTTCTGTGTTTCATCGTCACTGTGAAGGTCCTAGGAATACAGTAAACCTGCAGAGGTGCATCAAAATGTAACACTGATGACACAGGAAACGCTCAAAACATAGACAGTAGGTAGACTCAGTCTTCCTGTACCTAAGTCGGCATTGTGTCTCTTATATTTAATTCCGATGCAATTTCTGTTTTTTCATCAATGGGAAGGTCCAAGGGATACAGTAAACCTGAAGAGGTGAATTGGAACGTAAAACTGGTGCCTCAGGAAACGCTCAAATCAAAGACCGTAAGAAGACTCAGTTCTCTTGTACTTAAGTCGGCGTTGTGTCTCTTATATTTAATTGCGATGCAATTTCTGTGTTTCAACGTCAATGGGAAGGTCCAATGGATACAGTAAACCTGCAGAGGTGCATCGGAATGTAAAACTGGTGACACAGGAAACGCTCAAATCATAGACATTAGGAAGACTCAGTCTTCCTGTACTTAAGTCGGCATTGCGTCTCTTATATTTAATTCCGATGCAATTTCTGTGTTTCATCGTCACTGTGAAGGTCCATGGGATACAGTAATCCTGCAGAGGTGCATCGGAATGTAAAACTGGTGACACAGGACACGCTCAAAACATAGACAGTAGGAAGACTCAGTCTTCCTGTACCTTAGTCGGCATTGTGTCTCTTATATTTAATTCCGATGTAATTTCTGTGTTTCAACGTCTATGGGAAGGTCCAATGGATACAGTAAACCTGCAGAGGTGCATCGGAATGTAAAACTGGTGACACTGGAAACGCTCAAAACATAGACCGTAAGAAGACTCAGTTTTCTTGTACTTAAGTCAACGTTGTGTCTCTTATATTTAATTCCGATGTAATTTCTGTGTTTCATCGTCAACGGGAAGGTTCAAGGGATACAGTAAACCTGCAGAGGTGCATCGGACTGTAAAACTGGTGACGCAGGAAACGCTCAAAACATAGACAGTCGGAAGACTCAATGTTCCTGTACTTAAGTCGGTATTGTGTCTCTTACATTTAATTCCGATGCAATTTCTGTGTTTCATCGTCAATGGGAAGATCCAAGGGATACAATAAACCTGCCGAGGTGCATCGGAATGTAAAACTGGTGATACAGGAAACGCTCAAAACATTTACAGTAGGAAGACTCAGCCTTCCTGTACTTAAGTCGGCATTGTGTCTCTTATATTTAATTCCGATGCAATTTCTGTGATTCATCGTCAATGGGAAGATCCAAGAGATACAGTAAACCTGCAGAGGTGCTTCGGAATGTAAAACTGGTGACACAGGAAACGCTCAAAACATAGACATTAGGAATACTCAGTCTTCCTGTACTTAAGTCGGCATTGTGTCTCTTATATTTAATTCCGATGCTATTTCTTTGTTTCATCGTCAATGGGAAGGTCCAAGGGATACAGTAACCCTGCAGAGGTGCACCAAAATGTAAAACTGGTGACACAGGAAGCGCTCATAACATAGACCCTAAGAAGACTCAGTTTTCTTGTACTTATGTCGGCATTGTGTCTTTTATATTTAATTCCGATGCAATTTCTGTGTTTCATCGTCACTGTGAAGGTTCAAGGGATAAAGTAAAACTGCAGAGGTTCATCGGAATGTAAAACTGGTGACACAGGACACGCTCAAAACATAGACAGTAGGAAGACTCAGTCTTCCTGTACCTAAGTCGGCATTGTGTCTCTTATATTTAATTCCGGTGCAATTTCTGTGTTTCATCGTCCATGGGAAGGTCCAATGGATACAGTAAACCTGCAGAGGTGCATCGGAATGTAAAACTGGTGACACTGGAAACGCTCAAATCATAGACAGTTGGATGACTTTGTCTACCTGTACTTAAGACTACATTGTGTCTCTTATATATAATTCCGATGCAATTTCTGTGTTTCATCGTCAATGGGAAGGTCCAATGGATACAGTAACCTGCAGATGTGCATCGGAATGTAAAACTGGTGACGCAGGAAACGCTCAAAACATAGACAGTAGGAAGACTCAATGTTCCTGTACTTAAGTCGGCATTGTGACTCTTATATTTAATTCCGATGCAATTACTCTGATTCATCGTCAATGGGAAGATCCAAGGGATACAGTAAAGCTGCAGAGGTGCATCGGAATGTAAAACTGGACACACAGGAAACGCTCAAAAAATAGACAGTAGGAATACTCAGTCTTCCTGTACTTAAGTCGGCATTGTGTCTCCTATATTTAATTCCGATGTAATTTCTGTGTTTGTTCGTCAATTGGAAGGTCCAATGGATACAGTAAACCTGCAGAGGTGGATCGGAATGTAAAACTGGTGACACAGGAAACGCTCAAAAAATAGACAGTAGGAAGACTCATTCTTCCTGTACTTAAGTCTGACATAGTGTCTCTTATATTTAATTCCTATGTATTTTCTGTGGTTCATCGTTAATGGGAAGGTCCAAGGGATACAGTAAACCTGCAGAGGTGCATCGGAATGTAAAACTGGTGACACAGGAAACGCACAAAACATAGACAGTAGGAAGACTCAATGTTCCTGTACTTAAGTCGGCATTGCGTCTCTTATATTTAATTCCGATGCAATTTCTGTGTTTCATCGTCACTGTGAAGGTCCTAGGAATACAGTAAACCTGCAGAGGTGCATCAAAATGTAACACTGATGACACAGGAAACGCTCAAAACATAGACAGTAGGAAGACTCAGTCTTCCTGTACTTAAGTCGGCATTGTGTCTCTTATATTTAATTCCGATGCAATTTCTGTGTTTCATCGTCACTGTGAAGGTCCTAGGAATACAGTAAACCTGCAGAGATGCATCAAAATGTAACACTGATGACACAGGAAACGCTCAAAACATAGACAGTAGGAAGACTCAGTCTTCCTGTACCTAAGTCGGCATTGTGTCTCTTATATTTAATTCCGATGCAATTTCTGTTTTTTCATCAATTGGAAGGTCCAAGGGATACAGGAAACCTGAAGAGGTGAATTGGAACGTAAAACGTGCCTCAGGAAACGCTCAAATCAAAGACCGTAAGAAGACTCAGTTCTCTTGTAATTAAGTCGGCGTTGTGTGTCTTATATTTAATTGCGATGCAATTTCTGTGTTTCAACGTCAATGGGAAGGTCCAATGGATACAGTAAACCTGCAGAGGTGCATCGGAATGTAAAACTGGTGACACAGGAAACGCTCAAATCATAGACATTAGGAAGACTCAGTCTTCCTGTACTTAAGTCGGCATTGCGTCTCTTATATTTAATTCCGATGCAATTTCTGTGTTTCATCGTCACTGTGAAGGTGCAAGGGATACAGTAAACCTGTAGAGGTGCATCAAAATGGAAAACTGATGACACAGGAAACGCTCAAAACATAGACAGTAGGAAGACTCAGTCTTCCTAAACCTAAGTCGGCATTGTGTCTCTTATATTTAATTCCGATGCAATTTCTGTGTTTCAACGTCAATGGGAAAATCCAAGGGATACAGTAAACCTGCAGAGGTGCATCAAAATGTAAAACTGGTGACACAGGAAGCGCTCATAACATAGACCCTAAGAAGACTCAGTTTTCTTATACTTATGTCGGCATTGTGTCTTTTATATTTAATTCCGATGCAATTTCTGTGTCTCATCGTCACTGTGAAGGTGCAAGGGATACAGTAACCCTGCAGAGGTGCGTCGGAATGTAAAACTGGTGACACAGGAAGCGCTCATAACATAGACCCTAAGAAGACTCAGTTTTCTTGTACTTCAAGGCCGCATTGTGTCTTTTATATTTAATTCCGATGCAATTTTTGCGTTTCATCTTCGCTGTGAAGGTCCATGGGATACAGTAATCCTGCAGAGGTGCATCGGAATGTAAAACTGGTGACACAGGAAACGCTCAAATCAAAGACCTTAAGAAGACTCAGTTCTCTTGTACTTAAGTCGGCGTTGTGTCTCTTATATTTAATTGCGATACAATTTCTGTGTTTCAACGTCAACGGGAAGGTCCAATGGATACAGTAAACCTGCAGAGGTGCATCGGAATGTAAAACTGGTGACACAGGAAACGCTCAAAACATAGACAATTGGAAGACACACTATTCCTGTACTTAAGTTGCATTGTGTCTCTTATATTCCATTCCGATGCAATTTCTGTGTTTCATCGTCAATGGGAAAGTCGAAAGGAAACAGTATACCTGCAGAGGTGCATCGGAATGTAAAACTGGTGACACAGGAAACGCTCAAATCATAGACAGTAGGAAGACTCAGTCTTCCTGTACTTATGTCGGCATTGTGTCTCTTATATTTAATTCCGATGCAATTTCTGTGTTTCATCGTCACTGTGAAGGTGCAAGGGATACAGTAAACCTGCAGAGGTGCATCAAAATGGAAAACTGATGACACAGGAAACGCTCAAATCATAGACAGTAGGAAGACTCAGTCTTCCTGTACCTAAGTCGGCATTGTGTCTCTTATATTTAATTCCGATGCAATTTCTGTTTTTTTATCAATGGGAAGGTCCAAGGGATACAGTAAACCTGAAGAGGTGAATTGGAACGTAAAACTGGTGCCTCAGGAAACGCTCAAATCAAAGACCGTAAGAAGACTCAGTTCTCTTGTACTTAAGTCGGCGTTGTGTCTCTTATATTTAATTGCGATGCAATTTCTGTGTTTCAACGTCAATGGGAAGGTCCAATGGATACAGTAAACCTGCAGAGGTGCATCAAAATGGAAAACTGGTGACACAGGAAACGCTCAAATCATAGACATTAGGAAGACTCAGTCTTCCTGTACTTAAGTCGGCATTGCGTCTCTTATATTTAATTCCGATGCAATTTCTGTGTTTCATCGTCACTGTGAAGGTGCAAGGGATACAGTAAACCTGCAGAGGTGCATCAAAATGGAAAACTGATGACACAGGAAACGCTCAAAACATAGACAGTAGGAAGACTCAGTCTTCCTAAACCTAAGTCGGCATTGTGTCTCTTATATTTAATTCCGATGCAATCTCTGTGTTTCATCGTCAATGGGAAAATCCAAGGGATACAGTAAACCTGCAGAGGTGCATCAAAATGTAAAACTGGTGACACAGGAAGCGCTCATAACATAGACCCTAAGAAGACTCAGTTTTCTTGTACTTATGTCGGCATTGTGTCTTTTATATTTAATTCCGATGCAATTTCTGTGTCTCATCGTCACTGTGAAGGTGCAAGGGATACAGTAACCCTGCAGAGGTGCGTCGGAATGTAAAACTGGTGACACAGGAAGCGCTCATAACATAGACCCTAAGAAGAATCAGTTTTCTTGTACTTAAGTCGGCTTTGTGTCTTTTATATTTAATTCCGATGCAATTTTTGCGTTTCATCTTCACTGTGAAGGTCCATGGGATACAGTAATCCTGCAGAGGTGCACCGGAATGTAAAACTGGTGACACAGGAAACGCTCAAATCAAAGACCGTAAGAAGACTCAGTTCTCTTGTACTTAAGTCGGCGTTGTGCCTCTTATATTTAATTGCGATACAATTTCTGTGTTTCAACGTCAATGGGAAGGTCCAATGGATACAGTAAACCTGCAGAGGTGCATCGGAATGTAAAACTGGTGACACAGGAAACGCTCAAAACATAGACAATTGAAAGACACACTCTTCCTGTACTTAAGTCGCATTGTGTCTCTTATATTCCATTCCGATGCAATTTCTGTGTTTCATCGTCAATGGGAAAGTCGAAAGGAAACAGTATACCTGCAGAGGTGCATCGGAATGTAAAACTGGTGACACAATAAACGCTCAAATCATAGACAGTAGGAAGACTCAGTCTTCCTGTACTTATGTCGGCATTGTGTCTCTTATATTTAATTCCGATGCAATTTCTGTGTTTCATCGTCACTGTGAAGGTGCAAGGGATACAGTAAACCTGCAGAGGTGCATCAAAATGGAAAACTGATGACACAGGAAACGCTCAAAACATAGACAGTAGGAAGACTCAGTCTTCCTGTACCTAAGTCGGCATTGTGTCTCTTACATTTAATTCCGATGCAATTTCTGTGTTTCATCGTCAATGGGAAAATCCAAGGGATACAGTAAACCTGCAGATGTGCATCAAAATGTGAAACTGGTGACACAGGAAGCGCTCATAACATAGACCCTAAGAAGACTCAGTTTTCCTGTACTTATGGCGGCATTGTGTCTTTTATATTTAATTCCGATGCAATTTCTGTGTCTCCTCGTCACTGTGAAGGTGCAAGGGATACAGTAACACTGCAGAGGTGCGTCTGAATGTAAAACTGGTGACACAGGAAGCGCTCATAACATAGACCCTAAGAAGACTCAGTTTTCTTGTACTTAAGTCGGCATTGTGTCTTTTATATTTAATTCCGATGCAATTTCTGTGTTTCATCGGCACTGTGATGGTCCATGGGATACAGTAATCCTGCAGAGGTGGATCGGAATGTAAAACTGGTGACACAGGACACGCTCAAAACATAGACAGTAGGAAGACTCAGTCTTCCTGTACCTTAGTCGGCATTGTGTCTCTTATACTTAATTCCGATGCAATTTCTGTGTTTCATCGTCCATGGGAAGGTCCAATGGATACAGCAAACCTGCAGAGGTGCATCGGAATGTAAAACTGGTGACACTGGAAACGCTCAAAACATAGACCGTAAGAAGACTCAGTTTTCTTGTACTTAAGTCAACGTTGTGTCTCTTATATTTAATTCCGATGTAATTTCTGTGTTTCATCGTCAATGGGAAGGTTCAAGGGATACAGTAAACCTGCAGAGGTGCATCGGAATGTAAAACTGGTGACGCAGGAAACGCTCAAAACATAGACAGTCGGAAGACTCAATGTTCCTGTACTTAAGTCGGTATTGTGTCTCTTACATTCAATTCCGATGCAATTTCTGTGTTTCATCGTCAATGGGAAGATCCAAGGGATACAATAAACCTGCAGAGGTGCATCGGAATGTAAAACTGGTGACACAGGAAACGCTCAAAACATTTACAGTAGGAAGACTCAGCCTTCCTGTACTTAAGTCGGCATTGTGTCTCTTATATTTAATTCCGTTGCAATTTCTGTGATTCATCGTCAATGGGAAGATCCAAGAGATACAGTAAACCTGCAGAGGTGCATCGGAATGTAAAACTGGTGACACAGGAAACGCTCAAAACATAGACATTATGAATACTCAGTCTTCCTGTACTTAAGTCGGCATTGTGTCTCTTATATTTAATTCCGATGCTATTTCTGTGTTTCATCGTCAATGGGAAGGTCCAAGGGATACAGTAACCCTGCAGAGGGGCACCAAAATGTAAAACTGGTGACACAGGAGGCGCTCATAACATAGACCCTAAGAAGACTCAGTTTTCTTGTACTTATGTCGGCATTGTGTCTTTTATATTTAATTCCGTTGCAATTTCTGTGTTTGTTCGTCAATTGGAAGGTCCAATGGATACAGTAAACCTGCAGAGGTGGATCGGAATGTAAAACTGGTGACAATGGAAACGCTCAAAAAGTAGACAGTAGGAAGACTCATTCTTCCTGTACTTAAGTCTGGCATTGTGTCTCTTATATTTAATTCCTATGTATTTTCTGTGGTTCATCGTTAATGGGAAGGTCCAAGGGATACAGTAAACCTGCAGAGGTGCATCGGAATGTAAAACTGGTGACACAGGAAACGCTAAAAACATAGACAGTAGGAAGACTCATTCTTCCTGTACTTAAGTCGGCATTGTGTCTCTTATACTTAATTCCGATGCAATTTCTGTGTTTCATCGTTAATGGGAAGGTCCAAGGGATACAGTAAACCTGCAGAGGTTAATCGGAATGTAAAACTGTCGACACAAGAAACGCTCAAAACATAGACAGTAGGAAGACTCAGTCTTCCTGTACTTAAGTCGGCATTGTGTCTCTTATATTTAATTCCGATGCAATTTCTGTGTTTCATCGTCACTGTGAAGGTCCTATTAATACAGTAAACCTGCAGAGGTGCATCAAAATGAAACACTGATGACACAGGAAACGCTCAAAACATAGACAGTAGGAAGACTCAGTCTTCCTGTACCTAAGTCGGCATTGTCTCTCTTATATTAAATTCCGATGCAATTTCTGTTTTTTCATCAATGGGAAGGTCCAAGGGATACAGTAAACCTGAAGAGGTGAATTGGAACGTAAAACTGGTGACTCAGGAAACGCTCAAATCAAAGACCGTAAGAAGACTCAGTTCTCTTGTACTTAAGTCGGCGTTGTGTCTCTTATATTTAATTGCGATGCAATTTCTGTGTTTCAACGTCAATGGGAAGGTCCAATGGATACAGTAAACCTGCAGAGGTGCATCGGAATGTAAAACTGGTGACACAGGAAACGCTCAAATCATAGACATTAGGAAGACTCAGTCTTCCTGTACTTAAGTCGGCATTGCGTCTTTTATATTTAATTCCGATGCAATTTCTGTGTCTCATCGTCACTGTGAAGGTGCAAGGGATACAGTAACCCTGCAGAGGTGCGTCGGAATGTAAAACTGGTGACACAGAAAGCGCTCATAACATAGACCCTAAGAAGACTCAGTTTTCTTGTACTTAAGTCGGCTTTGTGTCTTTTATATTTAATTCCGATGCAATTTTTGCGTTTCATCTTCACTGTGAAGGTCCATGGGATACAGTAATCCTGCAGAGGTGCACCGGAATGTAAAACTGGTGACACAGGAAACGCTCAAATCAAAGACCGTAAGAAGACTCAGTTCTCTTGTACTTAAGTCGGCGTTGTGTCTCTTATATTTAATTGCGATACAATTTCTGTGTTTCAACGGCAATGGGAAGGTCCAATGGATACAGTAAACCTGCAGAGGTGCATCGGAATGTAAAACTGGTGACACAGGAAACGCTCAAAACATAGACAATTGAAAGACACACTCTTCCTGTACTTAAGTCGCATTGTATCTCTTATATTCCATTCCGATGCAATTTCTGTGTTTCATCGTCAATGGGAAAGTCGAAAGGAAACAGTATACCTGCAGAGGTGCATCGGAATGTAAAACTGGTGACACAGTAAACGCTCAAATCATAGACAGTAGGAAGACTCAGTCTTCCTGTACTTATGTCGGCATTGTGTCTCTTATATTTAATTCCGATGCAATTTCTGTGTTTCATCGTCACTGTGAAGGTGCAAGGGATACAGTAAACCTGCAGAGGTGCATCAAAATGGAAAACTGTTGACACAGGAAACGCTCAAAACATAGACAGTAGGAAGACTCAGTCTTCCTGTACCTAAGTCGGCATTGTGTCTCTTATATTTAATTCCGATGCAATTTCTGTGTTTCATCGTCAATGGGAAAATCCAAGGGATACAGTAAACCTGCAGATGTGCATCAAAATGTGAACTGGTGACACAGGAAGCGCTCATAACATAGACCCTAAGAAGACTCAGTTTTCCTGTACTTATGGCGGCATTGTGTCTTTTATATTTAATTCCGATGCAATTTCTGTGTCTCATCGTCACTGTGAAGGTGCAAGGGATACAGTAACACTGCAGAGGTGCGTCTGAATGTAAAACTGGTGACACAGGAAGCGCTCATAACATAGACCCTAAGAAGACTCAGTTTTCTTGTACTTAAGTCGGCATTGTGTCTTTTATATTTAATTCCGATGCAATTTCTGTGTTTCATCGACACTGTGAAGGTCCATGTGATACAGTAATCCTGCAGAGGTGCATCGGAATGTAAAAGTGGTGACACTGGAAACGCTCAAAACATAGACCGTAAGAAGACTCAGTTTTCTTGTACTTAAGTCAACGTTGTGTCTCTTATATTTAATTCCGATGTATTTTCTGTGTTTCATCGTCAATGGGAGGGTTCAAGGGATACAGTAAACCTGCAGAGGTGCATCGGAATGTAAAAGTGGTGACGCAGGAAACGCTCAAAACATAGACAGTCGGAAGACTCAATGTTCCTGTACTTAAGTCGGTACTGTGTCTCTTACATTTAATTCCGATGCAATTTCTGTGTTTCATCGTCAATGGGAAGATCCAAGGGATACAATAAGCCTGCAGAGGTGCATCGGAATGTAAAACTGGTGACACAGGAAAAGCTCAAAACATTTACAGTAGGAAGACTCAGCCTTCCTGTACTTAAGTCGGCATTGTGTCTCTTATCTTTAATTCCGTTGCAATTTCTGTGATTCATCGTCAATGGGAAGATCCAAGAGATACAGTAAACCTGCAGAGGTGCATCGGAATGTAAAACTGGTGACACTGGAAACGCTCAAAACATAGACCGTAAGAAGACTCAGTTTTCTTGTACTTAAGTCAACGTTGTGTCTCTTATATTTAATTCCGATGTAATTTCTGTGTTTCATCGTCAATGGGAGGGTCCAAGGGATACAGTAACCCTGCAGAGGTGCACCAAAATGTAAAACTGGTGACACAGGAGGCGCTCATAACATAGACCCTAAGAAGACTCAGTTTTCTTGTACTTATGTCGGCATTGTGTCTTTTATATTTAATTCCGATGCAATTTCTGTGTTTGTTCGTCAACTGGAAGGTCCAATGGATACAGTAAACCTGCAGAGGTGGATCGGAATGTAAAACTGGTGACAAAGGAAACGCTCAAAAAATAGACAGTAGGAAGACTCATTCTTCCTGTACTTAAGTCTGGCATTGTTTCTCTTATATTTAATTCCTATGTATTTTCTGTGGTTCATCGTTAATGGGAAGGTCCAAGGGATACAGTAAACCTGCAGAGGTGCATCGGAATGTAAAACTGGTGACACAGGAAACGCTAAAAACATAGACAGTAGGAAGACTCATTCTTCCTGTACTTAAGTCGGCTTTGTGTCTCTTATACTTAATTCCGATGCAATTTCTGTGTTTCATCGTTAATGGGAAGGTCCAAGGGATACAGTAAACCTGCAGAGGTTAATCGGAATGTAAAACTGTCGACACAAGAAACGCTCAAAACATAGACAGTAGGAAGACTCAGTCTTCCTGTACTTAAGTCGGCATTGTGTCTCTTATATTTAATTCCGATGTAATTTCTGTGTTTCATCGTCACTGTGAAGGTCCTATTAATACAGTAAACCTGCAGAGGTGCATCAAAATGAAACACTGATGACACAGGAAACGCTCAAAACATAGACAGTAGGAAGACTCAGTCTTCCTGTACCTAAGTCGGCATTGCCTCTCTTATATTTAATTCCGATGCAATTTCTGTTTTTTGATCAATGGGAGGGTCCAAGGGATACAGTAAACCTGAAGAGGTGAATTGGAACGTAAAACTGGTGACTCAGGAAACGCTCAAATCAAAGACCGTAAGAAGACTCAGTTCTCTTGTACTTAAGTCGGCGTTGTGTCTCTTATATTTAATTCCGATGTAATTTCTGTGTTTCATCGTCAATGGGAAGGTCCAATGGATACAGTAAACCTGCAGAGGTGCATCGGAATGTAAAACTGGTGACGCAGGAAACGCTCAAAACATAGACAGTAGGAAGACTCAGTCTTCCTGTACCTTAGTCGGCATTGTGTCTCTTATATTTAATTCCGATGCAATTTCTGTGTTTCATCGTCCATGGGAAGGTCCAATGGATACAGTAAACCTGCAGAGGTGCATCGGAATGTAAACTGGTGACACAGTAAACGCTCAAATCATAGACAGTAGGAAGACTCAGTCTTCCTATACTTATGTCGGCATTGTGTCTCTTATATTTAATTCCGATGCAATTTCTGTGTTTCATCGTCACTGTGAAGGTGCAAGGGATACAGTAAACCTGCAGAGGTGCATCAAAATGGAAAACTGTTGACACAGGAAACGCTCAAAACATAGACAGTAGGAAGACTCAGTCTTCCTGTACCTAAGTCGGCATTGTGTCTCTTATATTTAATTCCGATGCAATATCTGTGTTTCATCGTCAATGGGAAAATCCAAGGGATACAGTAAACCTGCAGATGTGCATCAAAATGTGAAACTGGTGACACAGGAAGCGCTCATAACATAGACCCTAAGAAGACTCAGTTTTCCTGTACTTATGGCGGCATTGTGTCTTATATATATTTAATTCCGATGCAATTTCTGCGTTTCATCGTCACTGTGAAGGTCCATGGGATACAGTAATCCTGCAGAGGTGCATCGGAATGTAAAACTGGTGACGCAGGAAACGCTCAAATCATAGACAATAGGAAGACTCAATGTTCCTGTACTTAAGTCGGCATTGTGACTCTTATATTTAATTCCGATGCAATTTCTGTGATATATCGTCAATGGAAAGATCCAAGGGATACAGTAAACCTGCAGAGGTGCATAGGAATGTAAAACTGGAGACACAGGAAACGCTCAAAAAATAGACAGTAGGAATACTCAGTCTTCCTGTACTTAAGATGGCATTGTGTCTCTTATATTTAAATCCAATGCAATTTCTGTGTTTCGTCGTCAATGGGAAGGTGAAAGGGATACAGCAAACCTGCAGAGGTGCATCGGAATGTAAAACTGGTGACACAGGAAACGCTCAAAACATAGACAGTTGGATGACTTTGTCTTCCTGTACTTAAGACAAAATTGTTTCTCTTATATATAATTCCGAAGCAATTTCTGTGTTTAATCGTCAATGGGAAGGTCCAAGGGATACAATAACCCTGCAGAGATGCATCCGAATGTAAAACTGGTGTTACAGGAGACGCTCAAAACATATACAATAGGAAGACTCAGTCTTCCTGTACTTAAGTCGGCATTGTGTCTCTTATATTTAATTCCGAAGCAATTTCTGTGTTTGCTCGTCAATTCGAAGGTCCAATGGATACAGTAAACCTGCAGAGGTGGATCGGAATGTAAAACTGGTGACAAAGGAAACGCTCAAAAAATAGACAGTAGGAATGCTCATTCTTCCTGTACTTAAGTCGGCATTGTGTCTCTTATATTTAATTCCTATGCATTTTCTGTGGTTCATTGTCTTTGGGAAAGTCCAATGGATACAATAAACCTGCAGAGGTGCATCGGAATGTAAAACTGTTGACACAGGAAACGCTCAAACATAGACAGTAGGAAGACTCATTCTTCGTGTACTTAAGTCGGCATTGTGTCTCTTATATTTAATTCCGATGCAATTTCTGTGATTCATCGTTAATGGGAAGGTCCAAGGGATACAGTAAACCTGCAGAGGTGCATCGGAATGTAAAACTGGTGACACAGGAAACGCTCAAAACATAGACAGTAGGAAGACTCAGTGTTCCTGTACTTAAGTCGGCATTGTGTCTGTTATATTTAACTCCGAAGCAATTTCTGTGTTTCATTGTCACTGTGAAGGTCCAATGGTTATAGTTAACCGGCAGAGGTGCATCGGAATGTAAAACTGATGACACAGGAAACGCTCAAAACATAGACAGTAGGAAGACTCAGTCTTCCTGTACTAAAGTCGGCATTCTGACTCTTATATTTAATTCCGATGCAATTTCTGTGGTTCATCGTCAATGGGAAAATCCAAGGGATACAGTAAACCTGCAGAGGTGCATCGGAATGTAAAACTGGAGACACAGGAAACGCTCAAAACATAGACAGTAGGAAGACTCAGCCTTCCTGTTCTTAAGTCGGCATTGTGTCTCTTATATTTAATTCCGATGCAATTTCTGTGTTTCATCGTCAATGGGAAAAATCCAAGGGATACAGTAAACCTGCAGAGGTGCATCGGAATGTAAACATGGTGACTCAGGAAACGCTCAAAACATAGACAGTAGGAAGACCCAGTCTTTCTGTACTTAAGTCGGCATTGTGTCTCTTATATTTAATTCCGATGCAATTTCTGTGTTTCATCGTCAATGGAAGGTCCAATGGATACAGTAAACCTGCAGAAGTGCATCGGAATATAAAACTGGTGACACTGGAAACGCTCAAATCATAGACCGTAAGTATACTCAGTTTTCTTGTACTTAAGTCAACATTGTGTCTCTTATATTTAATTCCAATGTAATTTCTGTGTTTCATCTTCAATGGGAAGGTCCAATGGATACAGTAAACCTGCAGAGGTGCATCGGAATGTAAAACTGGTGACGCAGGAAACGCTCAAACATAGACAGTAGGAAGACTCAATGTTCCTGTACTTAAGTCGGCATTGTGTCTCTTATATTTAATTCCGATGCAATTTCTGTGTTTCATCGTCAATGGGAAAAATCCAAGGGATACAGTAAACCTGCAGAGATGCATCGGAATGTAAACTTGGTGACTCAGGAAACGCTTAAAACATAGACAGTAGGAAGACCCAGTCTTTCTGTACTTAAGTCGGCATTGTGTCTCTGATATTTAATTCCGATGCAATTTCTGTGTTTCATCGTCAATGGAAGGTCCAAGGGATACAGTAACCCTGCAGAGGTGCATCGGAATGTAAAACTGGTGACACAGGAAGCGCTCATAACATAGACCCTAAGAAGTCTCAGTTTTATTGTACTTAAGTCGGCATTGTGTCTTTTATATTTAATTCCGATGCAATTTCTGTGTTTCATCGTCACTGTGAAGGTCCTTGGGATAAAGTAAACCTGCAGAGGTGCGTCGGAATGTAAAACTGGTGACACTGGAAACGCTCAAAACATAGGCCGTAAGAAGACTCAGTTTTCTTTTACTTAAGTCAACATTGTGTCTCTTATATTTAATTCCGATGAAATTTCTGTGTTTCATCGTCAATGGGAAGGTCCAATGGATACAGTAAACCTGCAGAGGTGCATCGCAATGTAAAACTGTGACGCAGGAAACGCTCAAACATAGACAGTAGGAAGACTCAATGTTCCTGTACTTAAGTCGGCATTGTGTCTCTTATATTTAATTTCGATGCAATTTCTGTGTTTCACTGTCAATGGGAAGATCCAAGGGATACAGTAAACCTGCAGAGGTGCATCGGAATGTAAAACTGGTGACACAGGAAACGCTCAAAACATAGACAGTAGGAAGACTCAGCCTTCCTGTACTTAAGTCGGCATTGTGTCTCTTATATTTAATTCCGATGCAATTTCTGTGATTCATCGTCAATGGGAAGATCCAAGAGATACAGTAAACCTGCAGAGGTGCATCGGAATGTAAAATGGTGACACAGGAAGCGTTCAAAACATAGACCCTAAGAAGACTCAACATTCTTGTACTTAAGTCAGCGTTGTGTCTCTTATATTTAATACCGATGCAATTTCTGTGTTTCTTCGTCAATGAGAGGGTCCAATGGATACAGAAAACCTGCAGAGGTGTATCGGAATGTAAAACTGGTGACACAGGAAACGCTCAAAACATAGACAGTAGGAAGACTCATTCTTCCTGTACTTAAGTCGGCATTGTGTCTCTTATATTTAATTCCTATGCATTTTCTGTTTTTCATCGTCAATGGGAAGGTCCAATGGATACAGTAAACCTGCAGAGTTGCATCGGAATGTAAAACTAGTGACACAGGAAACGCTCAAACATAGACAGTAGGAAGACTCAGTCTTCCTGTACTTATGTCGGCATTGTGTCTCTTATATTTAATTCCGATGCAATTTCTGTGTTTCATCGTCAATGGAAGGTCCAATGGATACAGTAAACCTGCAGTGGTGCATCGGAATATAAAGCTGGTGACACTGGAAACGCTCAAAACATAGACCGTAAGAAGACACAGTTTTCTTGTACTTAAGTCAACATTGTGTCTCTTATATTTAATTCCGATGTAATTTCTGTGTTTCATCGTCAATGGGAAGGTCCAATGGATACAGTAAACCTGCAGAGGTGCATCGGAATGTAAAACTGGTGACGCAGGAAACGCTCAAACATAGACAGTAGGAAGACTCAATGTTCTTGTACTTAAGTTGGCATTGTGTCTCTTATATTTAATTCCGATGCAATTTCTGTGGTTCATCGTCAATGGGAAAATCGAAGGGATACAGTAAACCAGCAGAGGTGCATCGGAATGTAAAACTGGAGACACAGGAAACGCTCAAAACATAGACAGTAGGAAGACTCAGCCTTCCTGTTCTTAAGTCGGCATTGTGTCTCTTATATTTAATTCCGATGCAATTTCTGTGTTTCATCGTCAATGGGAAAAATCCAAGGGATACAGTAAACCTGCAGAGGTGCATCGGAATGTAAACTTGGTGACTCAGGAAACGCTCAAAACATAGACAGTAGGAGGACCCAGTCTTTCTGTACTTAAGTCGGCATTGTGTCTCTTATATTTAATTCAGATGCAATTTCTCAGTTTCATCGTCAATGGAAGGTCCAAGGGATACAGTAACCCTGCAGAGGTGCATCAGAATGTAAAACTGGTGACACAGGAAGCGCTCATAACATAGACCCTAAGAAGTCTCAGTTTTCTTGTACTTAAGTCGGCATTGTGTCTTTTATATTTAATTCCGATGCAATTTCTGTGTTTCATCGTCACTGTGAAGGTCCATGGGATAACGTAAACCTGCAGAGGTGCATCGGAATGTAAAACTGGTGACACAGGACACGCTCAAAACATAGACCGTAAGAAGACTCAGTTTTCTTGTACTTAAGTCAACATTGTGTCTCTTATATTTAATTCCGATTAAATTCTGTGTTTCATCGTCAATGGGAAGGTCCAATGGATACAGTAAACCTGCAGAGGTGCATCGGAATGTAAAACTGTGACGCAGGAAACGCTCAAACATAGACAGTAGTAAGACTCAATGTTCCTGTACTTAAGTCGGCATTGTGTCTCTTATATTTAATTTCGATGCAATTTCTGTGTTTCACTGTCAATGGGAAGATCCAAGGGATACAGTAAACCTGCAGAGGTGCATCGGAATGTAAAACTGGTGACACAGGAAACGCTCAAAACATAGACAGTAGGAAGACTCATTCTTCCTGTACATAAGTCGGCATTGTGTCTCTTATATTTAATTCCTATGCATTTTCTGTGTTTCATCGTCAATGGGAAGGTGCAATGGATACAGTAAACCTGCAGAGGTGGATCGGAATGTAAAACTGGTGACAAAGGAAACGCTCAAAAAATAGACAGTAGGAAGACTCATTCTTCCTGTACTTAAGTCGGCATTGTGTCTCTTATATATAATTCGGATGCAATTTCTGTGTTTCATCGTCACTGTGAAGGTTCAATGGATACAGTAAACTTGCAGAGTCGGATCGGAATGTAAAACTGGTGACAAAGGAAACGCCCAAATCATAGACAGTAGGAAGATTCAGTCATCCTGTACTTAAGTCGGCATTGTGTCTCTTATATTTAATTCCGATGCAATTTCTGTGTTTCATCGTCAATGGGAAAAATCCAAGGGATACAGTAAACCTGCAGAGGTGCATCGGAATGTAAACTTGGTGACTCAGGAAACGCTCAAAACATAGACAGTAGGAAGACCCAGTCTTTCTGTACTTAAGTCGGCATTGTGTCTCTTATATTTAATTCCGATGCAATTTCTCAGTTTCATCGTCAATGGAAGGTCCAAGGGATACAGTAACCCTGCAGAGGTGCATCGGAATGTAAAACTGGTGACACAGGCAGCGCTCATAACATAGACCCTAAGAAGTCTCAGTTTTCTTGTACTTAAGTCGGCATTGTGTCTTTTATATTTAATTCCGATGCAATTTCTGTGTTTCATCGTCACTGTGAAGGTCCATGGGATAAAGTAAACCTGCAGAGGTGCATCGGAATGTAAAACTGGTGACACAGGACACGCTCAAAACATAGACCGTAAGAAGACTCAGTTTTCTTGTACTTAAGTCAACATTGTGTCTCTTATATTTAATTCCGATTAAATTCTGTGTTTCATCGTCAATGGGAAGGTCCAATGGATACAGTAAACCTGCACAGGTGCATCGGAATGTAAAACTGTGACGCAGGAAACGCTCAAACGTAGACAGTAGGAAGACTCAATGTTCCTGTACATAAGTCGGCATTGTGTCTCTTATATTTAATTCCTATGCATTTTCTGTGTTTCATCGTCAATGGGAAGGTCCAATGGATACAGTAAACCTGCAGAGGTGGATCGGAATGTAAAATTGGTGACAAAGGAAACGCTCAAAAAATAGACAGTAGGAAGACTCATTCTTCCTGTACTTAAGTCGGCATTGTGTCTCTTATATATAATTCGGATGCAATTTCTGTGTTTCATCGTCACTGTGAAGGTTCAATGGATACAGTAAACTTGCAGAGGTGGATCGGAATGTAAAACTGGTGACAAAGGAAACGCCCAAATCATAGACAGTAGGAAGATTCAGTCTTCCTGTACTTAAGTCGGCATTGTGTCTCTTATATTTAATTCCGATGCAATTTCTGTGTTTCATCGTCACTGTGAAGGTGCAAGGGATACAGTAAACCTGCAGAGGTGCATCAAAATGGAAAACTGATGACACAGGAAACGCTCAAAACATAGACAGTAGGAAGACTCTGTCTTCCTGTACCTAAGTCGGCATTGTGTCTCTTATATTTAATTCCGATGCAATTTCTGTGTTTCATCGTCAATGGGAAGATCCAATGGATACAGTAAACCTGCAGAGGTGCATCGGAATGTAAAACTGGTGACACAGGAAACGCTCAAAACGTATACAATAGAAAGACACACTTTTCCTGTACTTAAGTCGACATTGTGTCTTTTATATTTCATTCCGATGCAATTTCTGTGTTTCATCGTCAATGGGAAGATCCAATGGATACAGCAAACCTGCAGAGGTGCATCGGAATGTAAAACTGGTGACACAGGAAACGCTCAAAACATATACAATAGAAAGACACATTTTTCCTGTACTTAAGTCGGCATTGTGTCTGTTATATTTAATTCCGATGAAATTTCTGTGTTTCATTGTCAATGGGAAGGTGCAAGGGATACAGCAAACCTGCAGAGGTGCATCGGAATGTAAAACTGGTGACACAGGAAACGATCAAAACATAGAGAAGAGGAAGACTCAGTCTTTCTGTACTTAAGTTGACATTGGTTCTCTTATATTTAATTCCGATGCAATTTCTGTGTTTCATCATCACTGTGAAGGTCCAAGGGATACTGTAGACCTGCGTAGGTGCATCGGAAAGTAAAACCGGTGACACAAGAAACATTTAAAACATAGACAATAGGAAGACTCAGTCCTTCTGTACTTAAGTCGACATTGTGTCTCTTATATTTAATTCCGATGCAATTTCTGTGTTTCTTCGTCACTGTGAAGGTCCAAGGGATACAGTAAACCTGCAGAGGTGCATCGGAATGTAGAACTGATGACACAGGAAACGCTCAAAACATAGACTGTAGGAAGACTCAGTCTCCCTGTACTTAAGTCGGCATTGTGTCTCATATTTAATTTTGATGCAATTTCTGTGTTTCATCGTCAATGGGGAAGTCGAAGGGAAACAGTACACCTGCAGAGGTGCATCGGAATGAAAAACTGGTGACACAGGAAACGCTCAAAACATAGTCAGTAGGAAGACTCAGTCTTCCTGTACTTAAGTCGGCATTGTGTCTCTTATATTTAATTCCGATGAAATTTCTGTGTTTCATCGCAAATGGGAAGGTCCAAGGGACACAAAAACCTGCAGAGGTGCATCGGAATGTAAAACTGGTGAAACTGGAAACGCTCAAAACATAAACATTAGGAATACTCAGTCTTCCTGTACTTAAGTCGGCATTGTGTCTCTTATATTTAAATCCGATGCTATTTCTGTGTTTTGTCGTCAAAGGAATACAGTAAACCTGCAGAGGTGCATCGGAATGTAAAACTGGTGACACAGGAAGCGTTCAAAACATAGACCCTAAGAAGCCTCAGTGTTCTTGTACTTAAGTCGGCGTTGTGTCTCTTATATTTAATTCCGATGCAATTTCTGTGTTTCATCGTCAATGGTAAAGTCCAAGGGATACAGTAAACCTGCAGAGGTGCATCGGAATGTAAAACTGGTGATACAGGAAACGCTCAAAACATAGACAGTAGGAAGACTCAGTCTTCCTGTACTTAAGTCGGCATTGTGTCTCTTATATTTAATTCCGATGCAATTTCTGTGTTTCATCGTCAATGGGAATGTCAAAGGAAAACAGTATACCTGCAGAGGTGCATCGGAATGTAAAACTGGTGATACAGGAAACGCTCAAAACATAGACAGTAGGAAGGCTCAGTCTTCCTGTACTTAAGTCGGCATTGTGTCTGTTACATTTAATTCCGATGTAATTTCTGTGTTTCATTGTCAATGGGAAGGTGCAAGGGATACAGCAAACCTGCAGAGGTGCATCGGAATGTAAAACTGGTGACACAGGAAACGCTCAAAACATAGAGAAGAGGAAGACTCAGTCTTTCTGTACTTAAGTCGACATTGTGTCTCTTATATTTCATTCCGATGCAATTTCTGTGTTTCATCGTCACTATGAAGGTCCAAGGGATACTGTAGACCTGCGTAGGTGCATCGGAATGTAAAACTGGTGACACAGGAAACGCTCAAAATATAGACAGTAGGAAGACTCAGTCCTTCTGTACTTAAGTCGGCATTGTGTCTCATATATTTAATTCCGATGCAATTTCTTTGTTTCATCGTCAATTGGAAGATCCAAGGGATACAGTAAACCTGCAGAGGAACATCGGAATGTAAAACTGGTGACACAGGAAATGCTCAAAACATAGACAGTAGGAAGACTCAGCATTCCTGTTCTTATGACGGCATTGTGTCTCTTATATTTAATTCCGATGCAATTTCTGTGTTTCATCGTCAGTGGGAAGGTCCAATGGATACAGTAAACGTGCTGAGGTGCATCGGAATGAAAAACTGGTGACACAGGAAACGATCAAATCATAGACAGTAGGAATACTCAGTCTTCCTGTACTTAAGTCGGCATTGTGTCTTTTATATTTTAATCCGATGCAATTTCTGTGTTTCGTCGTCAATGGGAAGGTGAAAGGGATACAGCAAACCTGCAGAGGTGCATCGGAATGTAAAACTGGTGACACAGGAAACGCTCAAAACATAGACATTTGGATGACTTTGTCTTCCTGTACTTAAGACGACATTGTGTCTCTTATATATAATTCCGATGCAATTTCTGTGTTTCATCGTCAATGGGAAGGTCCAAGGGATACAGTAACCCTGCAGAGGTGCATCCGAATATAAAACTGGTGACACAGGAGACGCTCAAATCATAGACAATAGCAAGACTCAGTCTTCCTGTAATTAAGTCGGCATTGTGTCTCTTATATTTATTTCCGATGCTATTTCTGTGTTTCATCGTCAATGGGAAGGTCCAATGGATACAGTAAACCTGCAAAGGTGGATCGGAATGTAAAACTGGTGACAAAGGAAACGCTCAAAAAATAGACAGTAGGAAGACTCATTCTTCCTGTACGTAAGTCGGCAGTGTGTCTCTTATATTTAATTCCTATGCATTTTCTGTGGTTCATCGTCGATGGGAAAGTCCAATGGATACAGTAAACCTGCAGAGGTGCATCGGAATGTAAAACTGGTGACACAGGAAACGCTCAAACATAGACAGTAGGAAGACTCATTCTTCCTGTACTTAAGTCGGCATTGTGTCTCTTATATTTAATTCCGATGCAATTTCTGTGTTTCATCGTTAATGGGAAAGTCCAAGGGATACAGTAAACCTGCAGAGGTGCATCGGAATGTAAAACTGGTGACACAGGAAACGCTCAAATCATAGACAGTAGGAAGACTCAGTCTTCCTGTACTTAAGTCGGCAATGTGTCTGTTATATTTAATTCCGATGCAATTTCTGTGTTTCATCGTTAATGGGAAGGTCCAAGGGATACAGTAAACCTGCAGAGGTGCATCGGAATGTAAAACTGGTGACACAGGAAACGCTCAAAACATAGACAGTAGGAAGACTCAGTCTTCCTGTACTTAAGTCGGCATTGTGTCTGTTATATTTAATTCCGATGCAATTTCTGTGTTTCATTGTCTCTGTGAAGGTCCAATGGTTATAGTAAACCGGCAGAGGTGCAACGGAATGTAAAACTGATGACACAGGAAACGCTCAAAACATAGACAGTAGGAAGACTCAGTCTTCTTGTACTTAAGTCGGCATTGTGACTCTTATATTTAATTCCGATGCATATATGTGGTTCATCGTCAATGGGAAGATCAAAGGGATACAGTAAACCTGCAGAGGTGCATCGGAATGTAAAACTGGTGACACAGGAAACGCTCAAAACACAGACAGTAGGAAGACTCAGTCTTCCTGTACTTAAGTCGGCATTGTGTCTGTTATATTTAATTCCGATGCAATTTCTGTGTTTCATTGTCACTGTGAAGGTCCAATGGATACAGTAAACCTGCAGAGGTGCATCGGAATGTAAAACTGGTGACACAGGAGACGCTCAAAACATAGACAATAGGAAGACTCAGTCTTCCTGTACTTAAGTCGGCATTGTGTCTCTTATATTTAATTCCGATGCAATTCCTGTGTTTCTTCGTCAATGGGAAGGTCCAATGGATACAGTAAACCTGCAGAGGTGCATCGGAATGTAAAAGTGGTGACGCAGGAAACGCTCAAACATAGACAGTAGGAAGATTCAATGTTCCTGTACTTAAGTCGGCATTGTGTCTCTTATATTTAATTTCGATGCAATTTCTGTGTTTCATCGTCAATGGGAAGGTCCAAGGTATACAGTAAACCTGAAGAGATGCATCGGAATGTAAAACTGGTGACTCTGGAAACGCTCAAAACATAGACCGTAAGAAGACTCAGTTTTCTTGTACTTAAGTCGGCATTGTGACTCTTATATTCAATTCCTATGCATTTTCTGTGTTTCATCGTCAATGGGATGGTCCAATGGATACAGTAAAACTGCAGAGGTGCATAGGAATATAAAACTGAGACACAGGAAACGCTCAAACATAGACAATAGGAAGACTCAGTCTTCCTGTACTTAAGTCAAAATTGTGTCTCTTATATTTAATTCCGATGCAATTTCTGTGTTTCTTCGTCACTGTGAAGGTCCAATGGATACAGTAAACCTGCAGAGGTGCATCGGAATGTAAAACTGGAGACACAGGAAACGCTCAAAAAATAGACAGTAGGAATACTCAGTCTTCCTATACTTAAGACGGCATTGTGTCTCTTATATTTAAATCCGATGCAATTTCTGTGTTCCGTCGTCAATGGGAAGGTGAAAGTGATACAGCAAACCTGCAGAGGTGCATCGGAATGTAAAACTGGTGACACAGGAAACGCTCAAAACATAGACAGTTGGATGACTTTGTCTTCCTGTACTTAAGACGACATTGTGTCTCTTATATATAATTCCGACGCAATTTATGTGTTTCATCGTCAATGTGAAGGTCCAAGGGATGCAGTAGCCCTGCAGAGGTGCATCGGAATGTAAAACTGGTGACACAGGAAACGCTCAAAACATAGACAGTTGGATGACTTTGTCTTCCTGTACTTAAGTCGGCATTGTGTCTCTTATATTTAATTCCGATGCAATTTCTGTGTTTCTTCGTCAATTGGAAAATCCAAGGGATTCAGTAAAGCTGCAGAGGTCGATTGGAATGTAAAACTGGTGACAAAGGAAACGCTCAAAAAATAGACAGTAGGAAGACTCATTCTTCCTGTACTTAAGTCAGTATTGTGTCTCTTATATTTAATTCCTATGCATATTCTGTGTCTCATCGTCACTGAGAAAGTCCAATGGATACAGTAAACCTGCAGAGGTGCATCGGAATGTAAAACTTATGACACAGGAAACGCTCAAAGCATAGACAGTAGGAAGACTCAGTCTTCCTGTACTTAAGTCGGCATTGTGTCTTTTTTATTTAATTCCGCTGCAATTTCTGTGTTTCATCGTCAATGGGAAGGTCCAATGGATACAGTAAACCTGCAGAGGTGCATCGGAATGTAAAACTGATGACACAGGAAACGCTCAAAACATAGACAGTAGGAAGACTCAGTCTTCCTGTACTTAAGTCGGCATTGTGTCTCTTATATTTAATTCCGAGACAATTTCTGTGTTTCATCGTCAATGGGAAAGTCGAAAGGAAACAGTATACCTGCAGAGGTGCATCGGAATGTAAAACTTATGACACAGGAAACGCTCAAAGCATAGACAGTAGGAAGACTCAGTCTTCCTGTACTTAAGTCGGCATTGTGTCTTTTTTATTTAATTCCGCTGCAATTTCTGTGTTTCATCGTCAATGGGAAGGTCCAATGGAAACAGTAAACCTGCAGAGGTGCATCGGAATGTAAAACTGGTGACACAGGAAACGCTCAAATCATAGACAGTAGGAAGACTCAGTCTTCATGTACTTAAGTCCGCATTGTGTCTCTTATATTTAATTCCGATGTAATTTCTGTGTTTCATCGTCAATGTGAAGGTGCAAGGGATACAGTAAACCTGCAGAGGTGCATCAAAATGGAAAACTGATGACACAGGAAACGCTCAAAACATAGACGGTAGGAAGACTCAGTCTTCCTGTACCTAAGTCGGCATTGTGTCTCTTATATTTAATTCCGATGCAATTTCTGTGTTTAATCGTCAATGGGAAGATCCAATGGATACAGTAAACCTGCTGAGGTGCATCGGAATGTAAAACTGGTGACACAGGAAAAGCTCAAATCATATACTATAGAAAGACACACTTTTCCTGTACTTATGTCGACATTGTGTCATATATTTCATTCCGATGCAACTTCTGTGTTTCATCGTCAATGGGAAGATCCAATGGATACAGTAAACCTGCAGAGGTGCATCGGCATGTAAAACTGGTGACACAGGAAACGCTCAGAACATATACAATAGAAAGACACACTTTTCCTGTACTTAAGTCGACATTGTATCTCTTATATTTCATTCCGATGCAATTTCTGTGTTTCATCGTCACTGTGAAGGTCCAATGGATACAGTAAAGCTGCAGAGGTGCATCGGAATGTAAAACTGGTGACACAGGAAACGGTCAAAACATAGACAGTAAAAAGACTCAGTCTTCCTGTACTTAAGTCGGCATTGTGTCTTTTATATTTAATTCCGATGCAATTTCTGTGTTTCATCGTCAATGGGGGGGTCCAATGGATACAGTAAACCTGCAGAGGTGCATCGGAATGTAGAACTGATGACACAGGAGACGCTCAAAAACATAGACCGTAGGAAGACTCAGTCGGCATTGTGTCTCTTATATTTAATTCCGATGCAATTTCTGTGTTTCATCGTCAATGGGAATGACGAAGGAAAACACTATACCTGCAGAGGTGCATCGGAATGTAACACTGGTGACACTGGAAACGCTCAAAACATTGACCGTAAGAAGACTCAGTTTTCTTGTACTTAAGTCGGCGTTGTGTCTCTTATATTTAATTCCGATGTAATTTCTGTGTTTCATCGTCAATGGGAAGGTCCAATGGATACAGCAAACCTGCAGAGGTGCTTCGGAATGTAAAACTGGTGACGCAGGAAACGCTTTAAACATAGACAGTAGGAAGACTCAATGTTCCTGTACTTAAGTCGGCATTGTGTCTCTTATATTTAATTCCGATGGAATTTCTGTGTTTCATCGTCAACGGGAAGGTCCAATGGATACAGTAAACGTGCAGAGGTGAATCGGAATGAAAAACTGGTGACACAGGAAACGATCAAAACATAGACAGTAGGAAGACTCAATGTTCCTGTACTTAAGTCGATATTGTGTCTCTTATATTTAAATCCGATGCAATTTCTGTATTTCGTCGTCAATGGGAAGGTCCAAGGGATAGAGTAAACCTGCAGAGGTGCATTGGAATGTAAAACTGGTGACACTGGAGGCGGACAAAACATAGACCCTAAGAAGACTCAGTTTTCTTATACTGAAGTCGGCATTGTGTCTCTTATATTTAATTTAGATGCAATTTCTGTGTTTCATCGTCACTGTGAAGGTCCAAGGGATACAGTAAACCTGCAGAGGTGCATCAAAATGTAAAACTGATGACATAGGGAACGCTCAAAACATAGACAGAAGGAAGACTCAGTCTTCCTGTACCTAAATCGGCATTGTATCTCTTATATTTAATTCCGATGCAATTTCTGTGTTTTTTCGTCAATGGGAAGGTCCAAGGTATATAGTAAACCTGCAGAGGTGCATTGGAATGTAAAAATGGTCACACAGGAAACGCTCAAATCATAGACCGTAAGATGACTGAGTTTTCTTTTACTTAAGTCGGCGTTGTGTCTCTTATATTTAATTCCGATGCAATTTCTGTGCTTCGTCGTCAAAGGGAAGGTCCAATGGATACATTAAACCCGCAGAGGTGGATCGGAATGGAAAACTGGTGACACAAGAACGATCAAAACATAGAGAGCAGGAACACTCAGTCTTCCTGTACTTAAGTCGGCATTGTGTCTCTTATATTTAATTCCGATGCATTTTCTGTGTTTCATCGTCAATGGGAAGGTCTAATGGATACAGTCAACCTGCAGTGGTGCATCAGAATGTAAAACTGTTGACACAGGAAACGCTCAAACATTGACGGTTGGAAGACTCAGTCTTCCTGTACTTAAGTCGGCATTGTGTCTTTTTTATTTAATTCCGCTGCAATTTCTGTGTTTCATCGTCAATGGGAAGGTCCAATGGATACAGTAACCCTGCTGAGGTGCATCGGAATGTAAAATAGGTGACACAGGAAGCGCTCATAACATAGACCCTAAGAAGAATCAGTTTTCTTGTACTTTAGTCGGCATTGTGTCTTTTATATTTAATTCCGATGCAATTTCTGTGTTTCATCGTCACTGTGAAGGTCCAAGGGTTACATTAATTCTGCAGAGGTGCATCGGAACGTAAAACTGGTGACACAGGACACGCTCAAAACATAGACAGTAGGAAGACTCAGTCTTCCTGTACTTAAGTCGGCATTGTGTCTCATATTTAATTCCGAGGCAATTTCTGTGTTTCATCGTCAATGGGAAAGTCGAAAGGAAACAGTATACCTGCAGAGGTGCATCGGAATGTAAAACTGGTGACACACGAAACGCTCAAACCATAGACAGTAGGAAGACTCAGTCTTCCTGTACTTATGTCGGCATTGTGTCTCTTATATTTAATTCCGATGCAATTTCTGTGTTTCATCGTCACTGTGAAGGTGCAAGGGATACAGTAAACCTGCAGAGTTGCATCGGAATGTAAAACTGGTGACACAGGACACGCTCAAAACATAGACAGTAGGAAGACTCAGTCTTCCTGTACTTAAGTCGGCATTGTGTCTCTTATATTTAATTCCGAGACAATTTCTGTGTTTCATCGTCAATGGGAAAGTCGAAAGGAAACAGTATACCTGCAGAGGTGCATCGGAATGTAAAACTGGTGACACAGGAAACGCTCAAATCATATACTATAGAAAGACACACTTTTCCTGTATATATGTCGACATTGTGTCTCTTATATTTCATTCCGATGCAATTTCTGTGTTTCATCGTCAATGGGAAGATCCAATGGATACAGTAAACCTGCAGAGGTGCATCGGCATGTAAAACTGGTGACACAGGAAACGCTCAGAACATATACAATAGAAAGACACACTTTTCCTGTACTTAAGTCGACATTGTATCTCTTATATTTCATTCCGATGCAATTTCTGTGTTTCATCGTCACTGTGAAGGTCCAATGGATACAGTAAAGCTGCAGAGGTGCATCGGAATGTAAAACTGGTGACACAGGAAACGCTCAAAACATAGACAGTAAAAAGACTCAGTCTTCCTGTACTTAAGTCGGCATTGTGTCTTTTATATTTAATTCCGATGCAATTTCTGTGTTTCATCGTCAATGGGGGGGTCCAATGGATACAGTAAACCTGCAGAGGTGCATCGGAATGTAGAACTGATGACACAGGAGACGCCCAAAAACATAGACCGTAGGAAGACTCAGTCGGCATTGTGTCTCTTATATTTAATTCCGATGCAATTTCTGTGTTTCATCGTCAATGGGAATGACGAAGGAAAACACTAAACCTGCAGAGGTGCATCGGAATGTAACACTGGTGACACTGGAAACGCTCAAAACATTGACCGTAAGAAGACTCAGTTTTCTTGTACTTAAGTCGGCGTTGTGTCTCTTATATTTAATTCAGATGTAATTTCTGTGTTTCATCGTCAATGGGAAGGTCCAATGGATACAGCAAACCTGCAGAGGTGCTTCGGAATGTAAAACTGGTGACGCAGGAAACGCTCAAAACATAGACAGTAGGAAGACTCAATGTTCCTGTACTTAAGTCGGCATTGTGTCTCTTATATTTAATTCCGATGGAATTTCTGTGTTTCATCGTCAACAGGAAGGTCCAATGGATACAGTAAACGTGCAGAGGTGAATCGGAATGAAAAACTGGTGACACAGGAAACGATCAAAACATAGACAGTAGGAAGACTCAATGTTCCTGTACTTAAGTCGATATTGTGTCTCTTATATTTAAATCCGATGCAATTTCTGTATTTCGTCGTCAATGGGAAGGTCCAAGGGATAGAGTAAACCTGCAGAGGTGCATTGGAATGTAAAACTGGTGACACTGGAGGCGGACAAAACATAGACCCTAAGAAGACTCAGTTTTCTTATACTGAAGTCGGCATTGTGTCTCTTATATTTAATTTAGATGCAATTTCTGTGTTTCATCGTCACTGTCAAGGTCCAAGGGATACAGTAAACCTGCAGAGGTGCATCAAAATGTAAAACTGATGACATAGGGAACGCTCAAAACATAGACAGAAGGAAGACTCAGTCTTCCTGTACCTAAATCGGCATTGTATCTCTTATATTTAATTCCGATGCAATTTCTGTGTTTTTTCGTCAATGGGAAGGTCCAAGGTATATAGTAAACCTGCAGAGGTGCATTGGAATGTAAAAATGGTCACACAGGAAACGCTCAAATCATAGACCGTAAGATGACTGAGTTTTCTTTTACTTAAGTCGGCGTTGTGTCTCTTATATTTAATTCCGATGCAATTTCTGTGCTTCGTCGTCAAAGGGAAGGTCCAATGGATACAGTAAACCCGCAGAGGTGGATCGGAATGGAAAACTGGTGACACAAGAACGATCAAAACATAGAGAGCAGGAACACTCAGTCTTCCTGTACTTAAGTCGGCATTATGTCTCTTATATTTAATTCCGATGCATTTTCTGTGTTTCATCGTCAATGGGAAGGTCTAATGGATACAGTCAACCTGCAGAGGTGCATCAGAATGTAAAACTGTTGACACAGGAAACGCTCAAACATTGACGGTTGGAAGACTCAGTCTTCCTGTACTTAAGTCGGCATTGTATCTTTTTTATTTAATTCCGCTGCAATTTCTGTGTTTCATCGTCAATGGGAAGGTCCAATGGATACAGTAACCCTGCTGAGGTGCATCGGAATGTAAAATAGGTGACACAGGAAGCGCTCATAACATAGACCCTAAGAAGAATCAGTTTTCTTGTACTTTAGTCGGCATTGTGTCTTTTATATTTAATTCCGATGCAATTTCTGTGTTTCATCGTCACTGTGAAGGTCCAAGGGTTACATTAATTCTGCAGAGGTGCATCGGAATGTAAAACTGGTGACACAGGACACGCTCAAAACATAGACAGTAGGAAGACTCAGTCTTCCTGTACTTAAGTCGGCATTGTGTCTCATATTTAATTCCGAGGCAATTTCTGTGTTTCATCGTCAATGGGAAAGTCGAAAGGAAACAGTATACCTGCAGAGGTGCATCGGAATGTAAAACTGTTGACACTGGAAACGCTCAAACCATAGACAGTAGGAAGACTCAGTCTTCCTGTACTTATGTCGGCATTGTGTCTCTTATATTTAATTCCGATGCAATTTCTGTGTTTCGTCGTCACTGTGAAGGTGCAAGGGATACAGTAAACCTGCAGAGTTGCATCGGAATGTAAAACTGGTGACACAGGACACGCTCAAAACATAGACAGTAGGAAGAATCAGTCTTCCTGTACTTAAGTCGGCATTGTGTCTCTTATATTTAATTCCGAGACAATTTCTGTGTTTCATCGTCAATGGGAAAGTCGAAAGGAAACAGTATACCTGCAGAGGTGCATCGGAATGTAAAACTGGTGACACAGGAAACGCTCAAATCATATACTATAGAAAGACACACTTTTCCTGTATATATGTCGACATTGTGTCTCTTATATTTCATTCCGATGTAATTTCTGTGTTTCATCGTCAATGGGAAGATCCAATGGATACAGTAAACCTGCAGAGGTGCATCGGCATGTAAAACTGGTGACACAGGAAACGCTCAGAACATATACAATAGAAAGACACACTTTTCCTGTACTTAAGTCGACATTGTATCTCTTATATTTCATTCCGATGCAATTTCTGTGTTTCATCGTCACTGTGAAGGTCCAATGGATACAGTAAAGCTGCAGAGGTGCATCGGAATGTAAAACTGGTGACACAGGAAACGCTCAAAACATAGACAGTAAAAAGACTCAGTCTTCCTGTACTTAAGTCGGCATTGTGTCTTTTATATTTAATTCCGTTGCAATTTCTGTGTTTCATCGTCAATGGGGGGGGGGGGGGGGTCCAATGGATACAGTAAACCTGCAGAGGTGCATCGGAATGTAGAACTGATGACACAGGAGACGCTCAAAAACATAGACCGTAGGAAGACTCAGTCTTCCTGTACTTAAGTCGGCATTGTGTCACTTATATTTAATTCCGATGCAATTTCTGTGTTTCATCGTCAATGGGAATGACGAAGGAAAACAGTATACCTGCAGAGGTGCATCGGAATGTAACACTGGTGACACTGGAAACGCTCAAAACATTGACCGTAAGAAGACTCAGTTTTCTTGTACTTAAGTCGGCGTTGTGTCTCTTATATTTAATTCCGATGTAATTTCTGTGTTTCATCGTCAATGGGAAGGTCCAATGGATACAGCAAACCTGCAGAGGTGCATCGGAATTTAAAACTGGTGACGCAGGAAACGCTCAAAACATAGACAGTAGGAAGACTCAATGTTCCTGTACTTAAGTCGGCATTGTGTCTCTTATATTTAATTCCGATGGAATTTCTGTGTTTCATCGTCAATGGGAAGGTCCAATGGATACAGTAAACGTGCAGAGGTGAATCGGAATGAAAAACTGGTGACACAGGAAACGATCAAAACATAGACAGTAGGAAGACTCAATGTTCCTGTACTTAAGTCGATATTGTGTCTCTTATATTTAAATCCGATGCAATTTCAGTATTTCGTCGTCAATGGGAAGGTCCAAGGGATAGAGTAAACCTGCAGAGGTGCATTGGAATGTAAAACTGGTGACACAGGAGGCGGTCAAAACATAGACCCTAAGAAGACTCAGTTTTCTTATACTGAAGTCGGCATTGTGTCTCTTATATTTAATTTAGATGCAGTTTCTGTGTTTCATCGTCACTGTGAAGGTCCAAGGGATACAGTAAACCTGCAGAGGTGCATCAAAATGTAAAACTGATGACATAGGGAACGCTCAAAACATAGACAGAAGGAAGACTCAGTCTTCCTATACCTAAATCGGCATTGTATCTCTTATATTTAATTCCGATGCAATTTCTGTGTTTTTTCGTCAATGGGAAGGTCCAAGGTATATAGTAAACCTGCAGAGGTGCATTGGAATGTAAAAATGGTCACACAGGAAACGCTCAAATCATAGACCGTAAGATGACTGAGTTTTCTTTTACTTAAGTCGGCGTTGTGTCTCTTATATTTAATTCCGATGCAATTTCTGTGCTTCGTCGTCAAAGGGAAAGTCCAATGGATACAATAAACCCGCAGAGGTTGATCGGAATGGAAAACTGGTGACACAAGAACGATCAAAACATAGAGAGCAGGAATACTCAGTCTTCCTGTACTTAAGACGACATTGTGTCTCTTATATATAATTCCGACGCAATTTCTGTGTTTCATCGTCAATGGGAAGGTCCAAGGGATACAGTAACCCTGCAGAGTTGCATCCGAATGTAAAACTGGTGACACAGGAGACGCTGAAAACATAGACAATAGGAAGACTCAGTCTTCTTGTACTTAAGTCGGCATTGTGTCTCTTATATTTAATTCCGATGCAATTTCTGTGTTTCTTCGTCAATGGGAAGGTCCAATGGATACAGTAAAGCTGCAGAGGTGGATCGGAATGTAAAACTGGTGACAAAGGAATCGCTCAAATAATAGACAGTAGGAAGAATCATTCTTCCTGTACTTAAGTCGGTATTGTGTCTCTTATATTTAATTCCTATGCATTTTCTGTGTTTCATCGTCAATGGGAAAGTCCAATGGATACAGTAAACCTGCAGAGGTGTATCGGAATGAAAAACTGGTGACACAGGAAACGCTCAAACATAGACAGTAGGAAGACTCATTCTTCCTGTACTTAAGTCGGCATTGTGTGTCTTATACTTAATTCCGATGCAATTTCTGTGTTTCATCGTTAATGGGAAGGTCAAAGGGATACAGTAAACCTGCAGAGGTGCATCGGAATGTAAAACTGGTGACACAGGAAACGCTCGAATCATAGACAGTAGGAAGACTCAGTCTTCCTGTACTTAAGTCGGCATTGTGTCTCATATATTTAATTCCGATGCCATTTCTGTGTTTCATCGTCACTGTGAAGGTCCAAGGAATACAGTAAACCAGCAGAGGTGCATCAAAATGTAACACTGATGACACAGGAAACGCTCAAAACATAGACAGTAGGAAGACTCAGTCTTCCTGTACCTAAGTCGGCATTGTTTCTCTTACATTTAATTCCGATGCAATTTCTGTGTTTTTTCGTCAATGGGAAGGTCCAAGGTATATAGTAAACATGTAGAGGTGCATTGGAATGTAAAAATGGTCACACAGGAAACGCTCAAATCATATACCGTAACATGACTGAGTTTTCTTTTACTTAAGTCGGCGTTGTGTCTCTTATATTTAATTCCCATGCAAATTCTGTGCTTCGTCGTCAAAGGGAAGGTCCAATGGATACAGTAAACCTGCAGAGGTGCATCGGAATGTAAAACTGGTGACACAGGAAACGCTCAAAGCATAGACAATTGAAAGACACACTCTTCCTGTACTTAAGTCGGCATTGTGTCTCTTATATTTAATTCCGATGCAACTTCTGTGTTTCATCGTCACTTTGAAGGTCCAAGGGATACAGGAAAACCTGCAGAGGTGCATGAGAATGTAAAACTGGTGACACAGGAAACGCTCAAAAAATAGTCAGTAGGAAGACTCAATCTTCCTGTACTTATGTCGGCATCGTGTCTCTTATATTTAATTCCGATGCAATTTCTGTGATTCATCGTCAATGGGAAGGTCAAAGGGATACAGTTAACCTGCAGAGGTGCATCGGAATGTAAAACTGGTGACACAGGGAACGCTCAAAACATAGACAGTAGTAAGACTCAGTCTTCCTGTACTTAAGTCGGCATTGTGTTTGTTATATTTAATTCCGATATAATTTCTGTGTTTCATTGGCAATGGGAAGGTGCAAGGGATACAGCAAACCTGCAGAGGTGCATCGGAATGTAAAACTGGTGACACAGGAAACGCTCAAAATATATACAATAGAAAGACACACTTTTCCTGTACTTAAGTCGACATTGTGTCTCTTATGTTTCATTCCGATGCAATTTCTGTGTTTCATCGTCACTATGAAGGATCAAGGGATACTGTAGACCTGCGTAGGTGCATCGGAATGTAAAACTGGTGACATAGGAAACGCTCAAAACATAGACAGTAGGAAGACTCAGTCCTTCTGTACTTTAGTCGGCATTGTGTCTCTTATATTTAATTCCGATGCAGTTTCTGTGTTTCTTCGTCACTGTGAAGGTCCAAAGGATACAGTAAGCCTGCAGAGGTGCATCGGAATGTAAAACTGGAGACACAGGAAACGCTCAAAACATAGACAGTAGGAAGACTCAGTCTTCCTCTACTTAAGACGTCATTGTGTCTCTTATATTTAATTGCGGTGCAATTTCTGTGTTTCATCGCCAATGGGAAGGTCCAAGGAACACAGGAAACCTGCAGAGGTGCATCGGGATGTAACACTGGTGACACTGGAAACGCTCAAAACATAGACCGTAAGAAGACTCAGTTTTCTTGTACTTAAGTCGGCGTTGTGTCTCTTATATTTAATTCCGATGTAATTTCTGTGTTTCATCGTCAATCGGAAGGTCCAATGGATACAGTAAACCTGCAGAGGTGCATCGGAATGTAAAACTGGTGACGCAGGAAACGCTCAAAACATAGACAGTAGGAAGACTCAATGTTCCTGTACTTAAGTCGGCATTGTGTCTCTTATATTTAATTCCGATGCAATTTCTGTGTTTCATCGTCAATGGGAAGGTCCAATGGATACAGTAAACATGCAGAGGTGAATCGGAATGAAAAACTGGTGACACAGGAAACGTTCAAAACATAGACAGTATGAATACTCGGTCTTCCTGTACTTAAGTCAATATTGTGTCTCTTATATTTAAATCCGATGCAATTTCTATATTTCGTCGTCAATGGGAAGGTCCAATGGATACAGTAAACCTGCAGAGGTGCATTGGAATGTAAAACTGGTGATACAGGAAGCGGTCAAAACATAGACCCTAAGAAGACTCAGTTTTCTTATACTGAAGTCGGCATTGTGTCTCTTATAATTAATTTAGATGCAATTTCTGTGTTTCATCGTCACTGTGAAGGTCCAAGGGATACAGTAAACCTGCAGAGGTGCATCAAAATGTAAAACTGATGACATAGGAAACGCTCAAAACATAGACAGTGGGAAGACTCAGTCTTCCTGTACCTAAATCGGCATTGTATCTCTTATATTTAATTCCGATGCAATTTCTGTGTTTTTTCGTCAATGGGAAGGTCCAAGGTATATAGTAAACCTGCAGAGGTGCATTGGAATGTAAAAATGTTCATACAGGAAACGCTCAAATCATAGACCGTAAGATGACTCAGTTTTGTTTTACTTAAGTTGGCGTTGTGTCTCTTATATTTAATTCCGATGCAATTTCTGTGCTTCGTCGTCAAAGGGAAGGTCCAATGGACACAGTAAACCTGCAGATGTGGATCGGAATGGAAAACTGGTGACGCAAGAACGAACAAAACATAGAGAGAAGGAATACTCAGCCTTCTGTACTTAAGTCGGCATTGTGTCTCTTATATTTAATTCCGATGCATTTTCTGTGTTTGGGAAGGTCCAATGGATACAGTCAACCTGCAGAGGTGCATCGGAATTTAAAATTGTTGACACAGGAAACGCTCAAACATTGACACTATGGAAGAATCAGTCTTCCTGTACTTAAGTCGACATTCTGTCTCTTATATTTAATTCCGATGCAATTTCTGTATTTCATCGTCAATGGGAAAGTCGAAGGGTAACAGTATATCTGCAGAGGTGCATCGAAATGTAAAACTGGTGACACAGGAAACGCTCAAAACATAGACAGTAGGAAGACTCAGTCTTCCTGTACTTAAGTCGGCATTGTGTCTCTTATATTTAATTCCGATGCAAATTCTGTGTTTCATCGTCACTTTGAAGGTCCAAGGGATACAGGAAAACCTGAAGAGGTGCATGGGAATGTAAAACTGGTGACACAGGACACGCTCAAAACATAGACAGTTGGAAGACTCTGTCTTCCTGTACTTAAGACGTCATTGTGTCTCTTATACTTAATTCCGATGCAATTTCTGTGTTTCATCGCAAATGGGAAGGACCAAGGGACACAGTAAACCTGCAGAGGTGCATCGGAATGTAAAACTGTTGACACTGGAAACGCTCAAAACGTAGACCGTAAGAAGACTCTGTTTTCATGTACTTAAGTCGGCGTTGTGTCTCTTATATTTAATTCCGATGTAATTTCTGTGTTTCATCGTCAATGAGAAGGTCCGATGGATACAGTAAACATGCAGAGGTGCATCGGAATGTAAAATTGGTGACGCAGGAAACGCTCAAAAAATAGACAGTAGGAAGACTCAATCTTCCTGTACTTAAGTCGGCATTGTGTCTCTTATATTTAATTCCGACACAATTTCTGTAATTCATCGTCAATGGGAAGGTCAAAGGGATACAGTAAACCTGCAGAGGTGCATCGGAATGTAAAACTGGTGACACAGGAAACGCTCAAAACGTAGACAGTAGGAAGACTCAGTCCCTCTGTACTTAAGTCGGCATTGTGTCTCTTATATTTAATTCCGATGCAATTTCTGTTTTTCGTCATCAATGGGAAGGTCCAAGGGATACAGTAACCCTGCAGAGGTGCATCGGAATGTAAAACTGGTGCCACAGGAGACGCTCAAAACATAGACAGTAGGAAGACTCAGTCTTCCTGTACTTAAGTCGGCATTGTGTCTCTCATATTTAATTCCGATTGAATTTCTGTGTTTCGTCGTTACTGTGAAGGTCCAAGGGATACAGTAAACCTGCAGAGGTGCATCGGAATGTAAAACTGGTGACACAGGAAACGCTCAAAACATAGACAGTAGGAAGACTCAGTCTTCCTCTACTTAAGCCGTCATTGTGTCTCTTATATTTAATTGCGGTGCAATTTCTGTGTTTCATCGCCAATAGGAAGGTCCAAGGGACACAGTAAACCTGCAGAGGTGCATCGGAATGTAACACTGGTGACACTGGAAACGCTCAAAACATAGACCGTAAGAAGACTCAGTTTTATTGTCCTCAAGTCGGCGTTGTGTCTCTTATATTTAATTCCGATGTAATTTCTGTGTTTCATCGTCAATGGGACGGTCCGATGGATACAGTAAACCTGCAGAGGTGCATCGGAATGTAAAACTGGTGACGCAGGAAACGCTCAAAGTATAGACAGTAGGAAGACTCAATGTTCCTGTACTTAAGTCGGCATTGTGTCTCTTATATTTAATTCCGATGCAATTTCTGTGGTTCATCGTCAATGCGAAGATCCAAGGGATACAGTAAACCTGCAGAGGTGCATCGGAATGTAAAACTGGTGACACAGGAAACGCTCAAAACATAGACAGTAGGAAGACTCAGTCTTCCTGTACTTCAGTCGGCATTGTGTCTCTTATATTTAATTCCGATGCATTTTCTGTGTTTCATCGTCAATGGGAAGGTGCAATGGATACAGTAAACCTGCAGAGGTGCATCGGAATGTAAAACTGGTGACACAGGAAGCGCTCATAATATAGACCCTAAGAAGACTCAGTTTTCTTGTACTTAAGTCGGCATTGTGTCTTTTATATTTAATTCCTATGCAATTTCTGTGTTTCATCGTCACTGTGAAGGTGCAAGGGATACAGTAAAACTGCAGAGGTGCATCGGAATGTAAAACTGGTGACACAGGACACGCTCAAAACGTAGACAGTAGGAAGACTCAGTCTTCCTGTACCTAAGTCGGAATTGTGTCTCTTGTATTTAATTCCGATGCAATTTCTGTGTTTCATCGTCAATGGGAAGGTCCAATTGATACAGTAAACCTGCAGACGTGCATCGGAATGTAAAACTGGTGACACTGGAAACACTCAAAACATAGACCGTAAGAAGACTCAGTTTTCTTGTACTTAAGTGAACGTTGTGTCTCTTATATTTAATTCCGATGTAATTTCTGTGTTTCATCGTCAATGGGAAGGTCCAATGGATACAGTAAACCTGCAGACATGGATCGGAATGTAAAACTGGTGACGCAGGAAACGCTCAAAAGATGGACAGTAGGAAGACTCAATGTTCCATTACTTAAGTCGGCATTGTGTCTCTTATATTTAATTCCAATGTAATTTCTGTGGTGCATCGTCAATGGGAAGGTCCAATGGATACAGTAAACCTGCAGAGGTGCATCGGAATGTAAACTTGGTGACGCAGGAAACGCTCAAAAAAAACACAGTAGGAAGACTCAATCTTCCTGTACTTAAGTCCGCATTGTGTCTCTTAAATTTAATTCCGATGCAATTTCTGTGTTTCATCGTCAATGTGAAAATCCAAGGGATACAGTAAACCTGCAGAGGTGCATCGGAATGTAAACCTGGTGACTCAGGAAAAGCTCAAAACATAGACAGTAGAATGTCTCAGTCTTTCTGTACTTAAGTCGGCATTGTGTCTCTTATATTTAATTCCGATGCAATTTCTGTGTTTCATCGTCATTGCGAAGGTCCAAGGGATACAGTAAACCTGCAGAGGTGCATCGGAATGTAAAACTGGTGACACAGGACACGCTCAAAACATAGACAGTAGCAAGACTCAGTCTTCCTTTACCTAATTCAGCATTGTGTCTCTTATATTTAATTCCGATGTAATTTCTGTGTTTCGTCGTCTATTGGAAGGTCCAATGGATACAGTAAACCTGCAGAGTTGCATCGGAATGTAAAACTGGTGACACAGGAAACGCTCAAAACATAGACCGTATGAAGACTCAGTTTTCTTGTACTTAACTCAACGTTGTGTCTCTTATATTTAATTCCGATGTAATTTCTGTGTTTCATCGTCAATGGGAAGGTCTAATGGATACAGTAAACCTGCAGAGGTGCATCGGAATGTAAAACTGGTGACGCAGGAAACGCTCAAACATTGACAGTAGGAAGACTCAGTCTTCCTGTACTGAAGTCGGCATTGTGTCATATATTTAATTCCGATGCCATTTCTGTGTTTTTTCGTCAATGGGAAGGTCCAAGGGATACAGTAACCCTGCAGAGGAGCATCGAAATGTAAAACTGGTGACACAGGAAGCGCTCATATCATAGACCCTAAGAGGACTCGGTTTTCTTGTACTTAAGTCGGCATTGTGTCTTTTATATTTAATTCCGATGCAATTTCTGTGTTTCATCGTCACTGTGAAGGTGCAAGGGATACAGTAAACCTGCAGAGGTGCATCGGAATGTAAAGCTGGTGACACAGGAAGCGCTCATAACATAGACCCTAAGAAGACTCAGTTTTCTGTACTTAAGTCGGCATTGTGTCTTTTATATTTAATTCCGATGCAATTTCTGTGTTTCATCGTCACTGTGAACGTCCAAGGGATACAGTAAACCTGCAGAGGTGTACCGGAATGTAGAACTGATGACACAGGAAACGCTCAAAACATAGACAGTAGGAAGATTCAGTCTTCCTGTACTTAAGTCGGTATTGTGTCTCTTATATTTAATTCCGATGCAATTTCTGTGTTTCATCGTCAATGGGAAAGTCGAAGGGAAACAGTATACCTGCAGAGGTGCATCGGAATGTAAAACTGGTGACACAGGAAACGCTCAAAACATAGACAGTAGGAAGGCTCAGTCTTCCTGTACTTAAGTCGGCATTGTGTCTCTTATGTTTAATTCCAATGCAATTTCTGTGTTTCATCGTCACTTTGAAGGTCCAAGGGATACAGGGAACCTGCAGAGGTGCATCGGAATGTAAAACTGGTGACACAGGAAACGCTCAAAACATAGACAGTTGGAAGACTTTGTCTTTCTGTACTTAAGACGTCATTGTGTCTCTTATATTTAATTCTGATGCAATGCCTGTGTTTCATCGTCCATGGGAAGGTCCAAGGGATACAGTAAACCTGCAGAGGTGAATCGGAATGTAAAACTGGTGACACAGGAAACGCTCAAAACATAGACCGTAAGAAGACTCAGTTTTCTTGTACTTTACTCAACGTCGTGTCTCTTATATTTAATTCCGATGTAATTTCTGTGTTTCATCGTCAATATGAAGGTCCAATGGATACAGTAAACCTGCAGATGTGCATCGGAATGTAAAACTGGTGACACAGGAAACGCTCAAAACATTGACAGTAGGAAGACTCAGCCTTCCTGTACTTAAGTCGGCATTGTGTCTCTTATATTAAATTCCGATGCTATTTCTGTGTTTCATCGTCAATGGGAAGGTCCAATGGATACAGTAAACCTGCAGAGGTGGATCGGAAAGTAAAACTGGTGACACAGGAAACGCTCAAAACATAGACAGTAGGAAGACTCATTCTTCCTGTACTTCAGTCGGCATTGTTTCTCTTATATTTAATTCCGATGCATTTTCTGTGTTTCATCGTCAATGGGAAGGTCCAATGGATACAGTAAACCTGCAGAGGTGCATCGGAATGTAAAACTGTTGACACAGGAAACGCTCAAACATTGACAGTAGTAAGACTCAGCCTTCCTGTACTGAAGTCGGCATTGTGTCATATATTTAATTCCGATTCAATTTCTGTGGTTTTTCGTCAATGGGAAGGTCAAGGGATACAGTAAAACTGCAGAGGTGCATCGGAATGTAAAACTGGTGACACTGGAAACGCTCAAATCATAGACCGTAAGAAGACTCAATTTTCTTGTACTTAAGTCAACGTTGTGTCTCTTATATTTAATTCCGATGTAATTTCAGTGTTTCATCGTCAATGGGAAGGTCCAATGGATACAGTAAACCTGCAGAGGTACATCGGAATGTAAAACTGGTGACGCTGGAAACGCTCAAAACATAGACAGTAGGAAGACTCAATGTTCCATTACTTAAGTCGGCATTGTGTATCTTATATTTAATTCCGATGCAATTTCTGTGGTTCATCGTCAATGGGAAGATCCAAGGGATACAGTAAACCTTCAGAGGTGCATCGGAATGTAAAAGTGGTGACACGGGAGATGCTCAAAACATAGACAGTAGGAAGACTCAGCCTTCCTGTTCTTAAGTCGGCGTTGTGTCTCTTATATTAATTCCGATGCTATTTCTGTGTTTCATCGCCAATCGGAAGGTCCAATGGATACAGTAAACCTGCAGAGGTGCATCGGAATGTAAAATTGGTGACGCCGGAATCGCTCAAAGCATACACAGTAGGAAGACTCAATCTTCCTGTACTTAAGTCGGCATTGTGTCTCTTATATTTAATTCCGATGCAATTTCTGTGTTTCATCGTCAATGTGAAAATCCAAGGGATACAGTAAACCTGCAGAGGTGCATCGGAATGTAAACCTGGTGACTAAGGAAACGCTCAAAACATAGACAGTAGGAAGACTCAGTCTTTCTGTACTTAAGTCGGCATTGTGTCTCTTATATTTAATTCCGATGCAATTTCTGTGTTTCATCGTCAATGGGAAGGTCCAAGGGATACAGTAACCCTGCAGAGGTGCATCGGAATGTAAAGCTGGTGACACAGGAAGCGCTCATAACATAGACCCTAAGAAGACTCAGTTTTCTTGTACTTAAGTCGGTATTCTGTCTTTTATATTTAATTCCGATGCAATTTCTGTGTTTCAACGTCACTGGGAAGGTCCAAGGGATACAGTAAACCTGCAGAGGTGTATCGGAATGTAGAACTGATGACCCAGGAAACGCTCAAAACGTAGACAGTAGGAAGACTCAGTCTCCCTGTACTTAAGTCGGTATTGTGTCTCTTATATTTAATTCCGATGCAATTTCTGTGTTTCATCGTCAATGGGAAAGTCGAAGGGAAACAGTATACCTGCAGAGGGGCATCGGAAAGTAAAACTGGTGACACAGGAAACGCTCAAAACATAGACAGTTGGAAGACTTTGTCTTCCTGTACTTAAGACGTCATTGTGTCTCTTATATTAAATTCCGATGCAATTTCTGTGTTTCATCGCCAATGGGAAGGTCCAAGGGATACAGTAAACCTTCAGAGGTGCATCGGAATGTAAAACAGGTGACACAGGAAGCGCTCATAACATAGACCCTAAGAAGACTCAGTTTTCTTGTACTTAAGTCGGCATTGTGTCTTTAATATTTAATTCCGATGCAATTTCTGTGTTTCATCGTCACTGTGAAGGTCCAAGTGTTACAGTAAACCTGCAGAGGTGCATTGGAATGTAAAACTGGTGACACACGACACGCTCAAAACATAGACAGTAGGAAGACTCAGTCACGCCTGTACCTATGAGTGAATAGTGTCTCTTATATTTAATTCTGATGCAATGTCTGTGTTTCATCGTCCATGGGAAGGTCCACGGGATACAGTAAACCTGCAGAGGTGAATCGGAATGTAAAACTGGTGACACAGGAAATTTCTGGTGAAATAATTTCAGAAGAACCTTTTGGGAACTGTTTACAGCTCGTTACTGTGTGATTAGACGTTTGATTCTCTTTCTGTATTAGTCTTTTGTTATATTCACATTTGTTGTTTATTAATACTGTTAATAATAGTAGTTACTTCCCTTGTAGAGTAAGTTTGTGATTATTGTAGTCAGGTTTTTAGCATCTTCTTATTGTAGTAGCGGAACTTAGAAAAAGTAAAATTTTACCATGAGTGAGAAGTGTGGGCTTTGCCGTAGGTTCGTGAGTAGTGGATTGCGGTGTGACACCTGTTCGAAGTATTTTCACTGGGGGGAATGCAGTGGGGAAGCCAGTGGGCATTCTGGTGAGATCCTCTCCTGGAACTGCAGGTTATGTAGCAAGAGTAAACTGATAGAGGAGCAGGAGCGTAAGATCTGTGCCCTTCAGGTGCAGTTGAAAAACGCACAGGAGGAGCTAGATAGGATGAGGAGGGAGAAGGGGGTTGGGGAATGGGAGCTGGCTGTTGGCAAGAGATCTGCTAGGAGAAGAAGATTTTCAGATAGTTTTACTATTGGTGTTTACAATAGATATGACCAACTGTCAGAGTCTAGTGGAGAGGAATCTCTAGTAGCTGTAGATGTAGGAAGTATGCAGCAGACCTCAGTAGTTACTGTGCCTAGAACAGTTGCAAAGTCGAAGAGGAAGAAGAAGGTTCTGCTGTTAGGTAGTTCACATGGCAGAGGTGTAGGCCAGCAGTTGCAGGAAGTGCTGGGAAGTGAGTACCAGGTCACCAGCATTGTGAAGCCTAATGCAGGGTTGGCTCAGGTGACTGTTAACATAGGGGGGTTATGTAGGGATTTTACTAAAGAGGATCAGGTAGTGATTGTGGGTGGGGCTGGTAATAGTATTGGTAGGGATGGGGAGTATAACATAGATGGTGACCTGGAAAAGATAGCCACTCAGACTGGCAACACGAATGTGCATTTCGTGGAACTGTTTCAGCGTCACGATCGGCCTCATCTTAATACAGCCGTCAGGCGTAATAACATGAGACTTGGGGGTGCGCTGATGACAGAAAGCATGGGTCACATTTCAGTGGTGTCGGTGGAGTCTATCAGCAGGACGGGTTTCACTAGACACGGCCTGCACCTCAACAGGTATGGGAAGGGGAGGTTGGCAAAGCTTATAGGTGACAGCATAGGTGGGGTTGGTGGGATCACTCATGGGAAAATTCCTGCAGTAGTGTGTGTTAGAGCTGCACCTTTTTTAGATTGAAGTCAGCTGATAGGTATTCCTGCTTAAGGGAAGTCTCTCTAACAAGGGAATCACTTTTGACAAAGCTTAGGTATCCGAGTAATGAGGGAATTAGTATATTTCATCAAAATATACAAGGTATTAGGGATAAAGTTAGTGAACTGCTTATAGATGTTGACTCTGAAATTATTGGTATATCTGAACACTTCTTAAATAAGGAGATAATTCAGAGGCTTCCTTTACCAGGATACAGGTTGGCTGGCTGCTTTTCGAGGAGCTCTTTGCGGTGTGGGGGAGTAGCCATGTATGTGAAAAACGGCATCGCATTTGAGTCTATTGATGTTTCAAAGTACTGCACTGAAAAGGTGTTTGAATGTTGTGCAGGTGTGGTTAAATTTAACGGAGTTAAACTTGTAACTGTTGTTATTTATAGATCCCCAGACTCCGATTTCACAGCATTTTTGCTAAAGCTAGAGGAGGTTCTTGGTTCACTTTATAGGAAATACAAAAAGTTAGTTATATGTGGTGACTTCAATATTAATTGTATAAGTGATTGTGCAAGGAAGAGGATGCTGGTAGACCTCTTTAATTCATATAATCTTATGCAAACCGTATTCTTTCCAACGAGAGTGCAAGGGAACAGTAGAACAACCATAGACAACATTTTTGTTCATTCCTCATTACTAGAAGGGCATTCTGTTAGAAAAAAGGTGAATGGCCTTTCAGATCATGATGCGCAAATTTTAACTTTAAAAGATTTTTATGCTGCAACTCGTGTTAAATATAGTCATCAGCTGTTCAGGAAAGCTGATCCGGTTGCTGTAGAGACCTTTGTAAACCTTATAAAGGAACAAGAGTGGCAAGATGTTTATAGCGCTGAGACAGTAAACTATAAATATAATGCTTTTCTAAAGACCTTTCTCATGCTCTTTGAAAGTTGCTTTCCGTTACAACGTTTAAAACAGGGTACTAGCACAAACAGGCAGCCTGGGTGGCTGACTAGAGGGATAAGAATATCTTGTAGAACAAAGTGGCAATTATATCAAAACGTTAGAAACAGTCAAAATCTAAATGCAGCAGCCCATTACAAACAGTATTGTAAGGTGCTTAAAAATGTTATTAGGAAGGCAAAAAGTATGTGGTATGCAGATAGAATAGCTAAGTCTCAGGATAAAATTAAAACCATATGGTCAGTCGTAAAGGAAGTTGCTGGTCTGCAGAGACAGGTCGAGGATATAGAATCAGTGCGTAGTGGGAATGTCCGTGTTACTGATAAGTCGCATATGTGTACAGTATTTAATAATCACTTTCTGAATATAGCAGGTGAACTAAATAGAAACCTAATTCCAACAGGGAATCATATAGCGCTCTTAGAAAAAAGTGTTCCGAGACTGTTACCTGAAATGCTCCTCCATGATACTGACAAGAGGGAGATTGAGTTAATAATTAAATCACTAAAGACCAAGAACTCTCATGGATATGACGGGGTATCTAGCAGAATACTGAAGTATTGTTCTATGTATGTTAGCCCAGTACTTAGCCATATCTGTAACTTTTCCTTTAGGAGTGGTCGGTTTCCTGATCGATTAAAATACTCGGTAGTGAAGCCACTTTATAAAAAGGGAGACATTGATAATGTTGACAATTTTAGACCTATTTCTATGCCATCGGTGTTTGCTAAAGTTATCGAGAAGGTTGTATATACAAGGTTACTGGAGCATTTAAATTCACATAATTTGCTGTCAAATGTTCAGTTTGGTTTTAGAAATGGTTTAACAACTGAAAATGTTATATTCTCTTTTCTCTGTGAGGTTTTCGACGGATTAAATAAAAGGTTGCGAACGCTAGGTGTTTTCTTTGATTTAACGAAGGCTTTTGACTGTGTTGACCACAAAATATTACTGCAGAAGTTGGACCATTATGGAGTAAGGGGAGTAGCTTACAATTGGTTCGCCTCTTACTTTAAGAACAGAAAGCAGAGGGTAATTATCCGCAATATTGAGAGTGGTAGTGATGTTCAGTCCCAATGGGGCACTGTTAAGTGGGGCGTTCCCCAAGGGTCGGTGCTGGGGCCACTGCTGTTTCTTATTTATATAAATGATATGCCTTCTAGTATTACAGGTGATTCAAAAATATTTCTGTTTGCTGATGACACCAGCTTGATAGTGAAGGATCTTGTGTGTAATATTGAAACAGTAACAAATAATTTAGTTCATGAAATAAGTTCGTGGCTTGTGGAAAATAATTTGATGCTAAATCACAGTAAGACTCAGTTTTTACAGTTTCTAACTCACAATTCAACAAGAACTGACATTTTAATCAGACAGAATGGGCATGTTATAAGCGAGACGGAACAGTTCAAGTTCCTAGGCGTACGGATAGATAGTAAGCTGTTGTGGAAAGCCCATGTTCAGGATCTTGTTCAGAAACTAAATGCTGCTTTATTTACCATTAGAACAGTATCTGAAATAAGTGACACTTCAACACGAAAAGTAGTCTACTTCGCATATTTTCATACGCTTATGTCGTATGGTATTATTTTTTGGGGTAATTCTTCTGATTCAAAAAGGGTGTTTTTGGCTCAAAAACGGGCTGTTCGAGCTATATGTGGTGTAAGTTCGAGAACCTCTTGTCGACCCCTATTCAAAAATCTGGGAATTCTGACATTGCCCTCACAGTATATATTTTCTTTAATGTCGTTTGTTGTTAGCAATATTAGCCTATTCCCAAGAGTTAGCAGCTTTCACTCAGTTAATACTAGGCAGAAATCAAATCTGCATGTAGAATGCAGTTCCTTGACTCTTGTGCAGAAAGGAGTGCAGTATTCTGCTGCATCCATTTTCAATAAGCTACCACAAGAACTCAAAAATCTTAGCAGTAGCCCAAACTCTTTTAAGTCTAAACTGAAGAGTTTCCTCATGGCTCACTCCTTCTATTCTGTCGAGGAGCTCCTGGAAGAGCTAAAAAATTAAGCAAATTCCAGTGTTACATTGTTGATTGTCTTCATTTAAACTTATGACTTGTCACCTGAATATGTTTTTTTTCTATATTTCATTTTATGTGTTTCTAATATCGTGTTATAATTTCATGTATTGACTCGTTCCATGACCATGGAGATTTCTCCTTAATTTGGTCCCACGGAACAATAAATAAATAAATAAAAAAAAAAAAAAGGAAGGCTCAGTCTTCCTGTACTTAAGTCGGCATTGTGTCTCTTATGTTTAATTCCAATGCAATTTCTGTGTTTCATCGTCACTTTGAAGGTCCAAGGGATACAGGAAACCTGCAGAGGTGCATCGGAATGTAAAACTGGTGACACAGGAAACGCTCAAAACATAGACAGTTGGAAGACTTTGTCTTCCTGTACTTAAGACGTCATTGTGTCTCTTATATTAAATTCCGATGCAATTTCTGTGTTTCATCGCCAATGGGAAGGTCCAAGGGATACAGTAAACCTTCAGAGGTGCATCGGAATGTAAAACAGGTGACACAGGAAGCGCTCATAACATAGACCCTAAGAAGACTCAGTTTTCTTGTACTTAAGTCGGCATTGTGTCTTTAATATTTAATTCCGATGCAATTTCTGTGTTTCATCGTCACTGTGAAGGTCCAAGTGTTACAGTAAACCTGCAGAGGTGCATTGGAATGTAAAACTGGTGACACACGACACGCTCAAAACATAGACAGTAGGAAGACTCAGTCACGCCTGTACCTATGAGTGAATAGTGTCTCTTATATTTAATTCTGATGCAATGTCTGTGTTTCATCGTCCATGGGAAGGTCCACGGGATACAGTAAACCTGCAGAGGTGAATCGGAATGTAAAACTGGTGACACAGGAAACGCTCAAAACATAGACCGTAAGAAGACTCAGTTTTCTTGTACTTTACTCAACGTCGTGTCTCTTATATTCAATTCCGATGTAATTTCTGTGTTTTATCGTCAATGGGAAGGTCCAATGGATACAGTAAACCTGCAGATGTGCATCGGAATGTAAAACTGGTGACACAGGAAACGCTCAAAACATAGACAGTAGGAAGACTCAGCCTTCCTGTACTTAAGTCGGCATTGTGTCTCTTATATTTAATTCCGATGCTATTTCTGTGTTTCATCGTCAATGGGAAGGTCCAATGGATACAGTAAACCTGCAGAGGTGGATCGGAAAGTAAAACTGGTGACACAGGAAACGCTCAAAACATAGACAGTAGGAAGACTCATTCTTCCTGTACTTCGGTCGGCATTGTTTCTCTTATATTTAATTCCGATGCATTTTCTGTGCTTCATCGTCAATGGGAAGGTCCAGTGGATACAGTAAACCTGCAGAGGTGCATCGGAATGTAAAACTGTTGACACAGGAAACGCTCAAACATTGACAGTAGGAAGACTCAGCCTTTCTGTTCTTAAGTCGGCGTTGTGTCTCTTATATTTAATTCCGATGCTATTTCTGTGTTTCATCGTCAATGGGAAGGTCCAATGGATACAGTAAACCTGCAGAGGTGCATCGGAATGTAAAATTGGTGACGCAGGAAACGCTCAAAACATACACAGTAGGAAGACTCAATCTTCCTGTACTTAAGTCGGCATTGTGTCTCTTATATTTAATTCCGATGCAATTTCTGTGTTTCATCGTCAATGTGAAAATCCAAGGGATACAGTAAACCTGCAGAGGTGCATCGGAATGTAAACCTGGTGACTCAGGGAACGCTCAAAACATAGACAGTAGGAAGACTCAGTCTTTCTGTACTTAAGTCGGCATTGTGTCTCTTATATTTAATTCCGATGCAATTTCTGTGTTTCATTGTCAATGGGAAGGTCCAACGGATTCAGTAACCCTGCAGAGGTGCATCGGAACGTAAAGCTGGTGACACAGGAAGCGCTCATAACATAGACCCTAAGAAGACTCAGTTTTCTTGAACTTAAGTCGGCATTGTGTCTTTTATATTTAATTCCGATGCAATATCTGTGTTTCATCGTCTATGGGAAAGTCGAAGGGAAATAGTATACCTGCAGAGGTGCATCGGAATGTAAAACTGGTGACACAGGAAACGCTCAAAACATAGACAGTAGGAAGGCTCAGTCTTCCTGTACTTAAGTCGGCATTGTGTCTCTTATATTTAATTCCGATGCAATTTCTGTGTTTCATCGTCACTTTGAAGGTCCAAGGCATACAGGAAACTTGCAGAGGTGCATCGGAAAGTAAAACTGGTGACACAGGAAACGCTCAAAACATAGACAGTTGGAAGACGTTGTCTTCCTGTACTTAAGACGTCATTGCGTCTCTTATATTTAATTCCGATGCAATGTCTGTGTTTCATCGTCCATGGGAAGGTCCTAGGGATACAGTAAACCTACAGAGGTGAATCGGAATGTAAAACTGTTGACACAGGAAACGCTCAAAACATAGACCGTAAGAAGACTCAGTTTTCTTGTACTTTACTCAACGTCGTGTCTCTCATATTTAATTCCGATGTAATTTCTGAGTTTCATCGTCAATGGGAAGGTCCAATGGATACAGTAAACCTGCAGATGTGCATCGGAATGTAAAACTGGTGACACAGGAAACGCTCAAATCATAGACAGTAGGAAGACTCAGCCTTCCTGTACTTAAGTCGGCATTGTGTCTCTTATATTTAATTCCGATGCTATTTCTGTGTTTCATCGTCAATGGGAAGGTCCAATGGATACAGCAAACCTGCAGAGGTGGATCGGAAAGTAAAACTGGTGACACAGGAAACGCTCAAAACATAGACAGTAGGAAGACTCAGTCTTCCTGTACTTCAGTCGGCATTGTTTCTCTTATATTTAACTCCGATGCATTTTCTGTGTTTCATCGTCAATGGGAAGGTCCAATGGATACAGTAAACCTGCAGAGGTGCATCGGAATGTAAAACTGTTGACACAGGAAACGCTCAAACATTGACAGTAGGAAGACTCAGTCTTCCTGTACTGAAGTCGGCATTGTGTCATATATTTAATTACGATGCAATTTCTGTGTTTTTTCGTCAATGGGAAGGTCAAGGGATACAGTAACCCTGCAGAGGTGCATCGGAATGTAAAACTGGTGACACAGGAAGCGCTCATAACATAGACCATAAGAAGACTCAGTTTTCTTGTACTTAAGTCGGCATTGTGTCTTATATATTTAATTCCGATGCCATTTCTGTGTTTCATCGTCACTGTGATGGTGCAAGGGATACAGTAAAACTGCAGAGGTGCATCGGAATGTAAAACTGGTGACACAGGAAACGCTCAAAACATAGACAGTAGGAAGGCTCAGTCTTCCTGTACTTAAGTCGGCATTGTGTCTCTTATATTTAATTCCGATGCAATTTCTGTGTTTCATCGTCACTTTGAAGGTCCAAGGCATACAGGAAACTTGCAGAGGTGCATCGGAAAGTAAAACTGGTGACACAGGAAACGCTCAAAACATAGACAGTTGGAAGACGTTGTCTTCCTGTACTTAAGACGTCATTGCGTCTCTTATATTTAATTCCGATGCAATTTCTGTGTTTCATCGCCAATGGAAAGGTCCAAGGGATACAGTAAACCTTCAGAGGTGCATCGGAATGTAAAACAGGTGACACAGGAAGCGCTCATAACATAGACCCTAAGAAGACTCAGTTTTCTTGTACTTAAGTCGGCATTGTGTCTTTAATATTTAATTCCGATGCAATTTCTGTGTTTCATCGTCACTGTGAAGTTCCAAGTGTTACAGTAAACCTGCAGAGGTGCATCGGAATGTAAAACTGGTGACACACGACACGCTCAAAACATAGACAGTAGGAAGACTCAGTCACGCCTGTACCTATGAGTGAATAGTGTCTCTTATATTTAATTCTGATGCAATGTCTGTGTTTCATCGTCCATGGGAAGGTCCACGGGATACAGTAAACCTGCAGAGGTGAATCGGAATGTAAAACTGGTGACACAGGAAACGCTCAAAACATAGACCGTAAGAAGACTCAGTTTTCTTGTACTTTACTCAACGTCGTGTCTCTTATATTCAATTCCGATGTAATTTCTGTGTTTTATCGTCAATGGGAAGGTCCAATGGATACAGTAAACCTGCAGATGTGCATCGGAATGTAAAACTGGTGACACAGGAAACGCTCAAAACATAGACAGTAGGAAGACTCAGCCTTCCTGTACTTAAGTCGGCATTGTGTCTCTTATATTTAATTCCGATGCTATTTCTGTGTTTCATCGTCAATGGGAAGGTCCAATGGATACAGTAAACCTGCAGAGGTGGATCGGAAAGTAAAACTGGTGACACAGGAAACGCTCAAAACATAGACAGTAGGAAGACTCATTCTTCCTGTACTTCGGTCGGCATTGTTTCTCTTATATTTAATTCCGATGAATTTTCTGTGCTTCATCGTCAATGGGAAGGTCCAGTGGATACAGTAAACCTGCAGAGGTGCATCGGAATGTAAAACTGTTGACACAGGAAACGCTCAAACATTGACAGTAGGAAGACTCAGCCTTTCTGTTCTTAAGTCGGCGTTGTGTCTCTTATATTTAATTCCGATGCTATTTCTGTGTTTCATCGTCAATGGGAAGGTCCAATTGATACAGTAAACCTGCAGAGGTGCATCGGAATGTAAAATTGGTGACGCAGGAAACGCTCAAAACATACACAGTAGGAAGACTCAATCTTCCTGTACTTAAGTCGGCATTGTGTCTCTTATATTTAATTCCGATGCAATTTCTGTGTTTCATCGTCAATGTGAAAATCCAAGGGATACAGTAAACCTGCAGAGGTGCATCGGAATGTAAACCTGGTGACTCAGGGAACGCTCAAAACATAGACAGTAGGAAGACTCAGTCTTTCTGTACTTAAGTCGGCATTGTGTCTCTTATATTTAATTCCGATGCAATTTCTGTGTTTCATTGTCAATGGGAAGGTCCAACGGATTCAGTAACCCTGCAGAGGTGCATCGGAACGTAAAGCTGGTGACACAGGAAGCGCTCATAACATAGACCCTAAGAAGACTCAGTTTTCTTGTACTTAAGTCGGCATTGTGTCTTTTATATTTAATTCCGATGCAATTTCTGTGTTTCATCGTCTATGGGAAAGTCGAAGGGAAATAGTATACCTGCAGAGGTGCATCGGAATGTAAAACTGGTGACACAGGAAACGCTCAAAACATAGACAGTAGGAAGGCTCAGTCTTCCTGTACTTAAGTCGGCATTGTGTCTCTTATATTTAATTCCGATGCAATTTCTGTGTTTCATCGTCACTTTGAAGGTCCACGGCATACAGGAAACTTGCAGAGGTGCATCGGAAAGTAAAACTGGTGACACAGGAAACGCTCAAAACATAGACAGTTGGAAGACGTTGTCTTCCTGTACTTAAGACGTCATTGCGTCTCTTATATTTAATTCCGATGCAATTTCTGTGTTTCATCGTCAATGGGAAGGTCCTAGGTATACAGTAACCCTGCAGAGGTGCATTGGAATGTAAAACAGGTGACACAGGAAGCGCTCATAACATAGACCCCGAGAAGAATCAGTTTTCTTGTACTTAAGTCAGCATTGTGTCTCTTATATTTAATTCCAATGCAATTTCTGTGTTTCATCGTCAATGGGAAGGTCCAATGGATACAGTAAACCTGCAGAGGTGCATCGGAATGTAAAACTGGTGACACTGGAAACGCTCAAAACATAGACCGTAAGAAGACTCAGTTTTCATGTACTTAACTCAACGTTGTGTCTCTTATATTTAATTCCGATGTAATTTCTGTGTTTCATCGTCAATGGGAAGGTACAATGGATACAGTAAACCTGCAGAGGTGCATCGAAATGTAAAACTGGTGACGCAGGAAACGCTCAAAACATAGACAGTTGGAAGACTCAATGTTCCATTACTTAAGTCGTCATTGTGTCTCTTATATTTAATTCCAATGCAATTTCTGTGTTTCATCGTCAATGGGAAGGTCCAATGGATACAGTAAACCTGCAGAGGTGCATCGGAATGTAAAACTGGTGACACTGGAAACGCTCAAAACATAGACCGTAAGAAGACTCAGTTTTCTTGTACTTTACTCAACGTCGTGTCTCTCATATTTAATTCCGATGTAATTTCTGAGTTTCATCGTCAATGGGAAGGTCCAATGGATACAGTAAACCTGCAGATGTGCATCGGAATGTAAAACTGGTGACACAGGAAACGCTCAAATCATAGACAGTAGGAAGACTCAGCCTTCCTGTACTTAAGTCGGCATTGTGTCTCTTATATTTAACTCCGATGCATTTTCTGTGTTTCATCGTCAATGGGAAGGTCCAATGGATACAGTAAACCTGCAGAGGTGCATCGGAATGTAAAACTGTTGACACAGGAAACGCTCAAACATTGACAGTAGGAAGACTCAGTCTTCCTGTACTGAAGTCGGCATTGTGTCATATATTTAATTACGATGCAATTTCTGTGTTTTTTCGTCAATGGGAAGGTCAAGGGATACAGTAACCCTGCAGAGGTGCATCGGAATGTAAAACTGGTGACACAGGAAGCGCTCATAACATAGACCATAAGAAGACTCAGTTTTCTTGTACTTAAGTCGGCATTGTGTCTTTTATATTTAATTCCGATGCCATTTCTGTGTTTCATCGTCACTGTGATGGTGCAAGGGATACAGTAAAACTGCAGAGGTGCATCGGAATGTAAAACTGGTGACACAGGAAACGCTCAAAACATACACAGTAGGAAGACTCAATCTTCCTGTACTTAAGTCGGCATTGTGTCTCTTATATTTAATTCCGATGCAATTTCTGTGCTTCATCGTCAATGGGAAGATCCAAGGGATAAAGTAAACCTGCAGAGGTGCATCGGAATGTAAAAGTGGTGGCACAGGAGACGCTCAAAACATAGACAGTAGGAAGACTCAATCTTCCTGTACTTAAGTCGGCATTGTGTCTCTTTTATTTAATTCCGATGCAATTTCTGTGTTTCATCGTCCATGTGAAGGTCCAAGGAATACAGTAAAGCTGCAGAGGTGCATCGAAATGTAAAACTGGTGACACAGGAAACGCTCAAAACATAGACAGTAGAAAGACTCAGTCTTCCTGTACTTCAGTCGGCATTGTGTCTCTTATATTTAATTCCGATGCAATTTCTGTGTTTCATCGTCAATGGGAAAGTCGAAGGGAAATAGTGTACCCGCAGAGGTGCATCGGAATGTAAAACTGGTGACACAGGAAACGCTCAAAACATAGACAGTAGGAAGGCTCAGTCTTCCTGTACTTAAGTCGGCATTGTGTCTGTTATATTTAATTCCGATGCAATTTCTGTGTTTCATCGTCACTTTGAATGTCCAAGGCATACAGGAAACCTGCAGAGGTGCATCGGAATGTAAAACTGGAGACACAGGAAACGCTCAAAACATAGACAGTACGAAGACGTTGTCTTCCTGTACTTAAGACGTCATTGCGTCTCTTATATTTAATTCCGATGCAATTTCTGTGTTTCATCGACAATGGAAAGATCCAAGGGATACAGTCAACCTGCAGAGGTGCATCGGAATGTAAAAGTGGTGACACAGGAGATGCTCAAAACATAGACAGTAGGAAGACTCAGCCTTCCTGTTCTTAAGTCGGCGTTGTGTCTCTTATATTTAATTCCGATGCTATTTCTGTGTTTCATCGTCAATGGGAAGGTCTAATGGATACATTAAACCTGCAGAAGTCCATCGGAATGTAAAATTGGTGAAGCAGGAAACGCTCAAAGCATACACAGTAAGAAGACTCAATCTTCCTGTACTTAAGTCGGCATTGTGACTATTTAATTCCGATGCAATTTCTGTGTTTCATCGTCAATGTGAAAATCCAAGGGATACAGTAAACCTGCAGAGCTGCATCGGAATGTAAACCTGGTGACTCAGGAAACGCTCAAAACATAGACAGTAGGAAGACTCAGTCTTTCTGTACTTAAGTCGGCATTGTGTCTCTTATATTTAATTCCGATGCAATTTCTGTGTTTCATCGTCAATGGGAAGGTCCAAGGGATACAGTAACCCTGCAGAGGTGCATCGGACTGTAAAGCTGGTGACACAGGAAGCGCTCATAACATAGACCCTAAGAAGACTCAGTTTTCTTGTACTTAAGTCGGCATTGTGTCTTTTATATTTAATTCCGATGCAATTTCTGTGTTTCATCGTCACTGTGAAGGTCCAAGGGATACAGTAAACTTGCAGAGGTGCATCGTAATGTAGAACTGATGACACAGGAAACGCTCAAAACATAGACAGTAGGAAGACTCAGTCTTCCTGTACTTAAGTCGGTCTTGTGTCTCTTATATTTAATTCCGATGCAATTTCTGTGTTTCATCGTCAATGGGAAAGTCGAAGGGAAACAGTATACCTGCAGAGGTGCATCGGAATGTAAAACTGGTGACACAGGAAACGCTCAAAACATAGACAGTAGGAAGGCTCAGTCTTCCTGTACTTAAGTCGGCATTGTGTCTCTTATGTTTAATTCCGATGCAATTTCTGTGTTTCATCGTCAATGGGAAGGTCCAATGGATACAGTAAACCTGCAGAGGTGCATTGGAATGTAAAACTGGTGACACAGGAAGCGCTCATAACATAGACCCTAAGAAGACTCAGTTTTCTTGTACTTAAGTCAACGTTGTGTCTCTTATATTTAATTCCGATGTAATTTCTGTGTTTCATCGTCTATGGGAAGGTCCAATGGATACAGTAAACCAGCAGAGGTACATCGGAATGTAAAACTGGTGACGCAGGAAACGCTCAAAACAAAGACAGTAGGAAGACTCAATGTTCCATTACTTAAGTCGACATTGTGTCTCTTATATTTAATTCCGATGCAATTTCTGTGGTTCATCGTCAATGGGAAGATCCAAGGGATACAGTAAACCTGCAGAGGTACATCGGAATGTAAAAGTGGTGACACAGGAGACGCTCAAAACATAGACAGTAGGAAGACTCAGCCTTCCTGTTCTTAAGTCGGCGTTGTGTCTCGTATATTTAATTCCGGTGCTATTTCTGTGTTTCATCGTCAATGGGAAGGTCCAATGGATACAGTAAACCTGCAGAGGTGCATCGGAATGTAAACCTGGTGACTCAGGAAACGCTCAAAACATAGACAGTAGGAAGACTCAGTCTTTCTGTACTTAAGTCGGCATTGTGTCTCTTATATTTAATTCCGATGCAATTTCTGTGTTTCATTGTCAATGGGAAAGTCCAATGGATACAGTAACCCTGCAGAGGTGCATCGGAATGTGAAGCTGGTGACACAGGAAGCGCTCATAACATAGACCCTAAGAAGACTCAGTTTTCTTCGACTTAAGTCGGCATTGTGTCTTTTATATTTAATTCCAATGCAATTTCTGTGTTTCATCGTCACTGTGAAGGTCCAAGGGATACAGTAAACCTGCAGAGGTGCATCGGAATGTAAAACTGTTGACACAGGACACGCTCAAAGCATAGACAGTAGGAACACTCAGTCTTCCTGTACCTAAGTCAGAATTGTGTCTCTTATATTTAATTCCGATGCAATTTCTGTGTTTCATCGTCCATGGGAAGGTCCAATGGATACAGTAAAGCTGCAGAGGTGCATCGGAATGTAAAACTGGTGACACAGGAAACGCTCAAAACATAGACAGTAGAAAGACTCAGTCTTCCTGTACTTAAGTCGGCATTGTGTCTCTTATATTTAATTCCGATGCAATTTCTGTCTTTCATCGTCAACGGGTAAGTCGAAGGGAAATAGTATACCTGCAGAGGTGCATCGGAATGTAAAACTGGTGACAGAGGAAACGCTCAAAACATAGACAGTAGGAAGGCTCAGTCTTCCTGTACTTAAGTCGGCATTTTGTCGCTTATATTTTATTCCGATGCAATTTCTGTGTTTCATCGTCACTTTGAAGGTCCAAGGCATACAGGAAACCTGCAGAGGTGGATCGGAATGTAAAACTGGTGACACAGGAAACGCTCAAAACATAGACAGTTGGAAGACGTTGTCTTCCTGTACTTAAGACGTCATTGCGTCTCTTATATTTCATTCCGATGCAATTTCTGTGTTTCATCGCCAATGGGAAGATCCAAGGGATACAGTAACCCTGCAGAGGTGCATCGGAATGTAAAACAGGTGACACAGGAAGCGCTCATAACACAGACCCCAAGAAGAATCAGTTTTATTGTACTTAAGTCGGCATTGTGTCTCTTATCTTTGATAAGCGAGTGACTGCGTGTGAGATCGCTCTCTAAGTTTTCGTATATTTTTAGGTTCCAGATACATATTTTAACGGTTTTTGTGATAATATTTACTATATAAGTGACGTATTAGTGGTTTCTTCATTCAGCTCTGCCTTTCTTCTGTTGTGACGTGATATTTGTGAGTGTTTCGTATCGAGCAACTTAACCTCTTGCCTGTGTTTACATTCCGCGCTGACCAGTTGCAGCTGTAGCGGCGCATCGAAAGCTAAGTTCTAATTAATTGTTTGTGCATAGTGATTTATTTAGGAACTTTAGTAGTCTTCAACCGGTGTTCGTGGTGTTTTCTGGTGAAGTAATTTCAGAAGAACCTTTTGGGAACTGTTTACAGCTCGTTCCTGTGTGATTAGACGTTTGATTCTCTTTCTGTATTAGTCTTTTGTTATATTCACATTTGTTGTTTATTAATACTGTTAATAATAGTAGTTACTTCCCTTGTAGAGTAAGTTTGTGATTATTGTAGTCAGGTTTTTAGCATCTTCTTATTGTAGTAGCGGAACTTAGAAAAAGTAAAATTTTACCATGAGTGAGAAGTGTGGGCTTTGCCGTAGGTTCGTGAGTAGTGGATTGCGGTGTGACACTTGTTCGAAGTATTTTCACTGGGGGGAATGCAGTGGGGAAGCCAGTGGGCATTCTGGTGAGATCCTCTCCTGGAACTGCAGGTTATGTAGCAAGAGTAAACTGATAGAGGAGCAGGAGCGTAAGATCTGTGCCCTTCAGGTGCAGTTGAAAAACGCACAGGAGGAGCTAGATAGGATGAGGAGGGAGAAGGGGGTTGGGGAATGGGAGCTGGCTGTTGGCAAGAGATCTGCTAGGAGAAGAAGATTTTCAGATAGTTTTACTATTGGTGTTTACAATAGATATGACCAACTGTCAGAGTCTAGTGGAGAGGAATCTCTAGTAGCTGTAGATGTAGGAAGTATGCAGCAGACCTCAGTAGTTACTGTGCCTAGAACAGTTGCAAAGTCGAAGAGGAAGAAGAAGGTTCTGCTGTTAGGTAGTTCACATGGCAGAGGTGTAGGCCAGCAGTTGCAGGAAGTGCTGGGAAGTGAGTACCAGGTCACCAGCATTGTGAAGCCTAATGCAGGGTTGGCTCAGGTGACTGTTAACATAGGGGGGTTATGTAGGGATTTTACTAAAGAGGATCAGGTAGTGATTGTGGGTGGGGCTGGTAATAGTATTGGTAGGGATGGGGAGTATAACATAGATGGTGACCTGGAAAAGATAGCCACTCAGACTGGCAACACGAATGTGCATTTCGTGGAACTGTTTCAGCGTCACGATCGGCCTCATCTTAATACAGCCGTCAGGCGTAATAACATGAGACTTGGGGGTGCGCTGATGACAGAAAGCATGGGTCACATTTCAGTGGTGTCGGTGGAGTCTATCAGCAGGACGGGTTTCACTAGATACGGCCTGCACCTCAACAGGTATGGGAAGGGGAGGTTGGCAAAGCTTATAGGTGACAGCATAGGTGGGGTTGGTGGGATCACTCATGGGAAAATTCCTGCAGTAGTGTGTGTTAGAGCTGCACCTTTTTTAGATTGAAGTCAGCTGATAGGTATTCCTGCTTAAGGGAAGTCTCTCTAACAAGGGAATCACTTTTGACAAAGCTTAGGTATCCGAGTAATGAGGGAATTAGTATATTTCATCAAAATATACAAGGTATTAGGGATAAAGTTAGTGAACTGCTTATAGATGTTGACTCTGAAATTATTGGTATATCTGAACACTTCTTAAATAAGGAGATAATTCAGAGGCTTCCTTTACCAGGATACAGGTTGGCTGGCTGCTTTTCGAGGAGCTCTTTGCGGTGTGGGGGAGTAGCCATGTATGTGAAAAACGGCATCGCATTTGAGTCTATTGATGTTTCAAAGTACTGCACTGAAAAGGTGTTTGAATGTTGTGCAGGTGTGGTTAAATTTAACGGAGTTAAACTTGTAACTGTTGTTATTTATAGATCCCCAGACTCCGATTTCACAGCATTTTTGCTAAAGCTAGAGGAGGTTCTTGGTTCACTTTATAGGAAATACAAAAAGTTAGTTATATGTGGTGACTTCAATATTAATTGTATAAGTGATTGTGCAAGGAAGAGGATGCTGGTAGACCTCTTTAATTCATATAATCTTATGCAAACCGTATTCTTTCCAACGAGAGTGCAAGGGAACAGTAGAACAACCATAGACAACATTTTTGTTCATTCCTCATTACTAGAAGGGCATTCTGTTAGAAAAAAGGTGAATGGCCTTTCAGATCATGATGCGCAAATTTTAACTTTAAAAGATTTTTATGCTGCAACTCGTGTTAAATATAGTCATCAGCTGTTCAGGAAAGCTGATCCGGTTGCTGTAGAGACCTTTGTAAACCTTATAAAGGAACAAGAGTGGCAAGATGTTTATAGCGCTGAGACAGTAAACGATAAATATAATGCTTTTCTAAAGACCTTTCTCATGCTCTTTGAAAGTTGCTTTCCGTTACAACGTTTAAAACAGGGTACTAGCACAAACAGGCAGCCTGGGTGGCTGACTAGAGGGATAAGAATATCTTGTAGAACAAAGTGGCAATTATATCAAAACGTTAGAAACAGTCAAAATCTAAATGCAGCAGCCCATTACAAACAGTATTGTAAGGTGCTTAAAAATGTTATTCGGAAGGCAAAAAGTATGTGGTATGCAGATAGAATAGCTAAGTCTCAGGATAAAATTAAAACCATATGGTCAGTCGTAAAGGAAGTTGCTGGTCTGCAGAGACAGGTCGAGGATATAGAATCAGTGCGTAGTGGGAATGTCCGTGTTACTGATAAGTCGCTTATATGTACAGTATTTAATAATCACTTTCTGAATATAGCAGGTGAACTAAATAGAAACCTAATTCCTACAGGGAATCATATAGCGCTCTTAGAAAAAAGTGTTCCGAGACTGTTACCTGAAATGCTCCTCCATGATACTGACAAGAGGGAGATTGAGTTAATAATTAAATCAGTAAAGACCAAGAACTCTCATGGATATGACGGGGTATCTAGCAGAATACTGAAGTATTGTTCTATGTATGTTAGCCCAGTACTTAGCCATATCTGTAACTTTTCCTTTAGGAGTGGTCGGTTTCCTGATCGATTAAAATACTCGGTAGTGAAGCCACTTTATAAAAAGGGAGACATTGATAATGTTGACAATTTTAGACCTATTTCTATGCCATCGGTGTTTGCTAAAGTTATCGAGAAGGTTGTATATACAAGGTTACTGGAGCATTTAAATTCACATAATTTGCTGTCAAATGTTCAGTTTGGTTTTAGAAATGGTTTAACAACTGAAAATGCTATATTCTCTTTTCTCTGTGAGGTTTTCGACGGATTTAATAAAAGGTTGCGAACGCTAGGTGTTTTCTTTGATTTAACGAAGGCTTTTGACTGTGTTGACCACAAAATATTACTGCAGAAGTTGGACCATTATGGAGTAAGGGGAGTAGCTTACAATTGGTTCGCCTCTTACTTTAAGAACAGAAAGCAGAGGGTAATTCTCCGCAATATTGAGAGTGGTAGTGATGTTCAGTCCCAATGGGGCACTGTTAAGTGGGGCGTTCCCCAAGGGTCGGTGCTGGGGCCACTGCTGTTTCTTATTTATATAAATGATATGCCTTCTAGTATTACAGGTGATTCAAAAATATTTCTGTTTGCTGATGACACCAGCTTGATAGTGAAGGATCTTGTGTGTAATATTGAAACAGTAACAAATAATTTAGTTCATGAAATAAGGCCGTGGCTTGTGGAAAATAATTTGATGCTAAATCACAGTAAGACTCAGTTTTTACAGTTTCTAACTCACAATTCAACAAGAACTGACATTTTAATCAGACAGAATGGGCATGTTATAAGCGAGACGGAACAGTTCAAGTTCCTAGGCGTACAGATAGATAGTAAGCTGTTGTGGAAAGCCCATGTTCAGGATCTTGTTCAGAAACTAAATGCTGCTTTATTTACCATTAGAACAGTATCTGAAATAAGTGACACTTCAACACGAAAAGTAGTCTACTTCGCATATTTTCATACGCTTATGTCGTATGGTATTATTTTTTGGGGTAATTCTTCTGATTCAAAAAGGGTATTTTTGGCTCAAAAACGGGCTGTTCGAGCTATATGTGGTGTAAGTTCGAGAACCTCTTGTCGACCCCTATTCAAAAATCTGGGAATTCTGACATTGCCCTCACAGTATATATTTTCTTTAATGTCGTTTGTTGTTAGCAATATTAGCCTATTCCCAAGAGTTAGCAGCTTTCACTCTTTTAATACTAGGCAGAAATCAAATCTGCATGTAGAATGCAGTTCCTTGACTCTTGTGCAGAAAGGAGTGCAGTATTCTGCTGCATCCATTTTCAATAAGCTACCACAAGAACTCAAAAATCTTAGCAGTAGCCCAAACTCTTTTAAGTCTAAACTGAAGAGTTTCCTCATGGCTCACTCCTTCTATTCTGTCGAGGAGCTCCTGGAAGAGCTAAAAAATTAAGCAAATTCCAGTGTTACATTGTTGATTGTCTTCATTTAAACTTACGACTTGTCACCTGAATATGTTTTTTTTTTCTATATTTCATTTTATCTGTTTCTAATATCGTGTTATAATTTCATGTATTGACTCGTTCCATGACCATGGAGATTTCTCCTTAATTTGGTCCCACGGAACAATAAATAAATAAATAAATAAATAAATAAATATTTAATTCCGATGCAATTTCTGTGTTTCATCGTCACTGTGAAGGTCCAAGGGTTACAGTAAACCTGCAGAGGTGCATCGGAATGTAAAACTGGTGACACAGGACACGCTCACAACATAGACAGTAGGAAGACTCAGTCTTCCTGTACCTAAGAGTGAATAGTGTCTCTTATATTTAATTCCGATGCAATTTCTGTGTTTCATCGTCCATGGGAAGGTCCAATGGATACAGTAAACCTGCAGAGGTGCATCGGAATGTAAAACTGGTGACACAGGAAACGCTCAAAACATAGACCGTAAGAAGACTCAGTTTTCTTGTACTTAACTCAACGTTGTGTCTCTTATATTTAATTCCGATGTAATTTCTGTGTTTCATCGTCAATGGGAAGGTCCAATGGATACAGTAAACCTGCAGAGGTGCATCGGATAAAAAACTGGTGACGCAGGAAACGCTCAAAACTTAGGTAGTAGGAATACTCAATGTTCCATTACTTAAGTCGGCATTGTGTCTCTTATATTTAATTCCGATGCAATTTCTGTGGTTCACCGTCAATGGGAAGAATCAAGGGATACAGTAAACCTGCAGAGGTGGATCGGAAAGTAATACTGGTGACACAGGAAACGCTCAAAACATAGACAGTAGGAAGACTCAGTCTTCCTGTACTTCAGTCGGCATTGTTTCTCTTATATTTAATTCCGATGCATTTTCTGTGTTTCGTCGTCAATGGGAAGGTCCAATGGATACAGTAAACCTGCAGAGGTGCATCGGAATGTAAAACTGGTGACACAGGAAGCGCTCATAACATAGACCCTAAGAAGACTCAGTTTTCTTGTACTTAAGTCAACGTTGTGTCTCTTATATTTAATTCCGATGTAATTTCTGTGTTTCATCGTCTATGGGAAGGTCCAATGGATACAGTAAACCTGCAGAGGTACATCGGAATGTAAAACTGGTGACGCAGGAAACGCATAAAACAAAGACAGTAGGAAGACTCAATGTTCCATTACTTAAGTCGGCATTGTGTCTCTTATATTTAATTCCGATGCAATTTCTGTGGTTCATCGTCAATGGGAAGATCCAAGGGATACAGTAAACCTGCAGAGGTACATCGGAATGTAAAAGTGGTGACACAGGAGACGCTCAAAACATAGACAGTAGGAAGACTCAGCCTTCCTGTTCTTAAGTCGGCGTTGTGTCTCTTATATTAAATTCCGATGCTATTTCTGTGTTTCATTGTCAATGGGAAGGTCCAATGGATACAGTAAACCTGCAGAGGTGCATCGGAATGTAAACCTGGTGACTCAGGAAACGCTCAAAACATAGACAGTAGGAAGACTCAGTCTTTCTGTACTTAAGTCGGCATTGTGTCTCTTATATTTAATTCCGATGCAATTTCTGTGTTTCATTGTCAATGGGAAAGTCCAATGTATACAGTAACCCTGCAGAGGTGCATCGGAATGTGAAGCAGGTGACACAGGAAGCGCTCATAACATAGACCCTAAGAAGACTCAGTTTTCTTCGACTTTAGTCGGCATTGTGTCTTTTATATTTAATTCCGATGCAATTTCTGTGTTTCATCGTCACTGTGAAGGTCCAAGGGATACAGTAAACCTGCAGAGGTGCATCGGAATGTAAAACTGTTGACACAGGACACGCTCAAAACATAGACAGTAGGAACACTCAGTCTTCCTGTACCTAAGTCAGAATTGTGTCTCTTATATTTAATTCCGATGCAATTTCTGTGTTTCATCGTCCATGGGAAGGTCCAATGGATACAGTAAAGCTGCAGAGGTGCATCGGAATGTAAAACTGGTGACACAGGAAACGCTCAAAACATAGACAGTAGAAAGACTCAGCCTTCCTATTCTTAAGTAGGCGTTGTGTCTCTTATATTTAATTCCGATGCTATTTCTGTGTTTCATCCTCAATGGGAAGGTCCAATGAATACAGTAAACCTGCAGAGGTGCATCGGAATGTAAAACTGTTGACACAGGAAACGCTCAAACATTGACAGTAGGAAGACTCAGTCTTCCTGTACTGAAGTCGGCATTGTGTCATATATTTAATTCCGATGCAATTTCTGCGTTTTTTCGTCAATAGGAAGGTCCAATGGATACAGTAAAACTGCAGAGGTGCATCGGAACGTAAAACTGGTGACACTGGAAACGCTCAAAACATAGACCGTAAGAAGACTCAGTTTTCTTGTACTTATGTCAACGTTGTGTCTCTTATATTTAATTCCGATGTAATTTCTGTGTTTCATCGTCAATGGGAAGGTCCAATGGATACAGTAAGCCTGCAGAGGTGCATCGGAATGTAAAACTCGTGACACTTGAAACGCTCAAAACATAGACCGTAAGAAGACTCAGTTTTCTTGTACTTATGTCAATGTTGTGTCTCTTATATTTAATTCCGATGTAATTTCTGTGTTTCATCGTCAATGGGAAGGTCCAATGGATACAGTAAGCCTGCAGAGGTGCATCGGAATGTAAAACTGTTGACACAGGAAACGCTCAAACATTGACAGTAGGAAGACTCAGTCTTCCTGTACTGAAGTCGGCATTGTGTCATATATTTAATTCCGATGCAATTTCTGCGTTTTTTCGTCAATAGGAAGGTCCAATGGATACAGTAAAACTGCAGAGGTGCATCGGAACGTAAAACTGGTGACACTGGAAACGCTCAAAACATAGACCGTAAGAAGACTCAGTTTTCTTGTACTTATGTCAACGTTGTGTCTCTTATATTTAATTCCGATGTAATTTCTGTGTTTCATCGTCAATGGGAAGGTCCAATGGATACAGTAAGCCTGCAGAGGTGCATCGGAATGTAAAACTCGTGACACTTGAAACGCTCAAAACATAGACCGTAAGAAGACTCAGTTTTCTTGTACTTATGTCAATGTTGTGTCTCTTATATTTAATTCCGATGTAATTTCTGTGTTTCATCGTCAATGGGAAGGTCCAATGGATACAGTAAGCCTGCAGAGGTGCATCGGAATGTAAAACTGGTGACTCTGGAAACGCTCAAAACATAGACCATAAGAAGACTCAGTTTTCTTGTACTTAAGTGAACGTTGTGTCACTTATATGTAATTCCGATGTAATTTCTGTGTTTCATCGTCAATGGGAAGGTCCAATGGATACAGTAAACCTGCAGAGGTGCATCGGACTGTAAAACGGGTGACGCAGGAAACGCTCAAATCATAGACAGTAGGAAGACTCAATGTTCCATTACTCAAGTCGGCACTGTGTCTCTTATATTTAATTCCGATGCAATTTCTGTGGTTCATCGTCAATGGGAAGAATGAAGGGATACAGTAAACCTGCAGAGGTGCATCGGAATGTAAAAGTGGTGACACAGGAGACGCTCAAAACATAGACAGTAGGAAGACTCAGCCTTCCTGTTCTTAAGTAGGCGTTGTGTCTCTTATATTTAATTCCGATGCAATTTCTGTGTTTCATCGTCAATGGGGAAGTCGAAGGGAAACAGCATACCTGCAGAGGTGCATCGGAATGTAGAACTGGTGACACAGGAAACTCTCAAAGCATAGACAGTTGGAAGGCTCAGTCTTCCTGTACTTAAGTCGGCATTGTGTCTCTTATATTTAATTCCGATGCAATTTCTGAGTTTCATCGTCACTTTGAAGGTCCAAGGCATACAGGAAACCTGCAGAGGTGCATGGGAATGTAAAACTGGTGACACAGGAAACGCTCAAAACATAGCCAGTTGGAAGACTTTGTCTTCCTGTACTTAAGACGTCATTGCGTCTCTTATATTTAATTCCGATGCAATTTCTGTGTTTCATCGCATATGGGAAGGTCCAAGGGATACAGTAACCCTGCAGAGGTGCATCGGAATGTAAAACAGGTGACACAGGAAACGCTCATAACATAGACACTAAGAAGAATCAGTTTTCTTGTACTGAAGTCGGCATTGTGTCTTTTATATTTAATTCCGATGCAATTTCTATGTTTCATCGTCACTGTGAAGGTCCAAGGGTTACAGTAAACCTGCAGAGGTGCATCGGAATGTAAAACTGGTGACACAGGACAAACTCAAAACATAGACAGTAGGAAGACTCAGTCTTCCTGTACCTAAGAGTGAATAGTGTCTCTTATATTTAATTCCGATGCAATTTCTGTGTTTCATCGTCCATGGGAAGGTCCAATGGATACAGTAAACCTGCAGAGGTGCATCGGAATGTAAAAGTGGTGACACAGGAAACGCTCAAAACATAGACAGTAGGAAGACTCAGTCTTCCTGTACTTCAGTCGGCATTGTGTCTCTTATATTTAATTCCGATGCATTTTCTGTGTTTCATCGTCAATGGGAAGGTCCAATGGATACAGTAAACCTGCAGAGGTGCATCGGAATGTAAAACTGTTGACTCAGGAAACGCTCAAACATTGACAGTAGGAAGACTCAGTCTTCCTGTACTGAAGTCGGCATTGTGTCATATATTTAATTCCGATGCAATTTCTGTGTTTTTTCGTCAATGGGAAGGTCCAAGGGATACAGTAACCCTGCAGAGGTGCATCGGAATGTAAAACTGGTGACACAGGAAGCGCTCATAACATAGACCCTAAGAAGACTCAGTTTTCTTGTACTTAAGTTGGCATTGTGTCTTTTATATTTAATTCCTATGCAATTTCTGTGTTTCATTGTCACTGTGAATGTGCAAGTGATACAGTAAAACTGCAGAGGTGCATTGGAATGTAAAACTGGTGACGCAGGAAACGCTCAAAACATAGACCGTAAGAAGACTCAGTTTTCTTGTACTTAACTCAACGTTGTGTCTCTTATATTTAATTCAGATGCAATTTCTGTGTTTCATCGTCAATGGGAAGGTCCAATGGATACAGTAAACCTGCAGAGGTGCATCGGAATGTAAAACTGGTGACACTGGAAACGCTCAAAAAATAGGCCGTAAGAAGACTCAGTTTTCTTGTACTTATGTCAACGTTGTGTCTCTTATATTTAATTCCGATGTAATTTCTGTGTTTCATCTTCAATGGGAAGGTCCAATGGATACAGTAAGCCTGCAGAGGTGCATCGGAATGTAAATCTGGTGACACTGGAAACGCTCAAAACATAGACCGTAAGAAGACTTAGTTTTCTTGTACTTAAGTGAACGTTGTGTCACTTATATTTAATTCCGAAGTAATTTCTGTGTTTCATCGTCAATGGGAAGGTCCAATGGATACAGTGAACCTGCAGAGGTGCATCGGAATGCAAAACTGGTGACGCAGGAAACGATCAAAACATAGATAGTAGGAAGACTCAATGTTCCATTACTCAAGTCGGCATTGTGTCTCTTATATTTAATTCCGATGCAATTTCTGTGGTTCATCGTCAATGGGAGGACTGAAGGGATACAGTAAACCTGCAGAGGTGCATCGGAATGTAAATGTGGTGACACAGGAGACGCTCAAAACATAGACAGTAGGAAGACTCAGCCTTCCTGTACTTAAGTAGGCGTTGTGTCTCTAATATTTAATTCCGATGCTATTTCTGTGTTTCATCGTCAATGGGAAGGTCCAATGGATACAGTAAACCTCCAGAGGTGCATCGGAATGTAAAATTGGTGACGCAGGAAACGCTCAAAACATACACAGTAGGAAGACTCAATCTTCCTGTACTTAAGTCGGCATTGTGTCTCTTATATTTAATTCCGATGCAATATCTGTGTTTCATCGTCAATGTGAAAATCCAATGGATACAGTAAACCTGCAGAGGTGGATCGGAATGTAAAACTGGTGATACAGGAAACGCTCAAAACATAGACAGTAGGAAGACTCAGTCTTCCTGTACTTCAGTCGGCATTGGGTCTCTTATATTTAATTCCGATGCATTTTCTGTGTTTCATCGTCAATGGGAAGGTCCAATGGATACAGTAAACCTGCAGAGGTGAATCGGAATATAAAACTGGTGACACAGGTAACGCTCAAAACATAGACAGTAGGAAGACTCAATGTTACATTTCTCAAGTCGGCATTGTGTCTCTTATATTTAATTCCGATGCAATTTCTGTGGTTCATCGTCAATGGGAAGAATGAAGGGATACAGTAAACCTGCAGAGGTGCATCGGAATGTAAAAGTGGTGACACAGGAGACGCTCAAAACATAGACAGTAGGAAGACTCAGCCTTCCTGTTCTTAAGTAGGCGTTGTGTCTCTTATATTTAATTCCGATGCAATTTCTGTGTTTCATCGTCAATGGGGAAGTCGAAGGGAAACAGCATACCTGCAGAGGTGCATCGGAATGTAGAACTGGTGACACAGGAAACTCTCAAAGCATAGACAGTTGGAAGGCTCAGTCTTCCTGTACTTAAGTCGGCATTGTGTCTCTTATATTTAATTCCGATGCAATTTCTGTGTTTCATCGTCACTTTGAAGGTCCAAGGCATACAGGAAACCTGCAGAGGTGCATGGGAATGTAAAACTGGTGACACAGGAAACGCTCAAAACATAGACCATAAGAAGACTCAGTTTTCTTGTACTTAAGTGAACGTTGTGTCACTTATATTTAATTCCGATGTAATTTCTGTGTTTCATCGTCAATGGGAAGGTCCAATGGATACAGTAAACCTGCAGAGGTGCATCGGACTGTAAAACTGGTGACGCAGGAGGCGCTCAAAACATAGACAGTAGGAAGACTCAATGTTACATTTCTCAAGTCGTTATTGTGTCTCTTATATTTAATTCCGAAGCAATTTCTGTGGTTCATCGTCAATGGGAAGAATGAAGGGATACAGTAAACCTGCAGAGGTGCATCGGAATGTAAAAGTGGTGACACAGGAGACGCTCAAAACATAGACAGTAGGAAGACTCAGCCTTCCTGTTCTTAAGTAGGCGTTGTGTCTCTTATATTTAATTCCGATGCAATTTCTGTGTTTGATCGTCAATGGGGAAGTCGAAGGGAAACAGCATACCTGCAGAGGTGCATCGGAATGTAGAACTGGTGACACAGGAAACTCTCAAAGCATAGACAGTTGGAAGGCTCAGTCTTCCTGTACTTAAGTCGGCATTGTGTCTCTTATATTTAATTCCGATGCAATTTCTGTGTTTCATCGTCAATGGGAAGGTCCAATGGATACAGTAAACCTGCAGAGGTGCATCGGACTGTAAAACTGGTGACGCAGGAGACGCTCAAAACATAGACAGTAGGAAGACTCAATGTTACATTTCTCAAGTCGGCATTGTGTCTCTTATATTTAATTCCGATGCAATTTCTGTGGTTCACCGTCAATGGGAAGAATCAAGGGATACAGTAAACCTGCAGAGGTGGATCGGAAAGTAATACTGGTGACACAGGAAACGCTCAAAACATAGACAGTAGGAAGACTCAGTCTTCCTGTACTTCAGTCGGCATTGGGTCTCTTATATTTAATTCCGATGCATTTTCTGTGTTTCATCGTCAATGGGAAGGTCCAATGGATACAGTAAGCCTGCAGAGGTGCATCGGAATGTAAAACTCGTGACACTTGAAACGCTCAAAACATAGACCGTAAGAAGACTCAGTTTTCTTGTACTTATGTCAACGTTGTGTCTCTTATATTTAATTCCGATGTAATTTCTGTGTTTCATCGTCAATGGGAAGGTCCAATGGATACAGTAAGCCTGCAGAGGTGCATCGGAATGTAAAACTGGTGACTCTGGAAACGCTCAAAACATAGACCATAAGAAGACTCAGTTTTCTTGTACTTAAGTGAACGTTGTGTCACTTATATTTAATTCCGATGTAATTTCTGTGTTTCATCGTCAATGGGAAGGTCCAATGGATACAGTAAACCTGCAGAGGTGCATCGGACTGTAAAACTGGTGACGCAGGGTCTGCTCAAAACATAGACAGTAGGAAGACTCAATGTTACATTTCTCAAGTCGGCATTGTGTCTCTTATATTTAATTCCGATGCAATTTCTGTGGTTCATCGTCAATGGGAAGAATGAAGGGATACAGTAAACCTGCAGAGGTGCATCGGAATGTAAAAGTGGTGACACAGGAGACGCTCAAAACATAGACAGTAGGAAGACTCAGCCTTCCTGTTCTTAAGTAGGCGTTGTGTCTCTTATATTTAATTCCGATGCAATTTCTGTGTTTCATCGCATATGGAAAGGTCCAAGGGATACAGTAACCCTGCAGAGGTGCATCGGAATGTAAAACCGGTGACACAGGAAACGCTCATAACATAGACACTAAGAAGAATCAGTTTTCTTGTACTTAAGTCGGCATTGTGTCTTTTATATTTAATTCCGATGCAATTTCTATGTTTCATCGTCACTGTGAAGGTCCAAGGGTTACAGTAAACCTGCAGAGGTGCATCGGAATGTAAAACTGGTGACACAGGACACACTCAAAACATAGACAGTAGGAACACTCAGTCTTCCTGTACCTAAGTCAGAATTGTGTCTCTTATATTTAATTCCGATGCAATTTCTGTGTTTCATCGTCCATGGGAAGGTCCAATGGATACAGTAAACCTGCAGAGGTGCATCGGAATGTAAAACTGGTGACACAGGAAACGCTCAAAACATAGACAGTAGGAAGACTCAGTCTTCCTGTACTTCAGTCGGCATTGTGTCTCTTATATTTAATTCCGATGCATTTTCTGTGTTTCATCGTCAATGGGAAGGTCCAATGGATACAGTAAACCTACAGAGGTGCATCGGAATGTAAAACTGTTGACTCAGGAAACGCTCAAACATTGACAGTAGGAAGACTCAGTCTTCCTGTACTGAAGTCGGCATTGTGTCATATATTTAATTCCGATGCAATTTCTGTGTTTTTTCGTCAATGGGAAGGTCCAAGGGATACAGTAACCCTGCAGAGGTGCATCGGAATGTAAAACTGGTGACACAGGAAGCGCTCATAACATAGACCCTAAGAAGACTCAGTTTTCTTGTACTTAAGTTGGCATTGTGTCTTTTATATTTAATTCCTATGCAATTTCTGTGTTTCATTGTCACTCTGAATGTGCAAGTGATACAGTAAAACTGCAGAGGTGCATCGGAATGTAAAACTGGTGACGCAGGAAACGCTCAAAACATAGACCGTAAGAAGACTCAGTTTTCTTGTACTTAACTCAACGTTGTGTCTCTTATATTTAATTCAGATGCAATTTCTGTGTTTCATCGTCAATGGGAAGGTCCAATGGATACAGTAAGCCTGTAGAGGTGCATCGGAATGTAAATCTGGTGACACTGGAAACGCTCAAAACATAGACCGTAAGAAGACTTAGTTTTCTTGTACTTATGTCAACGTTGTGTCTCTTATATTTAATTCCGATGTAATTTCTGTGTTTCATCGTCAATGGGAAGGTCCAATGGATACAGTGAACCTGCAGAGGTGCATCGGAATGCAAAACTGGTGACGCAGGAAACGCTCAAAACATAGATAGTAGGAAGACTCAATGTTCCATTACTCAAGTCGGCATTGTGTCTTTTATATTTAATTCCGATGCAATTTCTGTGGTTCATCGTCAATGGGAAGACTGAAGGGATACAGTAAACCTGCAGAGGTGCATCGGAATGTAAAAGTGGTGACACAGGAGACGCTCAAAACATAGACAGTAGGAAGACTCAGCCTTCCTGTACTTAAGTAGGCGTTGTGTCTCTAATATTTAATTCCGATGCTATTTCTGTGTTTCATCGTCAATGGGAAGGTCCAATGGATACAGTAAACCTCCAGAGGTGCATCGGAATGTAAAATTGGTGACGCAGGAAACGCTCAAAACATACACAGTAGGAAGACTCAATCTTCCTGTACTTAAGTCGGCATTGTGTCTCTTATATTTAATTCCGATGCAATATCTGTGTTTCATCGTCAATGTGAAAATCCAATGGATACAGTAAACCTGCAGAGGTGGATCGGAATGTAAAACTGGTGATACAGGAAACGCTCAAAACATAGACAGTAGGAAGACTCAGTCTTCCTGTACTTCAGTCGGCATTGGGTCTCTTATATTTAATTCCGATGCATGTTCTGTGTTTCATCGTCAATGGGAAGGTCCAATGGATACAGTAAACCTGCAGAGGTGAATCGGAATATAAAACAGGTGACACAGGTAACGCTCAAAACATAGACAGGAGGAAGACTCAGTCTTCCTCTACTTAAGTCGGCATTGTGTCTCTTATATTTAATTCCGATGCAATTTCTGTGTTTCATCGTCAATGGGAAAGTCGAAGGGAAACAGTATACCTGCAGAGGTGCATCAGAATATAAAACTGGTGACACAGGAAACGCTCAAAACATAGACAGTTGGAAGACTTTGTCTTCCTGTACTTAAGACGTCATTGCGTCTCTTAAATTTAATTCCGATGCAATTTCTGTGTTTCATCGCCAATGGGAACGTCTAAGGGATACAGTAACCCTGCAGAGGTGCATCGGAATGTAAAACAGGTGACACGGGAAGAGCTCATAACATAGACCCTAAGAAAAATCTGTTTTCTTGTACTTAAGTCGGCATTGTGTCTTTTATATTTAATTCCGATGCAATTTCTGTGTTTCATCGCCACTGTGAAGGTCCAAGGGTTACAGTAAACCTGCAGAGGTGCATCGGAATGTAAAACAGGTGACACAGGACACGCTCAAAACATAGACAGTAGGAAGACTCAGTCTTAATGTACCTAAGAGTGAATAGTGTCTCTTATATTTAATTCCGATGCAATTTTGTGTTTCATCGTCCATGGGAAGGTCCAATGGATACAGTAAACCTGCAGAGGTGCATCGGAATGTAAAACTGGTGACACAGGAAACGCTCAAAACATAGACCGTAAGAAGACTCAGTTTTCTTGTACTTAACTCAACGTTGTGTCTCTTATATTTAATTCCGATGTAATTTCTGTGTTTCATCGTCCATGGGAAGGTCCAATGGATACAGTAAACCTGCAGAGGTGCATCGGAATGTAAAACTGGTGACGCAGGAAACGCTCAAAACATAGACAGTAGGAAGACTCAATGTTCCTGTACTTAAGTCGGCATTGTGTCTCTTATATTTAATTCCGATGCAATTTCTGTGGTTCATCGTCAATGCGAAGATCCAAGAGATACAGTAAACCTGCAGAGGTGCATCGGAATGTAAAACTGGTGACACAGGAAACTCTCAAAACATAGACTGTAGGAAGACTCAGCCTTCTTGTACTTAAGTCGGCATTGTGTCTCTTATATTTAATTCCGATGCTATTTCTGTGTTTCATCGTCAATGGGAAGGTCCGATGGATACAGTAAACCTGCAGAGGTGGATCGGAATGTAAAACTGGTGACACAGGAAACGCTCAAAACATAGACAGTAGGAAGACTCAGTCTTCCTGTACTTCAGTCGGCATTGTGTCACTTATATTTAATTCCGATGCATTTTCTGTGTTTCATCGTCAATGGGAAGGTCCAATGGATACAGTAAACCTGCAGAGGTGCATCGGAATGTAAAACTGTTGACTCAGGAAACGCTCAAACATTGACAGTAGGAAGACTCAGTCTTCCTGTACTGAAGTCGGCATTGTGTCATATATTTAATTCCGATGCAATTTCTGTGTTTCATTGTCAATGGGAAGGTCCAATGGATACAGTAACCCTGCAGAGGTGCATCGGAATGTAAAGCTGGTGACACAGGAAGCGCTCATAACATAGACCCTAAGAAGACTCAGTTTTCTTGTACTTAAGTCGGCATTGTGTCTTTTATATTTAATTCCGATGCAATTTCTGTGCTTCATCGTCACTGTGAAGGTCCAAGGGATACAGTAAACCTGCAGAGGTGCATCGGAATGTAAAACTGGTGACACAGGACACGCTCAAAACATAGACAGTAGGAACACTCAGTCTTCCTGTACCTAAGTCAGAATTGTGTCTCTTATATTTGATTCCGATGCAATTTCTGTGTTTCATCGTCCATGGGAAGGTCCAATGGATACAGTAAAGCTGCAGAGGTGCATCAGAAAGTACAACTGGTGACACAGGAATCGCTCAAAACATAGACAGTAGAAAGACTCAGTCTTCCTGTACTTAAGTCGGCATTGTGTCTCTTATATTTAATTCCGATGCAATTTCTGTGTTTCATCGTCAATGGGAAAGTCGAAGTGAAATAGTATACCTGCAGAGGTGGATCGGAATGTAAAACTGGTGACACAGGAAACGCTCCAATCATAGACAGTAGGAAGACTCAGTCTTCCTGTAATTCAGTCGGCATTGTGTCTCTTATATTTAATTCCGATGCATTTTCTGTGTTTCATCGTCAATGGGAAGGTCCAATGGATACAGTAAACCTGCAGAGGTGCATCGGAATGTAAAACTGTTGACTCAGGAAACGCTCAAACATTGACAGTAGGAAGACTCAGTCTTCCTGTACTGAAGTCGGCATTGTGTCATATATTTAATTCCGATGCAATTTCTGTGTTTTTTCGTCAATGGGAAGGTCCAAGGGATACAGTAACCCTGCAGAGGTGCATCGGAATGTAAAACTGGTGACACAGGAAGCGCTCATAACATAGGCCCTAAGAAGACTCAGTTTTCTTGTACTTAAGTTGGCATTGTGTCTTTTATATTTAATTCCTATGCAATTTCTGTGTTTCATTGTCACTGTGAATGTGCAAGTGATACAGTAAAACTGCAGAGGTGCATCGGAATGTAAAACTGGTGACGCAGGAAACGCTCAAAACATAGACCGTAAGAAGACTCAGTTTTCTTGTACTTAACTCAACGTTGTGTCTCTTATATTTAATTCCGATGCAATTTCTGTGTTTCATCGTCAATGGGAAGGTCCAATGGATACAGTAAACCTGCAGAGGTGCATCGGAATGTAAAACTGGTGACACTGGAAACGCTCAAAAAATAGACCGTAAGAAGACTCAGTTTTCTTGTACTTATGTCAACGTTGTGTCTCTTATATTTAATTCCGATGTAATTTCTGTGTTTCATCGTCAATGGGAAGGTCCAATGGATACAGTAAGCCTGCAGAGGTGCATCGGAATGTAAAACTGGTGACACTGGAAACGTTCAAAACATAGACCGTAAGAAGACTTAGTTTTCTTGTACTTAAGTGAACGTTGTGTCATATTTAATTCCGATGTAACTTCTGTGTTTCATCGTCAATGGGAAGGTCCAATGGATACAGTGGACCTGCAGAGGTGCATCGGAATGTAAAACTGGTGACGCAGGAAACGCTCAAAACATAGACAGTAGGAAGACTCAATGTTCCATTACTCAAGTCGGCATTGTGTCTCTTATATTTCATTCCGATGCAATTTCTGTGTTTCATCGTCAATGGGAAAGTCGAAGTGAAACAGTATACCTGCAGAGGTGCATCGGAATGTAAAACTGGTGACACAGGAACGCACAAAACATAGACAGTAGGAAGGCTCAGTCTTCCTGTTCTTAAGTCGGCATTGTGTCTCTTATATTTAATTCCGATGCAATTTCTGTGTTTCATCGTCAATGGGAAAGTCGAAGGGAAACAGTATACCTGCAGAGGTGCATCGGAATGTAAAACTGGTGACACAGGAAACGCACAAAACATGGACAGTAGGAAGGCTCAGTCTTCCTGTACTTAAGTCGGCATTGTGTCTCTTATATTTAATTCCGATGCAATTTCTGTGTTTCATCGTCACTTTGAAGGTCCAAGGCATACAGCAAACCTGCAGACGTGCATCGGAATGTAAAACTGGTGACACAGGAAACGCACAAAACATAGACAGTAGACAGGCTCAGTCTTCCTGTACTTAAGTCGGCATTGTGTCTTTTATATTTAATTCCGATGCAATTTCTGTGTTTCATCGTCACTGTGAAGGTCCAAGGGTTACAGTAAACCTGCAGAGGTGCATCGGAATGTAAAACTGGTGACACAGGACACGCTCAAAACATAGACAGTAGGAAGACTCAGTCTTCCTGTACCTAAGAGTGAATAGTGTCTCTTACATTTAATTCCGATGCAATTTCTGTGTTTCATCGTCCATGGGAAGGTCCAATGGATACAGTAAACCAGCAGACGTGCATCGGAATGTAAAACTGGTGACACAGGAAGCGCACAAAACATAGACAGTAGGAAGACTCAGGCTTCCTGTACTGAAGTCGGCATTGTGTCATATATTTAATTCCGATGCAATTTCTGTGTTTTTTCGTCAATGGGAAGGTCCAAGGGATACAGTAACCCTGCAGAGGTGCATCGGAATGTAAAACTGGTGACACAGGAAGCGGTCATAACATAGACCCTAAGAAGACTCAGTTTTCTTGTACTTAAGTCGGCATTGTGTCTTTTATATTTAATTCCTATGCAATATCTGTGTTTCATCGTCACTGTGAAGGTGCAAGTGATACAGTAAAACTGCAGAGGTGCATCGGAATGTAAAACTGGTGACACAGGACACGCTCAAAACATAGACAGTAGGAAGACTCAGTCTTCCTGTACCTAAGTCGGAATTGTGTCTCTTATATTTAATTCCGATGTAATTTCTTTGTTTCATCGTCAATGGGAAGGTCCAATGGATACAGTAAACCTGCAGAGGTGCATCGGAATGTAAAACTGGTGACGCAGCAAACGCTCAAAACATAGACAGTAGGAAGATTCAATGTTCCATTACTTAAGTCGGCATTGTGTCTGTTATATTTAATTCCGATGCAACTTCTGTGGTTCATCGTCAATGGGAAGATCCAAGGGTTACAGTAAACCTGCAGAGGTGCATCTTAATGTAAAAGTGGTGACACAGGAGACGCTCAAAACATACACAGTAGGAAGACTCAGCCTTCCTGTTCTTAAGTAGGCGTTGTGTCTCTTATATTTAATTCCGATGCAATTTCTGTGTTTCATCGTCAATGTGAAAATCCAATGGGTGCAGTAAACCTGCAGAGGTGCATCGGAATGTAAACCTGGTGACTCAGGAAACGTTCAAAACATAGACAGTAGGAAGACTCAGTCTTTCTGTACTTAAGTCGGCATTGTGTCTCTTATATTTAATTCCGATGCAATTTCTGTGTTTCATCGTCAATGGGAAAGTCGAAGGGAAACAGTATACCTGCAGAGGTGCATCGGGATGTAAAACTGGTGACACAGGAAACGCACAAAACATAGACAGTAGGAAGGCTCAGTCTTCCTGTACTTAAGTCGGCATAGTGTCTCTTATATTTAATTCCGATGCAATTTCTGTGTTTCATCGTCACTTTGAAGGTCCAAGGCATACAGCAAACCTGCAGACGTGCATCGGAATGTAAAACTGGTGACACAGGAAACGCACAAAGCATAGACAGATGACAGGCTCAGTCTTCCTGTACTTAAGTCGGCATTGTGTCTTGTATATTTAATTCCGATGCAATTTCTCTGTTTCATCGTCACTGTGAAGGTCCAAGAGTTACAGTAAACCTTGCAGAGGTGCATCGGAATGTAAAACTAGTGACACAGGACACGCTCAAAACATAGACAGTAGGAAGACTCAGTCTTCCTGTACCTAAGAGTGAATAGTGTCTCTTATATTTAATTCCGATGCAATTTCTGTGTTTCATCGTCAATGGGAAGGTCCAAGGGATACAGTAAACCTGCAGAGGTGCATCGGAATATAAAACTGGTGACACAGGACACGCTCAAAACATAGACAGTAGGAAGACTCAGCCTTCCTGTACCTAAGTCAGCATTGTGTCTCTTATATTTAATTCCGACGCAGTTTCTGTGTTTCGTCGTCCATGGGAAGGTCCAATGGATACAGTAAACCTGCAGAGGTGCATCGGAATGTAAAACTGGTGACACAGGAAACGCTCAAAACATAGACCGTAAGAAGACTCAGTTTTCTTCTACTTAACTCAACCTTGTGTCTCTTATATTTAATTCCGATGTAATTTCTGTGTTTCATCGTCAATGGGAAGGTCCAATGTATACTGTAAACCTGTAGAGGTGCATCGGAATGTAAAACTGGTGACGCAGGAAACGCTCAAAACATAGACAGTAGGAAGACTCAATGTTCCTGTACTTAAGTCGGCACTGTGTCTCTTATATTTAATTCCGATGCAATTTCTGTGGTTCATCGTCAATGCGAAGATCCAAGGGATACAGTAAACATGCAGAGGTGCATCGGAATGTAAAACTGGTGACACAGGAAACGCTCAAAACATAGACAGTAGGAAGACTCAGCCTTCCTGTACTTAAGTAGGCGTTGTGTCTCTAATATTTAATTACGATGCTATTTCTGTGTTTCATCGTCCATGGGAAGGTCCAATGGATACAGTAAAGCTGCAGAGGTGCATCGGAAAGTAAAACTGGTGACACAGGAAACGCTCAAAACATAGACAGTAGAAAGACTCAGTCTTCCTGTACTTACGTCGGCATTGTGTCTCTTATATTTAATTCCGATGCAATTTCTGTGTTTCATCGTCAATGGGAAAGTCGAAGTGAAACAGTATACCTGCAGAGGTGCATCGGAATGTAAAACTGATGACACAGGAAACGCACAAAACATAGACAGTAGGAAGGCTCAGTCTTCCTGTACTTAAGTCGGCATAGTGTCTCTTATATTTAATTCCGATGCATTTTCTGTGTTTCATCGTCAATGGTAAGGTCCAATGGATACAGTAAACCTGCAGAGGTGCATCGGAATGTAAAACTGTTGACACAGGAAACGCTCAAACATTGACAGTAGGAAGACTCAGTCTTCCTGTACTGAAGTCAGCATTGTGTCACATATTTAATTCCGATGCAATTTCTGTGTTTCATCGTCAATGGGAAGGTCCAATGTATACAGTAAACCTGCAGAGGTGCATCGGAATGTAAAACTGGTGACGCAGGAAACGCTCAAAACATAGACAGTAGGAAGACTCAATGTTCTATTACTTAAGTCGGCATTGTGTCTCTTATATTTAATTCCGATGCAATTTCTGTGGTTCATCGTCAATGCGAAGAACCAAGGGATACAGTAAACCTGCAGAGGTGCATCGGAATGTAAACCTGGTGACTCAGGAAACGCTCAAACATAGACAGTAGGAAGACTCAGTCTTTCTGTACTTAAGTCGGCATTGTGTCTCTTATATTTAATTCCGATGCAATTTCTGTGTTTCATTGTCAATGGGAAGGTCCAATGGATACAGTAACACTGCAGAGGTGCATCGGAATGTAAAGCTGGTGACACAGGAAGCGCTCATATCATAGACCCTAAGAAGACTCAGTATTCTTGTACTTAAGTCGGCATTGTGTCTTTTATATTTAATTCCGATGCAATTTCTGTGCTTCATCGTCACTGTGAAGGTCCAAGGGATACAGTAAACCTGCAGAGGTGCATCGGAATGTAAAACTGTTGACACAGGAAACGCTCAAACATTGACAGTAGGAAGACTCAGTCTTCCTGTACTGAAATCAGCATTGTGTCACATATTTAATTCCGATGCAATTTCTGTGTTTCATCGTCAATGGGAAGGTCCAATGGATACAGTAAACCTGCAGAGGTGCATCGGAATGTAAAACTGGTGACACAGGAAACGCTCAAAACATAGACAGTAGGAAGACTCAGCCTTCTTGTACTTAAGTCGGCATTGTGTCTCTTATATTTAATTCCGATGCTATTTCTGTGTTTCATCGTCAATGGGAAGGTCCGATGGATACAGTAAACCTGCAGAGGTGGATCGGAATGTAAATCTGGTGACACAGGAAACGCTCAAAACATAGACAGTAGGAAGACTCAGTCTTCCTGTACTTAAGTCGGCATTGTGTCTCTTATATTTAATTCCGATGCATTTTCTGTGTTTCATCGTCAATGGGAAGGTCCAATGGATACAGTAAACCTGCAGAGGTGCATCGGATTGTAAAACTGTTGACTCAGGAAACGCTCAAACATTGACAGTAGGAAGACTCAGTCTTCCTGTACTGAAGTCGGCATTGTGTCATATATTTAATTCCGATGCAATTTCTGTGTTTTTTCGTCAATGGGAAGGTCCAAAGGATACAGTAACCCTGCAGAGGTGCATCGGAATGTAAAACTGGTGACACAGGAAGCGCTCATAACATAGACCCTAAGAAGACTCAGTTTTCTTGTACTTAAGTCGGCATTGTGTCTTTTATATTTAATTCCTATGCAATTTCTGTGTTTCATCGTCACTGTGAAGGTGCAAGTGATACAGTGAAACTGCAGAGGTGCTTCGGAATGTAAAACTGGTGACACTGGAAACGCTCAAAACATAGACCTTAAGAAGGCTCAGTTTTCTTGTACTTAAGTGAACGTTGTGTCTCTTATATTTAATTCCGATGTAATTTCTGTGTTTCATCGTCAATGGGAAGGTCCAATGTATACAGTAAACCTGCAGAGGTGCATCGGAATGTAAAACTGGTGACGCAGGAAACGCTCAAAACATAGACAGTAGGAAGACTCAATGTTCTATTACTTAAGTCGGCATTGTGTCTCTTATATTTAATTCCGATGCAATTTCTGTGGTTCATCGTCAATGCGAAGAACCAAGGGATACAGGAAACCTGCAGAGGTGCATCGGAATGTAAACCTGGTGACTCAGGAAACGCTCAAACATAGACAGTAGGAAGACTCAGTCTTTCTGTACTTAAGTCGGCATTGTGTCTCTTATATTTAATTCCGATGCAATTTCTGTGTTTCATTGTCAATGGGAAGGTCCAATGGATACAGTAACACTGCAGAGGTGTATCGGAATGTAAAGCTAGTGACACAGGAAGCGCTCATATCATAGACCCTAAGAAGACTCAGTTTTCTTGTACTTAAGTCGGCATTGTGTCTTTTATATTTAATTCCGATGCAATTTCTGTGCTTCATCGTCACTGTGAAGGTCCAAGGGATACAGTAAACCTGCAGAGGTGCATCGGAATGTAAAACTGGTGACACAGGACACGCTCAAAACATAGACAGTAGGAACACTCAGTCTTCCTGTACCTAAGTCAGAATTGTGTCTCCTATATTTAATTCCGATGCAATTTCTGTGTTTCATCGTCCATGGGAAGGTCCAATGGATACAGTAAAGCTGCAGAGGTGCATCGGAAAGTAAAACTGGTGACACAGGAAACGCTCAAAACATAGACAGTAGAAAGACTCAGTCTTCCTGTACTTAAGTCGGCATTGTGTCTCTTATATTTAATTCCGATGCAATTTCTGTGTTTCATCGTCAATGGGAAAGTCGAAGTGAAACAGTATACCTGCAGAGGTGCATCGGAATGTAAAACTGGTGACACAGGAAACGCACAAAACATAGACAGTAGGAAGGCTCAGTCTTCCTGTTCTTATGTCGGCATTGTGTCTCTTATATTTAATTCCGATGCAATTTCTGTGTTTCATCGTCAATGGGAAAGTCGAAGGGAAACAGTAAACCTTTAGAGGTGCATCGGAATGTAAACCTGGTGACTCAGGAAACGCTCAAACATAGACAGTAGGAAGACTCAATCTTCCTGTACTTAAGTCGGCATTGTGTCTCTTATATTTAATTCCGATGCAATTTCTATGTTTCATCGTCACTTTGAAGGTCCAAGGCATACAGGAAACCTGCAGACGTGCATCGGAATGTAAAACTGGTGACACAGGAAACGCACAAAACATAGACAGTAGGCAGGCTCAGTCTTCCTGTACTTAAGTCGGCATTGTGTCTTTTATATTTAATTCCGATGCTATTTCTGTGTTTCATCGTCCATGGGAAGGTCCAATGGATACAGTAAACCTGCAGACGTGCATCGGAATTTAAAACTGGTGACACAGGAAACGCACAAAACATAGACAGTAGGAAGGCTCAGTCTTCCTGTACTTAAGTCGGCATTGTGTCTCTTATATTTAATTCCGATGCTATTTCTGTGTTTCATCGTCAATGGGAAGGTCCAATGGATACAGTAAACCTGCAGAGGTGGATCGGAATGTAAATCTGGTGACACAGGAAACGCTCAAAACATAGACAGTAGGGAGACTCAGTCTTCCTGTACTTCAGTCGGCATTGTGTCTCTTATATTTAATTCCGATGCATTTTCTGTGTTTCATCGTCAATTGCAGGGTCCAATGGATGCAGTAAACCTGCAGAGGTGCGTCGGAATGTAAAACTGTTGACACAGGAAACGCTCAAACATTGACAGTAGGAAGACTCAGTCTTCCTGTACTGAAGTCGGCATTGTGTCATATATTTAATTCCGATGCAATTTCTGTGTTTTTTCGTCAATGGGAAGGTCCAAGGGATACAGTAACCCTGCAGAGGTGCATCGGAATGTAAAACTGGTGACACAGGAAGCGCTCATAACATAGACCCTAAGAAGACTCAGTTTTCTTGTACTTAAGTCGGCATTGTGTCTTTTATATTTAATTCCTATGCAATTTCTGTGTTTCATCGTCACTGTGAAGGTGCAAGTGATACAGTAAAACTGCAGAGGTGCATCGGAATGTAAAACTGGTGACACAGGACACGCTCAAAACATAGACAGTAGGAAGACTCTGTCTTCCTGTACCTAAGTCGGAATTGTGTCTCTTATATTTAATTCCGATGCAATTTCTGTGTTTCATCATCAATGGGAAGGTCCAATGGATACAGTAAACCTGCAGAGGTCCATCGGAATGTAAAACTGGTGACACTGGAAACGCTCAAAACATAGACCGTAAGAAGTCTCAGTTTTCTTGTACTTGAGTCAACGTTGTGTCTCTTATATTTAATTCCGATGTAATTTCTGTGTTTCATCGTCAATGGGAAGGACCAATGGATACAGTAAACCTGCAGAGGTGCATCGGAATGTAAAACTGGTGACGCAGGAAACGCTCAAAACATAGACAGTAGGAAGTCTCAATGTTCCTGTACTTAAGTCGGCATTGTGTCTCTTATATTTAATTCCGATGCAATTTCTGTGGTTCATCGTCAATGGGAAGATCCAAGGGATACAGTAAACCTGCAGAGGTGCATCGGAATGTAAAAGTGGTGACACAGGAGACGCTCGAAACATAGACAGTAGGAAGACTCAGCCTTCCTGTTCTTAAGTAGGCGTTGTGTCTCTTATATTTAATTCCGATGCAATTTCTGTGTTTCGTCGTCAATGTGAAAATCCAATGGGTGCAGTAAACCTGCAGAGGTGCATCGGAATGTAAACCTGGTGACTCAGGAAACGTTCAAAACATAGACAGTAGGAAGACTCAGTCTTTCTGTACTTAAGTCGGCACTGTGTCTCTTATATTTAATTCCGATGCAATTTCTGTGGTTCATCGCCAATGGGAAGGTCCAAGGGATACAGTAACCCTGCAGAGGTGCATCGGAATGTAAAACTGGTGACACAGGAAGCGCTCATAACATAGACCCTAAGAAGATTCAGTTTTCTTGTACTTAAGTAGGCATTGTGTCTTTTATATTTAATTCCGATGCAATTTCTGTACTTCATCGCCACTGTGAAGGTCCAAGGGATACAGTAAACCTGCAGAGGTGCATCGGAATATAAAACTGGTGACACAGGACACGCTCAAATCATAGACAGTAGGAAGACTCAGCCTTCCTGTACCTAAGTCAGCATTGTGTCTCTTATATATAATTCCGACGCAATTTCTGTGTTTCGTCGTCCATGGGAAGGTCCAATGGATACAGTAAACCTGCAGAGGTGCATCGGAATGTAAAACTGGTGACACAGGAAACGCTCAAATCATAGACCGTAAGAAGACTCAGTTTTCTTGTATTTAACTCAACGTTGTGTCTCTTATATTTAATTCCGATGTAATTTCTGTGTTTCATCGTCAATGGGAAGGTCCAATGCATACAGTAAACCTGTAGAGGTGCATCGGAATGTAAAACTGGTGACGCAGGAAACGCTCAAAACATACACAGTAGGAAGACTCAATGTTCCTGTACTTAAGTCGGCATTGTGTCTCTTATATTTAATTCCGATGCAATTTCTGTGGTTCATCGTCAATGCGAAGAACCAAGGGATACAGTAAAGATGCAGAGGTGCATCGGAATGTAAAACTGGTGACACAGGAAACGCTCAAAACATTGACAGTAGGAAGACTCAGCCTTCCTGTACTTAAGTCGGCATTGTGTCTCTTATATTTAATTCCGATGCTATTTCTGTGTTTCATCGTCAATGGGAGGGTCCAATGGATACAGTAAACCTGCAGAGGTGGATCGGAATGTAAAACTGGTGACACAGGAAACGCTCAAAACATAGACAGTAGGAAGACTCAGTCTTACTGTACTTCAGTCGGCATTGTGTCTCTTATATTTAATTTCGATGCATTTTCTGTGTTTCATCGTCAATGGTAAGGTCCAATGGATACAGTAAACCTGCAGAGGTGCATCGGAATGTAAAAATGTTGACACAGGAAACGCTCAAACATTGACAGTAGGAAGACTCAATGTTCCATTACTTAAGTCGGCATTGTGTCTCTTATATTTAATTCCGATGCAATTTCTGTGGTTCATCGTCAATGGGAAGATCCAAGGGATACAGTAAACCTGCAGAGGTGCATCGGAATGTAAAAGTAGTGACGTAGGAGACGCTCAAAACAAAGACAGTAGGAAGACTCAGTCTTTCTGTACTTAAGTCCGCATTGTGACTCTTATATTTAATTCCGATGCAATTTCTGTGATTCATTGTCAATGGGAAGGTCCAAGGGATACAGTAACCCTTGCAGAGGTGCATCGGAATGTAAAACTGGTGACGCAGGAAGCGCTCATAACATAAACCCTGAGAAGACTCAGTTTTCTTGTAATTAAGTCGGCATTGTGTCTTTTATATTTAATTCCGATGCAATTTCTGTGTTTCATCGTCACTGTGAAGGTGCAAGGGATACAGTAAAACTGCAGAGGTGCATCGCAATGTAAAACTGGTGACACAGGACACGCTCAAAACATAGACAGTAGGAAGACTCACTCTTCCGGCACCTAAGTCGGAATTGTGTCTCTTATATTTAATTCCGATGCAATTTCTGTGTTTCACCGTCAATGGGAAGGTCCAATGGATACAGTAAACCTGCAGAGGTGCATCGGAATGTAAAATTGGTGACGCAGGAAACGCTCAAAACATACACAGTAAGAAGACTCAATGTTCCATTTCTTAAGTCGGCATTGTGTCTTATATATTTAATTCCGATGCAATTTCTGTGTTTCACCGTCACTGTGAAGGTCCAAGGGATACAGTAAACCTGCAGAGGTGCATCGGAATGTAAAACTGGTGACACAGGACACGCTCAAAACATAGACAGTAGGAACACTCAGTCTTCCTGTACCTAAGTCAGACAGAATTGTGTATCCTATATTTAATTCCGATGCAATTTCTGTGTCATCGTCCATGGGAAGGTCCAATGGATACAGTAAAGCTGCAGAGGTGCATCGGAAAGTAAAACTGGTGACACAGGAAACGCTCAAAACATAGACAGTAGAAAGACTCAGTCTTCCTGTACTTAAGTCGGCATTGTGTCTCTTATATTTAATTCCGATGCAATTTCTCTGTTTCATCGTCAATGGGAAAGTCGAAGTGAAACAGTATACCTGCAGAGGTGCATCGGAATGTAAAACTGGTGACACAGGAAACGCACAAAACATAGACAGTAGGAAGGCTCAGTCTTCCTGTTCTTAAGTCGGCATTGTGTCTCTTATATTTAATTCCGATGCAATTTCTGTGTTTCATCGTCAATGGGAAAGTCGAAGGGAAACAGTATACCTGCAGAGGTGCATCGGAATGTAAAACTGGTGACACAGGAAACGCACAAAACATAGACAGTAGGAAGGCTCAGTCTTCCTGTACTTAAGTCGGCATTGTGTCTCTTATATTTAATTCCGATGCAATTTCTGTGTTTCATCGTCACTTTGAAGGTCCAAGGCATACAGGAAACCTGCAGACGTGCATCGGAATGTAAAACTGGTGACACAGGAAACGCACAAAACATAGACAGGTAGGCAGGCTCAGTCTTCCTGTACTTAAGTCGGCATTGTGTCTTTTATATTTAATTCCGATGCAATTTCTGTGTTTCATCGTCACTGTGAAGGTCCAAGGGTTACAGTAAACCTGCAGAGGTGCATCGGAATGTAAAACTGGTGACACAGGACACGCTCAAAACATAGACAGTAGGAAGACCCAGTCTTCCTGTACCTAAGAGTGAATAGTGTCTCTTATATTTAATTCCGACCCAATTTCTGTGTTTCGTCGTCCATGGGAAGGTCCAATGGATACAGTAAACCTGCAGAGGTGCATCGGAATGTAAAACTGGTGACACAGGAAACGCTCAAAACATAGACCGTAAGAAGACTCAGTTTTCTTGTACTTTACTCAACGTTGTGTCTCTTATATTTAATTCCGATGTAATTTCTGTGTTTCATCGTCAATGGGAAGGTCCAATGTATACAGTAAACCTGTAGAGGTGCATCGGAATGTAAAACTGGTGACGCAGGAAACGCTCAAAACATAGACAGTAGGAAGACTCAATGTTCCTGTACTTAAGTCGGCATTGTGTCTCTTATATTTAATTCCGATGCAATTTCTGTGGTTCATCGTCAATGCGAAGATCCAAGGGATACAGTAAAGATGCAGAGGTGCATCGGAATGTAAAACTGGTGACACAGGAAACGCTCAAATCATAGACAGTAGGAAGACTCAGCCTTCCTGTATTTAAGTCGGCATTGTGTCTCTTATATTTAATTCCGATGTTATTTCTGTGTTTCATCGTCAATGGGAAGGTCCAATGGATACAGTAAACCTGCAGAGGTGGATCGGAATGTAAAACTGGTGACACAGGAAACGCTCAAAGCATAGACAGTAGGAAGACTCAGTCTTCCTGTACTTCAGTCGGCATTGTGTCTCTTATATTTAATTTCGATGCATTTTCTGTGTTTCATCGTCAATGGAAAGGTCCAATGGATACAGTAAACCTGCAGAGGTGCATCGGAATGTAAAACTGTTCACACAGGAAACGCTCAAACATTGACAGTAGGAAGACTCAGTCTTCCTGTACTGAAGTCAGCATTGTGTCATATATTTAATTCCGATGCAATTTCTGTGTTTTTTTGTCAATGGGAAGGTCCAAGGGATACAGTAACCCTGCAGAGGTGCATCGGAATGTAAAACTGGTGATACAGGAAGCGCTCATAACATAAACAGTAGGAAGGCTCAGTCTTCCTGTACTTAAGTCGGCATTGTGTCTCTTATATTTAATTCCGATGCTATTTCTGTGTTTCATCGTCAATGGGAAGGTCCAATGGATACAGTAAACCTGCAGAGGAGGATCAGAATGTAAAACTGGTGACACAGGAAACGCTCAAAACATAGACAGTAGGAAGACTCAGTCTTCCTGTACTTCAGTCGGCATTGTGCCTCTTATATTTAATTCCGATGCATTTTCTGTGTTTCATCGTCAATGGCAAGGTCCAATGGATACAGTAAACCTGCAGAGGTGGATCGGAATGTAAAACTGGTGACACAGGAAACGCTCAAAACATAGACAGTAGGAAGACTCAGTCTTCCTGTACCTAAGTCGGAATTGTGTCTGTTATATTTAATTCCGATGCAATTTCTGTGTTTCATCATCAATGGGAAGGTCCAATGGATACAGTAAACCTGCAGAGGTGCTACGGAATGTAAAACTGGTGACGCAGGAAACGCTCAAAACATAGACAGTAGGAAGACTCAATGTTCTACTACTTAAGTCGGCATTGTGTCTCTTATATTTAATTCCGATGCAATTTCTGTGGTTCATCGTCAATGCGAAGATCCAAGGGATACAGTAAACCTGCAGAGGTGCATCGGAATGTTAACCTGGTGACTCAGGAAACGCTCAAACATAGACAGTAGGAAGACTCAGCCTTTCTGTACTTAAGTCGGCATTGTGTCTCTTATATTTAATTCCGATGCAATTTCTGTGTTTCATTGTCAATGGGAAGGTCCAATAGATACAGTAACCCCGCAGAGGTGCATCGGAATGTAAAGCTGGTGACACAGGAAGCGCTCATATCATAGACCCTAAGAAGACTCAGTTTTCTTGTACTTAAGTCGGCATTGTGTCTTTTATATTTAATTCCGATGCAATTTCTGTGTTTCATCGTCACTGTGAAGGTCCAAGGGATACAGTAAACCTGCAGAGGTGCATCGGAATGTAAAACTGGTGACACAGGACACGCTCAAAACATAGACAGTAGGAACACTCAGTCTTCCTGTACCTAAGTCAGACAGAATTGTGTATCCTATATTTAATTCCGATGCAATTTCTGTGTCATCGTTCATGGGAAGGTCCAATGGATACAGTAAAGCTGCAGAGGTGCATCGGAAAGTAAAACTGGTGACACAGGAAACGCTCAAAACATAGACAGTAGAAAGACTCAGTCTTCCTGTACTTAAGTCGGCATTGTGTCTCTTATATTTAATTCCGATGCAATTTCTGTGTTTCATCGTCAATGGGAAAGTCGAAGTGAAACAGTATACCTGCAGAGGTGCATCGGAATGTAAAACTGGTGACACAGGAAACGCACAAAACATAGACGGTAGGAAGGCTCAGTCTTCCTGTTCTTAAGTCGGCATTGTGTCTCTTATATTTAATTCCGATGCAATTTCTGTGTTTCATCGTCAATGGGAAAGTCGAAGGGAAACAGTATACCTGCAGAGGTGCATCGGAATGTAAAACTGGTGACACAGGAAACGCACAAAACATAGACAGTAGGAAGGCTCAGTCTTCCTGTACTTAAGTCGGCATTGTGTCTCTTATATTTAATTCCGATTCAATTTCTGTGTCTCATCGTCACTTTGAAGGTCCAAGGCATACAGGAAACCTGCAGACGTGCATCGGAATGTAAAACTGGTGACACAGGAAACGCACAAAACATAGACAGTAGGCAGGCTCAGTCTTCCTGTACTTAAGTCGGCATTGTGTCTTTTATATTTAATTCCGATGCAATATCTGTGTTTCATCGTCACTGTGAAGGTCCAAGGGTTACAGTAAACCTGCAGAGGTGCATCGGAATGTAAAACTGGTGACACAGGACACGCTCAAAACATAGACAGTTGGAAGACCCAGTCTTCCTGTACCTAAGAGTGAATAGTGTCTCTTATATTTAATTCCGATGCAATTTCTGTGTTTCATCGTCCATGGGAAGGTCCAATGGATACAGTAAACCTGCAGACGTGCATCGTAATGTAAAACTGGTGACACAGGAACGCACAAAACATAGACAGTAGGAAGGCTCAGTCTTCCTGTACTTAAGTCGGCATTGTGTCTCTTATATTTAATTCCGATGCAATTTCTGTGTTTCGTCGTCAATGTGAAGGTCCAAAGGGTACAGTAAACCTGCAGAGGTTCATCGGAATATAAAACTGGTGACACAGGACACGCTCAAATCATAGACAGTAGGAAGACTCAGCCTTCCTGTACCTAAGTCAGCATTGTGTCTCTTATATTTAATTCCGACGCAATTTCTGTGTTTCGTCGTCCATGGGAAGGTCCAATGGATACAGTAAACCTGCAGAGGTGCATCGGAATGTAAAACTGGTGACACAGGAAACGATCAAAACATAGACCGTAAGAAGACTCAGTTTTCTTGTACTTTAGTCAACGTTGTGTCTCTTATATTTAATTCCGATGTAATTTCTGTGTTTCATCGTCAATGGGAAGGTCCAATGTATACAGTAAACCTGTAGAGGTGCATCGGAATGTAAAACTGGTGACGCAGGAAACGCTCAAAGCATAGACAGTAGGAAGACTCAATGTTCCTGTACTTAAGTCGGCATTGTGTCTCTTATATTTAATTCCGATGCAATTTCTGTGGTTCATCGTCAATGCGAAGATCCAAGGGATACAGTAAAGATGCAGAGGTGCATCGGAATGTAAAACTGGTGACACAGGAAACGCTCAAATCATAGACAGTAGGAAGACTCAGCCTTCCTGTATTTAAGTCGGCTTTGTGTCTCTTATATTTAATTCCGATGCTATTTCTGTGTTTCATCGTCAATGGGAAGGTCCAATGGATACAGTAAACCTGGAGAGGTGGATCGGAATGTAAAACTGGTGACACAGGAAACGGTCAAAGCATAGACAGTAGGAAGACTCAGTCTTCCTGTACTGAAGTCAGCATTGTGTCATATATTTAATTCCGATGCAATTTCTGTGTTTTTTTGTCAATGGGAAGGTCCAAGGGATACAGTAACCCTGCAGAGGTGCATTGGAATGTAAAACTGGTGATACAGGAAGCGCTCATAACATAAACCCTAAGAAGACTCAGTTTTCTTGTAATTAAGTCGGCATTGTGTCTTTTATATTTAATTCCGATGCAATTTCTGTGTTTCATCGTCACTGTGAAGGTGCAAGGGATACAGTAAAACTGCAGAGGTGCATCGGAATGTAAAACTGGTGACACAGGACACGCTCAAAACATAGACAGTAGGAAGACTCACTCTTCCGGTACCTAAGGCGGAATTGTGTCTCTTATATTTAATTCCGATGCAATTTCTGTGTTTCACCGTCAATGGGAAGGTCCAATGGATACAGTAAACCTGCAGAGGTGCTCGGAAAGTAAAATTGGTGACGCAGGAAACGCTCAAAACATACACAGTAGGAAGACTCTATGTTCCATTACTTAAGTCGGCATTGTGTCTCTTATATTTAATTCCGATGCAATTTCGGTGGTTCATCGTCAATGGGAAGATCCAAGGGATACAGTAAACCTGCTGAGGTGCATCGGAATGTAAAAGTGGTGACACAGGAGACGCTCAAAACAAAGACAGTAGGAAGACTCAGCCTTCCTGTACTTAAGTCGTCATTGTGTCTCTTATATTTAATTCCGATGCTATTTCTGTGTTTCATCGTCAATGTGAAAATCCAAGGGATACAGTAAACCTGCAGAGGTGCATCGGAATGTAAACCTGGTGACTCAGGAAACGCTCAAAGGATAGAGAGTAGGAAGACTCAGTCTTTCTGTACTTAAGTCCGCATTGTGACTCTTATATTTAATTCCGATGCAATTTCTGTGTTTCATTGTCAATGGGAAGGTCCAATGGATACAGTAACCCTGCAGAGGTGCATCGGAATGTAAAGCTGGTGACTCAGGAAGCGCTCATAACATAGACCCTAAGAAGACTGAGTTTTCTTGTACTTAAGTCGGCATTGTGTCTTTTATATTTAATTCCGATGCAATTTCTGTGTTTCATCGTCACTGTGAAGGTCCGAGGGATACAGTAAACCTGCAGAGGTGCATCGGAATGTAAAACTGGTGACACAGGACACGCTCAAAACATAGACAGTATGAAGACTCAGTCTTCCTGTACCTAAGAGTGAATAGTGTCTCTTATATTTAAGTCCGATGCAATTTCTGTGTTTCATCGTCCATGCGAAGGTCCAATGGATACAGTAAACCTGCTGACGTGCATCGGAATGTAAAACTGGTGACACAGGAAACGCACAAAACATAGACAGTAGGAAGGCTCAGTCTTCCTGTACTTAAGTCCGCATTGTGACTCTTATATTTAATTCCGATGCTATTTCTGTGTTTCATCGTCAATGGGAAGGTCCAATGGATACAGTAAACCTGCAGAGGTGGATCGGAATGTAAAACTGGTGACACAGGAAACGCTCAAAACATAGACAGTAGGAAGACTCAGTCTTCCTGTACTTCAGTCGGCATTGTGTCTCTTATATTTAATTCCGATGCATTTTCTGTGTTTCATCGTCAATGGCAAGGTCCAATGGATGCAGTAAACCTGCAGAGGTGCATCGGAATGTAAAACTGTTGACACAGGAAACGCTCAAACCATAGACAGTAGGAAGACTCAGTCTTCCTGTACCTAAGTCGGAATTGTGTCTCTTATATTTAATTCCGATGCAATTTCTATGTTTCATCATCAATGGGAAGGTCCAATGGATACAGTAAACCTGCAGAGGTGCATCGGAATGTAAAACTGTTGACACAGGAAACGCACAAAACATAGACAGTAGGAAGGCTCAGTCTTCCTGTACTTAAGTCGGCATTGTGTCTCTTATATTTAATTCCGATGTAATTTCTGTGTTTCATCGTCAATGGGAAGGTCCAATGGATACAGTAAACCTGCAGAGGTGCATCGGAATGTAAAACTGGTGACGCAGGAAACGCTCAAAACATAGACAGTATGTTTGGTTAGAGCAGCTCAGTCAGTGTCAGTTAGACCGTCAGCGAGAGCGCATCGCTAGCTCCTGCTACTACTAAGGCGAGTACACCGTTTGCTTCTTACATATTTTACAAACAGCAGCGACTTATTTTCAGTTATCTGTGTAATTACTAGTTTATTTTTGTAATTTCTTGCGTGTTCGAGTGCTTACTAGGTAGAACCTTTTATTTCAATAACAGTGTAGTGTACAGTACCGCCATTGCTATCGACCGTTGTATCGACTCTCGTATCGTGCAGGCTTGTATGTTTGGTTAGAGCAGCTCAGTCAGTGTCAGTTAGACCGTCAGCGAGAGCGCATCGCTAGCTCCTGCTACTACTAAGGCGAGTACACCGTTTGCTTCTTACATATTTTACAAACAGCAGCGACTTATTCTCAGTTATCTGTGTAATTACTAGTTTATTTTTGTAATTTCTTTCGTGTTCGAGTGCTTACTAGGTAGAACCTTTTATTTCAATAACAGTGTTTTTGTACTTATTTGCTGCGCTTAGCTTTTAAATAGTTTTTCTGGGAAAACCTAGCGTAGTTTTCGCGTCTCGTATTTCAGTGAGTGGTTCTTGATTATCAGAGTAGCTCATCAGAAGATTATCTTGGGAATTTGTCACCGTATAAAGTAGGGTAAACATAGTCATGTGTAGGGACTGTGGTTGTTGTGAGCGGACGCAAGGAGAATTGGCCACTCTTCGGGGACAGGTGGAGGCTTTGTCTGTTAGGCTCATCGAGCTCGAGGCGCAGGCGTCGGCTCGTAGTGGCGTTGGGGCAACTGTGGTGAGACCTATGCCTACTTCGGTGGCCTTGGAATCACATGGAACCCCTGATGTCGCTGCGTCTTCCGGCAGTGAGCATCTTACCGGTCAGCCATCACTCCAGGGTGAATGGCGGACAGTGGTGGGCTCGCGCGTGCCTGGCCGAAAGGCGAAGGTGGGATCTGGCCGCGTGGCGGCTGCCTTACCCCTTTCCAACAGGTACGGGGTGCTTCCTAGTGGTGATGACATCGTTTCCGAGCCACCACAGGATGCCTCGCCTGTTGGGCCAGTGGCCGATTCTCCGGCAAGGTCCCGACAGTCACAGAGGGCGGGCCTATTAGTTATAGGGAGCTCCAACGTTAGGCGGGTTATGGAGCCCCTCAGGAAAATAGCGGGTAGGTCGGGGAAGAATGCCAGTGTGCACTCGGTGTGCTTGCCGGGGGGTCTCGTCCGTAATGTGGAGGAGGCCCTTCCGGCAGCTATTGAACGCACTGGGTGTGACCGGCTGCAGATAGTAGCACATGTCGGAACGAATGACGCCTGCCGCTTGGGTTCTGAGGCCATCCTTGGTTCCTTCCGGCGGCTGGCTGATTTGGTGAAGACAACCAGCATCGCACGCGGAGTGCAAGCTGAGCTTAATATCTGCAGCATAGTGCCCAGAGTCGATCGCGGTGCTCTGGTTTGGAGCCGTGTGGAGGGTCTAAACCAGAGGCTCAGACGACTCTGCGACTACAATGGTTGCAAATTCATCGACCTCCGTTATTGGGTGGAGAACTGTAGGGCCCCCCTAGACAGGTCAGGCGTGCACTACACACCGGAAGCAGCTACTAGGGTAGCAGAGTACGTGTGGCGTGCACACGGGGGTTTTTTAGGTTAGAGGGACCCCCCCTTGGGCGAAACGATAAAATACCTGACGGCTTACCAGAGAGAACATTATCATCGTTGATAAAGAACGTCCGTCCTCAGAGACCAAAAACAGGAAAAGTTAACGTAATATTGGTAAACTGCAGGAGTATCCAGGGCAAGGTTCCTGAATTAGTATCTCTTATTGAAGGAAATAGTGCGCATATAGTATTAGGAACGGAAAGTTGGTTAAAACCGGAAGTGAACAGTAACGAAATCCTAGACACAGAATGGAATATATACCGCAAGGATAGGATAAACGCCAATGGTGGAGGAGTATTTATAGCAGTAAAGAATTCAATAATATCCAGTGAAGTTATTAGCGAATGCGAATGTGAAATAATCTGGGTTAAGTTAAGTATCAAAGGTGGGTCAGATATGATAGTCGGATGCTTCTATAGGCCACCTGCATCAGCAACCGTAGTAGTTGAGCGCCTCAGAGAGAACCTGCAGAACGTCGTGAAGAAGTTTCGTGATCATACTATTGTAATAGGGGGAGACTTCAATCTACCAGGTATAGAATGGGATAGTCACACAATCAGAACTGGAGCCAGGGACAGAGACTCTTGTGACATTATCCTGACTGCCTTGTCCGAGAATTACTTCGAGCAGATAGTTAGAGAACCAACTCGTGAAGCTAACGTTTTAGACCTCATAGCAACAAATAGACCGGAACTTTTCGACTCCGTGAATGTAGAAGAGGGTATCAGTGATCATAAGTCAGTGGTTGCATCAATGACTACAAGTGTAATAAGAAATGCCAAGAAAGGAAGGAAAATCTATTTGCTTAACAAGAGTGATAGGGCACAAATCGCAGAATATCTGAGTGACCACCATCAAACGTTCATTTCTGAGGAAGAGGATGTGGAACAAAAATGGAAAAAATTCAGAAACATCGTCCAGTACGCCTTAGATAAGTTCGTACCGACTAAGGTCCAAAGCGAGGGGAAAGATCCACCGTGGTATAACAATCATGTACGAAAGGTACTACGGAAACAAAGAAAGCTTCACCATAGGTTTAAGAGTAGTCGAATCATAGCTGATAAGGAAAAGCTGAACGAAGCGAAAAAGAGCGTAAAGAGAGCAATGAGAGAAGCATTCAACGAATTCGAACATAAAACATTGGCAAACAATCTAAACAAGAACCCTAAAAAGTTTTGGTCATATGTAAAATCGGTAAGCGGATCTAAATCCCCTATTCAGTCACTCGTTGACCACGATGGCACCGAAACAGAGGACGACCGAAGAAAGGCAGAAATACTGAATTCAGTGTTCCGAAACTGTTTCACTGCGGAAAATCGTAACACGGTCCCTGACTTCAGCCGTCGCACGGACGCCAAAATGGAAAATATTGAAATAAACGATATCGGAATTGAAAAACAACAGCTATCACTTAGTAGCGGAAAAGCATCCGGACCAGACGAGATACCCTTAAGATTCTACAGTGATTATGCTAAAGAACTTGCCCCCTTTCTATCAGCAATTTATCGTAGATCTCTGGAAGAACGTAAAGTACCTAGCGACTGGAAGAAAGCACAGGTCGTTCCCATTTTCAAGAAGGGTCATAAATCAGATGCGAATAATTATAGGCCTATTTCACTTACGTCAATCTGTTGTAGAATAATGGAACATGTTTTGTGTTCTCGTATTATGACGTTCTTAGATAATACAAATCTCCTTCATCATAACCAACATGGATTCCGCAAACAGAGATCATGTGAAACCCAGCTCGCCCTATTTGTCCAAGAAATTCACAGTGCCGTAGACACTGGCGAGCAGATTGATGCCGTATTCCTGGACTTCAGGAAGGCATTTGATACGGTTCCGCACTTACGTTTAGTGAAAAAAATACGAGCTTACGGAATATCGGACCAGGTTTGTGATTGGATTCAGGATTTCCTAGAAGAAAGAACACAACATGTCATTCTTAACGGTTCAAAATCTGCAGATGTAGAGGTAATTTCGGGAGTACCGCAAGGAAGCGTGATAGGACCATTATTGTTTACGATATACATAAATGACTTAGTTGACAACATCGGTAGCTCCGTGAGGCTATTTGCAGATGACACGGTTGTCTACAAGAAAGTAGCAACATCAGAAGACTCGTACGTACTCCAGGAAGACCTGCAGAGGATTAATGAATGGTGCGACAGCTGGCAGCTTTCCCTAAACGTAGATAAATGTAATATAATGCGCATACATAGGGGCAGAAATCCATTCCAGTACGATTATGCCATAGGTGGTAAATCATTGGAAGCGGTAACGACCGTAAAATACTTAGGAGTTACTATCCGGAGCGATCTGAAGTGGAATGATCACATAAAACAAATAGTGGGAAAAGCGGGCGCCAGGTTGAGATTCATAGGAAGAATTCTAAGAAAATGTGACTCATCGACGAAAGAAGTAGCTTACAAAACGCTTGTTCGTCCGATTCTTGAGTATTGCTCATCAGTATGGGACCCTTACCAGGTTGGATTAATAGAAGAGATAGACATGATCCAGCGAAAAGCAGCGCGATTCGTCATGGGGACATTTAGTCAGCGCGAGAGCGTTACGGAGATGCTGAACAAGCTCCAGTGGCGGACACTTCAAGAAAGGCGTTACGCAATACGGAGAGGTTTATTATCGAAATTACGAGAGACCACATTCCGGGAAGAGATGGGCAACATATTACTACCGCCCACATATATCTCGCGTAATGATCACAACGAAAAGATCCGAGAAATTAGAGCAAATACGGAGACTTACAAGCAGTCGTTCTTCCCACGCACAATTCGTGAATGGAACAGGGAAGGGGGGATCAGATAGTGGTACAATAAGTACCCTCCGCCACACACCGTAAGGTGGCTCGCGGAGTATAGATGTAGATGTAGATGTAGGAAGACTCAATGTTCCTGTACTTAAGTCGGCATTGTGTCTCTTATATTTAATTCCGATGCAATTTCTGTGGTTCATCGTCAATGGGAAGATCCAAGGGAAACAGTAAACCTGCAGAGGTGCATCGGAATGTAAAAGTGGTGACACAGGAGACGCTCAAAACATAGACAGTAGGAAGACTCAGCCTTCCTGTTCTTAAGTAGGCGTTGTGTCTCTTATATTTAATTCCGATGCAATTTCTGTGTTTCATCGTCAATGTGAAGGTCCAAGGGATACAGTAAACCTGCAGAGGTTCATCGGAATATAAAACTGGTGACACAGGACACGCTCAAATCATAGACAGTAGGAAGACTCAGCCTTCCTGTACCTAAGTCAGCATTGTGTCTCTTATATTTAATTCCGACGCAATTTCTGTGTTTCGTCGTCCATGGGAAGGTCCAATGGATACAGTAAACCTGCAGAGGTGCATCGGAATGTAAAACTGGTGACACAGGAAACGCTCAAAACATAGACCGTAAGAAGACTCAGTTTTCTTGTACTTAACTCAACGTTGTGTCTCTTATATTTAATTCCGATGTAATTTCTGTGTTTCATCGTCAATGGGAAGGTCCAATGTATACAGTAAACCTGTAGAGGTGCATCGGAATGTAAAACTGGTGACGCAGGAAACGCTCAAAACATAGACAGTAGGAAGACTCAATGTTCCTGTACTTAAGTCGGCATTGTGTCTCTTATATTTAATTCCGATGCAATTTCTGTGGTTCATCGTCAATGCGAAGATCCAAGGGATACAGTAAAGATGCAGAGGTGCATCGGAATGTAAAACTGGTGACACAGAAGACGCTCAAAACATAGACAGTAGGAAGACTCAGCCTTCCTGTACTTAAGTCGGCATTGTGTCTCTTATATTTAATTCCGATGCTATATCTGTGTTTCATCGTCAATGGGAAGGTCCAATGGATACAGTAAACCTGCAGAGGTGGATCGGAATGTAAAACTGGTGACACAGGAAACGCTCAAAGCATAGACAGTAGGAAGACTCAGCCTTCCTGTACTTCAGTCGGCATTGTGTCTCTTATATTTAATTTCGATGCATTTTCTGTTTTTCTCCGTCAATGGTAAGGTCTCAATGGATACAGTAAACCTGCAGAGGTGCATCGGAATGTAAAACTGTTGACACAGGAAACGCTCAAACATTGACAGTGGGAAGACTCAGTCTTCCTGTACTGAAGTCAGCATTGTGTCATAAATTTAATTCCGATGCAATTTCTGTGTTTTTTTGTCAATGGGAAGGTCCAAGGGATACAGTAACCCTGCAGAGGTGCATCGGAATGTAAAACTGGTGACACAGGAAGTGCTCATAACATAAACCCTAAGAAGACTCAGTTTTCTTGTAATTAAGTCGGCATTGTGTCTTTTATATTTAATTCCGATGCAATTTCTGTGTTTCATCGTCACTGTGAAGGTGCAAGGGATACAGTAAAACTGCAGAGGTGCATCTGAATGTAAAACTGGTGCCACAGGACACGCTCAAAACATAGACAGTAGGAAGACTCACTCTTCCGGTACCAAAGGCGGAATTGTGTCTCTTATATTTAATTCCGATGCAATTTCTGTGTTTCACCGTCAGTGGGAAGGTCCAATGGATACAGTAAACCTGCAGAGGTGCATCGGAATGTAAAATTGGTGACGCAGGAAACGCTCAAAACATACACAGTAGGAAGACTCAATGTTCCATTACTTAAGTCGGCATTGTGTCTCTTATATTTAATTCCGATGCAATTTCGGTGGTTCATCGTCAATGGGAAGATCCAAGGGATACAGTAAACCTGCAGAGGTGCATCGGAATGTAAAAGTGGTGACACAGGAGACGCTCAAAACAAAGACAGTAGGAAGACTCAGCCTTCCTGTACTTAAGTCGTCATTGTGTCTCTTATATTTAATTCCGATGCAATTTCTGTGTTTCATCGTCAATGTGAAAATCCAAGGGATACAGTAAACCTGCAGAGGTGCATCGGAATGTAAACCTGCTGACTCAGGAAACGCTCAAAACATAGACAGTAGGAAGACTCAGTCTTTCTGTACTTAAGTCCGCATTGTGACTCTTATATTTAATTCCGATGCAATTTCTGTGTTTCATTGTCAATGGGAAGGTCCAATGGATACAGTAAATCTGCAGAGGTGCATCGGAATGTAAAGCTGGTGACTCAGGAAGCGCTCATAACATAGACCCTAAGAAGACTGAGTTTTCTTGTACTTAAGTCGGCAATGTGTCTTTTATATTTAATTCCGATGCAATTTCTGTGTTTCATCGTCACTGTGAATGTCCGTGGGATACAGTAAACCTGCAGAGGTGCATCGGAATGTAAAACTGGTGACACAGGACACGCTAAAAACATAGACAGTAGGAAGACTCAGTCTTCCTGTACCTAAGTCAGAATTGTGTCTCTTATATTTAATTCCGATGCAATTTCTGTGTTTCATCGTCCATGGGAAGGTCCAATGGATACAGTAAAGCTGCACTGGTGCATCGGAATGTAAAACTGGTGATACAGGAAACGCTCAAAACATAGACAGTAGGAAGACTCACTCTTCCGGTACCAAAGGCGGAATTGTGTCTCTTATATTTAATTCCGATGCAATTTCTGTGTTTCATCGTCAATGGGAAAGTCGAAGGGAAACAGTATACCTGCAGAGGTGCACCGGAATGTAAAACTGGTGACACAGGAAACGCTCAAAACATAGACAGTAGGAAGGCTCAGTCTTTCTGTACTTAAGTCGGCATTGTGTCTCTTATATTTAATTCCGATGCAATTTCTGTGTTTCATCGTCACTTTGAAGGTCCAAGGCATACAGAAAACCAGCAGACGTGCATCGGAATGTAAAACTGGTGACACAGGAAACGCTCAAAACATAGACAGTTGGAAGACTTTGTCTTCCTGTACTTAAGACGTCATTGCGTCTCTTATATTTAATTCCGATGCAATTTCTGTGTTTCATCGCCAATGGGAAGGTCCAAGGGATACAGTAACCCTGCAGAGGTGCATCGGAATGTAAAACAGGTGTCACAGGAAGCGCTCATAACATAGACCCTAAGAAGAATCAGTTTTCTTGTACTTAAGTCGGCATTGTGTCTTTTATATTTAATTCCGATGCAATTTCTGTGTTTCATCGTCACTGTGAAGGTCCAAGGGTTACAGTAAACCTGCAGAGGTGCATCGGAATGTAAAACTGGTGACACAGGACACGCTCAAAACATAGACAGTAGGAAGACTCAGTCTTCCTGTACCTAAGAGTGAATAGTGTCTCTTATATTTAATTCCGATGCAATTTCTGTGTTTCATCGTCCATGGGAAGGTCCAATGGATACAGTAAACCTGTAGAGGTGCATCGGAATGTAAAACTGGTGACGCAGGAAACGCTCAAAACATAGACAGTAGTAAGACTCAATGTTCCTGTACTTAAGTCGGCATTGTGTCTCTTATATTTAATTCCGATGGAATTTCTGTGTTTCATCGTCACTGTGAAGGTCCAAGGGATACAGTAAACCTGCAGAGGTGCATCGGAATGTAAAACTGGTGACACAGGAAACGCTCAAAACATAGACAGTAGGAACACTCAGTCTTCCTGTACCTAAGTCAGAATTGTGTCTCTTATATTTAATTCCGATGCAATTTCTGTGTTTCATCGTCAATGGGAAAGTCGAAGTGAAACAGTATACCTGCAGAGGTGCATCGGAATGTAAAACTGGTGACACAGGAAACGCACAAAACATAGACAGTAGGAAGGCTCAGTCTTCCTGTTCTTAAGTCGGCATTGTATCTCTTATATTTAATTCCGATGCAATTTCTGTGTTTCATCGTCAATGGGAAAGTCGAAGGGAAACAGTATACCTGCAGAAGTGCATCGGAATGTAAAACTGGTGACACAGGAAACGCACAAAACATAGACAGTAGGAAGGCTCAGTCTTCCTGTACTTAAGTCGGCATTGTGTCTCTTATATTTAATTCCGATGCAATTTCTGTGTTTCATCTTCACTTTGAAGGTCCAAGGCATACAGGAAACCTGCAGACGTGCATCGGAATGTAAAACTGGTGACACGGGAAACACACAAAACATAGACAGTAGGCAGGCTCAGTCTTCCTGTACTTAAGTCGGCATTGTGTCTTTTATATTTAATTCCGATGCAATTTCTGTGTTTCATCGTCACTGTGAAGGTCCAAGGGTTACAGTAAACCTGCAGAGGTGCATCGGAATGTAAAACTGCTGACACAGGACACGCTCAAAACATAGACAGTAGGAAGACTCAGTCTTCCTGTACCTAAGAGTGAATAGTGTCTCTTATATTTAATTCCGATGCAATTTCTGTGTTTCATCGTCCATGGGAAGGTCCAATGGATACAGTAAACCTGCAGACGTGCATCGGAATGTAAAACTGGTGACACAGGAAACGCACAAAACATAGACAGTAGAAAGGCTCAGTCTTCCTGTACTTAAGTCGGCATTGTGTCTCTTATATTTAATTCCGATGCTATTTCTGTGTTTCATCGTCAATGGCAAGGTCCAATGGATACAGTAAACCTGCAGAGGTGGATCGGAATGTAAAACTGGTGACACAGGAAACGCTCAAAACATAGACAGTAGGAAGACTCAGTCTTCCTGTACTTCTGTCAGCATTGTGTCTCTTATATTTAATTCCGATGCATTTTCTGTGTTTCATCGTCAATGGCAAGGTCCAATGGATGCAGTAAACCTGCAGAGGTGCATCGGAATGTAAAACTGTTGACACAGGAAACGCTCAAACATTGACAGTAGGAAGACTCAGTCTTCCTGTACTGAAGTCGGCATTGTGTCATATATTTAATTCCGATGCAATTTCTGTGTTTTTTCGTCAATGGGAAGGTCCAAGGGATACAGAAAGCCTGCAGAGGTGAATCGGAATGTAAAACTGGTGACACAGGAAGCGCTCATAACATATACCCTAAGAAGACTGAGTTTTCTTGTACTTAAGTCGGCATTGTGTCTTTTATATTTAATTCCTATGCAATTTCTGTGTTTCATCGTCACTGTGAAGGTGCAAGTGATACAGTAAAACTGCAGAGGTGCATCGGAATGTAAAACTGGTGACACAGGACACGCTCAAAACATAGACAGTAGGAAACTCAGTCTTCCTGTACCTAAGTCGGAATTGTGTCTCTTACATTTAATTCCGATGCAATTTCTGTGTTTCATCATCAATGGGAAGGTCCAATGGATACAGTAAACTTGCAGAGGTGCATCGGAATGTAAAACTGGTGACACTGGAAACGCTCAAAACATAGACCGTAAGAAGTCTCAGTTTTCTTGTACTTGAGTCAACGTTGTGTCTCTTATATTTAATTCCGATGTAATTTCTGTGTTTCATCGTCAATGGGAAGGTCCAATGGATACAGTAAACCTGCAGAGGTGCATCGGAATGTAAAACTGGTGACGCAGCAGACGCTCAAAACATAGACAGTAGGAAGATTCAATGTTCCATTACTTAAGTCGGCATTGTGTCTGTTATATTTAATTCCGATGCAATTTCTGTGGTTCATCGTCATTGGGAAGATCCAAGGGTACAGTAAACCTGCAGAGGTGCATCGGAATGTAAAAGTGGTGACACAGGAGACGCTCAAAACATAGACAGTAGGAAGACTCAGCCTTCCTGTTCTTTTGTAGGCGTTGTGTCTCTTATATTTAATTCCGATGCAATTTCTGTGTTTCATCGTCAATGTGAAAATCCAATGGGTGCAGTAAACCTGCAGAGGTGCATCGGAATGTAAACCTGGTGACTCAGGAAACGTTCAAAACATAGACAGTAGGAAGACGCAGTCTTTCTGTACTTAAGTCGGCATTGTGTCTCTTATATTTAATTCCGATGCAATTTCTGTGTTTCATCGTCAATGGGAAGGTCCAAGGGATACAGTAACCCTGCAGAGGTGCATCGGAATGTAAAACTGGTGACACAGGAAGCGCTCATAACATAGACCCTAAGAAGACTCAGTTTTCTTGTACTTAAGTAGGCATTGTGTCTTTTATATTTAATTCCGATGCAATTTCTGTATTTCATCGCCACTGTGAATGTCCAAGGGATACAGTAAACCTGCAGAGGTGCATCGGAATATAAAACTGGTGACACAGGACTCGCTCAAAACATAGACAGTAGGAAGACTCAGCCTTCTTGTACCTAAGTCAGCATTGTGTCTCTTATATTTAATTCCAACGCAATTTCTGTGTTTCGTCGTCCATGGGAAGGTCCAATGGATACAGTAAACCTGCAGAGGTGCATCGGAATGTAAAACTGGTGACACAGGAAACGCTCAAAACATAGACCGTAAGAAGACTCAGTTTTCTTGTACTTAACTCAACGTTGTGTCTCTTATATTTAATTCCGATGTAATTTCTGTGTTTCATCGTCAATGGGAAGGTCCAATGTATACAGTAAACCTGTAGAGGTGCATCGGAATGTAAAACTAGTGACGCAGGAAACGCTCAAAACATAGACAGTAGGAAGACTCAATGTTCCTGTACTTAAGTCGGCATTGTGTCTCTTATATTTAATTCAGATGCAATTTCTGTGGTTCATCGTCAATGCGAAGATCCAAGAGATACAGTAAACATGCAGAGGTGCATCGGAATGTAATACTGGTGACACAGGAAACGCTCAAAACATAGACAGTAGGAAGACTCAGTCTTCCTGTACTTCAGTCGGCATTGTGTCTCTTATATTTAATTTCGATGTATTTTCTGTGTTTCATCGTCAATGGTAAGGTCCAATTGATACAGTAAACCTGCAGAGGTGCATCGGAATGTAAAACTGTTGACACAGGAAACGCTCAAATATTGACAGTAGGAAGACTCAGTCTTCCTGTACTGAAGTCAGCATTGTGTCATATATTTAATTCCGATGCAATTTCTGTGTTTTTTTGTCAATTGGAAGGTCCAAGGGATACAGTAACCCTGCAGAGGTGCATCGGAATGTAAAACTGGTGACACAGGAAACGCTCAAAACATAGACAGTAGGAAGACTCAGCCTTCCTGTACTTAAGTCGGCATTGTGTCTCTTATATTTAATTCCGATGCTATTTCTGTGTTTCATCGTCAATGGGAGGGTCCAATGGATACAGTAAACCTGCAGAGGTGCATCGGAATGTAAAACTGGTGACACAGGAAACGCTCAAAACATAGACAGTAGTAAGGCTCAGTCTTCCTGTACTTAAGTCGGCATTGTGTCTCTTATATTTAATTCCTATGCAATTTCTGTGTTTCATCGTCACTGTGAAGGTGCAAGTGATACAGTAAAACTGCAGAGGTGCATCGGAATGTAAAACTGGTGACACAGGACACGCTCAAAACATAGACAGTAGGAAGACTCAGTCTTCCTGTACCTAAGTCGGAATTGTGTCTCTTATATTTAATTCCGATGCAATTTCTGTGTTTCATCGTCAATGGGAAGGTCCAATGTATACAGTAAACCTGTAGAGGTGCATCGGAATGTAAAACTAGTGACGCAGGAAACGCTCAAAACATAGACAGTAGGAAGACTCAATGTTCCATTACTTAAGTCGGCATTGTGTCTCTTATATTTAATTCCGATGCAATTTCTGTGGTTCATCGTCAATGGGAAGATCCAAGGGATACAGTAACCCTGCAGAAGTGCATCGGAATGTAAATGTGGTGACACAGGAGACGCTCAAAACATAGACAGTAGGAAGACTCAATGTTCCATTACTTAAGTCGGCATTGTGTCTCTTATATTTAATTCCGATGCAATTTCTGTGGTTCATCGTCAATGGGAAGATCCAAGGGATACAGTAACCCTGCAGAGGTGCATCGGAATGTAAAACTGGTGACACAGGAAACGCTCAAAACATAGACCGTAAGAAGACTCAGTTTTCTTGTACTTAACTCAACGTTGTGTCTCTTATATTTAATTCCGATGTAATTTCTGTGTTTCATCGTCAATGGGAAGGTCCAATGTATACAGTAAACCTGTAGAGGTGCATCGGAATGTAAAACTGGTGACGCAGGAAACGCTCAAAACATAGACAGTAGGAAGACTCAATGTTCCTGTACTTAAGTCGGCATTGTGTCTCTTATATTTAATTCCGATGCAATTTCTGTGGTTCATCGTCAATGCGAAGATCCAAGGGATACAGTAAAGATGCAGAGGTGCATCGGAATGTAAAACTGGTGACACAGAAGACGCTCAAAACATAGACAGTAGGAAGACTCAGCCTTCCTGTACTTAAGTCGGCATTGTGTCTCTTATATTTAATTCCGATGCTATATCTGTGTTTCATCGTCAATGGGAAGGTCCAATGGATACAGTAAACCTGCAGAGGTGGATCGGAATGTAAAACTGGTGACACAGGAAACGCTCAAAGCATAGACAGTAGGAAGACTCAGTCTTCCTGTACTTCAGTCGGCATTGTGTCTCTTATATTTAATTTCGATGCATTTTCTGTTTTTCTCCGTCAATGGTAAGGTCTCAATGGATACAGTAAACCTGCAGAGGTGCATCGGAATGTAAAACTGTTGACACAGGAAACGCTCAAACATTGACAGTGGGAAGACTCAGTCTTCCTGTACTGAAGTCAGCATTGTGTCATAAATTTAATTCCGATGCAATTTCTGTGTTTTTTTGTCAATGGGAAGGTCCAAGGGATACAGTAACCCTGCAGAGGTGCATCGGAATGTAAAACTGGTGACACAGGAAGTGCTCATAACATAAACCCTAAGAAGACTCAGTTTTCTTGTAATTAAGTCGGCATTGTGTCCTTTATATTTAATTCCGATGCAATTTCTGTGTTTCATCGTCACTGTGAAGGTGCAAGGGATACAGTAAAACTGCAGAGGTGCATCTGAATGTAAAACTGGTGCCACAGGACACGCTCAAAACATAGACAGTAGGAAGACTCACTCTTCCGGTACCAAAGGCGGAATTGTGTCTCTTATATTTAATTCCGATGCAATTTCTGTGTTTCACCGTCAGTGGGAAGGTCCAATGGATACAGTAAACCTGCAGAGGTGCATCGGAATGTAAAATTGGTGACGCAGGAAACGCTCAAAACATACACAGTAGGAAGACTCAATGTTCCATTACTTAAGTCGGCATTGTGTCTCTTATATTTAATTCCGATGCAATTTCGGTGGTTCATCGTCAATGGGAAGATCCAAGGGATACAGTAAACCTGCAGAGGTGCATCGGAATGTAAAAGTGGTGACACAGGAGACGCTCAAAACAAAGACAGTAGGAAGACTCAGCCTTCCTGTACTTAAGTCGTCATTGTGTCTCTTATATTTAATTCCGATGCAATTTCTGTGTTTCATCGTCAATGTGAAAATCCAAGGGATACAGTAAACCTGCAGAGGTGCATCGGAATGTAAACCTGCTGACTCAGGAAACGCTCAAAACATAGACAGTAGGAAGACTCAGTCTTTCTGTACTTAAGTCCGCATTGTGACTCTTATATTTAATTCCGATGCAATTTCTGTGTTTCATTGTCAATGGGAAGGTCCAATGGATACAGTAAATCTGCAGAGGTGCATCGGAATGTAAAGCTGGTGACTCAGGAAGCGCTCATAACATAGACCCTAAGAAGACTGAGTTTTCTTGTACTTAAGTCGGCAATGTGTCTTTTATATTTAATTCCGATGCAATTTCTGTGTTTCATCGTCACTGTGAATGTCCGTGGGATACAGTAAACCTGCAGAGGTGCATCGGAATGTAAAACTGGTGACACAGGACACGCTAAAAACATAGACAGTAGGAAGACTCAGTCTTCCTGTACCTAAGTCAGAATTGTGTCTCTTATATTTAATTCCGATGCAATTTCTGTGTTTCATCGTCCATGGGAAGGTCCAATGGATACAGTAAAGCTGCACTGGTGCATCGGAATGTAAAACTGGTGATACAGGAAACGCTCAAAACATAGACAGTAGGAAGACTCACTCTTCCGGTACCAAAGGCGGAATTGTGTCTCTTATATTTAATTCCGATGCAATTTCTGTGTTTCATCGTCAATGGGAAAGTCGAAGGGAAACAGTATACCTGCAGAGGTGCACCGGAATGTAAAACTGGTGACACAGGAAACGCTCAAAACATAGACAGTAGGAAGGCTCAGTCTTTCTGTACTTAAGTCGGCATTGTGTCTCTTATATTTAATTCCGATGCAATTTCTGTGTTTCATCGTCACTTTGAAGGTCCAAGGCATACAGAAAACCAGCAGACGTGCATCGGAATGTAAAACTGGTGACACAGGAAACGCTCAAAACATAGACAGTTGGAAGACTTTGTCTTCCTGTACTTAAGACGTCATTGCGTCTCTTATATTTAATTCCGATGCAATTTCTGTGTTTCATCGCCAATGGGAAGGTCCAAGGGATACAGTAACCCTGCAGAGGTGCATCGGAATGTAAAACAGGTGTCACAGGAAGCGCTCATAACATAGACCCTAAGAAGAATCAGTTTTCTTGTACTTAAGTCGGCATTGTGTCTTTTATATTTAATTCCGATGCAATTTCTGTGTTTCATCGTCACTGTGAAGGTCCAAGGGTTACAGTAAACCTGCAGAGGTGCATCGGAATGTAAAACTGGTGACACAGGACACGCTCAAAACATAGACAGTAGGAAGACTCAGTCTTCCTGTACCTAAGAGTGAATAGTGTCTCTTATATTTAATTCCGATGCAATTTCTGTGTTTCATCGTCCATGGGAAGGTCCAATGGATACAGTAAACCTGTAGAGGTGCATCGGAATGTAAAACTGGTGACGCAGGAAACGCTCAAAACATAGACAGTAGTAAGACTCAATGTTCCTGTACTTAAGTCGGCATTGTGTCTCTTATATTTAATTCCGATGGAATTTCTGTGTTTCATCGTCACTGTGAAGGTCCAAGGGATACAGTAAACCTGCAGAGGTGCATCGGAATGTAAAACTGGTGACACAGGAAACGCTCAAAACATAGACAGTAGGAACACTCAGTCTTCCTGTACCTAAGTCAGAATTGTGTCTCTTATATTTAATTCCGATGCAATTTCTGTGTTTCATCGTCAATGGGAAAGTCGAAGTGAAACAGTATACCTGCAGAGGTGCATCGGAATGTAAAACTGGTGACACAGGAAACGCACAAAACATAGACAGTAGGAAGGCTCAGTCTTCCTGTTCTTAAGTCGGCATTGTATCTCTTATATTTAATTCCGATGCAATTTCTGTGTTTCATCGTCAATGGGAAAGTCGAAGGGAAACAGTATACCTGCAGAAGTGCATCGGAATGTAAAACTGGTGACACAGGAAACGCACAAAACATAGACAGTAGGAAGGCTCAGTCTTCCTGTACTTAAGTCGGCATTGTGTCTCTTATATTTAATTCCGATGCAATTTCTGTGTTTCATCTTCACTTTGAAGGTCCAAGGCATACAGGAAACCTGCAGACGTGCATCGGAATGTAAAACTGGTGACACGGGAAACACACAAAACATAGACAGTAGGCAGGCTCAGTCTTCCTGTACTTAAGTCGGCATTGTGTCTTTTATATTTAATTCCGACGCAATTTCTGTGTTTCATCGTCACTGTGAAGGTCCAAGGGTTACAGTAAACCTGCAGAGGTGCATCGGAATGTAAAACTGCTGACACAGGACACGCTCAAAACATAGACAGTAGGAAGACTCAGTCTTCCTGTACCTAAGAGTGAATAGTGTCTCTTATATTTAATTCCGATGCAATTTCTGTGTTTCATCGTCCATGGGAAGGTCCAATGGATACAGTAAACCTGCAGACGTGCATCGGAATGTAAAACTGGTGACACAGGAAACGCACAAAACATAGACAGTAGAAAGGCTCAGTCTTCCTGTACTTAAGTCGGCATTGTGTCTCTTATATTTAATTCCGATGCTATTTCTGTGTTTCATCGTCAATGGCAAGGTCCAATGGATACAGTAAACCTGCAGAGGTGGATCGGAATGTAAAACTGGTGACACAGGAAACGCTCAAAACATAGACAGTAGGAAGACTCAGTCTTCCTGTACTTCTGTCAGCATTGTGTCTCTTATATTTAATTCCGATGCATTTTCTGTGTTTCATCGTCAATGGCAAGGTCCAATGGATGCAGTAAACCTGCAGAGGTGCATCGGAATGTAAAACTGTTGACACAGGAAACGCTCAAACATTGACAGTAGGAAGACTCAGTCTTCCTGTACTGAAGTCGGCATTGTGTCATATATTTAATTCCGATGCAATTTCTGTGTTTTTTCGTCAATGGGAAGGTCCAAGGGATACAGAAAGCCTGCAGAGGTGAATCGGAATGTAAAACTGGTGACACAGGAAGCGCTCATAACATATACCCTAAGAAGACTGAGTTTTCTTGTACTTAAGTCGGCATTGTGTCTTTTATATTTAATTCCTATGCAATTTCTGTGTTTCATCGTCACTGTGAAGGTGCAAGTGATACAGTAAAACTGCAGAGGTGCATCGGAATGTAAAACTGGTGACACAGGACACGCTCAAAACATAGACAGTAGGAAACTCAGTCTTCCTGTACCTAAGTCGGAATTGTGTCTCTTACATTTAATTCCGATGCAATTTCTGTGTTTCATCATCAATGGGAAGGTCCAATGGATACAGTAAACTTGCAGAGGTGCATCGGAATGTAAAACTGGTGACACTGGAAACGCTCAAAACATAGACCGTAAGAAGTCTCAGTTTTCTTGTACTTGAGTCAACGTTGTGTCTCTTATATTTAATTCCGATGTAATTTCTGTGTTTCATCGTCAATGGGAAGGTCCAATGGATACAGTAAACCTGCAGAGGTGCATCGGAATGTAAAACTGGTGACGCAGCAGACGCTCAAAACATAGACAGTAGGAAGATTCAATGTTCCATTACTTAAGTCGGCATTGTGTCTGTTATATTTAATTCCGATGCAATTTCTGTGGTTCATCGTCATTGGGAAGATCCAAGGGTACAGTAAACCTGCAGAGGTGCATCGGAATGTAAAAGTGGTGACACAGGAGACGCTCAAAACATAGACAGTAGGAAGACTCAGCCTTCCTGTTCTTTTGTAGGCGTTGTGTCTCTTATATTTAATTCCGATGCAATTTCTGTGTTTCATCGTCAATGTGAAAATCCAATGGGTGCAGTAAACCTGCAGAGGTGCATCGGAATGTAAACCTGGTGACTCAGGAAACGTTCAAAACATAGACAGTAGGAAGACGCAGTCTTTCTGTACTTAAGTCGGCATTGTGTCTCTTATATTTAATTCCGATGCAATTTCTGTGTTTCATCGTCAATGGGAAGGTCCAAGGGATACAGTAACCCTGCAGAGGTGCATCGGAATGTAAAACTGGTGACACAGGAAGCGCTCATAACATAGACCCTAAGAAGACTCAGTTTTCTTGTACTTAAGTAGGCATTGTGTCTTTTATATTTAATTCCGATGCAATTTCTGTATTTCATCGCCACTGTGAATGTCCAAGGGATACAGTAAACCTGCAGAGGTGCATCGGAATATAAAACTGGTGACACAGGACTCGCTCAAAACATAGACAGTAGGAAGACTCAGCCTTCTTGTACCTAAGTCAGCATTGTGTCTCTTATATTTAATTCCAACGCAATTTCTGTGTTTCGTCGTCCATGGGAAGGTCCAATGGATACAGTAAACCTGCAGAGGTGCATCGGAATGTAAAACTGGTGACACAGGAAACGCTCAAAACATAGACCGTAAGAAGACTCAGTTTTCTTGTACTTAACTCAACGTTGTGTCTCTTATATTTAATTCCGATGTAATTTCTGTGTTTCATCGTCAATGGGAAGGTCCAATGTATACAGTAAACCTGTAGAGGTGCATCGGAATGTAAAACTAGTGACGCAGGAAACGCTCAAAACATAGACAGTAGGAAGACTCAATGTTCCTGTACTTAAGTCGGCATTGTGTCTCTTATATTTAATTCAGATGCAATTTCTGTGGTTCATCGTCAATGCGAAGATCCAAGAGATACAGTAAACATGCAGAGGTGCATCGGAATGTAATACTGGTGACACAGGAAACGCTCAAAACATAGACAGTAGGAAGACTCAGTCTTCCTGTACTTCAGTCGGCATTGTGTCTCTTATATTTAATTTCGATGTATTTTCTGTGTTTCATCGTCAATGGTAAGGTCCAATTGATACAGTAAACCTGCAGAGGTGCATCGGAATGTAAAACTGTTGACACAGGAAACGCTCAAATATTGACAGTAGGAAGACTCAGTCTTCCTGTACTGAAGTCAGCATTGTGTCATATATTTAATTCCGATGCAATTTCTGTGTTTTTTTGTCAATTGGAAGGTCCAAGGGATACAGTAACCCTGCAGAGGTGCATCGGAATGTAAAACTGGTGACACAGGAAACGCTCAAAACATAGACAGTAGGAAGACTCAGCCTTCCTGTACTTAAGTCGGCATTGTGTCTCTTATATTTAATTCCGATGCTATTTCTGTGTTTCATCGTCAATGGGAGGGTCCAATGGATACAGTAAACCTGCAGAGGTGCATCGGAATGTAAAACTGGTGACACAGGAAACGCTCAAAACATAGACAGTAGTAAGGCTCAGTCTTCCTGTACTTAAGTCGGCATTGTGTCTCTTATATTTAATTCCTATGCAATTTCTGTGTTTCATCGTCACTGTGAAGGTGCAAGTGATACAGTAAAACTGCAGAGGTGCATCGGAATGTAAAACTGGTGACACAGGACACGCTCAAAACATAGACAGTAGGAAGACTCAGTCTTCCTGTACCTAAGTCGGAATTGTGTCTCTTATATTTAATTCCGATGCAATTTCTGTGTTTCATCGTCAATGGGAAGGTCCAATGTATACAGTAAACCTGTAGAGGTGCATCGGAATGTAAAACTAGTGACGCAGGAAACGCTCAAAACATAGACAGTAGGAAGACTCAATGTTCCATTACTTAAGTCGGCATTGTGTCTCTTATATTTAATTCCGATGCAATTTCTGTGGTTCATCGTCAATGGGAAGATCCAAGGGATACAGTAACCCTGCAGAAGTGCATCGGAATGTAAATGTGGTGACACAGGAGACGCTCAAAACATAGACAGTAGGAAGACTCAATGTTCCATTACTTAAGTCGGCATTGTGTCTCTTATATTTAATTCCGATGCAATTTCTGTGGTTCATCGTCAATGGGAAGATCCAAGGGATACAGTAACCCTGCAGAGGTGCATCGGAATGTAAAACTGGTGACACAGGAAACGCTCAAAACATAGACCGTAAGAAGACTCAGTTTTCTTGTACTTAACTCAACGTTGTGTCTCTTATATTTAATTCCGATGTAATTTCTGTGTTTCATCGTCAATGGGAAGGTCCAATGTATACAGTAAACCTGTAGAGGTGCATCGGAATGTAAAACTGGTGACGCAGGAAACGCTCAAAACATAGACAGTAGGAAGACTCAATGTTCCTGTACTTAAGTCGGCATTGTGTCTCTTATATTTAATTCCGATGCAATTTCTGTGGTTCATCGTCAATGCGAAGATCCAAGGGATACAGTAAAGATGCAGAGGTGCATCGGAATGTAAAACTGGTGACACAGAAGACGCTCAAAACATAGACAGTAGGAAGACTCAGCCTTCCTGTACTTAAGTCGGCATTGTGTCTCTTATATTTAATTCCGATGCTATATCTGTGTTTCATCGTCAATGGGAAGGTCCAATGGATACAGTAAACCTGCAGAGGTGGATCGGAATGTAAAACTGGTGACACAGGAAACGCTCAAAGCATAGACAGTAGGAAGACTCAGTCTTCCTGTACTTCAGTCGGCATTGTGTCTCTTATATTTAATTTCGATGCATTTTCTGTTTTTCTCCGTCAATGGTAAGGTCTCAATGGATACAGTAAACCTGCAGAGGTGCATCGGAATGTAAAACTGTTGACACAGGAAACGCTCAAACATTGACAGTGGGAAGACTCAGTCTTCCTGTACTGAAGTCAGCATTGTGTCATAAATTTAATTCCGATGCAATTTCTGTGTTTTTTTGTCAATGGGAAGGTCCAAGGGATACAGTAACCCTGCAGAGGTGCATCGGAATGTAAAACTGGTGACACAGGAAGTGCTCATAACATAAACCCTAAGAAGACTCAGTTTTCTTGTAATTAAGTCGGCATTGTGTCTTTTATATTTAATTCCGATGCAATTTCTGTGTTTCATCGTCACTGTGAAGGTGCAAGGGATACAGTAAAACTGCAGAGGTGCATCTGAATGTAAAACTGGTGCCACAGGACACGCTCAAAACATAGACAGTAGGAAGACTCACTCTTCCGGTACCAAAGGCGGAATTGTGTCTCTTATATTTAATTCCGATGCAATTTCTGTGTTTCACCGTCAGTGGGAAGGTCCAATGGATACAGTAAACCTGCAGAGGTGCATCGGAATGTAAAATTGGTGACGCAGGAAACGCTCAAAACATACACAGTAGGAAGACTCAATGTTCCATTACTTAAGTCGGCATTGTGTCTCTTATATTTAATTCCGATGCAATTTCGGTGGTTCATCGTCAATGGGAAGATCCAAGGGATACAGTAAACCTGCAGAGGTGCATCGGAATGTAAAAGTGGTGACACAGGAGACGCTCAAAACAAAGACAGTAGGAAGACTCAGCCTTCCTGTACTTAAGTCGTCATTGTGTCTCTTATATTTAATTCCGATGCAATTTCTGTGTTTCATCGTCAATGTGAAAATCCAAGGGATACAGTAAACCTGCAGAGGTGCATCGGAATGTAAACCTGCTGACTCAGGAAACGCTCAAAACATAGACAGTAGGAAGACTCAGTCTTTCTGTACTTAAGTCCGCATTGTGACTCTTATATTTAATTCCGATGCAATTTCTGTGTTTCATTGTCAATGGGAAGGTCCAATGGATACAGTAAATCTGCAGAGGTGCATCGGAATGTAAAGCTGGTGACTCAGGAAGCGCTCATAACATAGACCCTAAGAAGACTGAGTTTTCTTGTACTTAAGTCGGCAATGTGTCTTTTATATTTAATTCCGATGCAATTTCTGTGTTTCATCGTCACTGTGAATGTCCGTGGGATACAGTAAACCTGCAGAGGTGCATCGGAATGTAAAACTGGTGACACAGGACACGCTAAAAACATAGACAGTAGGAAGACTCAGTCTTCCTGTACCTAAGTCAGAATTGTGTCTCTTATATTTAATTCCGATGCAATTTCTGTGTTTCATCGTCCATGGGAAGGTCCAATGGATACAGTAAAGTTGCACTGGTGCATCGGAATGTAAAACTGGTGATACAGGAAACGCTCAAAACATAGACAGTAGGAAGACTCACTCTTCCGGTACCAAAGGCGGAATTGTGTCTCTTATATTTAATTCCGATGCAATTTCTGTGTTTCATCGTCAATGGGAAAGTCGAAGGGAAACAGTATACCTGCAGAGGTGCACCGGAATGTAAAACTGGTGACACAGGAAACGCTCAAAACATAGACAGTAGGAAGGCTCAGTCTTTCTGTACTTAAGTCGGCATTGTGTCTCTTATATTTAATTCCGATGCAATTTCTGTGTTTCATCGTCACTTTGAAGGTCCAAGGCATACAGAAAACCAGCAGACGTGCATCGGAATGTAAAACTGGTGACACAGGAAACGCTCAAAACATAGACAGTTGGAAGACTTTGTCTTCCTGTACTTAAGACGTCATTGCGTCTCTTATATTTAATTCCGATGCAATTTCTGTGTTTCATCGCCAATGGGAAGGTCCAAGGGATACAGTAACCCTGCAGAGGTGCATCGGAATGTAAAACAGGTGTCACAGGAAGCGCTCATAACATAGACCCTAAGAAGAATCAGTTTTCTTGTACTTAAGTCGGCATTGTGTCTTTTATATTTAATTCCGATGCAATTTCTGTGTTTCATCGTCACTGTGAAGGTCCAAGGGTTACAGTAAACCTGCAGAGGTGCATCGGAATGTAAAACTGGTGACACAGGACACGCTCAAAACATAGACAGTAGGAAGACTCAGTCTTCCTGTACCTAAGAGTGAATAGTGTCTCTTATATTTAATTCCGATGCAATTTCTCTGTTTCATCGTCCATGGGAAGGTCCAATGGATACAGTAAACCTGTAGAGGTGCATCGGAATGTAAAACTGGTGACGCAGGAAACGCTCAAAACATAGACAGTAGTAAGACTCAATGTTCCTGTACTTAAGTCGGCATTGTGTCTCTTATATTTAATTCCGATGGAATTTCTGTGTTTCATCGTCACTGTGAAGGTCCAAGGGATACAGTAAACCTGCAGAGGTGCATCGGAATGTAAAACTGGTGACACAGGAAACGCTCAAAACATAGACAGTAGGAACACTCAGTCTTCCTGTACCTAAGTCAGAATTGTGTCTCTTATATTTAATTCCGATGCAATTTCTGTGTTTCATCGTCAATGGGAAAGTCGAAGTGAAACAGTATACCTGCAGAGGTGCATCGGAATGTAAAACTGGTGACACAGGAAACGCACAAAACATAGACAGTAGGAAGGCTCAGTCTTCCTGTTCTTAAGTCGGCATTGTATCTCTTATATTTAATTCCGATGCAATTTCTGTGTTTCATCGTCAATGGGAAAGTCGAAGGGAAACAGTATACCTGCAGAAGTGCATCGGAATGTAAAACTGGTGACACAGGAAACGCACAAAACATAGACAGTAGGAAGGCTCAGTCTTCCTGTACTTAAGTCGGCATTGTGTCTCTTATATTTAATTCCGATGCAATTTCTGTGTTTCATCTTCACTTTGAAGGTCCAAGGCATACAGGAAACCTGCAGACGTGCATCGGAATGTAAAACTGGTGACACGGGAAACACACAAAACATAGACAGTAGGCAGGCTCAGTCTTCCTGTACTTAAGTCGGCATTGTGTCTTTTATATTTAATTCCGATGCAATTTCTGTGTTTCATCGTCACTGTGAAGGTCCAAGGGTTACAGTAAACCTGCAGAGGTGCATCGGAATGTAAAACTGCTGACACAGGACACGCTCAAAACATAGACAGTAGGAAGACTCAGTCTTCCTGTACCTAAGAGTGAATAGTGTCCCTTATATTTAATTCCGATGCAATTTCTGTGTTTCATCGTCCATGGGAAGGTCCAATGGATACAGTAAACCTGCAGACGTGCATCGGAATGTAAAACTGGTGACACAGGAAACGCACAAAACATAGACAGTAGAAAGGCTCAGTCTTCCTGTACTTAAGTCGGCATTGTGTCTCTTATATTTAATTCCGATGCTATTTCTGTGTTTCATCGTCAATGGCAATGTCCAATGGATACAGTAAACCTGCAGAGGTGGATCGGAATGTAAAACTGGTGACACAGGAAACGCTCAAAACATAGACAGTAGGAAGACTCAGTCTTCCTGTACTTCTGTCAGCATTGTGTCTCTTATATTTAATTCCGATGCATTTTCTGTGTTTCATCGTCAATGGCAAGGTCCAATGGATGCAGTAAACCTGCAGAGGTGCATCGGAATGTAAAACTGTTGACACAGGAAACGCTCAAACATTGACAGTAGGAAGACTCAGTCTTCCTGTACTGAAGTCGGCATTGTGTCATATATTTAATTCCGATGCAATTTCTGTGTTTTTTCGTCAATGGGAAGGTCCAAGGGATACAGAAAGCCTGCAGAGGTGAATCGGAATGTAAAACTGGTGACACAGGAAGCGCTCATAACATATACCCTAAGAAGACTGAGTTTTCTTGTACTTAAGTCGGCATTGTGTCTTTTATATTTAATTCCTATGCAATTTCTGTGTTTCATCGTCACTGTGAAGGTGCAAGTGATACAGTAAAACTGCAGAGGTGCATCGGAATGTAAAACTGGTGACACAGGACACGCTCAAAACATAGACAGTAGGAAACTCAGTCTTCCTGTACCTAAGTCGGAATTGTGTCTCTTACATTTAATTCCGATGCAATTTCTGTGTTTCATCATCAATGGGAAGGTCCAATGGATACAGTAAACTTGCAGAGGTGCATCGGAATGTAAAACTGGTGACACTGGAAACGCTCAAAACATAGACCGTAAGAAGTCTCAGTTTTCTTGTACTTGAGTCAACGTTGTGTCTCTTATATTTAATTCCGATGTAATTTCTGTGTTTCATCGTCAATGGGAAGGTCCAATGGATACAGTAAACCTGCAGAGGTGCATCGGAATGTAAAACTGGTGACGCAGCAGACGCTCAAAACATAGACAGTAGGAAGATTCAATGTTCCATTACTTAAGTCGGCATTGTGTCTGTTATATTTAATTCCGATGCAATTTCTGTGGTTCATCGTCATTGGGAAGATCCAAGGGTACAGTAAACCTGCAGAGGTGCATCGGAATGTAAAAGTGGTGACACAGGAGACGCTCAAAACATAGACAGTAGGAAGACTCAGCCTTCCTGTTCTTTTGTAGGCGTTGTGTCTCTTATATTTAATTCCGATGCAATTTCTGTGTTTCATCGTCAATGTGAAAATCCAATGGGTGCAGTAAACCTGCAGAGGTGCATCGGAATGTAAACCTGGTGACTCAGGAAACGTTCAAAACATAGACAGTAGGAAGACGCAGTCTTTCTGTACTTAAGTCGGCATTGTGTCTCTTATATTTAATTCCGATGCAATTTCTGTGTTTCATCGTCAATGGGAAGGTCCAAGGGATACAGTAACCCTGCAGAGGTGCATCGGAATGTAAAACTGGTGACACAGGAAGCGCTCATAACATAGACCCTAAGAAGACTCAGTTTTCTTGTACTTAAGTAGGCATTGTGTCTTTTATATTTAATTCCGATGCAATTTCTGTATTTCATCGCCACTGTGAATGTCCAAGGGATACAGTAAACCTGCAGAGGTGCATCGGAATATAAAACTGGTGACACAGGACTCGCTCAAAACATAGACAGTAGGAAGACTCAGCCTTCTTGTACCTAAGTCAGCATTGTGTCTCTTATATTTAATTCCAACGCAATTTCTGTGTTTCGTCGTCCATGGGAAGGTCCAATGGATACAGTAAACCTGCAGAGGTGCATCGGAATGTAAAACTGGTGACACAGGAAACGCTCAAAACATAGACCGTAAGAAGACTCAGTTTTCTTGTACTTAACTCAACGTTGTGTCTCTTATATTTAATTCCGATGTAATTTCTGTGTTTCATCGTCAATGGGAAGGTCCAATGTATACAGTAAACCTGTAGAGGTGCATCGGAATGTAAAACTAGTGACGCAGGAAACGCTCAAAACATAGACAGTAGGAAGACTCAATGTTCCTGTACTTAAGTCGGCATTGTGTCTCTTATATTTAATTCAGATGCAATTTCTGTGGTTCATCGTCAATGCGAAGATCCAAGAGATACAGTAAACATGCAGAGGTGCATCGGAATGTAATACTGGTGACACAGGAAACGCTCAAAACATAGACAGTAGGAAGACTCAGTCTTCCTGTACTTCAGTCGGCATTGTGTCTCTTATATTTAATTTCGATGTATTTTCTGTGTTTCATCGTCAATGGTAAGGTCCAATTGATACAGTAAACCTGCAGAGGTGCATCGGAATGTAAAACTGTTGACACAGGAAACGCTCAAATATTGACAGTAGGAAGACTCAGTCTTCCTGTACTGAAGTCAGCATTGTGTCATATATTTAATTCCGATGCAATTTCTGTGTTTTTTTGTCAATTGGAAGGTCCAAGGGATACAGTAACCCTGCAGAGGTGCATCGGAATGTAAAACTGGTGACACAGGAAACGCTCAAAACATAGACAGTAGGAAGACTCAGCCTTCCTGTACTTAAGTCGGCATTGTGTCTCTTATATTTAATTCCGATGCTATTTCTGTGTTTCATCGTCAATGGGAGGGTCCAATGGATACAGTAAACCTGCAGAGGTGCATCGGAATGTAAAACTGGTGACACAGGAAACGCTCAAAACATAGACAGTAGTAAGGCTCAGTCTTCCTGTACTTAAGTCGGCATTGTGTCTCTTATATTTAATTCCTATGCAATTTCTGTGTTTCATCGTCACTGTGAAGGTGCAAGTGATACAGTAAAACTGCAGAGGTGCATCGGAATGTAAAACTGGTGACACAGGACACGCTCAAAACATAGACAGTAGGAAGACTCAGTCTTCCTGTACCTAAGTCGGAATTGTGTCTCTTATATTTAATTCCGATGCAATTTCTGTGTTTCATCGTCAATGGGAAGGTCCAATGTATACAGTAAACCTGTAGAGGTGCATCGGAATGTAAAACTAGTGACGCAGGAAACGCTCAAAACATAGACAGTAGGAAGACTCAATGTTCCATTACTTAAGTCGGCATTGTGTCTCTTATATTTAATTCCGATGCAATTTCTGTGGTTCATCGTCAATGGGAAGATCCAAGGGATACAGTAACCCTGCAGAAGTGCATCGGAATGTAAATGTGGTGACACAGGAGACGCTCAAAACATAGACAGTAGGAAGACTCAGCCTTCCTGTTCTTAAGTAGTCGTTGTGTCTCTTATATTTAATTCCGATGCAATTTCTGTGTTTCATCGTCAATGTGAAAATCCAAGGGATACAGTAAACCTGCAGAGGTGCATCGGTATGTAAACCTGGTGACTCAGGAAACGCTCAAAACATAGACAGTAGGAAGACTCAGTCTTTCTGTACTTAAGTTGGCATTGTGTCTCTTATATTTAATTCCGATGCAATTTCTGTGTTTCATCGTCAATGGGAAGGTCCAAGGGATACAGTAACCCTGCAGAGGTGCATCGGAATGTAAAACTGGTGACACAGGAAGCGCTCATAACATAGACCCTAAGAAGAATCAGTTTTCTTGTTCTTAAGTCGGCATTGTGTCTTTTATATTTAATTCCGATGCTATTTCTGTGTTTCATCGTCTCTGTGAAGATCCAAGGGATACAGTAAACCTGCAGAGGTGCATCGGAATATAAAACTGGTGACGCAGGACACGCTCAAAACATAGACAGTAGGAAGACTCAGTCTTCGTGTACCTAAGTCAGCATTGTGTCTCTTATATTTAATTCCGATGCAATTTCTGTGTTTCGTCGTCCATGGGAAGGTCCAATGGATACAGTAAACCTGCAGAGGTGCATCGGAATGTAAAACTGGTGACACAGGAAACGCTCAAAACATAGACCGGAAGAAGACTCAGTTTTCTTGTACTTAACTCAACGTTGTGTCTCTTATATTTAATTCCGATGAAATTTCTGTGTTTCATCGTCAATGGGAAGGTCCAATGGATACAGTAAACCTGCAGAGGTGCATCGGAATGTAAAACTGGTGACGCAGGAAACGCTCAAAACATAGACAGTAGGAAGACTCAGTCTTCCTGTCCTTCAGTCGGCATTGTGTCTCTTATATTTAATTGCGATGCATTTTCTGTGTTTCATCGTCAATGGTAAGGTCCAATGGATACAGTAAACCTGCAGAGGTGCATCGGAATGTAAAACTGTTGACACAGGAAACGCTCAAACATTGACAGTAGGAAGACTCAGTCTTCCTGTACTGAAGTCAGCATTGTGTCATATATTTAATTCCGATGCAATTTCTGTGTTTTTTTGTCAATGGGAAGGTCCAAGGGATACAGTAACCCTGCAGAGGTGCATCGGAATGTAAACCTGGTGACTCAGGAAACGCTCAAAACATAGACAGTAGGAAGACTCAGTCTTTCTGTACTTAAGTCCGCATTGTGACTCTTATATTTAATTCCGATGCAATTTCTGTGTTTCATTGTCAATGGGAAGGTCCAATGAATACAGTAACCCTGCAGAAGTGCATCGGAATGTAAAGCTGGTGACTCAGGAAGCGCTCATAACATAGACCCTAAGAAGACTGAGTTTTCTTGTACTTAAGTCGGCATTGTGTCTTTTATATTTAAATCCGATGCAATTTCTGTGTTTCATCGTCACTGTGACGGTCCGAGGGATACAGTAAACCTGCAGAGGTGCATCGGAATGTAAAACTGGTGACACAGGACACGCTCAAAACATAGGCAGTAGGAACACTCAGTCTTCCTTTACCTAAGTCAGAATTGTGTCTCTTATATTTAATTCCGATGCAATTTCTGTGTTTCATCGTCCATGGGAAGGTCCAATGGATACAGTAAAGCTGCAGTGGTGCATCGGAATGTAAAACTGGTGACACAGGAAACGCTCAAAACATAGACAGTAGAAAGACTCAGTCTTCCTGTACTTAAGTCGGCATTGTGCCTCTTCTATTTAATTCCGATGCAATTTCTGTGTTTCATCGTCAATGGAAAAGTCGAAGGGAAACAGTATACCTACAGAGGTGCATCGGAATGTAAAACTGGTGACACAGGAAACGCTCAAAACATTGACAGTAGGAAGGCTCAGCCTTCCTGTACTTAAGTCGGCATTGTGTCTCTTATATTTAATTCCGATGCAATTTCTGTGTTTCATCGTCACTTTGAAGGTCCAAGGCATACAGGAAACCTGCAGACGTGCATCGGAATGTAAGACTGGTGACACAGGAAACGCTCAAAACATAGACAGTTGGAAGACTTTGTCTTCCTGTACTTAAGACGTCATTGCGTCTCTTATATTTCATTCCGACGCAATTTCTGTGTTTCATCGCCAATGGGAAGGTCCAAGCGATACAGTAACCCTGCAGAGGTGCATCGGAATGTAAAACAGGTGTCACAGGAAGCGCTCATAACATAGACCCTAAGAAAAATCAGTTTTCTTGTACTTAAGTCGGCATTGTGTCTTTTATATTTAATTCCGATGCAATTTCTGTGTTTCATCGTCACTGTGAAGGTCCAAGGGTTACAGTAAACCTGCAGAGGTGCATCGGAATGTAAAACTGGTGACACAGGACACGCTCAAAACATAGACAGTAGGAAGACTCAGTCTTCCTGTACCTAAGAGTGAATAGTGTCTCTTATATTTAATTCCGATGCAATTTCTGTGTTTCATCGTCCATGGGAAGGTCCAATGGATACAGTAAACCTGTAGAGGTGCATCGGAATGTAAAACTGGTGACGCAGGAAACGCTCAAAACATAGACAGTAGGAAGACTCAATGTTCCTGTACTTAAGTCGGCATTGTGTCTCTTATATTTAGCTCCGATGCAATTTCTGTGGTTCATCGTCAATGCGAAGATCCAAGGGATACAGTAAACCTGCAGAGGTGCATCGGAATGTAAAACTGGTGACACAGGAAACGCTCAAAAGATAGACAGTAGGAAGACTCAGCCTTCCTGTACTTAAGTCGGCATTGTGTCTCTTATATTTAATTCCGATGCTATTTCTGTGTTTCATCGTCAATGGGAGGGTCCAATGGATACAGTAAACCTGCAGAGGTGGATCGGAATGTAAAACTGGTGACACAGGATATGCTCAAAACATAGACAGTAGGAAGACTCAGTCTTCCTGTACTTCAGTCGGCATTGTGTCTCTTATATTTAATTGCGATGCATTTTCTGTGTTTCATCGTCAATGGTAAGGTCCAATGGATACAGTAAACCTGCAGAGGTGCATCGGAATGTAAAACTGTTGACACTGGAAACGCTCAAACATTGACAGTAGGCAGACTCAGTCTTCCTGTACTGAAGTCAACATTGTGTCATATATTTAATTCCGATGCAATTTCTGTGTTTTTTTGTCAATGGGATGGTCCAAGGGATACAGTAACCCTGCAGAGGTGCATCGGAATGTAAAACTGGTGACACAGGAAGCGCTCATAACATAGACCCTAAGAAGACTCAGTTTTCTTGTAATTAAGTCGGCATTGTGTCTTTTATATTTAATTCCGATGCAATTTCTGTGTTTCATCGTCACTGTGAAGGTGCAAGGGATACAGTAAAACTGCAGAGGTGCATCGGAATGTAAAAGTGTTGACACAGGAGACGCTCAAAATAAAGACAGTGGGAAGACTCAGCCTTCCTGTACTTAAGTCGGCATTGTGTCTCTTATATTTAATTCCGATGCAATTTCTGTGTTTCATCGTCAATGTGAAAATCCAAGGGATACAGTAAACCTGCAGAGGTGCATCAAAATGTAAACCTGGTGACTCAGGAAACGCTCAAAACATAGACAGTAGGAAGACTCAGTCTTTCTGTACTTAAGTCCGCATTGTGACTCTTATATTTAATTCCGATGCAATTTCTGTGTTTCATTGTCAATGGGAAGGTCCAATGGATACAGTAACCCTGCAGAAGTGCATCGGAATGTAAAGCTGGTGACTCAGGAAGCGCTCATAACATAGACCCTAAGAAGACTGAGTTTTCTTGTACTTAAGTCGGCATTGTGTCTTTTATATTTAATTCCGATGCAATTTCTGTGTTTCATCGTCACTGTGACGGTCCGAGGGATACAGTAAACCTGCAGAGGTGCATCGGAATGTAAAACTGGAGACACAGGACACGCTCAAAACATAGACAGTAGGAACACTCAGTCTTCCTGTACTTAAGTCGGCATTGTGCCTCTTCTATTTAATTCCGATGCAATTTCTGTGTTTCATCGTCAATGGAAAAGTCGAAGGGAAACAGTATACCTACAGAGGTGCATCGGAATGTAAAACTGGTGACACAGGAAACGCTCAAAACATTGACAGTAGGAAGGCTCAGCCTTCCTGTACTTAAGTCGGCATTGTGTCTCTTATATTTAATTCCGATGCAATTTCTGTGTTTCATCGTCACTTTGAAGGTCCAAGGCATACAGGAAACCTGCAGACGTGCATCGGAATGTAAGACTGGTGACACAGGAAACGCTCAAAACATAGACAGTTGGAAGACTTTGTCTTCCTGTACTTAAGACGTCATTGCGTCTCTTATATTTCATTCCGACGCAATTTCTGTGTTTCATCGCCAATGGGAAGGTCCAAGCGATACAGTAACCCTGCAGAGGTGCATCGGAATGTAAAACAGGTGTCACAGGAAGCGCTCATAACATAGACCCTAAGAAAAATCAGTTTTCTTGTACTTAAGTCGGCATTGTGTCTTTTATATTTAATTCCGATGCAATTTCTGTGTTTCATCGTCACTGTGAAGGTCCAAGGGTCACAGTAAACCTGCAGAGGTGCATCGGAATGTAAAACTGGTGACACAGGACACGCTCAAAACATAGACAGTAGGAAGACTCAGTCTTCCTGTACCTAAGAGTGAATAGTGTCTCTTATATTTAATTCCGATGCAATTTCTGTGTTTCATCCTCCATGGGAAGGTCCAATGGATACAGTAAACCTGTAGAGGTGCATCGGAATGTAAAACTGGTGACGCAGGAAACGCTCAAAACATAGACAGTAGGAAGACTCAATGTTCCTGTACTTAAGTCGGCATTGTGTCTCTTATATTTAATTCCGATGCAATTTCTGTGTTTCACCGTCACTGTGAAGGTCCAAGGGATACAGTAAACCTGCAGAGGTGCATCGGAATGTAAAACTGGTGACACAGGACACGCTCAAAACATAGACAGTAGGAACACTCAGTCTTCCTGTACCTAAGTCAGAATTGTGTCTCTTATATTTAATTCCGATGCAATTTCTGTGTTTCATCGTCCATGGGAAGGTCCAATGGATACAGTAAAGCTGCAGAGGTGCATCGGAAAGTAAAACTGGTGACACAGGAAACGCTCAAAACATAGACAGTAGAAAGACTCAGTCTTCCTGTACTTAAGTCGGCATTGTGTCTCTTATATTTAATTCCGATGCAATTTCTGTGTTTCATCGTCAATGGGAAAGTCGAAGAGAAACAGTATACCTGCAGAGGTGCATCGGAATGTAAAACTGGTGACACAGGAAACGCACAAAACATAGACAGTAGGAAGGCTCAGTCTTCCTGTTCTTAAGTCGGCATTGTGTCTCTTATATTTAATTCCGATGCAATTACTGTGTTTCATCGTCAATGGGAAAGTCGAAGGGAAACAGTATACCTGAAGAGGTGCATCGGAATGTAAAACTGGTGACACAGGAAACGCACAAAACATAGACAGTAGGAAGGCTCAGTCTTCCTGTACTTAAGTCGGCATTGTGTCTCTTATATTTAATTCCGATGCAATTTCTGTGTTTCATCGTCACTTTGAAGGTCCAAGGCATACAGGAAACCTGCAGACGTGCATCGCAATGTAAAACTGGTGACACAGGAAACGCACAAAACATAGACAGTAGGCAGGCTCAGTCTTCCTGTACTTAAGTCGGCATTGTGTCTTTTATATTTAATTCCGATGCAATTTCTGTGTTTCATCGTCACTGTGAAGGTCCAAGGGTTACAGTAACCCTGCAGAGGTGCATCGGAATGTAAAACTGGTGACACAGGACACGCTCAAAACATAGACAGTAGGAAGACCCAGTCTTCCTGTACCTAAGAGTGAATAGTGTCTCTTATATTTAATTCCGATGCAATTTCTGTGTTTCATCGTCCATGGGAAGATCCAATGGATACAGTAAACCTGCAGAGGTGGATCGGAATGTAAAACTGGTGACACAGGAAACGCTCAAAACATAGACAGTAGGAAGACTCAGTCTTCCTGTACTTCAGTCAGCATTGTAACTCTTATATTTAATTCCGATGCATTTTCTGTGTTTCATCGTCAATGGCAAGGTCCAATGGATGCAGCAAACCTGCAGAGGTGCATCGGAATGTAAAACTGTTGACACAGGAAACGCTCAAACATTGACAGTAGGAAGACTCAGTCTTCCTGTACTGAAGTCGGCATTGTGTCATATATTTAATTCCGATGCAATTTCTGTGTTTCATCGTCACTGTGAAGGTGCAAGTGATACAGTAAAACTGCAGAGGTGCATCGGAATGTAAAACTGTTGACACAGGACACGCTCAAAACATAGACAGTAGGAAACTCAGTCTTCCTGTACCTAAGTCGGAATTGTGTCTCTTATATTTAATTCCGATGCAATTTCTGTGTTTCATCATCAATGGGAAGGTCCAATGGATACAGTAAACTTGCAGAGGTGCATCGGAATGTTAAACTGGTGACACTGGAAACGCTCAAAACATAGACCGTAAGAAGTCTCAGTTTTCTTGTACTTGAGTCAACGTTGTGTCTCTTATATTTAATTCCGATGTAATTTCTGTGTTTCATCGTCAATGGGAAGGTCCAATGGATACAGTAAATCTGCAGAGGTGCATCGGAATGTAAAACTGGTGTCGCAGCAGACGCTCAAAACATAGACAGTAGGAAGATTCAATGTTCCATTACTTAAGTCGGCAATGTGTCTGTTATATTTAATTCCGATGCAATTTCTGTGGTTCATCGTCAATGGGAAGATCCAAGGGATACAGTAAACCTGCAGAGGTGCATCGGAATGTAAAAGTGGTGACACAGGAGACGCTCAAAACATAGACAGTAGGAAGACTCAGCCTTCCTGTTCTTTAGTAGGCGTTGTGTCTCTTATATTTAATTCCGATGCAATTTCTGTGTTTCATCGTCAATGTGAAAAACCAATGGGTGCAGTAAACCTGCAGAGGTGCATCGGAATGTAAACCTGGTGACTCAGGAAACGTTCAAAACATAGACAGTAGGAAGACTCAGTCTTTCTGTACTTAAGTCAGCATTGTGTCTCTTATATTTAATTCCGATGCAATTTCTGTGTTTCATCGTCAATGGGAAGGTCCAAGGGATACAGTAACCCTGCAGAGGTGCATCGGAATGTAAAACTGGTGACACAGGAAGCGCTCATAACATAGACCCTAAGAAGACTCAGTTTTCTTGTACTTAAGTAGGCATTGTGTCTTTTATATTTAATTCCGATGCAATATCTGTATTTCATCGCCACTGTGAAGGTCCAAGGGATACAGTAAACCTGCAGAGGTGCATCGGAATATAAAACTGGTGACACAGGACTCGCTCAAAACATAGACAGTAAGAAGACTCAGCCTTCCTGTACCTAAGTCAGCATTGTGTCTCTTATATTTAATTCCAACGCAATTTCTGTGTTTCGTCGCCCATGGGAAGGTCCAATGGATACAGTAAACCTGCAGAGGTGCATCGGAATGTAAAACTGGTGACACAGGAAACGCTCAAAACATAGACCGTAAGAAGACTCAGTTTTCTTGTACTTAACTCAACGTTGTGTCTCTTATATTTAATTCCGATGTAATTTCTTTGTTTCATCGTCAATGGGAAGGTCCAATGTATACAGTAAACCTGTAAAGGTGCATCGGAATGTAAAACTAGTGACGCAGGAAGCGCTCAAAACATAGACAGTAGGAAGACTCAATGTACCTGTACTTAAGTCGGCATTGTGTCTCTTATATTTAATTCCGATGCAATTTCTGTGGTTCATCGTCAATGCGAAGATCCAAGGGATACAGTAAACATGCAGAGGTGCATCGGAATGTAAAACTGGTGACACAGGAAACGCTCAAAACATAGGCAGTAGGAAGACTCAGCCTTCCTGTACTTAAGTCGGCATTGTGTCTCTTATATTTAATTCCGATGCTATTTCTGTGTTTCATCGTCAATGGGAGGGTCCAATGGATACAGTAAACCTGCAGAGGTGGATCGGAATGTAAAACTGGTGACACAGGAAACGCTCAAAACATAGACAGTAGGAAGACTCAGTCTTCCTGTACTTCAGTCGGCATTGTGTCTCTTATATTTAATTTCGATGCATTTTCTGTGTTTCATCGTCAATGATAAGGTCCAATGGATACAGTAAACCTGCAGAGGTGCATCGGAATGTAAAAGTGGTGACACAGGAGACGCTCAAAATAAAGACAGTAGGAAGACTCAGCCTTCCTGTACTTAAGTCAGAATTGTGTCTCTTATATTTAATTCCGATGCAATTTCTGTGTTTCATCGTCCATGGGAAGGTCCAATGGATACAGTAAAGCTGCAGTGGTGCATCGGAATGTAAAACTGGTGACACAGGAAACGCTCAAAACATAGACAGTAGAAAGACTCAGTCTTCCTGTACTTAAGTCGGCATTGTGCCTCTTCTATTTAATTCCGATGCAATTTCTGTGTTTCATCGTCAATGGGGAAGTCGAAGGGAAACAGTATACCTGCAGAGGTGCATCGGAATGTAAAACTGGTGACACAGGAAACGCTCAATACATAGACACTAGGAAGGCTCAGTCTTCCTGTACTTAAGTCGGCATTGTGTCTCTTATATTTAATTCCGATGCAATTTCTGTGTTTCATCGTCACTTTGAACGTCCAAGGCATACAGGAAACCTGCAGACGTGCACCGGAATGTAAAACTGGTGACACAGGAAACGCTCAAAACATAGACAGTTGGAAGACTTTTTCTTCCTGTACTTAAGACGTCATTGCGTCTCTTATATTTTATTCCGACGCAATTTCTGTGTTTCATCGCCAATGGGAAGGTCCAAGGGATACAGTAACCCTGCAGAGGTGCATCGGAATGTAAAACAGGTGACACAGGAAGCGCTCATAACATAGACCCTAAGAAGACTCAGTTTTCTTGTACTTAAGTCGGCATTGTGTCTTTTATATTTAATTCCTATGCAATTTCTGTGTTTCATCGTCACTGTGAAGGTGCAAGTGATACAGTAAAACTGCAGAGGTGAATCGGAATGTAAAACTGGTGACACAGGACACGCTCAAAACATAGACAGTAGGAAGACTCAGTCTTCCTGTACCTAAGTCGGAATTGTGTCTCTTATATTTAATTCCGATGCAATTTCTGTGTTTCATCGTCAATGGGAAGGTCCAATGGATACAGTAAACCTGCAGAGGTGCATCGGAATGTAAAACTGGTGACACAGGAAACGCTCAAAACATAGACCGTAAGAAGACTCAGTTTTCTTGTACTTAACTCAACGTTGTGTCTCTTATATTTAATTCCGATGTAATTTCTGTGTTTCATCGTCAATGGGAAGGTCCAATGTATACAGTAAACCTGTAAAGGTGCATCGGAATGTAAAACTAGTGACGCAGGAAACGCTCAAAACATAGACAGTAGGAAGACTCAATGTTCCTGTACTTAAGTCGGCATTGTGTCTCTTATATTTAATTCCGATGCAATTTCTGTGGTTCATCGTCAATGCGAAGATCCAAGGGATACAGTAAACATGCAGAGGTGCATCGGAATGTAAAACTGGTGACACAGGAAACGCTCAAAACATAGGCAGTAGGAAGACTCAGCCTTCCTGTACTTAAGTCGGCATTGTGTCTCTTATATTTAATTCCGATGCTATTTCTGTGTTTCATCGTCAATGGGAGGGTCCAATGGATACAGTAAACCTGCAGAGGTGGATCGGAATGTAAAACTGGTGACACAGGACACGCTCAAAACATAGACAGTAGGAAGACTCAGTCTTCCTGTACTTCAGTCGGCATTGTGTCTCTTATATTTAATTTCGATGCATTTTCTGTGTTTCATCGTCAATGATAAGGTCCAATGGATACAGTAAACCTGCAGAGGTGCATCGGAATGTAAAAGTGGTGACACAGGAGACGCTCAAAATAAAGACAGTAGGAAGACTCAGCCTTCCTGTACTTAAGTCAGAATTGTGTCTCTTATATTTAATTCCGATGCAATTTCTGTGTTTCATCGTCCATGGGAAGGTCCAATGGATACAGTAAAGCTGCAGTGGTGCATCGGAATGTAAAACTGGTGACACAGGAAACGCTCAAAACATAGACAGTAGAAAGACTCAGTCTTCCTGTACTTAAGTCGGCATTGTGCCTCTTCTATTTAATTCCGATGCAATTTCTGTGTTTCATCGTCAATGGGGAAGTCGAAGGGAAACAGTATACCTGCAGAGGTGCATCGGAATGTAAAACTGGTGACACAGGAAACGCTCAAAACATAGACACTAGGAAGGCTCAGTCTTCCTGTACTTAAGTCGGCATTGTGTCTCTTATATTTAATTCCGATGCAATTTCTGTGTTTCATCGTCACTTTGAAGGTCCAAGGCATACAGGAAACCTGCAGACGTGCACCGGAATGTAAAACTGGTGACACAGGAAACGCTCAAAACATAGACAGTTGGAAGACTTTTTCTTCCTGTACTTAAGACGTCATTGCGTCTCTTATATTTCATTCCGACGCAATTTCTGTGTTTCATCGCCAATGGGAAGGTCCAAGGGATACAGTAACCCTGCAGAGGTGCATCGGAATGTAAAACAGGTGACACAGGAAGCGCTCATAACATAGACCCTAAGAAGACTCAGTTTTCTTGTACTTAAGTCGGCATTGTGTCTTTTATATTTAATTCCTATGCAATTTCTGTGTTTCATCGTCACTGTGAAGGTGCAAGTGATACAGTAAAACTGCAGAGGTGAATCGGAATGTAAAACTGGTGACACAGGACACGCTCAAAACATAGACAGTAGGAAGACTCAGTCTTCCTGTACCTAAGTCGGAATTGTGTCTCTTATATTTAATTCCGATGCAATTTCTGTGTTTCATCGTCAATGGGAAGGTCCAATGGATACAGTAAACCTGCAGAGGTGCATCGGAATGTAAAACTGGTGACGCAGGAAACGCTCAAAACATAGACAGTAGGAAGACTCAATGTTCCATTACTTAAGTCGGCATTGTGTCTCTTATATTTAATTCCGATGCAATTTCTATGGTTCATCGTCAATGGGAAGATCCAAGGTATACAGTAACCCTGCAGAAGTGCATCGGAATGTAAAAGTGGTGACACAGGAGACGCTCAAAACATAGACAGTAGGAAGACTCAGCCTTCCTGTTCTTAAGTAGTCGTTGTGTCTCTTATATTTAATTCCGATGCAATTTCTGTGTTTCATCGTCAATGTGAAAATCCAAGGGATACAGTAACCCTGCAGAGGTGCATCGGAATGTAAAACTGGTGACACAGGAAGCGCTCATAACATAGACCCTAAGAAGAATCAGTTTTCTTGTTCTTAAGTCGGCATTGTGTCTTTTATATTTAATTCCGATGCTATTTCTGTATTTCATCGTCACTGTGAAGGTCCAAGGGATACAGTAAACCTGCAGAGGTGCATCGGAATATAAAACTGGTGACGCAGGACACGCTCAAAACATAGACAGTAGGAAGACTCAGTCTTCGTGTACCTAAGTCAGCATTGTGTCTCTTATATCTAATTCCGATGCAATTTCTGTGTTTCGTCGTCCATGGGAAGGTCCAATGGATACAGTAAACCTGCAGAGGTGCATCGGAATGTAAAACTGGTGACACAGGAAACGCTCAAAACATAGACCGTAAGAAGACTCAGTTTTCTTGTACTTAACTCAACGTTGTGTCTCTTATATTTAATTCCGATGAAATTTCTGTGTTTCATCGTCAATGGGAAGGTCTAATGGATACAGTAAACCTGCAGAGGTGCATCGGAATGTAAAACTGGTGACGCAGGAAACGCTCAAAACATAGACAGTAGGAAGACTCAATGTTCCTGTACTTAAGTCGGCATTGTGTCTCTTATATTTAATTCCGATGCAATTTCTGTGGTTCATCGCCAATGGGAAAGTCCAAGGGATACAGTAACCCTGCAGAGGTGCATCGGAATGTAAAACAGGTGTCACAGGAAGCGCTCATAACATAGACCGTAAGAAGACTCAGTTTTCTTGTACTTAAGTCGGCATTGTGTCTTTTATATTTAATTCCGATGCAATTTCTGTGTTTCATCGTCACTGTGAAGGTCCAAGGGTTACAGTAAACCTGCAGAGGTGCATCGGAATGTAAAACTGGTGACACAGGACACGCTCAAAACATAGACAGTAGGAAGACTCAGTCTTCCTGTACCTAAGAGTGAATAGTGTCTCTTATATTTAATTCCGGTGCAATTTCTGTGTTTCATCGTCCATGGGAAGGTCCAATGGATACAGTAAACCTGTAGAGGTGCATCGGAATGTAAAACTGGTGACGCAGGAAACGCTCAAAACATAGACAGTAGGAAGACTCAATGTTCCTGTACTTAAGTCGGCATTGTGTCTCTTATATTTAGCTCCGATGCAATTTCTGTGGTTCATCGTCAATGCGAAGATCCAAGGGATACAGTAAACCTGCAGAGGTGCATCGCAATGTAAAACTGGTGACACAGGAAACGCTCAAAAGATAGACGGTAGGAAGACTCAGCCTTCCTGTACTTAAGTCGGCATTGTGTCTCTTATATTTAATTCCGATGCTATTTCTGTGTTTCATCGTCAATTGGAGGGTCCAATGGATACAGTAAACCTGCAGAGGTGGATCGGAATGTAAAACTGTTGACACAGGAAACGCTCAAACATTGACAGTAGGAAGACTCAGTCTTCCTGTACTGAAGTCAGCATTGTGTCATATATTTAATTCCGATGCAATTTCTGTGTTTTTTTGTCAATGGGATGGTCCAAGGGATACAGTAACCCTGCAGAGGTGCATCGGAATGTAAAACTGGTGACACAGGAAGCGCTCATAACATAGACCCTAAGAAGACTCAGTTTTCTTGTAATTAAGTCGGCATTGTGTCTTTTATATTTAATTCCGATGCAATTTCTGTGTTTCATCGTCACTGTGAAGGTGCAAGGGATACAGTAAAACTGCAGAGGTGCATCGGAATGCAAAAGTGGTGACACAGGAGACGCTCAAAATAAAGACAGTAGGAAGACTCAGCCTTCCTGTACTTAAGTCGGCATTGTGTCTCTTATATTTAATTCCGATGCAATTTCTGTGTTTCATCGTCAATGTGAAAATCCAAGGGATACAGTAAACCTGCAGAGGTGCATCGCAATGTAAACCTGGTGACTCAGGAAACGCTCAAAACATAGACAGTAGGAAGACTCAGTCTTCCTGTACCTAAGAGTTAATAGTGTCTCTTATATTTAATTCCGATGCAATTTCTGTGTTTCATCCTCCATGGGAAGGTCCAATGGATCCAGTAAACCTGTAGAGGTGCATCGGAATGTAAAACTGGTGACGCAGGAAACGCTCAAAACATAGACAGTAGGAAGACTCAATGTTCCTGTACTTAAGTCGGCATTGTGTCTCTTATATTTAATTCCGATGCAATTTCTGTGTTTCATCGTCACTGTGAAGGTCCAAGGGATACAGTAAACCTGCAGAGGTGCATCGGAATGTAAAACTGGTGACACAGGACACGCTCAAAACATAGACAGTAGGAACACTCAGTCTTCCTGTACCTAAGTCAGAATTGTGTCTCTTATATATAATTCCGATGCAATTTCTGTGTTTCATCGTCCATGGGAAGGTCCAATGGATACAGTAAAGCTGCAGAGGTGCATCGGAAAGTAAAACTGGTGACACAGGAAACGCTCAAAACATAGACAGTAGAAAGACTCAGTCTTCCTGTACTTAAGTCGGCATTGTGTCTCTTATATTTAATTCCGATGCAATTTCTGTGTTTCATCGTCAATGGGAAAGTCGAAGTGAAACAGTATACCTGCAGAGGTGCATCGGAATGTAAAACTGGTGACACAGGAAACGCACAAAACATAGACAGTAGGAATGCTCAGTCTTCCTGTTCTTAAGTCGGCATTGTGTCTCTTATATTTAATTCCGATGCAATTTCTGTGTTTCATCGTCCATGGGAAGGTCCAATGGATACAGTAAACCTGCAGACGTGCATCGGAATGTAAAACTGGTGACACAGGAAACGCACAAAACATAGACAGTAGGAAGGCTCAGTCTTCCTGTACTTAAGTCGGCATTGTGTCTCTTATATTTAATTCCGATGCTATTTCTGTGTTTCATCGTCAATGGGAAGGTCCAATGGATACAGTAAACCTGCAGAGGTGGATCGGAATGTAAAACTGGTGACACAGGAAACGCTCAAAACATAGACAGTAGGAAGACTCAGTCTTCCTGTACTTCAGTCAGCATTGTGTCTCTTATATTTAATTCCGATGCATTTTCTGTGTTTCATCGTCAATGGCAAGGTCCAATGGATGCAGTAAACCTGCAGAGGTGCATCGGAATGTAAAACTGTTGACACAGGAAACGCTCAAACATTGATAGTAGGAAGACTCAGTCTTCCTGTACTGAAGTCGGCATTGTGTCATATATTTAATTCCGATGCAATTTCTGTGTTTTTTCGTCAATGGGAAGGTCCAAGGGATACAGAAAGCCTGCAGAGGTGTATCGGAATGTAAAACTGGTGACACAGGACACGCTCAAAACATAGACAGTAGGAAGACTCAGCCTTCCTGTTCTTTAGTAGGCGTTTTGTCTCTTATATTTAATTCCGATGCAATTTCTGTGTTTCATCGTCAATGTGAAAATCCAATGGGTGCAGTAAACCTGCAGAGGTGCATCGGAATGTAAACCTGGTGACTCAGGAAACGTTCAAAACATAGACAGTAGGAAGACTCAGTCTTTCTGTACTTAAGGGGATACGGAATCGGAGTTTGGGTTAAAAAATCGAATTTTTTTTTATTGTGTGAAGCTCTTGAAAACAGTTTGTGCTGCAAAAAATGTCATGGAAACGTTTCTCTGAAAGTAGAATCCCATGTTGGCCTGGCTGCCCAGTTTAATTTAATATGCAGTGTTTGTAAATACAGCTGTAAGTTTCCAAGTTCGGTTTCAGTAACTGTAAATAATGGATACAAGAAAACTGAACTTTATAGTGTAAATATTAGGTTAGTTTATGGATTGCGAGCAATTGGTAAGGGCAAAGCAGCTGGTGATATGCTATGTGGTGTTCTAAATCTTCCAAGTGCACCTTCAAAGTTTGAAGCTTACAATTATGTACTAGGATCTGCAGTTGAAGATGTAGCACAGAAGTCAATGCAGGTTGCTGTGGAAGAAGCAGTGGAAGAAAATGACGGCAGTCGTGACCTCACAGTGGCGTTTGATGGCACGTGGCAGAAAAGGGGCCACACCTCCAACAATGGTGTTGTAACAGCAACTAGTGTTGATACTGGCAAGGTTATTGATGTTGCAATAATGTCTAAATACTGTAGGTGCACAGGCAGGCTGAAAAATGAACACAGTGATGACTGTATTGCTAATTATTATGGTAGTAGTGGTGGCATGGAGGTTGCTGGGGTGAAGAAAATTTTTCATCGCTCTTCACAGTGGTATAATGTTCGCTATGTCAAATATCTGGGAGATGGTGACTCTAAAGCATTCAAAGAAGTTTTGGAAAGCAAACCATATGGGAACAGTGTAAATATAAGCAAACTTGAATGTATAGGACATGTGCAGAAGAGAATGGGTGCCAGGCTGAGAAGGTTAAAATCAGTTATGAAAGGGAAAAAACTAGATGATGGGAAAACCTTGGATGGCAGAGGAAGATTGACTGATTCCATAATAGACCACATTCAGAACTGCTATGGCCTTGCAATCAGGCAAAATACAGGCAATCTTGAAGAAATGAGGAGAGCTATATGGGCTTTATATTTCCACACCGCATCCACGGATGAGCATCCACAACATGGTTTGTGCCCCAAAGGTGAAAACAGCTGGTGTAAATACAATAGGGGACTAACAACAGGAGAGAAATACATTCACCACCACAGTCTACCATCAGCCATCATGGCAGAAATAAAGCCCATTTTCAGAGATCTGGCTGACAGAAGTCTTCTGATGAAATGTCTTCACGGAAAAACGCAGAACCCCAACGAGTGCTTGAATAGTGTGATATGGCATCGTCTCCCAAAAACAGTGTTTGTCGGAATTAATACACTACATTTTGGTGTGTATGATGCTGTGGCAACCTTCAATCTTGGAAATATAACTAAATGCCAGGTCCTTCAAAAGTTGGGTATGTGTGTTGGTTCCCGTACGGTACGTGCTATGTTCTTTTTAGATCAGCACAGACTAAGGCATGCTGATAATATAATCAAGACATTAGTGAAAAAAGCAAGACAGGTGCAGAGGGGTGCCAAAAGAAGACTTGAAGATGATTATGAAAACTGTGAAGGGGGTATTGGCTACGGATCAGGAATGTTTTAATCTTCTTTCTCCATTTCCCGTAAGTTTACTTTTTACTTCATCTAGGAACATTATCTCAGGTACTGGTCAACCTAGAAGTCTGAAATTTTTATGACGTAGTGACATAGGTCCCTATTACATACTGAAACAACGATTTTTTAATTACTTGATTTACAAAAGACTTAGGGATGATAGTCTAGTAAAAAGCGATGGAAAAAATTTACTTAAAAATAAATGTACAATATCTCTGTAAGAAAATACTTTGACAATAAACTGTTGTTTCAGTATTGTTGTAACATATGAATGCACATACAGTAAAATTTTTACCTCTCTGTCTCCAGTAGTTTGTGAGAAAATGTTCCCTATAGTAGGCATATATTAACATTGCGGGGATAGGTGATTCCGTATCCCCTTAAGTCGGCATGGTGTCTCTTATATTCAATTCCGATGCAATTTCTGTGTTTCATCGTCAATGGGAAGGTCCAAGGGATACAGTAACCCTGCAGAGGTGCATCGGAATGTAAAACTGGTGACACAGGAAGCGCTCATAACATAGACCCTAAGAAGACTCAGTTTTCTTGTACTTAAGTAGGCATTGTGTCTTTTATATTTAATTCCGATGCAATTTCTGTATTTCATCGCCACTGTGAAGGTCCAAGGGATACAGTAAACCTGCAGAGGTGCATCGGAATATAAAACTGGTGACACAGGACTCGCTCAAAACATAGACAGTAAGAAGACTCAGCCTTCCTGTACCTAAGTCAGCATTGTGTCTCTTATATTTAATTCCAACGCAATTTCTGTGTTTCGTCGTCCATGGGAAGGTCCAATGGATACAGTAAACCTGCAGAGGTGCATCGGAATGTAAAACTGGTGACACAGGAAACGCTCAAAACATAGACCGTAAGAAGACTCAGTTTTCTTGTACTTAACTCAACGTTGTGTCTCTAATATTTAATTCCGATGTAATTTCTGTGTTTCATCGTCAATGGGAAGGTCCAATGTATACAGTAAACCTGTAGAGGTGCATCGGAATGTAAAACTAGTGACGCAGGAAATGCTCAAAACATAGACAGTAGGAAGACTCAATGTTCCTGTACATAAGTCGGCATTGTGTCTCTTATATTTAATTACGATGCAATTTCTGTGGTTCATCGTCAATGCGAAGATCCAAGGGATACAGTAAACATGCAGAGGTGCATCGGAATGTAAAACTGGTGACACAGGAAACGCTCAAAACATAGACAGTAGGAAGACTCAGCCTTCCTGTACTTAAGTCGGCATTGTGTCTCTTATATTTAATTCCGATGCTATTTCTGTGTTTCATCGTCAATGGGAGGGTCCAATGGATACAGTAAACCTGCAGAGGTGGATCGGAATGTAAAACTGGTGACACAGGAAACGCTCAAAACATAGACAGTAGGAAGACTCAGTCTTCCTGTACTTCAGTCGGCATTGTGTCTCTTATATTTAATTTCGATGCATTTTCTGTGTTTCATCGTCAATGGTAAGGTCCAATGGATACAGTAAACCTGCAGAGGTGCATCGGAATGTAAAAGTGGTGACACAGGAGACGCTCAAAATAAAGACAGTAGGAAGACTCAGCCTTCCTGTACTTAAGTCTGAATTGTGTCTCTTATATTTAATTCCGATGCAATTTCTGTGTTTCATCGTCCATGGGAAGGTCCAATGGATACAGTAAAGCTGCAGTGGTGCATCGCAATGTAAAACTGGTGACACAGGAAACGCTCAAAACATAGACAGTAGAAAGACTCAGTCTTCCTGTACTTAAGTCGGCATTGTGCCTCTTCTATTTAATTCCGATGCAATTTCTGTGTTTCATCGTCAATGGGGAAGTCGAAGGGAAACAGTATACCTGCAAAGGTGCATCGGAATGTAAAACTGGTGACACAGGAAACGCTCAAAACATAGACAGTAGGAAGGCTCAGTCTTCCTGTACTTAAGTCGGCATTGTGTCTCTTATATTTAATTCCGATGCAATTTCTGTGTTTCATCGTCACTTTGAAGGTCCAAGGCATACAGGAAACCTGCAGATGTGCACCGGAATGTAAAACTGGTGACACAGGAAACGCTCAAAACATACAGTTGGAAGACTTTGTCTTCCTGTACTTAAGACGTCATTGCGTCTCTTATATTTCATTCCGACGCAATTTCTGTGTTTCATCGCCAATGGGAAGGTCCAAGGGATACAGTAACCCTGCAGAGGTGCATCGGAATGTAAAACAGGTGACACAGGAAGCGCTCATAACATAGACCCTAAGAAGACTCAGTTTTCTTGTACTTAAGTCGGCATTGTGTCTTTTATATTTAATTCCAATGCAATTTCTGTGTTTCATCGTCACTGTGAAGGTGCAAGTGATACAGTAAAACTGCAGAGGTGCATCGGAATGTAAAACTGGTGACACAGGACACGCTCAAAACATAGACAGTAGGAAGACTCAGTCTTCCTGTACCTAAGTCGGAATTGTGTCTCTTATATTTAATTCCGATGCTATTTCTGTGTTTCATCGTCAATGGGAAGGTCCAGTGGATACAGTAAACCTGCAGAGGTGAATCGGAATGTAAAACTGGTGACGCAGGAAACGCTCAAAACATAGACAGTAGGAAGACTCAATGTTCCATTACTTAAGTCGGCATTGTGTCTCTTATATTTAATTCCGATGCAATTTCTGTGGTTCATCGTCAATGGGAAGATCCAAGGGATACAGTAACCCTGCAGAAGTGCATCGGAATGTAAAAGTGGTGACGCAGGAGACGCTCAAAACATAGACAGTAGGAAGACTCAGCCTTCCTGTTCTTAAGTAGTCGTTGTGTCTCTTATATTTAATTCCGATGCAATTTCTGTGTTTCATCGTCAATGTGAAAATCCAAGGGATACAGTAAACCTGCAGAGGTGCATCGGAATGTAAACCTGGTGACTCAGGAAACGCTCAAAACATAGACAGTAGGAAGACTCAGTCTTTCTGTACTTAAGTTGGCATTGTGTCTCTTATATTTAATTCCGATGCAATTTCTGTGTTTCATCGTCAATGGGAAGGTCCAAGGGATACAGTAACCCTGCAGAGGTGCATCGGAATGTAAACCTGGTGACACAGGAAGCGCTCATAACATAGACCCTAAGAAGAATCAGTTTTCTTGTTCTTAAGTCGGCATTGTGTCTTTTATATTTAATTCCGATGCTATTTCTGTATTTCATCGTCACTGTGAAGGTCCAAGGGATACAGTAAACCTGCAGAGGTGCATCGGAATATAAAACTGGTGACGCAGGACACGCTCAAAACATAGACAGTAGTAAGACTCAGTCTTCGTGTACCTAAGTCAGCATTGTGTCTCTTATATTTAATTCCGATGCAATTTCTGTGTTTCGTCGTCCATGGGAAGGTCCAATGGATACAGTAAACCTGCAGAGGTGCATCGGAATGTAAAACTGGTGACACAGGAAACGCTCAAAACATAGACCGTAAGAAGACTCAGTTTTCTTGTACTTAACACAACGTTGTGTCTCTTATATTTAATTCCGATGAAATTTCTGTGTTTCATCGTCAATGGGAAGGTCGAATGGATATAGTAAACCTGCAGAGGTGCATCGGAATGTAAAACTGGTCACGCAGGAAACGCTCAAAACATAGACAGTAGGAAGACTCAATGTTCCTGTACTTAAGTCGGCATTGTGTCTCTTATAATTAATTCCGATGCAATTTCTGTGGTTCATCGTCAATGTGAAAATCCAAGGGATACAGTAACCCTGCAGAGCTGCATCGGAATGTAAAACAGGTGTCACAGGAAGCGCTCATAACATAGACCCTAAGAAGAATCAGTTTCCTTGTACTTAAGTCGGCAATGTGTCTTTTATATTTAATTCCGATGCAATTTCTGTGTTTCATCGTCACTGTGAAGGTCCAAGGGTTACAGTAAACCTGCAGAGGTGCATCGGAATGTAAAACTGGTGACACAAGACACGCTCAAAACATAGACAGTAGGAAGACTCAGTCTTCCTGTACGTAAGAGTGAATAGTGTCTCTTATATTTAATTCCGATGCAATTTCTGTGTTTCATCGTCCATGGGAAGGTCCAATGGATACAGTAAACCTGTAGAGGTGCATCGGAATGTAAAACTGGTGACGCAGGAAACGCTCAAAACATAGACAGTAGGAAGACTCAATGTTCCTGTACTTAAGTCGGCATTGTGTCTCTTATATTTAGCTCCGATGCAATTTCTGTGGTTCATCGTCAATGCGAAGATCCATGGGATACAGTAAACCTGCAGAGGTGCATCGGAATGTAAAACTGGTGACACAGGAAACGCTCAAAAGATAGACAGTAGGAAGACTCAGCCTTCCTGTACTTAAGTCGGCATTGTGTCTCTTATATATAATTCCGATGCTATTTCTGTGTTTCATCGTCAATGGGAGGGTCCAATGGATACAGTAAACCTGCAGAGGTGGATCGGAATGTAAAACTGGTGACACAGGAAATGCTCAAAACATAGACAGTAGGAAGACTCAGTCTTCCTGTACTTCAGTCGGCATTGTGTCTCTTATATTTAATTGCGATGCATTTTCTGTGTTTCATCGTCAATGGTAAGGTCCAATGGATACAGTAAACCTGCAGAGGTGCATCGGAATGTAAAACTGTTGACACAGGAAACGCTCAAACATTGACAGTAGGAAGACTCAGTCTTCCTGTACTGAAGTCAGCATTGTGTCACATATTTAATTCCGATGCAATTTCTGTGTTTTTTTGTCAATGGGATGGTCCAAGGGATACAGTAACCCTGCAGAGGTGCATCGGAATGTAAAACTGGTGACACAGGAAGCGCTCATAACATAGACCCTAAGAAGACTCAGTTTTCTTGTAATTAAGTTGGCATTGTGTCTTTTATATTTAATTCCGATGCAATTTCTGTGTTTCATCGTCACTGTGAAGGTGCAAGGGATACAGTAACCCTGCAGAGGTGCATCGGAATGTAAAACTGGTGACACAGGACACGCTCAAAACATAGACAGTATGAAGACTCAGTCTTCCTGTACTTAAGTCGGCATTGTGCCTCTTCTATTTAATTCCGATGCAATTTCTGTGTTTCATCGTCAATGGGAAAGTCGAAGGGAAACAGTATACCTACAGAGGTGCATCGGAATGTAAAACTGGTGACACAGGAAACGCTCAAAACATTGACCGTAGGAAGGCTCAGTCTTCCTGTACTTAAGTCGGCATTGTGTCTCTTATATTTAATTCCGATGCAATTTCTGTGTTTCATCGTCACTTTGAAGGTCCAAGGCATACAGGAAACCTGCAGACGTGCATCGGAATGTAAGACTGGTGACACAGGAAACGCTCAAAACATAGACAGTTGGAAGACTTTGTCTTCCTGTACTTAAGACGTCATTGCGTCTCTTATATTTCATTCCGACGCAATTTCTGTGTTTCATCGCCAATGGGAAGGTCCAAGGGATACAGTAACCCTGCAGAGGTGCAACGGAATGTAAAACAGGTGTCACAGGAAGCGCTCATAACATAGACCCTAAGAAGAATCAGTTTTCTTGTACTTAAGTCGGCATTGTGTCTTTTATATTTAATTCCGATGCAATATCTGTGTTTCATCGTCACTGTGAAGGTCCAAGGGTTACAGTAAACCTGCAGAGGTGCATCGGAATGTAAAACTGGTGACACAGGACACGCTCAAAACATAGACAGTAGGAAGATCAGTCTTCCTGTACCTAAGAGTGAATAGTGTCTCTTATATTTGATTCCGATGCAATTTCTGTGTTTCATCGTCCATGGGAAGGTCCAATGGATACAGCAAACCTGTAGAGGTGCATCGGAATGTAAAACTGGTGACGCAGGAAACGCTCAAAACATAGACAGTAGGAAGACTCAATGTTCCTGTACTTAAATCGGCATTGTGTCTCTTACATTTAGCTCCGATGCAATTTCTGTGGTTCATCGTAATTGCGAAGATCCAAGGGATACAGTAAACCTGCAGAGGTGCATCGGAATGTAAAACTGGTGACACAGGAAACGCTCAAAAGATAGACAGTAGGAAGACTCAGCCTTCCTGTACTTAAGTCGGCATTGTGTCTCTTATATTTAATTCCGATGCTATTTCTGTGTTTCATCGTCAATGGGAAGGTCCAAAGAATACAGTAAACCTGCAGAGGTGGATCGGAATGTAAAACTGGTGACACAGGAAACGCTCAAAACATTGACAGTAGGAAGGCTCAGTCTTCCTGTACTTAAGTCGGCATTGTGTCTCTTATATTTAATTCCGAAGCAATTTCTGTGTTTCATCGTCACTTTGAAGGTCCAAGGCATACAGGAAAACTGCAGACGTGCATCGGAATGTAAGACTGGTGACACAGGAAACGCTCAAAACATAGACAGTTGGAAGATTTAGTCTTCCTGTACTTAAGACGTCATTGCGTCTCTTATATTTCATTCCGACACAATTTCTGAGTTTCATCGCCAATGGGAAGGTCCAAGGGATACAGTAACCCGGCAGAGGTGCATCGGAATGTAAAACAGGTGTCACAGGAAGCGCTCATAACATAGACCCTAAGAAGAATCAGTTTTCTTGTACTTAAGTCGGCATTGTGTCTTTTATATTTAATTCCGATGCAATTTCTGTGTTTCATCGTCACTGTGAAGGTCCAAGGGTTACAGTAAACCTGCAGAGGTGCATAGGAATGTAAAACTGGTGACACAGGACACGCTCAAAACATAGACAGTAGGAAGACTCAGTCTTCCTGTACCTAAGAGTGAATAGTGTCTCTTATATTTAATTCCGATGCAATTTCTGTGTTTCATCGTCCATGGGAAGGTCCAATGGATACAGTAATCCTGTAGAGGTGCATCGGAATGTAAAACTGGTGACGCAAGAAACGCTCAAAACATAGACAGTAGGAAGACTCAATGTTCCTGTACTTAAGTCGGCATTGTGTCTCTTATATTTAGCTCCGATGCAATTTCTGTGGTTCATCGTCAATGCGAAGATCCAAGGGATACAGTAAACCTGCAGAGGTGCATCGGAATGTAAAACTGGTGACACAGGAAACGCTCAAAAGATAGACAGTAGGAAGACTCAGCCTTCCTGTACTTAAGTCGGCATTGTGTCTCTTATATTTAATTTCGATGGTATTTCTGTGTTTCATCGTCAATGGGAAGGTCCAATGAATACAGTAAACCTGCAGAGGTGGATCGGAATGTAAAACTGGTGACACAGGAAACGCTCAAAACATAGACAGTAGGAAGACTCAGTCTTCCTGTACTTCAGTCGGCATTGTGTCTCTTATATTTAATTCCGATGCATTTTCTGTGTTTGATCGTCAATGGGAAGGTCCAATGGATACAGTAAACCTGCAGAGGTGCATCGGAATGTAAAACTGGTGACACAGGAAGCGCTCATAACATAGACCCTAAGAAGACTCAGTTTTCTTGTACTTAAGTCGGCATTGTGTCTTTTATATTTAATTCCTATGCAATTTCTGTGTTTCATCGTCACTGTGAAGGTGCAAGTGATACAGTAAAACTGCAGAGGTGCATCGGAATGTAAAACTGGTGACACAGGACACGCTCAAAACATAGACAGTCTTCCTGTACCTAAGTCGGAATTGTGTCTCTTATATTTAATTCCGATGCAATTTCTGTGTTTCATCGACAATGGGAAGGTCCAATGGATACAGTAAACCTGCAGAGGTGCATCGGAATGTAAAACTGGTGACGCAGGAAACGCTCAAAACATAGACAGTAGGAAGACTCAATGTTCCATTACTTAAGTCGGCATTGTGTCTCTTATATTTAATTCCGATGCAATTTCTGTGGTTCATCGTCAATGGGAAGATCCAAGGGATACAGTAACCCTGCAGAAGTGCATCGGAATGTAAAAGTGGTGACACAGGAGACGCTCAAAACATAGACAGTAGGAAGACTCAGCCTTCCTGTTCTTAAGTAGTCGTTGTGTCTCTTATATTTAATTCCGATGCAATTTCTGTGTTTCATCGTCAATGTGAAAATCCAAGGGATACAGTAAACCTGCAGAGGTGCATCGGAATGTAAACCTGGTGACTCAGGAAACGCTCAAAACATAGACAGTAGGAAGACTCAGTCTTTCTGTACTTAAGTTGGCATTGTGTCTCTTATATTTAATTCCGATGCAATTTCTGTGTTTCATCATCAATGGGAAGGTCCAAGGGATACAGTAACCCTGCAGAGGTGCATCGGAATGTAAAACTGGTGACACAGGAAGCGCTCATAACATAGACCCTAAGAAGAATCAGTTTTCTTGTACTTAAGTCGGCATTGTGTCTCTTATATTTAATTCCGATGCAATTTCTGTGTTTCATCGTCCATGGGAAGGTCCAATGGATACAGTAAAGCTGCAGTGGTGCATCGGAATGTAAAACTGGTGACACAGGAAACGCTCAAAACATAGACAGTAGAAAGACTCAGTCTTGCTGTACTTAAGTCGGCATTGTGCCTCTTCTATTTAATTACGATGCAATTTCTGTGTTTCATCGTCAATGGGAAAGTCGAAGGGAAACAGTATACCTGCAGAGGTGCCTCGGAATGTAAAACTGGTGACACAGGAAACGCTCAAAACATAGACAGTAGGAAGGCTCAGTCTTCCTGTACTTAAGTCGGCATTGTGTCTCTTATATTTAATTCCGATGCAATTTCTGTGTTTCATCGTCACTTTGAAGGTCCAAGACATACAGGAAACCTGCAGACGTGCATCGGAATGTAAAACTGGTGTCACAGGAAACGCTCAAAACATAGACAGTTGGAAGACTTTGTCTTACTGTACTTAAGACGTCATTGCGTCTCTTATATTTCATTCCGACGCAATTTCTGTGTTTCATCGCCAATGGGAAGGTCCAAGGGATACAGTAACCCTGCAGATGTGCATCGGAATGTAAAACAGGTGTCACAGGAAGTGCTCATAACATAGACCCTAAGAAGAATCAGTTTTCTTGTACTTAAGATGGCATTGTGTCTTTTATATTTAATTCCGATGCAATTTCTGTGTTTCATCGTCACTGTGAAGGTCCAAGGGTTACAGTAAACCTGCAGAGGTGCATCGGAATGTAAAACTGGTGAAACAGGACACGCTCATAACATAGACAGTAGGAAGACTCATTCTTCCTGTACCTAAGAGTGAATAGTGTCTCTTATATTTAATTCCGATGCAATTTCTGTGTTTCATCGTCCATGGGAAGGTGCAATGGATACAGTAAACCTGTAGAGGTGCATCGGAATGTAAAACTGGTGACGCAGGAAACGCTCAAAACATAGACAGTAGGAAGACTCAATGTTCCTGTACTTAGGTCGGCATTGTGTCTCTTATATTTAATTCCGATGCAATTTCTGTGGTTCATCGTCAATGCGAAGATCCAAGGGATACAGTAAACTTGCAGAGGTGCATCGGAATGTAAAACTGGTGACACAGGAAACGCTCAAAAGATAGACAGTAGGAAGACTCAGCCTTCCTGTACTTAAGTCGGCATTGTGTCTCTAATATTTAATTCCGATGCTATTTCTGTGTTTCATCGTCAATGGGAAGGTCCAATGAATACAGTAAACCTGCAGAGGTGGATCGGAATGTGAAACTGGTGACACAGGAAACGCTCAAAACATAGACAGTAGGAAGACTCAGTCTTCCTGTACTTCAGTCGGCATTGTGCCTCTTATATTTAATTCCGATGCATTTTCTGTGTTTCATCGTCAATGGGAAGGTCCAATGGATACAGTAAACCTGCAGAGGTGCATCGGAATGTAAAACTGGTTACACAGGATGCGCTCATAACATAGACCCTAAGAAGACTCAGTTTTCTTGTACTTAAGTCGGCATTGTGTCTTTAATATTTAATTCCTATGCAATTTCTGTGTTTCATCGTCACTGTGAAGGTGCAAGTGATACAGTAAAACTGCAGAGGTGCATCGGAATGTAAAACTGGTGACACAGGACACGCTCAAAACATAGACTGTAGGAAGACTCAGTCCTCCTGTACCTAAGTCGCAATTGTGTCTCTTATATTTAATTCCGATGCAATTTCTGTGTTTCATCGTCAATGGGAAGGTCCAATGGATACAGTAAACCTGCAGAGGTGCATCGGAATGTAAAACTGGTGACGCAGGACACGCTCAAAACATAGACAGTAGGAAGACTCAATGTTCCATTACTTAAGTCGGCATTGTGTCTCTTATATTTAATTCCGATGCAATTTCTGTGGTTCATCGTCAATGGGAAGATCCAAGGGATACAGTAACCCTGCAGAAGTGCATCGGAATGTAAAAGTGGTGACACAGGAGACGCTCAAAACATAGACAGTAGGAAGACTCAGCCTTCCTGTCCTTAAGTAGTCGTTGTGTCTCTTATATTTAATTCCGATGCAATTTCTGTGTTTCATCGTCAATGTGAAAATCCAGGGGATACAGTAAACCTGCAGAGGTGCATCGGAATGTAAACCTGGTGACTCAGGAAACGCTCGTAACATAGACAGTCGGAAGACTCAGTCTTTCTGTACTTAAGTTGGCATTGTGTCTCTTATATTTAATTCCGATGCAATTTCTGTGTTTCATCGTCAATGGGAAGGTCCAAGGGATACAGTAACCCTGCAGAGGTGCATCGGAATGTAAATTTGGTGACACAGGAAGCGCTCATAACATAGACCTTAAGAAGAATCAGTTTTCGTGTACTTAAGTCGGCATTGTGTCTTTTATATTTAATTCCGATGCTCTTTCTGTATTTCATCGTCACTGTGAAGGTCCAAGGGATACAGTAAACCTGCAGAGGTGCATCGGAATATAAAACTGGTGACGCAGGACACGCTCAAAACATAGACAGTAGGAAGACTCAGTCTTCGTGTACCTAAGTCAGCATTGTGTCTCTTATATTTAATTCCGATGCAATTTCTGTGTTTCGTCGTCCATGGGAAGGTCCAATGGATACAGTAAACCTGCAGAGGTGCATCGGAATGTAAAACTGGTGACACAGGAAACGCTCAAAACATAGACCGTAAGAAGACTCAGTTTTCTTGTACTTAACTCAACGTTGTGTCCCTTATATTTAATTCCGATGAAATTTCTGTGTTTCATCGTCAATGGGAAGGTCCAATGGATACAGTAAACCTGCAGAGGTGCATCGGAATGTAAAACTGGTGACGCAGGAAACGCTCAAAACATAGACAGTAGGAAGACTCAATGTTCCTGTACTTAAGTCGGCATTGTGTCTCTTATATTTAATTCCGATGCAATTTCTGTGGTTCATCGTCAATGCGAAGATCCAAGGGATACAGTAAACCTGCAGAGGTGCTTCGGAATGTAAAACTGGTGACACAGGAAACGCTCAAAACATAGACAGTAGGAGGACTCAGCCTTCCTGTACTTAAGTCGGCATTGTGTCTCTTACATTTAATTCCGATGCTATTTCTGTGTTTCATCGTCAATGGGAGGGTCCAATGGATACAGTAAACCTGCAGAGGTGGATCGGAATGTAAAACTGGTGGCACAGGAAACGCTCAAAACATAGACAGTAGGAAGACTCAATGTTCCTGTACTTAAGTCGGCATTGTGTCTCTTATATTTAATTCCGATGCAATTTCTGTGGTTCATCGTCAATGCGAAGATCCAAGGGATACAGTAAACCTGCAGAGGTGCTTCGGAATGTAAAACTGGTGACACAGGAAACGCTCAAAATATAGACAGTAGGAGGACTCAGTCTTCCTGTACTTCAGTCGGCATTGTGTCTCTTATATTTAATTGCGATGCATTTTCTGTGTTTCATCGTCAATGGTAAGGTCCAATGGATACAGTAAACCTGCAGAGGTGCATCGGAATGTAAAACTATTGACACAGGAAACGCTCAAATATTGACAGTAGTAAGACTCAGTCTTCCTGTACTGAAGGCGGCATTGTGTCATATATTTAATTCCGATGCAATTTCTGTGTTTTTTCGCCAATGGGAAGGTCCAAGGGATACAGTAACCCTGCAGAGGTGCATCGGAATGTAAAACAGGTGACACAGGAAGCGCTCATAACATAGACCCTAAGAAGACTCAGTTTTCTTGTACTTAAGTCGGCATTGTGTCTTTTATATTTAATTCCAATGCAATTTCTGTGTTTCATCGTCACTGTGAAGGTGCAAGTGATACAGTAAAACTGCAGAGGTGCATCGGAATGTAAAACTGGTGACACAGGACACGCTCAAAACATAGACAGTAGGAAGACTCAGTCTTCCTGTACCTAAGTCGGAATTGTGTCTCTTATATTTAATTCCGATGCTATTTCTGTGTTTCATCGTCAATGGGAAGGTCCAGTGGATACAGTAAACCTGCAGAGGTGAATCGGAATGTAAAACTGGTGACGCAGGAAACGCTCAAAACATAGACAGTAGGAAGACTCAATGTTCCATTACTTAAGTCGGCATTGTGTCTCTTATATTTAATTCCGATGCAATTTCTGTGGTTCATCGTCAATGGGAAGATCCAAGGGATACAGTAACCCTGCAGAAGTGCATCGGAATGTAAAAGTGGTGACGCAGGAGACGCTCAAAACATAGACAGTAGGAAGACTCAGCCTTCCTGTTCTTAAGTAGTCGTTGTGTCTCTTATATTTAATTCCGATGCAATTTCTGTGTTTCATCGTCAATGTGAAAATCCAAGGGATACAGTAAACCTGCAGAGGTGCATCGGAATGTAAACCTGGTGACTCAGGAAACGCTCAAAACATAGACAGTAGGAAGACTCAGTCTTTCTGTACTTAAGTTGGCATTGTGTCTCTTATATTTAATTCCGATGCAATTTCTGTGTTTCATCGTCAATGGGAAGGTCCAAGGGATACAGTAACCCTGCAGAGGTGCATCGGAATGTAAAACTGGTGACACAGGAAGCGCTCATAACATAGACCCTAAGAAGAATCAGTTTTCTTGTTCTTAAGTCGGCATTGTGTCTTTTATATTTAATTCCGATGCTATTTCTGTATTTCATCGTCACTGTGAAGGTCCAAGGGATACAGTAAACCTGCAGAGGTGCATCGGAATATAAAACTGGTGACGCAGGACACGCTCAAAACATAGACAGTAGTAAGACTCAGTCTTCGTGTACCTAAGTCAGCATTGTGTCTCTTATATTTAATTCCGATGCAATTTCTGTGTTTCGTCGTCCATGGGAAGGTCCAATGGATACAGTAAACCTGCAGAGGTGCATCGGAATGTAAAACTGGTGACACAGGAAACGCTCAAAACATAGACCGTAAGAAGACTCAGTTTTCTTGTACTTAACACAACGTTGTGTCTCTTATATTTAATTCCGATGAAATTTCTGTGTTTCATCGTCAATGGGAAGGTCGAATGGATATAGTAAACCTGCAGAGGTGCATCGGAATGTAAAACTGGTCACGCAGGAAACGCTCAAAACATAGACAGTAGGAAGACTCAATGTTCCTGTACTTAAGTCGGCATTGTGTCTCTTATAATTAATTCCGATGCAATTTCTGTGGTTCATCGTCAATGTGAAAATCCAAGGGATACAGTAACCCTGCAGAGCTGCATCGGAATGTAAAACAGGTGTCACAGGAAGCGCTCATAACATAGACCCTAAGAAGAATCAGTTTCCTTGTACTTAAGTCGGCAATGTGTCTTTTATATTTAATTCCGATGCAATTTCTGTGTTTCATCGTCACTGTGAAGGTCCAAGGGTTACAGTAAACCTGCAGAGGTGCATCGGAATGTAAAACTGGTGACACAAGACACGCTCAAAACATAGACAGTAGGAAGACTCAGTCTTCCTGTACCTAAGAGTGAATAGTGTCTCTTATATTTAATTCCGATGCAATTTCTGTGTTTCATCGTCCATGGGAAGGTCCAATGGATACAGTAAACCTGTAGAGGTGCATCGGAATGTAAAACTGGTGACGCAGGAAACGCTCAAAACATAGACAGTAGGAAGACTCAATGTTCCTGTACTTAAGTCGGCATTGTGTCTCTTATATTTAGCTCCGATGCAATTTCTGTGGTTCATCGTCAATGCGAAGATCCATGGGATACAGTAAACCTGCAGAGGTGCATCGGAATGTAAAACTGGTGACACAGGAAACGCTCAAAAGATAGACAGTAGGAAGACTCAGCCTTCCTGTACTTAAGTCGGCATTGTGTCTCTTATATATAATTCCGATGCTATTTCTGTGTTTCATCGTCAATGGGAGGGTCCAATGGATACAGTAAACCTGCAGAGGTGGATCGGAATGTAAAACTGGTGACACAGGAAATGCTCAAAACATAGACAGTAGGAAGACTCAGTCTTCCTGTACTTCAGTCGGCATTGTGTCTCTTATATTTAATTGCGATGCATTTTCTGTGTTTCATCGTCAATGGTAAGGTCCAATGGATACAGTAAACCTGCAGAGGTGCATCGGAATGTAAAACTGTTGACACAGGAAACGCTCAAACATTGACAGTAGGAAGACTCAGTCTTCCTGTACTGAAGTCAGCATTGTGTCACATATTTAATTCCGATGCAATTTCTGTGTTTTTTTGTCAATGGGATGGTCCAAGGGATACAGTAACCCTGCACAGGTGCATCGGAATGTAAAACTGGTGACACAGGAAGCGCTCATAACATAGACCCTAAGAAGACTCAGTTTTCTTGTAATTAAGTTGGCATTGTGTCTTTTATATTTAATTCCGATGCAATTTCTGTGTTTCATCGTCACTGTGAAGGTGCAAGGGATACAGTAACCCTGCAGAGGTGCATCGGAATGTAAAACTGGTGACACAGGACACGCTCAAAACATAGACAGTATGAAGACTCAGTCTTCCTGTACTTAAGTCGGCATTGTGCCTCTTCTATTTAATTCCGATGCAATTTCTGTGTTTCGTCGTCAATGGGAAAGTCGAAGGGAAACAGTATACCTACAGAGGTGCATCGGAATGTAAAACTGGTGACACAGGAAACGCTCAAAACATTGACCGTAGGAAGGCTCAGTCTTCCTGTACTTAAGTCGGCATTGTGTCTCTTATATTTAATTCCGATGCAATTTCTGTGTTTCATCGTCACTTTGAAGGTCCAAGGCATACAGGAAACCTGCAGACGTGCATCGGAATGTAAGACTGGTGACACAGGAAACGCTCAAAACATAGACAGTTGGAAGACTTTGTCTTCCTGTACTTAAGACGTCATTGCGTCTCTTATATTTCATTCCGACGCAATTTCTGTGTTTCATCGCCAATGGGAAGGTCCAAGGGATACAGTAACCCTGCAGAGGTGCAACGGAATGTAAAACAGGTGTCACAGGAAGCGCTCATAACATAGACCCTAAGAAGAATCAGTTTTCTTGTACTTAAGTCGGCATTGTGTCTTTTATATTTAATTCCGATGCAATATCTGTGTTTCATCGTCACTGTGAAGGTCCAAGGGTTACAGTAAACCTGCAGAGGTGCATCGGAATGTAAAACTGGTGACACAGGACACGCTCAAAACATAGACAGTAGGAAGATCAGTCTTCCTGTACCTAAGAGTGAATAGTGTCTCTTATATTTGATTCCGATGCAATTTCTGTGTTTCATCGTCCATGGGAAGGTCCAATGGATACAGCAAACCTGTAGAGGTGCATCGGAATGTAAAACTGGTGACGCAGGAAACGCTCAAAACATAGACAGTAGGAAGACTCAATGTTCCTGTACTTAAATCGGCATTGTGTCTCTTACATTTAGCTCCGATGCAATTTCTGTGGTTCATCGTAATTGCGAAGATCCAAGGGATACAGTAAACCTGCAGAGGTGCATCGGAATGTAAAACTGGTGACACAGGAAACGCTCAAAAGATAGACAGTAGGAAGACTCAGCCTTCCTGTACTTAAGTCGGCATTGTGTCTCTTATATTTAATTCCGATGCTATTTCTGTGTTTCATCGTCAATGGGAAGGTCCAAAGAATACAGTAAACCTGCAGAGGTGGATCGGAATGTAAAACTGGTGACACAGGAAACGCTCAAAACATTGACAGTAGGAAGGCTCAGTCTTCCTGTACTTAAGTCGGCATTGTGTCTCTTATATTTAATTCCGAAGCAATTTCTGTGTTTCATCGTCACTTTGAAGGTCCAAGGCATACAGGAAAACTGCAGACGTGCATCGGAATGTAAGACTGGTGACACAGGAAACGCTCAAAACATAGACAGTTGGAAGATTTAGTCTTCCTGTACTTAAGACGTCATTGCGTCTCTTATATTTCATTCCGACACAATTTCTGAGTTTCATCGCCAATGGGAAGGTCCAAGGGATACAGTAACCCGGCAGAGGTGCATCGGAATGTAAAACAGGTGTCACAGGAAGCGCTCATAACATAGACCCTAAGAAGAATCAGTTTTCTTGTACTTAAGTCGGCATTGTGTCTTTTATATTTAATTCCGATGCAATTTCTGTGTTTCATCGTCACTGTGGAGGTCCAAGGGTTACAGTAAACCTGCAGAGGTGCATAGGAATGTAAAACTGGTGACACAGGACACGCTCAAAACATAGACAGTAGTAAGACTCAGTCTTCCTGTACCTAAGAGTGAATAGTGTCTCTTATATTTAATTCCGATGCAATTTCTGTGTTTCATCGTCCATGGGAAGGTCCAATGGATACAGTAATCCTGTAGAGGTGCATCGGAATGTAAAACTGGTGACGCAAGAAACGCTCAAAACATAGACAGTAGGAAGACTCAATGTTCCTGTACTTAAGTCGGCATTGTGTCTCTTATATTTAGCTCCGATGCAATTTCTGTGGTTCATCGTCAATGCGAAGATCCAAGGGATACAGTAAACCTGCAGAGGTGCATCGGAATGTAAAACTGGTGACACAGGAAACGCTCAAAAGATAGACAGTAGGAAGACTCAGCCTTCCTGTACTTAAGTCGGCATTGTGTCTCTTATATTTAATTTCGATGGTATTTCTGTGTTTCATCGTCAATGGGAAGGTCCAATGAATACAGTAAACCTGCAGAGGTGGATCGGAATGTAAAACTGGTGACACAGGAAACGCTCAAAACATAGACAGTAGGAAGACTCAGTCTTCCTGTACTTCAGTCGGCATTGTGTCTCTTATATTTAATTCCGATGCATTTTCTGTGTTTCATCGTCAATGGGAAGGTCCAATGGATACAGTAAACCTGCAGAGGTGCATCGGAATGTAAAACTGGTGACACAGGAAGCGCTCATAACATAGACCCTAAGAAGACTCAGTTTTCTTGTACTTAAGTCGGCATTGTGTCTTTTATATTTAATTCCTATGCAATTTCTGTGTTTCATCGTCACTGTGAAGGTGCAAGTGATACAGTAAAACTGCAGAGGTGCATCGGAATGTAAAACTGGTGACACAGGACACGCTCAAAACATAGACAGTCTTCCTGTACCTAAGTCGGAATTGTGTCTCTTATATTTAATTCCGATGCAATTTCTGTGTTTCATCGACAATGGGAAGGTCCAATGGATACAGTAAACCTGCAGAGGTGCATCGGAATGTAAAACTGGTGACGCAGGAAACGCTCAAAACATAGACAGTAGGAAGACTCAATGTTCCATTACTTAAGTCGGCATTGTGTCTCTTATATTTAATTCCGATGCAATTTCTGTGGTTCATCGTCAATGGGAAGATCCAAGGGATACAGTAACCCTGCAGAAGTGCATCGGAATGTAAAAGTGGTGACACAGGAGACGCTCAAAACATAGACAGTAGGAAGACTCAGCCTTCCTGTTCTTAAGTAGTCGTTGTGTCTCTTATATTTAATTCCGATGCAATTTCTGTGTTTCATCGTCAATGTGAAAATCCAAGGGATACAGTAAACCTGCAGAGGTGCATCGGAATGTAAACCTGGTGACTCAGGAAACGCTCAAAACATAGACAGTAGGAAGACTCAGTCTTTCTGTACTTAAGTTGGCATTGTGTCTCTTATATTTAATTCCGATGCAATTTCTGTGTTTCATCATCAATGGGAAGGTCCAAGGGATACAGTAACCCTGCAGAGGTGCATCGGAATGTAAAACTGGTGACACAGGAAGCGCTCATAACATAGACCCTAAGAAGAATCAGTTTTCTTGTACTTAAGTCGGCATTGTGTCTCTTATATTTAATTCCGATGCAATTTCTGTGTTTCATCGTCCATGGGAAGGTCCAATGGATACAGTAAAGCTGCAGTGGTGCATCGGAATGTAAAACTGGTGACACAGGAAACGCTCAAAACATAGACAGTAGAAAGACTCAGTCTTGCTGTACTTAAGTCGGCATTGTGCCTCTTCTATTTAATTACGATGCAATTTCTGTGTTTCATCGTCAATGGGAAAGTCGAAGGGAAACAGTATACCTGCAGAGGTGCCTCGGAATGTAAAACTGGTGACACAGGAAACGCTCAAAACATAGACAGTAGGAAGGCTCAGTCTTCCTGTACTTAAGTCGGCATTGTGTCTCTTATATTTAATTCCGATGCAATTTCTGTGTTTCATCGTCACTTTGAAGGTCCAAGACATACAGGAAACCTGCAGACGTGCATCGGAATGTAAAACTGGTGTCACAGGAAACGCTCAAAACATAGACAGTTGGAAGACTTTGTCTTACTGTACTTAAGACGTCATTGCGTCTCTTATATTTCATTCCGACGCAATTTCTGTGTTTCATCGCCAATGGGAAGGTCCAAGGGATACAGTAACCCTGCAGATGTGCATCGGAATGTAAAACAGGTGTCACAGGAAGTGCTCATAACATAGACCCTAAGAAGAATCAGATTTCTTGTACTTAAGATGGCATTGTGTCTTTTATATTTAATTCCGATGCAATTTCTGTGTTTCATCGTCACTGTGAAGGTCCAAGGGTTACAGTAAACCTGCAGAGGTGCATCGGAATGTAAAACTGGTGAAACAGGACACGCTCAAAACATAGACAGTAGGAAGACTCATTCTTCCTGTACCTAAGAGTGAATAGTGTCTCTTATATTTAATTCCGATGCAATTTCTGTGTTTCATCGTCCATGGGAAGGTGCAATGGATACAGTAAACCTGTAGAGGTGCATCGGAATGTAAAACTGGTGACGCAGGAAACGCTCAAAACATAGACAGTAGGAAGACTCAATGTTCCTGTACTTAGGTCGGCATTGTGTCTCTTATATTTAATTCCGATGCAATTTCTGTGGTTCATCGTCAATGCGAAGATCCAAGGGATACAGTAAACTTGCAGAGGTGCATCGGAATGTAAAACTGGTGACACAGGAAACGCTCAAAAGATAGACAGTAGGAAGACTCAGCCTTCCTGTACTTAAGTCGGCATTGTGTCTCTAATATTTAATTCCGATGCTATTTCTGTGTTTCATCGTCAATGGGAAGGTCCAATGAATACAGTAAACCTGCAGAGGTGGATCGGAATGTGAAACTGGTGACACAGGAAACGCTCAAAACATAGACAGTAGGAAGACTCAGTCTTCCTGTACTTCAGTCGGCATTGTGCCTCTTATATTTAATTCCGATGCATTTTCTGTGTTTCATCGTCAATGGGAAGGTCCAATGGATACAGTAAACCTGCAGAGGTGCATCGGAATGTAAAACTGGTTACACAGGATGCGCTCATAACATAGACCCTAAGAAGACTCAGTTTTCTTGTACTTAAGTCGGCATTGTGTCTTTAATATTTAATTCCTATGCAATTTCTGTGTTTCATCGTCACTGTGAAGGTGCAAGTGATACAGTAAAACTGCAGAGGTGCATCGGAATGTAAAACTGGTGACACAGGACACGCTCAAAACATAGACTGTAGGAAGACTCAGTCCTCCTGTACCTAAGTCGCAATTGTGTCTCTTATATTTAATTCCGATGCAATTTCTGTGTTTCATCGTCAATGGGAAGGTCCAATGGATACAGTAAACCTGCAGAGGTGCATCGGAATGTAAAACTGGTGACGCAGGACACGCTCAAAACATAGACAGTAGGAAGACTCAATGTTCCATTACTTAAGTCGGCATTGTGTCTCTTATATTTAATTCCGATGCAATTTCTGTGGTTCATCGTCAATGGGAAGATCCAAGGGATACAGTAACCCTGCAGAAGTGCATCGGAATGTAAAAGTGGTGACACAGGACACGTTCAAAACATAGACAGTAGGAAGACTCAGCCTTCCTGTCCTTAAGTAGTCGTTGTGTCTCTTATATTTAATTCCGATGCAATTTCTGTGTTTCATCGTCAATGTGAAAATCCAGGGGATACAGTAAACCTGCAGAGGTGCATCGGAATGTAAACCTGGTGACTCAGGAAACGCTCGTAACATAGACAGTCGGAAGACTCAGTCTTTCTGTACTTAAGTTGGCATTGTGTCTCTTATATTTAATTCCGATGCAATTTCTGTGTTTCATCGTCAATGGGAAGGTCCAAGGGATACAGTAACCCTGCAGAGGTGCATCGGAATGTAAATTTGGTGACACAGGAAGCGCTCATAACATAGACCTTAAGAAGAATCAGTTTTCGTGTACTTAAGTCGGCATTGTGTCTTTTATATTTAATTCCGATGCTCTTTCTGTATTTCATCGTCACTGTGAAGGTCCAAGGGATACAGTAAACCTGCAGAGGTGCATCGGAATATAAAACTGGTGACGCAGGACACGCTCAAAACATAGACAGTAGGAAGACTCAGTCTTCGTGTACCTAAGTCAGCATTGTGTCTCTTATATTTAATTCCGATGCAATTTCTGTGTTTCGTCGTCCATGGGAAGGTCCAATGGATACAGTAAACCTGCAGAGGTGCATCGGAATGTAAAACTGGTGACACAGGAAACGCTCAAAACATAGACCGTAAGAAGACTCAGTTTTCTTGTACTTAACTCAACGTTGTGTCCCTTATATTTAATTCCGATGAAATTTCTGTGTTTCATCGTCAATGGGAAGGTCCAATGGATACAGTAAACCTGCAGAGGTGCATCGGAATGTAAAACTGGTGACGCAGGAAACGCTCAAAACATAGACAGTAGGAAGACTCAATGTTCCTGTACTTAAGTCGGCATTGTGTCTCTTATATTTAATTCCGATGCAATTTCTGTGGTTCATCGTCAATGCGAAGATCCAAGGGATACAGTAAACCTGCAGAGGTGCTTCGGAATGTAAAACTGGTGACACAGGAAACGCTCAAAACATAGACAGTAGGAGGACTCAGCCTTCCTGTACTTAAGTCGGCATTGTGTCTCTTATATTTAATTCCGATGCTATTTCTGTGTTTCATCGTCAATGGGAGGGTCCAATGGATACAGTAAACCTGCAGAGGTGGATCGGAATGTAAAACTGGTGGCACAGGAAACGCTCAAAACATAGACAGTAGGAAGACTCAATGTTCCTGTACTTAAGTCGGCATTGTGTCTCTTATATTTAATTCCGATGCAATTTCTGTGGTTCATCGTCAATGCGAAGATCCAAGGGATACAGTAAACCTGCAGAGGTGCTTCGGAATGTAAAACTGGTGACACAGGAAACGCTCAAAACATAGACAGTAGGAGGACTCAGTCTTCCTGTACTTCAGTCGGCATTGTGTCTCTTATATTTAATTGCGATGCATTTTCTGTGTTTCATCGTCAATGGTAAGGTCCAATGGATACAGTAAACCTGCAGAGGTGCATCGGAATGTAAAACTATTGACACAGGAAACGCTCAAATATTGACAGTAGTAAGACTCAGTCTTCCTGTACTGAAGGCGGCATTGTGTCATATATTTAATTCCGATGCAATTTCTGTGTTTTTTCGCCAATGGGAAGGTCCAAGGGATACAGTAACCCTGCAGAGGTGCATCGGAATGTAAAACTGGTGACACAGGAAGCGCTCATAACATAGACCCTAAGAAGACTCCGTTTTCGTGTACTTAAGTCGGCATTGTGTCTTTTATATTTAATTCCGATGCAATTTCTGCGTTTCATCGTCACTGTGAAGGTGCAAGGGATACAGTAAAACTGCAGAGGTGCTTCGGAATGTAAAACTGGTGACACAGGACACGCTCAAAATATAGACAGTAGGAAGACTCAGTCTTACGGTACCTAAGTCGGAATTGTGTCTCTTATATTTAATTCCGATGCAATTTCTGTGTTTCATCGTCAATGGGAAGGTCCAATGGATACGGTAAACCTGCAGAGGTGCATCGGAATGTAAAATTGGTGACGCAGGAAACGCTCAAAACATACACAGTAGGAAGACTCAATGTTCCATTACTTAAGTCGGCATTGTGTCTCTTATATTTAATTCCGATGCAATTTCTGTGGTTCATCGTCAATGGGAAGATCCAAAGGATACAGTAAACCTGCAGAGGTGCATCGGAATGTAAAAGTGGTGACACAGGAGACGCTCAAAACATAGACAGTAGGAAGACTCAGCCTTCCTGTTCATAAGTCGGCGTTGTGTCTCTTATATTTAATTCCGATGCTATTTCTGTGTTTCATCGTCAAGGGGAAGGTCCGATGGATACAGTAAAGCTGCAAAGGTGCATCGGAATGTAAACCTGGTGACTCAGGAAACGCTCAAAACATAGACAGTAGGAAGACTCAGTGTTTCTGTACTTAAGTCGGCATTGTGCCTCTTATATTTAATTCCGATGCAATTTCTGTGTTTCATCGTCACTGGGAAGGTCCAAGGGATACAGTAACCCTGCAGAGGTGCATCGGAATGTGAAACTGGTGACACAGGAAGCGCTCTTAGCACAGACCCTAAGAAGACACAGTTTTCTTGTACTTAAGTCGGCATTGTGTCTTTTATATTTAATTCCGATGCAATTTCTGTGTTTCATCGTCACTGTGAAGGTCCAAGGGATACAGTAAACCTGCAGAGGTGCATCAGAATGTAAAACTGGTGACACAGGACACGCTCAAAACATAGACAGTAGGAAGTCTCAGTCTTCCTGTAACTAAGTCGGCATTGTGTTTCTTATATTTAATTCCGATGCAATTTCTGTGTTTCATCGTCAATGGGAAGGTCCAATGGGTACAGTAAACCTGCAGAGGTGCATCGGAATGTAAAACTGGTGACTCTGGAAACGCTCAAAACATAGACCGTAAGAAGACTCAGTTTTCTTGTACTTAAGTCAACGTTGTGTCTCTTATATTTAATTCCGATGTAATTTCTGTGTTTCATCGTCAATGGGAAGGTCCAAAGGATACAGTAAACTTGCAGAGGTGCATCGGAATGTAAAACTGGTGACACAGGAAACGCTCAAAACGTAGACAGTAGGAATACTAAGCCTTCCTGTACTTAAGTCGGCATTGTGTCTCTTATATTTAATTCCGATGCAATTTCTGTGATTCATCGTCAATGGGAAGATCCAAGAGAAACAGTAAACCTGCAGAGGTGCGTCGGAATGTATAACTGGTGACACAGGAAACGCTCAAAACATAGACATTAGGAATACTCAGTCTCCCTGTACTTAAGTCGGCATTGTGTCTCCTATATTTAAATCCGATGCAATTTCTGTGTTTCGTCGTCAATGGGAAAGTCAAAGGGATACAGTAAACGTGCAGAGGTGCATCGGAATGTAAAACTGGTGACACAGGAAGCGTTCAAAACATAGACCCTAAAAAGACTCAGTGTTCTTGTACTTAAGTCGGCGTTGTATCTCTTATATTTAATTCCGATGCTATTTCTGTGTTTCTTCGTCAATGAGAAGGTCCAATGGATACAGTAAACCTGCAGAGGTGGATCGGAATGTAAAACTGGTGACACAGGAAACGCTAAAACATAGACAGTAGGTAGACTCAGTCTTAATGTACTTAATTGGGAATTGTGTCTCTTATAGTTAATTCCGATGCAATTTCTGTGATTCATCGTCAATGGGAAGATCCAAGGGATACAGTAAACCTGCAGAGGTGCATCGGAATGTAAAACTGGAGACACAGGAAACGCTCAAAAAATAGACAGTAGGAATACTCAGCCTTCCTGTACTTAAGTTGGCATTGTGTCTCTTATATTTAAATCCGATGCAATTTCTGTGTTTCGTCGTCAATGGGAAGGTGAAAGGGATACAGCAAACCTGCAGAGGTGCATCGGAATGTAAAACTGGTGACACAGGAAACGCTCAAAACATAGACAGTTGGATGACTTTGTCTTCCTGTACTTAAGTCGGTATTGTGTCTCTTATATTTAATTCCGATGCAATTTCTGTGTTTCATCGTCAATGGGAAAGTCGAAGGGAAACAGTATACCTGCAGAGGTGCATCGGAATGTAAAACTGGTGACACAGGAAACGCTCAAAACATAGACAGTAGGAAGACTCAGCCTTCCTGTTCTTAAGCAGGCGTTGTGTCTCTTATATTTAATTCCGATGCAATTTCTGTGTTTCATCGTCAATGGGGGGGTCCAATGGATACAGTAACCCTGCAGAGGTGCATCGGAATGTAAAACGGGTGACACAGGAAGCGCTCATAACATAGACCCTAAGAAGACTCAGTTTTCTTTTACTTAACTAAATGTTGTGTCTCTTATATTTAATTCCGATGTAATTTCTGTGTTTCATCGTCAATGGGAAGGTCCAATGGATACAGTAAACCTGCAGAGGTGCATCGGAATGTAAAACTGGTGACGCAGGAAACGCTCAAAACATAGACAGTAGGAAGACTCAATGTTCCTGTACTTAAGTCGGCATTGTGTCTTTTACATTTAGTTCCGATGCAATTTCTGTGTTTCATCGTCACTGTGAAGTTCCAAGGGTTACAGTAAACCTGCAGAGGTGCATCGGAATGTAAAACTGGTGACACACGACACGCTCAAAAAATTGACAGTAGGAAGACTCAGTCTTCCTGTACCTAAGATTGAATAGTGTGTCTTGTATTTAATTTCGATGCAATATCTGTGTTTCATCGTCCATGGGAAGGTCCAATGGATACAGCAAACCTGCAGAGGTGCATCGGAATGTAAAACTGGTGACACAGGAAACGCTCAAAACATAGACCGTAAGAAGACTCAGTTTTCTTTTACTTAACTAAATGTTGTGTCTCTTATATTTAATTCCGATGTAATATCTGTGTTTCATCGTCAATGGGAAGGTCCAATGGATACAGTAAACCTGCAGAGGTGCATCGGAATGTAAAACTGGTGACGCAGGAAACGCTCAAAACATAGACAGTAGGAAGACTCAGTGTTTCTGTACTTAAGTCGGCATTGTGCTTCTTATATTTAATTCCGATGCAATTTCTGTGTTTCATCGTCACTGGGAAGGTCAATGTGAAAATCCAAGGGATACAGTAAACCTGCAGAGGTGCATCGGAATGTAAAACTGGTGACACAGGACACGCTCAAAAAATTGACAGTAGGAAGACTCAGTCTTCCTGTACCTAAGATTGAATAGTGTGTCCCTTATATTTAATTCCAATGCCATTTCTGTGTTTCATCGTCAATGTGAAAATCCAAGGGATACAGTAAACCTGCAGAGGTGCATCGGAATGTAAACCTGGTGACTCAGGAAACGCTCAAAACATAGACAGTAGGAAGACTCAGTCTTTCTGTACTTAAGTCTGCATTGTGTCTCTTATATTTAATTCCGATGTAATTTCTGTGTTTCATCGTCAATGGGAAGGTCCAAGGGATACAGTAACCCTGCATAGGTGCATCGGAATGTAAAACTAGTGACACAGGTAGCGCTCATAACATAGACCCAAAGAAGTCTCAGTTTTCTTGTACTTAACTCGGCATTGTGTCTTTTATATTTAATTCCTATGCAATTTCTATGTTTCATCGTCACTGTGAAGGTGCAAGGGATACAGTAAAAGTGCAGAGGTGCATCGGAATGTAAAACTGGTGACACAGGACACGCTCAAAACATAGACAGTAGGAAGACTCAGTCTTCCTGTACCTAAGTCGGAATTGTGTCTCTTATATTTAATTCCGATGCAATTTCTGTGTTTCATCGTCAATGGGCAGGTCCAATGGATACAGTAAACCTGCAGAGGTGCATCGGAATGTAAAACTGGTGACACTGGAAACGCTCAAAACATAGACCGTAAGAAGACTCAGTTTTCTTGTACGTAAGTGAACGTTGTGTCTCTTATATTTAATTCCGATGTAATTTCTGTGTTTCATCGTCAATGGGAAGGTCCAATGGATACAGTAAACCTGCAGAGGTTCATCGGAATGTAAAACTGGTGACGCAGGAAACGCTCAAAGCATAGACAGTAGGAAGACTCAATGTTCCATTACTTAAGTCGGCATTGTGTCTCTTACATTTAATTCCGATGCTATTTCTGTGGTTCATCGTCAATGGGAAGATCCAAGTGATACAGTAAACCTGCAGAGGTGCATCGGATAGTAAAAGTGGTGACACAGCAGACGCTCAAATCATAGACAGTAGGAAGACTCAGCCTTCCTGTTCTTATGTAGGCGTTGTGTCTCTTATATTTAATTCCGATGCAATTTCTGTGTTACATCGACAATGTGAAAATCCAATGGATACAGTAAACCTGCAGACGTGGATCGGAATGTAAAACTGGTGACGCAGGAAACGCTCAAAACATAGACAGTAGGAAGACTCAATGTTCCTGTACTTAAGTCGGCATTGTGTCTCTTATATTTAATTCCGATGCAATTTCTGTGGTTCATCGTCAATGGGAAGATGCAAGGGATACAGTAAACCTGCAGAGGTGCATCGGAATGTAAAAGTGGTGACACAGGAGACGCTCAAAACATAGACAGTAGGAAGACTCAGCCTTCCTGTTCTTAAGTAGGCGTTGTGTCTCATACATTTAATTCCGATGCTTTTTCTGCGTTTCATCGTCAATGGGAAGGTCCAATGGATACAGTAGACCTGCAGAGGTGCATCGGAATGTAAAATTGGTGACGCATGAAACGCTCAAAACATACACAGTAGGAAGACTCAATCTTCCTGTACATAAGTCGGCATTGTGTCCCTTATATTGAATTCCGATGCCATTTCTGTGTTTCATCGTCAATGTGAAAATCCAAGGGATACAGTAAACCTGCAGAGGTGCATCGGAATGTAAACCTGGTGACTCAGGAAACGCTCAAAACATAGACAGAAGGAAGACTCAGTCTTTCTGTACTTAAGTCTGCATTGTGTCTCTTATATTTAATTCCGATGCAATTTCTGTATTTCATCGTCAATGGGAAGGTCCAAGGGATACAGTAACCCTGCATAGGTGCATCGGAATGTAAAACTAGTGACACAGGAAGCGCTCATAACATAGACCCTAAGAAGACTCAGTTTTCTTGTACTTAAGTCGGCATTGTGTCTTTTATATTAAATTCCTATGCAATTTCAATGTTTCATCGTCACTGTGAAGGTGCAAGGGATACAGTAAAACTGCAGAGGTGCATCGGAATGTAAAACTGTTGACACAGGACACGCTCAAAATATAGACAGTTGGAAGACTCAGTCTTCCTGTACCTAAGTCGGAATTGTGTCTCTTATATTTAATTCCGATGCAATTTCTGTGTTTCATCGTCAATGGGAAGGTCCAATAGATACAGTAAACCTGCAGAGGTGCATCGGAATGTAAAACTGGTGACACTGGAAACGCTCAAAACATAGACCGTAAGAAGACTCAGTTTTCTTGTACTTAAGTGAACGTTGTGTCTCTTATATTTAATTCCGATGTAATTTCTGTGTTTCATCGTCAATGGGAAGGTCCAATGGATACAGTAAACCTGCAGAGGTGCATCGGAATGTAAACCTGGTGACTCAGGAAACGCTCAAAACATAGACAGTAGGAAGACTCAGTGTCTCTGTACTTAAGTCGGCATTGTGCCTCTTATATTTAATTCCGATGCAATTTCTGTGTTTCATCGTCACTGTGAAGGTCAATGTGAAAATCCAAGGGATACAGTAAACCTGCAGAGGTGCATCGGAATATAAAACTGGTGACACAGGACACGCTCAGAAAATTGACAGTCGGAAGACTCAGTCTTCCTGTACCTAATATTGAATAGTGTGTCCCTTATATTTAATTCCGATGCCATTTCTGTGTTTCATCGTCAATGTGAAAATCCAAGGGATACAGTAAACCTGCAGAGGTGCATCGGAATGTAAACCTGGTGACTCAGGAAACGCTCAAAACATAGACAGTAGGAAGACTCAGTCTTTCTGTACTTAAGTCTGCATTGTGTCTCTTATATTTAATTCCGATGCTATTTCTGTGGTTCATCGTCAATGGGAAGATCCAAGGGATACAGTAAACCTGCAGAGGTGCATCGGATAGTAAAAGTGGTGACACAGGAGACGCTCAAATCATAGACAGTAGGAAGACTCAGCCTTCCTGTTCTTAAGTAGGCGTTGTGTCTCTTATATTTAATTCCGATGCTATCTCTGTGTTTCATCGTCAATGGGAAGGTCCAATGGATACAGTAAACCTGCAGAGGTGCATCGGAATGTAAAATTGGTGACGCAGGAAACGCTCAAACCATACACAGTAGGTAGACTCAATCTTCCTGTACTTAAGTCGGCATTGTGTCTCTTATATTTAATTCCGATGCAATTTCTGTGTTACATCGTCAATGTGAAAATCCAATGGATACAGTAAACCTGCAGACGTGGATCGGAATGTAAAACTGGTGACGCAGGAAACGCTCAAAACATAGACAGTAGGAAGACTCAATGTTCCTGTACTTAAGTCGGCATTGTGTCTCTTATATTTAATTCCGATGCTATTTCTGTGGTTCATCGTCAATGGGAAGATCCAAGGGATACAGTAAACCTGCAGAGGTGCCTCGGAATGTAAAATTGGTGACGCAGGAAACGCTCAAACCATACACAGTAGGTAGACTCAATCTTCCTGTACTTAAGTCGGCATTGTGTCTCTTATATTTAATTCCGATGCAATTTCTGTGTATCTTCGTCAATGAGAAGGTCCAATGGATACAGTAAACTTGCAGAGGTGGATCGGAATGTAAAACTGGTGACACAGGAAACGCTCAAAACATAGACAGTAGGAAGACTCATTCTTCCTGTACTCAAGTCGTCATTGTGTCTCTTATATTAAATTCCTATGCATTTTCTGTGTTTCATCGTCAATGGGAAGATCAAAGGGATACAGTAAACCTGCAGAGGTGGATCGGAATGCAAAACTGGTGACACAGGAAACGCTCAAAACATAGACAGTTGGATGACTTTGTCTTCCTGTACTTAAGACGACATTGTGTCTCTTATATTTAATTCCAATGCAATTTCTGTGGTTCATCGTCAATGGGAAGATGCAAGGGATACAGTAAACCTGCAGAGGTGCATCGGAATGTAAAAGTGGTGACACAGGAGACGCTCAAAACATAGACTGTAGGAAGACTCAGCCTTCCTGTTCTTAAGTAGGCGTTGTGTCTCATATATTTAATTCCGATGCTATTTCTGCGTTTCATCGTCAATGGGAAGGTCCAATGGATACAGTAAACCTGCAGAGGTGCATCGGAATGTAAAATTGGTGACGCATGAAACGCTCAAAACATACACAGTAGGAAGACTCAATCTTCCTGTACATAAGTCGGCATTGTGTCCCTTATATTGAATTCCGATGCCATTTCTGTGTTTCATCGTCAATGTGAAAATACAAGGGATACAGTAAATCTGCAGAGGTGCATCGGAATGTAAACCTGGTGACTCAGGAAACGCTCAAAACATAGACAGTAGGAAGACTCAGTCTTTCTGTACTTAAGTCTGCATTGTGTCTCTTACATTTAATTCCGATGCAATTTCTGTATTTCATCGTCAATGGGAAGGTCCAAGGGATACAGTAACCCTGCATAGGTGCATCGGAATGTAAAACTAGTGACACAGGAAGCGCTCATAACATAGACCCTAAGAAGACTAAGTTTTCTTGTACTTAAGTCGGCATTGTGTCTTTTATATTCAATTCCTATGCAATTTATATGTTTCATCGTCACTGTGAAGGTGCAAGGGATACAGTAAAACTGCAGAGGTGCATCGGAATGTAAAACTGGTGACACAGGACACGCTCAAAACATAGACAGTAGGAATACTCAGTCTTCCTGTACCTAAGTCGGAATTGTGTCTCTTATATTTAATTCCGATGCAATTTCTGTGTTTCATCGACAATGGGAAGGTCCAATGGACACAGTAAACCTGCAGAGGTGCATCGGAATGTAAAAATGGTGACACTGGAAACGCTCAAAACATAGACCGTAAGAAGACTCAGTTTTCTTGTACTTAAGTGAACGTTGTGTCTCTTATATTTAATTCCGATGTAATTTCTGTGTTTCATCGTCAATGGGAAGGTCCAATGGATACAGTAAACCTGCAGAGGTTCATCGGAAAGTAAAACTGGTGACGCAGGAAACGCTCAAAGCATAGACAGTAGGAAGACTCAATGTTCCATTACTTAAGTCGGCATTGTGTCTCTTATATTTAATTCCGATGCCATTTCTGTGGTTCATCGTCAATGGGAAGATCCAAGGGATACAGTAAACCTGCAGAGGTGCATCGGATAGTAAAAGTGGTGACACAGGAGACGCTCAAATCATAGACAGTAGGAAGGTGACGCAGGAAACGCTCAAACCATACACAGTAGGTAGACTCAATCTTCCTGTACTTAAGTCGGCATTGTGTCTCTTATATTTAATTCCGATGCAATTTCTGTGTTACATCGTCAATGTGAAAATCCAATGGATACAGTACACCTGCAGACGTGGATCGGAATGCTAAACTGGTGACACAGGAAACGCTCAAAACACAGACAGTAGGAAGACTCAGTCTTCCTGTACTTCAGTCGGCATTGTGTCTCTTATATTTAATTCCGATGCATTTTCTGTGTTTCATCGTCAATGGGAAGGACCAATGGATACAGTAAATCTGCAGAGGTGCATCGGAATGTGAAACTGGTGACACAGGAAACGCTCAAACATTGACAGTAGGAAGACTCAGTCTTCCTGTACTGAAGACGGCATTGTGTCATATATTTAATTCCGATGCAATTTCTGTGTTTTTTCGTCAATGGGAAGGTCCAAAGGATACAGTAACCCAGCAGCGGTGCATCGGAATGTAAAACTGGTGACACAGGAAACGCTCATAACATAGACCCTAAGATGACTCAGTTTTCTTGTACTTAAGTCGGCATTGTGTCTTTTATATTTAATTCCTATGCAATTTCTGTGTTTCATCGTCACTGTGAAGGTGCAAGGGATACAGTAAAACTGCAGAGGTGCATCGGAATGTAAAACTGGTGAGACAGGACACGCTCAAAACATAGACAGTAGGAAGACTCAGTCTTCCTGTACCTAAGTCGGAATTGTGTCTCTTGTATTTAATTCCGATGCAATTTCTGTGTTTCATCGTCAATGGGCTAGGTCCAATGGATACAGTAAACCTGCAGAGGTGGAACGGAATGTAAAACTGGTGACACAGGAAAAGCTCAAAACATAGACAGTAGGAAGACTTAGTCTTCCTGTACTTCAGTCGGCATTGTGTCTCTTATATTTCATTCCGATGCATTTTCTGTGTTTCATCGTCAATGGGAAGGTCCAATGGATACAGTAAACCTGCAGAGGTGCATCGGAATGTAAAACTGTTGACACAGGAAACGCTCAAACATTGACAGTAGGAAGACTCAGTCTTCCTGTACTGAAGTCGGCATTGTGTCATATATTTAATTCAGATGCAATTTCTATGTTTTTTCGTCAATGGGAAGGTCCAAAGGATACAGTAACCCTGCAGAAGTGCATCGGAATGTAAAACTGGTGACGCAGGAAGCGCTCATAACATAGACCCTATGAAGACTCAGTTTTCTTGTACTTAAGTCGGCATTGTGTCTTTTATATTTAATTCCTATGCAATTTCTGTGTTTCATCGTCACTGTGAAGGTGCAATGGATACAGTAAACCTGCAGAGGTGCATCGGAATGTAAAACTGGTGACACTGGAAACGCTAAAATCATAGACCGTAAGAAGACTCAGTTTTCTTGTACTTAAGTGAACGTTGTTTCTCTTATATTTAATTCCGATGTAATTTCTGTGTTTCATCGTCAATGGGAAGGTCCCATGGATACAGTAAACCTGCAGAGGTGCATCGGAATGTAAAACTGGTGACGCAGGAAACGCTCAAAATTTAGACAGTAGGAAGACTCAATGTTCCATTACTTAAGTCGGCAATGTGTCTCTTATTTTTAATTCCGATGCAATTTCTGTGGTTCATCGTCAATGGGAAGATCCAAGGGATACAGTAAACCTGCAGAGGTGCATCGGAATGTAAAAGTGGTGACACAGGAGACGCTCAAAACATAGACAGTAAGAAGACTCTGCCTTCCTGTTCTTAAGTAGGCGTTATGTCTCTTATATTTAATTCCGATGCTATTTCTGTGTTTCATCGTCAATGGGAAGGTCCAAGGGATACAGTAAACCTGCTGAGGAGCATCGGAATGTAAAATTGGTGACGCAGGAAACGCTCAAAACATACACAGTAGGAAGACTCAATCTTCCTGTACTTAAGTCGGCATTGTGCCTCTTATATTTAATTCCGATGCAATTTCTGTGTTTCATCGTCACTGTGAAGGTCAATGTGAAAATCCAAGGGATACAGTAAACCTGCAGAGGTGCATCGGAATATAAAACTGGTGACACAGGACACGCTCAGAAAATTGACAGTCGGAAGACTCAGTCTTCCTGTACCTAATATTGAATAGTGTGTCCCTTATATTTAATTCCGATGCCATTTCTGTGTTTCATCGTCAATGTGAAAATCCAAGGGATACAGTAAACCTGCAGAGGTGCATCGGAATGTAAACCTGGTGACTCAGGAAACGCTCAAAACATAGACAGTAGGAAGACTCAGTCTTTCTGTACTTAAGTCTGCATTGTGTCTCTTATATTTAATTCCGATGCTATTTCTGTGGTTCATCGTCAATGGGAAGATCCAAGGGATACAGTAAACCTGCAGAGGTGCATCGGATAGTAAAAGTGGTGACACAGGAGACGCTCAAATCATAGACAGTAGGAAGACTCAGCCTTCCTGTTCTTAAGTAGGCGTTGTGTCTCTTATATTTAATTCCGATGCTATCTCTGTGTTTCATCGTCAATGGGAAGGTCCAATGGATACAGTAAACCTGCAGAGGTGCATCGGAATGTAAAATTGGTGACGCAGGAAACGCTCAAACCATACACAGTAGGTAGACTCAATCTTCCTGTACTTAAGTCGGCATTGTGTCTCTTATATTTAATTCCGATGCAATTTCTGTGTTACATCGTCAATGTGAAAATCCAATGGATACAGTAAACCTGCAGACGTGGATCGGAATGTAAAACTGGTGACGCAGGAAACGCTCAAAACATAGACAGTAGGAAGACTCAATGTTCCTGTACTTAAGTCGGCATTGTGTCTCTTATATTTAATTCCGATGCTATTTCTGTGGTTCATCGTCAATGGGAAGATCCAAGGGACACAGTAAACCTGCAGAGGTGCCTCGGAATGTAAAATTGGTGACGCAGGAAACGCTCAAACCATACACAGTAGGTAGACTCAATCTTCCTGTACTTAAGTCGGCATTGTGTCTCTTATATTTAATTCCGATGCAATTTCTGTGTATCTTCGTCAATGAGAAGGTCCAATGGATACAGTAAACTTGCAGAGGTGGATCGGAATGTAAAACTGGTGACACAGGAAACGCTCAAAACATAGACAGTAGGAAGACTCATTCTTCCTGTACTCAAGTCGTCATTGTGTCTCTTATATTAAATTCCTATGCATTTTCTGTGTTTCATCGTCAATGGGAAGATCAAAGGGATACAGTAAACCTGCAGAGGTGGATCGGAATGCAAAACTGGTGACACAGGAAATGCTCAAAACATAGGCAGTTGGATGACTTTGTCTTCCTGTACTTAAGACGACATTGTGTCTCTTATATTTAATTCCAATGCAATTTCTGTGGTTCATCGTCAATGGGAAGATGCAAGGGATACAGTAAACCTGCAGAGGTGCATCGGAATGTAAAAGTGGTGACACAGGAGACGCTCAAAACATAGACAGTAGGAAGACTCAGCCTTCCTGTTCTTAAGTAGGCGTTGTGTCTCATATATTTAATTCCGATGCTATTTCTGCGTTTCATCGTCAATGGGAAGGTCCAATGGATACAGTAAACCTGCAGAGGTGCATCGGAATGTAAAATTGGTGACGCATGAAACGCTCAAAACATACACACTAGGAAGACTCAATCTTCCTGTACATAAGTCGGCATTGTGTCCCTTATATTGAATTCCGATGCCATTTCTGTGTTTCATCGTCAATGTGAAAATACAAGGGATACAGTAAACCTGCAGAGGTGCATCGGAATGTAAACCTGGTGACTCAGGAAACGCTCAAAACATAGACAGTAGGAAGACTCAGTCTTTCTGTACTTAAGTCTGCATTGTGTCTCTTACATTTAATTCCGATGCAATTTCTGTATTTCATCGTCAATGGGAAGGTCCAAGGGATACAGTAACCCTGCATAGGTGCATCGGAATGTAAAACTAGTGACACAGGAAGCGCTCATAACATAGACCCTAAGAAGACTAAGTTTTCTTGTACTTAAGTCGGCATTGTGTCTTTTATATTCAATTCCTATGCAATTTATATGTTTCATCGTCACTGTGAAGGTGCAAGGGATACAGTAAAACTGCAGAGGTGCATCGGAATGTAAAACTGGTGACACAGGACACGCTCAAAACATAGACAGTAGGAATACTCAGTCTTCCTGTACCTAAGTCGGAATTGTGTCTCTTATATTTAATTCCGATGCAATTTCTGTGTTTCATCGACAATGGGAAGGTCCAATGGATACAGTAAACCTGCAGAGGTGCATCGGAATGTAAAAATGGTGACACTGGAAACGCTCAAAACATAGACCGTAAGAAGACTCAGTTTTCTTGTACTTAAGTGAACGTTGTGTCTCTTATATTTAATTCCGATGTAATTTCTGTGTTTCATCGTCAATGGGAAGGTCCAATGGATACAGTAAACCTGCAGAGGTTCATCGGAATGTAAAACTGGTGACGCAGGAAACGCTCAAAGCATAGACAGTAGGAAGACTCAATGTTCCATTACTTAAGTCGGCATTGTGTCTCTTATATTTAATTCCGATGCTATTTCTGTGGTTCATCGTCAATGGGAAGATCCAAGGGATACAGTAAACCTGCAGAGGTGCATCGGATAGTAAAAGTGGTGACACAGGAGACGCTCAAATCATAGACAGTAGGAAGGTGACGCAGGAAACGCTCAAACCATACACAGTAGGTAGACTCAATCTTCCTGTACTTAAGTCGGCATTGTGTCTCTTATATTTAATTCCGATGCAATTTCTGTGTTACATCGTCAATGTGAAAATCCAATGGATACAGTACACCTGCAGACGTGGATCGGAATGCTAAACTGGTGACACAGGAAACGCTCAAAACATAGACAGTAGGAAGACTCAGTCTTCCTGTACTTCAGTCGGCATTGTGTCTCTTATATTTAATTCCGATGCATTTTCTGTGTTTCATCGTCAATGGGAAGGACCAATGGATACAGTAAATCTGCAGAGGTGCATCGGAATGTGAAACTGGTGACACAGGAAACGCTCAAACATTGACAGTAGGAAGACTCAGTCTTCCTGTACTGAAGACGGCATTGTGTCATATATTTAATTCCGATGCAATTTCTGTGTTTTTTCGTCAATGGGAAGGTCCAAAGGATACAGTAACCCAGCAGCGGTGCATCGGAATGTAAAACTGGTGACACAGGAAGCGCTCATAACATAGACCCTAAGATGACTCAGTTTTCTTGTACTTAAGTCGGCATTGTGTCTTTTATATTTAATTCCTATGCAATTTCTGTGTTTCATCGTCACTGTGAAGGTGCAAGGGATACAGTAAAACTGCAGAGGTGCATCGGAATGTAAAACTGGTGAGACAGGACACGCTCAAAACATAGACAGTAGGAAGACTCAGTCTTCCTGTACCTAAGTCGGAATTGTGTCTCTTGTATTTAATTCCGATGCAATTTCTGTGTTTCATCGTCAATGGGAAGGTCCAATGGATACAGTAAACCTGCAGAGGTGCATCGGAATGTAAAACTGTTGACACAGGAAACGCTCAAACATTGACAGTAGGAAGACTCAGTCTTCCTGTACTGATGTCGGCATTGTGTCATATATTTAATTCAGATGCAATTTCTATGTTTTTTCGTCAATGGGAAGGTCCAGAGGATACAGTAACCCTGCAGAAGTGCATCGGAATGTAAAACTGGTGACGCAGGAAGCGCTCATAACATAGACCCTATGAAGACTCAGTTTTCTTGTACTTAAGTCGGCATTGTGTCTTTTATATTTAATTCCTATGCAATTTCTGTGTTTCATCGTCACTGTGAAGGTGCAATGGATACAGTAAACCTGCAGAGGTGCATCGGAATGTAAAACTGGTGACACTGGAAACGCTAAAATCATAGACCGTAAGAAGACTCAGTTTTCTTGTACTTAAGTGAACGTTGTTTCTCTTATATTTAATTCCGATGTAATTTCTGTGTTTCATCGTCAATGGGAAGGTCCCATGGATACAGTAAACCTGCAGAGGTGCATCGGAATGTAAAACTGGTGACGCAGGAAACGCTCAAAACATACACAGTAGGAAGACTCAATCTTCCTGTACTTAAGTCGGCATTGTGTCTCTTATATTTAATTCTGATGCAATTTCTGTGTTTCGTCGTCCATGGGAAGGTCCAATGGATACAGTAAACCTGCAGAGGTGCATCGGAATGTAAAAATGGTGACACAGGAAACGCTCAAAACATAGACCGTAAGAAAACTCAGTTTTCTTGTACTTAACTCAACGTTGTGTCTCTTATATTTAATTCCGATGTAATTTCTGTGTTTCATCGTCAATGGGAAGGTCCAATGGATACAGTAAACCTGCAGAGGTGCATCGGAATGTAAAACTGGTGACGCAAGAAACGCTCAAAACATAGATAGTAGGAAGACTCAATGTTCCTGTACTTAAGACGGCATTGTGTCTCTTATATTTAATTCCGATGCAATTTCTGTGGTTCATCGTCAATGCGAAGATCCAAGGGATACAGTAAAACTGCAGAGGTGCATCGGAATGTAAAATTGGTGACGCAGGAAACGCTCAAAACATACACAGTAGGAAGACTCAATCTTCCTGTACTTAAGTCGGCATTGTGTCTCTTATATTTAATTCCGATGCAATTTCTGTGTTTCATCGTCAATGTGAAAATCCAAGGGATACAGTAAACCTGCAGAGGTGCATCGGAATGTAAACCTGGTGACTCAGGAAACGCTCAAAACATACACAGTAGGAAGACTCAGTCTTTCTGTACTTAAGTCGGCATTGTGTCTCTTATATTTAATTCCGATGCAATTTCTGTGTTTCATCGCCAATGGGAAGGTCCAAGGGATACAGTAACCCTGCAGAGGTGCATCGGAATGTAAAACTGGTGACACAGGAAGCGCTAATAACATAGACCCTAAGAAGACTCAGTTTTCTTGTACTTAAGTCAAAGTTGTGTCTCTTATATTTAATTCCGATGTAATTTCTGTGCTTCATCGTCAATGGGAAGGTCCAAGGGATACAGTAAACCTGCAGAGGTGCATCGGAATGTAAAACTGGTGACACAGGAAACGCTCAAAACATAGACAGTAGGAAGACTAAGCCTTCCTGTACTTAAGTGGGCATTGTGTCACTTATATTAAATTCCGATGCAATTTCTGTGACTCATCGTCAATGGGAAGATCCAAGAGAAACAGTAAACCTGCAGAGGTGCATCGGAATGTAAAACTGGTGACACAGGAAACGCTCAAAACATAGACATTAGGAATACTCAGTCTCCCTGTACTTAAGTCGGCATTGTGTCTCTTATATTTAAATCCGATGCAATTTCTGTGTTTCGTCGTCAATTAAAGGTCAAAGGGATACAGTAAACCTGCAGAGGTGCTTCGGGATGTAAAACTGGTGACACAGGAAGCGTTCAAAACATAGACCCGAAGAAGACTCAGTGTTCTTGTACTTAAGTCGGCGTTGTGTCTCTTATATTTAATTCCGATGCAATTTCTGTGTTTCATCGTCAATGTGAAAATCCAATGGATACAGTAAACCTGCAGAGGTGCATCGGAATGTAAAACTGGTGACGCAGGAAACGCTCAAAACATAGACAGTAGGAAGACTCAATCTTCCTGTACTTAAGTCGGCATTGTGTCTCTTATATTTAATTCCGATGCAATTTCTGTGTTTCATCGTTAATGTGAAAATCCAAGGGATACAGTAAACCTCCAGAGGTGCATCGGAATGTAAACCTGGTGACTCAGGAAACGCTCAAAACATAGACAGTAGGAAGACTCAGTCTTTCTGTACTTAAGTCGGCATTGTGTCTCTTATATTTAATTCCGATGCAATTTCTGTGTTTCATCGTCAATGGGAAAGTCCAAGGGATACAGTAACCCTGCAGAGGTGCATCGGAATGTAAAACTGGTGACACAGCAAGCGCTCATAACATAGACCCTAAGAAGACTCAGTTTTCTTGTACTTAAGTCGGCATTGTGTCTCTTATATTTAATTCCGATGCTATTTCTCTGTTTCATCGTCAATGGGAAGGTCCAATGGATACAGTAAACCTGCAGAGGTGCATCGGAATGTAATACTGTTGACACAGGAAACGCTCAAACATTGACAGTAGGAAGACTCAGTCTTCCTGTACCTAAGTCAGAAATGTGTCTCTTACATTTAATTCCGATGCAATTTCTGTGTTTCATCGTCAATGTGAAAATCCAAGGGATACAGAAAACCTGCAGAGGTGCATCGGAATGTAAACCTGGTGACTCAGGAAACGCTCAAAGCATACACAGTAGGAAGACTCAGTCTCTCTGTACTTAAGTCGGCATTGTGTCTCTTATATTTAATTCCGATGCAATTTCTGTGTTTCATCGTCAATAGGAAGGTCCAAGGGATATAGTAACCCTGCAGAAGTGCATCGGAATGTAAAACTGGTGACACAGGAAACGCTCAAAACATAGACAGTAGGAAGACTAAGCCTTCCTGTACTTAAGTCGGCATTGTGTCTCTTATATTTAATTCCGATGCAATTTCTGTGTTTCATCGTCAATGGGAAGGTCCAAGGGATACAGTAAACCTGCAGAGGTGCATGGAATGTAAACCTTGTGACTCAGGAAACGCTCAAAGCATACACAGTAGGAAGACTCAGTCTCTCTGTACTTAAGTCGGCATTGTGTCTCTTATAATTAATTCCGATGCAATTTCTGTGTTTCATCGTCAATGGGAAGGTCCAAGGGATACAGTAACCCTGCAGAGGTGCATCGGAATGTAAAACTGGTGACACAGGAAACGCTCAAAACATAGACAGTAGGAAGACTAAGCCTTCCTGTACTTAAGTCGGCATTGTGTCTCTTAAATTAATTCCGATGCAATTTCTGTGATTCATCGTCAATGGGAAGATCCAAGAGAAACAGTAAACCTGCAGAAGTGCATCAGAATGTAAAACTGGTGACACAGGAAACGCTCAAGACATAGATATTAGGAATACTCAGTCTCCCTGCACTTAAGTCGGCATTGCGCCTCTTATATTTAAATCCGATGCAATTTCTGTGTTTCGTCGTCAATGGGAAGGTCAAAGGGATACAGTAAACCTGCAGAGGTGCTTCGGGATGTAAAACTGGTGACACAGGAAGCGTTCAAAACATAGACCCTAAGAAGACTCAGTGTTCTTGTACTTAAGTCGCCGTTGTGTCTCTTATATTTAATTCCGATGCAATTTCTGTGTTTCTTCGTCAATGAGAAGGTCCAATGAATACAGTAAACCTGCAGAGGTGGATCGGAATGTAAAACTGGTGACACAGGAAACGCTCGAAACATAGACAGTAGGATGACTCATTCTTCCTGTACTTAAGTCGGCATTGTGTCTCTTATATTTAATTCCTATGCTTTTTCTGTGTTTCATCGTCAATGGGAAGGGCCAATGGATACAGTAAACCTTCAGAGGTGCATCGGAAAGTAAAACTGGTGACACAGGAAACGCTCAAACATAGGCAGTAGGTAGACTCAGTCTACCTGTACTTAAGTCGGAATTGTGTCTCTTATATTTAATTCCGATGCAATTTCTGTGATTCATCGTCAATGGGAAGATCCAAGGGATACAGTAAACCTGCAGAGGTGCATCGGAATGTAAAATTGGAGACACAGGATACGCTCAAATATTAGACAGTAGGAATACTCAGTCTTCCTGTTCTTAAGTCGGCATTGTGTCTCTTATATTTAAATCCGATGCAATTTCTGTGTTTTGTCGTCAATGGGAAGGTGAAAGGGATACAGCAAACCTGCAGAGTTGCATCGGAATGTAAAACTGGTGACACAGGAAACGCTCAAAACATAGACAGTTGGATGACTTTGTCTTCCTGTACTTAAGACGACATTGTGTCTCTTATATTTAATTCCGATGCAATATCTGTGTTTCATCGTCAATGGGAAGGTCCCTGGGATACAGTAAACCTACAGAGTTGGATCGGAATGTAAAACTGGTGACACAGGAAACGCTCAAAACATAGATAGTAGGAAGACTCAGCCTTCCTGTCCTTAAGTCGGCATTGTGTCTCTTATATTTAATTCCGATGCTATTTCTGTGTTTCATCGTCAATGGGAAGGTCCAATGGATACAGTAAACCTGCAGAGGTGGATGGGAATGTAAAACTGGTGACACAGGAAAGGCTCAAAACATAGACAGTAGAAAGACTCAGTCTTCCTGTACTGAAGACGGCATTGTGTCATATATTTAATTCAGATGCAATTTCTATGTTTTTTCGTCAATGGGAAGGTCCAAGGGATACAGTAACCCTGAGGAAGTGCATCGGAATGTTAAACTGGTGACGCAGGAAGCGCTCATAACATAGACCCTATGAAGACTCAGTTTACTTGTACTTAAGTCGGCATTGTGTCTTTTATATTTTATTCCTATGCAATTTCTGTGTTTCATCGTCACTGTGAAGGTGCAATGGATACAGTAAACCTGCAGAGGTGCATCGGAATGTAAAACTGGTGACACTGGAAACGCTAAAATCATAGACCGTAAGAAGACTCAGTTTTCTTGTACTTAAGTGAACATTGTTTCTCCTATATTTAATTCCGATGTAATTTCTGTGGTTCATCGTCAATGGGAAGGTCGCATGGATACAGTAAACCTGCAGAGGTGCATCGGAATGTAAAACTGGTGACGCAGGAAACGCTCAAAATTTAGACAGTAGGAAGACTCAATGTTCCATTACTTAAGTCGGTAATGTGTCTCTTATATTTAATTCCGATGCAATTTCTGTGATTCATCGTCAATGGGAAGATCCAAGGGATACAGTAAACCTGCAGAGGTGCATCGGAATGTAAAATTGGAGACACAGGATACGCTCAATTATTAGACAGTAGGAATACTCAGTCTTCCTGTTCTTAAGTCGGCATTGTGTCTCTTATATTTAAATGCGATGCAATTTCTGTGTTTTGTCGTCAATGGGAAGGTGAAAGGGATACAGCAAACCTGCAGAGTTGCATCGGAATGTAAAACTGGTGACACAGGAAACGCTCAAAACATAGACAGTTGGATGACTTTGTCTTCCTGTACTTAAGACGACATTGTGTCTCTTATATTTAATTCCGATGCAATATCTGTGTTTCATCGTCAATGGGAAGGTCCCTGGGATACAGTAAACCTACAGAGTTGGATCGGAATGTAAAACTGGTGACACAGGAAACGCTCAAAACATAGATAGTAGGAAGACTCAGCCTTCCTGTCCTTAAGTCGGCATTGTGTCTCTTATATTTAATTCCGATGCTATTTCTGTGTTTCATCGTCAATGGGAAGGTCCAATGGATACAGTAAACCTGCAGAGGTGGATGGGAATGTAAAACTGGTGACACAGGAAACGCTCAAAACATAGACAGTAGAAAGACTCAGTCTTCCTGTACTGAAGTCGGCATTGTGTCATATATTTAATTCAGATGCAATTTCTATGTTTTTTCGTCAATGGGAAGGTCCAAGGGATACAGTAACCCTGAGGAAGTGCATCGGAATGTTAAACTGGTGACGCAGGAAGCGCTCATAACATAGACCCTATGAAGACTCAGTTTTCTTGTACTTAAGTCGGCATTGTGTCTTTTATATTTTATTCCTATGCAATTTCTATGTTTCATCGTCACTGTGAAGGTGCAATGGATACAGTAAACCTGCAGAGGTGCATCGGAATGTAAAACTGGTGACACTGGAAACGCTAAAATCATAGACCGTAAGAAGACTCAGTTTTCTTGTACTTAAGTGAACATTGTTTCTCCTATATTTAATTCCGATGTATTTTCTGTGTTTCATCGTCAATGGGAAGGTCGCATGGATACAGTAAACCTGCAGAGGTGCATCGGAATGTAAAACTGGTGACGCAGGAAACGCTCAAAATTTAGACAGTAGGAAGACTCAATGTTCCATTACTTAAGTCGGCAATGTGTCTCTTATATTTAATTCCGATGCAATTTCTGTGGTTCATCGTCAATGGGAAGATCCAAGGGATACAGTAAACCTGCAGAGGTGCATCGAAATGTAAAAGTGGTGACACAGGAGACGCTCAAAACAAAGACAGTAGGAAGACTCTGCCTTCCTGTTCTTAAGTAGGCGTTATGTCTCTTATATTTAATTCCGATGCTATTTCTGTGTTTAATCGTCAATGAGATGGTCCAAGGGATACAGTAAACCTGCAGAGGTGCATCGGAATGTAAAATTGGTGACGTAGGAAACGCTCAAAACATACACAGTAGGAAGACTCAATCTTCCTGTACTTAAGTCGGCATTGTGTCTCTTATATTTAATTCCGATGCAATTTCTGTGTTTCGTCGTCCATGGGAAGGTCCAATGGATACAGTAAACCTGCAGAGGTGCATCGGAATGTAAAACTGGTGACACAGGATACGCTCAAAACATAGACCGTAAGAAAACTCAGTTTTCTTGTACTTAACTCAACGTTGTGTCTCTTGTATTTAATTCCGATGTAATTTCTGTGTTTCATCGTCCATGGGAAGGTCCAATGGATACAGTAAAACTGCAGAGGTGCATCGGAATGTGAAATTGGTGACGCAGGAAACGCTCAAATCATACACAGTAGGAAGACTCAATCTTCCTGTACTTAAGTCGGCATTGTGTCTCTTATATTTAATTCCGATGCAATTTCTGTGTTTCATCGTCAATGTGAAAATCCAAGGGATACAGTAAACCTGCAGAGGTGCATCGGAATGTAAACCTGGTGACTCAGGAAACGCTCAAAACATACACAGTAGGAAGACTCAGTCTTTCTGTACTTAAGTCGGCATTGTGTCTCTTATATTTAATTCCGATGCAATTTCTGTGTTTCATCGTCAATGGGAAGGTCCAAGGGATACAGTAACCCTGCAGAGGTGCATCGGAATGTAAAACTGGTGACACAGGAAGCGCTCATAACATAGACCCTAAGAAGACTCAGTTTTCTTGTACTTAAGTCAAAGTTGTGTCTCTTATATTTAATTCCGATGTAATTTCTGTGCTTCATCGTCAATGGGAAGGTCCAAGGGATACAGTAAACCTGCAGAGGTGCATCGGAATGTAAAACTGGTGACACAGGAAACGCTCAAAACATAGACAGTAGGAAGACTAAGCCTTCCTGTACTTAAGTGGGCATTGTGTCTCTTATATTTAATTCCGATGCAATTTCTGTGATTCATCGTCAATGGGAAGATCCAAGAGAAACAGTAAACCTGCAGAGGTGCATCGGAATGTAAAACTGGTGACACAGGAAACGCTCAAAACATAGACCGTAAGAAAACTCAGTTTTCTTGTACTTAACTCAACGTTGTGTCTCTTATATTTAATTCCGATGCTATTTCTCTGTTTCATCGTCAATGGGAAGGTCCAATGGATACAGTAAACCTGCAGAGGTGGATCGGAATGTAAAACTGGTGACACAGGAAACGCTCAAAACATAGACAGTAGGAAGACTCAGTCTTCCTGTACTTCAGTCGGCATTGTGTCTCTTGTATTTAATTCCGATGCATTTTCTGTGTTTCATCGTCAATGGGAAGGTCCAATGGATACAGTAAACCTGCAGAGGTGCATCGGAATGTAAAACTGTTGACACAGGAAACGCTCAAACATTGACAGTATTAAGACTCAGTCTTCCTGTACCTAAGTCAGAATTGTGTCTCTTATATTTAATTCCGATGCAATTTCTGTGTTTCATCGTCAATGTGAAAATCCAAGGGATACAGTAAACCTGCAGAGGTGCATCGCAATGTAAACCTGGTGACTCAGGAAACGCTCAAAGCATACACAGTAGGAAGACTCAGTCTCTCTGTACTTAAGTCGGCATTGTGTCTCTTATATTTAATTCCGATGCAATTTCTGTGTTTCATCGTCAATGGGAAGGTCCAAGGGATACAGTAACCCTGCAGAGGTGCATCGGAATGTAAAACTGGTGACACAGGAAACGCTCAAAACATAGACAGTAGGAAGACTAAGCCTTCCTGTACTTAAGTCGGCATTGTGTCTCTTATATTTAATTCCGATGCAATTTCTGTGTTTCATCGTCAATGTGACAATCCAAGGGATACAGTAAACCTGCAGACGTGCATCGGAATGTAAACCTGGTGACTCAGGAAACGCTCAAAGCATACACAGTAGGAAGACTCAGTCTCTCTGTACTTAAGTCGGCATTGTGTCTCTTATATTTAATTCCGATGCAATTTCTGTGTTTCATCGTCAATGGGAAGGTCCAAGGGTTACAGTAACCCTGCAGAGATGCATCGGAATGTAAAACTGGTGACACAGGAAACGCTAAAAACATAGACAGTAGGAAGACTAAGCCTTCCTGTACTTAAGTCGGCATTGTGTCTCTTATATTTAATTCCGATGCAATTTCTGTGATTCATCGTCAATGGGAAGATCCAAGAGAAACAGTAAACCTGCAGAGGTGCATCGGAATGTAAAACTGGTGACACAGGAAACGCTCAAAACATAGACATTAGGAATACTCAGTCTCCGTGTACTTAAGTCGGCATTGTGTCTCTTATATTTAATTCCGATGCAATTTCTGTGTTTCGTCGTCAATGGGAAGGTGAAAGGGATACAGCAAACCTGCAGAGGTGCATCGGAATGTAAAACTGGTGACACAGGAAACGCTCAAAACATAGACAGTTGGATGACTTTGTCTTCCTGTACTTAAGACGACGTTGTGTCTCTTATATTTAATTCCGATGCAATTTCTGTGTTTCATCGTCAATGGGAAGGTCAAAGGGATACAGTAAACCTGCAGAGGTGCTTCGGGATGTAAAACTGGTGACACAGAAAGCGTTCAAAACATAGACCCTAAGAAGACTCAGTGTTCTTGTACTTAAGTCGGCGTTGTATCTCTTATATTTAATTCCGATGTAATTTCTGAGTTTCTTCGTCAATGAGAAGGTCCAATGAATACAGTAAACCTGCAGAGGTGGATGGGAATGTAAAACTGGTGACACAGGAAACGCTCGAAACATAGACAGTAGGATGACTCATTCTTCCTGTACTTAAGTCGGCATTGTGTCTCTTATATTTAATTCCTATGCTTTTTCTGTGTTTCATCGTCAATGGGAAGGGCCAATGGATACAGCAAACCTGCAGAGGTGCATCGGAAAGTAAAACTGGTGACAGAGGAAACGCTCAAACATAGACAGTAAGTAGACTCAGTCTTCCTGTACTTAAGTCGGAATTGTGTCTCTTATATTTAATTCCGATGCAATTTCTGTGATTCATCGTCAATGGGAAGATCCAAGGGATACAGTAAACCTGCAGAGGTGCATCGGAATGTAAAATTGGAGACACAGGAAACGCTCAAAAAATAGACAGTAGGAATACTCAGTCTTCCTGTACTTAAGTCGGCATTGTGTCTCTTATATTTAAATCCGATGCAATTTCTGTGTTTCGTCGTCAATGGGAAGGTGAAAGGGATACAGCAAACTTGCAGAGGTGCATCGGAATGTAAAACTGGTGACACAGGAAACGCTCAAAACATAGACAGTTGGATGGCTTTGTCTTCCTGTACTTAAGACGACATTGTGTCTCTTATATTTAATTCCGATGCAATTTCTGTGTTTCATCGTCAATGGGAAGGTCCCTGGGATACAGTAAACCTGCAGAGGTGGATCGGAATGTAAAACTGGTGACACAGGAAACGCTCAAACATAGACAGTAGGAAGACTCATTCTTCGTGTACTTAAGTCGGCATTGTGTCTCTTATATTTAATTCCGATGCAATTTCTGTGTTTCATCGTCAATGTGAAAATCCAAGGGATACAGTAAACCTGCAGAGGTGCATCGGAATGTAAACCTGGTGACTCAGGAAACGCTCAAAACATACACAGTAGGTAGACTCAGCCTTTCTGTACTTAAGTCTGCATTGTGTCTCTTATATTTAATTCCGATGCAATTTCTTTGTTTCATCGTCAATGGGAAGGTCCAATGGATACAGTAAACCTGCAGAGGTGCATAGGAATATAAAACTGGTGACACAGGACACGCTCAGAAAATTGACAGTCGGAAGACTCAGTCTTCCTGTACCTAAGATTGAATAGTGTGTCCCTTATATTTAATTCCGATGCCATTTCTGTGTTTCATCTTCAATGTGAAAATCCAACGGATACAGTAAACCTGCAGAGGTGCATCGGAATGTAAACCTGGTGACTCAGGAAACGCTCAAAACATAGACAGTAGGAAGACTCAGTCTTTCTGTACTTAAGTCTGCATTGTGTCTCTTATATTTAATTCCGATGCATTTTCTGTGTTTCATCGTCAATGGCAAGGTCCAATGGATGCAGTAAACCTGCAGAGGTGCATCGGAATGTAAAACTGTTGACACAGGAAACGCTCAAACATTGACAGTAGGAAGACTCAGTCTTCCTGTACTGAAGTCGGCATTGTGTCATATATTTAATTCCGATGCAATTTCTGTGTTTTTTCGTCAATGGGAAGGTCCAAGGGATACAGAAAGCCTGCAGAGGTGCATCGGCATGTAAAACTGGTGACACAGGAAGCGCTCATAACATAGACCCTAAGAAGACTAAGTTTTCTTGTACTTAAGTCGGCATTGTGTCTTTTATATTTAATTCCTATGCAATTTATATGTTTCATCGTCTCTGTGAAGGTGCAAGGGATACAGTAAAACTGCAGAGGTGCATCGGAATGTAAAACTGGTGACACAGGACACGCTCAAAACATAGACAGTAGGAAGACTCAGTCTTCCTGTACCTAAGTCGGAATTGTGTCTCTTATATTTAATTCCGATGCAATTTCTGTGTTTCATCGACAATGGGAAGGTCCAATGGATACAGTAAACCTGCAGAGGTGCATTGGAATGTAAAAATGGTGACACTGGAAACGCTCAAAACATAGACCGTAAGAAGACTCAGTTTTCTTGTACTTAAGTGAACGTTGTGTCTCTTATATTTAATTCCGATGTAATTTCTGTGTTTCATCGTCAATGGGAAGGTCCAATGGATACAGTAAACCTGCAGAGGTTCATCGGAATGTAAAACTGGTGACGCAGGAAACGCTCAAAATTTAGACAGTAGGAAGACTCAATGTTCCATTACTTAAGTCTGCAATGTGTCTCTTATTTTTAATTCCGATGCAATTTCTGTGGTTCATCGTCAATGGGAAGATCCAAGGGATACAGTAAACCTGCAGAGGTGCATCGGAATGTAAAAGTGGTGACACAGGAGACGCTCAAAACATAGACAGTAGGAAGACTCTGCCTTCCTGTACTTAAGTAGGCGTTATGTCTCTTATATTTAATTCCGATGCTATTTCTGTGTTTCATCGTCAATGGGAAGGTCCAAGGGATACAGTAAAACTGCAAAGGTGCATCGGAATGTAAAAATGGTGACACAGGAAACGCTCAAAACATAGACCGTAAGAAAACTCAGTTTTCTTGTACTTAACTCAACGTTGTGTCTCTTATATTTAATTCCGATGTAATTTCTGTGTTTCATCGTCAATGGGAAGGTCCAATGGATACAGTAAACCTGCAGAGGTGCATCGGAATGTAAAACTGGTGACGCAGGAAACGCTCAAAACATAGACAGTAGGAAGACTCAATGTTCCTGTACTTAAGACGGCATTGTGTCTCTTATATTTAATTCCGATGCAATTTCTGTGGTTCATCGTCAATGCGAAGATCCAAGGGATACAGTAAAACTGCAAAGGTGCATCGGAATGTAAATTTGGTGACGCAGGAAACGCTCAAAACATACACAGTAGGAAGACAATCTTCCTGTACTTAAGTCGGCATTGTGTCTCTTATATTTAATTCCGATGCAATTTCTGTGTTTCATCGTCAATGTGAAAATCCAAGGGATACAGTAAACCTGCAGAGGTGCATCGGAATGTAAACCTGGTGACTCAGGAAACGCTCAAAACATACACAGTAGGAAGACTCAGTCTTTCTGTACTTAAGTCGGCATTGTGTCTCTTATATTTAATTCCGATGCAATTTCTGTGTTTCATCGTCAATGGGAAGGTCCAAGGGATACAGTAACCCTGCAGAGGTGCATCGGAATGTAAAACAGGTGACACAGGAAGCGCTAATAACATAGACTCTAAGAAGACTCAGTGTTCTTGTACTTAAGTCGGCGTTGTGTCTCTTATATTTAATTCCGATGCAATTTCTGTGTTTCATCGTCAATGTGAAAATCCAATGGATACAGTAAACCTGCAGAGGTGCATCGGAATGTAAAACTGGTGACGCAGGAAACGCTCAAAACATAGACAGTAGGAAGACTCAATCTTCCTGTACTTAAGTCGGCATTGTGTCTCTTATATTTAATTCCGATGCAATTTCTGTGTTTCATCGTTAATGTGAAAATCCAAGGGATACAGTAAACCTCCAGAGGTGCATCGGAATGTAAACCTTGGTGACTCAGGAAACGCTCAAAACATAGACAGTAGGAAGACTCAGTCTTTCTGTACTTAAGTCGGCATTGTGTCTCTTATATTTAATTCCGATGCAATTTCTGTGTTTCATCGTCAATATGAAAATCCAAGGGATACAGTAAACCTGCAGAGGTGCATCGGAATGTAAACCTTGTGACTCAGGAAACGCTCAAAGCATACACAGTAGGAAGACTCAGTCTCTCTGTACTTAAGTCGGCATTGTGTCTCTTATATTTAATTCCGATGCAATTTCTGTGTTTCATCGTCAATGGGAAGGTCCAAGGGATACAGTAACCCTGCAGAGGTGCATCGGAATGTAAAACTGGTGACACAGGAAACGCTCAAAACATAGACAGTAGGAAGACTAAGCCTTCCAGTACTTAAGTCGGCATTGTGTCTCTTAAATTAATTCCGATGCAATTTCTGTGATTCATCGTCAATGGGAAGATCCAAGAGAAACAGTAAACCTGCAGAGGTGCATCGGAATGTAAAACTGGTGACACAGGAAACGCTCAAGACATAGACATTAGGAATACTCAGTCTCCCTGTACTTAAGTCGGCATTGTGTCTCTTATATTTAAATCCGATGCAATTTCTGTGTTTCGTCGTCAATGGGAAGGTCAAAGGGATACAGTAAACCTGCAGAGGTGCTTCGGGATGTAAGACTGGTGACACAGGAAGCGTTCAAAACATAGACCCTAAGAAGACTCAGTGTTCTTGTACTTAAGTCGGCGTTGTGTCTCTTATATTTAATTCCGATGCAATTTCTGTGTTTCTTCGACAATGAGACGGTCCAATGAATACAGTAAACCTGCAGAGGTGGATCGGAATGTAAAACTGGTGACACAGGAAACGCTCGAAACATAGACAGTAGGATGACTCATTCTTCCTGTACTTAAGTCGGCATTTTGTCTCTTATATTTAATTCCTATGCTTTTTCTGTGTTTCATCGTCAATGGGAAGGGAGAATGGATACTGTAAACCTGCAGAGGTGCATCGGAAAGTAAAACTGGTGACACAGGAAACGCTCAAACACAGACAGTAGGTAGACTCAGTCTTCCTGTACTTAAGTCGGAATTGTGTCTCTTATATTTAATTCCGATGCAATTTCTGTGATTCATCGTCAATGGGAAGATCCAAGGGATACAGTAAACCTGCAGAGGTGCATCGGAATGTAAAATTGGAGACACAGGAAACGCTCAAAAATTAGACAGTAGGAATACTCAGTCTTCCTGTACTTAAGTCGGCATTGTGTCTCTTATATTTAAATGCGATGCAATTTCTGTGTTTTGTCGTCAATGGGAAGGTGAAAGGGATACAGCAAACCTGCAGAGTTGCATCGGAATGTAAAACTGGTGACACAGGAAACGCTCAAAACATAGACAGTTGGATGACTTTGTCTTCCTGTACTTAAGACGACATTGTGTCTCTTATATTTAATTCCGATGCAATTTCTGTGTTTCATCGTCAATGGGAAGGTCCCTGGGATACAGTAAACCTACAGAGGTGGATCGGAATGTAAAACTGGTGACACAGGAAACGCTCAAAACATAGATAGTAGGAAGATTCAGCCTTCCTGTCCTTAAGTCGGCATTGTGTCTCTTATATTTAATTCCGATGCTATTTCTGTGTTTCATCGTCTATGGGAAGGTCCAATGGATACAGTAAACCTGCAGAGGTGGATGGGAATGTAAAACTGGTGACAGAGGAAACGCTCAAAACATAGACAGTAGGAAGACTCAGTCTTCCTGTACTGAAGTCGGCATTGTGTCATATATTTAATTCAGATGCAATTTCTATGTTTTTTCGTCAATGGGAAGGTCCAAGGGATACAGTAACCCTGCAGAAGTGCATCGGAATGTAAAACTGGTGACGCAGGAAGCGCTCATAACATAGACCCTATGAAGACTCAGTTTTCTTGTACTTAAGTCTTCATTGTGTCTTTTATATTTAATTCCTATGCAATTTCTGTGTTTCATCGTCACTGTGAAGGTGCAATGGATACAGTAAACCTGCAGAGGTGCATCGGAATGTAAAACTGGTGCCACTGGAAACGCTAAAATCATAGACCGTAAGAAGACTCAGTTTTCTTGTACTTAAGTGAACGTTGTTTCTCCTATATTTAATTCCGATGTAATTTCTGTGTTTCATCGTCAATGGGAAGGTCGCTTGGATACAGTAAACCTGCAGAGGTGCATCGGAATGTAAAACTGGTGACGCAGGAAACGCTCAAAATTTAGACAGTAGGAAGACTCAATGTTCCATTACTTAAGTCGGCAATGTGTCTCTTATATTTAATTCCGATGCAATTTCTGTGGTTCATCGTCAATGGGAAGATCCAAGGGATACAGTAAACCTGCAGAGGTGCATCGGAATGTAAAAGTGGTGACACAGGAGACGCTCAAAACATAGACAGTAGGAAGACTCTGCCTTCCTGTTCTTAAGTAGGCGTTATGTCTCTTATATTTAATTCCGATGCTATTTCTGTGTTTCATCGTCAATGGGAAGGTCCAAGGGATACAGTAAACCTGCAGAGGTGCATCGGAATGTAAAAGTGGTGACACAGGAGACGCTCAAAACATAGACAGTAGGAAGACTCTGCCTTCCTGTTCTTAAGTAGGCGTTATGTCTCTTATATTTAATTCCGATGCTATTTCTGTGTTTCATCGTCAATGGGAAGATCCAAGGGATACAGTAAACCTGCAGAGGTGCATCGGAATATGAAACTGGTGACGCAGGAAACGCTCAAAACAGACAGTAGGAAGACTCAATGTTCCTGTACTTAAGATGGCATTGTGTCTCTTATATTTATTTCCGATGCAATTTCTGTGGTTCATCGTCAATGCGAAGATCCAAGGGATACAGTAAACCTGCAGAGGTGCATCGGAATGTTAAACTGGTGACACAGGAAACGCTCAAAACATAGATAGTAGGAAGACTCAGCCTTCCTGTACTTAAGTCGGCATTGTGTCTCTTATATTTAATTCCGATGCTATTTCTGTGTTTCATCGTCAATGGGAAGGTCCAATGGATACAGTAAACCTGCAGAGGTGGATGGGAATGTAAAACTGGTGACACAGGAAACGCTCAAAACATACACAGTAGGAAGACTCAGTCTTCCAGTACTTCAGTCGGCATTGTGTCTCTTATATTTAATTCCGATGCATTTTCTGTGTTTCATCGTCAATGGGAAGGTCCAATGGATACAGTAAACCTGCAGAGGTGCATCGGAATATGAAACTGGTGACGCAGGAAACGCTCAAAACAGACAGTAGGAAGACTCAATGTTCCTGTACTTAAGATGGCATTGTGTCTCTTATATTTATTTCCGATGCAATTTCTGTGGTTCATCGTCAATGCGAAGATCCAAGGGATACAGTAAACCTGCAGAGGTGCATCGGAATGTTAAACTGGTGACACAGGAAACGCTCAAAACATAGATAGTAGGAAGACTCAGCCTTCCTGTACTTAAGTCGGCATTGTGTCTCTTATATTTAATTCCGATGCTATTTCTGTGTTTCATCGTCAATGGGAAGGTCCAATGGATACAGTAAACCTGCAGAGGTGGATGGGAATGTAAAACTGGTGACACAGGAAACGCTCAAAACATAGACAGTAGGATGACTCAGTCTTCCAGTACTTCAGTCGGCATTGTGTCTCTTATATTTAATTCCGATGCATTTTCTGTGTTTCATCGTCAATGGGAAGGTCCAATGGATACAGTAAACCTGCAGAGGTGCATCGGAATGTAAAACTGTTGACACAGGAAACGCTCAAACATTGACAGTAGGAAGACTCAGTCTTCCTGTACCTAAGTCAGAATTGTGTCTCATATATTTAATTCCGATGCAATTTCTGTGTTTCATCGTCCATGGGAAGGTCCAATGGATACAGTAAAACTGCAGAGGTGCATCGGAATGTAAAATTGGTGACGCAGGAAACGCTCAAATCATACACAATAGGAAGACTCAATCTTCCTGTACTTAAGTCGGCATTGTGTCTCTTATATTTAATTCCGATGCAATTTCTGTGTTTCATCGTCAATGTGAAAATCCAAGGGATACAGTAAACCTGCAGAGGTGCATCGGAATGTAAACCTGGTGACTCAGGAAACGCTCAAAACATACACAGTAGGAAGACTCAGTCTTTCTGTACTTAAGTCGGCATTGTGTCTCTTATATTTAATTCCGATGCAATTTCTGTGTTTCATCGTCAATGGGAAGGTCCAAGGGATACAGTAACCCTGCAGAGGTGCATCGGAATGTAAAACTGGTGACACAGGAAGCGCTCATAACATAGACCCTAAGAAGACTCAGTTTTCTTGTACTTAAGTCAAAGTTGTGTCTCTTATATTTAATTCCGATGTAATTTCTGTGTTTCATCGTCAATGGGAAGGTCCAAGGGATACAGTAAACCTGCAGAGGTGCATCGGAATGTAAAACTGGTGACACAGGAAACGCTCAAAACATAGACAGTAGGAAGACTCAGCCTTCCTGTACTTAAGTCGGCATTGTGTCTCTTATATTTAATTCCGATGTAATTTCTGTGTTTCATCGTCAATGGGAAGGTCCAATGGATACAGTAAACCTGCAGAGGTGCATCGGAATGTAAAACTGGTGACGCAGGAAACGCTCAAAACATAGACAGTAGGAAGACTCAATGTTCCTGTACTTAAGACGGCATTGTGTCTCTTATATTTAATTCCGATGCAATTTCTGTGGTTCATCGTCAATGCGAAGATCCAAGGGATACAGTAAAACTGCAAAGGTGCATCGGAATGTAAAATTGGTGACGCAGGAAACGCTCAAAACATACACAGTAGGAAGACAATCTTCCTGTACTTAAGTCGGCATTGTGTCTCTTATATTTAATTCCGATGCAATTTCTGTGTTTCATCGTCAATGTGAAAATCCAAGGGATACAGTAAACCTGCAGAGGTGCATCGGAATGTAAACCTGGTGACTCAGGAAACGCTCAAAACATACACAGTAGGAAGACTCAGTCTTTCTGTACTTAAGTCGGCATTGTGTCTCTTATATTTAATTCCGATGCAATTTCTGTGTTTCATCGTCAATGGGAAGGTCCAAGGGATACAGTAACCCTGCAGAGGTGCATCGGAATGTAAAACAGGTGACACAGGAAGCGCTAATAACATAGACTCTAAGAAGACTCAGTGTTCTTGTACTTAAGTCGGCGTTGTGTCTCTTATATTTAATTCCGATGCAATTTCTGTGTTTCATCGTCAATGTGAAAATCCAATGGATACAGTAAACCTGCAGAGGTGCATCGGAATGTAAAACTGGTGACGCAGGAAACGCTCAAAACATAGACAGTAGGAAGACTCAATCTTCCTGTACTTAAGTCGGCATTGTGTCTCTTATATTTAATTCCGATGCAATTTCTGTGTTTCATCGTTAATGTGAAAATCCAAGGGATACAGTAAACCTCCAGAGGTGCATCGGAATGTAAACCTTGGTGACTCAGGAAACGCTCAAAACATAGACAGTAGGAAGACTCAGTCTTTCTGTACTTAAGTCGGCATTGTGTCTCTTATATTTAATTCCGATGCAATTTCTGTGTTTCATCGTCAATATGAAAATCCAAGGGATACAGTAAACCTGCAGAGGTGCATCGGAATGTAAACCTTGTGACTCAGGAAACGCTCAAAGCATACACAGTAGGAAGACTCAGTCTCTCTGTACTTAAGTCGGCATTGTGTCTCTTATATTTAATTCCGATGCAATTTCTGTGTTTCATCGTCAATGGGAAGGTCCAAGGGATACAGTAACCCTGCAGAGGTGCATCGGAATGTAAAACTGGTGACACAGGAAACGCTCAAAACATAGACAGTAGGAAGACTAAGCCTTCCAGTACTTAAGTCGGCATTGTGTCTCTTAAATTAATTCCGATGCAATTTCTGTGATTCATCGTCAATGGGAAGATCCAAGAGAAACAGTAAACCTGCAGAGGTGCATTGGAATGTAAAACTGGTGACACAGGAAACGCTCAAGACATAGACATTAGGAATACTCAGTCTCCCTGTACTTAAGTCGGCATTGTGTCTCTTATATTTAATTCCGATGCAATTTCTGTGTTTCGTCGTCAATGGGAAGGTCAAAGGGATACAGTAAACCTGCAGAGGTGCTTCGGGATGTAAGACTGGTCACACAGGAAGCGTTCAAAACATAGACCCTAAGAAGACTCAGTGTTCTTGTACTTAAGTCGGCGTTGTGTCTCTTATATTTAATTCCGATGCAATTTCTGTGTTTCTTCGACAATGAGACGGTCCAATGAATACAGTAAACCTGCAGAGGTGGATCGGAATGTAAAACTGGTGACACAGGAAACGCTCGAAACATAGACAGTAGGATGACTCATTCTTCCTGTACTTAAGTCGGCATTGTGTCTCTTATATTTAATTCCTATGCTTTTTCTGTGTTTCATCGTCAATGGGAAGGGAGAATGGATACTGTAAACCTGCAGAGGTGCATCGGAAAGTAAAACTGGTGACACAGGAAACGCTCAAACACAGACAGTAGGTAGACTCAGTCTTCCTGTACTTAAGTCGGAATTGTGTCTCTTATATTTAATTCCGATGCAATTTCTGTGATTCATCGTCAATGGGAAGATCCAAGGGATACAGTAAACCTGCAGAGGTGCATCGGAATGTAAAATTGGAGACACAGAAACGCTCAAAAATTAGACAGTAGGAATACTCAGTCTTCCTGTACTTAAGTCGGCATTGTGTCTCTTATATTTAAATGCGATGCAATTTCTGTGTTTTGTCGTCAATGGGAAGGTGAAAGGGATACAGCAAACCTGCAGAGTTGCATCGGAATGTAAAACTGGTGACACAGGAAACGCTCAAAACATAGACAGTTGGATGACTTTGTCTTCCTGTACTTAAGACGACATTGTGTCTCTTATATTTAATTCCGATGCAATTTCTGTGTTTCATCGTCAATGGGAAGGTCCCTGGGATACAGTAAACCTACAGAGGTGGATCGGAATGTAAAACTGGTGACACAGGAAACGCTCAAAACATAGATAGTAGGAAGATTCAGCCTTCCTGTCCTTAAGTCGGCATTGTGTCATATATTTAATTCAGATGCAATTTCTATGTTTTTTCGTCAATGGGAAGGTCCAAGGGATACAGTAACCCTGCAGAAGTGCATCGGAATGTAAAACTGGTGACGCAGGAAGCGCTCATAACATAGACCCTATGAAGACTCAGTTTTCTTGTACTTAAGTCTTCATTGTGTCTTTTATATTTAATTCCTATGCAATTTCTGTGTTTCATCGTCACTGTGAAGGTGCAATGCATACAGTAAACCTGCAGAGGTGCATCGGAATGTAAAACTGGTGCCACTGGAAACGCTAAAATCATAGACCGTAAGAAGACTCAGTTTTCTTGTACTTAAGTGAACGTTGTTTCTCCTATATTTAATTCCGATGTAATTTCTGTGTTTCATCGTCAATGGGAAGGTCGCATGGATACAGTAAACCTGCAGAGGTGCATCGGAATGTAAAACTGGTGACGCAGGAAACGCTCAAAATTGAGACAGTAGGAAGACTCAATGTTCCATTACTTAAGTCGGCAATGTGTCTCTTATATTTAATTCCGATGCAATTTCTGTGGTTCATCGTCAATGGGAAGATCCAAGGGATACAGTAAACCTGCAGAGGTGCATCGGAATGTAAAAGTGGTGACACAGGAGACGCTCAAAACATAGACAGTAGGAAGACTCTGCCTTCCTGTTCTTAAGTAGGCGTTATGTCTCTTATATTTAATTCCGATGCTATTTCTGTGTTTCATCGTCAATGGGAAGGTCCAAGGGATACAGTAAACCTGCAGAGGTGCATCGGAATGTAAAAGTGGTGACACAGGAGACGCTCAAAACATAGACAGTAGGAAGACTCTGCCTTCCTGTTCTTAAGTAGGCGTTATGTCTCTTATATTTAATTCCGATGCTATTTCTGTGTTTCATCGTCAATGGGAAGATCCAAGGGATACAGTAAACCTGCAGAGGTGCATCGGAATGTAAAACTGGTGACACAGGATACGCTCAAAACATAGACCGTAAGAAAACTCAGTTTTCTTGTACTTAACTCAACGTTGTGTCTCTTATATTTAATTCCGATGTAATTTCTGTGTTTCATCGTCAATGGGAAGGTCCAATGGATACAGTAAACCTGCAGAGGTGCATCGGAATGTGAAACTGGTGACGCAGGAAACGCTCAAAACATAGACAGTAGGAAGACTCAATGTTCCTGTACTTAAGATGGCATTGTGTCTCTTATATTTATTTCCGATGCAATTTCTGTGGTTCATCGTCAATGCGAAGATCCAAGGGATACAGTAAACCTGCAGAAGTGCATCGGAATGTAAAACTGGTGACACAGGAAACGCTCAAAACATAGATAGTAGGAAGACTCAGCCTTCCTGTACTTAAGTCGGCATTGTGTCTCTTATATTTAATTCCGATGCTATTTCTGTGTTTCATCGTCAATGGGAAGGTCCAATGGATACAGTAAACCTGCAGAGGTGGATGGGAATGTAAAACTGGTGACACAGGAAACGCTCAAAACATAGACAGTAGGAAGACTCAGTCTTCCAGTACTTCAGTCGGCATTGTGTCTCTTATATTTAATTCCGATGCATTTTCTGTGTTTCATCGTCAATGGGAAGGTCCAATGGATACAGTAAACCTGCAGAGGTGCATCGGAATGTAAAACTGTTGACACAGGAAACGCTCAAACATTGACAGTAGGAAGACTCAGTCTTCCTGTACCTAAGTCAGAATTGTGTCTCTTATATTTAATTCCGATGCACTTTCTGTGTTTCATCGTCCATGGGAAGGTCCAATGGATACAGTAAAACTGCAGAGGTGCATCGGAATGTAAAATTGGTGACGCAGGAAACGCTCAAATCATACACAATAGGAAGACTCAATCTTCCTGTACTTAAGTCGGCATTGTGTCTCTTATATTTAATTCCGATGCAATTTCTGTGTTTCATCGTCAATGTGAAAATCCAAGGGATACAGTAAACCTGCAGAGGTGCATCGGAATGTAAACCTGGTGACTCAGGAAACGCTCAAAACATACACAGTAGGAAGACTCAGTCTTTCTGTACTTAAGTCGGCATTGTGTCTCTTATATTTAATTCCGATGCAATTTCTGTGTTTCATCGTCAATGGGAAGGTCCAAGGGATACAGTAACCCTGCAGAGGTGCATCGGAATGTAAAACTGGTGACACAGGAAGCGCTCATAACATAGACCCTAAGAAGACTCAGTTTTCTTGTACTTAAGTCAAAGTTGTGTCTCTTATATTTAATTCCGATGTAATTTCTGTGTTTTATCGTCAATGGGAAGGTCCAAGGGATACAGTAAACCTGCAGAGGTGCATCGGAATGTAAAACTGGTGACACAGGAAACGCTCAAAACATAGACAGTAGGAAGACAAAGCCTTCCTGTACTTGAGTGGGCATTGTGTCTCTTATATTTAATTCCGATGCAATTTCTGTGATTCATCGTCAATGGGAAGATCCAAGAGAAACAGTAAACCTGCAGAGGTGCATCGGAATGTAAAACTGGTGACACAGGAAACGCTCAAAACATAGACATTAGGAATACTCAGTCTCCCTGTACTTAAGTTGGCATTGTGTCTCTTATATTTAAATCCGATGCAATTTCTGTGTTTCGTCGTCAATGGGAAGGTCAAAGGGATACAGTAAACCTGCAGAGGTGCTTCGGGTTGTAAAACTGGTGACACAGGAAACGCTCAAAACATAGACCCTAAGAAGACTCAGTGTTCTTGTACTTAAGTCGGCGTTGTGTCTCTTATATTTAATTCCGATGCAATTTCTGTGTTTCATCGTCAATGGGAAAGTCCAAGGGATACAGTAACCCTGCAGAGGTGCATCGGAATGTAAAACTGGTGACACAGCAAGCGCTCATAACATAGACCCTAAGAAGACTCAGTTTTCTTGTACTTAAGTCGGCATTGTGTCATTTATATTTAATTCCGATGCAATTTCTGTGTTTCTTCGTCAATGTGAAGGTCCAAGGGATACAGTAAACCTGCAGAGGTGCATCGGAATGTAAAACTGGTGACACAGGACATGCTCAAAACATAGACAGTAGGAAGACTCAGTCTTCCTGTACCTAAGTCAGCATTGTGTCTCTTATATTTAATTCCGATGCAATTTCTGTGTTTCGTCGCCCATGGGACGGTCCAATGGATACAGTAAACCTGCAGAGGTGCATCGGAATGTAAAACTGGTGACACAGGAAACGCTCAAAACATAGACCGTAAGAAAACTCAGTTTTCTTGTACTTAACTCAACGTTGTGTCTCTTATATTTAATTCCGATGCTATTTCTCTGTTTCATCGTCAATGGGAAGGTCCAATGGATACAGTAAACCTGCAGAGGTGGATCGGAATGTAAAACTGGTGACACAGGAAACGCTCAGACATAGGCAGTAGGTAGACTCAGTCTACCTGTACTTAAGTCGGAATTGTGTCTCTTATATTTAATTCCGATGCAATTTCTGTGATTCATCGTCAATGGGAAGATCCAAGGGATACAGTAAACCTGCAGAGGTGCATCGGAATGTTAAATTGGAGACACAGGAAACGCTCAAATATTAGACGGTAGGAATACTCAGTCTTCCTGTTCTTAAGTCGGCATTGTGTCTCTTATATTTAAATCCGATGCAATTTCTGTGTTTTGTCGTCAATGGGAAGGTGAAAGGGATACAGCAAACCTGCAGAGTTGCATCGGAATGTAAAACTGGTGACACAGGAAACGCTCAAAACATAGACAGTTGGATGACTTTGTCTTCCTGTACTTAAGACGACAATGTGTCTCTTATATTTAATTCCGATGCAATTTCTGTGTTTCATCGTCAATGGGAAGGTCCCTGGGATACAGTAAACCTACAGAGTTGGATCGGAATGTAAAACTGGTGACACAGGAAACGCTCAAAACATAGATAGTAGGAAGACTCAGCCTTCCTGTCCTTAAGTCGGCATTGTGTCTCTTATATTTAATTCCGATGCTATTTCTGTGTTTCATCGTCAATGGGAAGGTCCAATGGATACAGTAAACCTGCAGAGGTGGATGGGAATGTAAAACTGGTGACACAGGAAACGCTCAAAACATAGACAGTAGGAAGACTCAGTCTTCCTGTACTGAAGTCGGCATTGTGTCATATATTTAATTCAGATGCAATTTCTATGTTTTTTCGTCAATGGGAAGGTCCAAGGGATACAGTAACCCTGCGGAAGTGCATCGGAATGTAAAACTGGTGACGCACTAAGCGCTCATAACATAGACCCTATGAAGACTCAGTTTTCTTGTACTTAAGTCGGCATTGTGTCTTTTATATTTAATTCCTATGCAATTTCTGTGATTCATCGTCACTGTGAAGGTGCAATGGATACAGTAAACCTGCAGAGGTGCATCGGAATGTAAAACTGGTGACACTGGAAACGCTAAAATCATAGACCGTAAGAAGACTCAGTTTTCTTGTACTTAAGTGAACATTGTTTCTCCTATATTTAATTCCGATGTAATTTCTGTGTTTCATCGTCAATGGGAAGGTCGCATGGATACAGTAAACCTGCAGAGGTGCATCGGAATGTAAAACTGGTGACGCAGGAAACGCTCAAAATTTAGACAGTAGGAAGACTCAATGTTCCATTACTTAAGTCGGCAATGTGTCTCTTATATTTAATTCCGATGCAATTTCTGTGTTTCGTCGTCCATGGGAAGGTCCAATGGATACAGTAAACCTGCAGAGGTGCATCGGAATGTAATACTGGTGACACAGGATACGCTCAAAACATAGACCGTAAGAAAACTCAGTTTTCTTGTACTTAACTCAACGTTGTGTCTCTTGTATTTAATTCCGATGTAATTTCTGTGTTTCATCGTCCATGGGAAGGTCCAATGGATACAGTAAAACTGCAGAGGTGCATCGGAATGTGAAATTGGTGACGCAGGAAACGCTCAAATCATACACAGTAGGAAGACTCAATCTTCCTGTACTTAAGTCGGCATTGTGTCTCTTATATTTAATTCCGATGCAATTTCTGTGTTTCATCGTCAATGTGAAAATCCAAGGGATACAGTAAACCTGCAGAGGTGCATCGGAATGTAAACCTGGTGACTCAGGAAACGCTCAAAACATACACAGTAGGAAGACTCAGTCTTTCTGTACTTAAGTCGGCATTGTGTCTCTTATATTTAATTCCGATGCAATTTCTGTGTTTCATCGTCAATGGGAAGGTCCAAGGGATACAGTAACCCTGCAGAGGTGCATCGGAATGTAAAACTGGTGACACAGGAAGCGCTCATAACATAGACCCTAAGAAGACTCAGTTTTCTTGTACTTAAGTCAAAGTTGTGTCTCTTATATTTAATTCCGATGTAATTTCTGTGTTTCATCGTCAATGGGAAGGTCCAAGGGATACAGTAAACCTGCAGAGGTGCATCGGAATGTAAAACTGGTGACACAGGAAACGCTCAAAACATAGACAGTAGGAAGACTAAGCCTTCCTGTACTTAAGTGGGCATTGTGTCTCTTATATTTAATTCCGATGCAATTTCTGTGATTCATCGTCAATGGGAAGATCCAAGAGAAACAGTAAACCTGCAGAGGTGCATCGGAATGTAAAACTGGTGACACAGGAAACGCTCAAAACATAGACCGTAAGAAAACTCAGTTTTCTTGTACTTAACTCAACGTTGTGTCTCTTATATTTAATTCCGATGCTATTTCTCTGTTTCATCGTCAATGGGAAGGTCCAATGGATACAGTAAACCTGCAGAGGTGGATCGGAATGTAAAACTGGTGACACAGGAAACGCTCAAAACATAGACAGTAGGAAGACTCAGTCTTCCTGTACTTCAGTCGGCATTGTGTCTCTTGTATTTAATTCCGATGCATTTTCTGTGTTTCATCGTTAATGGGAAGGTCAAATGGATACAGTAAACCTGCAGAGGTGCATCGGAATGTAAAACTGTTGACACAGGAAACGCTCAAACATTGACAGTAGGAAGACTCAGTCTTCCTGTACCTAAGTCAGAATTGTGTCTCTTATATTTAATTCCGATGCAATTTCTGTGTTTCATCGTCAATGGGAAGGTCCAATGGATACAGTAAAACTGCAGAGGTGCATCGGAATGTAAAATTGGTGACGCAGGAAACGCTCAAATCATACACAGTAGGAAGACTCAATATTCCTGTACTTAAGTCGGCATTGTGTCTCTTATATTTAATTCCGATGCAATTTCTGTGTTTCATCGTCAATGTGAAAATCCAAGGGATACAGTAAACCTGCAGAGGTGCATCGGAATGTAAACCTGGTGACTCAGGAAACGCTCAAAGCATACACAGTAGGAAGACTCAGTCTCTCTGTACTTAAGTCGGCATTGTGTCTCTTATATTTAATTCCGATGCAATTTCTGTGTTTCATCGTCAATGGGAAGGTCCAAGGGATACAGTAACCCTGCAGAGGTGCATCGGAATGTAAAACTGGTGACACAGGAAACGCTCAAAACATAGACAGTAGGAAGACTAAGCCTTCCTGTACTTAAGTCGGCATTGTGTCTCTTATATTTAATTCCGATGCAATTTCTGTGTTTCATCGTCAATGTGACAATCCAAGGGATACAGTAAACCTGCAGAGGTGCATCGGAATGTAAACCTGGTGACTCAGGAAACGCTCAAAGCATACACAGTAGGAAGACTCAGTCTCTCTGTACTAAAGTCGGCATTGTGTCTCTTATATTTAATTCCGATGCAATTTCTGTGTTTCATCGTCAATGGGAAGGTCCATGGGATACAGTAACCCTGCAGAGATGCATCTTAATGTAAAACTGGTGACACAGGAAACGCTCAAAACATAGACAGTAGGAAGACTAAGCCTTCCTGTACTTAAGTCGGCATTGTGTCTCTTATATTTAATTCCGATGCAATTTCTGTGATTCATCGTCAATGGGAAGATCCAAGAGAAACAGTAAACCTGCAGAGGTGCATCGGAATGTAAAACTGGTGACACAGGAAACGCTCAAAACATAGACATTAGGAATACTCAGTCTCCGTGTACTTAAGTCGGCATTGTGTCTCTTATATTTAAATCCGATGCAATTTCTGTGTTTCGTCGTCAATGGGAAGGTGAAAGGGATACAGCAAACCTGCTGAGGTGCATCGGAATGTAAAACTGGTGACACAGGAAACGCTCAAAACATAGACAGTTGGATGACTTTGTCTTCCTGTACTTAAGACGACATTGTGTCTCTTATATTTAATTCCGATGCAATTTCTGTGTTTCATCGTCAATGGGAAGGTCAAAGGGATACAGTAAACCTGCAGAGGTGCTTCGGGATGTAAAACTGGTGACACAGAAAGCGTTCAAAACATAGACCCTAAGAAGACTCAGTGTTCTTGTACTTAAGTCGGCGTTGTATCTCTTATATTTAATTCCGATGCAATTTCTGTGTTTCTTCGTCAATGAGAAGGTCCAATGAATACAGTAAACCTGCAGAGGTGGATCGGAATGTAAAACTGGTGACACAGGAAACGCTCGAAACATAGACAGTAGGATGACTCATTCTTCCTGTACTTAAGTCGGCATTGTGTCTCTTATATTTAATTCCTATGCTTTTTCTGTGTTTCATCGTCAATGGGAAGGGCCAATGGATACAGTAAACCTGCAGAGGTGCATCGGAAAGTAAAACTGGTGACAGAGGAAACGCTCAAACATAGACAGTAGGTAGACTCAGTCTTCCTGTACTTAAGTCGGAATTGTGTCTCTTATATTTAATTCCGATGCAATTTCTGTGATTCATCGTCAATGGGAAGATCCAAGGGATACAGTAAACCTGCAGAGGTGCATCGGAATGTAAAATTGGAGACACAGGAAACGCTCAAAAAATAGACAGTAGGAATACTCAGTCTTCCTGTACTTAAGTCGGCATTGTGTCTCTTATATTTAAATCCGATGCAATTTCTGTGTTTCGTCGTCAATGGGAAGGTGAAAGGGATACAGCAAACCTGCAGAGGTGCATCGGAATGTAAAACTGGTGACACAGGAAACGCTCAAAACATAGACAGTTGGATGACTTTGTCTTCCTGTACTTAAGACGACATTGTGTCTCTTATATTTAATTCCGATGCAATTTCTGTGTTTCATCGTCAATGGGAAGGTCCCTGGGATACAGTAAACCTGCAGAGGTGGATCGGAATGTAAAACTGGTGACACAGGAAACGCTCAACATAGACAGTAGGAAGACTCATTCTTCGTGTACTTAAGTCGGCATTGTGACTCTTATATTTAATTCCGATGCAATTTCTGTGTTTCATCGTCAATGTGAAAATCCAAGGGATACAGTAAACCTGCAGAGGTGCATCGGAATGTAAACCTGGTGACTCAGGAAACGCTCAAAACATACACAGTAGGTAGACTCAGCCTTTCTGTACTTAAGTCTGCATTGTGTCTCTTATTTTTAATTCCGATGCAATTTCTGTGTTTCATCGTCAATGGGAAGGTCCAATGGATACAGTAAACCTGCAGAGGTGCATCGGAATATAAAACTGGTGACACAGGACACGCTCAGAAAATTGACAGTCGGAAGACTCAGTCTTCCTGTACCTAAGATTGAATAGTGTGTCCCTTATATTTAATTCCGATGCCATTTCTGTGTTTCATCGTCAATGTGAAAATCCAAGGGATACAGTAAACCTGCAGAGGTGCATCGGAATGTAAACCTGGTGACTCAGAAAACGCTCAAAACATAGACAGTAGGAAGACTCAGTCTTTCTGTACTTAAGTCTGCATTGTGTCTCTTATATTTAATTCCGATGCATTTTCTGTGTTTCATCGTCAATGGCAAGGTCCAATGGATGCAGTAAACCCGCAGAGGTGCATCGGAATGTAAAAATGGTGACACTGGAAACGCTCAAAACATAGACCGTAAGAAGACTCAGTTTTCTTGTACTTAAGTGAACGTTGTGTCTCTTATATTTAATTCCGATGTAATTTCTGTGTTTCATCGTCAATGGGAAGGTCCAATGGATACAGTAAACCTGCAGAGGTTCATCGGAATGTAAAACTGGTGACGCAGGAAACGCTCAAAGCATAGACAGTAGGAAGTCTCAATGTTCCATTACTTAAGTCGGCATTGTGTCTCTTATATTTAATTCCGATGCTATTTCTGTGGTTCATCGTCAATGGGAAGATCCAAGGGATACAGTAAACCTGCAGAGGTGCATCGGATAGTAAAAGTGGTGACACAGGAGACGCTCAAATCATAGACAGTAGGAAGACTCAGCCCTCCTGTTCTTAAGTAGGCGTTGTGTCTCTTATATTTAATTCCGATGCTATTTCTGTGTTTCATCGTCAATGGGAAGGTCCAATGGATACAGTACACCTGCAGACGTGGATCGGAATGCTAAACTGGTGACACAGGAAACGCTCAAAACATAGACAGTAGGAAGACTCAGTCTTCCTGTACTTCAGTCGGCATTGTGTCTCTTATATTTAATTCCGATGCATTTTCTGTGTTTCATCGTCAATGGGATGGACCAATGGATACAGTAAACCTGCAGAGGTGCATCGGAATGTGAAACTGGTGACACAGGAAACGCTCAAACATTGACAGTAGGAAGACTCAGTCTTCCTGTACTGAAGACGGCATTGTGTCATATATTTAATTCCGATGCAATTTCTGTGTTTTTTCGTCAATGGGAAGGTCCAAGGGATACAGTAACCCTGCAGCGGTGCATCGGAATGTAAAACTGGTGACACAGGAAGCGCTCATAACATAGACCCTAAGATGACTCAGTTTTCTTGTACTTAAGTCGGCATTGTGTCTTTTATATTTAATTCCTATGCAATTTCTGTGTTTCATCGTCACTGTGAAGGTGCAAGGGATACAGTAAAACTGCAGAGGTGCATCGGAATGTAAAACTGGTGAGACAGGACACGCTACAATCATAGACCGTAAGAAGACTCAGTTTTCTTGTACTTAAGTGAACGTTGTTTCTCTTATATTTAATTCCGATGTAATTTCTGTGTTTCATCGTCAATGGGAAGGTCCCATGGATACAGTAAACCTGCAGAGGTGCATCGGAATGTAAAACTGGTGACGCAGGAAACGCTCAAAATTTAGACAGGAGGAAGACTCAATGTTCCATTACTTAAGTCGGCAATGTGTCTCTTATTTTTAATTCCGATGCAATTTCTGTGGTTCATCGTCAATGGGAAGATCCAAGGGATACAGTAAACCTGCAGAGGTGCATCGGAATGTAAAAGTGGTGACACAGGAGACGCTCAAAACATAGACAGTAGGAAGACTCTGCCTTCCTGTACTTAAGTAGGCGTTATGTCTCTTATATTTAATTCCGATGCTATTTCTGTGTTTCATCGTCAATGGCAAGGTCCAAGGGATACAGTAAACCTGCAGAGGAGCATCGGAATGTCAAATTGGTGACGCAGGAAACGCTCAAAACATACACAGTAGGAAGACTCAATCTTCCTGTACTTAAGTCGGCATTGTGTCTCTTATATTTAATTCTGATGCAATTTTTGTGTTTCGTCGTCCATGGGAAGGTCCAATGGATACGGGAAACCTGCAGAGGTGAATCGGAGTGTAAAAATGGTGACACAGGAAACGCTCAAAACATAGACCGTAAGAAAACTCAGTTTTCTTGTACTTAACTCAACGTTGTGTCTCTTATATTTAATTCCGATGTAATTTCTGTGTTTCATCGTCAATGGGAAGGTCCAATGGATACAGTAAACCTGCAGAGGTGCATCGGAATGTAAAACTGGTGACGCAGGAAACGCTCAAAACATAGACAGTAGGAAGACTCAATGTTCCTGTACTTAAGACGGCATTGTGTCTCTTATATTTAATTCCGATGCAATTTCTGTGGTTCATCGTCAAAGCGAAGATCCAAGGGATACAGTAAAACTGCAGAGGTGCATCGGAATGTAAAATTGGTGACGCAGGAAACGCTCAAAACATACACAGTAGGAAGACAATCTTCCTGTACTTAAGTCGGCATTGTGTCTCTTATATTTAATTCCGATGCAATTTCTGTGTTTCATCGTCAATGTGAAAATCCAAGGGATACAGTAAACCTGCAGAGGTGCATCGGAATGTAAACCTGGTGACTCAGGAAACGCTCAAAACATACACAGTAGGAAGACTCAGTCTTTCTGTACTTAAGTCGGCATTGTGTCTCTTATATTTAATTCCGATGCAATTTCTGTGTTTCATCGTCTATGGGAAGGTCCAAGGGATACAGTAACCCTGCAGAGGTGCATCGGAATGTAAAACAGGTGACACAGGAAGCGCTAATAACATAGACTCTAAGAAGACTCAGTGTTCTTGTACTTAAGTCGGCGTTGTGTCTCTTATATTTAATTCCGATGCAATTTCTGTGTTTCATCGTCAATGTGAAAATCCAATGGATACAGTAAACCTGCAGAGGTGCATCGGAATGTAAATCTGGTGACGCAGGAAACGCTCAAAACATAGACAGTAGGAAGACTCAATCTTCCTGTACTTAAGTCGGCATTGTGTCTCTTATATTTAATTCCGATGCAATTTCTGTGTTTCATCGTTAATGTGAAAATCCAAGGGATACAGTAAACCTCCAGAGGTGCATCGGATTGTAAACCTTGGTGACTCAGGAAACGCTCAAAACATAGACAGTAGGAAGACTCAGTCTTTCTGTACTTAAGTCGGCATTGTGTCTCTTATATTTAATTCCGATGCAATTTCTGTGTTTCATCGTCAATGGGGAAGTCCAAGGGATACAGTAACCCTGCAGAGGTGCATCGGAATGTAAAACTGGTGACACAGCAAGCGCTCATAACATAGACCCTAAGAAGACTCAGTTTTCTTGTACTTAAGTCGGCATTGTGTCATTTATATTTAATTCCGATGCAATTTCTGTGGTTCATCGTCAATGCTAAGATCCAAGTCATACAGTAAACCTGCAGAGGTGCATCGGAATGTAAAAGTGGTGACACTGGAAACGCTCAAAATATAGATAGTAGGAAGACTCAGCCTTCCTGTACTTAAGTCGGCATTGTGTCTCTTATATTTCATTCCGATGCTATTTCTCTGTTTCATCGTCAATGTGAAGGTCCAATGGATACAGTAAACCCGCAGAGGTGCATCGGAATGTAAAACTGTTGACACAGGAAACGCTCAAACATTGACAGTAGGGAGACTCAGTCTTCCTGTACCTAAGTCAGAATTGTGTTTCTTACATTTAATTCCGATGCAATTTCTGTGTTTCATCGTCAATGGGAAGGTCCAATGGATACAGTAAAACTGCAGAGGTGCATCGGAATGTAAAATTGGTGACGCAGGAAACGCTCAAATCATACACAGTAGGAAGACTCAATATTCCTGTACTTAAGTCGGCATTGTGTCTCTTGTATTTAATTACGATGCAATTTCTATGTTTCATCGTCAATGTGAAAATCCAAGGGATACAGAAAACCTGCAGAGGTGCATCGGAATGTAAACCTGGTGACTCAGGAAACGCTCAAAGCATACACAGTAGGAAGACTCAGTCTCTCTGTACTTAAGTCGGCATTGTGTCTCTTATATTTAATTCCGATGCAATTTCTGTGTTTCATCGTCAATGGGAAGGTCCAAGGGATACAGTAACCCTGCAGAAGTGCATCGGAATGTAAAACTGGTGACACAGGAAACGCTCAAAACATAGACAGAAGGAAGACTAAGCCTTCCTGTACTTAAGTCGGCATTGTGTCTCTTATATTTAATTCCGATGCAATTTCTGTGTTTCATCGTCAATATGAAAATCCAAGGGATACAGTAAACCTGCAGAGGTGCATCGGAATGTAAACCTTGTGACTCAGGAAACGCTCAAAGCATACACAGTAGGAAGACTCAGTCTCTCTGTACTTAAGTCGGCATTGTGTCTCTTATATTTAATTCCGATGCAATTTCTGTGTTTCATCGTCAATGGGAAGGTCCAAGGGATACAGTAACCCTGCAGAGGTGCATCGGAATGTAAGACTGGTGACACAGGAAACGCTCAAAACATAGACAGTAGGAAGACTAAGCCTTCCTGTACTTAAGTCGGCATTGTGTCTCTTAAATTAATTCCGATGCAATTTCTGTGATTCATCGTCAATGGGAAGATCCAAGAGAAACAGTAAACCTGCAGAGGTACATCGGAATGTAAAACTGGTGACACAGGAAACGCTCAAGACATAGACATTAGGAATACTCAGTCTCCCTGTACTTAAGTCGCCATTGTGTCTCTTATATTTAAATCCGATGCAATTTCTGTGTTTCGTCGTCAATGGGAAGGTCAAAGGGATACAGTAAACCTGCAGAGGTGCTTCGGGATGTAAGACTGGTGACACAGGAAGCGTTCAAAGCATAGACCCTAAGAAGACTCAGTGTTCTTGTACTTAAGTCGGCGTTGTGTCTCTTATATTTAATTCCGATGCAATTTCTGTGTTTCTTCGACAATGACACGGTCCAATGAATACAGTAAACCTGCAGAGGTGGATCGGAATGTAAAACTGGTGACACAGGAAACGCTCGAAACATAGACAGTAGGATGACTCATTCTTCCTGTACTTAAGTCGGCATTGTGTCTCTTATATTTAATTCCTATGCTTTTTCTGTGTTTCATCGTCAATGGGAAGGGAGAATGGATACAGTAAACCTGCAGAGGTGCATCGGAAAGTAAAACTGGTGACACAGGAAACGCTCAAACATAGACAGTAGGTAGACTCAGTCTTCCTGTACTTAAGTCGGAATTGTGTCTCTTATATTTAATTCCGATGCAATTTCTGTGATTCATCGTCAATGGGAAGATCCAAGGGATACAGTAAACCTGCAGAGGTGCATCGGAATGTAAAATTGGAGACACAGGAAACGCTCAAAAATTAGACAGTAGGAACACTCAGTCTTCCTGTACTTAAGTCGGCATTGTGTCTCTTATATTTAAATGCGATGCAATTTCTGTGTTTTGTCGTCAATGGGAAGGTGAAAGGGATACAGCAAACCTGCAGAGTTGCATCGGAATGTAAAACTGGTGACACAGGAAATGCTCAAAACATAGACAGTTGGATGACTTTGTCTTCATGTACTTAAGACGACATTGTGTCTCTTATATTTAATTCCGATGCAATTTCTGTGTTTCATCGTCAATGGGAAGGTCCCTGGGATACAGTAAACCTACAGAGGTGGATCGGAATGTAAAACTGGTGACACAGGAAACGCTCAAAACATAGATAGTAGGAAGATTCAGCCTTCCTGTCCTTAAGTCGGCATTGTGTCTCTTATATTTAATTCCGATGCTATTTCTGTGTTTCATCGTCTATGGGAAGGTCCAATGGATACAGTAAACCTGCAGAGGTGGATGGGAATGTAAAACTGGTGACAGAGGAAACGCTCAAAACATAGACAGTAGGAAGACTCAGTCTTCCTGTACTGAAGTCGGCACTGTGTCATATATTTAATTCAGATGCAATTTCTATGTTTTTTCGTCACTGGGAAGGTCCAAGGGATACAGTAACCCTGCAGAAGTGCATCGGAATGTAAAACTGGTGACGCAGGAAGCGCTCATAACATAGACCCTATGAAGACTCAGTTTTCTTGTACTTAAGTCTTCATTGTGTCTTTTATATTTAATTCCTATGCAATTTCTGTGTTTCATCGTCACTGTGAAGGTGCAATGGATACAGTAAACCTGCAGAGGTGCATCGGAATGTAAAACTGGTGCCACTGGAAACGCTAAAATCATAGACCGTAAGAAGACTCAGTTTTCTTGTACTTAAGTGAACGTTGTTTCTCCTATATTTAATTCCGATGTAATTTCTGTGTTTCATCGTCAATGGGAAGGTCGCATGGATACAGTAAACCTGCAGAGGTGCATCGGAATGTAAAACTGGTGACGCAGGAAACGCTCAAAATTTAGACAGTAGGAAGACTCAATGTTCCATTACTTAAGCCGGCAATGTGTCTCTTATATTTAATTCCAATGCAATTTCTGTGGTTCATCGTCAATGGGAAGATCCAAGGGATACAGTAAACCTGCAGAGGTGCATCGGAATGTAAAAGTGGTGACACTGGAGACGCTCAAAACATAGACAGTAGGAAGACTCTGCCTTCCTGTTCTTAAGTAGGCGTTATGTCTCTTATATTTAATTCCGATGCTATTTCTGTGTTTCATCGTCAATGGGAAGGTCCAAGGATACAGTAAACCTGCAGAGGTGCATCGGAATGTAAAAGTGGTGACACAGGAGACGCTCAAAACATAGACAGTAGGAAGACTCTGCCTTCCTGTTCTTAAGTAGGCGTTATGTCTCTTATATTTAATTCTGATGCTATTTCTGTGTTTCATCGTCAATGGGAAGATCCAAGGGATACAGTAAACCTGCAGAGGTGCATCGGAATGTAAAACTGGTGACACAGGATACGCTCAAAACATAGACCGTAAGAAAACTCAGTTTTCTTGTACTTAACTCAACGTTGTGTCTCTTATATTTAATTCCGATGTAATTTCTGTGTCTCATCGTCAATGGGAAGGTCCAATGGACACAGTAAACCTGCAGAGGTGCATCGGAATGTAAAACTGGTGACGCAGGAAACGCTCAAAACATAGACAGTAGGAAGACTCAATGTTCCTGTACTTAAGACGGCATTGTGTCTCTTATATTTATTTCCGATGCAATTTCTGTGGTTCATCGTCAATGCGAAGATCCAAGGGATACAGTAAACCTGCAGAGGTGCATCGGAATGTAAAACTGGTGACACAGGAAACGCTCAAAACATAGATAGTAGGAAGACTCAGCCTTCCTGTACTTAAGTCGGCATTGTGTCTCTTATATTTAATTCCGATGCTATTTCTGTGTTTCATCGTCAATGGGAAGGTCCAATGGATACAGTAAACCTGCAGAGGTGGATGGGAATGTAAAACTGGTGACACAGGAAACGCTCAAAACATAGACAGTAGGAAGACTCAGTCTTCCTGTACTTCAGTCGGCATTGTGTCTCTTATATTTAATTCCGATGCATTTTCTGTGTTTCATCGTCAATGGGAAGGTCCAATGGATATAGTAAACCTGCAGAGGTGCATCGGAATGTAAAACTGTTGACACAGGAAACGCTCAAACATTGACAGTAGGAAGACTCAGTCTTCCTGTACCTAAGTCAGAATTGTGTCTCTTATATTTAATTCCGATGCAATTTCTGTGTTTCATCGTCCATGGGAAGGTCCAATGGATACAGTAAAACTGCAGAGGTGCATCGGAATGTAAAATTGGTCACGCAGGAAACGCTCAAATCATACACAATAGGAAGACTCAATCTTCCTGTACTTAAGTCGGCATTGTGTCTCTTATATTTAATTCCGATGCAATTTCTGTGTTTCATCGTCAATGTGAAAATCCAAGGGATACAGTAAACCTGCAGAGGTGCATCGGAATGTAAACCTGGTGACTCAGGAAACGCTCAAAACATACACAGTGCGAAGACTCAGTCTTTCTGTACTTAAGTCGGCATTGTGTCTCTTATATTTAATTCCGATGCAATTTCTGTGTTTCATCGGCAATGGGAAGGTCCAAGGGATACAGTAACCCTGCAGAGGTGCATCGGAATGTAAAACTGGTGACACAGGAAGCGCTCATAACATAGACCCTAAGAAGACTCAGTTTTCTTGTACTTAAGTCAAAGTTGTGTCTCTTATATTTAATTCAGGTGTAATTTCTGTGTTTCATCGTCAATGGGAAGGTCCAAGGGATACAGTAAACCTGCAGAGGTGCATCGGAATGTAAAACTGGTGACACAGGAAACGCTCAAAACATAGACAGTAGGAAGACTAAGCCTTCCTGTACTTGAGTGGGCATTGTGTCTCTTATATTTAATTCCGATGCAATTTCTGTGATTCATCGTCAATGGGAAGATCCAAGAGAAACAGTAAACCTGCAGAGGTGCATCGGAATGTAAAACTGGTGACACAGGAAACGCTCAAAACATAGACATTAGGAATACTCAGTCTCCCTGTACTTAAGTCGGCATTGTGTCTCTTATATTTAAATCCGATGCAATTTCTGTGTTTCGTCGTCAATGGGAAGGTCAAAGGGATACAGTAAACCTGCAGAGGTGCTTCGGGATGTAAAACTGGTGACACAGGAAGCGTTCAAAACATAGACCCTAAGAAGACTCAGTGTTCTTGTACTTAAGTCGGCGTTGTGTCTCTTATATTTAATTGCGATGCAATTTCTGTGTTTCATCGTCAATGGGAAAGTCCAAGGGATACAGTAACCCTGCAGAGGTGCATCGGAATGTAAAACTGGTGACACAGCAAGAGCTCATAACATAGACCCTAAGAAGACTCAGTTTTCTTGTACTTAAGTCGGCATTGTGTCATTTATATTTAATTCCGATGCAATTTCTGTGTTTCATCGTCAATGTGAAGGTCCAAGGGATACAGTAAACCTGCAGAGGTGCATCGGAATGTAAAACTGGTGACACAGGACATGCTCAAAACATAGACAGTAGGAAGACTCAGTCTTCCTGTACCTAAGTCAGCATTGTGTCTCTTATATTTAATTCCGATGCAATTTCTGTGTTTCGTCGCCCATGGGACGGTCCAATGGATACAGTAAACCTGCAGAGGTGCATCGGAATGTAAAACTGGTGACACAGGAAACGCTCAAAACATAGACCGTAAGAAAACTAAGTTTTCTTGTACTTAACTCAACGTTGTGTCTCTTATATTTAATTCCGATGCTATTTCTCTGTTTCATCGTCAATGGGAAGGTCCAATGGATACAGTAAACCTGCAGAGGTGGATCGGAATGTAAAACTGGTGACACAGGAAACGCTCAAAACATAGACAGTAGGAAGACTCAGTCTTCCTGTACTTCAGTCGGCATTGTGTCTCTTGTATTTAATTCCGATGCATTTTCTGTGTTTCATCGTCAATGGGAAGATCCAAGGGATACAGTAAACCTGCAGAGGTGCATCGGAATGTAAAATTGGAGACACAGGAAACGCTCAAAAATTAGACAGTAGGAATACTCAGTCTTCCTGTACTTAAGTCGGCATTGTGTCTCTTATATTTAAATGCGATGCAATTTCTGTGTTTTGTCGTCAATGGGAAGGTGAAAGGGATACAGCAAACCTGCAGAGTTGCATCGGAATGTAAAACTGGTGACACAGGAAACGCTCAAAACATAGACAGTTGGATGACTTTGTCTTCCTGTACTTAAGACGACATTGTGTCTCTTATATTTAATTCCGATGCAATTTCTGTGTTTCATCGTCAATGGGAAGGTCCCTGGGATACAGTAAACCTACAGAGGTGGATCGGAATGTAAAACTGGTGACACAGGAAACGCTCAAAACATAGATAGTAGGAAGATTCAGCCTTCCTGTCCTTAAGTCGGCATTGTGTCTCTTATATTTAATTCCGATGCTATTTCTGTGTTTCATCGTCTATGGGAAGGTCCAATGGATACAGTAAACCTGCAGAGGTGGATGGGAATGTAAAACTGGTGACAGAGGAAACGCTCAAAACATAGACAGTAGGAAGACTCAGTCTTCCTGTACTGAAGTCGGCATTGTGTCATATATTTAATTCAGATGCAATTTCTATGTTTTTTCGTCAATGGGAAGGTCCAAGGGATACAGTAACCCTGCAGAAGTGCATCGGAATGTAAAACTGGTGACGCAGGAAGCGCTCATAACATAGACCCTATGAAGACTCAGTTTTCTTGTACTTAAGTCTTCATTGTGTCTTTTATATTTAATTCCTATGCAATTTCTGTGTTTCATCGTCACTGTGAAGGTGCAATGGATACAGTAAACCTGCAGAGGTGCATCGGAATGTAAAACTGGTGACGCAGGAAACGCTCAAAATTTAGACAGTAGTAAGACTCAATGCTCCATTACTTAAGTCGGCAATGTGTCTCTTATATTTAATTCCGATGCAATTTCTGTGGTTCATCGTCAATGGGAAGATCCAAGGGATACAGTAAACCTGCAGAGGTGCATCGGAATGTAAAAGTGGTGACACAGGAGACGCTCAAAACATAGACAGTAGGAAGACTCTGCCTTCCTGTTCTTAAGTAGGCGTTATGTCTCTTATATTTAATTCCGATGCTATTTCTGCGTTTCATCGTCAATGGGAAGGTCCAAGGGATCCAGTAAACCTGCAGAGGTGCATCGGAATTTAAAAGTGGTGACACAGGAGACGCTCAAAACATAGACAGTAGGAAGACTCTGCCTTCCTGTTCTTAAGTAGGCGTTATGTCTCTTATATTTAATTCCGATGCTATTTCTGTGTTTCATCGTCAATGGGAAGATCCAAGGGATACAGTAAACCTGCAGAGGTGCATCGGAATGTAAAACTGGTGACACAGGATACGCTCAAAACATAGACCGTAAGAAAACTCAGTTTTCTTGTACTTAACTCAACGTTGTGTCTCTTATATTTAATTCCGATGTAATTTCTGTGTTTCATCGTCAATGGGAAGGTCCAATGGACACAGTAAACCTGCAGAGGTGCATCGGAATGTAAAACTGGTGACGCAGGAAACGCTCAAAACATAGACAGTAGGAAGACTCAATGTTCCTGTACTTAAGACGGCATTGTGTCTCTTATATTTATTTCCGATGCAATTTCTGTGGTTCATCGTCAATGCGAAGATCCAAGGGATACAGTAAACCTGCAGAGGTGCATCGGAATGTAAAACTGGTGACACAGGAAACGCTCAAAACATAGATAGTAGGAAGACTCAGCCTTCCTGTACTTAAGTCGGCATTGTGTCTCTTATATTTAATTCCGATGCTATTTCTGTGTTTCATCGTCAATGGGAAGGTCCAATGGATACAGTAAACCTGCAGAGGTGGATGGGAATGTAAAACTGGTGACACAGGAAACGCTCAAAACATAGACAGTAGGAAGACTCAGTCTTCCTGTACTTCAGTCGGCATTGTGTCTCTTATATTTAATTCCGATGCATTTTCTGTGTTTCATTGTCAATGGGAAGGTCCAATGGATACAGTAAACCTGCAGAGGTGCATCGGAATGTAAAACTGTTGACACAGGAAACGCTCAAACATTGACAGTAGGAAGACTCAGTCTTCCTGTACCTAAGTCAGAATTGTGTCTCTTATATTTAATTCCGATGCAATTTCTGTGTTTCATCGTCCATGGGAAGGTCCAATGGATACAGTAAAACTGCAGAGGTGCATCGGAATGTAAAATTGGTGACGCAGGAAACGCTCAAATCATACACAATAGGAAGACTCAATCTTCCTGTACTTAAGTCGGCATTGTGTCTCTTATATTTAATTCCGATGCAATTTCTGTGTTTCATCGTCAATGTGAAAATCCAAGGGATACAGTAAACCTGCAGAGGTGCATCGGAATGTAAACCTGGTGACTCAGGAAACGCTCAAAACATACACAGTAGGAAGACTCAGTCTTTCTGTACTTAAGTCGGCATTGTGTCTCTTATATTTAATTCCGATGCAATTTCTGTGTTTCATCGTCAATGGGAAGGTGCAAGGGATACAGTAACCCTGCAGAGGTGCATCGGAATGTAAAACTGGTGACACAGGAAGCGCTCATAACATAGACCCTAAGAAGACTCAGTTTTCTTGTACTTAGGTCAAAGTTGTGTCTCTTATATTTAATTCCGATGTAATTTCTGTGTTTCATCGTCAATGGGAAGGTCCAAGGGATACAGTAAACCTGCAGAGGTGCATCGGAATGTAAAACTGGTGACACAGGAAACGCTCAAAACATAGACAGTAGGAAGACTAAGCCTTCCTGTACTTGAGTGGGCATTGTGTCTCTTATATTTAATTCCGATGCAATTTCTGTGATTCATCGTCAATGGGAAGATCCAAGAGAAACAGTAAACCTGCAGAGGTGCATCGGAATGTAAAACTGGTGACACAGGAAACGCTCAAAACATAGACATTAGGAATACTCAGTCTCCCTGTACTTAAGTCGGCATTGTGTCTCTTATATTTAAATCCGATGCAATTTCTGTGTTTCGTCGTCAATGGGAAGGTCAAAGGGATACAGTAAACCTGCAGAGGTGCTTCGGGATGTAAAACTGGTGACACAGGAAGCGTTCAAAACATAGACCCTAAGAAGACTCAGTGTTCTTGTACTTAAGTCGGCGTTGTGTCTCTTATATTTAATTCCGATGCAATTTCTGTGTTTCATCGTCAATGGGAAAGTCCAAGGGATACAGTAACCCTGCAGAGGTGCATCGGAATGTAAAACTGGTGACACAGCAAGCGCTCATAACATAGACCCTAAGAAGACTCAGTTTTCTTGTACTTAACTCAACGTTGTGTCTCTTATATTTAATTCCGATGCTATTTCTCTGTTTCATCGTCAATGGGAAGGTCCAATGGATACAGTAAACCTGCAGAGGTGGATCGGAATGTAAAACTGGTGACACAGGAAACGCTCAAAACATAGACAGTAGGAAGACTCAGTCTTCCTGTACTTCAGTCGGCATTGTGTCTCTTGTATTCAATTCCGATGCATTTTCTGTGTTTCATCGTCAATGGGAAGGTCCAATGGATACAGTAAACCTGCAGAGGTGCATCGGAATGTAAAACTGTTGACACAGGAAACGCTCAAACATTGACAGTAGGAAGACTCAGTCTTCCTCTACCTAAGTCAGAATTGTGTCTCTTATATTTAATTCCGATGCAATTTCTGTGTTTCATCGTCAATGGGAAGGTCCAATGGATACAGTAAAACTGCAGAGGTGCATCGGAATGTAAAATTGGTGACGCAGGAAACGCTCAAATCATACACAGTAGGAAGACTCAATATTCCTGTACTTAAGTCGGCATTGTGTCTCTTATATTTAATTCCGATGCAATTTCTGTGTTTCATCGTCAATGTGAAAATCCAAGGGATACAGTAAACCCGCAGAGGTGCATCGGAATGTAAACCTGGTGACTCAGGAAACGCTCAAAGCATACACAGTAGGAAGACTCAGTCTCTCTGTACTTAAGTCGGCATTGTGTCTCTTATATTTAATTCCGATGCAATTTCTGTGTTTCATCGTCAATGGGAAGGTCCAAGGGATACAGTAACCCTGCAGAGGTGCATCGGAATGTAAAACTGGTGACACAGGAAACGCTCAAAAACATAGACAGTAGGAAGACTAAGCCTTCCTGTACTTAAGTCGGCATTGTGTCTCTTATATTTAATTCCGATGCAATTTCTGTGTTTCATCGTCAATGTGAAAATCCAAGGGATACAGTAAACCTGCAGAGGTGCATCGGAATGTAAACCTGGTGACTCAGGAAACGCTCAAAGCATACACAGTAGGAAGACTCAGTCTCTCTGCACTTAAGTCGGCATTGTGTCTCTAATATTTAATTCCGATGCAATTTCTGTGTTTCATCGTCAATGGGAAGGTCCAAGGGATACAGTAACCCTGCAGAGGTGCATCGGAATGTAAAACTGGTGACACAGGAAACGCTCAAAACATAGACAGTAGGAAGACTAAGCCTTCCTGTACTTAAGTCGGCATTGTGTCTCTTATATTTATTTCCGATGCAATTTCTGTGATTCATCGTCTATGGGAAGATCCAAGAGAAACAGTAAACCTGCAGAGGTGCATCGGAATGTAAAACTGGTGACACAGGAAACGCTCAAAACATAGACATTAGGAATACTCAGTCTCCCTGTACTTAAGTCGACATTGTGTCTCTTATATTTAAATCCGATGCAATTTCTGTGTTTCGTCGTCAATGGGAAGGTCAAAGGGATACAGTAAACCTGCAGAGGTGCTTCGGGATGTAAAACTGGTGACACAGGAAGCGTTCTAAACATAGACCCTAAGAAGACTCAGTGTTCTTGTATTTAAGTCGGCGTTGTGTCTCTTATATTTAATTCCGATGCAATTTCTGTGTTTCTTCGTCAATGAGAAGGTCCAATGAATACAGTAAACCTGCAGAGGTGGATCGGAATGTAAAACTGGTGACACAGGAAACGCTCGAAACATAGACAGTAGGATGACTCATTCTTCCTGTACTTAAGTCGGCATTGTGTCTCTTATATTTAATTCCTATGCTTTTTCTGTGTTTCATCGTCAATGGGAAGGGCCAATGGATACAGTAAACCTGCAGAGGTGCATTGGAAAGTAAAACTGGTGACAGAGGAAACGCTCAAACATAGACAGTAGGTAGACTCAGCCTTCCTGTACTTAAGTCGGAATTGTGTCTCTTATATTTAATTCCGATGCAATTTCTGTGATTCATCGTCAATGGGAAGATCCAAGGGATACAGTAAACCTGCAGAGGTGCATCGGAATGTAAAATTGGAGACACAGGAAACGCTCAAAAAATAGACAGTAGGAATACTCAGTCTTCCTGTACTTAAGTCGGCATTGTGTCTCTTATATTTAAATCCGATGCAATTTCTGTGTTTCATTGTCAATGGGAAGGTCCAACGGATACAGTAACCCTGCAGAGGTGCATCGGAATGTAAAACTGGTGACACAGGAAACGCTCAAAACATAGACAGTTGGATGACTTTGTCTTCCTGTACTTAAGACGACATTGTGTCTCTTATATTTAATTCCGATGCAATTTCTGTGTTTCATCGTCAATGGGATGGTCCCTGGGATACAGTAAACCTGCAGAGGTGGATCGGAATGTAAAACTGGTGACACAGGAAACGCTCAAACATAGACAGTAGGAAGACTCATTCTTCCTGTACTTAAGTCGGCATTGTGTCTCTTATATTTAATTCCGATGCAATTTCTGTGTTTCATCGTCAATGTGAAAATCCAAGGGATACAGTAAACCTGCAGAGGTGCATCGGAATGTAAACCTGGTGACTCAGGAAACGCTCAAAACATACACAGTAGGTAGACTCAGTCTTTCTGTACTTAAGTCTGCATTGTGTCTCTTATATTTAATTCCGATGCAATTTCTGTGTTTCATCATCAATGGGAAGGTCCAACGGATACAGTAACCCTGCAGAGGTGCATCGGAATGTAAAACTGGTGACACAGGAAGCGTTCAAAACATAGACCGTAAGAAGACTCAGTTTTCTTGTACTTATGTCACGTTGTGTCTCATATATTTTATTCCGATGTAATTTCTGTGTTTCATCGTCAATGGGAAGGTCCAATGGATACAGTAAACCTGCAGAGGTGCATCGGAATGTAAATCTGGTGACGCAGGAAACGCTCAAATTATAGACAGTAGGAAGACTCAGTCTTCCTGTACTTATGTCGGCATTCTGTCTCTTATATTTATTTCCGATGCAATTTCTGTGTTTCATCGTCAATTGGAAGATCCAAGGGATACAGTAAACCTGCAGAGGTGCATCGGAATGTAAAACTGGTGACACAGGAAACGCTCAAAACATACACAGTAGGAAGACTCAGTCTTTCTGTACTCAAGTCGGCATTGTGTCTCCTATATTTAATTCCGGTGCAATTTCTGTGTTTCATCGTCAATAGGAAGGTCGAAGGGATACAGTAACCCTGCAGAGGTGCATCGGAATGTAAAACTGGTGACACAGGAAGCGCTCATAACATAGACCCTAAGAAGACTCAGTTTTCTTGTACTTAAGTCAAAGTTGTGTCTCTTATATTTAATTCCGATGTAATTTCTGTGTTTCATCGTCAATGGGAAGGTCCAAGGGATACAGTAAACCTGCAGAGGTGCATCGGAATGTAAAATTGGTGACGCAGGAAACGCTCAAATCATACACAGTAGGAAGACTCAATATTCCTGTACTTAAGTCGGCATTGTGTCTCTTATATTTAATTCCGATGCAATTTCTGTGTTTCATCGTCAATGTGAAAATCCAAGGGATACAGTAAACCTGCAGAGGTGCATCGGAATGTAAACCTGGTGACTCAGGAAACGCTCAAAGCATACACAGTAGGAAGACTCAGTCTCTCTGTACTTAAGTCGGCATTGTGTCTCTTATATTTAATTCCGATGCAATTTCTGTGTTTCATCGTCAATGGGAAGGTCCAAGGGATACAGTAACCCTGCAGAGGTGCATCGGAATGTAAAACTGGTGACACAGGAAACGCTCAAAAACATAGACAGTAGGAAGACTAAGCCTTCCTGTACTTAAGTCGGCATTGTGTCTCTTATATTTAATTCCGATGCAATTTCTGTGTTTCATCGTCAATGTGAAAATCCAAGGGATACAGTAAACCTGCAGAGGTGCATCGGAATGTAAACCTGGTGACTCAGGAAACGCTCAAAGCATACACAGTAGGAAGACTCAGTCTCTCTGCACTTAAGTCGGCATTGTGTCTCTAATATTTAATTCCGATGCAATTTCTGTGTTTCATCGTCAATGGGAAGGTCCAAGGGATACAGTAACCCTGCAGAGGTGCATCGGAATGTAAAACTGGTGACACAGGAAACGCTCAAAACATAGACAGTAGGAAGACTAAGCCTTCCTGTACTTAAGTCGGCATTGTGTCTCTTATATTTATTTCCGATGCAATTTCTGTGATTCATCGTCTATGGGAAGATCCAAGAGAAACAGTAAACCTGCAGAGGTGCATCGGAATGTAAAACTGGTGACACAGGAAACGCTCAAAACATAGACATTAGGAATACTCAGTCTCCCTGTACTTAAGTCGACATTGTGTCTCTTATATTTAAATCCGATGCAATTTCTGTGTTTCGTCGTCAATGGGAAGGTCAAAGGGATACAGTAAACCTGCAGAGGTGCTTCGGGATGTAAAACTGGTGACACAGGAAGCGTTCTAAACATAGACCCTAAGAAGACTCAGTGTTCTTGTATTTAAGTCGGCGTTGTGTCTCTTATATTTAATTCCGATGCAATTTCTGTGTTTCTTCGTCAATGAGAAGGTCCAATGAATACAGTAAACCTGCAGAGGTGGATCGGAATGTAAAACTGGTGACACAGGAAACGCTCGAAACATAGACAGTAGGATGACTCATTCTTCCTGTACTTAAGTCGGCATTGTGTCTCTTATATTTAATTCCTATGCTTTTTCTGTGTTTCATCGTCAATGGGAAGGGCCAATGGATACAGTAAACCTGCAGAGGTGCATTGGAAAGTAAAACTGGTGACAGAGGAAACGCTCAAACATAGACAGTAGGTAGACTCAGCCTTCCTGTACTTAAGTCGGAATTGTGTCTCTTATATTTAATTCCGATGCAATTTCTGTGATTCATCGTCAATGGGAAGATCCAAGGGATACAGTAAACCTGCAGAGGTGCATCGGAATGTAAAATTGGAGACACAGGAAACGCTCAAAAAATAGACAGTAGGAATACTCAGTCTTCCTGTACTTAAGTCGGCATTGTGTCTCTTATATTTAAATCCGATGCAATTTCTGTGTTTCATTGTCAATGGGAAGGTCCAACGGATACAGTAACCCTGCAGAGGTGCATCGGAATGTAAAACTGGTGACACAGGAAACGCTCAAAACATAGACAGTTGGATGACTTTGTCTTCCTGTACTTAAGACGACATTGTGTCTCTTATATTTAATTCCGATGCAATTTCTGTGTTTCATCGTCAATGGGATGGTCCCTGGGATACAGTAAACCTGCAGAGGTGGATCGGAATGTAAAACTGGTGACACAGGAAACGCTCAAACATAGACAGTAGGAAGACTCATTCTTCCTGTACTTAAGTCGGCATTGTGTCTCTTATATTTAATTCCGATGCAATTTCTGTGTTTCATCGTCAATGTGAAAATCCAAGGGATACAGTAAACCTGCAGAGGTGCATCGGAATGTAAACCTGGTGACTCAGGAAACGCTCAAAACATACACAGTAGGTAGACTCAGTCTTTCTGTACTTAAGTCTGCATTGTGTCTCTTATATTTAATTCCGATGCAATTTCTGTGTTTCATCATCAATGGGAAGGTCCAACGGATACAGTAACCCTGCAGAGGTGCATCGGAATGTAAAACTGGTGACACAGGAAGCGTTCAAAACATAGACCGTAAGAAGACTCAGTTTTCTTGTACTTATGTCACGTTGTGTCTCATATATTTTATTCCGATGTAATTTCTGTGTTTCATCGTCAATGGGAAGGTCCAATGGATACAGTAAACCTGCAGAGGTGCATCGGAATGTAAATCTGGTGACGCAGGAAACGCTCAAATTATAGACAGTAGGAAGACTCAGTCTTCCTGTACTTATGTCGGCATTCTGTCTCTTATATTTATTTCCGATGCAATTTCTGTGTTTCATCGTCAATTGGAAGATCCAAGGGATACAGTAAACCTGCAGAGGTGCATCGGAATGTAAAACTGGTGACACAGGAAACGCTCAAAACATACACAGTAGGAAGACTCAGTCTTTCTGTACTCAAGTCGGCATTGTGTCTCCTATATTTAATTCCGGTGCAATTTCTGTGTTTCATCGTCAATAGGAAGGTCTAAGGGATACAGTAACCCTGCAGAGGTGCATCGGAATGTAAAACTGGTGACACAGGAAGCGCTCATAACATAGACCCTAAGAAGACTCAGTTTTCTTGTACTTAAGTCAAAGTTGTGTCTCTTATATTTAATTCCGATGTAATTTCTGTGTTTCATCGTCAATGGGAAGGTCCAAGGGATACAGTAAACCTGCAGAGGTGCATCGGAATGTAAAACTGGTGACACAGGAAACGCTCAAAACATAGACAGTAGGAAGACTAAGCCTTCCTGTACTTAAGTCGGCAATGTGTCTCTTATATTTAAATCCGATGCAATTTCTGTGTTTCATCGTCAATGTGAAAATCCAAGGGATACAGTAAACCTGCAGAGGTGCATCGGAATGTAAACCTGGTGACTCATTAAACGCTCAAAGCATACACAGTAGGAAGACTCAGTCTCTCTGTACTTAAGTCGGCATTGTGTCTCTTATATTTAATTCCGATGCAATTTCTGTGTTTCATCGTCAATGGGAAGGTCCAAGGGATACAGTAACCCTGCAGAGGTGGATCGGAATGTAAATCTGGTGACACAGGAAACGCTCGAAACATAGACAGTAGGATGACTCATTCTTCCTGTACTTAAGTCGGCATTGTGTCTCTTATATTTAATTCCTATGCTTTTTCTGTGTTTCATCGTCAATGGGAAGGGCCAATGGATACAGTAAACCTGCAGAGGTGCATTGGAAAGTAAAACTGGTGACAGAGGAAACGCTCAAACATAGACAGTAGGTAGACTCAGTCTTCCTGTACTTAAGTCGGAATTGTGTCTCCTATATTTAATTCCGATGCAATTTCTGTGATTCATCGTCAATGGGAAGATCCAAGGGATACAGTAAACCTGCAGAGGTGCATCGAAATGTAAAATTGGAGACACAGGAAACGCTCAAAAAATAGACAGTAGGAATACTCAGTCTTCCTGTACTTAAGTCGGCATTGTGTCTCTTATATTTAAATCCGATGCAATTTCTGTGTTTCATTGTCAATGGGAAGGTCCAACGGATACAGTAACCCTGCAGAGGTGCATCGGAATGTAAAACTGGTGACACAGGAAACGCTCAAAACATAGACAGTTGGATGACTTTGTCTTCCTGTACTTAAGACGACATTGTGTCTCTTATATTTAATTCCGATGCAATTTCTGTGTTTCATCGTCAATGGGAAGGTCCATGGGATACAGTAAACCTGCAGAGGTGGATCGGAATGTAAAACTGGTGACACAGGAAACGCTCAAACATAGACAGTAGGAAGACTCATTCTTCCTGTACTTAAGTCGGCATTGTGTCTCTTATATTTAATTCCGATGCAATTTCTGTGTTTCATCGTCAATGTGAAAATCCAAGGGATACAGTAAACCTGCTGAGGTGCATCGGAATGTAAACCTGGTGACTCAGGAAACGCTCAAAACATACACAGTAGGTAGACTCAGTCTTTCTGTACTTAAGTCTGCATTGTGTCTCTTATATTTAATTCCGATGCAATTTCTGTGTTCATCGTCAATGGGAAAGTCCAACGGATACAGTAACCCTGCAGAGGTGCATCGGAATGTAAAACTGGTGACACAGGAAGCGTTCAAAACATAGACCGTAAGAAGACTCAGTTTTCTTGTACTTATGTCACGTTGTGTCTCATATATTTTATTTCGATGTAATTTCTGTGTTTCATCGTCAATGGGAAGGTCCAATGGATACAGTAAACCTGGAGAGGTGCATCGGAATGTAAATCTGGTGACGCAGGAAACGCTCAAATTATAGACAGTAGGAAGACTCAGTCTTCCTGTACTTATGTCGGCATTCTGTCTCTTATATTTATTTCCGATGCAATTTCTGTGTTTCATCGTCAATTGGAAGATCCAAGGGATACAGTAAACCTGCAGAGGTGCATCGGAATGTAAAACTGGTGACACAGGAAACGCTCAAAACATACACAGTAGGAAGACTCAGTCTTTCTGTACTTAAGTCGGCATTGTGTCTCCTATATTTAATTCCGGTGCAATTTCTGTGTTTCATCGTCAATAGGAAGGTCCAAGGGATACAGTAACCCTGCAGAGGTGCATCGGAATGTAAAACTGGTGACACAGGAAGCGCTCATAACATAGACCCTAAGAAGACTCAGTTTTCTTGTACTTAAGTCAAAGTTGTGTCTCTTATATTTAATTCCGATGTAATTTCTGTGTTTCATCGTCAATGGGAAGGTCCAAGGGATACAGTAAACCTGCAGAGGTGCATCGGAATGTAAAACTGGTGACACAGGAAACGCTCAAAACATAGACAGTAGGAAGACTCAGTCTTCCTGTACTTCAGTCGGCATTGTGTCTCTTATATTTAATTCCGATGCATTTTCTGTGTTTCATCGTCAATGGGAAGCTCCAATGGATACAGTAAACCTGCAGAGGTGCATCGGAATGTAAAACTGTTGACACAGGAAACGCTCAAACATTGACAGTAGGAAGACTCAGTCTTCCTGTACCTAAGTCAGAATTGTGTCTCTTATATTTAATTCCGATGCAATTTCTGTGTTTCATCGTCAATGGGAAGGTCCAATGGATACAGTAAAACTGCAGAGGTGCATCGGAATGTAAAATTGGTGACGCAGGAAACGCTCAAATCATACACAGTAGGAAGACTCAATATTCCTGTTCTTAAGTTGGCATTGCGTCTCTTATATTTAATTCCGATGCAATTTCTGTGTTTCATCGTCAATACGAGAATCCAATGGATACAGTAAACCTGCAGAGGTGCATCGGAATGTAAAACTGGTGACGCAGGAAACGCTCAAAACATAGACAGTAGGAAGACTCAATGTTCCATTACTTAAGTCGGCAATGTGTCTCTTATATTTAATTCCGATGCAATTTCTGTGGTTCATCGTCAATGGGAAGATCCTAGGGATACAGTAAACCTGCAGAGGTGCATCGGAATGTAAAAGTGGTGATACAGTTGACGCTCAAAACATAGACAGTAGGAAGACTCTGCCTTCCTGTTCTTAAGTAGGCGTTGTGTCTCTTATATTTAATTCCGATGCTATTTCTGTGTTTCATCATTAATGGGATGGTCCAAGGGATACAGTAAACCTGCAGAGGTGCATCGGAATGTAAAATTGGTGACGCAGGAAACGCTCAAAACATAGACAGTAGGAAGACTCAATCTTCCTGTACTTAAGTCGGCATTGTGTCTCTTATATTTAATTCCGATGCAATTTCTGTGTTTCATCGTTAATGTGAAAGTGCAAGGGATACAGTAACCCTGCAGAGGTGCATCGGAATGTAAAACTGGTGACACAGGAAGCGCTCATAACATAGACCCTAAGAAGACTCAGTTTTCTTGTACTTAAGTCGGCATTGTGTCATTTATATTTAATTCCGATGCAATTTCTGTGTTTCATCGTCAATGTGAAGGTCCAAGGGATACAGTAAACCTGCAGAGGTGCATCGGAATGTAAAACTGGTGACACAGGACATGCTCAAAACATAGACAGTAGGAAGACTCAATGTTCCTGTACTTAAGACGGCATTGTGTCTCTTATATTTAATTCCGATGCAATTTCTGTGGTTCATCGTCAATGCGAAGATCCAAGGGATACAGTAAACCTGCAGAGGTGCATCGGAATGTAAAAGTGGTGACACAGGAAACGCTCAAAATATAGATAGTAGGAGGACTCAGCCTTCCTGTACTTAAGTCGGCATTGTTTCTCTTATATTTAATTCCGATGCTGTTTTTCTCTGTTTCATCGTCAATGGGAAGGTCCAATGGATACAGTAAACCTGCAGAGGTGGATCGGAATGTAAAACTGGTGACACAGGAAACGCTCAAAACATAGACAGTAGGAAGACTCAGTCTTCCTGTACTTCAGTCGGCATTGTGTCTCTTATATTTAATTCCGATGCATTTTCTGTGTTTCATCGTCAATGGGAAGCTCCAATGGATACAGTAAACCTGCAGAGGTGCATCGGAATGTAAAACTGTTGACACAGGAAACGCTCAAACATTGACAGTAGGAAGACTCAGTCTTCCTGTACCTAAGTCAGAATTGTGTCTCTTATATTTAATTCCGATGCAATTTCTGTGTTTCATCGTCAATGGGAAGGTCCAATGGATACAGTAAAACTGCAGAGGTGCATCGGAATGTAAAATTGGTGACGCAGGAAACGCTCAAATCATACATAGTAGGAAGACTCAATATTCCTGTACTTAAGTTGGCATTGCGTCTCTTATATTTAATTCCGATGCAATTTCTGTGTTTCATCGTCAATGTGAAAATCCAAGGGATACAGTAAACCTGCAGATGTGCATCGGAATGTAAACCTGGTGACTCAGGAAACGCTCAAAGCATACACAGTAGGAAGACTCAGTCTCTCTGTACTTAAGTCGGCATTGTGTCTCTTATATTTAATTCCGATGCAATTTCTGCGTTTCATCGTCTATGGGAAGGTCCAAGGGATACAGTAACCCTTCAGAGGTGCATCGGAATGTAAAACTGGTGACACAGGAAACGCTTAAAAACATAGACAGTAGGAAGACTAAGCCTTCCTGTACTTAAGTCGGCATTGTGTCTCTTATATTTAATTCCGATGCAATTTCTGTGTTTCATCGTCAATGTGAAAATCCAAGGGATACAGTAAACCTGCAGAGGTGCATCGGAATGTAAACCTGGTGACTCAGGAAACGCTCAAAGCATACACAGTAGGAAGACTCAGTCTCTCTGTACTTAAGTCTGCATTGTGTCTCTTATATTTAATTGCGATGCAATTTCTGTGTTTCATCGTCAATGGGAAAGTCCAACGGATACAGTAACCCTGCAGAGGTGCATCGGAATGTAAAACTGGTGACACAGGAAGCGTTCAAAACATAGACCGTTAGAAGACTCAGTTTTCTTGTACTTATGTCACGTTGTGTCTCATATATTTTATTTCGATGTAATTTCTGTGTTTCATCGTCAATGGGAAGGTCCAATGGATACAGTAAACCTGGAGAGGTGCATCGGAATGTAAATCTGGTGACGCAGGAAACGCTCAAATTATAGACAGTAGGAAGACTCAGTCTTCCTGTACTTATGTCGGCATTCTGTCTCTTATATTTATTTCCGATGCAATTTCTGTGTTTCATCGTCAATTGGAAGATCCAAGGGATACAGTAAACCTGCAGAGGTGCATCGGAATGTAAAACTGGTGACACAGGAAACGCTCAAAACATACACAGTAGGAAGACTCAGTCTTTCTGTACTTAAGTCGGCATTGTGTCTCCTATATTTAATTCCGGTGCAATTTCTGTGTTTCATCGTCAATAGGAAGGTCCAAGGGATACAGTAACCCTGCAGAGGTGCATCGGAATGTAAAACTGGTGACACAGGAAGCGCTCATAACATAGACCCTAAGAAGACTCAGTTTTCTTGTACTTAAGTCAAAGTTGTGTCTCTTATATTTAATTCCGATGTAATTTCTGTGTTTCATCGTCAATGGGAAGGTCCAAGGGATACAGTAAACCTGCAGAGGTGCATCGGAATGTAAAACTGGTGACACAGGAAACGCTCAAAACATAGACAGTAGGAAGACTAAGCCTTCCTGCACTTAAGTGGGCATTGTGTCTCTTATATTTAATTCCGATGCAATTTCTGTGATTCATCGTCAATGGGAAGATCCAAGAGAAACAGTAAACCTGCAGAGGTGCATCGGAATGTAAAACTGGTGACAAAGGAAACGCTCAAAACATAGACTTTAGGAATACTCAGTCTCCCTGTACTTAAGTCGGCATTGTGTCTCTTATATTTAAATCCGATGCAATTTCTGTGTTTCGTCGTCAATGGGAAGGTCAAAGGGATACAGTAAACCTGCAGAGGTGCTTCGGGATGTAAAACTGGTGACACAGGAAGCGTTCAAAACATAGACCCTAAGAAGACTCAGTGTTCTTGTACTTAAGTCGGCGTTGTGTCTCTTATATTTAATTCCGATGCAATTTCTGTGTTTCATCGTCAATACGAGAATCCAATGGATACAGTAAACCTGCAGAGGTGCATCGGAATGTAAAACTGGTGACGCAGGAATCGCTCAAAACATAGACAGTAGGAAGACTCAATGTTCCATTACTTAAGTCGGCAATGTGTCTCTTATATTTAATTCCGATGCAATTTCTGTGGTTCATCGTCAATGGGAAGATCCAAGGGATACAGTAAACCTGCAGAGGTGCATCGGAATGTAAAAGTGGTGATACAGTTGACGCTCAAAACATAGACAGTAGGAAGACTCTGCCTTCCTGTTCTTAAGTAGGCGTTGTGTCTCTTATATTTAATTCCGATGCTATTTCTGTGTTTCATCATTAATGGGATGGTCCAAGGGATACAGTAAACCTGCAGAGGTGCATCGGAATGTAAAATTGGTGACGCAGGAAACGCTCAAAACATAGACAGTAGGAAGACTCAATCTTCCTGTACTTAAGTCGGCATTGTGTCTCTTATATTTAATTCCGATGCAATTTCTGTGTTTCATCGTTAATGTGAAAGTCCAAGGGATACAGTAACCCTGCAGAGGTGCATCGGAATGTAAAACTGGTGACACAGGAAGCGCTCATAACATAGACCCTAAGAAGACTCAGTTTTCTTGTACTTAAGTCGGCATTGTGTCATTTATATTTAATTCCGATGCAATTTCTGTGTTTCATCGTCAATGTGAAGGTCCAAGGGATACAGTAAACCTGCAGAGGTGCATCGGAATGTAAAACTGGTGACACAGGACATGCTCAAAACATAGACAGTAGGAAGACTCAATGTTCCTGTACTTAAGACGGCATTGTGTCTCTTATATTTAATTCCGATGCAATTTCTGTGATTCATCGTCAATGCGAAGATCCAAGGGATACAGTAAACCTGCAGAGGTGCATCGGAATGTAAAAGTGGTGACACAGGAAACGCTCAAAATATAGATAGTAGGAGGACTCAGCCTTCCTGTACTTAAGTCGGCATTGTTTCTCTTATATTTAATTCCGATGCTATTTCTCTGTTTCATCGTCAATGGGAAGGTCCAATGGATACAGTAAACCTGCAGAGGTGGATCGGAATGTAAAACTGGTGACACAGGAAACGCTCAAAACATAGACAGTAGGAAGACTCAGTCTTCCTGTACTTCAGTCGGCATTGTGTCTCTTATATTTAATTCCGATGCATTTTCTGTGTTTCATCGTCAATGGGAAGCTCCAATGGATACAGTAAACCTGCAGAGGTGCATCGGAATGTAAAACTGTTGACACAGGAAACGCTCAAACATTGACAGTAGGAAGACTCAGTCTTCCTGTACCTAAGTCAGAATTGTGTCTCTTATATTTAATTCCGATGCAATTTCTGTGTTTCATCGTCAATGGGAAGGTCCAATGGATACAGTAAAACTGCAGAGGTGCATCGGAATGTAAAATTGGTGACGCAGGAAACGCTCAAATCATACACAGTAGGAAGACTCAATATTCCTGTACTTAAGTTGGCATTGCGTCTCTTATATTTAATTCCGATGCAATTTCTGTGTTTCATCGTCAATGTGAAAATCCAAGGGATACAGTAAACCTGCAGATGTGCATCGGAATGTAAACCTGGTGACTCAGGAAACGCTCAAAGCATACACAGTAGGAAGACTCAGTCTCTCTGTACTTAAGTCGGCATTGTGTCTCTTATATTTAATTCCGATGCAATTTCTGCGTTTCATCGTCTATGGGAAGGTCCAAGGGATACAGTAACCCTGCAGAGGTGCATCGGAATGTAAAACTGGTGACACAGGAAACGCTCAAAACATAGACAGTAGGAAGACTAAGCCTTCCTGTACTTAAGTCGGCATTGTGTCTCTTATATTTAATTCCGATGCAATTTCTGTGTTTCATCGTCATTGTGAAAATCCAAGGGATACAGTAAACCTGCAGAGGTGCATCGGAATGTAAACCTGGTGACTCAGGAAACGCTCAAAGCATACACAGTAGGAAGACTCAGTCTCTCTGTACTTAAGTCGGCATTGTGTCTCTTATATTTAATTCCGATGCAATTTCTGTGTTTCATCGTCAATGGGAAGGTCCAAGGGATACAGTAACCCTGCAGAAGTGCATCGGAATGTAAAACTGGTGACACAGGAAACGCTCAAAACATAGACAGTAGGAAGACTAAGCCTTCCTGTACTTAAGTCGGCATTATGTCTCATATATTTAATTCCGATGCAATTTCTGTGATTCATCGTCAATGGGAAGATCCAAGAGAAACAGTAAACCTGCAGAGGTGCATCGGAATGTAAAACTGGTGACACAGGAAACGCTCAAAACATAGACATTAGGAATACTCAGTCTCCCTGTACTTAAGTCGGCATTGTGTCTCTTATATTTAAATCCGATGCAATTTCTGTGTTTCGTCGTCAATGGGAAGGTCAAAGGGGTACAGCAAACCTGCAGAGGTGCATCGGAATGTAAAACTGGTGACACAGGAAACGCTCAAAACATAGACAGTTGGATGACTTTGTCTTCCTGTACTTAAGACGACATTGTGTCTCTTATATTTAATTCCGATGCAATTTCTGTGTTTCATCGTCAATGGGAAGGTCCCTGGGATACAGTAAACCTGCAGAGGTGGATCGGAATGTAAAACTGGTGACACAGGAAACGCTCAAAACATAGACAGTAGGAAGACTCATTCTTCCTGTACTTAAGTCGGCATTGTGTCTCTTATATTTAATTCCGATGCAATTTCTGTGGTTCATCGTCAATGTGAAAATCCAAGGGATACAGTAAACCTGCAGAGGTGCATCGGAATGTAAACCTGGTGACTCAGGAAACGCTCAAAACATACACAGTAGGTAGACTCAGTCTTTCTGTACTTAAGTCTGCATTGTGTCTCTTATATTTAATTCCGATGCAATTTCTGTGTTTCATCGTCAATGGGAAGGTCCAAGGGATACAGTAACCCTGCAGAGGTGCATCGGAATGTAAAACTGGTGACACAGGAAGTGTTCAAAACATAGACCGTAAGAATACTCAGTTTTCTTGTACTTATGTCACGTTGTGTCTCATGTATTTTATTCCGATGTAATTTCTGTGTTTCATCGTCAATGGGAAGGTCCAATGGATACAGTAAACCTGCAGAGGTGCTACGGAATGTAAAACTGGTGACACAGGAAACGCTCAAAACATAGACAGTAGGAAGACTCAGTCTTTCTGTACTTAAGTCGGCATTGTGACTCTTATATTTAATTACGATGCAATTTCTGTGTATCTTCGTCAATGAGAAGGTCCAATGGATACAGTAAACTTGCAAAGGTGCATCGGAATGTAAAACTGGTGACACGGGAAACGCTCAAAACATAGACAGTAGGAAGACTCATTCTTCCTGTACTCAAGTCGTCATTGTGTCTCTTATATTAAATTCCTATGCATTTTCTGTGTTTCATCGTCAATGGGAAGATCCAATGGATACAGTAAACCTGCAGAGGTGGATCGGAATGCAAAACTGGTGACACAGGAAACGCTCAAAACATAGACAGTTGGAAGACTTTGACTTCCTGTACTTAAGACGACATTGTGTCTCTTATATTTAATTCCGATGCAATTTCTGTGTTTCATCGTCAATGGGAAGGTCCAAAGGATACAGTAAACCTGCAGAGGTGCATCGGTATGTAAAAGTGGTGACACAGGAGACGCTCAAAACATAGACAGTAGGAAGACTCAGTCTTTCTGTAATTAAGTCGGCATTGTGTCTCTTATATTTAATTCCGATGCAATTTCTGTGATTCATCGCCAATGGGAAGATCCAAGGGATACAGTAACCCTGCAGAGGTGCATCGGAATGTAAAACTGGTGACACAGGAAACGCTCAAAACATAGACAGTAGGAAGACTAAGCCTTCCTGTACTTAAGTCTGCATTGTGTCTCTTATATTTAATTCCGATGCAATTTCTGTGTTTCATCGTCAATGGGAAGGTCCAACGGATACAGTAACCCTGCAGAGGTGCATCGGAATGTAAAACTGGTGACACAGGAAGCGTTCAAAACATAGACCGTAAGAAGACTCAGTTTTCTTGTACTTATGTCACGTTGTGTCTCATATATTTTATTCCGATGTAATTTCTGTGTTTCATCGTCAATGGGAAGGTCCAATGGATACAGTAAACCTGCAGAGGTGCATCGGAATGTAAATCTGGTGACGCAGGAAACGCTCAAATTATAGACAGTAGGAAGACTCAGTCTTCCTGTACTTATGTCGGCATTCTGTCTCTTATATTTATTTCCGATGCAATTTCTGTGTTTCATCGTCAATTGGAAGATCCAAGGGATACAGTAAACCTGCAGAAGTGCATCGGAATGTAAAACTGGTGACACAGGAAACGCTCAAAACATACACAGTAGGATGACTCAGTCTTTCTGTACTTAAGTCGGCATTGTGTCTCCTATATTTAATTCCGGTGCAATTTCTGTGTTTCATCGTCAATAGGAAGGTCCAAGGGATACAGTAAACCTGCAGAGGTGCATCGGAATGTAAAACTGGTGACACAGGAAACGCTCAAAACATAGACAGTAGGAAGACTGAGCCTTCCTGTACTTAAGTGGGCATTGTGTCTCTTATATTTAATTCCGATGCAATTTCTGTGATTCATCAACAATGGGAAGATCCAAGAGAAACAGTAAAATTGCAGAGGTGCATCGGAATGTAAAACTGGTGACACAGGAAACGCTCAAAACATAGACATTAGGAATACTCAGTCTCCCTGTACTTAAGTCGGCATTGTGTCTCTTATATTTAAATCCGATGCAATTTCTGTGTTTCGTCGTCAATGGGAAGGTCAAACGGATACAGTAAACCTGCAGAGGTGCTTCGGGATGTAAAACTGGTGACACAGGAAGCGTTCAAAACATAGACCCTAAGAAGACTCAGTGTTCTTGTACTTAAGTCGGCGTTGTGTCTCTTATATTTAATTCCGATGCAATTTCTGTGTTTCATCGTCAATACGAGAATCCAATGGATACAGTAAACCTGCAGAGGTGCATCGGAATCTAAAACTGGTGACGCAGGAAACGCTCAAAACATAGACAGTAGGAAGACTCAATGTTCCATTACTTAAGTCGGCAATGTGTCTCTTATATTTAATTCCGATGCAATTTCTGTGGTTCATCGTCAATGGGAAGATCCAAGGGATACAGTAAACCTGCAGAGGTGCATCGGAATGTAAAAGTGGTGATACAGTTGACGCTCAAAACATAGACAGTAGGAAGACTCTGCCTTCCTGTTCTTAAGTAGGCGTTGTGTCTCTTATATTTAATTCCGATGCTATTTCTGTGTTTCATCATTAATGGGATGGTCCAAGGGATACAGTAAACCTGCAGAGGTGCATCGGAATGTAAAATTGGTGACGCAGGAAACGCTCAAAACATAGACAGTAGGAAGACTCAATCTTCCTGTACTTAAGTCGGCATTGTGTCTCTTATATTTAATTCCGATGCAATTTCTGTGTTTCATCGTTAATGTGAAAGTGCAAGGGATACAGTAACCCTGCAGAGGTGCATCGGAATGTAAAACTGGTGACACAGGAAGCGCTCATAACATAGACCCTAAGAAGACTCAGTTTTCTTGTACTTAAGTCGGCATTGTGTCATTTATATTTAATTCCGATGCAATTTCTGTGTTTCATCGTCAATGTGAAGGTCCAAGGGATACAGTAAACCTGCAGAGGTGCATCGGAATGTAAAACTGGTGACACAGGACATGCTCAAAACATAGACAGTAGGAAGACTCAATGTTCCTGTACTTAAGACGGCATTGTGTCTCTTATATTTAATTCCGATGCAATTTCTGTGGTTCATCGTCAATGCGAAGATCCAAGGGATACAGTAAACCTGCAGAGGTGCATCGGAATGTAAAAGTGGTGACACAGGAAACGCTCAAAATATAGATAGTAGGAAGACTCAGCCTTCCTGTACTTAAGTCGGCATTGTTTCTCTTATATTTAATTCCGATGCTATTTCTCTGTTTCATCGTCAATGGGAAGGTCCAATGGATACAGTAAACCTGCAGAGGTGGATCGGAATGTAAAACTGGTGAAACAGGAACCGCTCAAAACATAGACAGTAGGAAGACTCATTCTTCCTGTACTTCAGTCGGCATTGTGTCTCTTATATTTAATTCCGATGCATTTTCTGTGTTTCATCGTCAATGGGAAGCTCCAATGGATACAGTAAACCTGCAGAGGTGCATCGGAATGTAAAACTGTTGATACAGGAAACGCTCAAACATTGACAGTAGGAAGACTCAGTCTTCCTGTACCTAAGTCAGAATTGTGTCTCTTATATTTAATTCCGATGCAATTTCTGTGTTTAATCGTCAATGGGAAGGTCCAATGGATACAGTAAAACTGCAGAGGTGCAACGGAATGTAAAATTGGTGACGCAGGAAACGCTCAAATCATACACAGTAGGAAGACTCAATATTCCTGTACTTAAGTTGGCATTGCGTCTCTTATATTTAATTCCGATGCAATTTCTGTGTTTCATCGTCAATGTGAAAATCCAAGGGATACAGTAAACCTGCAGATGTGCATCGGAATGTAAACCTGGTGACTCAGGAAACGCTCAAAGCATACACAGTAGGAAGACTCAGTCTCTCTGTACTTAAGTCGGCATTGTGTCTCTTATATTTAAATCCGATGCAATTTCTGTGTTTCGTCGTCAATGGGAAGGTCAAAGGGATACAGCAAACCTGCAGAGGTGCATCGGAATGTAAAACTGGTGACACAGGAAACGCTCAAAACATAGACAGTTGGATGACTTTGTCTTCCTGTACTTAAGACGACATTGTGTCTCTTATATTTAATTCCGATGCAATTTCTGTGTTTCATCGTCAATGGGAAGGTCCCTGGGATACAGTAAACCTGCAGAGGTGGATCGGAATGTAAAACTGGTGACACAGGAAACGCTCAAAACATAGACAGTAGGAAGACTCATTCTTCCTGTACTTAAGTCGGCATTGTGTCTCTTATATTTAATTCCGATGCAATTTCTGTGTTTCATCGTCAATGTGAAAATCCAAGGGATACAGTAAACCTGCAGATGTGCATCGGAATGTAAACCTGGTGACTCAGGAAACGCTCAAAGCATACACAGTAGGAAGACTCAGTCTCTCTGTACTTAAGTCGGCATTGTGTCTCTTATATTTAATTCCGATGCAATTTCTGCGTTTCATCGTCTATGGGAAGGTCCAAGGGATACAGTAACCCTGCAGAGGTGCATCGGAATGTAAAACTGGTGACACAGGAAACGCTCAAAACATAGACAGTAGGAAGACTAAGCCTTCCTGTACTTAAGTCGGCATTGTGTCTCTTATATTTAATTCCGATGCAATTTCTGTGTTTCATCGTCAATGTGAAAATCCAAGGGATACAGTAAACCTGCAGAGGTGCATCGGAATGTAAACCTGGTGACTCAGGAAACGCTCAAAGCATACACAGTAGGAAGACTCAGTCTCTCTGTACTTAAGTCTGCATTGTGTCTCTTATATTTAATTGCGATGCAATTTCTGTGTTTCATCGTCAATGGGAAAGTCCAACGGATACAGTAACCCTGCAGAGGTGCATCGGAATGTAAAACTGGTGACACAGGAAGCGTTCAAAACATAGACCGTTAGAAGACTCAGTTTTCTTGTACTTATGTCACGTTGTGTCTCATATATTTTATTTCGATGTAATTTCTGTGTTTCATCGTCAATGGGAAGGTCCAATGGATACAGTAAACCTGGAGAGGTGCATCGGAATGTAAATCTGGTGACGCAGGAAACGCTCAAATTATAGACAGTAGGAAGACTCAGTCTTCCTGTACTTATGTCGGCATTCTGTCTCTTATATTTATTTCCGATGCAATTTCTGTGTTTCATCGTCAATTGGAAGATCCAAGGGATACAGTAAACCTGCAGAGGTGCATCGGAATGTAAAACTGGTGACACAGGAAACGCTCAAAACATACACAGTAGGAAGACTCAGTCTTTCTGTACTTAAGTCGGCATTGTGTCTCCTATATTTAATTCCGGTGCAATTTCTGTGTTTCATCGTCAATAGGAAGGTCCAAGGGATACAGTAACCCTGCAGAGGTGCATCGGAATGTAAAACTGGTGACACAGGAAGCGCTCATAACATAGACCCTAAGAAGACTCAGTTTTCTTGTACTTAAGTCAAAGTTGTGTCTCTTATATTTAATTCCGATGTAATTTCTGTGTTTCATCGTCAATGGGAAGGTCCAAGGGATACAGTAAACCTGCAGAGGTGCATCGGAATGTAAAACTGGTGACACAGGAAACGCTCAAAACATAGACAGTAGGAAGACTAAGCCTTCCTGCACTTAAGTGGGCATTGTGTCTCTTATATTTAATTCCGATGCAATTTCTGTGATTCATCGTCAATGGGAAGATCCAAGAGAAACAGTAAACCTGCAGAGGTGCATCGGAATGTAAAACTGGTGACAAAGGAAACGCTCAAAACATAGACTTTAGGAATACTCAGTCTCCCTGTACTTAAGTCGGCATTGTGTCTCTTATATTTAAATCCGATGCAATTTCTGTGTTTCGTCGTCAATGGGAAGGTCAAAGGGATACAGTAAACCTGCAGAGGTGCTTCGGGATGTAAAACTGGTGACACAGGAAGCGTTCAAAACATAGACCCTAAGAAGACTCAGTGTTCTTGTACTTAAGTCGGCGTTGTGTCTCTTATATTTAATTCCGATGCAATTTCTGTGTTTCATCGTCAATACGAGAATCCAATGGATACAGTAAACCTGCAGAGGTGCATCGGAATGTAAAACTGGTGACGCAGGAATCGCTCAAAACATAGACAGTAGGAAGACTCAATGTTCCATTACTTAAGTCGGCAATGTGTCTCTTATATTTAATTCCGATGCAATTTCTGTGGTTCATCGTCAATGGGAAGATCCAAGGGATACAGTAAACCTGCAGAGGTGCATCGGAATGTAAAAGTGGTGATACAGTTGACGCTCAAAACATAGACAGTAGGAAGACTCTGCCTTCCTGTTCTTAAGTAGGCGTTGTGTCTCTTATATTTAATTCCGATGCTATTTCTGTGTTTCATCATTAATGGGATGGTCCAAGGGATACAGTAAACCTGCAGAGGTGCATCGGAATGTAAAATTGGTGACGCAGGAAACGCTCAAAACATAGACAGTAGGAAGACTCAATCTTCCTGTACTTAAGTCGGCATTGTGTCTCTTATATTTAATTCCGATGCAATTTCTGTGTTTCATCGTTAATGTGAAAGTCCAAGGGATACAGTAACCCTGCAGAGGTGCATCGGAATGTAAAACTGGTGACACAGGAAGCGCTCATAACATAGACCCTAAGAAGACTCAGTTTTCTTGTACTTAAGTCGGCATTGTGTCATTTATATTTAATTCCGATGCAATTTCTGTGTTTCATCGTCAATGTGAAGGTCCAAGGGATACAGTAAACCTGCAGAGGTGCATCGGAATGTAAAACTGGTGACACAGGACATGCTCAAAACATAGACAGTAGGAAGACTCAATGTTCCTGTACTTAAGACGGCATTGTGTCTCTTATATTTAATTCCGATGCAATTTCTGTGATTCATCGTCAATGCGAAGATCCAAGGGATACAGTAAACCTGCAGAGGTGCATCGGAATGTAAAAGTGGTGACACAGGAAACGCTCAAAATATAGATAGTAGGAAGACTCAGCCTTCCTGTACTTAAGTCGGCATTGTTTCTCTTATATTTAATTCCGATGCTATTTCTCTGTTTCATCGTCAATGGGAAGGTCCAATGGATACAGTAAACCTGCAGAGGTGGATCGGAATGTAAAACTGGTGACACAGGAAACGCTCAAAACATAGACAGTAGGAAGACTCAGTCTTCCTGTACTTCAGTCGGCATTGTGTCTCTTATATTTAATTCCGATGCATTTTCTGTGTTTCATCGTCAATGGGAAGCTCCAATGGATACAGTAAACCTGCAGAGGTGCATCGGAATGTAAAACTGTTGACACAGGAAACGCTCAAACATTGACAGTAGGAAGACTCAGTCTTCCTGTACCTAAGTCAGAATTGTGTCTCTTATATTTAATTCCGATGCAATTTCTGTGTTTCATCGTCAATGGGAAGGTCCAATGGATACAGTAAAACTGCAGAGGTGCATCGGAATGTAAAATTGGTGACGCAGGAAACGCTCAAATCATACACAGTAGGAAGACTCAATATTCCTGTACTTAAGTTGGCATTGCGTCTCTTATATTTAATTCCGATGCAATTTCTGTGTTTCATCGTCAATGTGAAAATCCAAGGGATACAGTAAACCTGCAGATGTGCACCGGAATGTAAACCTGGTGACTCAGGAAACGCTCAAAGCATACACAGTAGGAAGACTCAGTCTCTCTGTACTTAAGTCGGCATTGTGTCTCTTATATTTAATTCCGATGCAATTTCTGCGTTTCATCGTCTATGGGAAGGTCCAAGGGATACAGTAACCCTGCAGAGGTGCATCGGAATGTAAAACTGGTGACACAGGAAACGCTCAAAACATAGACAGTAGGAAGACTAAGCCTTCCTGTACTTAAGTCGGCATTGTGTCTCTTATATTTAATTCCGATGCAATTTCTGTGTTTCATCGTCATTGTGAAAATCCAAGGGATACAGTAAACCTGCAGAGGTGCATCGGAATGTAAACCTGGTGACTCAGGAAACGCTCAAAGCATACACAGTAGGAAGACTCAGTCTCTCTGTACTTAAGTCGGCATTGTGTCTCTTATATTTAATTCCGATGCAATTTCTGTGTTTCATCGTCAATGGGAAGGTCCAAGGGATACAGTAACCCTGCAGAAGTGCATCGGAATGTAAAACTGGTGACACAGGAAACGCTCAAAACATAGACAGTAGGAAGACTAAGCCTTCCTGTACTTAAGTCGGCATTGTGTCTCATATATTTAATTCCGATGCAATTTCTGTGATTCATCGTCAATGGGAAGATCCAAGAGAAACAGTAAACCTGCAGAGGTGCATCGGAATGTAAAACTGGTGACACAGGAAACGCTCAAAACATAGACATTAGGAATACTCAGTCTCCCTGTACTTAAGTCGGCATTGTGTCTCTTATATTTAAATCCGATGCAATTTCTGTGTTTCGTCGTCAATGGGAAGGTCAAAGGGATACAGCAAACCTGCAGAGGTGCATCGGAATGTAAAACTGGTGACACAGGAAACGCTCAAAACATAGACAGTTGGATGACTTTGTCTTCCTGTACTTAAGACGAGATTGTGTCTCTTATATTTAATTCCGATGCAATTTCTGTGTTTCATCGTCAATGGGAAGGTCCCTGGGATACAGTAAACCTGCAGAGGTGGATCGGAATGTAAAACTGGTGACACAGGAAACGCTCAAAACATAGACAGTAGGAAGACTCATTCTTCCTGTACTTAAGTCGGCATTGTGTCTCTTATATTTAATTCCGATGCAATTTCTGTGGTTCATCGTCAATGTGAAAATCCAAGGGATACAGTAAACCTGCAGAGGTGCATCGGAATGTAAACCTGGTGACTCAGGAAACGCTCAAAACATACACAGTAGGTAGACTCAGTCTTTCTGTACTTAAGTCTGCATTGTGTCTCTTATATTTAATTCCGATGCAATTTCTGTGTTTCATCGTCAATGGGAAGGTCCAAGGGATACAGTAACCCTGCAGAGGTGCATCGGAATGTAAAACTGGTGACACAGGAAGTGTTCAAAACATAGACCGTAAGAATACTCAGTTTTCTTGTACTTATGTCACGTTGTGTCTCATGTATTTTATTCCGATGTAATTTCTGTGTTTCATCGTCAATGGGAAGGTCCAATGGATACAGTAAACCTGCAGAGGTGCATCGGAATGTAAAACTGGTGACACAGGAAACGCTCAAAACATAGACAGTAGGAAGACTCAGTCTTTCTGTACTTAAGTCGGCATTGTGACTCTTATATTTAATTCCGATGCAATTTCTGTGTATCTTCGTCAATGAGAAGGTCCAATGGATACAGTAAACTTGCAAAGGTGCATCGGAATGTAAAACTGGTGACACGGGAAACGCTCAAAACATAGACAGTAGGAAGACTCATTCTTCCTGTACTCAAGTCGTCATTGTGTCTCTTATATTAAATTCCTATGCATTTTCTGTGTTTCATCGTCAATGGGAAGATCCAATGGATACAGTAAACCTGCAGAGGTGGATCGGAATGCAAAACTGGTGACACAGGAAACGCTCAAAACATAGACAGTTGGAAGACTTTGACTTCCTGTACTTAAGACGACATTGTGTCTCTTATATTTAATTCCGATGCAATTTCTGTGTTTCATCGTCAATGGGAAGGTCCAAGGGATACAGTAAACCTGCAGAGGTGCATCGGTATGTAAAAGTGGTGACACAGGAGACGCTCAAAACATAGACAGTAGGAAGACTCAGTCTTTCTGTAATTAAGTCGGCATTGTGTCTCTTATATTTAATTCCGATGCAATTTCTGTGATTCATCGCCAATGGGAAGATCCAAGGGATACAGTAACCCTGCAGAGGTGCATCGGAATGTAAAACTGGTGACACAGGAAACGCTCAAAACATAGACAGTAGGAAGACTAAGCCTTCCTGTACTTAAGTCTGCATTGTGTCTCTTATATTTAATTCCGATGCAATTTCTGTGTTTCATCGTCAATGGGAAGGTCCAACGGATACAGTAACCCTGCAGAGGTGCATCGGAATGTAAAACTGGTGACACAGGAAGCGTTCAAAACATAGACCGTAAGAAGACTCAGTTTTCTTGTACTTATGTCACGTTGTGTCTCATATATTTTATTCCGATGTAATTTCTGTGTTTCATCGCCAATGGGAAGGTCCAATGGATACAGTAAACCTGCAGAGGTGCATCGGAATGTAAATCTGGTGACGCAGGAAACGCTCAAATTATAGACAGTAGGAAGACTCAGTCTTCCTGTACTTATGTCGGCATTCTGTCTCTTATATTTATTTCCGATGCAATTTCTGTGTTTCATCGTCAATTGGAAGATCCAAGGGATACAGTAAACCTGCAGAGGTGCATCGGAATGTAAAACTGGTGACACAGGAAACGCTCAAAACATACACAGTAGGATGACTCAGTCTTTCTGTACTTAAGTCGGCATTGTGTCTCCTATATTTAATTCCGGTGCAATTTCTGTGTTTCATCGTCAATAGGAAGGTCCAAGGGATACAGTAAACCTGCAGAGGTGCATCGGAATGTAAAACTGGTGACACAGGAAACGCTCAAAACATAGACAGTAGGAAGACTGAGCCTTCCTGTACTTAAGTGGGCATTGTGTCTCTTATATTTAATTCCGATGCAATTTCTGTGATTCATCAACAATGGGAAGATCCAAGAGAAACAGTAAAATTGCAGAGGTGCATCGGAATGTAAAACTGGTGACACAGGAAACGCTCAAAACATAGACATTAGGAATACTCAGTCTCCCTGTACTTAAGTCGGCATTGTGTCTCTTATATTTAAATCCGATGCAATTTCTGTGTTTCGTCGTCAATGGGAAGGTCAAACGGATACAGTAAACCTGCAGAGGTGCTTCGGGATGTAAAACTGGTGACACAGGAAGCGTTCAAAACATAGACCCTAAGAAGACTCAGTGTTCTTGTACTTAAGTCGGCGTTGTGTCTCTTATATTTAATTCCGATGCAATTTCTGTGTTTCATCGTCAATACGAGAATCCAATGGATACAGTAAACCTGCAGAGGTGCATCGGAATGTAAAACTGGTGACGCAGGAAACGCTCAAAACATAGACAGTAGGAAGACTCAATGTTCCATTACTTAAGTCGGCAATGTGTCTCTTATATTTAATTCCGATGCAATTTCTGTGGTTCATCGTCAATGGGAAGATCCAAGGGATACAGTAAACCTGCAGAGGTGCATCGGAATGTAAAAGTGGTGATACAGTTGACGCTCAAAACATAGACAGTAGGAAGACTCTGCCTTCCTGTTCTTAAGTAGGCGTTGTGTCTCTTATATTTAATTCCGATGCTATTTCTGTGTTTCATCATTAATGGGATGGTCCAAGGGATACAGTAAACCTGCAGAGGTGCATCGGAATGTAAAATTGGTGACGCAGGAAACGCTCAAAACATAGACAGTAGGAAGACTCAATCTTCCTGTACTTAAGTCGGCATTGTGTCTCTTATATTTAATTCCGATGCAATTTCTGTGTTTCATCGTTAATGTGAAAGTGCAAGGGATACAGTAACCCTGCAGAGGTGCATCGGAATGTAAAACTGGTGACACAGGAAGCGCTCATAACATAGACCCTAAGAAGACTCAGTTTTCTTGTACTTAAGTCGGCATTGTGTCATTTATATTTAATTCCGATGCAATTTCTGTGTTTCATCGTCAATGTGAAGGTCCAAGGGATACAGTAAACCTGCAGAGGTGCATCGGAATGTAAAACTGGTGACACAGGACATGCTCAAAACATAGACAGTAGGAAGACTCAATGTTCCTGTACTTAAGACGGCATTGTGTCTCTTATATTTAATTCCGATGCAATTTCTGTGGTTCATCGTCAATGCGAAGATCCAAGGGATACAGTAAACCTGCAGAGGTGCATCGGAATGTAAAAGTGGTGACACAGGAAACGCTCAAAATATAGATAGTAGGAAGACTCAGCCTTCCTGTACTTAAGTCGGCATTGTTTCTCTTATATTTAATTCCGATGCTATTTCTCTGTTTCATCGTCAATGGGAAGGTCCAATGGATACAGTAAACCTGCAGAGGTGGATCGGAATGTAAAACTGGTGAAACAGGAACCGCTCAAAACATAGACAGTATTAAGACTCATTCTTCCTGTACTTCAGTCGGCATTGTGTCTCTTATATTTAATTCCGATGCATTTTCTGTGTTTCATCGTCAATGGGAAGCTCCAATGGATACAGTAAACCTGCAGAGGTGCATCGGAATGTAAAACTGTTGATACAGGAAACGCTCAAACATTGACAGTAGGAAGACTCAGTCTTCCTGTACCTAAGTCAGAATTGTGTCTCTTATATTTAATTCCGATGCAATTTCTGTGTTTAATCGTCAATGGGAAGGTCCAATGGATACAGTAAAACTGCAGAGGTGCAACGGAATGTAAAATTGGTGACGCAGGAAACGCTCAAATCATACACAGTAGGAAGACTCAATATTCCTGTACTTAAGTTGGCATTGCGTCTCTTATATTTAATTCCGATGCAATTTCTGTGTTTCATCGTCAATGTGAAAATCCAAGGGATACAGTAAACCTGCAGATGTGCATCGGAATGTAAACCTGGTGACTCAGGAAACGCTCAAAGCATACACAGTAGGAAGACTCAGTCTCTCTGTACTTAAGTCGGCATTGTGTCTCTTATATTTAAATCCGATGCAATTTCTGTGTTTCGTCGTCAATGGGAAGGTCAAAGGGATACAGCAAACCTGCAGAGGTGCATCGGAATGTAAATCTGGTGACACAGGAAACGCTCAAAACATAGACAGTTGGATGACTTTGTCTTCCTGTACTTAAGACGACATTGTGTCTCTTATATTTAATTCCGATGCAATTTCTGTGTTTCATCGTCAATGGGAAGGTCCCTGGGATACAGTAAACCTGCAGAGGTGGATCGGAATGTAAAACTGGTGACACAGGAAACGCTCAAAACATAGACAGTAGGAAGACTCATTCTTCCTGTACTTAAGTCGGCATTGTGTCTCTTATATTTAATTCCGATGCAATTTCTGTGGTTCATCGTCAATGTGAAAATCCAAGTGATACAGTAAACCTGCAGAGGTGCATCGGAATGTAAACCTGGTGACTCAGGAAACGCTCAAAACATACACAGTAGGTAGACTCAGTCTTTCTGTACTTAAGTCTGCATTGTGTCTCTTATATTTAATTCCGATGCAATTTCTGTGTTTCATCGTCAATGGGAAGGTCCAAGGGATACAGTAACCCTGCAGAGGTGCATCGGAATGCAAAACTGGTGACACAGGAAGTGTTCAAAACATAGACCGTAAGAATACTCAGTTTTCTTGTACTTATGTCACGTTGTGTCTCATGTATTTTATTCCGATGTAATTTCTGTGTTTCATCGTCAATGGGAAGGTCCAATGGATACAGTAAACCTGCAGAGGTGCATCGGAATGTAAATCTGGTGACGCAGGAAACGCTCAAAATATAGACAGTAGGAAGAATCAGTCTTCCTGTACTTATGTCGGCATTGTGTCTCTTATATTTAATTCCGATGCAATTTCTGTGATTCATCGCCAATGGGAAGATCCAAGAGATACTGTAAACCTGCAGAAGTGCATCGGAATGTAAAACTGGTGACACAGGAAACGCTCAAAACATAGACAGTAGGAAGACTCTGTCTTTCTGTACTTAAGTCGGCATTGTGACTCTTATATTTAATTCCGATGCAATTTCTGTGTATCTTCGTCAATGAGAAGGTCCAATGGATACAGTAAACTTGCAAAGGTGCATCGGAATGTAAAACTGGTGACACAGGAAACGCTCAAAACATAGACAGTAGGAAGACTCATTTTTCCTGTACTCAAGTCGTCATTGTGTCTCTTATATTAAATTCCTATGCATTTTCTGTGTTTCATCGTCAATGGGAAGATCCAATGGATACAGTAAACCTGCAGAGGTGGATCGGAATGCAAAACTGGTGACACAGGAAACGCTCAAAACATAGACAGTTGGATGATTTTGACTTCCTGTACTTAAGACGACATTGTGTCTCTTATATTTAATTCCGATGCAATTTCTGTGTTTCATCGTCAATGGGAAGGTCCAAGGGATACAGTAAACCTGCAGAGGTGCATCGGTATGTAAAAGTGGTGACACAGGAGACGCTCAAAACATAGACAGTAGGAAGACTCAGTCTTTCTGTACTTAAGTCGGCATTGTGTCTCTTATATTTAATTCCGATGCAATTTCTGTGATTAATCGCCAATGGGAAGATCCAAGAGATACAGTAAACCTGCAGAGGTGCATCGGAATGTAAAACTGGTGACACAGGAAACGCTCAAATCATAGACATTACTAATACTCAGTCTCCCTGTACTTAAGTCGGCCTTGTGTCTCTTATATTTAAATCCGATGCAATTTCTGTGTTTAGTCGTCAATGGGAAGGTCAAACGGATACAGTAAACCTGCAGAGGTGCTTCGGGATGTAAAACTGGTGACACAGGAAGCGTTCAAAACATAGACCCTAAGAAGACTCAGTGTTCTTGTACTTAAGTAGGCGTTGTGTCTCTTATATTTAATTCCGATGCAATTTCTGTGTTTCATCGTCAATACGAGAATCCAATGGATACAGTAAACCTGCAGAGGTGCATCGGAATGTAAAACTGGTGACGCAGGAAACGCTCAAAACATAGACAGAAGGAAGACTCAATGTTCCATTACTTAAGTCGGCAATGTGTCTCTTATATTTAATTCCGATGCAATTTCTGTGGTTCATCGTCAATGGGAAGATCCAAGGGATACAGTAAACCTGCAGAGGTGCATCGGAATGTAAAAGTGGTGATACAGTTGACGCTCAAAACATAGACAGTAGGAAGACTCTGCCTTCCTGTTCTTAAGTAGGCGTTGTGTCTCTTATATTTAATTCCGATGCTATTTCTGTGTTTCATCATTAATGGGATGGTCCAAGGGATACAGTAAACCTGCAGAGGTGCATCGGAATGTAAAATTGGAGACGCAGGAAACGCTCAAAACATAGACAGTAGGAAGACTCAATCTTCCTGTACTTAAGTCGGCATTGTGTCTCTTATATTTAATTCCGATGCAATTTCTGTGTTTCATCGTTAATGTGAAAGTCCAAGGGATACAGTAACCCTGCAGAGGTGCATCGGAATGTAAAACTGGTGACACAGGAAGCGCTCATAACATAGACCCTAAGAAGACTCAGTTTTCTTGTACTTAAGTCGGCATTGTGTCATTTATATTTAATTCCGATGCAATTTCTGTGTTTCATCGTCAATGTGAAGGTCCAAGGGATACAGTAAACCTGCAGAGGTGCATCGGAATGTAAAACTGGTGACACAGGACATGCTCAAAACATAGACAGTAGGAAGACTCAATGTTCCTGTACTTAAGACGGCATTGTGTCTCTTATATTTAATTCCGATGCAATTTCTGTGGTTCATCGTCAATGCGAAGATCCAAGGGATACAGTAAACCTGCAGAGGTGCATCGGAATGTAAAAGTGGTGACACAGGAAACGCTCAAAATATAGATAGTAGGAAGACTCAGCCTTCCTGTACTTCAGTCGGCATTGTTTCTCTTATATTTAATTCCGATGCTATTTCTCTGTTTCATCGTCAATGGGAACGTCCAATGGATACAGTAAACCTGCAGAGGTGGATCGGAATGTAAAACTGGTGACACAGGAAACGCTCAAAACATAGACAGTAGGAAGACTCAGTCTTCCTGTACTTCAGTCGGCATTGTGTCTCTTATATTTAATTCCGATGCATTTTCTGTGTTTCATCGTCAATGGGAAGCTCCAATGGATACAGTAAACCTGCAGAGGTGCATCGGAATGTAAAACTGTTGACACAGGAAACGCTCAAACATTGACAGTAGGAAGACTCAGTCTTCCTGTACCTAAGTCAGAATTGTGTCTCTTATATTTAATTCCGATGCAATTTCTGTGTTTAATCGTCAATGGGAAGGTCCAATGGATACAGTAAAACTGCAGAGGTGCATCGGAATGTAAAATTGGTGACGCAGGAAACGCTCAAATCATACACAGTAGGAAGACTCAATATTCCTGTACTTAAGTTGGCATTGCGTCTCTTATATTTAATTCCGATGCAATTTCTGTGTTTCATCGTCAATGTGAAAATCCAAGGGATACAATAAACCTGCAGATGTGCATCGGAATGTAAACCTGGTGACTCAGGAAACGCTCAAAGCATACACAGTAGGAAGACTCAGTCTCTCTGTACTTAAGTCGGCATTGTGTCTCTTATATTTAAATCCGATGCAATTTCTGTGTTTCGTCGTCAATGGGAAGGTCAAAGGGATACAGCAAACCTGCAGAGGTGCATCGGAATGTAAAACTGGTGACACAGGAAACGCTCAAAACATAGACAGTTGGATGACTTTGTCTTCCTGTACTTAAGACGACATTGTGTCTCTTATATTTAATTCCGATGCAATTTCTGTGTTTCATCGTCAATGGGAAGGTCCCTGGGATACAGTAAACCTGCAGAGGTGGATCGGAATGTAAAACTGGTGACACAGGAAACGTTCAAAACATAGACAGTAGGAAGACTCATTCTTCCTGTACTTAAGTCGGCATTGTGTCTCTTATATTTAATTCCGATGCAATTTCTGTGGTTCATCGTCAATGTGAAAATCCAAGGGATACAGTAAACCTGCAGAGGTGCATCGGAATGTAAACCTGGTGACTCAGGAAACGCTCAAAACATACACAGTAGGTAGACTCAGTCTTTCTGTACTTAAGTCTGCATTGTGTCTCTTATATTTAATTCCGATGCAATTTTTGTGTTTCATCGTCAATGGGAAGGTCCAATGGATACAGTAAACCTGCAGAGGTGCATCGGAATGTAAATCTGGTGACGCAGGAAACGCTCAAAATATAGACAGTAGGAAGAATCAGTCTTCCTGTACTTATGTCGGCATTGTGTCTCTTATATTTAATTCCGATGCAATTTCTGTGATTCATCGCCAATGGGAAGATCCAAGAGATACTGTAAACCTGCAGAAGTGCATCGGAATGTAAAACTGGTGACACAGGAAACGCTCAAAACATAGACAGTAGGAAGACTCTGTCTTTCTGTACTTAAGTCGGCATTGTGACTCTTATATTTAATTCCGATGCAATTTCTGTGTATCTTCGTCAATGAGAAGGTCCAATGGATACAGTAAACTTGCAAAGGTGCATCGGAATGTAAAACTGGTGACACAGGAAACGCTCAAAACATAGACAGTAGGAAGACTCATTCTTCCTGTACTCAAGTCGTCATTGTGTCTCTTATATTAAATTCCTATGCATTTTCTGTGTTTCATCGTCAATGGGAAGGTCCAAGGGATACAGTAAACCTGCAGAGGTGCATCGGTATGTAAAAGTGGTGACACAGGAGACGCTCAAAACATAGACAGTAGGAAGACTCAGTCTTTCTGTACTTAAGTCGGCATTGTGTCTCTTATATTTAATTCCGGTGCAATTTCTGTGTTTCATCGTCAATAGGAAGGTCCAAGGGATACAGTAACCCTGCAGAGGTGCATCGGAATGTAAAACTGGTGACACAGGAAGCGCTCATAACATAGACCCTAAGAAGACTCAGTTTTCTTGTACTTAAGTCAAAGTTGTGTCTCTTATATTTAATTCCGATGTAATTTCTGTGTTTCATCGTCAATGGGAAGGTCCAAGGGATACAGTAAACCTGCAGAGGTGCATCGGAATGTAAAACTGGTGACACAGGAAACGCTCAAAACATAGACAGTAGGAAGACTAAGCCTTCCTGTACTTAAGTGGGCATTGTGTCTCTTATATTTAATTCCGATGCAATTTCTGTGATTCATCGTCAATGGGAAGATCCAAGAGAAACAGTAAACCTGCAGAGGTGCATCGGAATGTAAAACTGGTGACACAGGAAACGCTCAAAACATAGACATTAGGAATACTCAGTCTCCCTGTACTTAAGTCGGCATTGTGTCTCTTATATTTAAATCCGATGCAATTTCTGTGTTTCGTCGTCAATGGGAAGGTCAAACGGATACAGTAAACCTGCAGAGGTGCTTCGGGATGAAAAACTGGTGACACAGGAAGCGTTCAAAACATAGACCCTAAGAAGACTCAGTGTTCTTGTACTTAAGTCGGCGTCGTGTCTCTTATATTTAATTCCGATGCAATTTCTGTTTTTCATCGTCAATACGAGAATCCAATGGATACAGTAAACCTGCAGAGGTGCATCGGAATGTAAAACTGGTGACGCAGGAAACGCTCAAAACATAGACAGTAGGAAGACTCAATGTTCCATTACTTAAGTCGGCAATGTGTCTCTTATATTTAATTCCGATGCAATTTCTGTGGTTCATCGTCAATGGGAAGATCCAATGGATACAGTAAACCTGCAGAGGTGGATCGGAATGCAAAACTGGTGACACAGGAAACGCTCAAAACATAGACAGTTGGATGATTTTGACTTCCTGTACTTAAGACGACATTGTGTCTCTTATATTTAATTCCGATGCAATTTCTGTGTTTCATCGTCAATGGGAAGGTCCAAGGGATACAGTAAACCTGCAGAGGTGCATCGGTATGTAAAAGTGGTGACACAGGAGACGCTCAAAACATAGACAGTAGGAAGACTCAGTCTTTCTGTACTTAAGTCGGCATTGTGTCTCTTATATTTAATTCCGGTGCAATTTCTGTGTTTCATCGTCAATAGGAAGGTCCAAGGGATACAGTAACCCTGCAGAGGTGCATCGGAATGTAAAACTGGTGACACAGGAAGCGCTCATAACATAGACCCTAAGAAGACTCAGTTTTCTTGTACTTAAGTCAAAGTTGTGTCTCTTATATTTAATTCCGATGTAATTTCTGTGTTTCATCGTCAATGGGAAGGTCCAAGGGATACAGTAAACCTGCAGAGGTGCATCGGAATGTAAAACTGGTGACACAGGAAACGCTCAAAACATAGACAGTAGGAAGACTAAGCCTTCCTGTACTTAAGTGGGCATTGTGTCTCTTATATTTAATTCCGATGCAATTTCTGTGATTCATCGTCAATGGGAAGATCCAAGAGAAACAGTAAACCTGCAGAGGTGCATCGGAATGTAAAACTGGTGACACAGGAAACGCTCAAAACATAGACATTAGGAATACTCAGTCTCCCTGTACTTAAGTCGGCATTGTGTCTCTTATATTTAAATCCGATGCAATTTCTGTGTTTCGTCGTCAATGGGAAGGTCAAACGGATACAGTAAACCTGCAGAGGTGCTTCGGGATGAAAAACTGGTGACACAGGAAGCGTTCAAAACATAGACCCTAAGAAGACTCAGTGTTCTTGTACTTAAGTCGGCGTCGTGTCTCTTATATTTAATTCCGATGCAATTTCTGTTTTTCATCGTCAATACGAGAATCCAATGGATACAGTAAACCTGCAGAGGTGCATCGGAATGTAAAACTGGTGACGCAGGAAACGCTCAAAACATAGACAGTAGGAAGACTCAATGTTCCATTACTTAAGTCGGCAATGTGTCTCTTATATTTAATTCCGATGCAATTTCTGTGGTTCATCGTCAATGGGAAGATCCAAGGGATACAGTAAACCTGCAGAGGTGCATCGGAATGTAAAAGTGGTGATACAGTTGACGCTCAAAACATAGACAGTAGGAAGACTCTGCCTTCCTGTTCTTAAGTAGGCGTTGTGTCTCTTATATTTAATTCCGATCCTATTTCTGTGTTTCATCATTAATGGGATGGTCCAAGGGATACAGTAAACCTGCAGAGGTGCATCGGAATGTAAAATTGGTGACGCAGGAAACGCTCAAAACATAGACAGTAGGAAGACTCAATCTTCCTGTACTTAAGTCGGCATTGTGTCTCTTATATTTAATTCCGATGCAATTTCTGTGTTTCATCGTTAATGTGAAAGTCCAAGGGATACAGTAACCCTGCAGAGGTGCATCGGAATGTAAAACTGGTGACACAGGAAGCGCTCATAACATAGACCCTAAGAAGACTCAGTTTTCTTGTACTTAAGTCGGCATTGTGTCATTTATATTTAATTCCGATGCAATTTCTGTGTTTCATCGTCAATGTGAAGGTCCAAGGGATACAGTAAACCTGCAGAGGTGCATCGGAATGTAAAACTGGTGACACAGGACATGCTCAAAACATGGACAGTAGGAAGACTCAATGTTCCTGTACTTAAGACGGCATTGTGTCTCTTATATTTAATTCCGATGCAATTTCTGTGGTTCATCGTCAATGCGAAGATCCAAGGGATACAGTAAACCTGCAGAGGTGCATCGGAATGTAAAAGTGGTGACACAGGAAACGCTCAAAATATAGATAGTAGGAAGACTCAGCCTTCCTGTACTTAAGTCGGCATTGTTTCTCTTATATTTAATTCCGATGCTATTTCTCTGTTTCATCGTCAATGGGAAGGTCCAATGGATACAGTAAACCTGCAGAGGTGGATCGGAATGTAAAACTGGTGACACAGGAAACGCTCAAAACATAGACAGTAGGAAGACTCAGTCTTCCTGTACTTCAGTCGGCATTGTGTCTCTTATATTTAATTCCGATGCATTTTCTGTGTTTCATCGTCAATGGGAAGCTCCAATGGATACAGTAAACCTGCAGAGGTGCATCGGAATGTAAAACTGTTGACACAGGAAACGCTCAAACATTGACAGTAGGAAGACTCAGTCTTCCTGTACCTAAGTCAGAATTGTGTCTCTTATATTTAATTCCGATGCAATTTCTGTGTTTCATCGTCAATGGGAAGGTCCAATGGATACAGTAAAACTGCAGAGGTGCATCGGAATGTAAAATTGGTGACGCAGGAAACGCTCAAATCATACACAGTAGGAAGACTCAATATTCCTGTACTTAAGTTGGCATTGCGTCTCTTATATTTAATTCCGATGCAATTTCTGTGTTTCATCGTCAATGTGAAAATCCAAGGGATACAGTAAACCTGCAGATGTGCATCGGAATGTAAACCTGGTGACTCAGGAAACGCTCAAAGCATACACAGTAGGAAGACTCAGTGTCTCTGTACTTAAGTCGGCATTGTGTCTCTTATATTTAATTCCGATGCAATTTCTGTGTTTCATCGTCTATGGGAAGGTCCAAGGGATACAGTAACCCTGCAGAGGTGCATCGGAATGTAAAACTGGTGACACAGGAAACGCTCAAAACATAGACAGTAGGAAGATTAAGCCTTCCTGTACTTAAGTCGGCATTGTGTCTCTTATATTTAATTCCGATGCAATTTCTGTGTTTCATCGTCAATGTGAAAATCCAAGGGATACAGTAAACCTGCAGAGGTGCATCGGAATGTAAACCTGGTGACTCAGGAAACGCTCAAAGCATACACAGTAGGAAGACTCAGTCTCTCTGTACTTAAGTCGGCATTGTGTCTCTTATATTTAATTCCGATGCAATTTCTGTGTTTCATCGTCAATGGGAAGGTCCAAGGGATACAGTAACCCTGCAGAGGTGCATCGGAATGTAAAACTGGTGACACAGGAAACGCTCAAAACATAGACAGTAGGAAGACTAAGCCTTCCTGTACTTAAGTCGGCATTGTGTCTCTTATATTTAATTCCGATGCAATTTCTGTGATTCATCGTCAATGGGAAGATCCAAGAGAAACACTAAACCTGCAGAGGTGCATCGGAATGTAAAACTGGTGACACAGGAAACGCTCAAAACATAGACATTAGGAATACTCAGTCTCCCTGTACTTAAGTCGGCATTGTGTCTCTTATATTTAAATCCGATGCAATTTCTGTGTTTCGTCGTCAATGGGAAGGTCAAAGGGATACAGCAAACCTGCAGAGGTGCATCGGAATGTAAAACTGGTGACACAGGAAACGCTCAAAACATAGACAGTTGGATGACTTTGTCTCCCTGTACTTAAGACGACATTGTGTCTCTTATATTTAATTCCGATGCAATTTCTGTGTTTCATCGTCAATGGGAAGGTCCCTGGGATACAGTAAACCTGCAGAGGTGGATCGGAATGTAAAACTGGTGACACAGGAAACGCTCAAAACATAGACAGTAGGAAGACTCATTCTTCCTGTACTTAAGTCGGCATTGTGTCTCTTATATTTAATTCCGATGCAATTTCTGTGGTTCATCGTCAATGTGAAAATCCAAGGGATACAGTAAACCTGCAGAGGTGCATCGGAATGTAAACCTGGTGACTCAGGAAACGCTCAAAACATACACAGTAGGTAGACTCAGTCTTTCTGTACTTAAGTCTGCATTGTGTCTCTTATATTTAATTCCGATGCAATTTCTGTGTTTCATCGTCAATGGGAAGGTCCAAGGGATACAGTAACCCTGCAGAGGTGCATCGGAATGTAAAACTGGTGACACAGGAAGTGTTCAAAACATAGACCGTAAGAATACTCAGTTTTCTTGTACTTATGTCACGTTGTGTCTCATGTATTTTATTCCGATGTAATTTCTGTGTTTCATCGTCAATGGGAAGGTCCAATGGATACAGTAAACCTGCAGAGGTGCATCGGAATGTAAATCTGGTGACGCAGGAAACGCTCAAAATATAGACAGTTGGATGACTTTGACTTCCTGTACTTAAGACGACATTGTGTCTCTTATATTCAATTCCGATGCAATTTCTGTGTTTCATCGTCAATGGGAAAGTCCAAGGGATACAGTAAACCTGCAGAGGTGCATCGGTATGTAAAAGTGGTGACACAGGAAACGCTCAAAACATAGACAGTAGGAAGACTCTGTCTTTCTGTACTTAAGTCGGCATTGTGACTCTTATATTTAATTCCGATGCAATTTCTGTGTATCTTCGTCAATGAGAAGGTCCAATGGATACAGTAAACTTGCAAAGGTGCATCGGAATGTAAAACTGGTGACACAGGAAACGCTCAAAACATAGACAGTAGGAAGACTCATTCTTCCTGTACTCAAGTCGTCATTGTGTCTCTTATATTAAATTCCTATGCATTTTCTGTGTTTCATCGTCAATGGGAAGATCCAATGGATACAGTAAACCTGCAGAGGTGGATCGGAATGCAAAACTGGTGACACAGGAAACGCTCAAAACATAGACAGTTGGATGACTTTGACTTCCTGTACTTAAGACGACATTGTGTCTCTTATATTCAATTCCGATGCAATTTCTGTGTTTCATCGTCAATGGGAAAGTCCAAGGGATACAGTAAACCTGCAGAGGTGCATCGGTATGTAAAAGTGGTGACACAGGAGACGCTCAAAACATAGACAGTAGGAAGACTCAGTCTTTCTGTACTTAAGTCGGCATTGTGTCTCTTATATTTAATTCCGATGCAATTTCTGTGATTCATCGCCAATGGGAAGATCCAAGAGATACAGTAAACCTGCAGAGGTGCATCGGAATGTAAAACTGGTGACACAGGAAAGGCTCAAATCATAGACATTACTAATACTCAGTCTCCCTGTACTTAAGTCGGCCTTGTGTCTCTTATATTTAAATCCGATGCAATTTCTGTGTTTAGTCGTCAATGGGAAGGTCAAAGGGATACAGTAAACCTGCAGAGGTGCATCGGAATGTAAAACTGGTGATACAGGAAGCGTTCAAATCATAGACCCTAAGAAGACTCAGTGTTCTTGTACTTAAGTCGGCGTTATGTCTCTTATATTTCATTCCGATGCAATTTCTGTGTATCTTCGTCAATGAGAAGGTCCAATGGATACAGTAAACCTGCACAGGTGGAACGGAATGTAAAACTGGTGACACAGGAAACGCTCAAAACATAGACAGTAGGAAGACTCATTCTTCCTGTACTTAAGTCGGCATTGTGTCTCTTATATTTAATACCTATGCATTTTCTGTGTTTCATCGTCAATGGGAAGGTGCAATGGATACAGTAAACCTGCAGAGGTGCATCGGAATGTAAAACTGGTGACACAGGACACGCTCAAAACATAGACAGTAGGAAGACTCAGTCTTCCTGTACCTAAGATTGAATAGTGTGTCTTGTATTTAATTTCGATGCAATATCTGTGTTTCATCGTCCATGGGACGGTCCAATGGATACAGTAAACCTGCAGAGGTGCATCGGAATGTAAAACTGGTGACACAGGAAACGCTCAAAACATAGACCGTAAGAAAACTCAGTTTTCTTTTACTTAACTAAACGTTGTGTCTCTTATATTTAATTCCGATGTAATTTCTGTGTTTCATCGTCAATCGGAAGGTCCAATGGATACAGTAAACCTGCAGAGGTGCATCGGAATGTAAATCTGGTGACGCAGGAAACGCTCAAAATATAGACAGTAGGAAGAATCAGTCTTCCTGTACTTATGTCGGCATTGTGTCTCTTATATTTAATTCCGATGCAATTTCTGTGATTCATCGCCAATGGGAAGATACAAGAGATACAGTAAACCTGCAGAGGTGCATCGGAATGTAAAACTGGTGACACAGGAAGTGTTCAAAACATAGACCGTAAGAATACTCAGTTTTCTTGTACTTATGTCACGTTGTGTCTCATGTATTTTATTCCGATGTAATTTCTGTGTTTCATCGTCAATGGGAAGGTCCAATGGATACAGTAAACCTGCAGAGGTGCATCGGAATGTAAATCTGGTGACGCAGGAAACGCTCAAAATATAGACAGTAGGAAGAATCAGTCTTCCTGTACTTATGTCGGCATTGTGTCTCTTATATTTAATTCCGATGCAATTTCTGTGATTCATCGCCAATGGGAAGATCCAAGAGATACAGTAAACCTGCAGAGGTGCATCGGAATGTAAAACTGGTGACACAGGAAAGGCTCAAATCATAGACATTACTAATACTCAGTCTCCCTGTACTTAAGTCGGCCTTGTGTCTCTTATATTTAAATCCGATGCAATTTCTGTGTTTAGTCGTCAATGGGAAGGTCAAAGGGATACAGTAAACCTGCAGAGGTGCATCGGAATGTAAAACTGGTGATACAGGAAGCGTTCAAATCATAGACCCTAAGAAGACTCAGTGTTCTTGTACTTAAGTCGGCGTTATGTCTCTTATATTTCATTCCGATGCAATTTCTGTGTATCTTCGTCAATGAGAAGGTCCAATGGATACAGTAAACCTGCAGAGGTGGAACGGAATGTAAAACTGGTGACACAGGAAACGCTCAAAACATAGACAGTAGGAAGACTCATTCTTCCTGTACTTAAGTCGGCATTGTGTCTCTTATATTTAATACCTATGCATTTTCTGTGTTTCATCGTCAATGGGAAGGTCCAATGGATACAGTAAACCTGCAGAGGTGCATCGGAATGTAAAACTGGTGACACAGGACACGCTCAAAACATAGACAGTAGGAAGACTCAGTCTTCCTGTACCTAAGATTGAATAGTGTGTCTTGTATTTAATTTCGATGCAATATCTGTGTTTCATCGTCCATGGGACGGTCCAATGGATACAGTAAACCTGCAGAGGTGCATCGGAATGTAAAACTGGTGACACAGGAAACGCTCAAAACATAGACCGTAAGAAAACTCAGTTTTCTTTTACTTAACTAAACGTTGTGTCTCTTATATTTAATTCCGATGTAATTTCTGTGTTTCATCGTCAATCGGAAGGTCCAATGGATACAGTAAACCTGCAGAGGTGCATCGGAATGTAAATCTGGTGACGCAGGAAACGCTCAAAATATAGACAGTAGGAAGAATCAGTCTTCCTGTACTTATGTCGGCATTGTGTCTCTTATATTTAATTCCGATGCAATTTCTGTGATTCATCGCCAATGGGAAGATACAAGAGATACAGTAAACCTGCAGAGGTGCATCGGAATGTAAAACTGGTGACACAGGAAGTGTTCAAAACATAGACCGTAAGAATACTCAGTTTTCTTGTACTTATGTCACGTTGTGTCTCATGTATTTTATTCCGATGTAATTTCTGTGTTTCATCGTCAATGGGAAGGTCCAATGGATACAGTAAACCTGCAGAGGTGCATCGGAATGTAAATCTGGTGACGCAGGAAACGCTCAAAATATAGACAGTAGGAAGAATCAGTCTTCCTGTACTTATGTCGGCATTGGGTCTCTTATATTTAATTCCGATGCAATTTCTGTGATTCATCGCCAATGGGAAGATCCAAGAGATACAGTAAACCTGCAGAGGTGCATCGGAATGTAAAACTGGTGACACAGGAAACGCTCAAAACATAGACAGTAGGAAGACTCAGTCTTTCTGTACTTAAGTCGGCATTGTGACTCTTATTTTTAATTCCGATGCAATTTCTGTGTATCTTCGTCAATGAGAAGGTCCAATGGATACAGTAAACTTGCAAAGGTGCATCGGAATGTAAAACTGGTGACACAGGAAACGCTCAAAACATAGACAGTAGGAAGACTCAGCCGTCCTGTTCTTAAGTAGGCGTTGTGTCTCTTATATTTAATTCGGATGCTATTTCTGTGTTTCATCGTCAATGGGAAGGTCCAATGGATACAGTAAACCTGCAGAGGTGCATCGGAATGTAAAATTGGTGACGCAGGAAACGCTCAAATCATACACAGTAGGAAGACTCAATCTTCCTGTACTTAAATCGGCATTGTGTCTCTTATATTTAATTCCGATGCAATTTTTGTGTTTCATCGTCAATGTGAAAATCCAAGGGATACAGTAAACCTGCAGAGGTGCATCGGAATGTATACCTGGTGACTCTGGAAACGCTCAAAACATACACAGTAGGTAGACTCAGTCTTTCTGTACTTAAGTCTGCATTGTGTCTCTTATATTTAATTCCGATGCAATTTCTGTGTTTCATCGTCAATGGGAAGGTCCAACGGATACAGTAACCCTGCAGAGGTGCATCGGAATGTAAAACTGGTGACACAGGAAGCGTTCAAAACATAGACCGTAAGAAGACTCAGTTTTCTTGTACTTATGTCACGTTGTGTCTCATATATTTTATTCCGATGTAATTTCTGTGTTTCATCGTCAATGCGAAGGTCCAATGGATACAGTAAACCTGCAGAGGTGCATCGGAATGTAAATCTGGTGACGCAGGAAACGCTCAAAATATAGACAGTAGGAAGACTCAGTCTTCCTGTACTTATGTCGGCATTGTGTCTCTTATATTTATTTCCGATGCAATTTCTGTGTTTCATCGTCAATTGGAAGATCCAAGGGATACAGTAAACCTGCAGAGGTGCATCGGAATGTAAAACTGGTGACACAGGAAACGCTCAAAACATACACAGTAGGAAGACTCAGACTTTCTGTACTTAAGTCGGCATTGTGTCTCCTATATTTAATTCCGGTGCAATTTCTGTGTTTCATCGTCAATGTGAAAGTCCAAGGGATACAGTAACCCTGCAGAGGTGCATCGGAATGTAAAACTGGTGACACAGGAAGCGCTCATAACATAGACCCTAAGAAGACTCAGTTTTCTTGTACTTAAGTCGGCATTGTGTCATTTATATTTAATTCCGATGCAATTTCTGTGTTTCATCGTCAATGTGAAGGTCCAAGGGATACAGTAAACCTGCAGAGGTGCATCGGAATGTAAAACTGGTGACACAGGACATGCTCAAAACATAGACAGTAGGAATACTCACTGTTCCTGTACTTAAGACGGCATTGTGTCTCTTATATTTAATTCCGATGCAATTTCTGTGGTTCATCGTCAATGCGAAGATCCAAGGGATACAGTAAACCTGCAGAGGTGCATCGGAATGTAAAAGTGGTGACACAGGAAACGCTCAAAATATAGATAGTAGGAAGACTCAGCCTTCCTGTACTTAAGTCGGCATTGTGTCTCTTATACTTAATTCCGATGCTATTTCTCTGTTTCATCGTCAATGGGAAGGTCCAATGGATACAGTAAACCTGCAGAGGTGGATCGGAATGTAAAACTGGTGACACAGGAAACGCTCAAAACATAGACAGTAGGAAGACTCAGTCTTCCTGTACTTCAGTCGGCATTGTGTCTCTTATATTTAATTCCGATGCATTTTCTGTGTTTCATCGTCAATGGGAAGCTCCAATGGATACAGTAAACCTGCAGAGGTGCATCAGAATGTAAAACTGTTGACACAGGAAACGCTCAAACATTGACAGTAGGAAGACTCAGTCTTCCTGTACCTAAGTCAGAATTGTGTCTCTTATATTTAATTCCGATGCAATTTCTGTGTTTCATCGTCAATGGGAAGGTCCAATGGATACAGTAAAACTGCAGAGGTGCATCGGAATGTAAAATTGGTGACGCAGGAAACGCTCAAATCATACACAGTAGGAAGACTCAATATTCCTGTACTTAAGTTGGCATTGTGTCTCTTATATTTAATTCCGATGCAATTTCTGTGTTTCATCGTCAATGTGAAAATCCAAGGGATACAGTAAACCTGCAGAGGTGCATCGGAATGTAAACCTGGTGACTCAGGAAACGCTCAAAGCATACACTGTAGGAAGACTCAGTCTCTCTGTACTTAAGTCGGCATTGTGTCTCTTATATTTAATTCCGATGCAATTTCTGTGTTTCATCGTCAATGGGAAGGTCCAAGGGATACAGTAACCCTGCAGAGGTGCATCGGAATGTAAAACTGGTGACACAGGAAACGCTCAAAACATAGACAGTAGGAAGACTAAGCCTTCCTGTACTTAAGTCGGCATTGTGTCTCTTATATTTAATTCCGATGCAATTTCTGTGATTCATCGCCAATGGGAAGATCCAAGAGAAACAGTAAACCTGCAGAGGTGCATCGGAATGTAAAACTGGTGACACAGGAAACGCTCAAAACATAGACATTAGGAATACTCAGTCTCCCTGTACTTAAGTCGGCATTGTGTCTCTTATATTTAAATCCGATGCAATTTCTGTGTTTCGTCGTCAATGGGAAGGTCAAAGGGATACAGCAAACCTGCAGAGGTGCATCGGAATGTAAAACTGGTGACACAGGAAACGCTCAAAACATAGACAGTTGGATGACTTTGTCTTCCTTTACTTAAGACGATATTGTGTCTCTTATATTTAATTCCGATCCAATTTCTGTGTTTCATCGTCAATGGGAAGGTCCCTGGGATACAGTAAACCTGCAGAGGTGGATCGGAATGTAAAACTGGTGACACAGGAAACGCTCAAAACATAGACAGTAGGAAGACTCATTCTTCCTGTACTTAAGTCGGCATTGTGTCTCTTATTTTTAATTCCGATGCAATTTCTGTGTTTCATCGTCAATGTGAAAATCCAAGGGATACAGTAAACCTGCAGAGGTGCATCGGAATGTAAACCTGGTGACTCAGGAAACGCTCAAAACATACACAGTAGGTAGACTCAGTCTTTCTGTACTTAAGTCTGCATTGTGTCTCTTATATTTAATTCCGATGCAATTTCTGTGTTTCATCGTCAATGGGAAGGTCCAAGGGATACAGTAACCCTGCAGAGGTGCATCGGAATGTAAAACTGGTGACACAGGAAGTGTTCAAACCATAGACCGTAAGAATACTCAGTTTTCTTGTACTTATGTCACGTTGTGTCTCATGTATTTTATTCCGATGTAATTTCTGTGTTTCATCGTCAATGGGAAGGTCCAATGGATACAGTAAACCTGCAGAGGTGCACCGGAATGTAAATCTGGTGACGCAGGAAACGCTCAAAATATAGACAGTAGGAAGAATCAGTCTTCCTGTACTTATGTCGGCATTGTGTCTCTTATATTTAATTCCGATGCAATTTCTGTGATTCATCGCCAATGGGAAGATCCAAGAGATACAGTAAACCTGCAGAGGTGCATCGGAATGTAAAACTGGTGACACAGGAAACGCTCAAAACATAGACAGTAGGAAGACTCAGTCTTTCTGTACTTAAGTCGGCATTGTGACTCTAATATTTAATTCCGATGCAATTTCTGTGTATCTTCGTCAATGAGAAGGTCCAATGGATACAGTAAACTTGCAAAGGTGCATCGGAATGTAAAACTGGTGACACAGGAAACGCTCAAAACATAGACAGTAGGAAGACTCATTCTTCCTGTACTCAAGTCGTCATTGTGTCTCTTATATTAAATTCCTATGCATTTTCTGTGTTTCATCGTCAATGGGAAGATCCAATGGATACAGTAAACCTGCAGAGGTGGATCGGAATGCAAAACTGGTGACACAGGAAACGCTCAAAACATAGACAGTTGGATGACTTTGTCTTTCTGTACTTAAGACGACATTGTGTCTCTTATATTTAATTCCGATGCAATTTCTGTGTTTCATCGTCAATGGGAAGGTCCAAGGGATACAGTAAACCTGCAGAGGTGCATCGGTATGTAAAAGTGGTGACACAGGAGACGCTCAAAACATAGACAGTAGGAAGACTCAGTCTTTCTGTACTTAAGTCGGCATTGTGTCTCTTATATTTAATTCCGATGCAAATTCTGTGATTCATCGCCAATGGGAAGATCCAAGAGATACAGTAAACCTGCAGAGGTGCATCGGAATGTAAAACTGGTGACACAGGAAACGCTCAAATCATAGACATTACTAATACTCAGTCTCCCTGTACTTAAGTCGGCCTTGTGTCTCTTATATTTAAATCCGATGCAATTTCTGTGTTTAGTCGTCAATGGGAAGGTCAAAGGGATACAGTAAACCTGCAGAGGTGCATCGGAATGTAAAACTGGTGATACAGGAAGCGTTCAAAACATAGACCCTAAGAAGACTCAGTGTTCTTGTACTTAAGTCGGCGTTATGTCTCTTATATTTCATTCCGATGCAATTTCTGTGTATCTTCGTCAATGAGAAGGTCCAATGGATACAGTAAACCTGCAGAGGTGGAACGGAATGTAAAACTGGTGACACAGGAAACGCTCAAATCATAGACAGTAGGAGGACTCATTCTTCCTGTACTTAAGTCGGCATTGTGTCTCTTATATTTAATACCTATGCATTTTCTGTGTTTCATCGTCAATGGGAAGGTCCAATGGATACAGTAAACCTGCAGAGGTGCATCGGAATGTAAAACTGGTGACACAGGACATGCTCAAAACATAGACAGTAGGAAGACTCAGTCTTCCTGTACCTAAGATTGAATAGTGTGTCTTGTATTTAATTTCGATGCAATATCTGTGTTTCATCGTCCATGGGACGGTCCAATGGATACAGTAAACCTGCAGAGGTGCATCGGAATGTAAAACTGGTGACACAGGAAACGCTCAAAATATAGACCGTAAGAAAACTCAGTTTTCTTTTACTTAACTAAACGTTGTGTCTCTTATATTTAATTCCGATGTAATTTCTGTGTTTCATCGTCAATGGGAAGGTCCAATGGATACAGTAAACCTGCAGAGGTGCATCGGAATGTAAAACTGGTGACGCAGGAAACGCTCAAAACATAGACAGTAGGAAGACTCAATGTTCCTGTACTTAAGTCGGCATCGTGTCTCTTATATTTAATTCCGATGCAATTTCTGTGGTTCATCGTCAATGGGAAGATCCAAGGGATATAGTAAACCTGCAGAGGTGCATCGGAATGTAAAAGTGGTGACACAGGAGACGCTCAAAACATAGACAGTAGGAAGACTCAGCCGTCCTGTTCTTAAGTAGGCGTTGTGTCTCTTATATTTAATTCGGATGCTATTTCTGTGTTTCATCGTCAATGGGAAGGTCCAATGGATACAGTAAACCTGCAGAGGTGCATCGGAATGTAAAATTGGTGACGCAGGAAACGCTCAAATCATACACAGTAGGAAGACTCAATCTTCCTGTACTTAAATCGGCATTGTGTCTCTTATATTTCATTCCGATGCAATTTCTGTGTTTCATCGTCAATGTGAAAATCCAAGGGATACAGTAAACCTGCAGAGGTGCATCGGAATGTAAAACTGGTGACACAGGAAACGCTCAAATCATAGACATTACTAATACTCAGTCTCCCTGTACTTAAGTCGGCCTTGTGTCTCTTATATTTAAATCCGATGCAATTTCTGTTGTTAGTCGTCAATGGGAAGGTCAAAGGGATACAGTAAACCTGCAGAGGTGCATCGGAATGTAAAACTGGTGATACAGGAAGCGTTCAAAACATAGACCCTAAGAAGACTCAGTGTTCTTGTACTTAAGTCGGCGTTATGTCTCTTATATTTCATTCCGATGCAATTTCTGTGTATCTTCGTCAATGAGAAGGTCCAATGGATACAGTAAACCTACAGAGGTGGAACGGAATGTAAAACTGGTGACACAGGAAACGCTCAAATCATAGACAGTAGGAGGACTCATTCTTCCTGTACTTAAGTCGGCATTGTGTCTCTTATATTTAATACCTATGCATTTTCTGTGTTTCATCGTCAATGGGAAGGTCCAATGGATACAGTAAACCTGCAGAGGTGCATCGGAATGTAAAACTGGTGCCACAGGAAACGCTCAAAACATAGACAGTAGGAAGACTCAATGTTCCATTACATAAGTCGGCAATGTGTCTCTTATATTTAATTCCGATGCAATTTCTGTGGTTGATCGTCAATGGGAAGATCCAAGGGATACAGTAAACCTGCAGAGGTGCATCGGAATGTAAAATTGGTGACACAGGAGACGCTCAAAACATAGACAGTAGGAAGACTCTGCCTTCCTGTTCTTAAGTAGGCGTTGTGTCTCTTATATTTAATTCCGATGCTATTTCTGTGCTTCATCGTCAATGGGAAGGTCCAAGGGATACAGTAAACCTGCAGAGGTGCATCGGAATGTAAAATTGGTGACGCAGGAAACGCTCAAAACATACACAGTAGGAAGACTCAATCTTCCTGTACTTAAGTCGGCATTGTGTATCTTATATTTAATTCGAATGCAATTTCTGTGTTTCATCGTCAATGTGAAAATCCAAGGAATACAGTAAACCTGCAGATGTGCATCGGAACGTAAACCTGGTGACTCAGGAAACGCTCAAAACATAGACAGTAGGAAGACTCAGTCTTTCTGTACTTAAGTCGGCATTGTGGCTCATATATCTAATTCCTATGCAATTTCTGTGTTTCATCGTCAATGGGAAGGTCCAAGGGATACAGTAACCCTGCAGAGGTGCATCGGAATGTAAAACTGGTGACACAGGAAGCGCTCATAACATAGACCCTAAGAAGACTCAATTTTCTTGTACTTAAGTCGGCATTGTGTCTTTTATATTTAATTCCTATGCAATTTCTGTGTTTCATCGTCACTGTGAAGGTGCAAGGGATACAGTAAAACTGCAGAGGTGCATCGGAATGTAAAACTGGTGACACAGGGCACGCTCAAAACATAGACAGTAGGAAGACTCAGACTTCCTGTACCTAAGTCGGAATTGTGTCTCTTATATTTAATTCCGATGCAATTTCTGTGTTTCATCATTAATGGGAAGGTCCCTGGGATACAGTAAACCTGCAGAGGTGGATCGGAATGTAAAACTGGTGACACAGGAAACGCTCAAAACATACACAGTAGGAAGACTCAGTGTTTCTGTACTTAAGTCGGCATTGTGTCTCTTATATTTAATTCCGATGCAAATTCTGTGTTTCATCGTCAATAGGAAGGTCCAAGGGATACAGTAACCCTGCAGAGGTGCATCGGAATGTAAAACTGGTGACACAGGAAGCGGTCATAACATAGACCCTAAGAAGACTCAGTTTTCTTGTACTTAAGTCAAAGTTGTGTCTCTTATATTTAATTCCGATGTAATTTCTGTGTTTCATCGTCAATGGGAAGGTCCAAGGGATACAGTAAACCTGCAGAGGTGCATCGGAATGTAAAACTGGTGACACAGGAAACGCTCAAAACATAGACAGTAGGAAGACTAAGCCTTCCTGTACTTAAGTGGGCATTGTGTCTCTTATATTTAATTCCGATGCAATTTCTGTGATTCATCGTCAATGGGAAGATCCAAGAGAAACAGTAAACCTGCAGAGGTGCATCGGAATGTAAAACTGGTGACACAGGAAACGCTCAAAACATAGACATTAGGAATACTCAGTCTCCCTGTACTTAAGTCGACATTGTGTCTCTTATATTTAAATCCGATGCAATTTCTGTGTTTCGTCGTCAATGGGAAGGTCAAAGGGATACAGTAAACCTGCAGAGGTGCTTCGGGATGTAAAACTGGTGACACAGGAAGCGTTCAAAACATAGACCCTAAGAAGACTCAGTGTTCTTGTACTTAAGTCGGCGTTGTGTCTCTTATATTTAATTCCGATGCAATTTCTGTGTTTCATCGTCAATACGAGAATCCAATGGATACAGTAAACCTGCAGAGGTGCATCGGAATGTATAACTGGTGACGCAGGAAACGCTCAAAACATAGACAGTAGGAAGACTCAATGTTCCATTACTTAAGTCGGCAATGTGTCTCTTATATTTAATTCCGATGCAATTTCTGTGGTTCATCGTCAATGGGAAGATCCAAGGGATACAGTAAACCTGCAGAGGTGCATCGGAATGTAAAAGTGGTGATACAGTTGACGCTCAAAACATAGACAGTAGGAAGACACTGCCTTCCTGTTCTTAAGTAGGCGTTGTGTCTCTTATATTTAATTCCGATGCTATTTCTGTGTTTCATCATTAATGGGAAGGTCCAAGGGATACAGTAAACCTGCAGAGGTGCATCGGAATGTAAAATTGGTGACGCAGGAAACGCTCAAAACATAGACAGTAGGAAGACTCAATCTTCCTGTACTTAAGTCGGCATTGTGTCTCTTATATTTAATACCGATGCAATTTCTGTGTTTCATCGTTAATGTGAAAATCCAAGGGATACAGTAAACCTCCAGAGGTGCATCGGAATGTAAACCTGGTGACTCAGGAAACGCTCAAAACATTGGCAGTAGGAAGACTCAGTCTTTCTGTACTTAAGTCGTCATTGTGTCTCTTATATTTAATTCCGATGCAATTTCTGTGTTTCATCGTCAATGGGAATGTCCAAGGGATACAGTAACCCTGCAGAGGTGCATCGGAATGTAAAACTGGTGACACAGGAAGCGCTCATAACATAGACCCTAAGAAGACTCAGTTTTCTTGTACTTAAGTCGGCATTGTGTCATTTATATTTAATTCAGATGCAATTTCTGTGCTTCATCGTCAATGTGAAGGTCCAAGGGATACAGTAAACCTGCAGAGGTGCATCGGAATGTAAATCTGGTGACACAGGACATGCTCAAAACATAGACAGTAGGAAGACTCAATGTTCCTGTACTTAAGACGGCATTGTGTCTCTTATATTTAATTCCGGTGCAATTTCTGTGGTTCATCGTCAATGCGAAGATCCAAGGGATACAGTAAACCTGCGGAGGTGCATCGGAATGTAAAAGTGGTGACACAGGAAACGCTCAAAATATAGATAGTAGGAACACTCAGCCTTCCTGTACTTAAGTCGGCATTGTGTCTCTTATATTTAATACCGATGCTATTTCTCTGTTTCATCGTCAATGGGTAGGTCCAATGGATACAGTAAACCTGCAGAGGTGCATCGGAATGTAAAACTGTTGACACAGGAAACGCTCAAACATTGACAGTAGGAAGACACAGTCTTCCTGTACCTAAGTCAGAATTGTGTCACTTATATTTAATCCCGATGCAATTTCTGTGTTTCATCGTCAATGGGAAGGTCCAATGGATACAGTAAAACTGCAGAGGTGCATCGGAATGTAAAATTGGTGACGCAGGAAACGCTCAAATCATACACAGTAGGAAGACTCAATATTCCTGTACTTAAGTCGGCATTGTGTCTCTTATATTTAATTCCGATGCAATTTCTGTGTTTCATCGTCAATGTGAAAATCCAAGGGATACAGTAAACCTGCAGAGGTGCATCGGAATGTAAACCTGGTGACTCAGGAAACGCTCAAAGCATACACAGTAGGAAGACTCAGTCTCTCTGTACTTAAGTCGGCATTGTGTCTCTTATATTTAATTCCGATGCAATTTCTGTGTTTCATCGTCAATGGGAAGGTCCAAGGGATACAGTAACCCTGCAGAGGTGCATCGGAATGTAAAACTGGTGTCACAGGAAACGCTCAAAACATAGACAGTAGGAAGACTAAGCCTTCCTGTACTTAAGTCGGCATTGTGTCTCTTATATTTAATTCCGATGCAATTTCTGTGTTTCATCGCCAATGTGAAATCCAAGGGATACAGTAAACCTGCAGCGGTGCATCGGAATGTAAACCTGGTGACTCAGGAAACGCTCAAACCATACACAGTAGGAAGACTCAGTCTCTCTGTACTTAAGTCGGCATTGTGTCTCTTATATTTAATTCCGATGCAATTTCTTTGTTTCATCGTCAATGGGAAGGTCCAAGGGATACAGTAAACCTGCAGAGGTGCATCGGAATGTAAAACTGGTGACACAGGAAACGCTCAAAACATAGACAGTAGGAAGACTAAGCCTTCCTGTACTTAAGTCGGCATTGTGTCTCTTATATTTAATTCCGATGCAATTTCTGTGATTCATCGTCAATGGGAAGATCCAAGAGAAACAGCAAACCTGCAGAGGTGCATCGGAATGTAAAACTGGTGACACAGGAAACGCTCAAAACATAGACATTAGGAATACTCAGTCTCCCTGTACTTAAGTCGGCATTGTGTCTCTTATATTTAAATCCGATGCAATTTCTGTGTTTCGTCATCAATGGGAAGGTCAAAGGGATACAGCAAACCTGCAGAGGTGCATCGGAATGTAAAACTGGTGACACAGGAAGTGTTCAAAACATAGACCGTAAGAATACTCAGTTTTCTTGTACTTATGTCACGTTGTGTCTCATGTATTTTATTCCGATGTAATTTCTGTGCTTCATCGTCAATGGGAAGGTCCAATGGATACAGTAAACCTGCAGAGGTGCATCGGAATGTAAATCTGGTGACGCAGGAAACGCTCAAAATATAGACAGTAGGAAGAATCAGTCTTCCTGTACTTATGTCGGCATTGTGTCTCTTATATTTAATTCCGATGCAATTTCTGTGATTCATCGCCAATGGGAAGATCCAAGAGATACAGTAAACCTGCAGAGGTGCATCGGAATGTAAAACTGGTGACACAGGAAACGCTCAAATCATAGACAGTAGGAAGACTCAGTCTTTCTGTACTTAAGTCGGCATTGTGACTCTTATATTTAATTCCGATGCAATTTCTGTGTATCTTCGTCAATGAGAAGGTCCAATGGATACAGTAAACTTGCAAAGGTGGATCGGAATGTAAAACTGGTGACACAGGAAACGCTCAAAACATAGACAGTAGGAAGACTCATTCTTCCTGTACTCAAGTCGTCATTGTGTCTCTTACATTAAATTCCTATGCATTTTCTGTGTTTCATCGTCAATGGGAAGATCCAATGGATACAGTAAACCTGCAGAGGTGGATCGGAATGCAAAACTGGTGACACAGGAAACGCTCAAAACATAGACAGTTGGATGACTTTGTCTTCCTGTACTTAAGACGACATTGTGTCTCTTATATTTAATTCCGATGCAATTTCTGTGTTTCATCGTCAATGGGAAGGTCCAAGGGATACAGTAAACCTGCAGAGGTGCATCGGTATGTAAAAGTGGTGACACAGGAGACGCTCAAAACATAGACAGTAGGAAGACTCAGTCTTTCTGTACTTAAGTCGGCATTGTGTCTCTTATATTTAATTCCGATGTAATTTCTGTGATTCATCGCCAATGGGAAGATCCAAGAGATACAGTAAACCTGCAGAGGTGCATCGGAATGTAAAACTGGTGACACAGGAAACGCTCAAATCATCGACATTACTAATACTCAGTCTCCCTGTACTTAAGTCGGCCTTGTGTCTCTTATATTTAAATCCGATGCAATTTCTGTGTTTAGTCGTCAATGGGAAGGTCAAAGGGATACAGTAAACCTGCAGAGGTGCATCGGAATGTAAAACTGGTGATACAGGAAGCGTTCAAAACATAGACCCTAAGAAGACTCAGTGTTCTTGTACTTAAGTCGGCGTTATGTCTCTTATATTTCATTCCGATGCAATTTCTGTGTATCTTCGTCAATGAGAAGGTCCAATGGATACAGTAAACCTGCAGAGGTGGAACGGAATGTAAAACTGGTGACACAGGAAACGCTCAAAACATAGACAGTAGTAAGACTCATTCTTCCTGTACTTAAGTCGGCATTGTGTCTCTTATATTTAATACCTATGCATTTTCTGTGTTTCATCGTCAATGGGAAGGTCCAATGGATACAGTAAACCTGCAGAGGTGCATCGGAATGTAAAACTGGTGACACAGGACACGCTCAAAACATAGACAGTACGAAGACTCAGTCTTCCTGTACCTAAGATTGAATAGTGTGTCTTGTATTTAATTTCGATGCAATATCTGTGTTTCATCGTCCATGGGAAAGTCCAATGGATACAGTAAACCTGCAGAGGTGCATCGGAATGTAAAACTGGTGACACAGGAAACGCTCAAAACATAGACCGTAAGAAAACTCAGTTTTCTTTTACTTAACTAAACGTTGTGTCTCTTATATTTAATTCCGATGTACTTTCTGTGTTTCATCGTCAATGGGAAGGTCCAATGGATACAGTAAACCTGCAGAGGTACATCGGAATGTAAAACTGGTGACGCAGGAAACGCTCAAAACATAGACAGTAGGAAAACTCAATGTTCCTGTACTTAAGTCGGCATCGTGTCTCTTATATTTAATTCCGATGCAATTTCTGTGGTTCATCGTCAATGGGAAGATCCAAGGGATATAGTAAACCTGCAGAGGTGCATCGGAATGTAAAAGTGGTGACACAGGAGACGCTCAAAACATAGACAGTAGGAAGACTCAGCCGTCCTGTTCTTAAGTAGGCGTTGTGTCTCTTATATTTAATTCGGATGCTATTTCTGTGTTTCATCGCCAATGGGAAGGTCCAATGGATACAGTAAACCTGCAGAGGTGCATCGGAATGTAAAATTAGTGACGCAGGAAACGCTCAAATCATACACAGTAGGAAGACTCAATCTTCCTGTACTTAAATCGGCATTGTGTCTCTTATATTTCATTCCGATGCAATTTCTGTGTTTCATCGTCAATGTGAAAATCAAAGGGATACTGTAAACCTCCAGAGGTGCATCGGAATGTAAACCTGGTGACTCAGGAAACGCTCAAAACATTGGCAGTAGGAAGACTCAGTCTTTCTGTACTTAAGTCGTCATTGTGTCTCTTATATTTAATTCCGATGCAATTTCTATGTTTCATCGTCAATGGGAATGTCCAAGGGATACAGTAACCCTGCAGAGGTGCATCGGAATGTAAAACTGGTGACACAGGAAGCGCTCATAACATAGACCCTAAGAAGACTCAGTTTTCTTGTACTTAAGTCGGCATTGTGTCATTTATATTTAATTCAGATGCAATTTCTGTGCTTCATCGTCAATGTGAAGGTCCAAGGGATACAGTAAACCTGCAGAGGTGCATCGGAATGTAAATCTGGTGACACAGGACATGCTCAAAACATAGACAGTAGGAAGACTCAATGTTCCTGTACTTAAGACGGCATTGTGTCTCTTATATTTAATTCCGGTGCAATTTCTGTGGTTCATCGTCAATGCGAAGATCCAAGGGATACAGTAAACCTGCGGAGGTGCATCGGAATGTAAAAGTGGTGACACAGGAAACGCTCAAAATATAGATAGTAGGAACACTCAGCCTTCCTGTACTTAAGTCGGCATTGTGTCTCTTATATTTAATACCGATGCTATTTCTCTGTTTCATCGTCAATGGGTAGGTCCAATGGATACAGTAAACCTGCAGAGGTGCATCGGAATGTAAAACTGTTGACACAGGAAACGCTCAAACATTGACAGTAGGAAGACACAGTCTTCCTGTACCTAAGTCAGAATTGTGTCACTTATATTTAATCCCGATGCAATTTCTGTGTTTCATCGTCAATGGGAAGGTCCAATGGATACAGTAAAACTGCAGAGGTGCATCGGAATGTAAAATTGGTGACGCAGGAAACGCTCAAATCATACACAGTAGGAAGACTCAATATTCCTGTACTTAAGTCGGCATTGTGTCTCTTATATTTAATTCCGATGCAATTTCTGTGTTTCATCGTCAATGTGAAAATCCAAGGGATACAGTAAACCTGCAGAGGTGCATCGGAATGTAAACCTGGTGACTCAGGAAACGCTCAAAGCATACACAGTAGGAAGACTCAGTCTCTCTGTACTTAAGTCGGCATTGTGTCTCTTATATTTAATTCCGATGCAATTTCTGTGTTTCATCGTCAATGGGAAGGTCCAAGGGATACAGTAACCCTGCAGAGGTGCATCGGAATGTAAAACTGGTGTCACAGGAAACGCTCAAAACATAGACAGTAGGAAGACTAAGCCTTCCTGTACTTAAGTCGGCATTGTGTCTCTTATATTTAATTCCGATGCAATTTCTGTGTTTCATCGCCAATGTGAAATCCAAGGGATACAGTAAACCTGCAGCGGTGCATCGGAATGTAAACCTGGTGACTCAGGAAACGCTCAAACCATACACAGTAGGAAGAATCAGTCTCTCTGTACTTAAGTCGGCATTGTGTCTCTTATATTTAATTCCGATGCAATTTCTTTGTTTCATCGTCAATGGGAAGGTCCAAGGGATACAGTAAACCTGCAGAGGTGCATCGGAATGTAAAACTGGTGACACAGGAAACGCTCAAAACATAGACAGTAGGAAAACTAAGCCTTCCTGTACTTAAGTCGGCATTGTGTCTCTTATATTTAATTCCGATGCAATTTCTGTGATTCATCGTCAATGGGAAGATCCAAGAGAAACAGTAAACCTGCAGAGGTGCATCGGAATGTAAAACTGGTGACACAGGAAACGCTCAAAACATAGACATTAGGAATACTCAGTCTCCCTGTACTTAAGTCGGCATTGTGTCTCTTATATTTAAATCCGATGCAATTTCTGTGTTTCGTCATCAATGGGAAGGTCAAAGGGATACAGCAAACCTGCAGAGGTGCATCGGAATGTAAAACTGGTGACACAGGAAGTGTTCAAAACATAGCCCGTAAGAATACTCAGTTTTCTTGTACTTATGTCACGTTGTGTCTCATGTATTTTATTCCGATGTAATTTCTGTGCTTCATCGTCAATGGGAAGGTCCAATGGATACAGTAAACCTGCAGAGGTGCATCGGAATGTAAATCTGGTGACGCAGGAAACGCTCAAAATATAGACAGTAGGAAGAATCAGTCTTCCTGTACTTATGTCGGCATTGTGTCTCTTATATTTAATTCCGATGCAATTTCTGTGATTCATCGCCAATGGGAAGATCCAAGAGATACAGTAAACCTGCAGAGGTGCATCGGAATGTAAAACTGGTGACACAGGAAACGCTCAAATCATAGACAGTAGGAAGACTCAGTCTTTCTGTACTTAAGTCGGCATTGTGACTCTTATATTTAATTCCGATGCAATTTCTGTGTATCTTCGTCAATGAGAAGGTCCAATGGATACAGTAAACTTGCAAAGGTGGATCGGAATGTAAAACTGGTGACACAGGAAACGCTCAAAACATAGACAGTAGGAAGACTCATTCTTCCTGTACTCAAGTCGTCATTGTGTCTCTTACATTAAATTCCTATGCATTTTCTGTGTTTCATCGTCAATGGGAAGATCCAATGGATACAGTAAACCTGCAGAGGTGGATCGGAATGCAAAACTGGTGACACAGGAAACGCTCAAAACATAGACAGTTGGATGACTTTGTCTTCCTGTACTTAAGACGACATTGTGTCTCTTATATTTAATTCCGATGCAATTTCTGTGTTTCATCGTCAATGGGAAGGTCCAAGGGATACAGTAAACCTGCAGAGGTGCATCGGTATGTAAAAGTGGTGACACAGGAGACGCTCAAAACATAGACAGTAGGAAGACTCAGTCTTTCTGTACTTAAGTCGGCATTGTGTCTCTTATATTTAATTCCGATGTAATTTCTGTGATTCATCGCCAATGGGAAGATCCAAGAGATACAGTAAACCTGCAGAGGTGCATCGGAATGTAAAACTGGTGACACAGGAAACGCTCAAATCATCGACATTACTAATACTCAGTCTCCCTGTACTTAAGTCGGCCTTGTGTCTCTTATATTTAAATCCGATGCAATTTCTGTGTTTAGTCGTCAATGGGAAGGTCAAAGGGATACAGTAAACCTGCAGAGGTGCATCGGAATGTAAAACTGGTGATACAGGAAGCGTTCAAAACATAGACCCTAAGAAGACTCAGTGTTCTTGTACTTAAGTCGGCGTTATGTCTCTTATATTTCATTCCGATGCAATTTCTGTGTATCTTCGTCAATGAGAAGGTCCAATGGATACAGTAAACCTGCAGAGGTGGAACGGAATGTAAAACTGGTGACACAGGAAACGCTCAAAACATAGACAGTAGTAAGACTCATTCTTCCTGTACTTAAGTCGGCATTGTGTCTCTTATATTTAATACCTATGCATTTTCTGTGTTTCATCGTCAATGGGAAGGTCCAATGGATACAGTAAACCTGCAGAGGTGCATCGGAATGTAAAACTGGTGACACAGGACACGCTCAAAACATAGACAGTACGAAGACTCAGTCTTCCTGTACCTAAGATTGAATAGTGTGTCTTGTATTTAATTTCGATGCAATATCTGTGTTTCATCGTCCATGGGAAGGTCCAATGGATACAGTAAACCTGCAGAGGTGCATCGGAATGTAAAACTGGTGACACAGGAAACGCTCAAAACATAGACCGTAAGAAAACTCAGTTTTCTTTTACTTAACTAAACGTTGTGTCTCTTATATTTAATTCCGATGTACTTTCTGTGTTTCATCGTCAATGGGAAGGTCCAATGGATACAGTAAACCTGCAGAGGTGCATCGGAATGTAAAACTGGTGACGCAGGAAACGCTCAAAACATAGACAGTAGGAAAACTCAATGTTCCTGTACTTAAGTCGGCATCGTGTCTCTTATATTTAATTCCGATGCAATTTCTGTGGTTCATCGTCAATGGGAAGATCCAAGGGATATAGTAAACCTGCAGAGGTGCATCGGAATGTAAAAGTGGTGACACAGGAGACGCTCAAAACATAGACAGTAGGAAGACTCAGCCGTCCTGTTCTTAAGTAGGCGTTGTGTCTCTTATATTTAATTCGGATGCTATTTCTGTGTTTCATCGCCAATGGGAAGGTCCAATGGATACAGTAAACCTGCAGAGGTGCATCGGAATGTAAAATTAGTGACGCAGGAAACGCTCAAATCATACACAGTAGGAAGACTCAATCTTCCTGTACTTAAATCGGCATTGTGTCTCTTATATTTCATTCCGATGCAATTTCTGTGTTTCATCGTCAATGTGAAAATCAAAGGGATACTGTAAACCTGCAGAGGTGCATCGGAATGTAAACCTGGTGACTCAGGAAACGCTCAAACCATAGACAGTAGGAAGACTCAGTCTTTCTGTACTTAAGTCGGCATTGTGTCTCTTATATTTAATTCCGATGCAATTTCTGTGTTTCATCGTCAATGGGAAGGTCCAATGGATACAGTAAACCTGCAGAGGTGCATCGGAATGTAAAACTGTTGACACAGGAAACGCTCAAACATTGAGAGTAGGAAGATTCAGTCTTCCTGTACTGAAGTCGGAATTGTGTCATATATTTAATTCCGATGCAATTTCTGTGTTTTCTCGTCAATGGGAAGGTCCAAGGGATACAGTAACCCTGCAGAGGTGCATCGGAATGTAAAACTGGTGACACAGGAAGCGCTCATAACATAGACCCTAAGCAGACTCAGTTTTCTTGTACTTAAGTCGGCATTGTGTCTTTTATATTTAATTTCTATGCAATTTCTGTGTTTCATCGTCACAGTGAAGGTGCAAGGGATACAGTAAAACTGCAGAGGTGCATCGGAATGTAAAACAGGTGACACAGGACACGCTCTAAACATAGACAGTAGGAAGACTCAGTCTTCCTGTACCTAAGCCGGAATTGTGTCTCTTATTTTTAATTCCGATGCAATTTCTGTGTTTCATCGTCAATGGGAAGGTCCAATGGATACAGTAAACCTGCAGAGGTGCATCGGAATGTAAAACTGGTGACACTGGAAACGCTCAAATCATAGACCGTAAGAAGACTCAGTTTTCTTGTATAAGTGAACGTTGTGTCTCTTATATTTAATTCCGATGTAATTTCTGTGTTTCATCGTCAATGGGAAGGTCCAATGGATACAGTAAACCTGCAGAGGTGCATCGGAATGTAAAACTGGTGCCGCAGGAAACGCTCAAAACATAGACAGTAGGAAGACTCAATGTTCCATTACATAAGTCGGCAATGTGTCTCTTATATTTAATTCCGATGCAATTTCTGTGGTTGATCGTCAATGGGAAGATCCAAGGGATACAGTGAACCTGCAGAGGTGCAACGGAATGTAAAAGTGGTGACACAGGAGACGCTCAAAACATAGACAGTAGGAAGACTCTGCCTTCCTGTTCTTAAGTAGGCGTTGTGTCTCTTATATTTAATTCCGATGCTATTTCTGTGTTTCATCGTCAATGGGAAGGTCCAAGGGATACAGTAAACCTGCAGACGTGCATCGGAATGTAAAATTGGTGACGCAGGAAACGCTCAAAACATACACAGTAGGAAGACTCAATCTTCCTGTACTTAAGTCGGCATTGTGTATCTTATATTTAATTCCAATGCAATTTCTGTGTTTCATCGTCATTGTGAAAATCCAAGGAATACAGTAAACCTGCAGAGGTGCATCGGAACGTAAACCTGGTGACTCAGGAAACGCTCAAAACATAGACAGTAGGAAGACTCAGTCTTTCTGTACTTAAGCCGGCATTGTGTCTCATATATCTAATTTCGATGCAATTTCTGTGTTTCATCGTCAATGGGAAGGTCCAAGGGATACAGTAACCCTGCAGAGGTGCATCGGAATGTAAAACTGGTGACACAGGAAGCGCTCATAACATAGACCCTAAGATGACTCAATTTTCTTGTACTTATGTCGGCATTGTCTCTTTTATATTTAATTCCTATGCAATTTCTGTGTTTCATCGTCACTGTGAAGGTGCAAGGGATACAGTAAAACTGCAGAGGTGCATCGAAATGTAAAACTGGTGACACAGGGCACGCTCAAAACATAGACAGTAGGTAGACTCAGACTTCCTGTACCTAAGTCGGAATTGTGTCTCTTATTTTTAATTCCGATGCAATTTCTGTGTTTCATCGTCAATGGGAAGGTCCAATGGATACAGTAAACCTGCAGAGGTGCATCGGAATGTAAAACTGGTGACACTGGAAACGCTCAAAACATAGACCGTAAGAAGACTCAGTTTTCTTGTACTTAAGTCAACGTTGTGTCTCTTATATTTAATTCCGATGTAATTTCTGTGTTTCATCGTCAATGGGAAGGACCAATGGATACAGTAAACCTGCAGAGGTTCATCGGAATGTAAAACTGGTGACGCAGGAAACGCTCAAAAAATAGACAGTAGGAAGACTCAATGTTCCATTACTTAAGTCGGCATTGTGTCTCTTATATTTAATTCCGATGCAATTTCTGTGGTTGATCGTCAATGGGAAGATCCAATGGATACAGTAAACCTGCAGAGGTGCATCGGAATGTAAAACTGGTGACACAGGAAACGCTCAAAACATAGACCGTAAGAAAACTCTGTTTTCTTTTACTTAACTAAACGTTGTGTCTCTTATATTTAATTCCGATGTAATTTCCGTGTTTCATCGTCAATGGGAAGGTCCAATGGATACAGTAAACCTGCAGAGGTGCATCGGAATGTAAAACTGGTGCCGCAGGAAACGCTCAAAACATAGACAGTAGGAAGACTCTATGTTCCTGTACTTAAGTCGGCATCGTGTCTCTTATATTTAATTCCGATGCAATTTCTTTGGTTCATCGTCAATGGGAAGACCCAAGGGATATAGTAAACCTGCAGAGGTGCATCGGAATGTAAAAGTGGTGACACAGGAGACGCTCAAAACATAGACAGTAGGAAGACTCAGCCGTCCTGTTCTTAAGTAGGCGTTGTGTCTCTTATATTTAATTCCGATGCTATTTCTGTGTTTCATCGTCAATGGGAAGGTCCAATGGATACAGTAAACCTGCAGAGCTGCATCGGAATGTAAAATTGGTGACGCAGGAAACGCTCAAATCATACACAGTAGGAAGACTCAATCTTCCTGTACTTAAATCGGCATTGTGTCTCTTATATTTCATTCCGATGCAATTTCTGTGTTTCATCGTCAATGTGAAAATCCAAGGGATACAGTAAACCTGCAGAGGTGCATCGGAATGTAAACCTGGTGACTCAGGAAACGCTCAAATCATAGACAGTAGGAAGACTCAGTCTTTCTGTACTTAAGTCGGCATTGTGTCTATTATATTTAACTCCGATGCAATTTCTGTGTTTCATCGTCAATGGGAAGGTCCAATGGATACAGTAAACCTGCAGAGGTGCATCGGAATGTAAAACTGTTGGCACAGGAAACGCTCAAACATTGACAGTAGGAAGATTCAGTCTTCCTGTACTGAAGTCGGAATTGAGTCATATATTTAATTCCGATGCAATTTCTGTGTTTTCTCGTCAATGGGAAGGTCCAAGGGATACAGTAACCCTGCAGAGCTGCATCGGAATGAAAACTGGTGACACAGGAAGCGCTCATAACATAGACCCTAAGAAGACTCAGTTTTCTTGTACTTAAGTCGGCATTGTGTCTTTTATATTTAATTCCTATGCAATTTCTGTGTTTCATCGTCACTGTGAAGGTGCAAGGGCTACAGTAAAACTGCAGAGGTGCATCGGAATGTAAAACTGGTGACACAGGACACGCTCAAAACATAGATAGTAGGAAGACTCTGTCTTCCTGTACCTAAGTCGGAATTGTGTCTCTTGTATTTAATTCCGATGCAATTTCTGTGTTTCATCGTCAATGGGAAGGGCCAATGGATACAGTAAACCTGCAGAGGTGCATCGGAATGTAAAACTGTTGACACAGGAGACGCTTAAACATTGACAGTAGGAAGACTCAGTCTTCCTGTACTGAAGTCGGCATTGTGTCATATATTTAATTCCGATGCAATTTCTGTGTTTTTTCGTCAATGGGAAGGTCCAAGGGATACAGTAACCCTGCAGAGGTGCATCGGAATGTAAAACTGGTGACACAGGAAGCGCTCATAACATAGACCCTAAGAAGAGTCAGTTTTCTTGTACTTAAGTCGGCATTGTGTCTTTTATATTTAATTCCTATGCAATTTCTGTGTTATATCGTCACAGTGAAGGTGCAAGGGATACAGTAAAACTGCAGAGGTGCATCGGAATGTAAAACAGGTGACACAGGACACGCTCAAAACATAGACAGTAGGAAGACTCAGTCTTCCTGTACCTAAGCCGGAATTGTGTCTCTTATTTTTAATTCCGATGCAATTTCTGTGTTTCATCGTCAATGGGAAGGTCCAATGGATACAGTAAACCTGCAGAGGTGCATCGGAATGTAAAACTGGTGCCACTGGAAACGCTCAAATCATAGACCGTAAGAAGACTCAGTTTTCTTGTACTTAAGTGAACGTTGTGTCTCTTATATTTACTTCCGATGTAATTTCTGTGTTTCATCGTCAATGGGAAGGTCCAATGGATACAGTAAACCTGCAGAGGTGCATCGGAACGTAAACCTGGTGACTCAGGAAACGCTCAAAACATAGACAGTAGGAAGACTCAGTCTTTCTGTACTTAAGTCGGCATTGTGTCCCTTATATTTAATTCCGATGCAATTTCTGTGTTTCATCGTCAATGGGAAGGTCCAAGGGATACAGTAACCCTGCAGAGGTGCATCGGAATGTAAAACTGGTGACACAGGAAGCGCTCATAACATAGACCCTAAGAAGACTCAATTTTCTTGTACTTATGTCGGCATTGTGTCTTTTATATTTAATTCCTATGCAATTTCTGTGTTTCATCGTCACTGTGAAGGTGCAAGGGATACAGTAAAACTGCAGAGGTGCATCGGAATGTAAAACTGGTGACACAGGGCACGCTCAAAACATAGACAGTAGGAAGACTCAGACTTCCTGTACCTAAGTCGGAATTGTGTCTCTTATATTTAATTCCGATGCTATTTCTGTGTTTCATCGTCAATGGGAAGGTCCAATGGATACAGTAAACCTGCAGAGGTGCATCGGAATGTAAAACTGGTGACACTGGAAACGCTCAAAACATAGACCGTAAGAAAACTCAGTTTTCTTGTACTTAAGTCAACGTTGTGTCTCTTATATTTAATTCCGATGTAATTTCTGTGTTTCATCGTCAATGGGAAGGTCCAATGGATACAGTAAACCTGCAGAGGTTCATCGGAATGTAAAACTGGTGTCGCAGGAAACGCTCAAAAAATAGACAGTAGGAAGGCTCAATGTTCCATTACTTAAGTCGGCATTGTGTCTCTTATATTTAATTCCGATGCAATTTCTGTGGTTGATCGTCAATGGGAAGATCCAAGGGATACAGTAAACCTGCAGAGGTGCATCGGAATGTAAAAGTGGTGACACAGGAGACGCTCAAAACATAGACAGTAGGAAGACTCTGCCTTCCTGTTCTTAAGTAGGCATTGTGTCTCTTATATTTAATTCCGATGCTATTTCTGTGTTTCATCGTCAATGGGAAGGTCCAAGGGATACAGTAAACCTACAGAGGTGAATCGGAATGTAAAATTGGTGACGCAGGAAACGCTCAAAACATACACAGTAGGAAGACTCAATCTTCCTGTACTTAAGTCGGCATTGTGTCTCTTATATTTAATTCCGATGCAATTTCTGTGTTTCATCGTCAATGTGAAAATCCAAGTGATACAGTAACCCTGCAGAGGTGCATCGGAATGTAAAACTTGTGACACAGGAAGCGCTCATAACATAGACCCTAAGAAGACTCAGTTTTCTTGTACTTAAGTCGGCATTGTGTCTTTTATATTTAATTCCGATGTAATTTCTGTGTTTTTTCGTCAATGGAAAGCTCCAAGGGATACAGAAACCCTGCAGAGGTGCATCGGAATGTAAAACTGGTGACACAGGAAGCGCTCATTACATAGACCCTAAGAAGACTCAGTTTTCTTGTACTTAAGTCGGCATTGTGTCTTTTATATTTAATTCCTATGCATTATCTGTGTTTCATCGTCACTGTGAAGGTCCAAGGGATACAGTAAACCTGCAGAGGTGCATCGGAATGTAAAACTGGTGACACAGGACACGCTCAAAACATAGACAGTAGGAAGACTCAGTCTTCCTGTACCTAAGTCAGCATCGTGTCTCTTATATTTAATTCCGATGCAATTTCTGTGTTTCGTCGTCCATGGGAAGGTCCATTGGATACAGTAAACCTGCAGAGGTGCATCGGATTGTAAAACTGGTGACGCAGGAAACGCTCAAAACATAGACAGTAGGAAGACTCAATGTTCCTGTACTTAAGACGGCATTGTGTCTCTTGTATTTAATTCCGATGCAATTTCTGTGGTTCATCGTCAATGCGAAGATCCAAGGGATACAGTAAACCTGCAGAGGTGCATCGGAATGTAAAACTGGTGACACAGGAAACGCTCAAAACATAGACAGTAGGAAGACTCAGCCTTCCTGTACTAAAGCCGGCATTGTGTCTCTCATATTTAATTCCGATGCTATTTCTGTGTTTCATCGTCAATGGGAAGGTCCAATGGATACAGTAAACCTGCAGAGGTGGATCGGAATGTAAAACTGGTGACACAGGAAACGCTCAAAACATAGACAGTAGGAAGACTTAGTCTTCCTGTACTTCAGTCGGCATTGTGTCTTTTATATTTAATTCCGATGCAATTTCTGTTTTTCATCGTCACTGTGAAGGTCCAAGGGATACAGTAAACCTGCAGAGGTGCAACGGAATGTAAAACTGGTGACACAGGACACGCTCAAAACATAGACACTAGGAAGACTCAGTCTTCCTCTACCTAAGTCAGAATTGTGTCTCTTATATTTAATTCCGATGCAATTTCTGTGTTTCATCGTCCATGGGAAGGTCCAATGGATACTGTAAACCTGCAGAGGTGCATCGGAATGTAAAACTGGTGACACTGGAAACGCTCAAAACATAGACCGTAAGAAGACTCAGTTTTCTTGTACTAAAGTCCTCGTTGTGTCTCTTATATTTAATTCCGATGTAATTTATGTGTTTCATCGTCAATGGGAAGGTCCAAGGGATACAGTAAACCTGCAGAGGTGCATCGGAATGTAAAACTGGGGACACAGGAAACGCTCAAAACATAGACAGTAGGAAGACTAAGCGTTATTGTACTTAAGTCGGCATTGTGTCTCTTATATTTAATTCCGATGCAATTTCTGTGATTCATCGTCAATGGGAAGATCCAAGAGAAACAGTAAACCTGCAGAGGTGCATCGGAATGTAAAAATGGTAACACAGGAAACCCTCAAAACATAGACATTAGGAATACTCACTCTCCCTGTACTTAAGTCGACATTGTGTCTCTTATATTTAAATCCGATGCAATTTCTGTGTTTCGTCGTCAATGGGATGGTCAAAGGGATACAGTAAACCTGCAGAGGTGCTTCGAGATGTAAAACTGGTGACACAGCAAGCGTTCAAAACATAGACCCTAAGAAGACTCAGTGTTCTTGTTCTTAAGTCGGCGTTGTGTCTCTTATATTTAATTCCGATTGCAATTTCTGTGTTTCTTCGTCAATGGGAAGGTCCCTGGGATACAGCAAACCTGCAGAGGTGCATCGGAATGTAAAACTGGTGACACAGGAAACGCTCAAAACATAGACAGTTGGATGACTTAGTCTTCCTGTACTTAAGACGACATTGTGTCTCTTATATTTAATTCCGATGCAATTTCTGTGTTTCATCGTCAATGGGAAGGTCCATGGGATACAGCAAACCTGCAGAGGTGCATCGGAATGTAAAACTGGCGACACAGGAAACGCTCAAAACATAGACAGTAGGATGACTCAGTCTTCCTGTACTTAAGTCGGCATTGTGTCTCTTATATTTAATTCCGATGCAATTTCTGTGTTTCATCGTCAATGGGAAGATCCAAGGGATACAGCAAACCTGCAGAGGTGCATCGGAATGTAAAACTGGTGACACAGGAAACGCTCAAAACATAGACAGTAGGAAGACTCAGCCTTCCTGTACTTAAGTCAGCATTGTGTCTCTTATATTTAATTCCGATGCAATTTCTGTGATTCATCGCCAATGGGAAGATCCAAGAGATACAGTAAACCTGCAGAGGTGCATCGGAATGTAAAACTGGTGACACAGGAAACGCTCAAAACATAGACATTAGGAATACTCAGTCTCCCTGTACTTAAGTCGGCATTGTGTCTCTTATATTTAAATCCATTGCAATTTCTGTGTATCTTCGTCAATGAGAAGGTCCAATGGATACAGTAAACCTGCAGAGGTGGATCGGAATGTAAAACTGGTGACACAGGAAACACTCAAAACATAGAAAGTAGGAAGACTCATTCTACCTGTACTTAAGTCGGCATTGTGTCGCTTATATTTAATTCCTATGCATTTTCTGTGTTTCATCGTCAATGGGAAGGTCCAATGGATACAGTATACCTGCGGAGGTGCATCGGAATGTAAAACTGGTGACACAGGAAACGCTAAAACATTGACAGTAGGAAGACTCAGTCTTCCTGTACTTAAGTCGGCATTGTGTCTCTTATAATTAATTCCGATGCAATTTCTGTGATTCATCGACAATGGAAAGATCCAAGGGATACAGTAAACCTGCAGAGGTGCATCGGAATGAAAAACTGGAGACACAGGAAACGCTCAAAAAATAGACAGTAGGAATACTCGGTCTCCCTGTACTTAAGTCGGAATTGTGTCACTTATGTTTAAATCCGATGCAATTTCTGTGTTTCGTCGTCAATGGGAAGGTGAAAGGGATACAGCAAACCTGCAGAGGTGCATCGGAATGTAAAACTGGTGAAACAGGAATCGCTCAAAACATAGACAGTTGGATGACTTTGTCTTCCTGTACTTAAGACGACATTGTGTCTCTTATATTTAATTCCGATGCAATTTCTGTGTTTCATCGCCATTGGGAAGGTCCAATGGATACAGTAACCCTGCAGAGGTGCATCCGAATGTAAAACTGGTGACACAGGAGACGCTCAAAGCATAGACAGTAGGAAGACTCATTCTTCCTGTACTTAAGTCGGCATTGTGTCTCTTATATTTAATTCCTATGCAATTTCTGTGTTTCATCGTCAATGGGAAAGTCCAATGGATACAGTAAACCTGCAGAGGTGCATCCGAATGTAAAACTGGTGACACAGGAGACGCTCAAAACATAGACAGTAGGAAGACTCAGCCTTCCTGTTCTTAAGTCGGCGTTGTGTCTCTTATATTTAATTCCGATGCTATTTCTGGGTTTCATCGTCAATGGGAAGGTCCAATGGATACAGTCAACCTGCAGAGGTGCATCGGAATGCAAAATTGGTGACGCAGGTAACGCTCAAAAGATACACAGTAGGAAGACTCAATCTTCCTGTACTTAAGTGGGCATTGTGTCTCTTATATTTAATTCCGATGCAATTTCTGTGTTTCATCGTCAATGGGAAGGTCCAAGGGATACAGTAACCCTGCAGTGGTGCATCGGAATGTAAAACTGGTGACACAGGAAGCGCTCATAACATAGTCCCTAAGAAGACTCAGTTTTCTTGTACTTAAGTCTTCATTGTGTCTTTTATATTTAATTCCGATGCAATTTCTGTGTTTCATCGTCAATGGGAAGGTCCAAGGGATACAGTAAACCTGCAGAGGTGCATCGGAATGTAAAACTGGTGACACAGGAAACGATCAGAACATAGAAAGTAGGAAGACTAAGCCTTCCTGTACTTAAGTCGGCATTGTGTCTCTTATATTTAATTCCGATGCAATTTCTGTGATTCATCGTCAATGGGAAGATCCAAGAGAAACAGTAAACCTGCAGAGGTGCATCGGAATGTAAAACTGGTGACACAGGAAACGCTCAAATCATAGACATTAGGAATACTCAGTCTCAATGTACTTAAGTCGGCATTGTGTCTCTTATATTTAATTCCGATGCAATTTCTGTGTTTCTTCGTCAATGGGAAGGTGAAAGGGATACAGCAAACCTGCAGAGGTGCATCAAAATGTAAAACTGGTGACACAGGAAACGCTCAAAACATAGACAGTTGGATGACTTTGTCTTCCTGTACTTAAGACGACATTGTGTCTCTTATATTTAATTCCGATGCAATTTCTGTGTTTCATCATCAATGGGAAGGTCCCTGGGATACAGCAAACCTGCAGACGTGCATCGGAATGTAAAACTGGTGACACAGGAAACGCTCAAAACATAGACAGTTGGATGACTTTGTCTTCCTGTACTTAAGACGACATTGTGTCGCTTATATTTAATTCCGATGCAAATTCTGTGTTTCATCGTCAATGGGAAGGTCCCTGGGATACAGTAACCCTGCAGAGGTGCATCCGAATGTAAAACTGGTGACACAGGAGACGCTCAAAACATAGACAGTAGAAAGACTCATTCTTCCTGTACTTAAGTCGGCTTTGTGTCTCTTATATTTAATTCCTATGCATTTTCTGTGTTTCATCGTTAATGGGAAGGTCTAAGGGATACAGTAAACCTGCAGAGTTTCATCGGAATGTAAAACTGGTGACACTGGAAACGTTCAAAACATAGACCGTAAGAAGACTCAGTTTTCTTGTACTTAAGTCACGTTGTGTCTCTTATATTTTATTCCGATGTAATTTCTGTGATTCATCGTCATTGGGAAGGTCCAATGGATACAGTGAACCTGCAGAGGTGCATCGGAATGTAAAACTGGTGACGCAGGAAACGCTCGAAATATAGACAGTAGGATGACTCAGTCTTCCTGTACTTAAGTCGGCGTTGTGTCTCTTATATTTAATTCCTATGCAATTTCTGTGTTTCATCGTCAATGGGAAAGTCCAATGGATACAGTAAACCTGCAGAGGTGCATCGGAATGTAAAACTGGTGACACAGGAGACGCTCAAAACATAGACAGTAGGAAGACTCAGCCTTCCTGTTCTTAAGTCGGCGTTGTGTCTCTTATATTTAATTCCGATGCTATTTCTGTGTTTCATCGTCAATGGGAAGGTCCATGGATACAGTAAACCAGCAGAGGTGCATCGGAATGTAAAATTGGTGACGCATGAAACGCTCAAAACATACACAGTAGGAAGACTCAATCTTCCTGTGCTTAAGTCGGCATTGTGTCTCTTATGTTTAATTCCGATGCAATTTCTGTGTTTCATCGTCAATGGGAAGGTCCAAGGGATACAGTAACCCTGCAGAGGTGCATCGGAATGTAAAACTGGTGACACAGGAAGCGCTCATAACATAGTCCCTAAGAAGACTCAGTTTTCTTGTACTTAAGTCGGCATTGTGTCTTTTATATTTAATTCCGATGCAATTTCTGTGTTTCATCGTCAATGGGAAGGTCCAAGGGATACAGTAAACCTGCAGAGGTGCATCGGAATGTAAAACTGGTGACACAGGAAACGATCAAAACATAGACAGTAGGAAGACTAAGCCTTCCTGTACTTAAGTCGGCATTGTGTCTCTTATATTTAATTCCGATGCAATTTCTGTGATTCATCGTCAATGGGAAGTTCCAAGAGAAACAGTAAACCTGCAGAGGTGCATCGGAATGTAAAACTGGTGACACTGGAAACGCTCAAAACATAGACATTAGGAATACTCAATCTCCCAGTACTTAAGTCGGCATTGTGTCTCTTATATTTAAATCCGATGCAATTTCTGTGTTTCGTCGTCAATGGGAAGGTCAAAGGGATACAGTAAACCTGCAGAGGTGCTTCGGGATGTAAAACTGGTGACACAGGAAGCGTTCAAAACATAGACCCTAAGAAGACTCAGTGTTCTTGTACTTAAGCCGGCGTTGTGTCTCTTATATCTAATTCCGATGCAATTTCTGTGTTTCTTCGTCAATGGGAAGGTGAAAGGGATACAGCACACCTGCAGAGGTGCATCTGAATGTAAAACTGGTGACACAGGAAACGCTCAAAACATAGACAGTTGGATGACTTTGTCTTCCTGTACTTAAGACGACATTGTGTCTCTTATATTTAATTCCGATGCAATTTCTGTGTTTCATCATCAATGGGAAGGTCCCTGGGATACAGCAAACCTGCAGAGGTGCATCGGAATGTAAAACTGGTGATACAGATAACGCTCAAAACATAGACAGTTGGATGACTTTGTCTTCCTGTACTTAAGACGACATTGTGTCTCTTATATTTAATTCCGATGCAATTTCTGTGTGTCATCGTCAATGGGAAGGTCCCTGGGATACAGTAACCCTGCAGAGGTGCTTCCGAATGTAAAACTGGTGACACAGGGGACGCTCAAAACATAGACAGTAGAAAGACTCATTCTTCTTGTACTTAAGTCGGCTTTGTGTCTCTTATATTTATTTCCTATGCATTTTCTGTGTTTCATCGTCAATGGGAATGTCCAATGGATACAGTAAACCTGCAGAGGTGCATCGGAATGTAAAACTGGTGACACAGGAAACGCTCAAACATAGACAGTAGGATGACTCATTCTTCCTGTACTAAAGTCGCCTTGTGTCTCTTATATTTAATTCCGATGCAATTTCTGTGTTTCATCGTTAATGGGAAGGACCAAGGAATACAGTAAACCTGCAGAGGTTCATCGGAATGTAAAACTGGTGACACTGGAAACGTTCAAAACATAGACCGTAAGAAGACTCAGTTTTCTTGTACTTAAGTCACGTTGTGTCTCTTATGTTTTATTCCGATGTAATTTCTGTGTTTCATCGTCATTGGGAAGGTCCAATGGATACAGTAAACCTGCAGAGGTGGATCGGAATGTAAAACTGGTGACACAGGAAACGCTCAAAGCATAGACAGTAGGAAGACTCATTCTTCCTGTACTTAAGTCGGCATTGTGTCACTTATATTTAAATCCGATGCAATTTCTGTGTTTCGTCGTCAATGGGAAGGTGAAAGGGATACAGCAAACCTGCAGAGGTGCATCGGAATGTAAAGCTGATGAAACAGGAAACGCTCAAAACATAGACAGTTGGATGACTTTGTCTTCCTGTACTTAAGACGACATTGTGTCGCTTATATTTAATTCCGATGCAAATTCTGTGTTTCATCGTCAATGGGAAGGTCCCTGGGATACAGTAACCCTGCAGAGGTGCATCCGAATGTAAAACTGGTGACACAGGAGGCGCTCAAAACATAGACAGTAGAAAGACTCATTCTTCCTGTACTTAAGTCGGCTTTATGTCTCTTATATTTAATTCCTATGCATTTTCTGTGTTTCATGGTTAATGGGAAGGTCTAAGGGATACAGTAAACCTGCAGAGTTTCATCGGAATGTAAAACTGGTGACACTGGAAACGTTCACAAACATAGACCGTAAGAAGACTCAGTTTTCTTGTACTTAAGTCACGTTGTGTCTCTTATATTTTATTCCGATGTAATTTCTGTGTTTCATCGTCATTGGGAAGGTCCAATGGATACAGTGAACCTGCAGAGGTGCATCGGAATGTAAAACTGGTGACGCAGGAAACGCTCGAAATATAGACAGTAGGATGACTCAGTCTTCCTGTACTTAAGTCGGCATTGTGTCTCTTATATTTAATTCCGATGCAATTTCTGTGTTTCATCGTCAAAGGGAAGATCCAAGGGATACAGTAAACCTGCAGAGGTGCATCGGAATGTAAAACTGGTGACACAGGAAACGCTCAAAACATAGACAGTAGGAAGACTTAGCCTTCCTGTACTTACGTCAGCATTGTGTCTCTTATATTTAATTCCGATGCAATTTCTGTGATTCATCGCCAATGGGAAGATCCAACAGATACAGTAAACCTGCAGAGGTGCATCGGAATGTAAAACTGGTGACACAGGAAACGCTCAAAACATAGACATTAGGAATACTCAGTCTCCCTGTACTTAAGTCGGCATTGTGTCTCTTATATGTAAATCCGATGCAATTTCTGTGTTTCGTCGTCAATGGGAAGGTCAAAGGGATACAGTAAACCTGCAGAGGTGCATCGGAATGTAAAACTGATGATACAGGAAGCGTTCAAAAGATAGACCCTAAGAAGACTCAGTGTTCTTGTACTTAAGTCGGCGTTGTGTCTCTTATATTTAATTCCTATGCAATTTCTGTGTTTCATCGTCAATGGGAAAGTCCAATGGATACAGTAAACCTGCAGAGGTGCATCGGAATGTAAAACTGGTGACACAGGAGACGCTCAAAACATAGACAGTAGGAAGACTCAGCCTTCCTGTTCTTAAGTCGGCGTTGTGTCTCTTATATTTAATTCCGATGCTATTTCTGTGTTTCATCGTCAATGGGAAGGTCCAATGGATACAGTAAACCTGCAGAGGTGCATCGGAATGTAAAATTGGTGACGCAGGAAACGCTCAAAACATACACAGTAGGAAGACTCAATCTTCCTGTACTTAAGTCGGCATTGTGTCTCTTATATTTAATTCCGATGCAATTTCTGTGTTTCATCGTCAATGGGAAGGTCCAAGGGATACAGTAACCCTGCAGAGGTGCATCGGAATGTAAAACTGGTGACACAGGAAGCGCTCATAACATAGTCCCTAAGAAGACTCAGTTTTCTTGTACTTAAGTCGGCATTGTGTCTTTTATATTTAATTCCGATGCAATTTCTGTGATTCATCGTCAATGGGAAGGTCCAAGGGATACAGTAAACCTGCAGAGGTGCATCGGAATGTAAAACTGGTGCCACAGGAAACGATCAAAACATTGACAGTAGGAAGACTAAGCCTTCCTGTACTTAAGTCGGCATTGTGTCTCTTATATTTAATTCCGATGCAATTTCTGTGATTCATCGTCAATGGGAAGTTCCAAGAGAAACAGTAAACCTGCAGAGGTGCATCGGAATGTAAAACTGGTGACACTGGAAACGCTCAAAACATAGACATTAGGAATACTCAGTCTCCCTGTACTTAAGTCGGCATTGTGTCTCTTATATTTAAATCCGATGCAATTTCTGTGTTTCGTCGTCAATGGGAAGGTCAAAGGGATACAGTAAACCTGCAGAGGTGCTTCGGGATGTAAAACTGGTGACACAGGAAGCGTTCAAAACATAGACCCTAAGAAGACTCAGAGTTCTTGTACTTAAGCCGGCGTTGTGTCCCTTATATTTAATTCCGATGCAATTTCTGTGTTTCTTCGTCAATGGGAAGGTGAAAGGGATACAGCACACCTGCAGAGGTGCATCTGAATGTAAAACTGGTGACACAGGAAACGCTCAAAACATAGACAGTTGGATGACTTTGTCTTCCTGTACTTAAGACGGCATTGTGTCTCTTATATTTAATTCCGTTGCAATTTCTGTGTTTCATCATCAATGGGAAGGTCCCTGGGATACAGCAAACCTGCAGAGGTGCATCGGAATGTAAAACTGGTGATACAGATAACGCTCAAAACATAGACAGTTGGATGACTTTGTCTTCCTGTACTTAAGACGACATTGTGTCTCTTATATTTAATTCCGATGCAATTTCTGTGTTTCATCGTCAATGGGAAGGTCCCTGGGATACAGTAACCCTGCAGAGGTGCTTCCAAATGTAAAACTGGTGACACAGGAGACGCTCAAATCATAGACAGTAGAAAGACTCATTCTTCCTGTACTTAAGTGGGCTTTGTGTCTCTTATATTTAATTCCTATGCATTTTCTGTGTTTCATCGTCAATGGGAATGTCCAATGGATACAGTAAACCTGCAGAGGTGCATCGGAATGTAAAACTGGTGACACAGGAAACGCTCAAACATAGACAGTAGGATGACTCATTCTTCCTGTACTTAAGTCGCCTTGTGTCTCTTATATTTAATTCCGATGCAATTTCTGTGTTTCATCGTTAATGGGAAGGACCAAGGGATACAGTAAACCTGCAGAGGTTCATCGGAATGTAAAACTGGTGACACTGGAAACGTTCAAAACATAGACCGAAAGAAGACTCAGTTTTCTTGTACTTAAGTCCCGTTGTGTCTCTTATATTTTATTCCGATGTAATTTCTGTGTTTCATCGTCATTGGGAAGGTCCAATGGATACAGTAAACCTGCAGAGGTGCATCAGAATGTAAAACTGGTGACGCAGGAAACGCTCAAAATATAGACAGTAGGAAGACTCAGTCTTCCTGTACTTAAGTCGGCATTGTGTCTCTTATATTTAATTCCGATGCAATTTATGTTTTTCATCGTCAATGGGAAGATCCAAGGGATACAGTAAACCTGCAGAGGTGCATCGGAATGTAAAACTGGTGATACAGGAAGCGTTCAAAAGATAGACCCTAAGAAGACTCAGTGTTCTTGTACTTAAGTCGGCGTTGTGTCTCTTATATTTAATTCCGATGCAATTTCTGTGTATCTCCGTCAATGAGAAGGTCCAATGGATACAGTAAACCTGCAGAGGTGGATCGGAATGTAAAACTGGTGACACAGGAAACGCTCAAAGCATAGACAGTAGGAAGACTCATTCTTCCTGTACTTAAGTCGGCATTGTGTCTCTTATATTTAATTCCTATGCATTTTCTGTGTTTCATCGTCAATGGGAAGGTCCAATGGATACAGTAAACATGCAGAGGTGCATCGGAATGTAAAACTGGTGACACAGGAAACGCTAAAATATAGACAGTAGGAAGACACAGTCTTCCTGTACTTAAGTCGGCATTGTCTCTTATAATTAATTCCGATGCAATTTCTGTGATTCATCGTCAATGGGAAGATCCAAGGCATACAGTAAACCTGCAGAGGTGCATCGGAATGAAAAACTGGAGACACAGGAAACGCTCAAAAAATAGACAGTAGGAATACTCAGTCTTCCTGTACTTAAGTCGGCATTGTGTCACTTATATTTAAATCCGATGCAATTTCTGTGTTTCGTCGTCAATGGGAAGGTGAAAGGAATACAGCAAACCTGCAGAGGTGCATCGGAATGTAAAACTGATGAAACAGGAAACGCTCAAAACATAGACAGTTGGATGACTTTGTCTTCCTGTACTTAAGACGACATTGTGTCTCTTATATTTAATTCCGATGCAATTTCTGTGTTTCATCGTCAATGGGAAGGTCCAAGGGATACAGTTACCCTGCAGAGGTGCATCCGAATGTAAAACTGGTGACACAGGAGACGCTCAAAACATAGACAGTAGGAAGACTCAGCCTTCCTGCTCTTAAGACGGCGTTGTGTCTCTTATATTTAATTCCGATGCGATTTCTGTGTTTCATCGTCAATGGGAAGGTCCAATGGATACAGTAAATCTGCAGAGGTGCATCAGAATGTAAAATTGGTGACGCAGTAAAACGCTCAAAACATACACAGTAGGAAGACTCAATCTTCCTGTACTTAAGTCGGCATTGTGTCTCTTATATTTAATTCCGATGCAATTTCTGTGTTTCATCGTCAATGGGAAAATCCAAGGGATACAGAAAACCTGCAGAGGTGCATCGGAATGTAAACCTGGAGACTCAGGAAACGCTCAAATCATAGACAGTAGGAAGACTCAGTCATTCTGTACTTAAGTCGGCATTGTGTCTCTTATATTTAATTCTGATGCAATTTCTGTGTTTCATCGTCAATGGGAAAGTCCAACGGATACAGTAACCCTGCAGAGGTGCATCCGAATGTAAAACTGGTGACACAGGAGACGCTCAAAACATAGACAGTAGGAAGACTCATTCTTCCTGTACTTAAGTCGGCATTGTGTCTCTTATATTTAATTCCTATGCATTTTCTGTGTTTCATCGTCAATGGGAAAGTCCAATGGATACAGTAAACCTGCAGAGGTGCATCGGAATGTAAAACTGGTGACACAGGAAACGCTCAAACATAGACAGTAGAAAGACTCTTTCTTCCTGTACTTAAGTCGGCATTGTGTCTCTTATATTTAATTCCGATGCAATTTCTGTGTTTCATCGTTAATGGGAAGGTCCAATGGATATAGTAAACCTGCAGAGGTGCATCGGCCTGTAAAACTGATGACACAGGAAACGCTCAAAACATAGACAGTAGGAAGACTCAGTCTTCCTGTACTTATGTCGGCATTGTGTCTCTTATTTTTAATTCCGATGCAATTTCTGTGTTTCATCGTCAATGGGAAAGTCGAAGGGAAACAGTATGCCTGCAGAGGTGCATCGAAATGTAAAACTGGTGACACAGGAAACGCTCAAAGCACAGACAGTAGGAAGACTCAGTCTTCCTCTACTTAAGTCGGCATTGTGTCTCTTATATTTAATTCCGATGCAATTTCTGTGTTTCATCGTCACTGTGAAGGTCCAAGGAATACAGCAAACCTGCAGAGGTGCATCAATATGTAAAACTGATGACTAGGGAAACATTCAAAACATAGACAGTAGGTAGACTCAGTCTTCCTGTACTTAAGTCGGCATTCTGTTGTTACATTTAATTCCGATGTAATTTCTGTTTTTCATTGTCAATGGGAAAGTGCAAGGGATACAGCAAACCTGCAGAGGTGCATCGTAATGTAAAACTGGTGACACAGGACACGCTCAAAACATAGACAGTAGGAAGACTCAATGTTCCTGTACTTAAGTCGGCATTGTATCTCTTATATTTAATTCAGATGCAATTTCTGTGGTTCATCGTCAATGGGAAGATCCAAGGGATACAGTATACCTGCAGAGGTGCATCGGAATGTAGAACTGGTGACACAGGAGACGCTCAAAACATAGACAGTAAGAAGACTCAGACTTCCTGTACTTAAGTCGGCATTGTGACTCTTATATTTAATTCCGATGCAATTTCTGTGTTTCTTCGTCACTGTGAAGGGTCAAGGGATACAGTAAACCTGCAGAGGTGCATCGGAATGTAAAACTGGTGACACAGTAAAACGCTCAAAACACAGACAGTAGTAAGACTCAGTCTTCCTGTACTGAAGTCGGCATTGTGTCTCTTATATTTAATTCCGATGCAATTTCTGTGTTTCATCGTCACTGTGAAGGTCCAAGGAATGCAGTAAACCTGCAGAGGTGCATCAAAATGTAAAACTGATGACACATTAAACGCTCAAAGCTTAGACAGTTGGAAGACTCAGCCTTCCTGTACTTAAGTCGGCATTGTGTTCTCTTATATTTAATTCCGATGCAATTTCTGTGATTCATCGTAAATGGGAAGATCCAAGAGATACAGTAAACCTGCAGAGGTGCATAGGAATGTAAAACTGGTGACACAGGAAACGCTCAAAACGTAGAAATTAGGAATACTCATTCCCCCTGTACTTAAGTCGTCATTGTGTCTCTTATATTTAAATCCGATGCAATTTCGGTGTTCCGTCGTCAATGGGAAGGTCAAAGGGATACAGTAAACCTGCAGAGGTGCATTGGAATGTAAAACTGGTGACACAGGAGGCGTTCAAAACATAGATCCTAAGAAGACTCAGTGTTCTTGTTCTTAAGTCGGCGTTGTGTCTCTTATATTTAATTCCGATGCAATTTCTGTGTTTCTTCGTCAATGAGAAGGTCCAATGGATACAGTAAACCTGCAGAGGTGGATCGGAATGTAAAACTGGTGACACAGGAAACGTTCAAATCATAGACAGTAGGAACACTCATTCTTCCTGACTTAAGTCGGCATTGTGTCTCTTATATTTAATTCCCATACATTTTCTGTGTTTCATCGTCAATGGGAAAGTCCAATGGATACAGTAAACCTCCAGAGGTGCATCGGAATGTAAAACTGGTGACACAGGAAACGCTCAAAAAATAGACAGTAGGAAGACTCAGTCTTCCTGTACTTAAGTCGGCATTGTGTCTATTATATTTAATTCCGATGCCATTTCTGTGTTTCATCGTCACTGTGAAGGTCCAATGGATATAGTAAACCTGCAGAGGTGCATCGGCCTGTAAAACTGATGACACAGGAAACCCTCAAAAAATAGACAGTAGGAAGACTCAGTCTTCCTGTACTTATGTCGGCATTGTGTCTCTTATATTTAATTCCGATGCAATTTCTGTGTTTCATCGTCACTGTGAAGGTCCAAGGAATACAGTAAACCTGCAGAGATGCATCAATATGTAAAACTGATGACACAGGAAACGCTCAAAACATAGACAGTAGTTAGACTCAGTCCTCCTGTACTTAAGTCGGCATTCTGTCTGTTACATTTAATTCCGATGTAATTTCTGTTTTTCATTGTCAATGGGAAGGTGCAAGGGATACAGCAAACCTGCAGAGGTGCATCGGAATGTAAAACTGGTGACACAGGACACGCTCAAAATATAGAGAGTAGAAAGACTCAATCTTTCTGTACTTAAGTCGACATTGTGTCTCTTATATTTAATTCCGATGCAATTTCTGTGTTTCATCGTCACTATGAAGGTCCAAGGGATACTGTAGACCTGCGTAGGTGCACGGAATGTAAAACTGGTGACACAGGAAACGCTCAAAACATAGACAGTAGGAAGACTCAGTCCTTCTGTACTTAAGTCGGCATTGTGTCTCTTATATTTAATTCCGATGCAATTTCTGTGTTTCATCGTCAATGGGAAGGTCCAGGGGATACAGTAACCCTCCAGAGGTGCATCGGAATGTAAAACTGGTGACACAGGAGACGCTCAAAACATAGACAGTAGGAAGTCTCAGTCTTCCTGTACTTAAGTCGGCATTGTGACTCTTATATTTAATTCCGATGCAATTTCTGTGTTTCTTCGTCACTGTGAAGGTTCAAGGGATACAGTAAACCTGCAGAGGTGCATCGGAATGTAAAACTGGTGACACAGTTAACGATCAAAACACAGACAGTAGGAAGACTCAGTCTTCCTGTACTGAAGTCGGCATTGTGTCTCTTATATTTAATTCCGATGCAATGTCTGTGTTTCATCGTCACTGTGAAGGTCCAAGGAATGCAGTAAACCTGCAGAGGTGCATCAAAATGTAAAACTGATGACACAGGAAACGCTCAAAGCATAGACAGTAGGAAGACTCAGTCTTCTTGTACCTAAGTCGGCATTGTGTCTCTTATATTTAATTCCGATGCAGTTTCTGTGTTTTTTCATCAATGGGAAGGTCCAAGGGATACAGTAAACCTGCAGAGGTGAATTGAAATGTAAAACTGGTGACTCAGGAAACGCTCAAATCAAAGACCGTAAGAAGACTCATTTCTCTTGTACTTAAGTCGGCGTTGTGTCTCTTATATTTAATTGCGATGCAATTTCTGTGTTTCAACGTCAGTGGGAAGGTCCAATTGATACAGTAAACCCCCAGAGGTGCATCGGAATGTAAAACTGGTGACACAGGAAACGCTCAAAACATAGACAATTGACACACTCTTCCTGTACTTAAGTCGCATTGTGTCTCTTATACTTCATTCCGATGCAATTTCTGTGTCTCATCGTCACTGTGCAAGTCCAATTGATACAGTAAACCTGCAGAGGTGCATCGGAATGTAAAACTGATGACACAGGGAACGCTCAAACATATACAGTAGGAAGACTCAGTCTTACTGTACTTAAGTCGGCATTGTGTCTCTTATATTTAATTCCGATGCTATTTCTGTGTTTCATCGTCAATGGGAAGGTCCAAGGGATACAGTAACCCTGCAGAGGTGCATCGGAATGTAAAACTGGTGACACAGGAAGCGCTCATAACACACACCCTAAGAAGACTCAATTTTCTTGTACTTAAGTCGGCATTGTGTCTTTTATATTTAATTCCGATGCAATTTCTGTGTTTCATCGTCCATGGGAAGGTCCAATGGATACAGTAAACCTGCAGAGGTGCATCGGAATGTAAAACTGGTGACACTGGAAACGCTCAAAACATAGACCGTAAGACGACTCAGTTTTCTTGTACTTAAGTCGGCATTGTGTCTCTTATATTTAATTCCGATGCTATTTCTGTGTTTCATCGTCAATGGGAAGGTCCAATGGATACAGTAAATCTGCAGAGGTGCATCGGAATGTAAAATTGGTGACGCAGGAAACGCTCAAAACATACACAGTAGGAAGACTCAATCTTCCTGTACTTAAGTCGGCATTGTGTCTCTTATATTTAATTCCGATGCAATTTCTGTGTTTCATCGTCAATGGGAAAATCCAAGGGATACAGTAAACCTGCAGAGGTGCATCGGAATGTAAACCTGGTGACTCAGGAAACGCTCAAATCATAGACAGTAGAAGACTCAGTCATTCTGTACTTAAGTCGGCATAGTGTCTCTTAAACTTAATTCTGATGCAATTTCTGTGTTTCATCGTCAATGGGAAGGTCCAAGGCATACAGTACCCCTGCAGAGGTGCATCGGAATGTAAAACTGGTGACACAGGAAGCGCTCATAACATTGACCCTAAGAAGACTCAGTTTTCTTGTACTTCAGTCGGCATTGTGTCTTTTATATTTAATTCCGATGCTATTTCTGTGTTTCATCGTCACTGTGAAGGTCCAAGGGATACAGTAAACCTGCAGAGGTGCATCGGAATGTAAAACTGGTGACACAGGACACGCTCAAAACATAGACAGTAGGAACACTCAGTCTTCCTGTACCTAAGTCAGCATTGTGTCTCTTATATTTAATTCCGATGCAATTTCTGTGTTTCATCGTCCATGGGAAGGTCCAATGGATACAGTAAACCTGCAGAGGTGCATCGGAATGTAAAACTGGTGACACAGGACACGCTCAAAACATAGACAGTAGGAACACTCAGTCTCCCTGTACCTAAGTCAACGTTGTGTCTCTTATATTTAATTCCGATGTAATTTCTGTGTTTCATCGTCAATAGGAAGGTCCAATGGATACAGTAAACCTTCAGGGGTGCATCGAAATGTAAAACTGGTGTAGCAGGAAACGCTCAAAGCATAGAGAGTAGGAAGACTCAATGTTCCTGTACTTAAGTCGGCATTGTGTCTCTTATATTTAATTCCGATGCAATTTCTGTGTTTCATCGTCAATTGGCATATCCAAGGGATTCAGTAAACCTGCAGAGGTGCATCGGAATGTAAAACTGGTGACACAGGAAACGCTCAAAGCATAGACAGTAGGAAGACTCAGCCTTCCTGTACTTAAGTCGGCATTGTGTCTCTTATATTTAATTCCGATGCAATTTCCGTGATTCATCGTAAATGGGAAGATCCAAGAGATACAGTAAACCTGCAGAGGTGCATCGGAATGTAAAACTGGTGACACAGGAAACGCTCAAAACGTAGAAATTAGGAATACTCATTCCCCCTGTACTTAAGTCGTCATTGTGTCTCTTATATTTAAATCCGATGCAATTTCTGTGTTTCGCCGTCAATGGGAAGGTCAAAGGGATACAGTAAACCTCCAGAGGTGCAATGGAATGTAAAACTAGTGACACAGGAAGCGTTCAAAACATAGATCCTAAGAAGACTCAGTGTTCTTGTTCTTAAGGCGGCGTTGTGTCTCTTATATTTAATTCCGATGCAATTTCTGTGTTTCTTCGACAATGAGAAGGTCCAATGGATACAGTAAACCTGCAGAGGTGGATCGGAATGTAAAACCGGTGACACAGGAAACGCTCAAATCATAGACAGTAGGAACACTCATTCTTCCTGACTTAAGTCGGCATTGTGTCTCTTATATTTAATTCCCATGCATTTTCTGTGTTTCATCGTCAATGGGAAGGACCAATGGATACAGTAAACCTCCAGAGGTGCATCGGAATGTAAAACTGGTGACACAGGAAACGCTCAAAAAATAGACAGTAGGAATACTCAGTCTTCCTGTACTTAAGTCGGCATTGTGTCTCTTATATTTAAATCCGATGCAATTTCTGTGTTTAGTCGTCAATGGGAAGTAGAAAGGGATACAGCAAACCTGCAGAGGTGCATCGGAATGTAAAACTGGTGAAACAGGAAACGCTCAAAACATAGACGGTTGGATGACATTGTCTTCCTGTACTTAAGACGACATTGTGTCTCTTATATTTAATTCCGATGCAATTTCTGTGTTTCATCGTCAATGGGAAAGTCCAAGGGATACAGTAACCCTGCAGAGGTGCATCCGAATGTAAAACTGGTGACACAGGAGACGCTCAAACATAGACAGAAGAAAGACTCTTTCTTCCTGTACTTAAGTCGGCATTGTGTCTCTTATATTTAATTCCGGTGTAATTTCTGTGTTTCATCGCCAATGGGAAGATCCAAGGGATACAGTAAACCAGCAGAGGTGCATCGGAGTGTAAAACTGGTGACACAGGAAACGCTCAAAACATAGACAGTAGGAAGACTCAGCCTTCCTGTACTTAAGTCGGCATTGTGTCTCTTATATTTAATTCCGATGCAATTTCTGTGATTCATCGTAAATGGGAAGATCCAAGAGATACAGTAAACCTGCAGAGGTGCATCGGAATGTAAAACTGGTGACACAGGAAACGCTCAAAACGTAGAAATTAGGAATACTCATTCCCCCTGTACTTAAGTCGTCATTGTGTCTCTTATATTTAAATCCGATGCAATTTCTGTGTTTCGCCGTCAATGGGAAGGTCAAAGGGATACAGTAAACCTGCAGAGGTGCAATGGAATGTAAAACTAGTGACACAGGAAGCGTTCAAAACATAGATCCTAAGAAGACTCAGTGTTCTTGTTCCAAAGGCGGCGTTGTGTCTCTTATATTTAATTCCGATGCAATTTCTGTGTTTCTTCGACAATGAGAAGGTCCAATGGATACAGTAAACCTGCAGAGGTGGATCGGAATGTAAAACCGGTGACACAGGAAACGCTCAAATCATAGACAGTAGGAACACTCATTCTTCCTGACTTAAGTCGGCATTGTGTCTCTTATATTTAATTCCCATGCATTTTCTGTGTTTCATCGTCAATGGGAAGGTCCAATGGATACAGTAAACCTCCAGAGGTGCATCGGAATGTAAAACTGGTGACACAGGAAACGCTCAAAAAATAGACAGTAGGAATACTCAGTCTTCCTGTACTTAAGTCGGCATTGTGTCTCTTATATTTAAATCCGATGCAATTTCTGTGTTTAGTCGTCAATGGGAAGTAGAAAGGGATACAGCAAACCTGCAGAGGTGCATCGGAATTTAAAACTGGTGAAACAGGAAACGCTCAAAACATAGACGGTTGGATGACATTGTCTTCCTGTACTTAAGACGACATTGTGTCTCTTATATTTAATTCCGATGCAATTTCTGTGTTTCATCGTCAATGGGAAAGTCCAAGGGATACAGTAACCCTGCAGAGGTGCATCCGAATGTAAAACTGGTGACACAGGAGACGCTCAAACATAGACAGTAGAAAGACTCTTCCTTCCTGTACTTAAGTCGGCATTCTGTCTGTTACATTTAATTCCGATGTAATTTCTGGTTTTCATTGTCAATGGGAAGGTGCAAGGGATACAGCAAACCTGCAGAGGTGCATCGGAATGTGAAACTGGTGACACAGGACACGCTCAAAATATAGAGAGTAGAAAGACTCAATCTTTCTGTACTTAAGTCGACATTGTGTCTCTTATATTTAATTCTGATGCAATTTCTGTGTTTCGTCGTCACTATGAAGGTCGAAGGGATACTGTAGGCCTGCGTAGGTGCACGGAATGTAAAACTGGTGACACAGGAAACGCTCAAAACATAGACAGTAGGAAGACTCAGTCCTTCTGTACATAAGTCGGCATTGTGACTCTTATATTTAATTCAGATGCAATTTCTGTGTTTCATTGTCAATGGGAAGGTCCAAGGGATACAGTAACCCTCCAGAGGTGCATCGGAATGTAAAACTGGTGACACAGGAGACGCTCAAAACATAGACAGTAGGAAGACTCAGTCTTCCTGTACTTAAGTCGGCATTGTGACTCTTATATTTAATTCCGATGCAATTTCTGTGTTTCTTCGTCACTGGGAAGGTTCAAGGGATACAGTAAACCTGCAGAGGTGCATCGGAATGTAAAACTGGTGACACAGTTAACGCTCAAAACACAGACAGTAGGAAGACTCAGTCATCCTGTACTGAAGTCGGCATTGTGTCTCTTATGTTTAATTCCGATGCAATTTCTGTGTTTCATCGTCACTGTGAAGGTCCAAGGAATGCAGTAAACCTGCAGAGGTGCATCAAAATGTTAAACTGATGACACAGGAAACGCTCAAAGCATAGACAGTAGGAAGACTCAGTCTTCTAGTACCTAAGTCGGCATTGTGTCTCTTATATTTAATTCCGATGCAATTTCTGTGTTTTTTCATCAATGGGAAGGTCCAAGGGATACAGTAAACCTGCAGAGGTGAATTGGAATGTAAAACTGGTGACTCAGGAAACGCTCAAATCAAAGACCGTAAGAAGACTCAGTTCTCTTGTACTTAAGTCGGCGTTGTGTCTCTTATATTTAATTGCGATGCAATTTCTGTGTTTCAACGTCAGTGGGAAGGTCCAATTGATACAGTAAACCCCCAGAGGTGCATCGGAATGTAAAACTGGTGACACAGGAAACGCTCAAAACATAGACAATTGACACACTCTTCCTGTACTTAAGTCGCATTGTGTCTCTTATATTTCATTCCGATGCAATTTCTGTGTCTCATCATCACTGTGCAAGTCCAATGGATACAGTAAACCTGCAGAGGTGCATCGGAATGTAAAACTGATGACACAGGGAACGCTCAAACATATACAGTAGGAAGACTCAGTCTTTCTGTACTTAAGTCGGCATTGTGTCTCTTATATTTAATTCCGATGCTATTTCTGTGTTTCATCGTCAATGGGAAGGTCCAAGGGATACAGTAACCCTGCAGAGGTGCATCGGAATGTAAAACTGGTGACACAGGAAGCGCTCATAACACACACACTAAGAAGACTCAATTTTCTTGTACTTAAGTCGGCATTGTGTCTTTTATATTTAATTCCGATGCAATTTCTGTGTTTCATCGTCCATGGGAAGGTCCAATGGATACAGTAAACCTGCAGAGGTGCATCGGAATGTAAAACTGGTGACACTGGAAACGCTCAAAACATAGACCGTAAGACGACTCAGTTTTCTTGTACTTAAGTCGGCATTGTGTCTCTTATATTTAATTCCGATGCTATTTCTGTGTTTCATCGTCAATGGGAAGGTCCAATGGATACAGTAAATCTGCAGAGGTGCATCGGAATGTAAAATTGGTGACGCAGGAAACGCTCAAAACATTCACAGTAGGAAGACTCAATCTTCCTGTACTTAAGTCGGCATTGTGTCTCTTATATTTAATTCCGATGCAATTTCTGTGTTTCATCGTCAATGGGAAAATCCAAGGGATACAGTAAACCTGCAGAGGTGCATCGGAATGTAAACCTGGTGACTCAGGAAACGCTCAAATCATAGACAGTAGGAAGACTCAGTCATTCTGTACTTAAGTCGGCATAGTGTCTCTTAAACTTAATTCTGATGCAATTTCTGTGTTTCATCGTCAATGGGAAGGTCCAAGGCATACAGTACCCCTGCAGAGGTGCATCGGAATGTAAAACTGGTGACACAGGAAGCGCTCATAACATTGACCCTAAGAAGACTCAGTTTTCTTGTACTTCAGTCGGCATTGTGTCTTTTATATTTAATTCCGATACTATTTCTGTGTTTCATCGTCACTGTGAAGGTCCAAGGGATACAGTAAACCTGCAGAGGTGCATCGGAATGTAAAACTGGTGACACAGGACACGCTCAAAACATAGACAGTAGGAACACTCAGTCTTCCTGTACCTAAGTCAGCATTGTGTCTCTTATATTTAATTCCGATGCAATTTCTGTGTTTCATCGTCCATGGGAAGGTCCAATGGATACAGTAAACCTGCAGAGGTGCATCGGAATGTAAAACTGGTGACACAGGACACGCTCAAAACATAGACAGTAGGAACACTCAGTCTCCCTGTACCTAAGTCAACGTTGTGTCTCTTATATTTAATTCCGATGTAATTTCTGTGTTTCATCGTCAATAGGAAGGTCCAATGGATACAGTAAACCTTCAGGGGTGCATCGAAATGTAAAACTGGTGTAGCAGGAAACGCTCAAAGCATAGAGAGTAGGAAGACTCAATGTTCCTGTACTTAAGTCGGCATTGTGTCTCTTATATTTAATTCCGATGCAATTTCTGTGTTTCATCGTCAATTGGCATATCCAAGGGATTCAGTAAACCTGCAGAGGTGCATCGGAATGTAAAACTGGTGACACAGGAAACGCTCAAAGCATAGACAGTAGGAAGACTCAGCCTTCCTGTACTTAAGTCGGCATTGTGTCTCTTATATTTAATTCCGATGCAATTTCTGTGATTCATCGTAAATGGGAAGATCCAAGAGATACAGTAAACCTGCAGAGGTGCATCGGAATGTAAAACTGGTGACACAGGAAACGCTCAAAACGTAGAAATTAGGAATACTCATTCCCCCTGTACTTAAGTCGTCATTGTGTCTCTTATATTTAAATCCGATGCAATTTCTGTGTTTCGCCGTCAATGGGAAGGTCAAAGGGATACAGTAAACCTCCAGAGGTGCAATGGAATGTAAAACTAGTGACACAGGAAGCGTTCAAAACATAGATCCTAAGAAGACTCAGTGTTCTTGTTCTTAAGGCGGCGTTGTGTCTCTTATATTTAATTCCGATGCAATTTCTGTGTTTCTTCGACAATGAGAAGGTCCAATGGATACAGTAAACCTGCAGAGGTGGATCGGAATGTAAAACCGGTGACACAGGAAACGCTCAAATCATAGACAGTAGGAACACTCATTCTTCCTGACTTAAGTCGGCATTGTGTCTCTTATATTTAATTCCCATGCATTTTCTGTGTTTCATCGTCAATGGGAAGGACCAATGGATACAGTAAACCTCCAGAGGTGCATCGGAATGTAAAACTGGTGACACAGGAAACGCTCAAAAAATAGACAGTAGGAATACTCAGTCTTCCTGTACTTAAGTCGGCATTGTGTCTCTTATATTTAAATCCGATGCAATTTCTGTGTTTAGTCGTCAATGGGAAGTAGAAAGGGATACAGCAAACCTGCAGAGGTGCATCGGAATGTAAAACTGGTGAAACAGGAAACGCTCAAAACATAGACGGTTGGATGACATTGTCTTCCTGTACTTAAGACGACATTGTGTCTCTTATATTTAATTCCGATGCAATTTCTGTGTTTCATCGTCAATGGGAAAGTCCAAGGGATACAGTAACCCTGCAGAGGTGCATCCGAATGTAAAACTGGTGACACAGGAGACGCTCAAACATAGACAGAAGAAAGACTCTTTCTTCCTGTACTTAAGTCGGCATTGTGTCTCTTATATTTAATTCCGGTGTAATTTCTGTGTTTCATCGCCAATGGGAAGATCCAAGGGATACAGTAAACCAGCAGAGGTGCATCGGAGTGTAAAACTGGTGACACAGGAAACGCTCAAAACATAGACAGTAGGAAGACTCAGCCTTCCTGTACTTAAGTCGGCATTGTGTCTCTTATATTTAATTCAGATGCAATTTCTGTGATTCATCGTAAATGGGAAGATCCAAGAGATACAGTAAACCTGCAGAGGTGCATCGGAATGTAAAACTGGTGACACAGGAAACGCTCAAAACGTAGAAATTAGGAATACTCATTCCCCCTGTACTTAAGTCGTCATTGTGTCTCTTATATTTAAATCCGATGCAATTTCTGTGTTTCGCCGTCAATGGGAAGGTCAAAGGGATACAGTAAACCTGCAGAGGTGCAATGGAATGTAAAACTAGTGACACAGGAAGCGTTCAAAACATAGATCCTAAGAAGACTCAGTGTTCTTGTTCCAAAGGCGGCGTTGTGTCTCTTATATTTAATTCCGATGCAATTTCTGTGTTTCTTCGACAATGAGAAGGTCCAATGGATACAGTAAACCTGCAGAGGTGGATCGGAATGTAAAACCGGTGACACAGGAAACGCTCAAATCATAGACAGTAGGAACACTCATTCTTCCTGACTTAAGTCGGCATTGTGTCTCTTATATTTAATTCCCATGCATTTTCTGTGTTTCATCGTCAATGGGAAGGTCCAATGGATACAGTAAACCTCCAGAGGTGCATCGGAATGTAAAACTGGTGACACAGGAAACGCTCAAAAAATAGACAGTAGGAATACTCAGTCTTCCTGTACTTAAGTCGGCATTGTGTCTCTTATATTTAAATCCGATGCAATTTCTGTGTTTAGTCGTCAATGGGAAGTAGAAAGGGATACAGCAAACCTGCAGAGGTGCATCGGAATTTAAAACTGGTGAAACAGGAAACGCTCAAAACATAGACGGTTGGATGACATTGTCTTCCTGTACTTAAGACGACATTGTGTCTCTTATATTTAATTCCGATGCAATTTCTGTGTTTCATCGTCAATGGGAAAGTCCAAGGGATACAGTAACCCTGCAGAGGTGCATCCGAATGTAAAACTGGTGACACAGGAGACGCTCAAACATAGACAGTAGAAAGACTCTTCCTTCCTGTACTTAAGTCGGCATTCTGTCTGTTACATTTAATTCCGATGTAATTTCTGGTTTTCATTGTCAATGGGAAGGTGCAAGGGATACAGCAAACCTGCAGAGGTGCATCGGAATGTGAAACTGGTGACACAGGACACGCTCAAAATATAGAGAGTAGAAAGACTCAATCTTTCTGTACTTAAGTCGACATTGTGTCTCTTATATTTAATTCCGATGCAATTTTTGTGTTTCGTCGTCACTATGAAGGTCCAAGGGATACTGTAGGCCTGCGTAGGTGCACGGAATGTAAAACTGGTGGCACAGGAAACGCTCAAAACATAGACAGTAGGAAGACTCAGTCCTTCTGTACATAAGTCGGCATTGTGACTCTTATATTTAATTCCGATGCAATTTCTGTGTTTCATCGTCAATGGGAAGGTCCAAGGGATACAGTAACCCTCCAGAGGTGCATCGGAATGTAAAACTGGTGACACAGGAGACGCTCAAAACATAGACAGTAGGAAGACTCAGTCTTCCTGTACTTAAGTCGGCATTGTGACTCTTATATTTAATTCCGATGCAATTTCTGTGTTTCTTCGTCACTGGGAAGGTTCAAGGGATACAGTAAACCTGCAGAGGTGCATCGGAATGTAAAACTGGTGACACAGTTAACGCTCAAAACACAGACAGTAGGAAGACTCAGTCATCCTGTACTGAAGTCGGCATTGTGTCTCTTATGTTTAATTCCGATGCAATTTCTGTGTTTCATCGTCACTGTGAAGGTCCAAGGAATGCAGTAAACCTGCAGAGGTGCATCAAAATGTAAAACTGATGACACAGGAAACGCTCAAAGCATAGACAGTAGGAAGACTCAGTCTTCTAGTACCTAAGTCGGCATTGTGTCTCTTATATTTAATTCCGATGCAATTTCTGTGTTTTTTCATCAATGGGAAGGTCCAAGGGATACAGTAAACCTGCAGAGGTGAATTGGAATGTAAAACTGGTGACTCAGGAAACGCTCAAATCAAAGACCGTAAGAAGACTCAGTTCTCTTGTACTTAAGTCGGCGTTGTGTCTCTTATATTTAATTGCGATGCAATTTCTGTGTTTCAACGTCAGTGGGAAGGTCCAATTGATACAGTAAACCCCCAGAGGTGCATCGGAATGTAAAACTGGTGACACAGGAAACGCTCAAAACATAGACAATTGACACACTCTTCCTGTACTTAAGTCGCATTGTGTCTCTTATATTTCATTCCGATGCAATTTCTGTGTCTCATCATCACTGTGCAAGTCCAATGGATACAGTAAACCTGCAGAGGTGCATCGGAATGTAAAACTGATGACACAGGGAACGCTCAAACATATACAGTAGGAAGACTCAGTCTTTCTGTACTTAAGTCGGCATTGTGTCTCTTATATTTAATTCCGATGCTATTTCTGTGTTTCATCGTCAATGGGAAGGTCCAAGGGATACAGTAACCCTGCAGAGGTGCATCAGAATGTAAAACTGGTGACACAGGAAGCGCTCATAACACACACCCTAAGAAGACTCAATTTTCTTGTACTTAAGTCGGCATTGTGTCTTTTATATTTAATTCCGATGCACTTTCTGTGTTTCATCGTCCATGGGAAGGTCCAAGGGATACAGTAACCCTGCAGAGGTGCATCCGAATGTAAAACTGGTGACACAGGAGACGCTCAAAACATAGACAGTAGGAAGACTCATTCTTCCTGTACTTAAGTTGGCATTGTGTCTCTTATATTTAATTCCTATGCATTTTCTGTGTTTCATCGTCAATGGGAAGGTCCAATGGATACAGTAAACCTGCAGATGTGCATCGGAATGTAAAACTGGTGACACAGGAAACGCTCAATTATAGACAGTAGGAAGACTCATTCTTCCTGTACTTAAGTCGGCATTGTGTCTCTTATATTTAATTCCGATGCAATTTCTGTGTTTCATCGTTAATGGGAAGGTCCAAGGGATACAGTAAACCTGCAGAGGTGCATCGGAAAGTTAAACTGGTGACACAGGAAACGCTCAAACATAGACAGTAGGAAGACTCAATGTTCCTGTACTTAAGTCGGCATTGTGTCTCTTATGTTTAATTCCGATGCAATTTCTGTGGTTCATCGTCTTTGGGAAGATCCAAGGGATACAGTAAACCTGCAGAGGTGCATCGGAATGTAAAACTGGTGACACAGGAGACGCTCAAAACATAGACAGTACGAAGACTCAGCCTTCCTGTTCTTAAGTCGGCGTTGTGGCTCTTATTTTTAATTCCGATGCTATTTCTGTGTTTCATCGTCAATGGGAAGGTCCAATGGATACAGTAATTCTGCAGAGGTGCATCGGAATGTAAAATTGGTGACTCAGGAAACGCTCGAAAAATAAACAGTAGGAAGACTCAGTCATTCTGTACTTAAGTCGGCATTGTGTCTCTTATATTTAATTCCGATGCAATTTCTGTGTTTCATCGTCAATGGGAAGGTCCAAGGGATACAGTAACCCTGCAGAGGTGCATCGGAATGTAAAACTGGTGACACAGGGAGCGCTCATAACATAGACCCTAAGAAGACTCAGTTTTCTTGTACTTATGTCGGCATTGTGTCTTTTATATTTAATTCCGACGCAATTTCTGTGTTTCATCGTCACTGTGAAGGTCCAAGGGATACAGTAAACCTGCAGAGGTGCATCGGAATGTAAAATTGGTGACACAGGAAACGCTCAAAACATAGACAGTATGAAAACTCAGTCTTCCTGTACCTAAGTCAGCATTGTGTCTCATATTTAATTCCGATGCAATTACTGTGTTTCATCGTACATGGGAGGGTCCAATGGATACAGTAAACCTGAAGAGGTGCATCGGAATGTAAAACTGGTGACTCTGGAAACGCTCAAAACATAGACCGTAAGAAGACTCAGTTTTCTTGTACTTAAGTCGGCATTGTGTCTCTCATATTTAAATCCGATGCAATTTCTGTGTTTAGTCGTCAATGGGAGGGTGAAAGGGATACAGCAAACCTGCAGAGGTGCATCGGAATGTAAAACTGGTGACACAGGAAACGCTCAAAACATAGACAGTTGGATGACTTTGTCTTCCTGTACTTAAGACGACATTGTGTCTCCTATATTTAATTCTGATGCAATTTCTGTGTTTCATCGTCAATGGGAAAGTCCAAGCGATACAGTAATCCTGCAGAGGTGCATCCGAATGTAAAACTGGTGACTCAGGAAACGCTCAAATCATAGACAGTAGGAAGACTTAGTCTTCCTGTACCTAAGTCGGCATTGTGTCTCTTATATTTAATTCCGATGCAATTTCTGTGTTTCTTCGTCACTGTGAAGGTTCAAGGGATACAGTAAACCTGCAGAGGTGCATCGGAATGTAAAACTGGTGACACAGTTAACGCTCAAAACACAGACAGTAGGAAGACTCAGTCTTCCTGTACTGAAGTCGGCATTGCGTCTCTTATGTTTAATTCCGATGCAATTTCTGTGTTTCATCGTCACTGTGAAGGTCCAAGGAATGCAGTAAACCTGCAGAGGTGCATCAAAATGTAAAACTGATGACACTGGAAACGCTCAAAGCATAGACAGTAGGAAGACTCAGTCTTCTTGTACCTAAGTCGGCATTGTGTCTCTTATATTTAATTCCGATGCAATTTCTGTGTTTTTTCATCAATGGGAAGGTCCAAGGGATACAGTAAACCTGCAGAGGTGAATTGGAATGTAAAACTGGTGACTCAGGAAACGCTCAAATCAAAGACCGTAAGAAGACTCAGTTCTCTTGTACTTAAGTCGGCGTTGTGTCTCTTATATTTAATTGCGATGCAATTTCTGTGTTTCAACGTCAGTGGGAAGGTCCAATTGATACAGTAAACCCCCAGAGGTGCATCGGAATGTAAAACTGGTGACACAGGAAACGCTCAAAACATAGACAATTGACACACTCTTCCTGTACTTAAGTCGCATTGTGTCTCATATATTTCATTCCGATGCAATTTCTGTGTCTCATCGTCACTGTGCAAGTCCAATGGATACAGTAAACCTGCAGAGGTGCATCGGAATGTAAAACTGATGACACAGGGAACGCTCAAACATATACAGTAGGAAGACTCAATCTTTCTGTACTTAAGTCGGCATTGTGTCTCTTATATTTAATTCCGATGCTATTTCTGTGTTTCATCGTCAATGGGAAGGTCCAAGGGATACAGTAACCCTGCAGAGGTGCATCGGAATGTAAAACTGGTGACACAGGAAGCGCTCATAACACACACCCTAAGAAGACTCAATTTTCTTGTACTTAAGTCGGCATTGTGTCTCTTATATTTAATTCCGATGCTATTTCTGTGTTTCGTCGTCAATGGGAAGGTCAAAGGTATACAGTAAACCTGCAGAGGTGCATCGGCATGTAAAACTGGTGACACAGGAAGCGTTCAAAACATAGACCCTAGAAAGGCTCAGTGTTCTTGTACTTAAGTCGGCGTGGTGTCTCTTATATTTCATTCCGATGCAATTTCTGTGATTTATCGTCAATGGGAAGATCCAAGGGATACAGTAAACCTGCAGAGGTGCATCGGAATGTAAAACTGGTGACACAGGAAACGCTCAAAACATAGACAGTTCGATGACTTTGTCTTCCTGTACTTAAGACGACATTGTGTCTCTTATATTTAATTCCGATGCAATTTCTGTGTTTCATCGTCACTGTGAAGGTCCAAGGAATACAGTAAACCTGCAGAGGTGCATCGGAATGTAAAACTGGTGACACAGGACACGCTGAAAACATAGACAGTAGGAAGACTCAGTCTTCCTGTACCTAAGTCAGCATTGTGTCTCATATTTAATTCCGATGCAATTTCTGTGTTTCATCGTCCATGAGAAGGTCCAATGGATACAGTAAACCTGCAGAGGTGCATCGGAATTTAAAACTGGTGACACTGGAAACGCTCAAAACATAGACAGTAAGAAGACTCAGTTTTCTTGTACTTAAGTCAACGTTGTGTCTCTTATATTTAATTCCGATGTAATTTCTGTGTTTCATCGTCAATGGGAAGGTCCAAGGGATACAGTAAACCTGCAGAGGTGCATCGGAATGTAAAACTGGTGACACAGGAAACGCTCAAAGCATAGACAGTAGGAAGACTCAGTCTTCCTGTACCTAAGTCGGCATTGTGTCTCTTATATTTAATTCCGATGCAATTTCTGTGTTTTTTCATCAATGGGAAGGTCCATGGGATACAGTAAACCTGCAGAGGTGAATTGGAATGTAAAACTGGTGACTCAGCAAACGCTCAAATCAAAGACCGTAAGAAGACTCAGTTCTCTTGTACTTAAGTCGGCGTTGTGTCTCTTATATTTAATTGCGATGCAATATCTGTGTTTCAACGTCAATGGGAAGGTCCAATGGATATAGTAAACCCCCAGAGGTGCATCGGAATGTAAAACTGGTGACACAGGAAACGCTCAAAACATACACAATTGAAAGTCACACTCTTCCTGTACTTAAGTCGCATTGTGTCTCTTATATTTCAATCCGATGCAATTTCTGTGTCTCATCGTCACTGTGCAAGTCCAATGGATGCAGTAAACCTGCAGAGGTGCATCGGAATGTAAAACAGATGACACAGGGAACGCTCAAACATATACAGTAGGAAGACTCAGTCTTTCTGTACTTAAGTCGGCATTGTGTCTCTTATATTTAATTCCGATGCTATTTCTGTGTTTCGTCGTCAATGGGAAGGTCCAAGGGATACAGTAACCCTGCAGAGGTGCATCGGAATGTAAAACTGGTGACACAGGAAGCGCTCATAACACACACCCTAAGAAGACTCAATTTTCTTGTACTTAAGTCGGCATTGTGTCTTTTATATTTAATTCCGATGCACTTTCTGTGTTTCATCGTCCATGGGAAGGTCCAAGGGATACAGTAAACCTGCAGAGGTGCATCGGAATGTAAAACTGGTGACACAGGAAACGCTCAAACATAGACAGTAGGAAGACTCATTCTTCCTGTACTTAAGTCGGCATTGTGTCTCTTATATTTAATTCCGATGCAATTTCTGTGTTTCGTCGTCAATGGGAAGGTCCAAGGGATACAGTAAACCTGCAGAGGTGCATCGGAAAGTTAAACTGGTGACACAGGAAACGCTCAAAACATAGACAGTAGGAAGACTCAATGTTCCTGTACTTAAGTCGGCATTGTGTCTCTTATATTTAATTCCGATGCAATTTCTGTGGTTCATCGTCTTTGGGAAGATCCAAGGGATACAGTAAACCAGCAGAGGTGCATCGGAATGTAAAACTGGTGACACAGGAGACGCTCAAAACATAGACAGTACGAAGACTCAGCCTTCCTGTTCTTAAGTCGGCGTTGTGTCTCTTATATTTAATTCCGATGCTATTTCTGTGTTTCATCGTCAATGGGAAGGTCCAATGGATACAGTAATTCTGCAGAGGTGCATCGGAATGTAAAATTGGTGACTCAGGAAACGCTCGAAACATAGACAGTAGGAAGACTCAGTCATTCTGTACTGAAGTCGGCATTGTGTCTCTTATATTTAATTCCGATGCAATTTCTGTGTTTCATCGTCAATGGGATGGTCCAAGGGATACAGTAACCCTGAAGAGGTGCATCGGAATGTAAAACTGGTGACACAGGAAGCGCTCATAACATAGACCCTAAGAAGACTCAGTTTTCTTGTACTTAAGTCGGCATTGTGTCTTTTATATTTAATTCCGATGCAATTTCTGTGTTTCATCGTCACTGTGAAGGTCCAAGGGATACAGTAAACCTGCAGAGGTGCATCGGAATGTAAAACTGGTGACACAGGACACGCTGAAAACATAGACAGTAGGAAGACTCAGTCTTCCTGTACCTAAGTCAGCATTGTGTCTCATATTTAATTCCGATGCAATTTCTGTGTTTCATCGTCCATGAGAAGGTCCAATGGATACAGTAAACCTGCAGAGGTGCATCGGAATGTAAAACTGGTGACACTGGAAACGCTCAAAACATAGACCGTAAGAAGACTCAGTTTTCTTGTACTTAAGTCAACGTTGTGTCTCTTATATTTAATTCCGATGTAATTTCTGTGTTTCATCGTCAATGGGAAGGTCCAAGGGATACAGTAAACCTGCAGAGGTGCATCGGAATGTAAAACTGGTGACACAGGAATCGCTCAAAACATAGACAGTAGGAAGACTCAGTCTTCCTGTACTTAAGTCGGCATTGTGTCTCTTATATTTAATTCAGATGCAATTTCTGTGATTCATCGTCAATGGGAAGATCCAAGAGAAACAGTAAACCTCCAGAGGTGCATCGGAATGTAAAACTGGTGACACAGGAAACGCTCAAATCATAGACATTAGGAATACTCAGTCTCCCTGTACTTAAGTCGGCATTGTGTCTCTTATATTTAAATCCGATGCAATTTCTGTGTTTCGTCGTCAATGGGAAGGTCAAAGGGATACAGTAAACCTGCAGAGGTGCATCGGTATGTAAAACTGGTGACACAGGAAGCGTTCAAAACATAGACCCTAGAAAGACTCAGTGTTCTTGTACTTAAGTCGGCATTGTGTCTCTTATATTTAATTCCGATGCAATTTCTGTGTTTCATCGTCAATGGGAAGGTCCAAGGGATACAGTAACCCTGCAGAAGTGCATCCGAATGAAAAACTGGTGACACAGGAGACGCTCAAAACATAGACAGTAGGAAGACTCATTCTTCCTGTACTTAAGTCGGCATTGTGTCTCTTATATTTAATTCCTATGCATTTTCTGTGTTTCATCGTCAATGGGAAAGTCCAGTTGATACAGTAAACCTGCAGAGGTGCATCGGAATGTAAAACTGGTGACACAGGAAACGCTCAAACATAGACAGTAGGAAGACTCATTCTTCCTTTACTTAAGTCGGCATTGTGTCTCTTATATTTAATTCCGATGCAATTTCTGTGTTTCATCGTTAATGGGAAGGTCCAAGGGATACAGTAAACCTGCAGAGGAGCATCGGAAAGTTAAACTGGTGACACAGGAAACGCTCAAACATAGACAGTAGGAAGACTCAATGTTCCTGTACTTATGTCGGCATTGTGTCTCTTATATTTAATTCCGATGCAATTTCTGTGTTTCATCGTCAATGGGAAGGTCGAAGGGATACAGTAACCCTGCAGAGGTGCATCCGAATGTAAAACTGGTGACACAGGAGACGCTCAAAACATAGACAGTAGGAAGACTCATTCTTCCTGTACTTAAGTCGGCATTGTGTCTCTTATATTTAATTCCTATGCATTGTCTGTGTTTCATCGTCAATGGGAAAGTCCATTGGATACAGTAAACCTGCAGAGGTGCATCGGAATGTAAAACTGGTGACACAGGAAACGCTCAAACATAGACAGTAGGAAGACTCATTCTTCCTGTACTTAAGTCGGCATTGTGTCTCTTATATTTAATTCCGATGCAATTTCTGTGTTTCATCGTTAATGGGAAGGTCCAAGGGATACAGTAAACCTGCAGAGGTGCATCGGAAAGTTAAACTGGTGACACAGGAAAAGCTCAAACATAGACAGTAGGAAGACTCAATGTTCCTGTACTTAAGTCGGCATTGTGTCTCTTATACTTAATTCCGATGCAATTTCTGTGGTTCATCGTCTTTGGGAAGATCCAAGGGATACAGTAAACCTGCAGACGTGCATCGGAATGTAAAACTGGTGACACAGGAGACGCTCAAAACATAGACAGTACGAAGACTCAGCCTTCCTGTTCTTAAGTCGGCGTTGTGTCTCTTATATTTAATTCCGATGCTATTTCTGTGTTTCATCGTCAATGGGAAGGTCCAATGGATACAGTAATTCTGCAGAGGTGCATCGGAATGTAAAATTGGTGACTCAGGAAACGCTCGAAAAATAGACAGTAGGAAGACTCAGTCATTATGTACTTAAGTCGGCATTGTGTCTCTTATATTTAATTCCGATGCAATTTCTGTGTTTCATCGTCAATGGGAAGGTCCAAGGGATACAGTAACCCTGCAGAGGTGCATCGGAATGTAAAACTGGTGACACAGGGAGCGCTCATAACATAGACCCTAAGAAGACTCAGTTTTCTTGTACTTAAGTCGGCATTGTGTCTTTTATATTTAATTCCGATGCAATTTCTGTGTTTCATCGTCACTGTGAAGGTCCAAGGGATACAGTAAACCTGCAGAGGTGCATCGGAATGTAAAACTGGTGACACAGAACACGCTCAAAACATAGACAGTAGGAAGACTCAGTCTTCCTGTACCTAAGTCAGCATTGTGTCTCATATTTAATTCCGATGCAATTTCTGTGTTTCATCGTCCATGGAAGGGTCCAATGGATACAGTAAACCTGAAGAGGTGCATCGGAATGTAAAACTGGTGACTCTGGAAACGCTCAAAACATAGACCGTAAGAAGACTTAGTTTTCTTGTACTTAAGTCGGCATTGTGTCTCTCATATTTAAATCCGATGCAATTTCTGTGTTTAGTCGTCAATGGGAGGGTGAAAGGGATACAGCAAACCTGCAGAGGTGCATCGGAATGTAAAACTGGTGACACAGGAAACGCTCAAAACATAGACAGTTGGATGACTTTGTCTTCCTGTACTTAAGACGACATTGTGTCTCCTATAATTAATTCCGATGCAATTTTTGTGTTTCATCGTCAATGGGAAAGTCCAAGGGATACAGTAACCCTGCAGAGGTGCATCCGAATGTAAAACTGGTGACTCAGGAAACGCTCAAAGCATAGACAGTAGGAAGACTTAGTCTTTCTGTACCTAAGTCGGCATTGTGTCTCTTATATTTAATTCCGATGCAATTTCTGTGTTTTTTCATCAATGGGAAGGTCCAAGGGATACAGTAAACCTGCAGAGGTGAATTGGAATGTAAAACTGGTGACTCAGGAAACGCTCAAATCAAAGACCGTATGAAGACTCAGTTCTCTTGTACTTAAGTCGGCGTTGTGTCTCTTATATTTAATTGCGATGCAATTTCTGTGTTTCAACGTCAATGGGAAGGTCCAATGGATACAGTAAACCCCCAGAGGTGCATCGGAATGTAAAACGGGTGACACAGGATACGCTCAAAACATAGACAATTGAAAGACACACTCTTCCTGTACATAAGTCGCATGGTGTCTCCTATATTTCATTCCGATGCAATTTCTGAGTCTCATCGTCACTGTGCAAGTCCAATGGATACAGTAAACCTGCAGAGGTGCATCGGAATGTAAAACTGATGACACAGGGAACGCTCAAAACATAGACAGTAGGAAGACTCATTCTTCCTGTACTTAAGACGGCATTGTGTCTCTTATATTTAATTCCTATGCATTTTCTGTGTTTCATCGTCAATGGGAAAGTCCAATGGATACAGTAAACCTGCAGAGGTGCATCGGAATGTAAAACTGGTGACACAGGAAACGCTCAAACATAGACAGTAGGAAGACTCATTCTTCCTGTACTTAAGTCGGCATTGTGTCTCTTATATTTAATTCCGATGCAATTTCTGTGTTTCATCTTTAATGGGAAGGTCCAAGGGATACAGTAAACCTGCAGAGGTGCACCGGAAAGTTAAACTGGTGACACAGGAAACGCTCAAAACATAGACAGTAGGAAGACTCAATGTTCCTGTACTTAAGTCGGCATTGTGTCTCTTATACTTAATTCCGATGCAATTTCTGTGGTTCATCGTCTTTGGGAAGATCCAAGGGATACAGTAAACCTGCAGAGGTGCATCGGAATGTAAAACTGGTGACACAGGAGACGCTCAAAACATAGACAGTAGGAAGACTCAGTCTTCCTGTACTTAAGTCGGCATTGTGACTCTTATATTTAATTCCGATGCAATTTCTGTGTTTCTTCGTCACTGTGAAGGTTCAAGGGATACAGTAAACCTGCAGAGGTGCATCGGAATGTAAAACTGGTGACACAGTTAACGCTCAAAACACAGACAGTAGGAAGACTCAGTCTTCCTGTACTGAAGTCTGCATTGTGTCTCTTATGTTTAATTCCGATGCAATTTCTGTGTTTCATCGTCACTGTGAAGGTCCAAGGAATGCAGTAAACCTGCAGAGGTGCATCAAAATGTAAAACTGATGACACAATAACGCTCAAAGCATAGACAGTAGGAAGACTCAGTCTTCTTGTACCTAAGTCGGCATTGTGTCTCTTATATATAATTCCGATGCAATTTCTGTGTTTTTTCATCAATGGGAAGGTCCAAGGGATACAGTAAACCTGCAGAGGTTAATTGGAATGTAAAACTGGTGACTCAGGAAACGCTCAAATCAAAGACCGTAAGAAGACTCAGTTCTCTTGTACTTAAGTCGGCGTTGTGTCTCTTATATTTAATTGCGATGCAATTTCTGTGTTTCAACGTCAGTGGGAAGGTCCAATTGATACAGTAAACCCCCAGAGGTGCATCGGAATGTAAAACTGGTGACACAGGAAACGCTCAAACATAGACAGTAGGAAGACTCATTCTTCCTGTACTTAAGTCGGCATTGTGTCTCTTATATTTCATTCCGATGCAATTTCTGTGTCTCATCGTCACTGTGCAAGTCCAATGGATACAGTAAACCTGCAGAGGTGCATCGGAATGTAAAACTGATGACACAGGGAACGCTCAAACATATACAGTAGGAAGACTCAGTCTTTCTGTACTTAAGTCGGCATTGTGTCTCTTATATTTAATTCCGATGCTATTTCTGTGTTTCATCGTCAATGGGAAGGTCCAAGGGATACAGTAACCCTGCAGAGTTGCATCGGAATGTAAAACTGGTGACACAGGAAGCGCTCATAACACACACCCTAAGAAGACTCAATTTTTTGTACTTAAGTCGGCATTGTGTCTCTTATATTTAATTCCGATGCTATTTCTGTGTTTCGTCGTCTATGGGAAGGTCAAAGGGATACAGTAAACCTGCAGAGGTGCATCGGCATGTAAAACTGGTGACACAGGAAGCGTTCAAAACATAGACCCTAGAAAGGCTCAGTGTTCTTGTACTTAAGTCGGGGTGGTGTCTCTTATATTTCATTCCGATGCAATTTCTGTGATTCATCGTCAATGGGAAGATCCAAGGGATACAGTAAACCTGCAGAGGTGCATCGGAATGTAAAACTGGAGTCACAGGAAACGCTCAAAAAATAGATAGTAGGAATACTCAGTCTTCCTGTACTTAAGTCGGCATTGTGTCTCTTATATTTAAATCCGATGCAATTTCTGTGTTTCGTCGTCAATGGGAAGGTGAAAGGGATAGAGCAAACCTGCAGAGGTGCATCGGAATGTAAAACTGGTGACACAGGAAACGCTCAAAACATAGACAGTTGGATGACTTTGTCTTCCTGTACTTAAGACGACATTGTGTCTCTTATATTTAATTCCGATGCAATTTCTGTGTTTCATCGTCAATGGGAAGGTCCAAGGGATACAGTAACCCTGCAGAGGTGCATCCGAATGTAAAACTGGTGACACAGGAGACACTCAAACATAGACAGTAGAAAGACTCTTTCTTCCTGTACTTAAGTCGGCATTGTATCTCTTATATTTAATTCCGATGCAATTTCTGTGTTTCTTCGTCACTGTGAAGGTCCAAGGAATACAGTAAACCTGCAGAGGTGCATCAAAATGTAAAACTGATGACACAGGAAACGCTCAAAGCATAGACAGTAGGAAGACTCAGTCTTCCTGTACCTAAGTCGGCATTGTGTCTCTTATATTTAATTCCGATGCAATTTCTGTGTTTTTTCATCAATGGGAAGGTCCAAGGGATACAGTAAACCTGCAGAGGTGAATTGGAATGTAAAACTGGTAACTCAGGAAACGCTCAAATCAAAGACCGTAAGAAGACTCAGTTCTCTTGTACTTAAGTCGGCGTTGTGTCTCTTATATTTAATTGCGATGCAATATCTGTGTTTCAACGTCAATGGGAAGGTCCAATGGATATAGTAAACCCCCAGTGGTGCATCGGAATGTAAAACTGGTGACACAGGAAACGCTCAAAACATACACAATTGAAAGACACACTCTTCCTGTACTTAAGTCGCATTGTGTCTCTTATATTTCAATCCGATGCAATTTCTGTGTCTCATCGTCACTGTGCAAGTCCAATGAATACAGTAAACCTGCAGAGGTGCATCGGAATGTAAAACAGATGACACAGGGAACGCTCAAACATATACAGTAGGAAGACTCAGTCTTTCTGTACTTAAGTCGGCATTGTGTCTCTTATATTTAATTCCGATGCTATTTCTGTGTTTCATCGTCAATGGGAAGGTCCAAGGGATACAGTAACCCTGCAGAGGTGCATCGGAATGTAAAACTGGTGACACAGGAAGCGCTCATAACACACACCCTAAAAAGACTCAATTTTCTTGTACTTAAGTCGGCATTGTGTCTTTTATATTTAATTCCGATGCACTTTCTGTGTTTCATCGTCCATGGGAAGGTCCAAGGGATACAGTAAACCTGCAGAGGTGCATCGGAATGTAAAACTGGTGACACAGGAAACGCTCAAACATAGACAGTAGGAAGACTCATTCTTCCTGTACTTAAGTCGGCATTGTGTCTCTTATATTTAATTCCGATGCAATTTCTGTGTTTCATCGTTAATGGGAAGGTCCAAGGGATACAGTAAACCTGCAGAGGTGCATCGGAAAGTTAAACTGGTGACACAGGAAACGCTCAAAACATAGACAGTAGGAAGACTCAATGTTCCTGTACTTAAGTCGGTATTGTGTCTCTTATATTTAATTCCGATGCAATTTCTGTGGTTCATCGTCTTTGGGAAGATCCAAGGGATACAGTAAACCTGCAGAGGTGCATCGGAATGTAAAACTGGTGACACAGGAGACGCTCAAAACATAGACAGTACGAAGACTCAGCCTTCCTGTTCTTAAGTCGGCGTTGTGTCTCTTATATTTAATTCCGATGCTATTTCTGTGTTTCGTCGTCAATGGGAAGGTCCAATGGATACAAAAACTCTGCAGAGGTGCATCGGAATGTAAAATTGGTGACTCAGGAAACGCTCGAAACATAGACAGTAGGAAGACTCAGTCATTCTGTACTTAAGTCGGAATTGTGTCTCTTATATTTAATTCCGATGCAATTTCTGTGTTTCATCGTCAATGGGAAGGTCCAAGGGATACAGTAACCCTGCAGAGGTGCATCGGAATGTAAAACTGGTGACACAGGAAGCGCTCATAACATAGACCCTAAGAAGACTCAGTTTTCTTGTACTTAAGTCGGCATTGTGTCTTTTATATTTAATTCCGATGCAATTTCTGTGTTTCATCGTCACTGTGAAGGTCCAAGGGATACAGTAAACCTGCAGAGGTGCATGGGAATGTAAAACTGGTGACACAGGACACGCTGAAATCATAGACAGTAGGAAGACTCAGTCTTCCTGTACCTAAGTCAGCATTGTGTCTCATATTTAATTCCGATGCAATTTCTGTGTTTCATCGTCCATGAGAAGGTCCAATGGATACAGTAAACCTGCAGAGGTGCATCGGAATGTAAAACTGGTGACACTGGAAACGCTCAAAACATAGACCGTAAGAAGACTCAGTTTTCTTGTACTTAAGTCAACGTTGTGTGTCTTATATTTAATTCCGATGTAATTTCTGTGTTTCATCGTCAATGGGAAGGTCCAAGGGATACAGTAAACCTGCAGAGGTGCATCGGAATGTAAAACTGGTGACACAGGAAACGCTCAAAACATAGACAGTAGGAAGACTCAGTCTTCCTGTACTTAAGTCGGCATTGTGTCTCTTATATTTAATTCCGATGCAATTTCTGTGTTTCATCGTCAATGGGAAGGTCCATGGGATACAGTAACCCTGCAGAGGTGCATCGGAATGTAAAACTGGTGACACAGGGAGCGCTCATAACATAGACCCTAAGAAGACTCAGTTTTCTTGTACTTAAGTCGGCATTGTGTCTCTTATATTTAATTCCGATGCAATTTCTGTGTTTCATCGTCAATGTGAAAGTCCAAGGGATACAGTAACCCTGCAGAGGTGCATCCGAATGTAAAACTGGTGACTCAGGAATCGCTCAAATCAAAGACCGTATGAAGACTCAGTTCTCTTGTACTTAAAACGGCGTTGTGTCTCTTATATTTAATTGCGATGCAATTTCTGTGTTTCAACGGCAATGGGAAGGTCCAATGGATACAGTAAACCCCCAGAGGTGCATCGGAATGTAAAACGGGTGACACAGGATACGCTCAAAACATAGACAATTGAAAGACACACTCTTTCTGTACATAAGTCGCATGGTGTCTCCTATATTTCATTCCGATGCAATTTCTGAGTCTCATCGTCACTGTGCAAGTCCAATGGATACAGTAAACCTGCAGAGGTGCATCGGAATGTAAAACTGATGACACAGGGAACGCTCAAAACATAGACAGTAGGAAGACTCATTCTTCCTGTACTTAAGTCGGCATTGTGTCTCTTATATTTAATTCCGATGCTATTTCTGTGTTTCATCGTCAATGGGAAGGTCCAAGGGATACAGTAACCCTGCAGAGGTGCATCGGAATGTAAAACTGGTGACACAGGAAGCGCTCATAACACACACCCTAAGAAGACTCAATTTTCTTGTACTTAAGTCGGCATTGTGTCTTTTATATTTAATTCCGATGTACTTTCTGTCTTTCATCGTCCATGGGAAGGTCCAAGGGATACAGTAAACCTGCAGAGGTGCATCGGAATGTATAACTGGTGACACGGGAAACGCTCAAACATAGACAGTAGGAAGACTCATTCTTCCTGTACTTAAGTCGGCATTGTGTCTCTTATATTTAATTCCGATGCAATTTCTGTGTTTCATCGTTAATGGGAAGGTCCAAGGGATACAGTAATCCTGCAGAGGTGCATCGGAAAGTTAAACTGGTGACACAGGAAACGCTCAAAACATAGACAGTAGGAAGACTCAATGTTCCTGTAGTTAAGTCGGCATTGTGTCTCTTATATTTAATTCCGATGCAATTTCTGTGGTTCATCGTCTTTGGGAAGATCCAAGGGATACAGTAAACCTGCAGAGGGGCATCGGAATGTAAAACTGGTGACACAGGAGACGCTCAAAACATAGACAGTACGAAGACTCAGCCTTCCTGTTCTTAAGTCGGCGTTGTGTCTCTTATATTTAATTCCGATGCTATTTCTGTGTTTCATCGTCAATGGGAAGGTCCAATGGATACAGTAATTCTGCAGAGGTGCATCGGAATGTAAAATTGGTGACTCAGGAAACGCTCGAAACATAGACAGTAGGAAGTCTCAGTCATTCTGTACTTAAGTCGGCATTGTGTCTCTTATATTTAATTCCGATGCAATTTCTGTGTTTCATCGTCAATGGGAAGGTCCAAGGGATACAGTAACCCTGCAGAGGTGCATCGGAATGTAAAACTGGTGACACAGGAAGCGCTCATAACATAGACCCTAAGAAGACTCAGTTTTCTTGTACTTAAGTCGGCATTGTGTCTTTTATATTTAATTCCGATGCAATTTCTGTGTTTCATCGTCACTGTGAAGGTCCAAGGGATACAGTAAACCTGCAGAGGTGCATCGGAATGTAAAACTGGTGACACAGGACACGCTGAAAACATAGACAGTAGGAAGACTCAGAATTCCTGTACCTAAGTCAGCATTGTGTCTCATATTTAATTCCGATGCAATTTCTGTGTTTCATCGTCCATGAGAAGGTCCAATGGATACAGTAAACCTGCAGAGGTGCATCGGAATGTAAAACTGGTGACACTGGAAACGCTCAAAACATAGACCGTAAGAAGACTCAGTTTTCTTGTACTTAAGTCAACGTTGGGTCTCTTATATTTAATTCCGATGTAATTTCTGTGTTTCATCGTCAATGGGAAGGTCCAAGGGATACAGTAATTTTGCAGAGGTGCATCGGAATGTAAAATTGGTGACTCAGGAAACGCTCGAAAAATAGACAGTAGGAAGACTCAGTCATTCTGTACTTAAGTCGGCATTGTGTCTCTTATATTTAATTCCGATGCAATTTCTGTGTTTCATCGTCAATGGGAAGGTCCAAGGGATACAGTAACCCTGCAGAGGTGCATCGGAATGTAAAACTGGTGACACAGGGAGCGCTCATAACATAGACCCTAAGAAGACTCAGTTTTCTTGTACTTAAGTCGGCATTGTGTCTCTTATATTTAATTCCGATGCAATTTCTGTGTTTCATCGTCAATGTGAAAGTCCAAGGGATACAGTAACCCTGCAGAGGTGCATCCGAATGTAAAACTGGTGACTCAGGAATCGCTCAAATCAAAGACCGTATGAAGACTCAGTTCTCTTGTACTTAAAACGGCGTTGTGTCTCTTATATTTAATTGCGATGCAATTTCTGTGTTTCAACGGCAATGGGAAGGTCCAATGGATACAGTAAACCCCCAGAGGTGCATCGGAATGTAAAACGGGTGACACAGGATACGCTCAAAACATAGACAATTGAAAGACACACTCTTTCTGTACATAAGTCGCATGGTGTCTCCTATATTTCATTCCGATGCAATTTCTGAGTCTCATCGTCACTGTGCAAGTCCAATGGATACAGTAAACCTGCAGAGGTGCATCGGAATGTAAAACTGATGACACAGGGAACGCTCAAAACATAGACAGTAGGAAGACTCATTCTTCCTGTACTTAAGTCGGCATTGTGTCTCTTATATTTAATTCCGATGCTATTTCTGTGTTTCATCGTCAATGGGAAGGTCCAAGGGATACAGTAACCCTGCAGAGGTGCATCGGAATGTAAAACTGGTGACACAGGAAGCGCTCATAACACACACCCTAAGAAGACTCAATTTTCTTGTACTTAAGTCGGCATTGTGTCTTTTATATTTAATTCCGATGTACTTTCTGTCTTTCATCGTCCATGGGAAGGTCCAAGGGATACAGTAAACCTGCAGAGGTGCATCGGAATGTAAAACTGGTGACACGGGAAACGCTCAAACATAGACAGTAGGAAGACTCATTCTTCCTGTACTTAAGTCGGCATTGTGTCTCTTATATTTAATTCCGATGCAATTTCTGTGTTCCATCGTTAATGGGAAGGTCCAAGGGATACAGTAATCCTGCAGAGGTGCATCGGAAAGTTAAACTGGTGACACAGGAAACGCTCAAAACATAGACAGTAGGAAGACTCAATGTTCCTGTAGTTAAGTCGGCATTGTGTCTCTTATATTTAATTCCGATGCAATTTCTGTGGTTCATCGTCTTTGGGAAGATCCAAGGGATACAGTAAACCTGCAGAGGGGCATCGGAATGTAAAACTGGTGACACAGGAGACGCTCAAAACATAGACAGTACGAAGACTCAGCCTTCCTGTTCTTAAGTCGGCGTTGTGTCTCTTATATTTAATTCCGATGCTATTTCTGTGTTTCATCGTCAATGGGAAGGTCCAATGGATACAGTAAATCTGCAGAGGTGCATCGGAATGTAAAATTGGTGACTCAGGAAACGCTCGAAACATAGACAGTAGGAAGACTCAGTCATTCTGTACTTAAGTCGGCATTGTGTCTCTTATATTTAATTCCGATGCAATTTCTGTGTTTCATCGTCAATGGGAAGGTCCAAGGGATACAGTAACCCTGCAGAGGTGCATCGGAATGTAAAACTGGTGACACACGAAGCGCTCATAACATAGACCCTAAGAAGACTCAGTTTTCTTGTACTTAAGTCGGCATTGTGTCTTTTATATTTAATTCCGATGCAATTTCTGTGTTTCATCGTCACTGTGAAGGTCCAAGGGATACAGTAAACCTGCAGAGGTGCATCGGAATGTAAAACTGGTGACACAGGACACGCTGAAAACATAGACAGTAGGAAGACTCAGAATTCCTGTACCTAAGTCAGCATTGTGTCTCATATTTAATTCCGATGCAATTTCTGTGTTTCATCGTCCATGAGAAGGTCCAATGGATACAGTAAACCTGCAGAGGTGCATCGGAATGTAAAACTGGTGACACTGGAAACGCTCAAAACATAGACCGTAAGAAGACTCAGTTTTCTTGTACTTAAGTCAACGTTGGGTCTCTTATATTTAATTCCGATGTAATTTCTGTGTTTCATCGTCAATGGGAAGGTCCAAGGGATACAGTAAACCTGCAGAGGTGCATCGCAATGTAAAACTGGTGACGCAGGAAACGCTCAAACATTGATAGTAGGAGGAATCTGCCTTCCTGTTCTTAAGTCGGCATTGTGTCTCTTATATTTAATTCCGATGCTATTTCTGTGTTTCATCGTCAATGGTAAAGTCCAAGGAATACAGTAAACCTGCAGAGGTGCATCGCAATGTAAAACTGGTGACACAGGAAACGCTCAAATCATAGACATTAGGAATACACAGTCTCCCTGTACTTAAGTCGGCATTGTGTCTCTTATATTTAAATCCGATGCAATTTCTGTGTTTCGTCGTCAATGGGAAGGTCAAAGGGATACAGTAAACCTGCAGAGGTGCATCGGAATGTAAAACTGGTGACACAGGACACGCTCAAAACATAGACAGTAGGAAGACTCAGTCTTCCTGTACCTAAGTCAGCATTGTGTCTCATATTTAATTCCGATGCAATTTCTGTGTTTCATCGTCCATGGGAGGGTCCAATGGATACAGTAAACCTGAAGAGGTGCATCGGAATGTAAAACTGGTGACTCTGGAAACGCTCAAAACATAGACCGTAAGAAGACTCAGTTTTCTTGTACTTAAGTCGGCATTGTGTCTCTCATATTTAAATCCGATGCAATTTCTGTGTTTAGTCGTTAATGGGAGGGTGAAAGGGATACAGCAAACCTGCAGAGGTGCATCGGAATGTAAAACTGGTGACACAGGAAACGCTCAAAACATAGACAGTTGGATGACTTTGTCTTCGTGTACTTAAGACGACATTGTGTCTCTTATATTTAATTCCGATGCAATTTCTGTGTTTCATCGTCAATGGGAAAGTCCAAGGGATACAGTAACCCTGCAGAGGTGCATCCGAATGTAAAACTGGTGACTCAGGAAACGCTCAAAGCATAGACAGTAGAAAGACTTAGTCTTCCTGTACCTAAGTCGGCATTGTGTCTCTTATATTTAATTCCGATGCAATTTCTGTGTTTTTTCATCAATGGGATGGTCCAAGGGATACAGTAAACCTGCAGAGGTGAATTGGAATGTAAAACTGGTGACGCAGGAAACGCTCAAATCAAAGACCGTATGAAGACTCAGTTCTCTTGTACTTAAGTCGGCGTTGTGTCTCTTATATTTAATTGCGATGCAATTTCTGTGTTTCAACGTCAATGGGAAGGTCCAATGGATACAGTAAACCCCCAGAGGTGCATCGGAATGTAAAACGGGTGACACAGGATACGCTCAAAACATAGTCAATTGAAAGACACACTCTTCCCGTACATAAGTCGCATGGTGTCTCCTATATTTCATTCCGATGCAATTTCTGAGTCTCATCGTCACTGTGCAAGTCTAATGGATACAGTAAACCTGCAGAGGTGCATCGGAATGTAAAACTGATGACACAGGGAACGTTAAAAACATAGACAGTAGGAGGACTCATTCTTCCTGTACTTAAGTCGGCATTGTGTCTCTTATATTTAATTCCTATGCATTTTCTGTGTTTCATCGTCAATGGGAAAGTCCAATGGATACAGTAAACCTGCAGAGGTGCATCGGAATGTAAAACTGGTGACACAGGAAACGCTCAAACATAGACAGTAGGAAGACTCATTCTTCCTGTACTTAAGTCGGCATTGTGTCTCTTATATTTAATTCCGATGCAATTTCTGTGTTTCATCGTTAATGGGAAGGACCAAGGGATACAGTAAACCTGCAGAGGTGCACCGGAAAGTTAAACTGGTGACACAGGAAACGCTCAAAACATAGACAGTAGGAAGACTCAATGTTCCTGTACTTAAGTCGGCATTGTGTCTCTTATACTTAATTCCGATGCAATTTCTGTGGTTCATCGTCTTTGGGAAGATCCAAGGGATACAGTAAACCTGCAGAGGTGCATCGGACTGTAAAACTGGTGACACAGGAGACGCTCAAAACATAGACAGTACGAAGACTCAGCCTTCCTGTTCTTAAGTCGGCGTTGTGTCTCTTATATTTAATTCCGATGCTATTTCTGTGTTTCATCGTCAATGGGAAGGTCCAATGGATACAGTAATTCTGCAGAGGTGCATCGGAATGTAAAATTGGTGACTCAGGAAACGCTCGAAACATAGACAGTAGGAAGACTCAGTCATTCTGTACTTAAGTCGGCATTGTGTCTCTTATATTTAATTCCGATGCAATTTCTGTGTTTCATCGTCAATGGGAAGGTCCAAGGGATACAGTAACCCTGCAGAGGTGCATCGGAATGTAAAACTGGTGACACAGGAAGCGCTCATAACATAGACCCTAAGAAGACTCAGTTTTCTTGTACTTAAGTCGGCATTGTGTCTTTTATATTTAATTCCGATGCAATTTCTGTGTTTCATCGTCAATGGGAAGGTCCAAGGGATACAGTAAACCTGCAGAGGTGCATCGGAATGTAAAACTGGTGACACAGGAAACGCTCAAAACATAGACAGTAGGAAGACTCAGTCTCCCTGTACTTAAGTCGGCATTGTGTCTCTTATATTTAATTCAGATGCAATTTCTGTGATTCATCGTCAATGGGAAGATCCAAGAGAAACAGTAAACCTGCAGAGGTGCATCGGAATGTAAAACTGGTGACACAGGAAACGATCAAATCATAGACATTAGGAATACTCAGTCTCCCTGTACTTAAGTCGGCATTGTGTCTCTTATATTTAAATCCGATGCAATTTCTGTGTTTCGTCGTCAATGGGAAGGTCAAAGGGATACAGTAAACCTGCAGAGGTGCATCGGTATGTAAAACTGGTGACACAGGAAGCGTTCAAAACATAGACCCTAGAAAGACTCAGTGTTCTTGTACTTAAGTCGGCATTGTGCCTCTTATATTTAATTCCGATGCAATTTCTGTGTTTCATCGTCAATGGGAAGGTCCAAGGGATACAGTAACCCTGCAGAGGTGCATCCGAATGTAAAACTGGTGACACAGGAAACGCTCAAAACATAGACAGTAGGAAGACTCATTCTCCCTGTACTTAAGTCGGCATTGTGTCTCTTATATTTAATTCCTATGCATTTTCTGTGTTTCATCGTCAATGGGAAAGTCCAATGGATACAGTAAACCTGGAGAGGTGCATCTAAATGTAAAACTGGTGACACAGGAAACGCTCAAACATAGACAGTAGGAAGACTCATTCTTCCTGTACTTAAGTCGGCATTGTGTCTCTTATATTTAATTCCGATGCAATTTCTGTGTTTCATCGTTAACGGGAAGGTCCAAGGGATACAGTAAACCTGCAGAGGTGCATCGGAAAGTTAAACTGGTGACACAGGAAACGCTCAAAACATAGACAGTAGGTAGACTCAATGTTCCTGTACTTAAGTCGGCATTGTGTCTCTTATACTTAATTCCGATGCAATTTCTGTGGTTCATCGTCTTTGGGAAGATCCAAGGGATACAGTAAACCTGCAGAGGTGCATCGGAATGTAAAACTGGTGACACAGGAGACGCTTAAAACATAGACAGTACGAAGACTCAGCCTTCCTGTTCTTAAGTCGGCGTAGTGTCTCTTATATTTAATTCCGATGCTATTTCTGTGTTTCATCGTCAATGGGAAGGTCCAATGGATACAGTAATTCTGCAGAGGTGCATCGGAATGTAAAATTGGTGACTCAGGAAACGCTCGAAACATAGACAGTAGGAAGACTCAGTCATTCTGTACTTACGTCGGCATTGTGTCTCTTATATTTAATTCCGATGCAATTTCTGTGTTTCATCGTCAATGGGAAGGTCCAAGGGATACAGTAACCCTGCAGAGGTGCATCGGAATGTAAAACTGGTGACACAGGAAGCGCTCATAACATAGACCCTAAGAATACTCATTTTTCTTGTACTTAAGTCGGCATTGTGTCTCTCATATTTAAATCCGATGCAATTTCTGTGTTTAGTCGTCAATGGGAGGGTGAAAGGGATACAGAAAACCTGCAGAGGTGCATCGGAATGTAAAACTGGTGACACAGGAAACGCTCAAAACATAGACAGTTGGATGACTTTGTCTTCCTGTACTTAAGACGACATTGTGTCTCTTATATTTAATTCCGATGCAATTTCTGTGTTTTTTCATCAATGGGAAGGTCCAAGGGATACAGTAAACCTGCAGAGGTGAATTGGAATGTAAAACTGGTGACTCAGGAAACGCTCAAATCAAAGACCGTATGAAGACTCAGTTCTCTTGTACTTAAGTCGGCGTTGTGTCTCTTATATTTAATTGCGATGCCATTTCTGTGTTTCAACGTCAATGGGAAGGTCCAATGGATACAGTAAACCTGCAGAGGTGCATCGGAATGTAAAACTGGTGACACAGGAAACGCTCAAACATAGACAGTAGGAAGACTCATTCTTCCTGTACTTAAGTCGGCATTGTGTCTCTTATATTTAATTCCGATGCAATTTCTGTGTTTCATCGTTATTGGGAAGGTCCAAGGGATACAGTAAACCTGCAGAGGTGCATCGGAAAGTTAAACTGGTGACACAGGAAACGCTCAAAACATAGACAGTAGGAAGACTCAATGTTCCTGTACTTAAGTCGGCATTGTGTCTCTTATACTTAATTCCGATGCAATTTCTGTGGTTCATAGTCTTTGGGAAGATCCAAGGGATACAGTAAACCTGCAGAGGTGCATTGGAATGAAAAACTGGTGACACAGGAGACGCTCAAAACATAGACAGTACGAAGACTCAGCCTTCCTGTTCTTAAGTCGGCGTTGTGTCTCTTATATTTAATTCCGATGCTATTTCTGTGTTTCATCGTCAATGGGAAGGTCCAATGGATACAGTAATTCTGCAGAGGTGCATCGGAATGTAAAATGGTGACTCAGGAAACGCTCGAAACATAGACAGTAGGAAGACTCAGTCATTCTGTACTTAAGTCGGCATTGTGTCTCTTATATTTAATTCCGATGCAATTTCTGTGTTTCATCGTCAATGGGAAGGTCCAAGGGATACAGTAACCCTGCAGAGGTGCATTGGAATGTAAAACTGGTGACACAGGAAGCGCTCATAACATAGACCCTAAGAATACTCATTTTTCTTGTACTTAAGTCGGCATTGTGTCTTTTATATTTAATTCCGATGCAATTTCTGTGTTTCATCGTCACGGTGAAGGTCCAAGGGATACAGTAAACCTGCAGAGGTGCATCGGAATGTAAAACTGGTGACACAGGAGACGCTCAAAACATAGACAGTACGAAGACTCAGCCTTCCTGTTCTTAAGTCGGCGTTGTGTCTCTTATATTTAATTCCGATGCTATTTCTGTGTTTCATCGTCAATGGGAAGGTCCAATGGATACAGTAATTCTGCAGAGGTGCATCGGAATGTAAAATTGGTGACTCAGGAAACGCTCGAAACATAGACAGTAGGAAGACTCAGTCATTCTGTACTTAAGTCGGCATTGTGTCTCTTATATTTAATTCCGATGCAATTTCTGTGTTTCATCGTCAATGGGAAGGTCCAAGGGATACAGTAACCCTGCAGAGGTGCATCGGAATGTAAAACTGGTGACACAGGAAGCGCTCATAACATAGACCCTAAGAAGACTCAGTTTTCTTGTACTTAAGTCGGCATTGTGTCTTTTATATTTAATTCCGATGCAATTTCTGTGTTTCTTCGTCAATGGGAAGGTCCAAGGGATACAGTAAACCTGCAGAGGTGCATCGGAATGTAAAACTGGTGACACAGGAAACGCTCAAAACATAGACAGTAGGAAGACTCAGTCTCCCTGTACTTAAGTCGGCATTGTGTCTCTTATATTTAATTCAGATGCAATTTCTGTGATTCATCGTCAATGGGAAGATCCAAGAGAAACAGTAAACCTGCAGAGGTGCATCGGAATGTAAAACTGGTGACACAGGAAACGATCAAATCATAGACATTAGGAATACTCAGTCTCCCTGTACTTAAGTCGGCATTGTGTCTCTTATATTTAAATCCGATGCAATTTCTGTGTTTCGTCGTCAATGGGAAGGTCAAAGGGATACAGTAAACCTGCAGAGGTGCATCGGTATGTAAAACTGGTGACACAGGAAGCGTTCAAAACATAGACCCTAGAAAGACTCAGTGTTCTTGTACTTAAGTCGGCATTGTGCCTCTTATATTTAATTCCGATGCAATTTCTGTGTTTCATCGTCAATGGGAAGGTCCAAGGGATACAGTAACCCTGCAGAGGTGCATCCGAATGTAAAACTGGTGACACAGGAAACGCTCAAAACATAGACAGTAGGAAGACTCATTCTCCCTGTACTTAAGTCGGCATTGTGTCTCTTATATTTAATTCCTATGCATTTTCTGTGTTTCATCGTCAATGGGAAAGTCTAATGGATACAGTAAACCTGGAGAGGTGCATCTAAATGTAAAACTGGTGACACAGGAAACGCTCAAACATAGACAGTAGGAAGACTCATTCTTCCTGTACTTAAGTCGGCATTGTGTCTCTTATATTTAATTCCGATGCAATTTCTGTGTTTCATCGTTAACGGGAAGGTCCAAGGGATACAGTAAACCTGCAGAGGTGCATCGGAAAGTTAAACTGGTGACACAGGAAACGCTCAAAACATAGACAGTAGGTAGACTCAATGTTCCTGTACTTAAGTCGGCATTGTGTCTCTTATACTTAATTCCGATGCAATTTCTGTGGTTCATCGTCTTTGGGAAGATCCAAGGGATACAGTAAACCTGCAGAGGTGCATCGGAATGTAAAACTGGTGACACAGGAGACGCTTAAAACATAGACAGTACGAAGACTCAGCCTTCCTGTTCTTAAGTCGGCGTAGTGTCTCTTATATTTAATTCCGATGCTATTTCTGTGTTTCATCGTCAATGGGAAGGTCCAATGGATACAGTAATTCTGCAGAGGTGCATCGGAATGTAAAATTGGTGACTCAGGAAACGCTCGAAACATAGACAGTAGGAAGACTCAGTCATTCTGTACTTACGTCGGCATTGTGTCTCTTATATTTAATTCCGATGCAATTTCTGTGTTTCATCGTCAATGGGAAGGTCCAAGGGATACAGTAACCCTGCAGAGGTGCATCGGAATGTAAAACTGGTGACACAGGAAGCGCTCATAACATAGACCCTAAGAATACTCATTTTTCTTGTACTTAAGTCGGCATTGTGTCTCTCATATTTAAATCCGATGCAATTTCTGTGTTTAGTCGTCAATGGGAGGGTGAAAGGGATACAGAAAACCTGCAGAGGTGCATCGGAATGTAAAACTGGTGACACAGGAAACGCTCAAAACATAGACAGTTGGATGACTTTGTCTTCCTGTACTTAAGACGACATTGTGTCTCTTATATTTAATTCCGATGCAATTTCTGTGTTTTTTCATCAATGGGAAGGTCCAAGGGATACAGTAAACCTGCAGAGGTGAATTGGAATGTAAAACTGGTGACTCAGGAAACGCTCAAATCAAAGACCGTATGAAGACTCAGTTCTCTTGTACTTAAGTCGGCGTTGTGTCTCTTATATTTAATTGCGATGCCATTTCTGTGTTTCAACGTCAATGGGAAGGTCCAATGGATACAGTAAACCTGCAGAGGTGCATCGGAATGTAAAACTGGTGACACAGGAAACGCTCAAACATAGACAGTAGGAAGACTCATTCTTCCTGTACTTAAGTCGGCATTGTGTCTCTTATATTTAATTCCGATGCAATTTCTGTGTTTCATCGTTATTGGGAAGGTCCAAGGGATACAGTAAACCTGCAGAGGTGCATCGGAAAGTTAAACTGGTGACACAGGAAACGCTCAAAACATAGACAGTAGGAAGACTCAATGTTCCTGTACTTAAGTCGGCATTGTGTCTCTTATACTTAATTCCGATGCAATTTCTGTGGTTCATAGTCTTTGGGAAGATCCAAGGGATACAGTAAACCTGCAGAGGTGCATTGGAATGAAAAACTGGTGACACAGGAGACGCTCAAAACATAGACAGTACGAAGACTCAGCCTTCCTGTTCTTAAGTCGGCGTTGTGTCTCTTATATTTAATTCCGATGCTATTTCTGTGTTTCATCGTCAATGGGAAGGTCCAATGGATACAGTAATTCTGCAGAGGTGCATCGGAATGTAAAATGGTGACTCAGGAAACGCTCGAAACATAGACAGTAGGAAGACTCAGTCATTCTGTACTTAAGTCGGCATTGTGTCTCTTATATTTAATTCCGATGCAATTTCTGTGTTTCATCGTCAATGGGAAGGTCCAAGGGATACAGTAACCCTGCAGAGGTGCATTGGAATGTAAAACTGGTGACACAGGAAGCGCTCATAACATAGACCCTAAGAATACTCATTTTTCTTGTACTTAAGTCGGCATTGTGTCTTTTATATTTAATTCCGATGCAATTTCTGTGTTTCATCGTCACGGTGAAGGTCCAAGGGATACAGTAAACCTGCAGAGGTGCATCGGAATGTAAAACTGGTGACACAGGAGACGCTCAAAACATAGACAGTACGAAGACTCAGCCTTCCTGTTCTTAAGTCGGCGTTGTGTCTCTTATATTTAATTCCGATGCTATTTCTGTGTTTCATCGTCAATGGGAAGGTCCAATGGATACAGTAATTCTGCAGAGGTGCATCGGAATGTAAAATTGGTGACTCAGGAAACGCTCGAAACATAGACAGTAGGAAGACTCAGTCATTCTGTACTTAAGTCGGCATTGTGTTTCTTATATTTAATTCCGATGCAATTTCTGTGTTTCATCGTCAATGGGAAGGTCCAAGGGATACAGTAACCTTGCAGAGGTGCATCGGAATGTAAAACTGGTGACACAGGAAACGCTCAAAACATAGACCGTAAGAAGACTCAGTTTTCTTGTACTTAAGTCGGCATTGTGTCTCTCATATTTAAATCCGATGCAATTTCTGTGTTTAGTCGTCAATGGGAGGGTGAAAGGGATACAGCAAACCTGCAGAGGTGCATCGGAATGTAAAACTGGTGACACAGGAAACGCTCAAAACATAGACAGTTGGATGACTTTGTCTTCCTGTACTTAAGACGACATTGTGTCTCTTATATTTAATTCCGATGCAATTTCTGTGTTTCATCGTCAATGGGAAAGTCTAAGGGATACAGTAACGCTGCAGAGGTGCATCCGAATGTAAAACTGGTGACTCAGGAAACGCTCAAAGCATAGACAGTAGGAAGACTTAGTCTTCCTGTACCTAAGTCGGCATTGTGTCTCTTATATTTAATTCCGATGGAATTTCTGTGTTTTTTCATCAATGGGAAGGTCCAAGGGATACAGTAAACCTGCAGAGGTGAATTGGAATGTAAAACTGGTGACTCAGGAAACGCTCAAATCAAAGACCGTATGAAGACTCAGTTCTCTTGTACTTAAGTCGGCGTTGTGTCTCTTATATTTAATTCCGATGTAATTTCTGTGTTTCATCGTCAATGGGAAGGTCCAAGGGATACAGTAAACCTGCAGGGTGCATCGGAATGTAAAACTGGTGACACAGGAAACGCTCAAAACATAGACAGTAGGAAGACTCAGTCTTCCTGTACTTAAGTCGGCATTGTGTCTCTTATATTTAATTCAGATGCAATTTCTGTGATTCATCGTCAATGGGAAGATCCAAGAGAAACAGTAAACCTGCAGAGGTGCATCGGAATGTAAAACTGGTGACACAAGAAACGCTCAAATCATAGACATTAGGAATACTCAGTCTCCCTGTACTTAAGTCGGCATTGTGCCTCTTATATTTAAATCCGATGCAATTTCTGTGTTTCGTCGTCAATGGGAAGGTCAAAGGGATACAGTAAACCTGCAGAGGTGCATCGGTATGTAAAACTGGTGACACAGGAAGCGTTCAAAACATAGACCCTAGAAAGACTCAGTGTTCTTGTACTTAAGTCGGCATTGTGTCTCTTATATTTAATTCCGATGCAATTTCTGTGTTTCATCGTCAATGGGAAGGTCCAAGGGATACAGTAACCCTGCAGAGGTGCATCCGAATGTAAAACTGGTGACACAGGAGACGCTCAAAACATAGACAGTAGGAAGACTCATTCTTCCTGTACTTAAGTCGGCATTGTGTCTCTTATATTTAATTCCTATGCATTATCTGTGTTTCATCGTCAATGGGAAAGTCCAATGGATACAGTAAACCTGCAGAGGTGCATCTAAATGTAAAACTGGTGACACAGGAAACGCTCAAACATAGACAGTAGGAAGACTCATTCTTCCTGTACTTAAGTCGGCATTGTGTCTCTTATATTTTATTCCGATGCAATTTCTCTGTTTCATCGTTAATGGGAAGGTCCAAGGGATACAGTAAACCTGCAGAGGTGCATCGGAAAGTTAAACTGGTGACACAGGAAACGCTCAAAACATAGACAGTAGGTAGACCCAATGTTCCTGTACTTAAGTCGGCATTGTGTCTCTTATACTTAATTCCGATGCAATTTCTGTGGTTCATCGTCTTTGGGAAGATCCAAGGGATACAGTAAACCTGCAGAGGTGCATCGGAATGTAAAACTGGTGACACAGGAGACGCTTAAAACATAGACAGTACGAAGACTCAGCCTTCCTGTTCTTAAGTCGGCGTTGTGTCTCTTATATTTAATTCCGATGCTATTTCTGTGTTTCATCGTCAATGGGAAGGTCCAATGGATACAGTAATTCTGCAGAGGTGCATCGGAATGTAAAATTGGTGACTCAGGAAACGCTCGAAACATAGACAGTAGGAAGACTCAGTCATTCTGTACTTAAGTCGGCATTGTGTCTCTTATATTTAATTCCGATGCAATTTCTGTGTTTCATCGTCAATGGGAAGGTCCAAGGGATACAGTAACCCTGCAGAGGTGCATCGGAATGTAAAACTGGTGACACAGGAAGCGCTCATAACATAGACCCTAAGAAGACTCAGTTTTCTTGTACTTAAGACGGCATTGTGTCTTTTATATTTAATTCCGATGCAATTTCTGTGTTTCATCGTCACTGTGAAGGTCCAAGGGATACAGTAAACCTGCAGAGGTGCATCGGAATGTAAAACTGGTGACACAGGACACGCTCAAAACATAGACAGTAGGAAGACTCAGTCTTCCTGTACCTAAGTCAGCATTGTGTCTCATATTTAATTCCGATGCAATTTCTGTGTTTCATCGTCCATGGGAAGGTCCAATGGATACAGTAAACCTGAAGAGGTGCAACGGAATGTAAAACTGGTGACTCTGGAAACGCTCAAAACATAGACCGTAAGAAGACTCAGTTTTCTTGTACTTAAGTCGGCATTGTGTCTCTCATATTTAAATCCGATGCAATTTCTGTGTTTAGTCGTCAATGGGAGGGTGAAAGGGATACAGAAAACCTGCAGAGGTGCATCGGAATGTAAAACTGATGACACAGGAAACGCTCAAAACATAGACAGTTGGATGACTTTGTCTTCCTGTACTTAAGACGACATTGTGTCTCTTATATTTAATTCCGATGCAATTTCTGTGTTTCATCGTCAATGGGAAAGTCCAAGGGATACAGTAACCCTGCAGAGGTGCATCCGAATGTAAAACTGGTGACACAGGACACGCTCAAAAAATAGACAGTAGGAAGACTCAGTCTTCCTGTACCTAAGTCAGCATTGTGTCTCATATTTAATTCCGATGCAATTTCTGTGTTTTTTCATCAATGGGAAGGTCCAAGGGATACAGTAAACCTGCAGAGGTGAATTGGAATGTAAAACTGGTGACTCAGGAAACGCTCAAATCAAAGACCGTATGAAGACTCAGTTCTCTTGTACTTAAGTCGGCGTTGTGTCTCTTATATTTAATTGCGATGCAATTTCTGTGTTTCAACGTCAATGGGAAGGCCCAATGGAAACAGTAAACCTGCAGAGGTGCATCGGAATGTAAAACTGGTGACACAGGAAACGCTCAAACATAGACAGTAGGAAGACTCATTCTTCCTGTACTTAAGTCGGCATTGTGTCTCTTATATTTAATTCCGATGCAATTTCTGTGTTTCATCGTTAATGGGAAGGTCCAAGGGATACAGTAAACCTGCAGAGGTGCATCGGAAAGTTAAACTGGTGACACAGGAAACGCTCAAAACATAGACAGTAGGAAGACTCAATGTTCCTGTACTTAAGTTGGCATTGTGTCTCTTATACTTAATTCCGATGCAAATTCTGTGTTTCATCGTCTTTGGGAAGATCCAAGGGATACAGTAAACCTGCAGAGGTGCATCGGAATGTAAAACTGGTGACACAGGAGACGCTGAAAACATAGACAGTACGAAGACAGCCCTCCTGTTCTTAAGTCGGCGTTGTGTCTCTTAGATTTAATTCCGATGCTATTTTTGTGTTTCATCGTCAATGGGAAGGTCCAATGGATACAGTAAATCTGCAGAGGTGCATCGGAATGTAAAATTGGTGACTCAGGAAACGCTCGAAACATAGACAGTAGGAAGACTCAGTCATTCTGTACTTAAGTCGGCATTGTGTCTCTTATATTTAATTCCGATGCAATTTCTGTGTTTCATCGTCAATGGGAAGGTCCAAGTGATACAGTAACCCTGCAGAGGTGCATCGGAATGTAAAACTGGTGACACAGGAAGCGCTCATAACATAGACCCTAAGAATACTCAGTTTTCTTGTACTTAAGTCGGCATTGTGTCTTTTATATTTAATTCCGATGCAATTTCTGTGTTTCATCGTCACTGTGAAGGTCCAAGGGATACAGTAAAACTGCAGAGGTGCATCGGAATGTAAAACTGGTGACACAGGACACGCTCAAAACATAGACAGTAAGAAGACTCAGTCTTCCTGTACCTAAGTCAGCATTGTGTCTCATATTTAATTCCGATGCAATTTCTGTGTTTTTTCATCAATGGGAAGGTCCAAGGGATACAGTAAACCTGCAGAGGTGAATTGGAATGTAAAATTGGTGACACAGGAAGCGGTCAAAACATAGACAATTGAAAGACACACTCTTCCTGTACTTAAGTCGCATGGTGTCTCCTATATTTCATTCCGATGCAATTTCTGAGTCTCATCGTCACTGTGCAAGTCCAATGGATACAGTGAACCTGCAGAGGTGCATCGGAATGAAAAACTGGTGACACAGGACACGCTCAAATCACAGACAGTAGGAAGACTCAGTCTTCCTGTACCTAAGTCAGCATTGTGTCTCGTATATTTAATTCCGATGCAATTTCTGTGTTTCATCGTCCATGGGAAGGTCCAATGGATACAGTAAACCTGCAGAGGTGCATCGGAATGTAAAACTGGTGACACTGGAAACGCTGAAAACATAGACCGTAAGAAGACTCAGTTTTCTTGTACTTAAGTCAACGTTGTGTCTCTTATATTTAATTCCGATGTAATTTCTGTGTTTCATCGTCAATGGGAAGGTCCAAGGGATACAGTAAACCTGCAGAGGTGCATCGGAATGTAAAACTGGTGACACAGGAAACGCTCAAAACATAGACAGTAGGAAGACTCAGTCTTCCTGTACTTAAGTCGGCATTGTGTCTCTTATATTTAATTCAGATGCAATTTCTGTGATTCATCGTCAATGGGAACATCCAAGAGAAACAGTAAACCTGCAGAGGTGCATCGGAATGTAAAACTGGTGACACAGGAAACGCTCAAATCATAGACATTAGGAATACTCAGTCCCCCTGTACTTAAGTCGGCATTGTGTCTCTTATATTTAAATCCGATGCAATTTCTGTGTTTCGTCGTCAATGGGAAGGTCAAACGGATACAGTAAACCTGCAGAGGTGCATCGGTATGTAAAACTGGTGACACAGGAAGCGTTCAAAACATAGACCCTAGAAAGACTCAGTGTTCTTGTACTTAAGTCGGCGTGGTGTCTGTTATGTTTCATTCCGATGCAATTTCTGTGATTCATCGTCAATGGGAAGATCCAAGGGATACAGTAAATCTGGAGAGGTGCATCGGAATTTAAACTGGAGACACAGGAAACGCTCAAAAAATAGATAGTAGGAATACTCAGTCTTCCTGTACTTAAGTCGGCATTGTGTCTCTTATATTTAAATCCGATGCAATTTCTGTGTTTCGTCGTCAATGGGAAGGTGAAAGGGATAGAGCAAACCTGCAGAGGTGCATCGGAATGTAAAACTGGTGACACAGGAAACGCTCATAACATAGACAGTTGGATGACTTTGTCTTCCTGTACTTAAGACGACATTGTGTCTCTTATATTTAATTCCGATGCAATTTCTGTGTTTTATCGTCAATGAGAAGTTCCAATGGATATAGTAAACCTGCAGAGTGGATCGGAATGTAAAACCGGTGACACATGAAACGCTCAAAACATAGACAGTAGGAAGACTCAATGTTCCTGTACTTAAGTCGGCATTGTGTCTCTTATATTTAATTCCTATGCATTTTCTGTGTTTCATCGTCAATGGGAAAGTCCAATGGATACAGTAAACCTGCAGAGGTGCATCGGAATGTAAAACTAGTGACACAGGAAACGCTGAAACATAGACAGTAGGAAGACTTATTCTTCCTGTACTTAAGTCGGCATTGTGTCTCTTATATTTAATTCCGATGCAATTTCTGTGTTTCATCGTTAATGGGAAGGTCCAAGGGATACAGTAAACCTGCAGAGGTGCATCGGAATTTTAAACTGGTGACACAGGAAACGCTCAAAACATAGACAGTAGGAAGACTCAATGTTCCTGTACTTAAGTCGGCATTGTGTCTCTTATATTTAATTCCGATGCAATATCTGTGGTTCATCGTCAATGGGAAGATCCAAGGGATACAGTAAACCTGCAGAGGTGCATCGGAATGTAAAACTGGAGACACAGGAAACGCTCAAAAAATAGATAGTAGGAATACTCAGTCTTCCTGTACTTAAGGCCGCATTGTGTCTCTTATATTTAAATCTGATGCAATTTCTGTGTTTCGTCGTCAATGGGAAGGGGAAAGGGATAGAGCAAACCTGCAGAGGTGCATCGGAATGTAAAACTGGTGCCACAGGAAACGCTCAAAAGATAGACAGTAGGAAGACTCATTCTTCCTGTACTTAAGTCGGCATTGTGTCTCTTATATTTAACTCCTATGCATTTTCTGTGTTTCATCGTCAATGGGAAAGTCCAATGGATACAGTAAACCTGCAGAGGTGCATCGGAATGTAAAACTGGTGACACAGGAAACGCTCAAACATAGACAGTAGGAAGACTCATTCTTCCTGTACTTAAGTCGACATTGTGTCTCTTATATTTAATTCCAATGCAATTTCTGTGTTTCATCGTTAGTGGGAACGTCCTAGGGATACAGTAAACCTGCAGAGGTGCATCGGAATGTTAAACTGGTGACACAGGAAACGCTCAAAACATAGACAGTAGGAAGACTCAATATTCCTGTACTTAAGTCGGCATTGTGTCTCTTATATTTAATTCCGATGCAATTTCTGTGGTTCATCGTCAATGGGAAGATCCAAGGGATACAGTAAACCTGCAGAGGTGCATCGGAATGTAAAACTGGTGACACAGGACACGCTCAAAACATAGACAGTAGGAAGACTCAGTCTTCCTGTACCTAAGTCAGCATTGTGTCTCTTATATTTAATTCCGATGCAATTTCTGTGTTTAATCGTCCATGGGAAGGTCCAATGGATACAGTAAACCTGAAGAGATGCATCGGAATGTAAAACTGGTGACTCTGGAAACGATCAAAACATAGACCGTAAGAAGACTCAGTTTTCTTGTACTTAAGCCGGCATTGTGTCTCTCATATTTAAATCCGATGCAATTTCTGTGTTTAGTCGTCAATGGGAGGGTGAAAGGGATACAGCAATCCTGCAGAGGTGCATCGGAATGTAAAACTGGTGACACAGGAAACGCTCAAGACATAGACAGTTGGATGACTTTGTCTTCCTGTACTTAAGACGACATTGTGTCTCTTATATTTAATTCCGATGCAATTTCTGTGTTTCATCGTCAATGGGAAAGTCCAAGGGATACAATAACCCTGCAGAGGTGCATCCGAATGTAAAACTGGTGACACAGGAGACGCTCAAAACATAGACTGTAGGAAGACTGATTCTTCCTGTACTTAAGTCGGCATTGTGTCTCTTATATTCAATTCCTATGCATTTTCTGTGTTTCATCGTCAATGGGAAAGTCCAATGGATACAGTAAACCTGCAGAGGTGCATCGGAATGTAAAAGTGGTGACACAGGAAACGCTCAAACGTAGACAGTAGAAAGACTCATTCTTCCTGTACTTAAGTCGGCATTGTGTCTCTTATATTTAATTCCGATGCAATTTCTGTGTTTCATCGTTAATGGGAAGGTCCAAGGGATACAGTAAACCTGCAGAGGTGCATCGGAATGTAAAACTGGTGACACAGGAAACGCTCAAAACATAGACAGTAGGAAGACTCAGTCTTCCTGTAATTATGTCGGAATTTTGTCTCTTATATTTAATTCCGATGCAATTTCTGTGTTTCATCGTCAATGGGAAAGTCGAAGGGAAACAGTATGCCTGCAGAGGTGCATCGAAATGTAAAACAGGTGACACAGGAAACGCTCAAAACACAGACAGTAGGAAGACTCAGTCTTCCTCTACTTAAGTCGGCATTGTGTCTCTTATATTTAATTCCGATGCAATATCTGTGTTTCATCGTCACTGTCAAGGTCCAAGGAATACAGTGAACCTGCAGAGGTGCATCAAAAATATAAAACTGATGACACAGGAAACGCTCAAAACATAGACAGTAGTAAGACTCAGTCTTCCTGTACTTATGTCGGCATTCTGTCTGTTACATTTAATTCCGATGTAATTTCTGTTTTTCATTGTCAATGGGAAGGTGCAAGGGATACAGTAAACCTGCAGAGGTGAATTGGAATGTAAAACTGGTGACTCAGGAAACGCTCAAATGAAAGGCCGTAAGAAGACTCAGTTCTCTTGTACTTAAGTCGGCGTTGTGTCTTAATTGCGATGCAATTTCTGTGTTTCATCGTCAATGGGAAGGTCCAATGGATACAGTAATCCTGCAGAGGTGCATCGGAATGTAAAACTGGTGACACAGGAAAACTCAAAACATAGGCAATTGAAAGACACACTCTTCCTGTACTTAAGTCGCATGGTGTCTCTTATATTTAATTCCGATGCAATTTCTGTGTTTCATCGTCAATGGGAAGATCCAAGGGATTCAGTAAACCTGCAGAGGTGCATCGGAATGTAAAACTGGTGACACAGGAAACGCTCAAAGCATAGACAGTAGGAAGACTCAGCCTTCCTGTACTTAAATCGGCATTGTGTCTCTTATATTTAATTACGATGCAATTTCTGTGATTCATCGTCAATGGGAAGATCCAAGAGATACAGTAAACGTGCAGAGGTGCATCGGAATGTAAAACTGGTGACACAGGAAACGCTCAAATCATAGACAGTAGGAAGACTCATTCTTCCTGTACTGAAGTCGGCATTGTGTCTCTTATATTTAATTCCTATGCATTTTCTGTGTTTCATCGTCAATGGGAAGGTCCAATGGATACAGTAAACCTGCAGAGGTGCATCGAAATGTAAAACTGATGACGCAGGACACGCTCAAAACATAGACAGTAGGAAGACTCAACCTTCCTGTACCTAAGTCAGCATTGTGTCTTTTATATTTAATTTCGATGCAATTTCTGTGTTTCATCGTCCATGGGAAGGTCTAATGGATACAGTAAACCTGCAGAGGTGCATCGGAATGTAAAACTGGTGACTCTGGAAACGCTCAAAACATAGACCGTAAGAAGACTCAGTTTTCTTGTACTTAAGTCAACGTTGTGTCTCATATATTTAATTCCGATGTAATTTCTGTGCATCATCGTCAATTGGAAGGTCCAATGGATACAGTAAACCTGCAGGGGTGCATCGAAATGTAAAACTGATGACGCAGGAAACGCTCAAAACATAGAAAGTAGAAAGACTCATTCTTCCTGTACTTAAGTCGGCATTGTGTATCTTATATATAAATTCCGATGCAATTTCTGTGTATTATCGTTAATGGGAAGGTCCAAGGGATACAGTAAACCTGCAGAGGTGCATCGGAATGTAAAACTGGTGACACAGGAAACGCTCAAAACATAGACAGTAGGAAGACTCAGTGTTCCTGTACTTAGGTCGGCATTGTGTCTGTTATATTAAATTCCGATGCAATTTCTGTGTTTCATCTTCACTGTGAAGGTCCAAGGGATACAGTAAACCTGCAGAGGTGCATCGGAATGTAAAACTGGTGCCACAGGACACGCTCAAAACATAGAGAGTAGGAAGTCTCAGTCTTCCTGTAACTAAATCAGCATTGTGTCTTTTATATTTAATTCCGATGCAATTTCTATGTTTCATCGTCCATGGGAAGGTCTAATGGATACAGTAAACCTGCAGAGGTGCATCGGAATGTAAAACTGGTGACTCTGGAAACGCTCAAAACATAGACCGTAAGAAGACTCAGTTTTCTTGTACTTAAGTCAACGTTGTGTCTCATATATTTAATTCCGATGTAATTTCTGTGCTTCATCGTCAATAGGAAGGTCCAATGGATACGGTAAACCTGCAGAGGTGCATCAAAATGTAAAACTGATGACGCAGGAAACGCTCAAAACATAGACAGTAGGAAGACTCAATGTTCCTGTACCTATGTCGGCATTGTGTCTCTTATATTTAATTCCGAGGCAATTTCTGTGTTTCATCGTCAATGGGAAGATCCAAGGGATTCAGTAAACCTGCAGAGGTGCAACGGAATGTAAAACTGGGGACACAGGAAACGCTCAAAGCATAGACAGTAGGAAGACTCAGCCTTCCTGTACTTAAGTCGGCATTGTGTCTCTTATATTTAATTCCGATGCAATTTCTGTGATTCATCGTCAATGGGAAGATCCAAGAGATACAGTAAACCTGCAGAGGTGCATCGGAATGTAAAACTGGTGACACAGGAAACGCTCAAAACATAGACAGTAGGAAGACTCAGTCTTCCTGTACTTATGTCGGAATTTTGTCTCTTATATTTAATTCCGATGCAATTTCTGTGTTTCATCGTCAATGGGAAAGTCGAAGGGAAACAGTATGCCTGCAGAGGTGCATCGAAATGTAAAACAGGTGACACAGGAAACGCTCATAACACAGACAATAGGAAGACTCAGTCTTCCTCTACTTAAGTCGGCATTGTGTCTCTTATATTTAATTCCGATGCAATATCTGTGTTTCATCGTCACTGTGAAGGTCCAAGGAATACAGTAAACCTGCAGAGGTGCATCAAAATGTAAAACTGATGACACAGCAAACGCTCAAAACATAGACAGTAATAAGACTAAGTCTTCCTGTACTTATGTCGGCATTCTGTCTGTTACATATAATTCCGATGTAATTTCTGTTTTTCATTGTCAATGGGAAGGTGCAAGGGATACAGTAAACCTGCAGATGTGAATTGGAATGTAAAACTGGTGACTCAGGAAACGCTCAAATCAAAGACCGTAAGAAGACACAGTTCTCTTGTACTTAAGTCGGCGTTGTGTCTTAATTGCGATGCAATTACTGTGTTTCATCGTCAATGGGAAGGTCCAATGGATACAGTGAACCTGGAGAGGTGCATCGGAATGTAAAACTGGTGACTCAGGAAACACTCAAAACATAGACAATTGAAAGACACACTCTTCCTGTACTTAAGTCGCATTGTGTCTCTTATATTTCATTCCGATGCAATTTCTGTGTCTCATCGTCACTGTGCAAGTCCAATGGATACAGTAAACCTGCAGAGGTGCATCGGAATATAAAACTCATGACACAGGAAACGCTCAAAACATAGACAGTAGGAAGACTCAGTCTTCCTGTACTTAAGTCGGCATTGTGTCTCTTATATTTAATTCCGATGCAATATCTGTGTTTCTTCGTCACTGTGAAGGTCCAAGGGATACAGTAAACCTGCAGAGGTGCATCGGAATGTAAAACTGGTGACACAGGAAACGCTCAAAACATACACAGTAGGAAGACTCAGTCTTCCTGTACTGAAGTCGGCATTGTGTCTCTTATATTTAATTCCGATGCAATTTCTGTGTTTCATCGTCACTGTGAAGGTCCAAGGAAAACAGTAAACCTGCAGAGGTGCATCAAAATGTAAAACTGATGACACAGGAAACGCTCAAAGCATAGACAGTAGGAAGACTCAGTCTTCCTGTACCTGAGTCGGCATTGTGTCTCTTATATTTAATTCCGATGCAATTTCTGTGTTTTTTCATCAATGGGAAGGTCCAAGGGATACAGTAAACTTGCAGAGGTGAATTGGAATGTAAATCTGGTGACTCAGGAAACGCTCAAATCAAGGACCGTAAGAAGACTCAGTTCTCTTGTACTTAAGTCGGCGTTGTGTCACTTATATTTAATTGCGATGCAATTTCTGAGTTTCAACGTCAATGGGAATGTCCAGTGGATACAGTAAACCTGCAGAGGTGCATCGGAATGTAAAACTGGTGACACAGGAAACGCTCAAAACATAGACTATTGAAAGACACACTCTTCCAGTACTTAAGTCGCATTGTGTCTCTTATATTTCATTCCGATGCAATTTCTGTGTCTCATCGTCACTGTGCAAGTCCAATGGATACAGTAAACCAGCAGAGGTGCATCGGTATGTAAAACTGGTGACACAGGAAGCGTTCAAAACATAGACCCTAGAAAGACTCAGTGTTCTTGTACTTAAGTCGGCGTGGTGTCTCTTATGTTTCACTCCGATGCAATTTCTGTGATTCATCGTCAATGGGAAGATTCAAGGGATACAGTAAACCTGGAGAGGTGCATCGGAATGTAAAACTGGAGACACAGGAAACGCTCAAAAAATAGATAGTAGGAATACTCAGTCTTCCTGTACTTAAGTCGGCATTGTGTCTCTTATATTTAAATCCGATGCAATTTCTGTGTTTCGTCGTCAATGGGAAGGTGAAAGGGATAGAGCAAACCTGCAGAGGTGCATCGGAATGTAAAACCGGTGACACATGAATCGCTCAAATCATAGACAGTAGGAAGACTCATTCTTCCTGTACTTAAGACGACATTGTGTCTCTTATATTTAATTCCTATGCATTTTCTGTGTTTCATCGTCAATGGGAAAGTCCAATGGATACAGTAAACCTGCAGAGGTGCATCGGAATGTTAAACTGGTGACACAGGAAACGCTCAAAACATAGACATTAGGAAGACTCAATGTTCCTGTACTTAAGTCGGCATTGTGTCTCTTATATTTAATTCCGATGCAATTTCTGTGGTTCATCGTCAATGGGAAGATCCAAGGGATACAGTAAACCTGGAGAGGTGCATCGGAATGTAAAACTGGAGACACAGGAAACGCTCAAAAAATAGATGGTAGGAATACTCAGTCTTCCTGTACTTAAGTCGGCATTGTGTCTCTTATATTTAAATCCGATGCAATTTCTGTGTTTCGTCGTCAATGGGAAGGTGAAAGGGATAGAGCAAACCTGCAGAGGTGCATCGGAATGTAAAACTGGTGACACAGGAAACGCTCAAAACATAGACAGTTGGATGACTTTGTCTTCCTGTACTTAAGACGACATTGTGTCTCTTATATTTAATTCCGATGCAATTTCTGTGTTTCATCGTCAATGGGAAGGTCCAAGGGATACAGTAACCCTGCAGAGGTGCATCCGAATGTAAAACTGGTGACACAGGAGACGCTCAAAGCATAGACAGTAGGAAGACTCGTTCTTCCTGTACTTAAGTCGGCATTGTGTCTCTTATATTTAATTCCTATGCATTTTATGTGTTTCATCGTCAATGGGAAAGTCCAATGGATACAGTAAACCTGCAGAGGTGCATCGGAATGTAAAACTGGTGTCACAGGAAACGCTCAAACATAGACAGTAGGAAGACTCATTCATCCTTTACTTAAGTCGGCATTGTGTCTCTTATATTTAATTCCGATGCAATTTCTGTGTTTCATCGTTAGTGGGAAGGTCCAAGGGATACAGTAAACCTGCAGAGGTGCATCGGAATGTTAAACTGGTGACACAGGAAACGCTCAAAACATAGACAGTTGGAAGACTCAATGTTCCTGTACTTAAGTCGGCATTGTGTCTCTTATTTTTAATTCCGATGCTATTTCTGTGTTTCATAGTCAATGGGTAGGTCCAATGGATAGAGTAATTCTGCAGAGGTGCATCGGAATGTAAAATTGGTGACTCAGGAAACGCTCGAAACATAGACAGTAGGAAGACTCAGTCATTCTGTACTTAAGTCGGAATTCTGTCTCTTATATTTAATTCCAATGCAATTTCTGTGTTTCAGCGTCAATGGGAAGGTCCAAGGGATACAGTAACCCTGCAGAGGTGCATCGGAATGTAAAACTGGTGACACAGGAAGCGCTCATAACATAGACCCTAAGAAGACTCAGTTTTCTTGTACTTAAGTCGGCCCTGTGTCTTTTATATTTAATTCCGATGCAATTTCTGCGTTTCATCGTCACTGTGAAGGTCCACGGGATACAGTAAACCTGCAGAGGTGCATCGGAATGTAAAACTGGTGACACAGGACACGCTCAAAACGTAGACAGTAGGAAGACTCAGTCTTCCTGTACCTAAGTCAGCATTGTGTCTCTCATATTTAATTCCGATGCAATTTCTGTGTTTAGTCGTCAATGGGAGGGTGAAAGGGATACAGCAATCCTGCAGAGGTGCATCTCAAAACATAGACTGTAGGAAGACTGATTCTTCCTGTACTTAAGTCGGCATTGTGTCTCTTATATTTAATTCCTATGCAATTTCTGTGTTTCATCGTCAATGGGAAAGTCCAAGGGATACAATAACCCTAAAGAGGTGCATCGGAATGTAAACCTGGTGACACAGGAAACGCTCAAAACATTGACAGTAGGAAGACTCAGCCTTCCTGTACTTAAATCGGCATTGTGTCTCTTATATTTAATTCCGATGCAATTTCTGTAATTAATCGTCAATGGGAAGATCCAAGAGATACAGTAAACCTGCAGAGGTGCATCGGAATGTAAAACTGGTGACACAGGAAACGCTCAAAACATAGACATTAGGAGTACTCAGTCTCCCTGTACTTAAGTCGGCATTGTGTCTCTTATATTTAAATCCGATGCAATTTCTGTGTTTCGTCGTCAATGGGAAGGTCAAAGGGATACAGTAAACCTGCAGAGGTGCATCGGAATGTAAAACTGGTGACACAGGAAGCGTTCAAAACATAGATCCTAAGAAGACTCAGTGTTCTTGTACTTAAGTCGGCGTTGTGTCTCTTATATTTAATTCCGACGCATTTTCTGTGTTTCTTCGTCTATGAGAAGGTCCAATGGATACAGTAAACCTGCAGAAGTGGATCGGAATGTAAAACTGGTGACACAGGTTACGCTCAAAACATAGACAGTAGGAAGACTCAGTCTTCCTGTACCTAAGTCAGCATTGTGTCTTTTACATTTAATTTCGATGCAATTTCTGTGTTTCATCGTCCATGGGAAGGTCTAATGGATACAGTAAACCTGCAGAGGTGCATCGGAATGTAAAACTTGTGACTATGGAAACGCTCAAAACATAGACCGTAAGTACACTCAATTTTCTTGTACTTAAGTCAACGTTGTGTCTCATATATTTAATTCCGATGTAATTTCTGTGCATCATCGTCAATAGGAAGGTCCAATGGATACAGTAAACCTGCAGAGGTGCATCGAAATGTAAAACAGATGACGCAGGAAACGCTCAAAACATAGACAGTAGAAAGACTCATTCTTCCTGTACTTAAGTCGGCATTGTGTCTCTTATATTTAATTCCGATTCAATTTCTGTGTATTATCGTTAATGGGAAGGTCCAAGAGATACAGTAAACCTGCAGAGGTGCATCGGAATGTAAAACTGGTGACACAGGAAACGCTCAAAACATAGACAGTAGGAAGACTCAGTCTTCCTGTACTTAGGTCATCACTGTGTCTGTTATATTAAATTCCGATGCAATTTCTGTGTTTCATCGTCACTGTGAAGGTCCAAGGGATACAGTAAACCTGCAGAGGTGCATCGGAATGTAAAACTGGTGCCACAGGAAACGCTCAAAACATAGACAGTAGGAAGACTCAGTCTTCCTGTACCTAAGTCAGCATTGTGTCTTTTATATTTAATTCCGATGCAATTTCTGTGTTTCATCGTCCATGGGAAGGTCTAATGGATACAGTAAACCTGCAGAGGTGCATCGAAATGTAAAACTGATGACGCAGGAAACGCTCAAAACATAGACAGTAGGAAGCCTCAATGTTCCTGTACTTAAGTCGGCATTGTGTCTCTTATATTTAATTCCGATGCAATTTCTGTGTTTCATCGTCAATGGGAAGATCCAAGGGATTCAGTAAACCTGCAGAGGTGCAACAGAATGTAAAACCGGGGACACAGGAAACGCTCAAAGCATAGACAGTAGGAAGACTCAGCCTTCCTGTACTTAAGTCGGCATTGTGTCTCTTATATTTAATTCCGATGCAATTTCTGTGATTCATCGTCAATGGGAAGATCCAAGAGATACAGTAAACCTGCAGAGGTGCATCGGAATGTAAAACTGGTGACACAGGAAACGCTCAAAACATAGACAGTAGGAAGACTCAGCCTTCCTGTTCTTAAGTCGGAATTTTGTCTCTTATATTTAATTCCGATGCAATTTCTGTGTTTCATCGTCAATGGGAAAGTCGAAGGGAAACAGTATGCCTGCAGAGGTGCATCGAAATGTAAAACAGGTGACACAGGAAACGCTCAAAACACAGACAGTAGGAAGACTCAGTCTTCCTCTACTTAAGTCGGCATTGTGTCTCTTATATTTAATTCCGATGCAATTTCTGTGTTTCATCGTCACTGTGAACGTCCAAGGAATACAGTAAACCTGCAGAAGTGCATCAAAATGTAAAACTGATGACACAGGAAACGCTCAAAACATAGACAGTAGTAAGACTGAGTCTTAATGTACTTATGTCGGCATTCAGTCTGTTACATTTAATTCCGATGTAATTTCTGTTTTTCATTGTCAATGGGAAGGTGCAAGGGATACAGTAAACCTGCAGAGGTGAATTGGAATGTAAAACTGGTGACTCAGGAAACGCTCAAATCAAAGACCGTATGAAGACTCAGTTCTCTTGTACTTAAGTCGGCGTTGTGTCTTAATTGCAATGCAATTTCTGTGTTTCTTCGTCAATGGGAAGGTCCAATGAATACAGTAAACCTGCAGAGGTGCATCGGAATGTAAAACTGGTGACACAGGAAAACTCAAAACATAGACAATTGAAAGACACACTCTTCCTGCACTTAAGTCGCATTGTGTCTCTTATATTTCATTCCGATGCAATTTCTGTGTCTCATCGTCACTGTGCAAGTCCAATGCAGAGGTGCATCGGAATGTATTACTGATGATACAGGAAACGCACAAATCATAGACAGTGGGAAGACTCAATGTTCCTGTACTTAAGTCGGCATTGTGTCTCTTATATTTAATTCCGATGCAATTTCTGTGTTTCATCGTCAATGGGAAGATCCAAGGGATTCAGTAAACCTGCAGAGGTGCATCGGAATGTAAAACTGGTGACACAGGAAACGCTCAAAACATAGACATTAGGAGTACTCAGTCTCCCTGTACTTAAGTCGGCATTGTGTCTCTTATATTTAAATCCGATGCAATTTCTGTGCTTCGTCGTCAATGGGAAGGTCAAAGGGATACAGTAAACCTGCAGAGGTGCATCGGAATGTAAAACTGGTGACACAGGAAGCGTTCAAAACATAGATCCTAAGAAGACTCAGTGTTCTTGTACTTAAGTCGGCGTTGTGTCTCTTATATTTAGTCCGACGCAATTTCTGTGTTTCTTCGTCTATGAGAAGGTCCAATGGATACAGTAAACCTGCAGAGGTGGATCGGAATGTAAAACTGGTGACACAGGAAACGCTCAAATCATAGACAGTAGGAAGACTCATTCTTCCTGTACTTAAGTCGGCATTGTGTCTCTTATATTTAATTCCTATACCTTTTCTGTGTTTCATCGTCAATGGGAAGTTCCAATAAATACAGTAAACCTGCAGAGGTGCATCGAAATGTAAAACTGATGACGCAGGACACGCTCAAAACGTAGACAGTAGGAAGACTCAGTCTTCCTGTACCTAAGTCAGCATTGTGTCTTTTACATTTAATTTCGATGCAATTTCTGTGTTTCATCGTCCATGGGAAGGTCTAATGGATACAGTAAACCTGCAGAGGTGCTTTGGAATGTAAATCTGGTGACTCTGGAAACGCTCAAAACATAGACCGTAAGGAGACTCAGTTTTCTTGTACTTAAGTCAACATTGTGTCTCATATATTTAATTCCGATGTAATTTCTGTGCATCATCGTCAATAGGAAGGTCCAATGGATACAGTAAACCTGCAGAGGTGCATCGAAATGTAAAACTGATGACGCAGGAAACGCTCAAAACATAGACAGTAGAAAGACTCATTCTTCCTGTACTTAAGTCGGCATTGTGTCTCTTATATTTAATTCCGATGCAATTTCTGTGTATTATCGTTAATGGGAAGGTCCAAGGGATACAGTAAACCTGCAGAGGTGCATCGGAATGTAAAACTGGTGACACAGGAAACGCTCAAAACATAGACAGTAGGAAGACTCAGTCTTCCTGTACTTAGGTCGGCATTGTGTCTGTTATATTAAATTCCGATGCAATTTCTGTGTTTCATCTTCACTGTGAAGGTCCAAGGGATACAGTTAACCTGCAGAGGTGCATCGGAATGTAAAACTGGTGCCACAGGACACGCTCAAAACATAGACAGTAGGAAGTCTCAGTCTTCCTGTAACTAAGTCAGCATTGTGTCTTTTATATTTAATTCCGATGCAATTTCTATGTTTCATCGACCATGGGAAGGTCTAATGGATACAGTAAACCTGCAGAGGTGCATCGGAATGTAAAACTGGTGACTCTGGAAACGCTCAAAACATAGACCGTAAGAAGACTCAGTTTTCTTGTACTTAAGTCAACGTTGTGTCTCATATATTTAATTCCGATGTAATTTCTGTGCTTCATCGTCAATAGGAAGGTCCAATGGATACGGTAAACCTGCAGAGTTGCATCGAAATGTAAAACTGATGACGCAGGAAACGCTCAAAACATAGACAGTAGGAAGACTCAATGTTCCTGTACTTAAGTCGGCATTGTGTTTCTTATATTTAATTCCGATGCAATTTCTGTGTTTCATCGTCAATGGGAAGATCCAAGGGATTCAGTAAACCTGCAGAGGTGCAACGGAATGTAAAACTGGGGACACAGGAAACGCTCAAAGCATAGACAGTAGGAAGACTCAGCCTTCCTGTACATAAGTCGGCATTGTACCTCTTATATTTAATTCCGATGCAATTTCTGTGATTCATCGTCAATGGGAAGATCCAAGAGATACAGTAAACCTGCAGAGGTGCATCGGAATGTAAAACTGGTGACACAGGAAACGCTCAAAACATAGACAGTAGGAAGACTCAGCCTTCCTGTACTTAAGTCGGAATTTTGTCTCTTATATTTAATTCCGATGCAATTTCTGTGTTTCATCGTCATTGGGAAAGTCGAAGGGAGACAGTATGCCTGCAGAGGTGCATCGAAATGTAAAACAGGTGACACAGGAAACGCTCAAAACACAGACAGTAGGAAGACTCAGTCTTCCTCTACTTAAGTCGGCATTGTGTCTCTTATATTTAATTCCGATGCAATTTCTGTGTTTCATCGTCACTGTGAAGGTCCAAGGAATACAGTAAACCTGCAGAGGTGCATCAAAATGTAAAACTGATGACACAGGAAACGCTCAAAACATAGACAGTAGTAAGACTCAGTATTCCTGTACTTATGTCGGCATTCTGTCTGTTACATTTAATTCCGATGTAATTTCTGTTTTTCATTGTCAATGGGAAGGTGCAAGGGATACAGTAAACCTGCAGAGGTGAATTGGAATGTAAAACTGGTGACTCAGGAAACGCTCAAATCAAAGACCGTAAGAAGACTCAGTTCTCTTGTACTTAAGTCGGCGTTGTGTCTTAATTGCGAAGCAATTTCTGTGTTTCATCGTCAATGGGAAGGTCCAATGGATACAGTAAACCTGCAGAGGTGCATCGGAATGTAAAACTGGTGACACAGGAAAACTCAAAACATAGACAATTGAAAGACACACTCTTCCTGTACTTAAGTCGCATTGTGTCTCTTATATTTCATTCCGATGCAATTTCTGTGTCTCATGGTCACTGTGCAAGTCCAATGGATACAGTAAACCTGCAGAGGTGCATCGGAATGTAAAACTGATGATACAGGAAACGCACAAATCATAGACAGTAGGAAGACTCAATGTTCCTGTACTTAAGTCGGCATTGTGTCTCTTATATTTAAGTCCGATGCAAGACTCAGTTTTCTTGTACTTAAGTCAACGTTGTGTCTCATATATTTAATTCCGATGTAATTTCTGTGCTTCATCGTCAATAGGAAGGTCCAATGGATACGGTAAACCTGCTGAGGTGCATCGAAATGTAAAACTGATGACGCAGGAAACGCTCAAAACATAGACAGTAGGAAGACTCAATGTTCCTGTACTTAAGTCGGCATTGTGTCTCTTATATTTAATTCCGATGCAATTTCTGTGTTTCATCGTCAATGGGAAGATCCAAGGGATTCAGTAAACCTGCAGAGGTGCAACGGAATGTAAAACTGGGGACACAGGAAACGCTCAAAGCATAGACAGTAGGAAGACCCAGCCTTCCTGTACTTAAGTCGGCATTGTGTCTCTTATATTTAATTCCGATGCAATTTCTGTGATTCATCGTCAATGGGAAGATCCAAGAGATACAGTAAACCTGCAGAGGTGCATCGGAATGTAAAACTGGTGACACAGGAAACGCTCAAAACATAGACAGTAGGAAGACTCAGTCTTCCTGTACTTATGTCGGAATTTTCTCTCTTATATTTAATTCCGATGCAATTTCTGTGTTTCATCGTCAATGGGAAAGTCGAAGGGAAACAGTATGCCTGCAGAGGTGCATCGAAATGTAAAACAGGTGACACAGGAAACGCTCATAACACAGACAGTAGGAAGACTCAGTCTTCCTCTACTTAAGTCGGCATTGTATCTCTTATATTTAATTCCGATGCAATTTCTGTGTTTCATCGTCACTGTGAAGGTCCAAGGAATACAGTAAACCTGCAGAGGTGCATCAAAATGTAAAACTGATGACACAGGAAACGCTCAAAACATAGACAGTAATAAGACTCAGTCTTCCTGTACTTATGTCGGCATTCTGTCTGTTACATTTAATTCCGATGTAATTTCTGTTTTTCATTGTCAATGGGAAGGTGCAAGGGATACAGTAACCCTGCAGAGGTGAATTGGAATGTAAAACTGGTGACTCAAGAAACGCTCAAATCAAAGACCGTAAGAAGACTCAGTTCTCTTGTACTTAAGTCGGCGTTGTATCTTAATTGCGATGCAATTTCTGTGTTTCATCGTCAATGGGAAGGTCCAATGGATACAGTAAACCTGCAGAGGTGCATCGGAATGTAAAACTGGTGACACAGGAAACGCTCAAAACATAGAAAATTGAAAGTCACACTCTTCCAGTACTTAAGTCGCATTGTGTCTCTTATATTTCATTCCGATGCAATTTCTGTGTCTCATCGTCACTGTGCAAGTCCAATGATTACAGTAAACCTGCAGAGGTGCATCGGAATGTAAAACTGATGACACAGGAAACGCTCAAAACATAGACAGTAGGAAGACTCAGTCTTCCTGTACTTAAGTCGGCATTGTGTTTTTTTATTTAATTCCGATGCAATTGCTGTGTTTCATCGTCAATGGGAAGATCCAATGGATACAGTAAACCTGCAGAGGTGCATCGGAATATAAAACTGATGACACAGGAAACGCTCAAAACATAGACAGTAGGAAGACTCAGTCTTCCTGTACTTAAGTCGGCATTGTGTCTCTTACATTTAACTCCAATGCAATTTCTGTGTTTGATCGTCAATGTGAAGATCCAATGGATACAGTAAACCTGCAGATGTGCATCGGAATGTAAAACTGGTGACACAGGAAACGTTTAAAACATATAAAGTAGGAAGCCTCAATGTTCCTGTACGTAAGTCGGCATTGTGTCTCTTATATTTAATTCCGATGCAATTTCTGTATTTCATCGTCAATGGGAAGATCCAAGGGATTCAGTAAACCTGCAGAGGTGCATCGGAATGTAAAACTGGGGACACAGGAAACGCTCAAAGCATAGACAGTAGGAAGACTCAGTCTTACTGTACTTAGGTCGGCATTGTGTCTGTTATATTTAATTCCGATGCAATTTCTGTGTTTCATCGTCACTGTGAATGTCCAAGGGATACAGTAAACCTGCAGAGGTGAATTGGAATGTAAAACTGGTGACTCAGGAAACGCTCAAATCAAAGACCGTAAGAAGACTCAGTTCTCTTGTACTTAAGTCGGCGTTGTGTCTTAATTGCGATGCAATTTCTGTGTTTCATCGTCAATGGGAAGGTCCAATGGATACAGTAAACCTGCAGAGGTGCATCGGAATGTAAAACTGGTGACACAGGAAAACTCAAAACATAGACAATTGAAAGACACACTCTTCCTGCACTTAAGTCGCATTGTGTCTCTTATATTTCATTCCGATGCAATTTCTGTGTCTCATCGTCACTGTGCAAGTCCAATGGATACAGTAAACCTGCAGAGGTGCATCAGAATGTAAAACTGATGATACAGGAAAGGCACAAATCATAGACAGTAGGAAGACTCAATGTTCCTGTACTGAAGTCGGCATTTTGTCTCTTATATTTAATTCCGATGCAATTTCTGTGTTTCATCGTCAATGGGAAGATCCAAGGGATTCAGTAAACCTGCAGAGGTGCATCGGAATGTAAAACTGGTGACACAGGAAACGCTCAAAACATAGACATTAGGAGTACTCAGTCTCCCTGTACTTAAGTCGGCATTGTGTCTCTTATATTTAAATCCGATGCAATTTCTGTGCTTCGTCGTCAATGGGAAGGTCAAAGGGATACAGTAAACCTGCAGAGGTGCATCGGAATGTAAAACTGGTGACACAGGAAGCGTTCAAAACATAGATCCTAAGAAGACTCAGTGTTCTTGTACTTAAGTCGGCGTTGTGTCTCTTATATTTAATTCCGACGCAATTTCTGTGTTTCTTCGTCTATGAGAAGATCCAAGAGATACAGTAAACCTGCACAGGTGCATCGGAATGTAAAACTGGTGACACAGGAAACGCTCAAAACATAGACATTAGGAGTACTCAGTCTCCCTGTACTTAAGTCGGCATTGTGTCTCTAATATTTAATTACGATGCAATTTCTGTGATTCATCGTCAATGGGAAGATCCAAGAGATACAGTAAACCTGCAGAGGTGCATCGGAATGTAAAACTGGTGACACAGGAAACGCTCAAAACATAGACATTAGGAGTACTCAGTCTCCCTGTACTTAAGTCGGCATTGTGTCTCTTATATTTAAATCCGATGCAATTTCTGTGTTTCGTCGTCAATGGGAAGGTCAAAGGGATACAGTAAACCTGCAGAGGTGCATCGGAATGTAAAACTGGTGACACAGGAAGCGTTCAAAACATAGATCCTAAGAAGACTCAGTGTTCTTGTACTTAAGTCGGTGTTGTGTCTCTTATATTTAATTCCGACGCAATTTCTGTGTTTCTTCGTCTATGAGAAGGTCCAATGGATACAGTAAACCTGCAGAGGTGGATCGGAATGTAAAACTGGTGACACAGGAAACGCTCAAATCATAGACAGTAGGAAGTCTCATTCTTCCTGTACTTAAGTCGGCATTGTGTCTCTTATATTTAATTCCTATGCCTTTTCTGTGTTTCATCGTCAATGGGAAGGTCCAATAAATACAGTAAACCTGCAGAGGTGCATCGAAATGTAAAACTGATGACGCAGGACACGCTCAAAACGCAGACAGTAGGAAGACTCAGTCTTCCTGTACCTAAGTCAGCATTGTGTCTTTTACATTTAATTTCGATGCAATTTCTGTGTTTCATCGTCCATGGGAAGGTCTAATGGATACAGTAAACCTGCAGAGGTGCTTTGGAATGTAAAACTGGTGACTCTGGAAACGCTCAAAACATAGACCGTAAGGAGACTCAGTTTTCTTGTACTTAAGTCAACGTTGTGTCTCATATATTTAATTCCGATGTAATTTCTGTGCATCATCGTCAATAGGAAGGTCCAATGGATACAGTAAACCTGCAGAGGTGCATCGAAATGTAAAACTGATGACGCAGGAAACGCTCAAAACATAGACAGTAGAAAGACTCATTCTTCCTGTACTTAAGTCGGCATTGTGTCTCTTATATTTAATTCCGATGCAATTTCTGTGTATTATCGTTAATGGGAAGGTCCAAGGGATACAGTAAACCTGCAGAGGTGCATCGGAATGTAAAACTGGTGACACAGGAAACGCTCAAAACATAGACAGTAGGAAGACTCAGTCTTCCTGTACTTAGGTCGGCATTGTGTATGTTATATTAAATTCCGATGCAATTTCTGTGTTTCATCTTCACTGTGAAGGTCCAAGGGATACAGTTAACCTGCAGAGGTGCATCGGAATGTAAAACTGGTGCCACAGGACACGCTCAAAACATAGACAGTAGGAAGTCTCAGTCTTCCTGTAACTAAGTCAGCATTGTGTCTTTTATATTTAATTCCGATGCAATTTCTATGTTTCATCGTCCATGGGAAGGTCTAATGGATACAGTAAACCTGCAGAGGTGCATCGGAATGTAAAACTGGTGACTCTGGAAACGCTCAAAACATAGACCGTAAGAAGACTCAGTTTTCTTGTACTTAAGTCAACGTTGTGTCTCATATATTTAATTCCGATGTAATTTCTGTGCTTCATCGTCAATAGGAAGGTCCAATGGATACGGTAAACCTGCAGAGGTGCATCGAAATGTAAAACTGATGACGCAGGAAACGCTCAAAACATAGACAGTAGCAAGACTCAATGTTCCTGTACTTAAGTCGGCATTGTGTCTCTTATATTTAATTCCGATGCAATTTCTGTGTTTCATCGTCAATGGGAAGATCCAAGGGATTCAGTAAACCTGCAGAGGTGCAACAGAATGTAAAACTGGGGACAAAGGAAACGCTCAAAGCATAGACAGTAGGAAGACTCAGCCTTCCTGTACTTAAGTCGGCATTGTGTCTCTTATATTGAATTCCGATGCAATTTCTGTGATTCATCGTCAATGGGAAGATCCAAGAGATACAGTAAACCTGCAGAGGTGCATCGGAATGTAAAACTGGTGACACAGGAAACGCTAAAAACATAGACAGTAGGAAGACTCAGTCTTCCTGTACTTATGTCGGAATTTTCTCTCTTATATTTAATTCCGATGCAATTTCTGTGTTTCATCGTCAATGGGAAAGTCGAAGGGAAACAGTATGCCTGCAGAGGTGCATCGAAATGTAAAACAGGTGACACAGGAAACGCTCATAACACAGACAGTAGGAAGACTCAGTCTTCCTCTACTTAAGTCGGCATTGTATCTCTTATATTTAATTCCGATGCAATTTCTGTGTTTCATCGTCACTGTGAAGGTCCAAGGAATACAGTAAACCTGCAGAGGTGCATCAAAATGTAAAACTGATGACACAGGAAACGCTCAAAACATAGACAGTAATAAGACTCAGTCTTCCTGTACTTATGTCGGCATTCTGTCTGTTACATTTAATTCCGATGTAATTTCTGTTTTTCATTGTCAATGGGAAGGTGCAAGAGATACAGTAAACCTGCAGAGGTGAATTGGAATGTAAAACTGGTGACTCAGGAAACGCTCAAATCAAAGACCGTAAGAAGACTCAGTTCTCTTGTACTTAAGTCGGCGTTGTGTTTTAATTGCGATGCAATTTCTGTGTTTCATCGTCAATGGGAAGGTCCAATGGATACAGTAAACCTGCAGAGGTGCATCGGAATGTAAAACTGGTGACACAGGAAACACTCAAAACGTAGACAATTGAAAGACACACTCTTCCTGTACTTAAGTCGCATTGTGTCTCTTATATTACATTCCGATGCAATTTCTGTGTCTCATCGTCACTGTGCAAGTCCAATGGATACAGTAAACCTGCAGAGGTGCATCGGAATGTAAAACTGATGACACAGGAAACGCACAAAACATAGACAGTAGGAAGACTCAGTCTTCCTGTACTTAAGTCGGCATTGTCTCTTTTTTATTTAATTCCGATGCAATTTCTGTGTTTCGTCGTCAATTGGAAGGTTAAATGGATACAGTAAACCTGCAGAGGTGCATCGGAATATAAAACTGATGACACAGGAAACGCTCAAGACATAGACAGTAGGAAGACTCAGTCTTCCTGTACTTAAGTGGGCATTGTGTCTCTTATATTTAATTCCGATGCAATTTCTGTTTTTCATCGTCACTGTGAAGGTCCAAGGGATACAGTAAACCTGCAGAGGTGCATCAAAATGGAAAACTGATGACACAGGAAACGCTCAAAACATAGACAGTAGGAAGACTCAGTCTTCCTGTACCTAAGTCGGCATTGTGTCTCTTATATTTAAATCCGATGCAATTTCTGTGTTTCTTCGTCACTGTGAAGGTCCAAGGGATACAGTAAACCTGCAGAGGTGCATCGGAATGTAAAACTGGTGACACAGGAAACGCTCAAAACATACACAGTAGGAAGACTCAGTCTTCCTGTACTGAAGTCGGCATTGTGTCTCTTATGTTTAATTCCGATGCAATTTCTGTGTTTCATCGTCACTGTGAAGGTCCAAGGGATACAGTAAACCTGCAGAGGTGCATCAAAATGGAAAACTGATGACACAGGAAACGCTCAAAGCATAGACAGTAGGAAGACTCAGTCTTCCTGTACCTGAGTCGGCATTGTGTCTCTTATATTTAATTCTGATGCAATTTCTGTGTTTTTTCATCAATGGGAAGGTCCAAGGGATACAGTAAACCTGCCGAGGTGAATTGGAATGTAAAACTGGTGACTCAGGAAACGCTCAAATCAAAGACCGTAAGAAGACTCAGTTCTCTTGTACTTAAGTCGGCGTTGTGTCTCTTATATTTAAGTGCGATGCAATGTCTGTGTTTCAACGTCAATGGGAAGGTCCAATGGATACAGTAAACCTGCAGAGGTGCATCGGAATGTAAAACTGGTGACACAGGAAACGCTCAAAACATAGACAATTGAGAGTCACACTCTTCCAGTACTTGAGTCGCATTGTGTCTCTTATATTTCATTCCGATGCAATTTCTGTGTCTCATCGTCACTGTGCAAGTCCGATGGATACAGTAAACCTGCAGAGGTGCATCGGAATGTAAAACTGATGACACAGGAAACGCTCAAAACATAGACAGTAGGAAGACTCAGTCTTCCTGTACTTAAGTCGGCATTGTGTTTTTTGATTTAATTCCGATGCAATTGCTGTGTTTCATCATCAATGGGAAGGTCCAATGGATACAGTAAACCTGCAGAGGTGCATCGGAATATAAAACTGATGACACAGGAAACGCTCAAAACATAGACAGTAGGAAGACTCAGTCTTCCTTTACTTAAGTCGGCATTGTGTCTCTTATATTTAACTCCAATGCAATTTCTGTGTTTCATCGTCAATGGGAAGATCCAATGGATACAGTAAACCTGCAGAGGTGCATCGGAATGTAAAACTGGTGACACAGTAAACGTTTAAAACATATACAGTAGGAAGCCTCAATGTTCCTGTACTTAAGTCGGCATTGTGTCTCTTATATTTAATTCCGATGCAATTTCTGTGTTTCATCGTCAATGGGAAGATCCAAGGGATTCAGTAAACCTGCAGAAGTGCATCGGAATGTAAAACTGGGGACACTGGAAACGCTCAAAGCATAGACAGTAGGACGACTCAGTCTTCCTGTACTTAGGTCTGCATTGTGTCTGTTATATTTAATTCCGATGCAATTTCTGTGTTTCATCGTCACTGTGAAGGTCCAAGGGATACAGTAAACCTGCAGAGGTGCATCGGAATGTAAAACTGGTGACACAGGAAACGCTCAAACATAGACAGTAGAAAGACTCATTCTTCCTGTACTTAAGTCGGCATTGTGTCTCTTATATTTAATTCCGATGCAATTTCTGTGTTTCATCGTTAATGGGAAGGTCCAAGGGATACAGTAAGCCTGCAGAGGTGTATCGGAATGTAAAACTGGTGACAAAGGAAACGCACAAAACATAGACAGTAGGAAGACTCAGTCTTCCTGTACTTAGGTCGCCATTGTGTCTGTTATATTTAATTCCGATGCAATTTCTGTGTTTCATCGTCACTGTGAAGGTCCAAGGGATACAGTAAACCTGCATAGGTGCATCGGAATGTAAAACTGGTGCCACAGGACACGCTCAAAACATAGACAGTAGGAAGACTCAGTCTTCCTGTACCTAAGTCAGGATTGTGTCTTTTACATTTAATTTCGATGCAATTTCTGTGTTTCATCGTCCATGGGAAGGTCTAATGGATACAGTAAACCTGCAGAGGTGCATCGGAATGTAAAACTAGTGACTCTGGAAACGCTCAAAACTTAGAACGTAAGAGGACTCAGTTTTCTTGTACTTAAGTCAACGTTGTGTCTCATATATTTAATTCCGCTGTAATTTCTGTGCATCATCGTCAATAGGAAGGTCCAATGGATACAGTAAACCTGCAGAGGTGCATCGAAATGTAAAACTGATGACGCAGGAAACGCTCAAAACATAGACAGTAGAAAGACTCATTCTTCCTGTACTTAAGTCGGCATTGTGTCTCTTATATTTAATTCCGATGCAATTTCTGTGTATTATCGTTAATGGGAAGGTCCAAGAGATACAGTAAACCTGCAGAGGTGCATCGGAATGTAAAACTGGTGACACAGGAAACGCTCAAAACATAGACAGTAGGAAGACTCAGTCTTCCTGTACTTAGGTCGGCACTGTGTCTGTTATATTAAATTCCGATGCAATTTCTGTGTTTCATCGTCACTGTGAAGGTCCAAGGGATATAGTAAACCTGCAGAGGTGCATCGGAATGTAAAACTGGTGCCTCAGGAAACGCTCAAAACATAGACAGTAGGAAGACTCAGTCTTCCTGTACCTAAGTCAGCATTGTGTCTTTTATATTTACTTCCGATGCAATTTCTGTGTTTCATCGTCCATGGGAAGGTCTAATGGATACAGTAAACCTGCAGAGGTGCATCGGAATGTAAAACTGGTGATTCTGGAAACGTTCAAACCATAGACCGTAAGAAGACTCAGTTTTCTTGTACTTAAGTCAACGTTGTGTCTCATATATTTAATTCCGATGTAATTTCTGTGCTTCATCGTCAATAGGAAGGTCCAATGGATACGGTAAACCTGCAGAAGTGCATAGAAATGTAAAACTGATGACGCAGGAAACGCTCAAAACATAGACAGTAGGAAGCCTCAATGTTCCTGTACTTAAGTCGGCATTGTGTCTCTTATATTTAATTCCGATGCAATTTCTGTGTTTCATCGTCAATGGGAAGATCCAAGGGATTCAGTAAACCAGCAGATGTGCATCGGAATGTAAAACTGGGGACACAGGAAACGCTCAAAGCATAGACAGTAAGAAGACTCAGTCTTCCTGTACATATGTCGGCATTCTGTCTGTTACATTTAATTCCGATGTATTTTCTGTTTTTCATTGTCAATGGGAAGGTGCAAGGGATACAGTAAACCTGCAGAGGTGAATTGGAATGTAAAACTGGTGACTCAGGAAACGCTCAAATCAAAGACCGTAAGGAGACTCAGTTCTCTTGTACTTAAGTCGTCGTTGTGTCTTAATTGCGATGCAATTTCTGTGTTTCATCGTCAATGGGAAGGTCCAATGGATACAGTAAACCTGCAGAGGTGCATCGGAATGTAAAACTGGTGACACAGGAAAACTCAAAACATAGACAATTGAAAGACACACTCTTCCTGTACTTAAGTCGCATTGTGTCTCTTATATTTCATTCCGATGCAATTTCTGTGTCTCATCGTCACTGTGCAAGTCCAATGGATACAGTAAATCTGCAGAGGTGCATCGGAATGTAAAACTGATGATACAGGAAACGCACAAAACATAGACAGTAGGAAGACTCAATGTTCCTGTACTTAAGTCGGCATTGTGTCTCTTATATTTAATTCCGATGCAATTTCTGTGTTTCATCGTCTATGGGAAGATCCAAGGGATTCAGTAAACCTGCAGAGGTGCATCGTAATGTGAAACTGGTGACACAGAAAACGCTCAAAGCATAGACAGTAGGAAGACTCAGCCTTCCTGTACTTAAATCGGCATTGCGTCTCTTATATTTAATTACGATGCAATTTCTGTGATTCATCGTCAATGGGAAGATCCAAGAGATACAGTAAACCTGCAGAGGTGCATCGGAATGTAAAACTGGTGACACAGGACACGCTCAAAACATAGACATTAGGAGTACTCAGTCTCCCTCTACTTAAGTCGGCATTGTGTCTCTTATATTTAAATCCGATGCAATTTCTGTGTTTCGTCGTCAATGGGAAGGTCAAAGGGATACAGTAAACCTGCAGAGGTGGATCGGAATGTAAAACTGGTGACACAGGAAACGCTCAAATCATAGACAGTAGGAAGACTCATTCTTCCTGTACTTAAGTCGGCATTGTGTCTCTTATATTTAATTCCTATGCCTTCTCTGTGCATCATCGTCAATAGGAAGGTCCAATGGATACAGTAAGCCTGCAGAGGTGCATCGAAATGTAAAACTGATGACGCAGGAAACGCTCAAAGCATAGACAGTAGAACGACTCATTCTTCCTGTACTTAAGTCGGCATTGTGTCTCTTATATTTAATTCCGATGCAATTTCTGTGTATTATCGTTAATGGGAAGGTCCAAGGGATACAGTAAACCTGCAGAGGTGCATCGGAATGTAAAACTGGTGACACAGGAAACGCTCAAAACATAGACAGTAGGAAGACTCAGTCTTCCTGTACTTAGGTCGGCATTGTGTCTGTTATATTAAATTCCGATGCAATTTCTGTGTTTCATCTTCACTGTGAAGGTCCAAGGGATACAGTAAACCTGCAGAGGTGCATCGGAATGTAAAACTGGTGCCACAGGACACGCTCAAAACATAGACAGTAGGAAGTCTCAGTCTTCCTGTAACTAAGTCAGCATTGTGTCTTTTATATTTAATTCCGATGCAATTTCTATGTTTCATCGTCCATGGGAAGGTCTAATGGATACAGTAAACCTGCAGAGGTGCATCGGAATGTAAAACTGGTGACTCTGGAAACGCTCAAAACATAGACCGTAAGAAGACTCAGTTTTCTTGTACTTAAAGCAACGTTGTGTCTCATATATTTAATTCCGATGTAATTTCTGTGCTTCATCGTCAATAGGAAGGTCCAATGGATACGGTAAACCTGCAGAGGTGCATCGAAATGTAAAACTGATGACGCAGGAAACGCTCAAAACATAGACAGTAGGGAGACTCAATGTTCCTGTACTTAAGTCGGCATTGTGTCTCTTATATTTAATTCCGATGCAATTTCTGTGTTTCATCGTCAATGGGAAGATCCAATGGATACAGTAAACCTGCAGAGGTGCATCGGAATGTAAAACTGGTGACACAGGAAACGCTCAAACATAGACAGTAGAAAGACTCTTTCTTCCTGTACTTAAGTCGGCATTGTGTCTCTTATATTTAATTCCGATGCAATTTCTGTGTTTCATCGTTAATGGGAAGGTCCAAGGGATACAGTAACCCTGCAGAGGTGCATCGGAATGTAAAACTGGTGACACAGGAAACGCTCAAAACATAGACAGTAGGAAGACTCAGTCTTCCTGTACTTAGGTCGGCATTGTGTCTGTTATATTTAATTCCGATGCAATGTCTGTGTTTCATCGTCACTGTGAAGGTCCAAAGGATACAGTAAACCTGCACAGGTGCATCGGAATGTAAAACTGGTCCACAGGACACGCTCAAAACATAGACAGTAGGAAGACTCAGTCTTCCTGTACCTAAGTCAGCATTGTGTCTTTTATATTTAATTTCGATGCAATTTCTGTGTTTCATCGTCCATGGGAAGGCCTAATGGATACAGTAAACCTGCAGAGGTGCATCGGAATGTAAAACTGGTGACTCTGGAAACGCCCAAAACATAGACCGTAAGAAGACTCAGTTTTCTTGTACTTATGTCAACGTTATGTCTCATATATTTAATTCCGATGTAATTTCTGTGCATCATCGTCAATAGGAAGGTCCAATGGATACAGTAAACCTGCAGAGGTGCATCGAAATGTAAAACTGATGACGCAGGAAACGCTCAAAACATAGACTGTAGAAAGACTCAATCTTCCTGTACTTATGTCGGCATTGTGTCTCTTATGTTTAATTCCGATGCAATTTCTGTGTATTATCGTTAATGGGAAGGTCCAAGAGATACAGTAAACCTGCAGAGGTGCATCGGAATGTAAAACTGGTGACACAGGAAACGCTCAAAACATAGACAGTAGAAGACTCAGTCTTCCTGTACTTAGGTCTGCACTGTGTCTGTTATATTAAATTCCGATGCAATTTCTGTATTTCATCGTCACTGTGAAGGTCCAAGGGATACAGTAAACCTGCAGAGGTGCATCGGAATGTAAAACTGGTGCCTCAAGAAACGCTCAAAACATAGACAGTAGGAAGACTCAGTCTTCCTGTACCTAAGTCAGCATTGTGTCTTTTATATTTAATTCCGATGCAATTTCTGTGTTTCATCGTCCATGGGAAGGTCTAATGGATACAGTAAACCTGCAGAGGTGCATCGGAATGTAAAACTGGTGACTCTGGAAACGCCCAAAACATAGACCGTAAGAAGACTCAGTTTTCTTGTACTTAAGTCAACGTTGTGTCTCATATATTTAATTCCGATGTAATTTCTGTGCTTCATCGTCAATAGGAAGGTCCAATGGATACGGTAAACCTGCAGAGGTGCATCGAAATGTAAAACTGAAGACGCAGGAAACGCTCAAAACATAGACAGTAGGCAGCCTCAATGTTCCTGTACTTAAGTCGGCATTGTGTCTCTTATATTTAATTCCGATGCAATTTCTGTGTTTCATCGTCAATGGGAAGATCCAAGGGATTCAGTAAACCTGCAGATGTGCATCGGAATGTAAAACTGGGGACACAGGAAACGCTCAAAGCATAGACAGTAGGAAGACTCAGCCTTCCTGTACTTAAGTCGGCATTGTGTCTCTTATATTTAATTCCGATGCAATTTCTGTGATTCATCGTCAATGGGAAGATCCAAGAGATACAGTAAACCTGCAGAGGTGCATCGGAATGTAAAACTGGTGACACAGGAAACGCTCAAAACATAGAAAGTAGGAAGACTCAGTCTTCCTGTTCTTATGTCGGAATTTTGTCTCTTATATTTAATTCCGATGCAATTTCTGTGTTTCATCGTCAATGGGAAAGTCGAAGGGAAACAGTATGCCTGCAGAGGTGCATCGAAATGTAAAACAGGTGACACAGGAAACGCTCAAAACACAGACAGTAGGAAGACTCAGTCTTCCTCTACTTAAGTCGGCATTGTATCTCTTATATTTAATTCCGATGCAATCTCTGTGTTTCATCGTCACTGTGAAGGTCCAAGGAATACAGTAAACCTGCAGAGGTGCATCAAAATGTAAAACTGATGACACAGGAAACGCTCAAATCATAGACAGTAGTAAGACTCAGTCTTCCTGTACTTATGTCGGCATTCTGTCTGTTACATTTAATTCCGATGTAATTTCTGTTTTTCATTGTCAATGGGAAGGTGCAAGGTATTCAGTAAACCTACAGAGGTGCATCGGAATGTAAAACTGGTGACACAGAAAACGCTCAAAGCATAGACAGTAGGAAGACTCAGCCTTCCTGTACTTAAATCGGCATTGTGTCTCTTATATTTAATTACGATGCAATTTCTGTGATTCATCTTCAATGGGAAGATCCAAGAGATACAGTAAACCTGCAGAGGTGCATCGAAATGTAAAACTGGTGACACAGGAAACGCTCAAAACATAGACATTAGGAGTACTCAGTCTCCCTGTACTTAAGTCGGCATTGTGTCTCTTATATTTAATTCCTATGCCTTTTCTGTGCATCATCGTCAATAGGAAGGTCCAATGCATACAGTAAACCTGCAGAGGTGCATCGAAATGTAAAACTGATGACGCAGGAAACGCACAAAGCATAGACAGTAGAAAGACTCATTCTTCCTGTACTTAAGTCGGCATTGTGTCTCTTATATTTAATTCCGATGCAATTTCTGTGTATTATCGTTAATGGGAAGGTCCAAGGGATACAATAAACCTGCAGAGGTGCATCGGAATGTAAAACTGGTGATACAGGAAACGCTCAAAACATAGACAGTAGGAAGACTCAGTCTTCCTGTACTTAGGTCGGCATTGTGTCTGTTATATTAAATTCCGATGCAATTTCTGTGTTTCATCTTCACTGTGAAGGTCCAATGGATACAGTAAACCTGCAGAGGTGCATCGGAAAGTAAAACTGGTGACACAGGAAAACTCAAAACATAGACAATTGAAAGACACACTCTTCCTGTACTTAAGTCGCATTGTGTCTCTTATATTTCATTCCGATGCAATTTCTGTGTCTCATCGTCACTGTGCAAGTCCAATGGATACAGTAAACCTGCAGAGGTGCATCGGAATGTAAAACTGATGATACAGGAAACGCACAAATCATAGACAGTAGGAAGACTCAATGTTCCTGTGCTTATGTCGGCATTGTGTCTCTTATATTTAATTCCGATGCAATTTCTGTGTTTCATCGTCAATGGGAAGATCCAAGGGATTCAGTAAACCTGCAGAGGTGCATCGGAATGTAAAACTGGTGACACAGGAAACGCTCAAAGCATAGACAGTAGGAAGACTCAGCCTTCCTGTACTTAAAAAGGCATTGTGTCTCTTATATTTAATTATGATGCAATTTCTGGGATTCATCGTCAATGGGAAGATCCAAGAGATACAGTAAACCTGCAGAGGTGCATCGGAATGTAAAACTGGTGACACAGGAAACGCTCAAAACATAGACATTAGGAGTACTCAGTCTCCCTGTACTTAAGTTGGCATTGTGTCTCTTATATTTAAATCCGATGCAATTTCTGTGTTTCGTCGTCAATGGGAAGGTCAAAGGGATACAGTAAACCTGCAGAGGTGCATCGGAATGTAAAACTGGTGACACAGGAAGCGTTCAAAACATAGATCCTAAGAAGACTCAGTGTTCTTGTACTTAAGTCGGTGTTGTGTCTCTTATATTTAATTCCGACGCAATTTCTGTGTTTCTTCGTCTATGAGAAGGTCCAATGGATACAGTAAACCTGCAGAGGTGGATCGGAATGTAAAACTGGTGACACAGGAAACGCTCAAATCATAGACAGTAGGAAGTCTCATTCTTCCTGTACTTAAGTCGGCATTGTGTCTCTTATATTTAATTCCTATGCCTTTTCTGTGTTTCATCGTCAATGGGAAGGTCCAATAAATACAGTAAACCTGCAGAGGTGCATCGAAATGAAAAACTGATGACGCAGGACACGCTCAAAACGCAGACAGTAGGAAGACTCAGTCTTCCTGTACCTAAGTCAGCATTGTGTCTTTTACATTTAATTTCGATGCAATTTCTGTGTTTCATCGTCCATGGGAAGGTCTAATGGATACAGTAAACCTGCAGAGGTGCTTTGGAATGTAAAACTGGTGACTCTGGAAACGCTCAAAACATAGACCGTAAGGAGACTCAGTTTTCTTGTACTTAAGTCAACGTTGTGTCTCATATATTTAATTCCGATGTAATTTCTGTGCATCATCGTCAATAGGAAGGTCCAATGGATACAGTAAACCTGCAGAGGTGCATCGAAATGTAAAACTGATGACGCAGGAAACGCTCAAAACATAGACAGTAGAAAGACTCATTCTTCCTGTACTTAAGTCGGCATTGTGTCTCTTATATTTAATTCCGATGCAATTTCTGTGTATTATCGTTAATGGGAAGGTCCAAGGGATACAGTAAACCTGCAGAGGTGCATCGGAATGTAAAACTGGTGACACAGGAAACGCTCAAAACATAGACAGTAGGAAGACTCAGTCTTCCTGTACTTAGGTCGGCATTGTGTATGTTATATTAAATTCCGATGCAATTTCTGTGTTTCATCTTCACTGTGAAGGTCCAAGGGATACAGTTAACCTGCAGAGGTGCATCGGAATGTAAAACTGGTGCCACAGGACACGCTCAAAACATAGACAGTAGGAAGTCTCAGTCTTCCTGTAACTAAGTCAGGATTGTGTCTTTTACATTTAATTTCGATGCAATTTCTGTGTTTCATCGTCCATGGGAAGGTCTAATGGATACAGTAAACCTGCAGAGGTGCATCGGAATGTAAAACTAGTGACTCTGGAAACGCTCAAAACTTAGAACGTAAGAAGACTCAGTTTTCTTGTACTTAAGTCAACGTTGTGTCTCATATATTTAATTCCGATGTAATTTCTGTGCATCATCGTCAATAGGAAGGTCCAATGGATACAGTAAACCTGCAGAGGTGCATCGAAATGTAAAACTGATGACGCAGGAAACGCTCAAAACATAGACAGTAGAAAGACTCATTCTTCCTGTACTTAAGTCGGCATTGTGTCTCTTATATTTAATTCCGATGCAATTTCTGTGTATTATCGTTAATGGGAAGGTCCAAGAGATACAGTAAACCTGCAGAGGTGCATCGGAATGTAAAACTGGTGACACAGGAAACGCTCAAAACATAGACAGTAGGAAGACTCAGTCTTCCTGTACTTAGGTCGGCACTGTGTCTGTTATATTAAATTCCGATGCAATTTCTGTGTTTCATCGTCACTGTGAAGGTCCAAGGGATACAGTAAACCTGCAGAGGTGCATCGGAATGTAAAACTGGTGCCTCAGGAAACGCTCAAAACATAGACAGTAGGAAGACTCAGTCTTCCTGTACCTAAGTCAGCATTGTGTCTTTTATATTTACTTCCGATGCAATTTCTGTGTTTCATCGTCCATGGGAAGGTCTAATGGATACAGTAAACCTGCAGAGGTGCATCGGAATGTAAAACTGGTGATTCTGGAAACGTTCAAACCATAGACCGTAAGAAGACTCAGTTTTCTTGTACTTAAGTCAACGTTGTGTCTCATATATTTAATTCCGATGTAATTTCTGTGCTTCATCGTCAATAGGAAGGTCCAATGGATACGGTAAACCTGCAGAGGTGCATCGAAATGTAAAACTGATGACGCAGGAAACGCTCAAAACATAGACAGTAGGAAGCCTCAATGTTCCTGTACTTAAGTCGGCATTGTGTCTCTTATATTTAATTCCGATGCAATTTCTGTGTTTCATCGTCAATGGGAAGATCCAAGGGATTCAGTAAACCAGCAGATGTGCATCGGAATGTAAAACTGGGGACACAGGAAACGCTCAAAGCATAGACAGTAAGAAGACTCAGTCTTCCTGTACATATGTCGGCATTCTGTCTGTTACATTTAATTCCGATGTATTTTCTGTTGTTCATTGTCAATGGGAAGGTGCAAGGGATACAGTAAACCTGCAGAGGTGAATTGGAATGTAAAACTGGTGACTCAGGAAACGCTCAAATCAAAGACCGTAAGAAGACTCAGTTCTCTTGTACTTAAGTCGTCGTTGTGTCTTAATTGCGATGCAATTTCTGTGTTTCATCGTCAATGGGAAGGTCCAATGGATACAGTAAACCTGCAGAGGTGCATCGGAATGTAAAACTGGTGACACAGGAAAACTCAAAACATAGACAATTGAAAGACACACTCTTCCTGTACTTAAGTCGCATTGTGTCTCTTATATTTCATTCCGATGCAATTTCTGTGTCTCATCGTCACTGTGCAAGTCCAATGGATACAGTAAATCTGCAGAGGTGCATCGGAATGTAAAACTGATGATACAGGAAACGCACAAAACATAGACAATAGGAAGACTCAATGTTCCTGTACTTAAGTCGGCATTGTGTCTCTTATATTTAATTCCGATGCAATTTCTGTGTTTCATCGTCTATGGGAAGATCCAAGGGATTCAGTAAACCTGCAGAGGTGCATCGTAATGTAAAACTGGTGACACAGAAAACGCTCAAAGCATAGACAGTAGGAAGACTCAGCCTTCCTGTACTTAAATCGGCATTGCGTCTCTTATATTTAATTACGATGCAATTTCTGTGATTCATCGTCAATGGGAAGATCCAAGAGATACAGTAAACCTGCAGAGGTGCATCGGAATGTAAAACTGGTGACACAGGAAACGCTCAAAACATAGACATTAGGAGTACTCAGTCTCCCTCTACTTAAGTCGGCATTGTGTCTCTTATATTTAAATCCGATGCAATTTCTGTGTTTCGTCGTCAATGGGAAGGTCAAAGGGATACAGTAAACCTGCAGAGGTGGATCGGAATGTAAAACTGGTGACACAGGAAACGCTCAAATCATAGACAGTAGGAAGACTCATTCTTCCTGTACTTAAGTCGGCATTGTGTCTCTTATATTTAATTCCTATGCCTTCTCTGTGCATCATCGTCAATAGGAAGGTCCAATGGATACAGTAAGCCTGCAGAGGTGCATCGAAATGTAAAACTGATGACGCAGGAAACGCTCAAAGCATAGACAGTAGAACGACTCATTCTTCCTGTACTTAAGTCGGCATTGTGTCTCTTATATTTAATTCCGATGCAATTTCTGTGTATTATCGTTAATGGGAAGGTCCAAGGGATACAGTAAACCTGCAGAGGTGCATCGGAATGTAAAACTGGTGACACAGGAAACGCTCAAAACATAGACAGTAGGAAGACTCAGTCTTCCTGTACTTAGGTCGGCATTGTGTCTGTTATATTAAATTCCGATGCAATTTCTGTGTTTCATCTTCACTGTGAAGGTCCAAGGGATACAGTAAACCTGCAGAGGTGCATCGGAATGTAAAACTGGTGCCACAGGACACGCTCAAAACATAGACAGTAGGAAGTCTCAGTCTTCCTGTAACTAAGTCAGCATTGTGTCTTTTATATTTAATTCCGATGCAATTTCTATGTTTCATCGTCCATGGGAAGGTCTAATGGATACAGTAAACCTGCAGAGGTGCATCGGAATGTAAAACTGGTGACTCTGGAAACGCTCAAAACATAGACCGTAAGAAGACTCAGTTTTCTTGTACTTAAAGCAACGTTGTGTCTCATATATTTAATTCCGATGTAATTTCTGTGCTTCATCGTCAATAGGAAGGTCCAATGGATACGGTAAACCTGCAGAGGTGCATCGAAATGTAAAACTGATGACGCAGGAAACGCTCAAAACATAGACAGTAGGGAGACTCAATGTTCCTGTACTTAAGTCGGCATTGTGTCTCTTATATTTAATTCCGATGCAATTTCTGTGTTTCATCGTCAATGGGAAGATCCAATGGATACAGTAAACCTGCAGAGGTGCATCGGAATGTAAAACTGGTGACACAGGAAACGCTCAAACATAGACAGTAGAAAGACTCTTTCTTCCTGTACTTAAGTCGGCATTGTGTCTCTTATATTTAATTCCGATGCAATTTCTGTGTTTCATCGTTAATGGGAAGGTCCAAGGGATACAGTAACCCTGCAGAGGTGCATCGGAATGTAAAACTGGTGACACAGGAAACGCTCAAAACATAGACAGTAGGAAGACTCAGTCTTCCTGTACTTAGGTCGGCATTGTGTCTGTTATATTTAATTTCGATGCAATTTCTGTGTTTCATCGTCCATGGGAAGGCCTAATGGATACAGTAAACCTGCAGAGGTGCATCGGAATGTAAAACTGGTGACTCTGGAAACGCCCAAAACATAGACCGTAAGAAGACTCAGTTTTCTTGTACTTATGTCAACGTTATGTCTCATATATTTAATTCCGATGTAATTTCTGTGCATCATCGTCAATAGGAAGGTCCAATGGATACAGTAAACCTGCAGAGGTGCATCGAAATGTAAAACTGATGACGCAGGAAACGCTCAAAACATAGACTGTAGAAAGACTCAATCTTCCTGTACTTATGTCGGCATTGTGTCTCTTATGTTTAATTCCGATGCAATTTCTGTGTATTATCGTTAATGGGAAGGTCCAAGAGATACAGTAAACCTGCAGAGGTGCATCGGAATGTAAAACTGGTGACACAGGAAACGCTCAAAACATAGACAGTAGAAGACTCAGTCTTCCTGTACTTACGTCTGCACTGTGTCTGTTATATTAAATTCCGATGCAATTTCTGTATTTCATCGTCACTGTGAAGGTCCAAGGGATACAGTAAACCTGCAGAGGTGCATCGGAATGTAAAACTGGTGCCTCAAGAAACGCTCAAAACATAGACAGTAGGAAGACTCAGTCTTCCTGTACCTAAGTCAGCATTGTGTCTTTTATATTTAATTCCGACGCAATTTCTGTGTTTCATCGTCCATGGGAAGGTCTAATGGATACAGTAAACCTGCAGAGGTGCATCGGAATGTAAAACTGGTGACTCTGGAAACGCCCAAAACATAGACCGTAAGAAGACTCAGTTTTCTTGTACTTAAGTCAACGTTGTGTCTCATATATTTAATTCCGATGTAATTTCTGTGCTTCATCGTCAATAGGAAGGTCCAATGGATACGGTAAACCTGCAGAGGTGCATCGAAATGTAAAACTGAAGACGCAGGAAACGCTCAAAACATAGACAGTAGGCAGCCTCAATGTTCCTGTACTTAAGTCGGCATTGTGTCTCTTATATTTAATTCCGATGCAATTTCTGTGTTTCATCGTCAATGGGAAGATCCAAGGGATTCAGTAAACCTGCAGATGTGCATCGGAATGTAAAACTGGGGACACAGGAAACGCTCAAAGCATAGACAGTAGGAAGACTCAGCCTTCCTGTACTTAAGTCGGCATTGTGTCTCTTATATTTAATTCCGATGCAATTTCTGTGATTCATCGTCAATGGGAAGATCCAAGAGATACAGTAAACCTGCAGACGTGCATCGGAATGTAAAACTGGTGACACAGGAAACGCTCAAAACATAGAAAGTAGGAAGACTCAGTCTTCCTGTTCTTATGTCGGAATTTTGTCTCTTATATTTAATTCCGATGCAATTTCTGTGTTTCATCGTCAATGGGAAAGTCGAAGGGAAACAGTATGCCTGCAGAGGTGCATCGAAATGTAAAACAGGTGACACAGGAAACGCTCAAAACACAGACAGTAGGAAGACTCAGTCTTCCTCTACTTAAGTCGGCATTGTATCTCTTATATTTAATTCCGATGCAATCTCTGTGTTTCATCGTCACTGTGAAGGTCCAAGGAATACAGTAAACCTGCAGAGGTGCATCAAAATGTAAAACTGATGACACAGGAAACGCTCAAATCATAGACAGTAGTAAGACTCAGTCTTCCTGTACTTATGTCGGCATTCTGTCTGTTACATTTAATTCCGATGTAATTTCTGTTTTTCATTGTCAATGGGAAGGTGCAAGGGATACAGTAAACCTGCAGAGGTGAATTGGAATGTAAAACTGGTGACTCAGGAAACGCTCAAATCAAAGACCGTAAGAAGACTCAGTTCTCTTGTACTTAAGTCGTCGTTGTGTCTCAATTGCGATGCAATTTCTGTGTTTCATCGTCAATGGGAAGGTCCAATGGATACAGTAAACCTGCAGAGGTGCATCGGAATGTAAAACTGGTGACACAGGAAAACTCAAAACATAGACAATTGAAAGACACACTCTTCCTGTACTTAAGTCGCATTGTGTCTCTTATATTTCATTCCGATGCAATTTCTGTGTCTCATCGTCACTGTGCAAGTCCAATGGATACAATAAACCTGCAGAGGTGCATCGGAATGTAAAACTGATGATACAGGAAACGCACAAAACATAGACAGTAGGTAGACTCAATGTTCCTGTATTTAAGTCGGCATTGTGTCTCTTATATTTAATTCCGATGCAATTTCTGTGTTTCATCGTCTATGGGAAGATCCAAGGTATTCAGTAAACCTGCAGAGGTGCATCGGAATGTAAAACTGGTGACACAGAAAACGCTCAAAGCATAGACAGTAGGAAGACTCAGCCTTCCTGTACTTAAATCGGCATTGTGTCTCTTATATTTAATTACGATGCAATTTCTGTGATTCATCTTCAATGGGAAGATCCAAGAGATACAGTAAACCTGCAGAGGTGCATCGAAATGTAAAACTGGTGACACAGGAAACGCTCAAAACATAGACATTAGGAGTACTCAGTCTCCCTGTACTTAAGTCGGCATTGTGTCTCTTATATTTAATTCCTATGCCTTTTCTGTGCATCATCGTCAATAGGAAGGTCCAATGCATACAGTAAACCTGCAGAGGTGCATCGAAATGTAAAACTGATGACGCAGGAAACGCACAAAGCATAGACAGTAGAAAGACTCATTCTTCCTGTACTTAAGTCGGCATTGTGTCTCTTATATTTAATTCCGATGCAATTTCTGTGTATTATCGTTAATGGGAAAGTCCAAGGGATACAATAAACCTGCAGAGGTGCATCGGAATGTAAAACTGGTGATACAGGAAACGCTCAAAACATAGACAGTAGGAAGACTCAGTCTTCCTGTACTTAGGTCGGCATTGTGTCTGTTATATTAAATTCCGATGCAATTTCTGTGTTTCATCTTCACTGTGAAGGTCCAAGGGATACAGTAAACCTGCAGAGGTGCATCGGAATGTAAAACTGGGGACACAGGAAACGCTCAAAACACAGACAGTAGGAAGACTCAATGTTCCTGTACTTAAGTCGGCATTGTGTCTCTTATATTTAATACCGTTGCAATTTCTGTGATTCATCGTCAATGGGAAAATCCAAGAGATACAGTAAACCTGCAGAGGTGCATCGGATTGTAAAACTGGTGACACAGGAAACGCTCAAAACATAGACAGTAGGAAGACTCAGTCTTCCTGTACTTATGTCGGAATTTTGTCTCTTATATTTAATTCCGATGCAATTTCTGTGTTTCATCGTCAATGGGAAAGTCGAAGGGAAACGGTATGCTTGCAGAGGTGCATCGAAATGTAAAACAGGTGACACAGGAAACGCTCATAACACAGACAGTAGGAAGACTCAGTTTTCCTCTACTTAAGTCGGCATTGTGTCTCTTATATTTAATTCCGATGCCATTTCTGTGTTTCATCGTCACTGTGAAGGTCCAAGGAATACAGTAAACCTGCAGAGGTGCATCAAAATGTAAAACTGATGACACAGGAAACGCTCAAAACATAGACAGTAATAAGACTCAGTGTTCCTGTACTTATGTCGGCATTCTGTCTGTTACATTTAATTCCGATGTAATTTCTGTTTTTCATTGTCAATGGGAAGGTGCAAGGGATACAGTAAACCTGCAGAGGTGAATTGGAATGTAAAACTGGTGACTCAGGAAACGCTCAAATCAAAGACCGTAAGAAGACTCAGTTCTCTTGTACTTAAAGTCTGCGTTGTGTCTTAATTGCGATGCAATTTCTGTGTTTCATCGTCAATGGGAAGGTCCAATGGATACAGTAAACCTGCAGAGGTGCATCGGAATGTAAAACTGGTGACACAGGAAACACTCAAAACATAGACAATTGAAAGACACACTCTTCCTGTACTTAAGTCGCATTGTGTCTCTTATATTTCATTCCGATGCAATTTCTGTGTCTCATCGTCACTGTGCAAGTCCAATGGATACAGTAAACCTGCAGAGGTGCATCGGAATGTAAAACTGATGACACAGGAAACGCACAAAACATAGACAGTAGGAAGACTCAGTCTTCCTGTACTTAAGTCGGCATTGTGTCTATTTTATTTAATTCCGATGCAATTTCTGTGTTTCATCGTCAATGGGAAGGTCCAATGGATACAGTAAACCTGCAGAGGTGCATCGGAATATAAAACTGATGACACAGGAAACGCTCAAAACATAGTAGTAGGAAGACTCAGTCTTCCTGTACTTAAGTCGGCATTGTGTTTTTTTATTTAATTCCGATGCAATTGCTGTGTTTCATCGTCAATGGGAAGGTCCAATGGATACAGTAAACCTGCAGAGGTGCATCGGAATATAAAACTAATGACACAGGAAACGCTCAAAACATAGGCAGTAGGAAGACTCAGTCTTCCTGTACTTAAGTCGGCATTGTGTCTCTTATATTTAATTCCGATGCAATTTCTGTGTTTCATCGTCACTGTGAAGGTCCAAAGGATACAGTAAATCTGCAGAGGTGCATCAAAATGAAAAACTGATGACACAGGAAACGCTCAAACATAGACAGTAGGAAGACTCAGTCTTCCTGTACCTAAGTCGGCATTGTGTCTCTTATATTTAACTCCAATGCAATTTCTGTGTTTCATCGTCACTGGGAAGATCCAATGGATACAGTAAACCTGCAGAGGTGCATCGGAATGTAAAACTGGTGACGCAGGAAACGCTCAAAAAATAGACAGTAGGAAGACTCAGTCTTCCTGTACTTAAGTCGGCATTGTGTCTCTTATATTTAATTCCGATGCAATTTCTGTGATTCATCGTCAATGGGAAGGTCAAAGGGATACAGTAAACCTGCAGAGGTGCATCGGAATGTAGAACTGATGACACAGGAAACACTCAAAACATAGACAGTAGTAAGACTCAGTCTTCCTGTACTTAAGTCGGCATTCTGTCTGTTATATTGAATTCCGATGTAATTTCTGTGTTTCATTGTCAATGGGAAGGTGCAAGGGATACAGCAAACCTGCAGAGGTGCATCGGAATGTAAAACTGGTGACACAGGAAACGCCCAAAACATAGAGAGTAGGAAGACTCAGTCTTTCTGTACTTAAGTCGACATTGTGTCTCTTATATTTAATTCCGATGCCATTTCTGTGTTTCATCGTCAATGGGAAGATCCAATGGATGCAGTAAACCTGCAGAGGTGCATCGGAATGTAAAACTGGTGACACAGGAAACGCTCAAAATATATACAATAGAAAGACACACTTTTCCTGTCCTTAAGTCGACATTATGTCTCTTATATTTCATTCCGATGCAATTTCTGTGTTTCATCGTCACTGTGAAGGTCCAAGGGATACTGTAGACCTGCGTGGGTGTATCGGGATGTAAAACTGGTGACACAGAAGACGCTCAAAACATAGACAGTAGGAAGACTCGGTCTTCCTGTACTTAAGTCGGCATTGTGTCTCTTATATTTAATTCCGATGCAATTTCTGTGTTTCATCGTCCATGGGAAGGTCTAATGGATACAGTAAACCTGCAGAGGTGCATCGGAATGTAAAACTGGTGACTCTGGAAACGCCCAAAACATAGACCGAAAGAAGACTCAGTTTTCTTGTACTTAAGTCAACGTTGTGTCTCATATATTTAATTCCGATGTAATTTCTGTGCTTCATCGTCAATAGGAAGGTCCAATGGATACGGTAAACCTGCAGAGGTACATCGAAATGTAAAACTGAAGACGCAGGAAACGCTCAAAACATAGACAGTAGGAAGCCTCAATGTTCCTGTACTTAAGTCGGCATTGTGTCTCTTATATTTAATTCCGATGCAATTTCTGTGTTTCATCGTCAATGGGAAGATCCAAGGGATTCAGTAAACCTGCAGATGTGCATCGGAATGTAAAACTGGGGACACAGGAAACGCTCAAAGCATAGACAGTAGGAAGACTCAGCCTTCCTGTACTTAAGTCGGCATTGTGTCTCTTATATTTAATTCCGATGCAATTTCTGTGATTCATCGTCAATGGGAAGATCCAAGAGATACAGTAAACCTGCAGAGGTGCATCGGAATGTAAAACTGGTGACACAGGAAACGCTCAAAACATAGAAAGTAGGAAGACTCAGTCTTCCTGTTCTTATGTCGGAATTTTGTCTCTTATATTTAATTCCGATGCAATTTCTGTGTTTCATCGTCAATGGGAAAGTCGAAGGGAAACAGTATGCCTGCAGAGGTGCATCGAAATGTAAAATAGGTGACACAGGAAACGCTCAAAACACAGACAGTAGGAAGACTCAGTCTTCCTCTACTTAAGTCGGCATTGTATCTCTTATATTTAATTCCGATGCAATTTCTGTGTTTCATCGTCACTGTGAAGGTCCAAGGAATACAGTAAACCTGCAGAGGTGCATCAAAATGTAAAACTGATGACACAGGAAACGCTCAAATCATAGACAGTAGTAAGACTCAGTCTTCCTGTACTTATGTCGGCATTCTGTCTGTTACATTTAATTCCGATGTAATTTCTGTTTTTCATTGTCAATGGGAAGGTGCAAGGGATACAGTAAACCTGCAGAGGTGAATTGGAATGTAAAACTGGTGACTCAGGAAACGCTCAAATCAAAGACCGTAAGAAGACTCAGTTCTCTTGTACTTAAGTCGTCGTTGTGTCTCAATTGCGATGCAATTTCTGTGTTTCATCGTCAATGGGAAGGTCCAATGGATACAGTAAACCTGCAGAGGTGCATCGGAATGTAAAACTGGTGACACAGGAAAACTCAAAACATAGACAATTGAAAGACACACTCTTCCTGTACTTAAGTCGCATTGTGTCTCTTATATTTCATTCCGATGCAATTTCTGTGTCTCATCGTCACTGTGCAAGTCCAATGGATACAATAAACCTGCAGAGGTGCATCGGAATGTAAAACTGATGATACAGGAAACGCACAAAACATAGACAGTAGGAAGACTCAATGTTCCTGTACTTAAGTCGGCATTGTGTCTCTTATATTTAATTCCGATGCAATTTCTGTGTTTCATCGTCTATGGGAAGATCCAAGGTATTCAGTAAACCTGCAGAGGTGCATCGGAATGTAAAACTGGTGACACAGAAAACGCTCAAAGCATAGACAGTAGGAAGACTCAGCCTTCCTGTACTTAAATCGGCATTGTGTCTCTTATATTTAATTACGATGCAATTTCTGTGTTTCATCTTCAATGGGAAGATCCAAGAGATACAGTAAACCTGCAGAGGTGCATCGAAATGTAAAACTGGTGACACAGGAAACGCTCAAAACATAGACATTAGGAGTACTCAGTCTCCCTGTACTTAAGTCGGCATTGTGTCTCTTATATTTAAATCCGATGCAATTTCTGTGTTTCGTCGTCAATGGGAAGGTCAAATGGATACAGTAAACCTGCAGAGGTGCATCGGAATGTAAAACTGGTGACACAGGAAGCGTTCAAAACATAGATCCTAAGAAGACTCAGTGTTCTTGTACTTAAGTCGGCGTTGTGTCTCTTATATTTAATTCCGACGCAATTTCTGTGTTTCTTCGTCTATGAGAAGGTCCAATGGATACAGTAAACCTGCAGAGATGGATCGGAATGTAAAACTGGTGACACAGGAAACGCTCAAATCATAGACAGTAGGAAGACTCATTCTTCCTGTACTTAAGTCGGCATTGTGTCTCTTATATTTAATTCCTATGCCTTTTCTGTGCATCATCGTCAATAGGAAGGTCCAATGGATACAGTAAACCTGCAGAGGTGCATCGAAATGTAAAACTGATGACGCAGGAAACGCTCAAAGCATAGACAGTAGAAAGACTCATTCTTCCTGTACTTAAGTCGGCATTGTGTCTCTTATATTTAATTCCGATGCAATTTCTGTGTATTATCGTTAATGGGAAGGTCCAAGGGATACAATAAACCTGCAGAGGTGCATCGGAATGTAAAACTGGTGACACAGGAAACGCTCAAAACATAGACAGTAGGAAGACTCAGTCTTCCTGTACTTAGGTCGGCATTGTGTCTGTTATATTAAATTCCGATGCAATTTCTGTGTTTCATCTTCACTGTGAAGGTCCAAGGGATACATTAAACCTGCAGAGGTGCATCGGAATGTAAAACTGGTGCCACAGGACACGCTCAAAACATAGACAGTAGGAAGTCTCAGTCTTCCTGTAACTAAGTCAGCATTGTGTCTTTTATATTTAATTCCGATGCAATTTCTATGTTTCATCGTCCATGGGAAGGTCTAATGGACATAGTAAACCTGCAGAGGTGCATCGGAATGTAAAGCTGGTGACTCTGGAAACGCTCAAAACATAGACCGTAAGAAGACTCAGTTTTCTTGTACTTAAGTCAACGTTGTGTCTCATATATTTAATTCCGATGTAATTTCTGTGCTTCATCGTCAATAGGAAGGTCCAATGGATACGGTAAACCTGCAGAGGTGAATCGAAATGTAAAACTGATGACGCAGGAAACGCTCAAAACACAGACAGTAGGAAGACTCAATGTTCCTGTACTTAAGTCGGCATTGTGTCTCTTATATTTAATTCCGATGCAATTTCTGTGTTTCATCGTCAATGGGAAGATCCAAGGGATTCAGTAAACCTGCAGAGGTGCAACGGAATGTAAAACTGGGGACACAGGAAAAGCTCAAAGCATGGACAGTAGGAAGACTCAGCCTTCCTGTACTTAAGTCGGCATTGTGTCTCTTATATTTAATTCCGTTGCAATTTCTGTGATTCATCGTCAATGGGAAAATCCAAGAGATACAGTAAACCTGCAGAGGTGCATCGGATTGTAAAACTGGTGACACTGGAAACGCTCAAAACATAGACAGTAGGAAGACTCAGTCTTCCTGTACTTATGTCGGAATTTTGTCTCTTATATTTAATTCCGATGCAATTTCTGTGTTTCATCGTCAATGGGAAAGTCGAAGGGAAACAGTATGCTTGCAGAGGTGCATCGAAATGTAAAACAGGTGACACAGGAAACGCTCATAACACAGACAGTAGGAAGACTCAGTTTTCCTCTACTTAAGTCGGCATTGTGTCTCTTATATTTAATTCCGATGCAATTTCTGTGTTTCATCGTCACTGTGAAGGTCCAAGGAATACAGTAAACCTGCAGAGGTGCATCAAAATGTAAAACTGATGACACAGGAAACGCTCAAAACATAGACAGTAATAAGACTCAGTGTTCCTGTACTTATGTCGGCATTCTGTCTGTTACATTTAATTCCGATGTAATTTCTGTTTTTCATTGTCAATGGGAAGGTGCAAGGGATACAGTAAACCTGCAGAGGTGAATTGGAATGTAAAACTGGTGACTCAGGAAACGCTCAAATCAAAGACCGTAAGAAGACTCAGTTCTCTTGTACTTAAAGTCGGCGTTGTGTCTTAATTGCGATGCAATTTCTGTGTTTCATCGTCAATGGGAAGGTCCAATGGATACAGTAAACCTGCAGAGGTGCATCGGAATGTAAAACTGGTGACACAGGAAACACTCAAAACATAGACAATTGAAAGACACACTCTTCCTGTACTTAAGTCGCATTGTGTCTCTTATATTTCATTCCGATGCAATTTCTGTGTCTCATCGTCACTGTGCAAGTAAAATGGATACAGTAAACCTGCAGAGGTGCATCGGAATGTAAAACTGATGACACAGGAAACGCACAAAACATAGACAGTAGGAAGACTCAGTCTTCCTGTACTTAAGTCGGCATTGTGTCTTTTTTATTTAATTCCGATGCAATTTCTGTGTTTCATCGTCAATGGGAAGGTCCAATGGATACAGTAAACCTGCAGAGGTGCATCGGAATATAAAACTGATGACACAGGAAACGCTCAAAACATAGACAGTAGGAAGACTCAGTCTTCCTGTACTTAAGTCGGCATTGTGTCTCTTATATTTAATTCCGATGCAATTTCTGTGTTTCATCGTCACTGTGAAGGTCCAAGGGATACAGTAAACCTGCAGAGGTGCATCAAAATGGAAAACTGATGACACAGGAAACGCTCAAAACATAGACAGTAGGAAGACTCAGTCTTCCTGTACCTAAGTCGGCATTGTGTCTCTTATATTTAAATCCGATGCAATTTCTGTGTTTCTTCGTCACTGTGAATTTCCAAGGGATACAGTAAACCTGCAGACGTGCATCGGAATGTAAAACTGGTGACACAGGAAACGCTCAAAACATACACAGTAGGAAGACTCAGTCTTCCTGTACTGAAGTCGGCATTGTGTCTCTTATATTTAATTCCGATGCAATTTCTGTGTTTCATCGTCACTGTGAAGGTCCAAGGAATACAGTAAACTTGCAGAGGTGTATCAAAATGTAAAACTGATGACACAGGAAACGCTCAAATCATAGAGAGTAGGAAGACTCAGTCTTCCTGTACATGAGTCGGCATTGTGTCTCTTATATTTAATTCCGATGCAATTTCTGTGTTTTTTCATCAATTGGAAGGTCCAAGGGATACAGTAAACCTGCAGAGGTGAATTGGAATGTAAAACTGGTGACTCAGGAAACGCTCAAATCAAAGACCGTAAGAAGACTCAGTTCTCTTGTACTTAAGTCGGCGCTGTGTCTCTTATATTTAATTGCGATGCAATTTCTGTGTTTCAACGTCAATGGGAAGGTCCAATGGATACAGTAAACCTGCAGAGGTGCATCGGAATGTAAAACTGATGACACAGGAAACGCTCAAAACATAGACAGTAGGAAGACTCAGTCTTCCTGTACTTAAGTCGGCATTGTGTTTTTTTATTTAATTCCGATGCAATTGCTGTGTTTCATCGTCAATGGGAAGGTCCAATGGATACAGTAAATCTGCAGAGGTGCATCGGAATATAAAACTGATGACACAGGAAACGCTCAAAACATAGACAGTAGGAAGACTCAGTCTTCCTGTACTTAAGTCGGCATTGTGTCTCTTATATTTAATTCCGATGCAATTTCTGTGTTTCATCGTCACTGTGAAGGTCCAAAGGATACAGTAAATCTGCAGAGGTGCATCAAAATGAAAAACTGATGACACAGGAAACGCTCAAACATAGACAGTAGGAAGACTCAGTCTTCCTGTACCTAAGTCGGCATTGTGTCTCTTATATTTAACTCCAATGCAATTTCTGTGTTTCATCGTCACTGGGAAGATCCAATGGATACAGTAAACCTGCAGAGGTGCATCGGAATGTAAAACTGGTGACGCAGGAAACGCTCAAAAAATAGACAGTAGGAAGACTCAGTCTTCCTGTACTTAAGTCGGCATTGTGTCTCTTATATTTAATTCCGATGCAATTTCTGTGATTCATCGTCAATGGGAAGGTCAAAGGGATACAGTAAACCTGCAGAGGTGCATCGGAATGTAGAACTGATGACACAGGAAACACTCAAAACATAGACAGTAGTAAGACTCAGTCTTCCTGTACTTAAGTCGGCATTCTGTCTGTTATATTGAATTCCGATGTAATTTCTGTGTTTCATTGTCAATGGGAAGGTGCAAGGGATACAGCAAACCTGCAGAGGTGCATCGGAATGTAAAACTGGTGACACAGGAAACGCCCAAAACATAGAGAGTAGGAAGACTCAGTCTTTCTGTACTTAAGTCGACATTGTGTCTCTTATATTTAATTCCGATGCCATTTCTGTGTTTCATCGTCAATGGGAAGATCCAATGGATGCAGTAAACCTGCAGAGGTGCATCGGAATGTAAAACTGGTGACACAGGAAACGCTCAAAATATATACAATAGAAAGACACACTTTTCCTGTCCTTAAGTCGACATTATGTCTCTTATATTTCATTCCGATGCAATTTCTGTGTTTCATCGTCACTGTGAAGGTCCAAGGGATACTGTAGACCTGCGTGGGTGTATCGGGATGTAAAACTGGTGACACAGAAGACGCTCAAAACATAGACAGTAGGAAGACTCGGTCTTCCTGTACTTAAGTCGGCATTGTGTCTCTTATATTTAATTCCGATGCAATTTCTGTGTTTCTTCGTCACTGTGAAGGTCCAAGGGATGCAGTAAACCTGCAGAGGTGCATCGGAATGTAAAACTGATGACACAGGAAACGCTCAAAACACAGACAGTAGCAAGACACAGTCTTCCTGTACTGAAGTCGGCATTGTGTCTCTTATATTTAATTCCGATGCAATTTCTGTGTTTGATCGTCATTGTGAAGTTCCAAGGAATACAGTAAACCTGCAGAGGTTCATCAAAATGTAAAACTGATGACACAGGAAACGCTCAAAGCATAGACAGTAGGAAGACTCAGTCTTCCTGTACCTAAGTCGGCATTGTGTCTCTTATATTTAATTTCGATGCAATTTCTGTGTTTTTTCATCAATGGGAAGGTCCAAGGGAGACAGTAAACCTGCAGAGGTGAATTGGAATGTAAAACTGGGGACTCAGGAAACGCTCAAATCAAAGACCGTAAGAAGACTCAGTTCTCTTGTACTTAAGTCGGCGTTTTGTCTCTTATATTTAATTGCGATGTAATTTCTGTGTTTCAACGTCAATGGGAAGGTCCAATGGATACAGTAAACCTGCAGAGGTGCATCGGAATGTAAAACTGGTGACACAGGAGACGCTCAACACATAGACAATTGAAAGACACACTCTTCCTGTACTTAAGTCGCATTGTGTCTCTTATATTTCATTCCGATGGAAATTCTGTGTCTCATCGTCACTGTGCAAGTCCAATGGATACAGTAAACCTGCAGAGGTGCATCGGAATGTAACACTGATGACACAGGAAACGCTCAAAACATAGACAGTAGGAAGACTCAATCTTCCTGTACTTAAGTCGGCATTGTGTATGTTATATTTAACTCCGATGTAATTTCTGTGTTTCATTGTCAATGGGAAGGTGCAAGGGATACAGCAAACCTGCAGAGGTGCATCGGAATGTAAAACTGGTGACACAGGAAACGCTCAAAACATAGGGAGTAGGAAGACTCAGTCTTTCTCTACTTAAATCGACACTGTGTCTCTTATATTTAATTCCGATGCAATTTCTGGGTTTCATCGCCACTATGAAGGTCCAAGGGATACTGTAGACCTGCATAGGTGCATCGGAATGTAAAACTGGTGGCACAGGAAACGCTCAAAACATAGACAGTAGGAAGACTCAGTCCTTCTGTACTTAAGTCGAAATTGTGTCTCTTATATTTAACTCCGATGCAATTTCTGTGTTTCATCGTCAATGGGAAGGTCCCATGGATACAGTAAACGTGCAGAGGTGCATCGGAATGAAAAACTGGTGACACAGGAAGCGGTCAAATCATAGACCCTAAGAAGACTCAGTTTTCTTGTACTGAAGTCGGCATTGTTTCTCTTATATTTAATTTAGATGCAATTTCTGTGATTCATCGTCACTGTGAAGGTCCAAGGGATACACTAAACCAGCAGAGGTGCAACAAAATGTGAAACTGATGACATAGGAAACGCTCAAAACATAGACAGTAGGAAGACTCAGTCTTCCTGTACCTAAGTCGGCATTGTATCTCTTATATTTAATTCCGATGCAAAATGTGTGTTTTTTCGTCAATGGGAAGGTCCAAGGGATAGATTAAACCTGCAGAGGTGCATCGGAATGTAAAATTGGTGACGCAGGAAACGCTCAAGACATAGACAGTAGGAAGACTCAATCTTGCTGTACCTAAGTCGGCCTTGTGTCGCTTATATTTAATTCCGATGCAATTTCTGTGTTTCATCGTCACTGTGAAGGTGCAAGGGATACAGTAAACCTGCAGAGGTGCATCAAAATGGAAAACTGATGACACAGGAAACGCTCCAACATAGACAGTAAGAAGATTCTGTCTTCATGTAACTAAGTCGGCATTGTGTATCTTATATTTAATTCCGATGCAATTTCTGTGTTTCATCGTCAATGGGAAGATCCAATGGATACAGTAAACCTGCAGAGGTGCATCGGAATGTAAAACTGGTGACACAGGAGACGCTCAAAACATAGACAATTGAAAGACACACTCTTCCTGTAGTTAAGTCGTATTGTGTCTCTTATATTTCATTCCGAATGCAATTTCTGTGTCTCATCGTCACTGTGCAAGTCCAATGGATACAGTAAACCTGCAGAGGTGCATCGGAATGTAAAACCAATGACACAGCAAACGCTCAAAACATAGACAGTAGGAAGACTCAATCTTCCTGTACTTAAGTCGGCATTGTGTCTCTTATATTTAATTGCGATAAAATTTCTGTGATTCATGGTTAATGGGAAGGTCAAAGACATACACTAAACCTGCAGAGGTGCATCGGAATGTAAAACTGGTGACACAGGAAACGCTCAAAACATAGACAGTAGTAAGAGTCAGTCTTCCTGTACTTAAGTCGGCATTGTGTCTGTTATATTTAACTCCGATGCAATTTCTGTGTTTCATCGTCAATGGGAGGGTCCCATGGATACAGTAAACGTGCAGAGGTGCATCGGAATGAAAAACTGGTGACACAGGAAGCGGTCAAATCATAGACCCTAAGAAGACTCAGTTTTCTTGTACTAAAGTCGGCATTGTGTCCTTTATATTTAATTTAGAAGCAATTTCTGTGTTTCATCGTCACTGTGAAGGTCCAAGGGGTACAGTAAACCTGCAGAGGTGCAACAAAATGTAAAACTGATGACATAGGAATCGATCAAAACATAGACAGTAGGAAGACTCAGTCTTCCTCTACCTAAGTCGGCATTGTATCTCTTATTTTTAATTCCGATGCAATTTCTCTGTTTCTTCGTCAAGGGGAAGGTTAAAGGGATAGAGTAAACCTGTAGAGGTGCATTGGAATATAAAAGTGGTGACACTGGAAGCGGTCAAAACATAGACCCTAAGAAGACTCAGTTTTCTTGTACTGAAGTCGGCATTGTGTCTCTTATATTTAATTTAGATGCAATTTCTGTGTTTCATCGTCACTGTGAAGGTCCAAGGGATACAGTAAACCTGCAGAGGTGCATTAAAATGGAAAGCTGATGACACAGGAAACGCTCAAAAGATAGACAGTAGGAAGACTCAGTCTTCCTGTACCTAAGTCGGCATTGTGTCTCTTATATTTAATTCCGATGCAATTTCTGTGTTTCATCGTCAATGGGAAGATCCAATGGATACACTAAACCTGCAGACGTGCATCGGAATGTAAAACTGGTGACACAGGAAACGCTTAAAACATATACAATAGAAAGACACACTCTTCCTGTACTTAAGTCGACATTGTGTCTCTTATATTTCATTCCGATGTAATTTCTGTGTTTCATCGTCACTGTGAAGGTCCAATGGATACAGTAAACCTGCAGAGGTGCATCGGATTGTAAAACTGGTGACGCAGGAAACGCTCAAAAAATTGTCAGTAGGAACACTCAATCTTCCTGTACTTAAGTCGGCATTGTGTCTCTTATATCTAATTCCGATGCAATTACTATGATTCATGGTCAATGGGAAGGTCAAAGGGATACAGTAAACCTGCAGAGGTGCATCGGAATGTAAAACTGGTGACACAGGAAACGCTCAAAACATAGACAGTAGTTAGTCTTCCTGTACTTAAGTCGGCATTGTGTCTGTTATATTTAATTCCGATGTAATTTCTGTGTTTCATTGTCAATGGGAAGGTGCAAGGGATTCAGCAAACCTCCAGAGGTGCATCGGAATGTAAAACAGGTGAGACAGGATGCGGTCAAATCATAGACCCTAAGAAGACCCAGTTTTCTTGTACTGAAATCGGCATTGTGTCTCTTATATTTAATTCCGATGCAAATTCTGTGTTTTTTCGTCAATGGGAAGGTCCAAGGGATAGAGTAAACCTGCAGAGGTGCATCGGAAAGTAAAATTGGTAACGCAGGAAACGCTCAAAACATAGACAGAAGGAAGACTCAATCTCACTGTACTCAAGTCGGCATTGAGTCTGTTATATTTAATTCCGATGCAATTTCTGTGTTCATCGTCCATGGGAAGGTCCAATGGATACAGTAAACCTTCAGAGGTGCATCGGAATGTAAAACTGGGGACACAGGAAGCGTTCAAAACATAGAGCCTAAGAAGACTCAGTCTTCTTGTACTTAAGTCGGCGTTGTGTCTCTTATATTTAATTCCGATGCAATTTCAGTGTTTCTTCGTCAATGAGAAGGTCCAATGGATACAGCAAACCTGCAGAGGTGGAACGGAATGTAAAACCGGTGACACATGGAACGCTCAAAACATAGACAGTAGGAAGACTCAGCATTCCTGTTCTTATGTCGGCATTGTGTCTCTTATATTTAATTCCGATGCAATTTCTGTGTTTCTTCGTCAATGAGAAGGTCCAATGGATATAGTAAACCTGCAGAGTGGATCGGAATGTAAAACCGGTGACACATGAAACGCCTAAAACAAAGACAGTAGGAAGACTCATTCTTCCTTTACTTAAGTCGGCATTGTGTCTCTTATATTTAATTCCTATGCATTTTCTGTGTTTAGTCGTCAATGGGAAGGTCCAATGGATACAGTTAATCTGCAGACGTGCATCGGAATGTAAAACTGGTGACAAAGGAAACGCTCAAAAAATAGACAGTAGGAAGACTCATTCTTCCTGTTCTTATGTCGGCATTGTGTCTCTTATATTTAATTCCGATGCAATATCTGTGTTTCATCGTCTATGGGAAGGTCCCATGGATACAGAAAAGGAGCAGAGGTGCATCGGAATGAAAAACTGGTGACACAGGAAGCGATCAAAACATAGACAGTAGGAATACTCAGTCTTCCTGTACTTAAGTCGGCATTTTGTCTCTTATATTTATATCCGAAGCAATTTCTGTGTTTCGTCGTCAATGGGAAGGTCCAAGGGATAGAGCAAATCTGCAGAGGTGCATTGGAATGTAAAACTGGTGACACAGGAAGCGGTCAAAACATAGACCCTAAGAAGACTCAGTTTTCTTGTTCTGAAGTCGGCCTTGTGTCTCTTATATTTAATTCCGATCCAATTTCTGTGCTTCGTCGTCAAAGGGAAGGTCCAATGGATACAGTAAACCTGCAGAGGTGCATCGGAATGTAAAACTGGTGACGCAGGAAACGCTCAAAACATAGACAGTAGGAAGACTCAATGTTCCTGTACTTAAGTCGGCATTGTGTCTCTTATATTTAATTCCGATGCAATTTCTGTGTTTCATCGTCAATGGGATGATCCAAGGGATACAGTAAAATTGCAGATGTGCATCGGAATGTATAACTGGTGACACAGGAAACGCTCAAAACATAGACAGTTGGATGACTTTGTCTTCCAGTACTTAAGACGACATTGTGTCTCTTATATTTAATTCCGATACAATTTCTGTGTTTTATCGTCAATGGGAAGGTCCAAGGGATACAGTAACCCTGCGGATGTGCATCCGAATGTAAAACTGGTGACACAGCAGACGCTCAAAACATAGACGGTAGGAAGACTCAGTCTTCCTGTACTTAAGTCGGCATTGTGTCTCTTATATTTAATTCCGATGCAATTTCTGTGTTTTATCGTCAATGGGAAGGTCCAAGGGATACAGTAACCCTGCAGAGGTGCATCCGAATGTAAAACTGGTGACACAGGAGACGCTCAAAACATAGACGGTAGGAAGACTCAGTCTTCCTGTACTTAAGTCGGCATTGTGTCTCTTATATTTAATTCCGATGCAATTTCTGAGTGTCTTCGTCAATGGGAAGGTCCAATGGATACAGTAAACCTGCAGAGGTGGATCGGAATGTAAAACTGGTGACAAAGGAAGCGCTCAAAAAATAGACAGTAGGAAGAATCATTCTTCCTGTACTTAAGTCGGCATTGTGTCTCTTATATTTAATTCCGATGCAATTTCTGTGTTTCATCGTCAATGGGATGATCCAAGGGATACAGTAAAATTGCAGATGTGCATCGGAATGTATAACTGGTGACACAGGAAACGCTCAAAACATAGACAGTTGGATGACTTTGTCTTCCAGTACTTAAGACGACATTGTGTCTCTTATATTTAATTCCGATACAATTTCTGTGTTTTATCGTCAATGGGAAGGTCCAAGGGATACAGTAACCCTGCGGATGTGCATCCGAATGTAAAACTGGTGACACAGCAGACGCTCAAAACATAGACGGTAGGAAGACTCAGTCTTCCTGTACTTAAGTCGGCATTGTGTCTCTTATATTTAATTCCGATGCAATTTCTGTGTTTTATCGTCAATGGGAAGGTCCAAGGGATACAGTAACCCTGCAGAGGTGCATCCGAATGTAAAACTGGTGACACAGGAGACGCTCAAAACATAGACGGTAGGAAGACTCAGTCTTCCTGTACTTAAGTCGGCATTGTGTCTCTTATATTTAATTCCGATGCAATTTCTGAGTGTCTTCGTCAATGGGAAGGTCCAATGGATACAGTAAACCTGCAGAGGTGGATCGGAATGTAAAACTGGTGACAAAGGAAGCGCTCAAAAAATAGACAGTAGGAAGAATCATTCTTCCTGTACTTAAGTCGACATTGTGTCTCTTATATTTAATTCCTATGCATTTGATGTGTTTCTTCGTCAATGGGAAAGTCCAATGGATACAGTAAACCTGCAGAGGTGCATCGGAATGTAAAACTGGTGACACAGGGAACGCACAAACATAGACAGTAGGAAGACTTATTCTTCCTGCACTTAAGTCGTCATTGTGACTCTTATATTTAATTACGATGCAATTTCTGTGTTTCATCGTTAATGGGAAAGTCCAAGGGATACAGTAAACCTGCAGAGGTGCATCGGAATGTAAAACTGGTGACACAGGAAACGCTCAAAACATAGACAGTAGGAAGACTCAGTCTTCCTGTACTTAAGTCAGCATTGTGTCTCTTATATTTAATTCCGATGCAATTTCTGTGTTTCATCGTCACTCTGAAGGTCCAAGGAATACAGTAAACCTGCAGAGGTGTATCAAAATGTATAACTGATGACACAGGAAACGCTCAAAACATAGACAGTAGGAAGACTCAGTCTTCCAGTACTTAAGTCGGCATTGTGTCTCTTATATTTAATTCCGATGCAATTTCTGTGTTTCATCGTCAATGGGAAGGTCCAATGGATACAGTAAACGTGCAGAGGTGCATCGGAATGAAAAACTGGTGACACAGGAAACGATCAAAACATAGACAGTAGGAATACTCAGTCTTCCAGTACTTAAGTCGGCATTGTGTCTCTTATATTTAAATCCGATGCAATTTCTGTGTTTCGTCGTCAATGGGAAGGTTCAAGGGATACAGTAAACCAGCAGAGGTGCATCAAAATGTAAAACTGATGACATAGGAAACGCTCAAATCATAGACAGTAGGAAGACTCAGTCTTCCTGTACCTAAGTCGGCATTGTATCTCTTATATTGCATTCCGATGCAATTTCTGTGTTTTTTCGTCAATGGGAAGGTCCAAGGTATATAGTACACCTGCAGAGGAGCATTGGAATGTAAAAATGGTCACACAGGAAACGCTCAAATCATAGACCGTAAGAAGACACAGTTTTCTTGTACTTAAGTCGGCATTGTGTCTCTTATATTTAATTCCGATGCAATTTCTGTGTTTCATCGTCAATGGGAAGGTCCGATGGATACAGTAAACCTGCAGAGGTGCATCGGAATGTAATTTTGTTGACACAGGAAACGCTCAAACATTGACAGTATGAAGACTCAGTCTTCCTGTACTTAGGTCTGCATTGTGTCTCTTATATTTAATTCCGATGCAATTTCTGTGTTTCATCGTCAATGGGAAGGTCCGATGGATACAGTAAACCTGCAGAGGTGCATCGGAATGTAAAACTGGTGACACAGGAAACGCTCAAAAAATAGACAGTAGGAAGACTCAATCTTCCTGTACTTAAGTCGGCATTGTGTCTCTTATATTTAATTCCGACGCAATATCTGTGACTCATCGTCAATGGGAAGGTCAATGGGATACAGTAAACCTGCAGAGGTGCATCGGAATGTAAAACTGGTGACACAGGAATCGCTCAAAACATAGGCAGTAGGAAGACTCAGTCTTCCTGTACTTAAGTCGGCATTGTGTCTGTTATATTTATTTCCGATGTAATTTCTTTGTTTCATCGTTAATGGGAAGGTCCAAGGGATACAGTAAACCTGCAGAGGTGCATCGGAATGTAAAACTGGTGACACAGGAAACGCTCAAAACATAGACAGTAGGAAGACTCAGTCTTCCTGTACTTAAGTCAGCATTGTGTCTGTTAATTTAAGTTCCGATGCAATTTCTGTGTTTCATCGTCACTCTGAAGGTCCAAGGAATACAGTAAACCTGCAGAGGTGTATCAGAATGTAAAACTGATGACACAGGAAACGCTCAAAACATAGACAGTATGAAGACTCAGTCTTCCTGTACCTAAGTCGGCATTGTGTCTGTTATATTTAATTCCGATGCAATTTCTGTGTTTTAGCATCAATGGGAAGGTCCAAGGGATGCAGTAAACCTGCAGAGGTGAATTGGAATGTAAAACTGGTGACTCAGGAAACGTTCAAATCAAAGACCGTAAGAAGACTCAGTTCTCTTGTACTTAAGTCGGCTTTGTGTCTCTTATATTTAATTGCGATGCAATTTCTGTGTTTCAACGTCAATGGGAAGGTCCAATGGATACAGTAAACCTGCAGAGGTGCATCGGAATGTAAAACTGGTGACACAGGAAACGCTCAAAACATAGACAAGTGAAAGACACACTCTTCCTGTACTTAAGTCGCATTGTGACTCATATATTTCATTCCGATGCAATATCTGTGTCTCATCGTCAATGGGAAAGTCGAAAGGAATCAGTATATCTGCAGAGGTGCATCGGAATGTAAAACTGGTGACAAAGCAAACGCTCAAATCATAGACAGTAGGAAGACTCAGTCTTCCTGTACTTAAGTCGGCATTGTGTCTCTTATATTTAATTCCGATGCAATTTCTGTGTTTCATCGTCACTGTGATGGTGCAAGGGATACAGTAAACCTGCAGAGGTGCATCAAAATGGAAAACTGATGATACAGGAAACGCTCAAAACCTAGACAGTAAGAAGAGTCAGTCTTCCTGTACCTAAGTCGGCATTGTGTCTCTTATATTTAATTCCGATGCAATTTCTGTGTTTCATCGTCAATGGGAAGATCAAATGGATACAGTAAACCTACAGAGGTGCATCGGAATGTAAAACTGGTGACACAGGAAACGCTCAAAACATATACAATAGAAGGACACACTTTTCCTGTACTTAAGTCGACATTGTGTCTCTTATATTTCATTCCGATGCAATTTCTGTGTTTCTTCGTCACTGTGAAGGTCCAAGGGATACAGTAAACCTGCAGAGGTGCATCGGAATGTAAAACTGGAGACACTGGAAACGCTCAAAACATAGACAGTAGGAAGACTCAGTCTTCCTGTACTTAAGTCGGCATTGTGTCTGTTATTTTTAATTCCGATGCAATTTCTGTGTTTCATCGTCAATGGGATGGTCCGATGGATACAGTAAACCTGCAGAGGTGCATCGGAATGTAAAACTGGTGACGCAGGAAACGCTCAAAAAATAGACAGTAGGAAGACTCAATCTTTCTGTACTTAAGTCGGCATTGTGTCTCTTATATTTAATTCCGACGCAATATCTGTGACTCATCGTCAATGGGAAGGTCAAAGGGATACAGTAAACCTGCAGAGGTGCTTCGGAATGTAAAACTGGTGACACAGGAAACGCTCAAATCATAGACAGTTGTAAGACTCAGTCATCCTGTACTTAAGTCGGCAATGTGTCTGTTATATTTATTTCCGGTGTAATTTCTGTGTTTCTTCGTCAATGGGAAAGTCGAAGGGAAACAGCATGCCTGCTGAGGTGCATCGAAATGTAAAACTGGTGACACAGGAAACGCTCAAAACATAGACAGTAGAAGGACACACTTTTCCTGTACTTAAGTCTACATTGTGTCTCTTATATTTCATTCCGATGCAATTTCTGTGTTTCTTCGTCACTGTGAAGGTCCAAGGGATACAGTAAACCTGCAGAGGTGCATCGGAATGTAAAACTGGAGACACTGGAAACGCTCAAAACATATACAGTAGGAAGACTCAGTCTTCCTGTACTTAAGTCGGCATTGTGTCTCTTATATTTCATTCCGATGCAATTTCTGTGTTTCTTCGTCACTGTGAAGGTCCAAGGGATACAGTAAACCTGCAGAGGTGCATCGGAATGTAAAACTGGAGACACAGGAAACGCTCAAAACATAGACAGTAGGAAGACTCAGTCTTCCTGTACTTAAGTCGGCATAGTGTCCCTTATATTTAATTCCGATGCAATTTCTATGTTTCATCGTCAATTGGAAGATCCAAGGGATACAGTAAACCTGCAGAGGTGCATCGGAATGTAAAACTGGTGACACAGGAAATGCTCAAAACATAGACAGTAGGAAGACTCAGCATTCCTGTCCTTATGTCGGCATTGTGTCTCTTATATTTAATTCCGATGCAATTTCTGTGTTTCATCGTCAATGGGAAGGTCCAATGGATACAGTAAACGTGCAGAGGTGCATCGGAATGAAAAACTGGTGACACAGGAAACGATCAAAACATAGACAGTAGGAATACTCAGTCTTCCAGTACTTAAGTCGGCATTGTGTCTCTTATATTTAAATCCGATGCAATATCTGTGTTTCGTCGTCACTGTGAAGGTGCAAGGGATACAGTAAACCTGCAGAGGTGCATCAAAATTGAAAACCGATGATACAGGAAACGCTCAAAACATAGACAGTAAGAAGACTCAGTCTTCCTGTACCTAAGTCGGCATTGTGTCTCTTATATTTAATTCCGATGCAATTTCTGTGTTTCATCGTCAATGGGAAGATCAAATGGATACAGGAAACCTGCAGAGGTGCATCGGAATGTAAAACTGGTGACACAGGAAACGCTCAAAACATGTACAATAGAAAGACACACTTTTCCTGTTCTTAAGTCGACATTGTGTCTCTTATATTTCATTCCGATGCAATTTCTGTGTTTCTTCGTCACTGTGAAGGTCCGAGGGATACAGTTAACCTGCAGAGGTGCATCGGAATGTAAAACTGGAGACACAGGAAACGCTCAAAACATAGACAGTAGGAAGACTCAGTCTTCCTGTACTTATGTCGGCATTGTATCTCTTATATTTAATTCCGATGCAGTTTCTGTGTTTTTTCGTCAATGGGAAGGTCCAAGGTATATAGTAAACCTGCAGAGGTGCATTGGAATGTAAAAATGGTCACACAGGAAACGCTCAAATCATAGTCCGTAAGAAGACACAGTTTTCTTGTACTTAAGTCGGCGTTGTGTCTCTTATATTTAATTCCGATGCAATTTCTGTGTTTCATCGTCAATGGGAAGGTCCAATGGATACAGTAAACCTGCAGAGGTGCATCGGAATGTAATTTTGTTGACACAGGAAACGCTCAAACATTGACAGTAGGAAGACTCAGTCTTCCTGTACTTAAGTCTGCATTGTGTCTCTTATATTTAATTCCGATGCAATTTCTGTGTTTCATCGTCAATGGGAAGGTCCGATGGATACAGTAAACCTGCAGAGGTGCATCGGAATGTAAAACTGATGACGCAGGAAAAGCTCAAAAAATAGACAGTAGGAAGACTCAATCTTCCTGTACTTAAGTCGGCATTGTGTCTGTTATATTTATTTCCGATGTAATTTCTGTGTTTCATCGTCAATGGGAAAGTCGAAGGGAAACAGTATGCCTGCTGAGATGCATCGAAATGTAAAACAGGTGACACAGGAATCGCTCAAAACACAGACAGTAGGAAGACTCAGTCTTCCTGTACTTAAGTCGGCATTGTGTCTCTTATATTTAATTCCGATGCAATTTCTGTGTTTCATCGTCACTGTGAAGGTCGAAGAAATACATTAAACCTGCAGAGGTGCATCAAAATGTAAAACTGATGACACAGGAAACGCTCAAAACATAGACAGTAGGAAGACTCAGTCTTCTGTACCTAAGTCGGCATTGTGTCTCTTATATTTCATTCCGATGCAATTTCTGTGTTTCTTCATCAATGGGAAGGACCAAGGGATACAGTAAACCTGCAGAGGTGAATTGGAATGTAAAACTGGTACTCAGGAAACGCTCAAATCAAATACCGTAAGAAGACTCAGATCTCTTGTACTTAAGTCGGCGTTGTGTCTCTTATATTTAATTGCGATGCAATTTCTGTGTTTCAACGTCAATGGGAAGGTCCAATGGATACAGTAAACCTGCAGAGGTGCATCGGAATGTAAACTGGTGACTCAGGAAACGCTCAAAACATAGACAATTGAAAGACACATTCTTCCTGTACTTAAGTCGCATTGTGTCTCTTATATTTCATACCGATGCAATTTCTGTGTCTCATCGTCACTGTGAAAGTCCAATGGATACAGTAAACCTGCAGAGGTGCATCAGAATGTAAAACTGTTGACACAGGAAACGCTCAAAGCATAGACAGTAGGAAGCCTCAGTCTTCCTATACTTAAGTCGGCATTGTGTCTTTTTTATTTAATTCCGATGCAATTTCTGTGTTTCATCGTCAATGGGAAGGTCCAATTGGTACAGTAAACCTGCAGAAGTGCATCGGAATATAAAACTGATGACACAGGAAACGCTCAAAACATAGACAGTATGAAGACTCAGTCTTCCTGTACTTAAGTCGGCATTGTGTCTCTTATATTTAATTCCGATGCAATTTCTGTGTTTCATCGTCAATGGGAAAGTCGAAAGGAAAGAGTATACCTGCAGAGGTGCATCGGAATGTAAAACTGGTGACACAGGAAACGCTCAAAACATAGACAGTAGGAAGACTCAGTCTTCCTGTACTTAAGTCGGTATTGTGTCTCTTATATTTAATTCCGATGCAATTTCTGTGTTTCATCGTCACTGTGAAGGTCCAAGGGATACAGTAAACCTGCAGAGGTGCATCAAAATGGAAAACTGATGATACAGGAAACGCTCAAAACATAGACAGTAAGAAGACTCAGTCTTCCTGTACCTAAGTCGGCATTGTGTCTCTTATATTTAATTCCTGTGCATTTTATGTGTTTCATTGTCAATGGGAAAGTCCAATGGATACAGTAAACCTGCAGAGGTGCAGCGGAATGTAAAACTGCTGACACAGGAAACGCTCAAACATAGACAGTAGGAAGACTCATTCTTCCTGTACTTAAGTCCGCATTGTGTCTCTTATATTTAATTACGATGCAATTTCTGTGTTTCATCGTTAATGGGAAGGTCCAAGGGATACAGTAAACCTCCAGAGGTGCATCGGAATGTAAAACTGGTGACACAGGAAACGCTCAAAACATAGACAGTAGGAAGACTCAGTCTTCTTGTACTTACGTCGGCTTTGTGTCTGTTATTTTTAATTCCGATGCAATTTCTGTGTTTCATCGTCACTGTGAAGGTTCAATGGATATAGTAAACCTGCAGAGGTGCATCGGATTGTAAAACTGATGACACGGGAAACGCTCAAAACATAGACAGTAGGAAGACTCAGTCTTCCTGTACTTATGTCAGCATTGTGTCTCTTCTATTTAATTCCGATGCAATGGCTGTGTTTCATCGTCAATGGGAAAGTCGAAGGGAAACAGTATGCCTGCAGAGGTGCATCGAAATGTAAAACTGGTGACACAGGAAACGCTCAAACCACAGACAGTAGGAAGACTCAGTCTTCCTCTACTTAAGTCGGCATTGTGTCTGTTAATTTAAGTTCTGATGCAATTTCTGTGTTTCATCGTCACTGTGAAGGTCCAACGTATATAGTAAACCTGCTGAGGTGCATCGGAATGTAAAACTGATGACACAGGAAACGCTCAAAACATAGACAGTAGGAAGACTCAGTCTTCCTGTTCCTAAGTCGGCATTGTGTCCCTTATATTTAATTCCGATGCAATTTCTGTGTTTTAGCTTCAATGGGAAGGTCCAAGGGATACAGTAAACCTGCAGAGGTGAATTGGAATGTAAAACTGGTGACTCAGGGAACGCTCAATTCAAAGACCGTAAGAAGACTCAGTTCTCTTGTACTTAAGTCGGCGTTGTGTCTCTTATATTTAATTGCGATGCAATTTCTGTGTTTCAACGTAAATGGGAAGGTCCAATGGATACAGTAAACCTGCAGTGGTGCTTCGGAATGTAAAACTGGTGACACAGGAAACGCTCAAAATATAGACAGTAGGAAGACTCAGTCTTCCTGTACTTAAGTCGGCATTGTGTCTTTTTTATTTAATTCCGATGCTTTTTCTGTGTATCATCGTCAATGGGAAGGTCCAGTGGATACAGTAAAACTGCAGAGGTGCATCGGAATGTAAAACTGATGACACAGGAAACGCTCAAATCATAGACAGTAGGAAGACTCAGTCTTCCTGTACTTAAGTCGGCATTGTGTCTCTTATATTTAATTCAGATGCAATTTCTGTGTTTCATCGTCAATGTGAAAGTCGAAAGGAAACAGCATACCTGCAGAGGTGCATCGGAATGTAAAACTGGTGACAAAGGAAGCGCTCAAATCATAGACAGTAGGAAGACTCAGTCTTCCTGTACTTAAGTCGGCATTGTGTCTCTTATATTTAATTCCGATGCAATTTCTGTGTTTCATCGACACTGTGAAGGTGCAAGGGATACAGTAAACCTGCAGAGGTGCATCAAAATGGAAAACTGATGATACAGGAAACGCTCAAAACATAGACAGTAAGAAGACTCAGACTTCCTGCACCTAAGTCGGCATTGTGTCTCTTATATTTAATTCCGATGCAATTTCTGTGTTTCATCGTCAATGGTAAGATCAAATCGATACAGTAAACCTGCAGAGGTGCATCGGAATGTAAAACTGGTGACACAGGAAACGCTCAAAACATATACAATAGAAAGACGCACTTTTCCTGTACTTAAGTCGACATTGTATCTCTTATATTTCATTCCGATGCAATTTCGGTGTTTCTTCGGCACTGTGAAGGTCCAAGGTATACAGTAAACCTGCAGAGGTGCATCGGAATGTAAAACTGGAGACACAGGAAACGCTCAAAACATAGACAGTAGTAAGACTCAGTCTCCCTCTTCTTAAGACGTCATTGTGTCTCTTATATTTAATTGCGGTGCAATTTCTGTGTTTCATCGCCAATGGGAAGGTCCAATGGATACTGTAAACCTGCAGAGGTGCATCGGAATATAAAATTGGGGACGCAGGAAACGCTCAAAACATAGACAGTAGGAAGACTCAATCTTCCTGTACTTAAGTCGGCATTGTGTCTCTTATATTTAATTCCGATGCAATTTCTGTGTTTCATCGTCACTGTGAAGGTCCAAGGGATACAGTAAACCTGCAGAGGTGCATCAAAATGGAAAACTGATGATACAGGAAACGCTCAAAAAATAGACAGTAGGAAGACTCAATCTTCCTGTACTTAAGTCGGCATTGTGTCTGTTATATTTAATTCCGACGCAATTTCTGTGATTCATCGTCAATGGGAAGGTCAAAGCGATACAGTAAACCTGCAGAGGTGCATCGGAATGTAAAACTGTTGACACAGGAAACGCTCAAATCATAGACAGTAGTAAGACTCAGTCTCCCTCTTCTTAAGACGTCATTGTGTCTCTTATATTTAATTGCGGTGCAATTTCTGTGTTTCATCGTCAATGGGAAGATCAAATGGATACAGTAAACCTGCAGAGGTGCATCGGAATGTAACACTGGTGACACTGGAAACACTCAAAACATAGACCGTAAGAAGAATCAATCTTCCTGTACTTAAGTCGGCATTGTGCCTCTTATATTTAATTCCGATGCAATTTCTGTGTTTCATCGTCACTTTGAAGGTCCAAGGGATACAGGAAAACCTGCAGAGGTGCATCGGAATGTAAAACTGGTGACACAGGAAACGCTCAAAGCATAGACAATAGAAAGACACCCTCTTCCTGTACTTAAGTCGACAATGCGTCTCTTTTATTTCATTCCGATGCAATTTCTGTGTTTCATCGTCACTGTGAAGGTCCAATGGATACAGTAATCCTGCAGAGGTGCATAGGCATGTAAAACTGGTGACACAGGAAACGCTCAAAACATAGACAGTAGAAAGACTCAGTCTTCCTGTACTTAAGTCGGCATTGTGTCTTTTATATTTTATTCCGATGCAATTTCTGTGTTTCATCTTCAATGGGTAAGTCGAAGGGAAACAGTATCCCTGCAGAGGTGCATCGGAATGTAAAACTACTGACACAGGAAACGCTCAAACATAGACAGTAGGAAGACTCATTCTTCCTGTACTTAAGTCCGCATTGTGTCTCTTATATTTAATTACGATGCAATTTCGGTGTTTCATCGTTAATGGGAAGGTCCAAGGGATACAGTAAACCTGCAGAGGTGCATCGGAATGTAAAACTGGTGACACAGGAAACGCTCAAAACATAGACAGTAGGAAGACTCAGTCTTCTTGTACTTACGTCGGCTTTGTGTCTGTTATTTTTAATTCCGATGCAATTTCTGTGTTTCATCGTCACTGTGAAGGTTCAATGGATATAGTAAACCTGCAGAGGTGCATCGGATTGTAAAACTGATGACACGGGAAACGCTCAAAACATAGACAGTAGGAAGACTCAGTCTTCCTGTACTTATGTCAGCATTGTGTCTCTTCTATTTAATTCCGATGCAATGGCTGTGTTTCAACGTCAATGGGAAAGTCGAAGGGAAACAGTATGCCTGCAGAGGTGCATCGAAATGTAAAACTGGTGACACAGGAAACGCTCAAACCACAGACAGTAGGAAGACTCAGTCTTCCTCTACTTAAGTCGGCATTGTGTCTGTTAATTTAAGTTCTGATGCAATTGCTGTGTTTCATCGTCACTGTGAAGGTCCAACGTATATAGTAAACCTGCTGAGGTGCACCGGAATGTAAAACTGATGACACAGGAAACGCTCAAAACATAGACAGTAGGAAGACTCAGTCTTCCTGTTCCTAAGTCTGCATTGTGTCCCTTATATTTAATTCCGATGCAATTTCTGTGTTTTAGCTTCAATGGGAAGGTCCAAGGGATACAGTAAACCTGCAGAGGTGAATTGGAATGTAAAACTGGTGACTCAGGGAACGCTCAATTCAAAGACCGTAAGAAGACTCAGTTCTCTTGTACTTAAGTCGGCGTTGTGTCTCTTATATTTAATTGCGATGTAATTTCTGTGTTTCAACGTAAATGGGAAGGTCCAATGGATACAGTAAACCTGCAGTGGTGCATCGGAATGTAAAACTGGTGACACAGGAAACGCTCAAAACATAGACAGTAGGAAGACTCAGTCTTCCTGTACTTAAGTCGGCATTGTGTCTTTTTTATTTAATTCCGATGCTTTTTCTGTGTATCATCGTCAATGGGAAGGTCCAGTGGATACAGTAAAACTGCAGAGGTGCATCGGAATGTAAAACTGATGACACAGGAAACGCTCAAATCATAGACAGTAGGAAGACTCAGTCTTCCTGTACTTAAGTCGGCATTGTGTCTCTTATATTCAATTCAGATGCAATTTCAGTGTTTCATCGTCAATGTGAAAGTCGAAAGGAAACAGTATACCTGCAGAGGTGCATCGGAATGTAAAACTGGTGACAAAGGAAGCGCTCAAATCATAGACAGTAGGAAGACTCAGTCTTCCTGTACTTAAGTCGGCATTGTGTCTCTTATATTTAATTCCGATGCAATTTCTGTGTTTCATCGACACTGTGAAGGTGCAAGGGATACAGTAAACCTGCAGAGGTGCATCAAAATGGAAAACTGATGATACAGGAAACGCTCAAAACATAGACAGTAAGAAGACTCAGACTTCCTGTACCTAAGTCGGCATTGTGTCTCTTATATTTAATTCCGATGCAATTTCTGTGTTTCATCGTCAATGGTAAGATCAAATCGATACAGTAAACCTGCAGAGGTGCATCGGAATGTAAAACTGGTGACACAGGAAACGCTCAAAACATATACAATAGAAAGACGCACTTTTCCTGTACTTAAGTCGACATTGTATCTCTTATATTTCATTCCGATGCAATTTCGGTGTTTCTTCGGCACTGTGAAGGTCCAAGGTATACAGTAAACCTGCAGAGGTGCATCGGAATGTAAAACTGGAGACACAGGAAACGCTCAAAACATAGACAGTAGTAAGACTCAGTCTCCCTCTTCTTAAGACGTCATTGTGTCTCTTATATTTAATTGCGGTGCAATTTCTGTGTTTCATCGCCAATGGGAAGGTCCAATGGATACTGTAAACCTGCAGAGGTGCATCGGAATGTAAAATTGGGGACGCAGGAAACGCTCAAAACATAGACAGTAGGAAGACTCAATCTTCCTGTACTTAAGTCGGCATTGTGTCTCTTATATTTAATTCCGATGCAATTTCTGTGTTTCATCGTCACTGTGAAGGTGCAAGGGATACAGTAAACCTGCAGAGGTGCATCAAAATGGAAAACTGATGATACCGGAAACGCTCAAAAAATAGACAGTAGGAAGACTCAATCTTCCTGTACTTAAGTCGGCATTGTGTCTGTTATATTTAATTCCGACGCAATTTCTGTGATTCATCGTCAATGGGAAGGTCAAAGGGATACAGTAATCCTGCAGAGGTGCATCGGAATGTAAAACTGTTGACACAGGAAACGCTCAAATCATAGACAGTAGTAAGACTCAGTCTCCCTCTTCTTAAGACGTCATTGTGTCTCTTATATTTAATTGCGGTGCAATTTCTGTGTTTCATCGTCAATGGGAAGATCAAATGGATACAGTAAACCTGCAGAGGTGCATCGGAATGTAACACTGGTGACACTGGAAACACTCAAAACATAGACCGTAAGAAGAATCAATCTTCCTGTACTTAAGTCGGCATTGTGCCTCTTATATTTAATTCCGATGCAATTTCTGTGTTTCATCGTCACTTTGAAGGTCCAAGGGATACAGGAAAACCTGCAGAGGTGCATCGGAATGTAAAACTGGTGACACAGGAAACGCTCAAAGCATAGACAATAGAAAGACACCCTCTTCCTGTACTTAAGTCGACAATGCGTCTCTTTTATTTCATTCCGATGCAATTTCTGTGTTTCATCGTCACTGTGAAGGTCCAATGGATACAGTAATCCTGCAGAGGTGCATAGGCATGTAAAACTGGTGACACAGGAAACGCTCAAAACATAGACAGTAGAAAGACTCAGTCTTCCTGTACTTAAGTCGGCATTGTGTCTCTTATATTTAGTTCCGATGTAATTTCTGTGTTTCATCGTCAATGGGACGGTCCGATGGATACGGCAAACCTGCAGAGGGGCATCGGAATGTAAATCTGGTGACGCAGGAAACGCTCAAAATATAGACAGTAGGAAGACTCAATCTTCCTGTACTTAAGTCGGCATTGTGTCTGTTATATTTAATTCCGACGCAATTTCTGTGATTCATCGTCAATGGGAAGGTCAAAGGGATACAGTAAACCTGCAGAGGTGCATCGGAATGTAAAACTGTTGACACAGGAAACGCTCAAATCATAGACAGTAGTAAGACACAGTCTTCCTGTACTTAAGTCGGCATTGTGTCTGTTATATTTATTTCAGATGTAATTTCTGTGTTTAATCGTCAATGGGAAAGTCGAAGGGAAACAGTATGCCTGCAGAGGTACGTCGAAATGTATAACTGGTGACACAGGAAACGCTCAAAACACAGACAGTAGGAAGACTCAGTTTTCCTGTACTTAAATCTGCATTGTGTCTCTTATATTTAATTCCGATGCAATTTCTGTGTTTCATCGTCACTGTGAAGGTCGAAGGAATACAGTAAACGTGCAGAGGTGCATCAAAATGTAAAACTGATGACACAGGAAACGCTCAAAACATAGACAGTAGGAAGACTCAGTCTTCCTGTACCTAAGTCGGCATTGTGTCTCTTCTATTTAATTCCGATGCAATTTCTGTGTTTTTTCATCAATGGGAAGGTCCAAGGGATACAGTAAACCTGCAGAGGTGAATTGGAATGTAAAACTGGTGACTCAGGAAACGCTCAAATCAAAGACCGTAAGAAGACTCAGATCTCTTGTACTGAAGTCGGCGTTGTGTCTCTTATATTTAATTGCGATGCAATTTCTGTGTTTCAGCGTCAATGGGAAGGTCCAATGGATACAGTAAACCTGCAGAGGTGCATCGGAATGTAAAACTGGTGACACAGGAAACGCTCAAAACATAGACAATTGAAAGACACACTCTTCCTGCACTTAAGTCGCATTGTGTCTCTTATATTTCATTCCGATGCAATTTCTGTGTCTCATCGTCACTGTGAAACTCCAATGGATACAGTAAACCTGCAGACGTGCATCGGAATGTAAAACTGATGGCACAGGAAACGCTCAAAGCATAGACAGTAGGAAGCCTCAGTCTGCCTGTACTTAAGTCGGCATTGTGTCTTTTTTATTTAATTCCGATGCAATTTCTGTGTTTCATCGTCAATGGGAAGGTCCAATGGATACAGTAAACCTGCAGAGGTGCATCGGAATATAAAACTGATGACACAGGAAACGCTCAAACATAGACAGTAGGAAGACTAAGTCTTCCTGTACTTAAGTCGGCTTTGTGTCTCTTATATTTAATTCCGATGCAATTTCTGTGTTTCATCGTCAATGGGAAAGTCGAAAGGAAACAGTATACCTGCAGAGGTGCATCAGAATGTAAAACTGGTGACACAGGAAACGCTCAAAACATAGACAGTAGGAAGACTCAGTCTTCCTGTACTTAAGTCGGCATTGTGTCTCATATATTTAATTCCGATGCAATGTCTGTGTTTCATCGTCACTGTGAAGGTCCAAGGGATACAGTAAACCTGCAGAGGTGCATCATAATGGAAAACTGATGACACAGGAAACGCTCAAAACATAGACAGTAGGAAGACTCAGTCTTCCTGTACCTAAGTCGGCATTGTGTCTCTTATATTTAATTCCGATGCAATTTCTGTGTTTCATCGTCAATGGGAAGATCCAATGGATACAGTAAACCTGCTGAGGTGCATCGGAATGTAAAACTGTTGACACAGTAAACGCTCAAAACATATACAATAGAAAGACACACTCTTCCTGTACTTAAGTCGACATTTATTTCTTATATTTCATTCCGATGCAATTTCTGTGTTTCATCGTCACTGTGAAGGTCCAATGGATACAGTAAACCTGCAGAGGCGCATCGGAATGTAAAACTGTTGACAAAGGAAACGCTCAAAACATAGACGGTAGGAAGACTCAGTCCTTCTGTACTTATATCGGCATTGTGTCTCTTATATTTAATTCCGATGCAGTGTCTGTGTTTCATCGTCACTGTGAAGGTCCAAGGGATACAGTAAACCTGCAGAGGTGCATCATAATGGAAAACTGATGACATAGGAAACGCTCAAAACATAGTAGGAAGACTCAGTCTTCCTGTACCTAGGTCGGCATTGAATCTCTTATATTTAATTCCGATGCAAAATCTGTGTTTAATCGTCAATGGGAAGGTCCAAGGTATATAGTAAAAATGCAGAGGTGCATTGGAAGGTAAAAATGTTGACACAGGAAACGCTCAAATCATAGACTGTAAGAAGACTCAGTTTTCTTGTACTTAAGTCGGCGTTGTGTCTCTTATATTTAATTCCGATCCAATTTCTGTGCTTCATCGGCAATGGGAAGTAGAATGGATACTGTAAACCTGCAGAGGTGCATCGGAATGTAAAACTGGTAACGCAGGAAACGCTCAAAACATAGACAGTAGGAAGACTCAATTCCTGTTCTTAAGTCGGCATTGTGTTTCTTATATTTAATTCCGATGCAATTTCTGTGTTTCATCGTCAATGGGAAGATCCAATGTATACAGTAAACCTGCTGAGGTGCATCGGAATGTAAAACTGTTGACCCAGGAAACGCTCAAAACATATACAATAGAAAGACACACTCTTCCTGTACTTAAGTGGACATTGTGTCTCTTATATTTCATTCCGATGCAATTTCTGTGTTTCATCGTCACTGTGAAGGTCCAAGGGATACAGTAAACCTGCAGAGGTGCATCGGAATGTAAAACTGGTGACACAGGAGACGCTCAAAACATAGACAATTGAAAGACCCACTCTTCCTGCACTTAAGTCGCATTGTGCCTCTTATATTTCATTCCGATGCAATTTCTGTGTCTCATCGTCACTGTGAATGTCCAATGGATACAGTAAACCTGCAGAGGTGCATCGGAATGTAAAACTGATGACACAGGAAACGCTCAAAACATAGACAGCAGGAAGCCTCAGTCTTCCTGTACTTAAGTCGGCATTGTGTCTTTTTTATTTAATTCCGATGCGACTTCTGTGTTTCATCGTCAATGGGAAGGTCCAATGGATACAGTAAACCTGCAGAGGTGCATCGGAATATAAAACTGATGACACAGGAAACGCTCAAAACATAGACAGTAGGAAGACTAAGTCTTCCTGTACTTAAGTCGGCATTGTGTCTCTTATATTTAATTCCGATGCAATTTCTGTGTTTCATCGTCAATGGGAAAGTCGAAAGGAAACAGTATACCTGCAGAGGTGCATCAGAATGTAAAACTGGTGACACAGGAAACGCTCAAAACATAGACAGTAGGAAGACTCAGTCTTCCTGTACTTAAGTCAGCATTGTGTCTCATATATTTAATTCCGATGCAATGTCTGTGTTTCATCGTCACTGTGAAGGTCCAAGGGATACAGTAAACTGCAGAGGTGCATCAAAATGGAAAACTGATGACACAGGAAACGCTCAAAACATAGACAGTAGGAAGACTCAGACTTCTTGTACCTAAGTCGGCATTGTGTCTCTTATATTTATATCCGATGCAATTTCTGTGTTTCATCGTCAATGGGAAGATCCAATGGATACAGTAAACCTGCTGATGTGCATCGGAATGTAAAACTGTTGACACAGTAAACGCTCAAAACATATACAATAGAAAGACACACTCTTCCTGTACTTAAGTCAACATTGTGTCTCTTATATTTCATTCCGATGCAATTTCTGTGTTTCATCGTCACTGTGAAGGTCCAATGGATACAGTAAACCTGCAGAGGTGCATCGGAATGTAAAACTGTTGACACAGGATACGCTCAAAACATAGACGGTAGGAAGACACAGTCCTTCTGTACTTAAGTCGGCATTGTGTCTCTTACATTTAATTACTATGTAATTTCTGTGTTTCATCGTCAATGGGAAGGTCCCATGGATACAGTAAACGTGCAGAGGTGCATCGGAATGAAATACTGGTGACACAGGGAGCGGTCAAACATAGACCCTAAGAAGACTCAGTTTTCTTGTACTGAAGTCGGCATTGTGTCTCTTATATTTAATTTATATGCAATTTCTGTGTTTCATCGTCACTGTGAAGGTCCAAGGGATACAGTAAACCTGCAGAGGTGCAACATAATGTAAAACTGATGACATAGGAAACGCTCACAACAAAGTAGGAAGACTCAGTCTTCCTGTACCTAGGTCGACAGTGAATCTCTTATATTTAATTCTGATGCAAATTCTGTGTTTCATCGTCAATGGGAAGGTCCAAGGTATATAGTAAAAATGCAGAGATGGATTGGAAGGTAAAAATGTTGACACAGGAAACGCTCAAATCATAGACTGTAAGAAGACTCAGTTTTCTTGTACTTAAGTCGGCGTTGTGTCTCTTATATTTAATTCCGATCCAATTTCTGTACTTCATCGTCAATGGGAAGGTCCAATGGATACTGTAAACCTGCAGAGGTGCATCGCAATATAAAACTGGTAACGCAGGAAACGCTCAAAACATAGACAGTAGGAAGACTCAGCCTTCCTGTTCTTAAGTCGGCATTGTGTCTCTTAAATTTAATTCCGATGCAATTTCTGTGTTTCATCGTCAATTGGAAAATCCAAGGGATAGAGTAAACCTGCAGAGGTGCATCGGAATGTAAAACTGGTGATACAGGAAATGCTCAAAACATAGACACTAGGAAGACTCAGCATTCCTGTTCTTATGTCGGCATTGTGTCTCTTATATTTAATTCCGATGGTAATTCTGTGTTTTTCCGTCAATGGGAAGGTCCAAGGTATATACTAAACCTGCAGACGTGCATTGGAATGTAAAAATGGTGACACAGGAAACGCTCAAATCATAGACCGTAAGAAGACTCAGTTTTTTTGTACTTAAGTCGGCGTTGTGTCTCTTATATTTAATTCCGATACAATTTCTGTGCTTCATCGTCAATGGGAAGGTCCAATGGATACAGTAAACCTGCAGAGGTGAATCGGAATGTAAAACAGGAAACGCAGGAAACGCTCAAATCATAGACAGTAGGAAATTCTCAATGCTCCTGTTCTTAAGTCGGCATTGTGTCTCTTATATTTAATTCCGATAAAATTTCTGTGTTTCATCGTCAATGGGACGATCCAAGGGATACAGTAAACCTGCAGAAGTGCATCGGAATGTAAAACTGGTGACACCGGAACGCTCAAAACATAGGCAGTTGGAAGACTCAGGCTTCCTGTTCTTAAGTCTGCATTGTGTCTCTTATATTTAATTCCGATGCTATTTCTGTGTTTCATCGTCAATGGGAAGGTCCAATGGATACAGTAAACGTGCAGAGGTGCATCGGAATGAAAAACTGGTGACACAGGAAACGATCAAAACATAGACAGTCGGAAAACCCAGTCTTCCTGTACTTAAGTCGGCATTGTGTCTCTTATATTTAAATCCGATGCAATTTCTGTATTTCATCGTCAATGGGAAGGTCGAAGGGATAGTGTAAACCTGCAGAGGTGCATTGGAATGTAAAACTGGTGACACAGGAAGCGGTCAAAAGATAGACCCTAAGAAGACTCAGTTTTCTTGTACTGAAGTCTGCATTGTGTCTCTTATATTTCATTTAGATGCAATTTCTGTGTTTCATCGTCACTGTGAAGGTCCAAGGGACACAGTTAACCTGCAGAGGTGCAACAAAATGTAAAACTGATGACATAGGAAACGCTCAAAACATAGACAGTTGGAAGACTCAATCTTCCTGTACTTAAGTCGCCATTTTGTCTCTTATATTTAATTCCGATGCAATTTCTGTGTTTCATCGTCAATTGGAAAATCCAAGGGATACAGTAAGCCTACAGAGGTGCATCGGAATGTAAAACTGGTGATACAGGAAATGCTCAAAACATAGACAGTAGGAAGACTCAGCATTCCTGTTCTTATGTCGGCATTGTGTCTCTTATATTTAATTCCGATGGAAATTCTGTGTTTTTCCGTCAATGGGAAGGTCCACGGTATATACTAAACCTGCAGAGGTGCATTGGAATGTAAAAATGGTGACACAGGAAACGCTCAAATCATAGACCGTAAGAAGACTCAGTTTTCTTGTACTTAAGTCGGCGTTGTGTCTCTTATATTTAATTCCGATACAATTTCTGTGCTTCATCGTCAGTGGGAAGGTCCAATGGATACTGTAAAGCTGCAGAGGTGCATCGGAATGTAAAACAGGTAACGCAGGAAACGCTCAAAACATACACAGTAGGAAGACTCAATGTTCCTGTTCTTAAGTCGCCATTGAGTCTCTTATATTTAATTCCGATAAAATCTCTGTGTTTCATCGTCAATGGGAAGATCCAAGGGATTCAGTAAACCTGCAGAGGTGCATCGGAATGTAAAACTGGTGACACCGGAAACGCTCAAAACCTAGACAGTTGGAAGACTCAGCCTCCCTGTTCTTAATTCGGCATTGTGTCTCTTATATTTAATTCCGATGCTATTTCAGTGTTTCATCGTCAATGGGAAGGTCCAATGGATACAGTAAAGCTGCAGAGTTGCATCGTAATGTAAAATTGGTGACGCAGGAAACGCTCAAAACATAGACAGTAGCAAGATTCAATCTTCCTGTACTTAAGTCTGCAATGTGTCTCTTATATTTAATTCCGATGCAATTTCTGTGTTTCATCGTCAATTGGAAGATCCAAGGGATACAGTAAACCTGCAGAAGTGCATCGGAATGTAAAACTAGTGATACAGGACATGCTCAAAACATAGACAGTAGGAAGACTCAGCATTCCTGCCCTTATGTCGGCATTGTGTCTCTTATATTTAATTCCGATGCAATTTCTGTGTTTCATCGTCGATGGGAAGGTCCCATGGATACAGTAATCGTGCAGAGGTGCATCGGAATGAAAAACTGGTGACACAGGAAACGATCAAAACATAGACAGTAGGAAAACTCAGTCTTCCTGTACTTACGTCGGCATTGTGTCTCTTATATTTAAATCCGATGCAATTTCTGTGTTTCATCGTCAATGGGAGGGTCCAAGGGATAGTGTGTACCTGCAGAGGTGCATTGGAATGTAAAACTGGTGACACAGGAAGCGGTCAAAAGATAGATCCTAAGAAGACTCAGTTTTCTTGTACTGAAGTCGGCATTGTGTCTCTTATATTTAATTTAGATGCAATTTCTGTGTAACATCGTCACTGTGAAGGTCCAAGGGATACAGTTAACCTGCAGGGGTGCAACAAAATGTAAAACTGTTGACATAGGAAACGCTCAAAAATAGACAGTAGGAAGACTCAGTCTTCCTGTACCTAAGTCGGCATTGTATCTCTCATATTTAATTCCGATGGAAATTCTGTGTTTTTTCGTCAATGGGAAGGTCCAAGGTATATAGTAAACCTGCAGAGGTGCATTGGAATGTTAAAATGGTGACACAGGAAACGCTCAAATCATAGACCGTAAGAAGACTCAGTTTTCTTGTACTTAAGTCGGCGTTGTGTCTCTTATATTTAATTCCGATCTAATTTCTGTGCTTCGCCGTCAAAGGGAAGGTCCAATGGATACAGTAAACCTGCAGAGGTGCATCGGAATATAAAACTGGTGACACAGGAAACGCTCAAAGCATAGACAATTGAAAGACACACTCTTCCTGTACTTAAGTCGACATTGCGTCCCTTTTATTTCATTCCGATGCAATTTCTGTGTTTCATCGTCACTGTGAAGGTCCAATGGATACAGTAAATATGCAGAGGTGCATCGGAATGTAAAACTGGTGACACAGGAAACGCTCAAAGCATAGACAATAGAAAGACACACTCTTCCTGTACTTAAGTCGACAATGTGTCTCATTTATTTCATTCCGATGCAATTTCTGTGTTTCATGGTCACTGTGAAGGTCCAATGGATACAGTTAACCTGCAGAGGTGCATCGGAATGTAAAACTGGTGACACAGGAAATGCTCAAAACATAGACAGTAGGAAGACTCAGCATTCCTGTTCTTATGTCGGCATTGTGTCTCTTATATTTAATTCCGATGCAATTTCTGTGTTTCATCGTCAATGGGAAGGTCCAATGGATACAGTAAACGTGCAGAGGTGCATCGGAATGGAAAACTGGTGACACAGGAAACGATCAAAACATAGACAGTAGGAATACTCAGTCTTCCAGTACTTAAGTCGGCATTGTGTCTCTTACATTTAATTCCGATGCAATTTCTGTGTTTCATCGTCAATGGGAAGGTCCAATGGATACAGTAAACCTGCAGAGGTCCATCGGAATGTAAAGCTGTTGACACAGGAAACGCTCAAACATTGACAGTAGGAAGACTCAGTCTTCCTGTACTTAAGTCTGCATTGTGTCTCTTATATTTAATTCCTATGCAATTTCAGTGTTTCATCGTCAATGGGATGGTCCAATGGATACAGTAAACCTGCAGAGGTGCATCGGAATGTAAAACTGGTGACACAGGAAACGCTCAAAGCATAGACAATTGAAAGACACACTCTTCCTGTACTTAAGTCGACAATGTGTCTCTTTTATTTCTTTCCGATGCAATTTCTGTGTTTCATCGTCACTGTGAAGGGTCAATGGATACAGTAAACCTGCAGAGGTGCATCGGAATGTAAAACTGGTGACACAGGAAACGCTCAAAACATAGACAGTAGAAAGACTCAGTCTTCCTCTACTTAAGTCGGCATTGTGTCTTTTATATTTTATTCCGATGCAATTTCTGTGTTTCATCGTCAATGGGTAAGACGAAGGGAAACAGTATACCTGCAGAGGTGCATCGGAATGAGAAACTGGTGACACAGGAAACGCTCAAAACATAGACAGTAGGAAGACTCAGTCTTCCTGTACTTAAGTCGGCATTGTGTCTCTTATATTTAATTCCGATGCAATTTCTGTGTTTCATCGTCACTTTGAAGGTCCAAGGGATACAGGAAAACCTGCAGAGGTGCATGCGAATGTAAAACTGGTGACACAGGAAACGCTCAAAACATAGACCGTAGGAAGACTCAGTCTTCCTGTACTTAAGACGTCATTGTGTCTCTTATATTTAATTCCGATGCAATTCCTGTGTTTCATCGCAAATGGGAAGGTCCAAGGGACACAGTAAACCTGCAGAGGTGCATCGGAATGTAAGACTGGTGACACTGGAAACTCTCAAAACGTAAACCGTAAGAAGACTCAGTTTTCATGTACTTAAGTCGGCGTTATGTCTCTTATATTTAATTCCGATGTAATTTCTGTGTTTCATCGTCAATGGGACGGTCCGATGGATACAGTAAACCTGCAGAGGGGCATCGGAATGTAAAACTGGTGACGCAGGAAACGCTCAAAAAATAGACAGTAGGAAGACTCAATCTTCCTGTACTTAAGTCGGCATTGTGTCTGTTATATTTAATTCCGACGCAATTTCTGTGATTCATCGTCAATGGGAAGGTCAAAGTATACAGTAAACCTGCAGAGGTGCATCGGAATGTAAAACTGGTGACACAGGAAACGCTCAAATCATAGACAGTAGTATGACTCAGTCTTCCTGTACATAAGTCGGCATTGTGTCTGTTTTATTTATTTCCGATGTAATTTCTGGGTCTCATCGTCAATGGGAAAGTCGAAGGGAAACAGTACGCCTGCAGAGGTGCATCGAAATGTAAAACTGGTGACACAAGAAACGCTCAAAACACAGACAGTAGGAAGACTCAGTCTTCCTGTACTTAAGTCGGCATTGTGTCTCTTATATTTCATTCCGATTCAATTTCTGTGTTTCATCGTCACTGTGAAGGTCCAATGGATACAGTAAACGTGCAGAGGTGCATCGGAATGTAAAACTGGTGACTCAGGAAACGCTCAAATCAAAGACCGTAAGAAGACTCAGATCTCTTGTACTTAAGTCGGCGTTGTGTCTCTTATATTTAATTGCGATGCAATTTCTGTGTTTCAACGTCAATGGGAAGGTCCAAAGGATACAGTAAACCTGCAGAGGTGCATCGGAATGTAAAACTGGTGACGCAAGAAACGCTCAAAACATAGACAATTGAAAAACACACTCTTCCTGTACTTAAGTCGCATTGTGTCTCTTATAATTCATTCCGATGCAATTTCTGTGTTTCATCGTCAATGGGAAGATCCAGTGGATACAGTAAACATGCTGAGGTGCATCGGAATGTAAAACTGTTGACACAGGAAACGCTCAAAACATATACAATAGAAAGACACACTCTTCCTGTACTTAAGTCGACATTGTGTCTCTTATATTTCATTCCGATTCAATTTCTGTGTTTCATCGTCACTGTGAAGGTCCAATGGATACAGTAAACGTGCAGAGGTGCATCGGAATGTAAAACTGTTGACACAGGAAACGCTCAAATCATAGACAGTAGGAAGACTCAGTCCTTCTGTACTTAAGTCAGCATTGTGTCTCTTATATTTAATTCCGATGCAATTTCTGTGTTTCATCGTCAATGGGACGGTCCAAGGTATATAGTAAAAATGCAGAGGTGCATTGGAATGTAAAAATGGTGACACAGGAAACGCTCAAATCATAGACCGTAAGAAGACTCAGATTTCTTGTACTTATGTCGGCGTCGTGTCTCTTATATTTAATTGCGATCCAATTTCTGTGTTTCATCGTCAATTGGAAGGTCCAATGGATACTGTAAACCTGCAGAGGTGCATCGGAATGTAAAACTGGTAACGCAGGAAACGCTCAAAACATAGACAGTAGGAAGACTCAATGTTCCTGTTCTTAAGTCGGCTTGTGTCTCTTATATATAATTCCGATAAAATGTCTGTGTTTCATCGTCAATGGGAAGATCCAAGGGATACAGTAAACCTGCAGAGGTGCATCGGAATGTAAAACTGGTGTCACAGGAAACGCTCAAAACATAGACAGTAGGAAGACTCAGACTTCCTGTTCATAAGTCGGCATTGTATCTCTTATATTTAATTCCGATGCTATTTCTGTGTTTCATCGTCAATATGAAGGTCCAATGGATACAGTAAAGCTGCAGAGGTCCATCGGAATGTAAAATTGGTGACGCAGGAAACGCTCAAAACATAGACAGTAGCAAGACTCAATCTTCCTGTACTTAAGTCGCCATTGTGTCTCTTATATTTAATTCCGATGCTATTTCTGTGTTTCATCGTCAATTGGAAAATCCAAGGATTACAGTAAACCTGTTGAGATGCATCGGAATGTAAAACTGGTGATACAGGCAATGCTCAAAACATAGACAGTAGGAAGACTCAGCATTCCTGTTCTTATGTCGGCATTGTGTCTCTTATATTTAATTCCGATGCAATTTCTGTGTTTCATCGTCGATGGGAAGGTCCCATGGATACAGTAAACGTGCAGAGGTGCATCGGAATGAAAAACTGGTGACACAGGAAACGATCAAACCATAGACAGTAGGAAAACTCAGTCTTCCTGTACTTAAGTAGGCATTGTGTCTCTTATATTTAAATCCGATGCAATTTCTGTGTTTCATCGTCAATGGGAAGGTCCAAGGGATAGTGTAAACCTGCAGAGGTGCATTGGAATGTAAAACTGGTGACACAGGAAGCGGTCAAAGATAGACCCTAAGAAGACTCAGTTTTCTTGTACTGAAGTCGGCATTGTGTCTCTTATATTTAATTTATATGCAATTTCTGTGTTTCATCGTCACTGTGAAGGTCCAAGGGATACAGTTAACCTGCAGAGGTGCAACAAAATGTAAAACTGATGACATAGGAAACGCTCAAAGCATAGACAGTAGGAAGACTCAGTCTTCCTGTACCTAAGTCGGCATTGTATCTCTTATATTTAATTCCGATGGAAATTCTGTGTTTTTTCGTTAATGGTAAGTTCCAAGGTATATACTAAACCTGCAGAGGTGCATTGGAATTTAAAAATGGTGACACAGGAATCGCTCAAATCATAGACCGTAAGAAGACTCAGTTTTCTTGTACTTAAGTCGGCGTTATGTCTCTTATATTTAATTCCGATCCAATTTCTGTGCTTCATCGTCAATGGGAAGGTCCAATGGATACAGTAAAGCTGCAGAGGTGCATCGGAATGTAAAATTGGTGACGCAGGAAACGCTCAAAACATAGACAGTAGCAAGACTCAATTTTCCTGTACTTAAGTCGCCATTGTGTCTCTTATATTTAATTCCGATTCAATTTCTGTGTTTCATCGTCAATTGGAAGATCCAAGGGATACAGTAAAGCTGCAGATGTGCATCGGAATGTAAAACTGGTGATACAGGAAATGCTCAAAACATAGACAGTAGGAAGACTCAGCATTCCTGTTCTTATGTGGGCATTGTGTCTCTTATATTTAATTCCGATGCAATTTCTGTGTTTCATCGTCGATGGGAAGGTCCCATGGATACAGTAAACGTGCAGAGGTGCATCGGAATGAAAAACTGGTGACACAGGAAACGATCAAAGCATAGACAGTAGGAAAACTCAGTCTTCCTGTACTTAAGTCGGCATTGTGTCTCTTATATTTAAATCCGATGCAATTTCTGTGTTTCATCGTCAATGGGAAGGTCCAAGGGATACAGTTAACCTGCAGAGGTGCAACAAAATGTAAAACTGTGACATAGGAAACGCTCAAATCATAGACAGTAGGAAGACTCAGTCTTCCTGTACTTATGTCGCCATTGTGTCTCTTATATTTAATTCCGAAGCAATTTCTGTGTTTCATCGCCACTTTGAAGGGCCAAGGGATACAGGAAAACCTGCAGAGGTGCATGGGAATGTAAAACTGGTGACACAGGAAACGCTCAAAACATAGACAGTTGGAAGACTTTGTCATCCTGTACTTAAGACGTCATTGTGTCTCTTATATTTAATTCCGATGCAATTTCTGTGTTTCTTCACCAATGGGAAGGTCCAAGGGACACAGTAAACCTGCAGAGGTGCATCGGAATTTAAAACTGGTGACACTGGAAACGCTCAAAACGTAGACCGTAAGAAGACTCAGTTTTCTTGTACTTAAGTCGGCGTTGTGTCTCTTATATTTAATTCCGATGTAATTTCTATGTTTCATCGTTAATGGGAAGGTCCGATGGATACAGTAAACCTACAGAGATGCATCGGAATGTAAAACTGGTGACGCAGGAAACGCTCAAAAAATAGGCAGTAGGAAGACTCACTCTTCCTGTACTGAAGTCGGCATTGTGTCTCTTATATTTAATTCCGATGCAATTTCTGTGATTCATCGTCAATGGGAAGGTCAAAGGGATACAGTAAATATGCAGAGGTGCATCGGAATGTAAAACTGGTGACACAGGAAACGCTCAAAGCATAGACAGTAGAAAGACTCAGTCCTCCTGTACTTAAGTCGGCATTGTGTCTTATATATTTCATTCCGATGCAATTTCTGTGTTTCATCGGCAATGGGAAAGTCGAAGGGAAACAGTATACCTGCAGAGGTGCATCATAATGTAAAACTGGTGACACAGGAATCGCTCAAAACATAGACAGTAGGAAGACTCAGTCTTCCTGTACTTAAGTCGGCATTGTTTCTCTTATATTTAATTCCGATGCAATTTCTGTGTTTCATCGTCACTTTGAAGGTCCAAGGGATACAGGAAAACCTGCAGAGGTGCATGGGAATGTAAAACTGGTGACACAGGAAACGCTCAAAACATAGGCAGTTGGAAGACTCTGTCTTCCTGTACTTAAGACGTCATTGTGTCTCTTATATTTAATTCCGATGCAATTTCTGTGTTTCATCGCAAATGGGAAGGTCCAAGGGACACAGTAAACCTGCAGAGGTGCATCGGAATGTAAAACTGGTGACACTGGAAACTCTCAAAACGTAGACCGTAAGAAGACTCAGTTTTCATGTACTTAAGTCGGCGTTGTGTCTCTTATATTTAATTCCGATGGAAATTCTGTGTTTTTCCGTCAATGGGAAGGTCCAAAGTATATACTAAACCTGCAGAGGTGCATTGGAATGTAAAAATGGTGACACAGGAAACGCTCAAATCATAGACCGTAAGAAGACTGAGTTTTTTTGTACTTAAGTCGGCGTTGTGTCTCTTATATTTAATTCCGATACAATTTCTGTGCTTCATCGTCAATGGGAAGGTCCAATGGATACTGTAAACCTGCAGAGATGCATCGGAATGTAAAACAGGAAACGCAGGAAACGCTCAAAACATAGACAGTAGGAAGACTCAATGTTCCTGTTCTTAAGTCGGCATTGTGTCTCTTATATTTAATTCCGATAAAATTTCTGTGTTTCATCGTCAATGGGAAGATCCAAGGGATACAGTAAACCTGCAGAAGTGCATCGGAATGTAAAACTGGTGACACCGGAACGCTCATAACATAGACAGTTGGAAGACTCAGCCTTCCTGTTCTTAAGTTGGCATTGTGTCTCTTATATTTAATTCCGATGCTATTTCTGTGTTTCATCGTCAATGGGATGGTCCAATGGATACAGTAAACGTGCAGAGGTGCATCGGAATGAAAAACTGGTGACACAGGAAACGATCAAAACATAGACAGTAGGAAAACCCAGTCTTCCTGTACTTAAGTCGGCATTGTGTATCTTATATTTAAATCCGATGCAATTTCTGTGTTTCATCGTCAATGGGAAGGTCCAAGGGATAGTGTAAACCTGCAGAGGTGCATTGGAATGTAAAACTGGTGACACAGGAAGCGGTCAAAAGATAGACCCTAATGAGACTCAGTTTTCTTGTACTGAAGTCGGCATTGTGTCTCTTATATTCCATTTAGATGCAATTTCTGTGTTTCATCGTCACTGTGAAGGTCCAAGGGACACAGTTAACCTGCAGAGGTGCAACAAAATGTAAAACTGATGACATAGGAAACGCTCAAAACATAGACAGTAGGAAGACTCAGTCTTCCTGTACCTAAGTCGGCATTGTATCTCTTATATTTAATTCCGATGGAAATTCTGTGTTTTTCCGTCAATGGGAAGGTCCAAGGTATATACTAAACCTGCAGAGGTGCATTGGAATGTAAAAATGGTGACACAGGAAACGCTCAAATCATAGACCGTAAGAAGACTCAGTTTTCTTGTACTTAAGTCGGCGTTGTGTCTCTTATATTTATTTCCGATACAATTTCTGTGCTTCATCGTCAGTGGGAAGGTCCAATGGATACTGTAAAGCTGCAGAGGTGCATCGGAATGTAAAACAGGTAACGCATTAAACGCTCAAAACATACACAGTAGCAAGACTCAATCTTCCTGTTCTTAAGTCGGCATTGTGTCTCTTATATTTAATTCCGATAAAATTTCTGTGATTCATCGTCAATGGGTATGACCAAGGGATACAGTAAACCTGCAGAGGTGCATCGGAATGTAAAACTGGTGCCACAGGAAACGCTCAAAACATAGACAGTAGGAAGACTCAGCCTTCCTGCTCTTAAGTCGGCATTGTGTCTCTTATATTTAATTCCGATGCTATTTCTGTGTTACATCGTCAATGGGAAGGTCCAATGGATACAGTAAAGCTGCAGAGGTGCATCGGAATGTAAAATTGGTGACGCAGGAAACGCTCAAAACATAGACAGTAGCAAGACTCAATTTTCCTGTACTTAAGTCGCCATTGTGTCTCTTATATTTAATTCTGATGCAATTTCTGTGTTTCATCGTCGAGGGGAAGGTCCCATGGATACAGTAAACGTGCAGAGGTGCATCGGAATGAAAAACTGGTGACACAGGAAACGATCAAAGCATAGACAGTAGGAAAACTCACTCTTCCTGTACTTAAGTCGGCATTGTGTCTCTTATATTTAAATCCGATGCAATTTCTGTGTTTCATCGTCAATGGGAAGGTCCAAGGGATAGTATAACCTGCAGAGGTGCATTGGAATGTAAAACTGGTGACACAGGAAGTGGTCAAAAGATAGACCCTAGGAAGACTCAGTTTTCTTGTACTGAAGTCGGCATTGTGTCTCTTATATTTAATTTAGATGCAATTTCTGTGTTTCATCGTCACTGTGAAGGTCCAAGTGATACAGTTAACCTGCAGAGGTGCAACAAAATGTAAAACTGTGACATAGGAAACGCTCAAATCATAGACAGTAGGAAGACTCAGTCTTCCTGTACTTATGTCGCCATTGTGTCTGTTACATTTAATTCCGAAGCAATTTCTGTGTTTCATCGCCACTTTGAAGGGCCAAGGGATACAGGAAAACCTGCAGAGGTGCATGGGAATGTAAAACTGGTGACACAGGAAACGCTCAAAATATAGACAGTTGGAAGACTTTGTCATCCTGTACTTAAGACGTCATTGTGTCTCTTATATTTAATTCCGATGCAATTTCCTTGTTTCATCACCAATGGGAAGGTCCAAGGGACACAGTTAACCTGCAGAGGTGCATCGGAATGTAAAACTGGTGACACTGGAAACGCTCAAACCGTAGACCGTAAGAAGAATCAGTTTTCTTGTACTTAAGTCGGCGTTGTGTCTCTTATATTTAATTCCGATGTAATTTCTGTGTTTCATCGTTAATGGGAAGGTCCGATGGATACAGTAAACCTGCAGAGACGCATCGGAATGTAAAACTGGTGACGCAGGAAACGCTCAAAAAATAGACAGTAGGAAGACTCACTCTTCCTGTACTGAAGTCGGCATTGTGTCTCTTATATTTAATTACGATGCAATTTCTGTGATTCATCGTCAATGGGAAGGTCAAAAAGATACAGTAAATATGCAGAGGTGCATCGGAATGTAAAACTGGTGACACAGGAAACGCTCAAAACATAGACAGTAGAAAGACTCAGTCTTCCTGTACTTAAGTCGGCATTCTGTCTTATATATTTCATTCCGATGCAATTTCTGTGTTTCATCGGCAATGGGAAAGTCGAAGGGAAACAGTATACCTGCAGAGGTGCATCGGAATGTAAAACTGGTGACGCAGGAAACGCTCAAAACATAGACAGTAGGAAGACTCAGTCTTCCTGTACTTAAGTCGGCATTGTTTCTCTTATATTTAATTCCGATGCAATTTCTGTGTTTCATCGTCACTTTGAAGGGCCAAGGGATACAGGAAAACCTGCAGAGGTGCATGGGAATGTAAAACTGGTGACACAGGAAACGCTCAAAACATAGGCAGTTGGAAGACTCTGTCTTCCTGTACTTAAGACGTCATTGTGTCTCTTATATTTAATTCCGATGCAATTTCTGTGTTTCATCGCAAATGGGGTGGTCCAAGGTACACAGTAAACCTGCAGAGGTGCATCGGAATGTAAAACTGGTGACACTGGAAACTCTCTAAACGTAGACCGTAAGAAGACTCAGTTTTCATGTACTTAAGTCGGCGTTGTGTCTCTTATATTTAATTCCGATGTAATTTCTGTGTTTCATCGTCAATGGGATGGTCCGATGGATACAGTAAACCTGCAGAGGTGCATCGGAATGTAAGACTGGTGACGCAGGAAACGTTCAAAAAATAGACAGTAGGAAGGCTCAATCTTCCTGTACTTAAGTCGGCATTGTGTCTCTTATATTTAATTCCGACGCAATTTCTGTGATTCATCGTCAATGGGAAGGTCCGATGGATACAGTAAACCTGCAGAGGTGTATCGGAATGTAAAACTGGTGACACAGGAAACGCTCAAAACATAGACAGTAGTAAGACTCAGTCTTCCTGTACTTAAGTCGGCTTTGTGTCTGTTATATTTAATTCCGATGTAATTTCTGTGTTTCATTGTCAATGGGAAGGTGCAAGGGATACAGCAAACCTGCAGAGGTGCATCGGAATGTAAAACTGGTGACACAGGAAACGCTCAAAACATAGAGAGTAGGAAGACTCAGTGTTTCTGTACCTAAGTCGACATTGTGTCTCTTATATTTAATTCCGATGCAATTTCTGTGTTTCATCGTCACTATGAAGGTCCAAGGGATACTGTAGACCTGCGTAGGTGCATCGGAATGTAAAACTGGTGACATAGGAAACGTTCAAATGATAGACAGTAGGAAGTCTCAGTCCTTCTGTACTTAAGTCGGCATTGTGTCTCTTATATTTAATTCCGATGCAATTTCTGTGTTTCGTCGTCAATGGGAAGGTCCAAGGGATACAGTAACCCTGCAGAGGTGCATCGGAATGTAAAACTGGTGACACAGGAGACGCTCAAAACATAGACAGTAGGAAGACTCAGTCTTCCTGTACTTAAGTCGGCATTGTGTATGTTATATTTAATTCCGATGCAATTTCTGTGCTTCTTCGTCACTGTGAAGGTCCAAGGGATACAGTAAACCTGCAGAGGTGCATCGGAATGTAAAACTGGTGACGCAGGAAACGCTCAAAACATAGACAGTAGGAAGACTCAGCCTTCCTGCTCTTAAGTCGGCATTGTGTCTCTTATATTTAATTCCGATGCTATTTCTGTGTTACATCGTCAATGGGAAGGTCCAATGGATACAGTAAAGCTGCAGAGGTGCATCGGAATGTAAAATTGGTGACGCAGGAAACGCTCAAAACATAGACAGTAGCAAGACTCAATTTTCCTGTACTTAAGTCGCCATTGTGTCTCTTATATTTAATTCTGATGCAATTTCTGTGTTTCATCGTCGAGGGGAAGGTCCCATGGATACAGTAAACGTGCAGAGGTGCATCGGAATGAAAAACTGGTGACACAGGAAACGATCAAAGCATAGACAGTAGGAAAACTCACTCTTCCTGTACTTAAGTCGGCATTGTGTCTCTTATATTTAAATCCGATGCAATTTCTGTGTTTCATCGTCAATGGGAAGGTCCAAGGGATAGTATAACCTGCAGAGGTGCATTGGAATGTAAAACTGGTGACACAGGAAGTGGTCAAAAGATAGACCCTAGGAAGACTCAGTTTTCTTGTACTGAAGTCGGCATTGTGTCTCTTATATTTAATTTAGATGCAATTTCTGTGTTTCATCGTCACTGTGAAGGTCCAAGTGATACAGTTAACCTGCAGAGGTGCAACAAAATGTAAAACTGTGACATAGGAAACGCTCAAATCATAGACAGTAGGAAGACTCAGTCTTCCTGTACTTATGTCGCCATTGTGTCTGTTACATTTAATTCCGAAGCAATTTCTGTGTTTCATCGCCACTTTGAAGGGCCAAGGGATACAGGAAAACCTGCAGAGGTGCATGGGAATGTAAAACTGGTGACACAGGAAACGCTCAAAATATAGACAGTTGGAAGACTTTGTCATCCTGTACTTAAGACGTCATTGTGTCTCTTATATTTAATTCCGATGCAATTTCCTTGTTTCATCACCAATGGGAAGGTCCAAGGGACACAGTTAACCTGCAGAGGTGCATCGGAATGTAAAACTGGTGACACTGGAAACGCTCAAACCGTAGACCGTAAGAAGAATCAGTTTTCTTGTACTTAAGTCGGCGTTGTGTCTCTTATATTTAATTCCGATGTAATTTCTGTGTTTCATCGTTAATGGGAAGGTCCGATGGATACAGTAAACCTGCAGAGACGCATCGGAATGTAAAACTGGTGACGCAGGAAACGCTCAAAAAATAGACAGTAGGAAGACTCACTCTTCCTGTACTGAAGTCGGCATTGTGTCTCTTATATTTAATTACGATGCAATTTCTGTGATTCATCGTCAATGGGAAGGTCAAAAAGATACAGTAAATATGCAGAGGTGCATCGGAATGTAAAACTGGTGACACAGGAAACGCTCAAAACATAGACAGTAGAAAGACTCAGTCTTCCTGTACTTAAGTCGGCATTCTGTCTTATATATTTCATTCCGATGCAATTTCTGTGTTTCATCGGCAATGGGAAAGTCGAAGGGAAACAGTATACCTGCAGAGGTGCATCGGAATGTAAAACTGGTGACGCAGGAAACGCTCAAAACATAGACAGTAGGAAGACTCAGTCTTCCTGTACTTAAGTCGGCATTGTTTCTCTTATATTTAATTCCGATGCAATTTCTGTGTTTCATCGTCACTTTGAAGGGCCAAGGGATACAGGAAAACCTGCAGAGGTGCATGGGAATGTAAAACTGGTGACACAGGAAACGCTCAAAACATAGGCAGTTGGAAGACTCTGTCTTCCTGTACTTAAGACGTCATTGTGTCTCTTATATTTAATTCCGATGCAATTTCTGTGTTTCATCGCAAATGGGGTGGTCCAAGGTACACAGTAAACCTGCAGAGGTGCATCGGAATGTAAAACTGGTGACACTGGAAACTCTCTAAACGTAGACCGTAAGAAGACTCAGTTTTCATGTACTTAAGTCGGCGTTGTGTCTCTTATATTTAATTCCGATGTAATTTCTGTGTTTCATCGTCAATGGGATGGTCCGATGGATACAGTAAACCTGCAGAGGTGCATCGGAATGTAAGACTGGTGACGCAGGAAACGCTCAAAAAATAGACAGTAGGAAGGCTCAATCTTCCTGTACTTAAGTCGGCATTGTGTCTCTTATATTTAATTCCGACGCAATTTCTGTGATTCATCGTCAATGGGAAGGTCCGATGGATACAGTAAACCTGCAGAGGTGTATCGGAATGTAAAACTGGTGACACAGGAAACGCTCAAAACATAGACAGTAGTAAGACTCAGTCTTCCTGTACTTAAGTCGGCTTTGTGTCTGTTATATTTAATTCCGATGTAATTTCTGTGTTTCATTGTCAATGGGAAGGTGCAAGGGATACAGCAAACCTGCAGAGGTGCATCGGAATGTAAAACTGGTGACACAGGAAACGCTCAAAACATAGAGAGTAGGAAGACTCAGTGTTTCTGTACCTAAGTCGACATTGTGTCTCTTATATTTAATTCCGATGCAATTTCTGTGTTTCATCGTCACTATGAAGGTCCAAGGGATACTGTAGACCTGCGTAGGTGCATCGGAATGTAAAACTGGTGACATAGGAAACGTTCAAATGATAGACAGTAGGAAGTCTCAGTCCTTCTGTACTTAAGTCGGCATTGTGTCTCTTATATTTAATTCCGATGCAATTTCTGTGTTTCGTCGTCAATGGGAAGGTCCAAGGGATACAGTAACCCTGCAGAGGTGCATCGGAATGTAAAACTGGTGACACAGGAGACGCTCAAAACATAGACAGTAGAAAGACTCAGTCTTCCTGTACTGAAGTCGGCATTGTGTATGTTATATTTAATTCCGATGCAATTTCTGTGCTTCTTCGTCACTGTGAAGGTCCAAGGGATACAGTAAACCTGCAGAGGTGCATCGGAATGTAAAACTGGTGACGCAGGAAACGCTCAAAAAATAGACAGTAGGAAGACAAAATCATCCTGTACTTAAGTCGGCATTGTGTCTCTTATATTTAATTCCGACGCAATTTCTGTGATTCATCGTCAATGGGAAGGTCCGATGGATACAGTAAACCTGCAGAGGTGCATCGGAATGTAAAACTGGTGACACAGGAACCCTCAAAACATAGACAGTAGTAGGACTCAGTCTTCCTGTACTTAAGTCGGCATTGTGTCTGTTATATTTAATTCCGATGTAATTTCTGTGTTTCATCGTCAATGGGAAGGTGCAAGGGATACAGCAAACTTGCAGAGGTGCATCAGAATGTAAAACTGGTGACACAGGAAACGCTCAAAACATAGAGAGTAGGAAGACTCAGTGTTTCTGTACCTATGTCGACATTGTGTCTCTTATATTTGATTCCGATGCTATTTCTGTGTTTCATCGTCACTATGAAGGTCCAAAGGATACTGTAGACCAGCATTGGTGCATCGGAATGTAAAACTGGTGACACAGAAAACATTCAAAACATAGACAGTAGGAAGACTCAGTCCTTCTGTACTTAAGTCGGCATTGTGTCTCTTATATTTAATTCCGATGCAATTTCTGTGTGTCGTCGTCAATGGGAAGGTCCAAGGGATACAGTAACCCTGCAGAGGTGCATCGGAATGTAAAACTGGTGACACAGGAGACGCTCAAAATATAGACAGTAGGAAGACTCAGTCTTCCTGTACTGAAGTCGGCATTGTGTATCTTATATTTAATTCCGATGCAATTTCTGTATTTCTTCGTCACTGTTAAGGTCCAAGGGATACAGTAAACCTGCAGAGGTGCATCGGAATGTAAAACTGGTGACGCAGGAAACGCTCAAAAAATAGACTGTAGGAAGACTCAATCTTCCTGTACTTAAGTCGGTATTGTGTCTCTTATATTTAATTCCGATGCAATTTCTGTGATTCATCGTCAATGGGAAGGCCCAATGGATACATTAAACCTGCAGAGGTGCATCGGAATGTAAAACTAGTGACGCAGGAAACGTCCAAAGTATAGACAGTAGGAAGACTCAATGTTCCAGTACTTAAGTCGGCATTGTGTCTCCTATATTTAATTCCGATGCAATTTCTGTGTTTCATCGTCAATGGGAAAGTCGAAGGGAAACAGTATACCTGCAGAGGCGCATCGGAATGTAAAACTGGTGACACAGGAAACGCTCAAAACATAGACAGTAGTTAGACTCAGTCTTCCTGTACTTAAGTCGACATTGTGTCTGTTATATTTAACTCCGATGTAATTTCTGTGTTTCATTGTCAATGGGAAGGTGCAAGGGATACAGCAAACCTGCAGAGGTGAATCGGAATGTAAAACTGGTGACACAGGAAACGCTCAAAACATAGAGAGTAGGAAGACTCAGTCTTTCTGTACTTAAGTCGACATTGTGTCTCTTATATTTAATTCCGATGCAATTTCTGTGTTTCATCGTCACTATGAAGGTCCAAGGGATACTGTAGACCTGCATAGGTGCATAGGAATGTAAAACTGGTGACACAGGAAACGCTCAAAACATAGACAGTAGGAAGACTCAGTCCTTCTGTACTTAATTCGGCATTGTGTCTCTTATATTTAATTCCGATGCAATTTCTGTGATTCATCGTCAATGGGAAGGTCCGTTGGATACAGTAAACCTGCAGAGGTGCATTGGAATGTAAACCTGGTGACGCAGGAAATGTCCAAAGTATAGACAGTAGGATGACTCAATGTTCCTGTACTTAAGTCGGCATTGTGTCTTTTATATTTAATTCCGATGCAATTTCTGTGTTTCATCGTCAATGGGAAAGTCGAAGGGAAACAGTATACCTGCAGAGGTGCATCGGAATGTAAAACTGGTGACACAGGAAACGCTCAAAACATAGACAGTAGGAAGGCTCAGTCTTCCTGTACTTATGTCGCCATTGTGTCTCTTATATTTAATTCCGAAGCAATTTCTGTGTTTCATCGCCACTTTGAAGGGCCAAGGGATACAGGAAAACCTGCAGAGGTGCATGGGAATGTAAAACTGGTGACACAGGAAACGCTCAAAACATAGACAGTTGGAAGACTTTGTCCTCCTGTTCTTAAGACGGCATTGTGTCTCTTAAATTTAATTCAGATGCAATTTCTGTGTTTCATCGCCAATGGGATGGTCCAAGGGACACAGTAAACGTGCAGAGCTGCATCGGAATGTAAAACTGGTGACACTGGAAACGCTCAAAACGTAGACCGTAAGAAGACTCAGTTTTCTTGTACTTAAGTCGGCGTTGTGTCTCTTATATTTAATTCCGATGTAATTTCTGTGTTTCATCGTTAATGGGAAGGTCCGATGGATACAGTAAACCTGCAGAGATGCATCGGAATGTAAAACTGGTGACGCAGGATAGGCTCAAAAAATAGACAGTAGGAAGACTCAAACTTCCTGTACTGAAGTCGGCATTGTGTCTCTTTTATTTCATTCCGATGCAATATCTGTGATTCATCGTCAATGGGAAGGTCAAAGGCATACAGTAAATATGCAGAGGTGCATCGGAATGTAAAACTGGTGACACAGGAAACGCTCAAAACATAGACAGTATAAAGACTCAGTCTTCCTGTACTTAAGTCGGCATTGTGTCTTATATATTTCATTCCGATGCAATTTCTGTGTTTCATCGGCAATGGGAAAGTCGAAGGGAAACAGTATACCTGCAGAGGTGCATCGGAAAGTAAAACTGGTGACACAGGAAAAGCTCAAAACATAGACAGTAGGAAGACTCAGTCTTCCTGTACTTAAGTCGGCATTGTGTATGTTATATTTAATTCCGATGCAATTTCTGTGTTTCTTCGTCACTGTGAAGGTCCAAGCGATACAGTAAACCTGCAGAGGTGCTTCGGAATGTAAAACTGGTGACACAGGAAACGCTCAAAACATAGAGAGTAGGAAGACTCAATGTTTCTGTACCTAAGTCGACATTGTGTCTCTTATATTTAATTCCGATGCAATTTCTGTGTTTCATCGTCACTATGAAGGTCCAAGGGATACTGTAGACCTGCGTAGGTGCATCGGAATGTAAAACTGGTGACACAGGAAACGATCAAATGATAGACAGTAGGAAGTCTCAGTCCTTCTGTACTTAAGTCGGCATTGTGTCTCTTATATTTAATTCCGATGCAATTTCTGTGTTTCGTCGTCAATGGGAAGGTCCAAGGGATACAGTAACCCTGCAGAGGTGCATCGGAATGTAAAACTGGTGACACAGGAGACGCTCAAAACATAGACAGTAGGAAGACTCAGTCTTCCTGTACTTAAGTCAGCATTGTGTATGTTATATTTAATTCCGATGCAATTTCTGTGTTTCTTCGTCACTGTGAAGGTCCAAGGGATACAGTAAACCTGCAGAGGTGCATCGGAATGTAAAACTGGTGACGCAGGAAACGCTCAAAAAATAGACTGTAGGAAGACTCAATCTTCCTGTACTTAAGTCGGTATTGTGTCTCTTATATTTAATTCCGATGCAATTTCTGTGATTCATCGTCAATGGGAAGGCCCAATGGATACATTAAACCTGCAGAGGTGCATCGGAATGTAAAACTAGTGACGCAGGAAACGTCCAAAGTATAGACAGTAGGAAGACTCAATGTTCCAGTACTTAAGTCGGCATTGTGTCTCCTATATTTAATTCCGATGCAATTTCTGTGTTTCATCGTCAATGGGAAAGTCGAAGGGAAACAGTATACCTGCAGAGGCGCATCGGAATGTAAAACTGGTGACACAGGAAACGCTCAAAACATAGACAGTAGTTAGACTCAGTCTTCCTGTACTTAAGTCGACATTGTGTCTGTTATATTTAACTCCGATGTAATTTCTGTGTTTCATTGTCAATGGGAAGGTGCAAGGGATACAGCAAACCTGCAGAGGTGAATCGGAATGTAAAACTGGTGACACAGGAAACGCTCAAAACATAGAGAGTAGGAAGACTCAGTCTTTCTGTACTTAAGTCGACATTGTGTCTCTTATATTTAATTCCGATGCAATTTCTGTGTTTCATCGTCACTATGAAGGTCCAAGGGATACTGTAGACCTGCATAGGTGCATAGGAATGTAAAACTGGTGACACAGGAAACGCTCAAAACATAGACAGTAGGAAGACTCAGTCCTTCTGTACTTAATTCGGCATTGTGTCTCTTATATTTAATTCCGATGCAATTTCTGTGATTCATCGTCAATGGGAAGGTCCGTTGGATACAGTAAACCTGCAGAGGTGCATTGGAATGTAAACCTGGTGACGCAGGAAATGTCCAAAGTATAGACAGTAGGATGACTCAATGTTCCTGTACTTAAGTCGGCATTGTGTCTTTTATATTTAATTCCGATGCAATTTCTGTGTTTCATCGTCAATGGGAAAGTCGAAGGGAAACAGTATACCTGCAGAGGTGCATCGGAATGTAAAACTGGTGACACAGGAAACGCTCAAAACATAGACAGTAGGAAGGCTCAGTCTTCCTGTACTTATGTCGCCATTGTGTCTCTTATATTTAATTCCGAAGCAATTTCTGTGTTTCATCGCCACTTTGAAGGGCCAAGGGATACAGGAAAACCTGCAGAGGTGCATGGGAATGTAAAACTGGTGACACAGGAAACGCTCAAAACATAGACAGTTGGAAGACTTTGTCCTCCTGTTCTTAAGACGGCATTGTGTCTCTTAAATTTAATTCAGATGCAATTTCTGTGTTTCATCGCCAATGGGATGGTCCAAGGGACACAGTAAACGTGCAGAGCTGCATCGGAATGTAAAACTGGTGACACTGGAAACGCTCAAAACGTAGACCGTAAGAAGACTCAGTTTTCTTGTACTTAAGTCGGCGTTGTGTCTCTTATATTTAATTCCGATGTAATTTCTGTGTTTCATCGTTAATGGGAAGGTCCGATGAATACAGTAAACCTGCAGAGATGCATCGGAATGTAAAACTGGTGACGCAGGATAGGCTCAAAAAATAGACAGTAGGAAGACTCAAACTTCCTGTACTGAAGTCGGCATTGTGTCTCTTTTATTTCATTCCGATGCAATATCTGTGATTCATCGTCAATGGGAAGGTCAAAGGCATACAGTAAATATGCAGAGGTGCATCGGAATGTAAAACTGGTGACACAGGAAACGCTCAAAACATAGACAGTATAAAGACTCAGTCTTCCTGTACTTAAGTCGGCATTGTGTCTTATATATTTCATTCCGATGCAATTTCTGTGTTTCATCGGCAATGGGAAAGTCGAAGGGAAACAGTATACCTGCAGAGGTGCATCGGAAAGTAAAACTGGTGACACAGGAAAAGCTCAAAACATAGACAGTAGGAAGACTCAGTCTTCCTGTACTTAAGTCGGCATTGTGTATGTTATATTTAATTCCGATGCAATTTCTGTGTTTCTTCGTCACTGTGAAGGTCCAAGCGATACAGTAAACCTGCAGAGGTGCTTCGGAATGTAAAACTGGTGACACAGGAAACGCTCAAAACATAGAGAGTAGGAAGACTCAATGTTTCTGTACCTAAGTCGACATTGTGTCTCTTATATTTAATTCCGATGCAATTTCTGTGTTTCATCGTCACTATGAAGGTCCAAGGGATACTGTAGACCTGCGTAGGTGCATCGGAATGTAAAACTGGTGACACAGGAAACGATCAAATGATAGACAGTAGGAAGTCTCAGTCCTTCTGTACTTAAGTCGGCATTGTGTCTCTTATATTTAATTCCGATGCAATTTCTGTGTTTCGTCGTCAATGGGAAGGTCCAAGGGATACAGTAACCCTGCAGAGGTGCATCGGAATGTAAAACTGGTGACACAGGAGACGCTCAAAACATAGACAGTAGGAAGACTCAGTCTTCCTGTACTTAAGTCAGCATTGTGTATGTTATATTTAATTCCGATGCAATTTCTGTGTTTCTTCGTCACTGTGAAGGTCCAAGGGATACAGTAAACCTGCAGAGGTGCATCGGAATGTAAAACTGGTGACGCAGGAAACGCTCAAAAAATAGACTGTAGGAAGACTCAATCTTCCTGTACTTAAGTCGGTATTGTGTCTCTTATATTTAATTCCGATGCAATTTCTGTGATTCATCGTCAATGGGAAGGCCCAATGGATACATTAAACCTGCAGAGGTGCATCGGAATGTAAAACTAGTGACGCAGGAAACGTCCAAAGTATAGACAGTAGGAAGACTCAATGTTCCAGTACTTAAGTCGGCATTGTGTCTCCTATATTTAATTCCGATGCAATTTCTGTGTTTCATCGTCAATGGGAAAGTCGAAGGGAAACAGTATACCTGCAGAGGCGCATCGGAATGTAAAACTGGTGACACAGGAAACGCTCAAAACATAGACAGTAGTTAGACTCAGTCTTCCTGTACTTAAGTCGACATTGTGTCTGTTATATTTAACTCCGATGTAATTTCTGTGTTTCATTGTCAATGGGAAGGTGCAAGGGATACAGCAAACCTGCAGAGGTGAATCGGAATGTAAAACTGGTGACACAGGAAACGCTCAAAACATAGAGAGTAGGAAGACTCAGTCTTTCTGTACTTAAGTCGACATTGTGTCTCTTATATTTAATTCCGATGCAATTTCTGTGTTTCATCGTCACTATGAAGGTCCAAGGGATACTGTAGACCTGCATAGGTGCATAGGAATGTAAAACTGGTGACACAGGAAACGCTCAAAACATAGACAGTAGGAAGACTCAGTCCTTCTGTACTTAATTCGGCATTGTGTCTCTTATATTTAATTCCGATGCAATTTCTGTGATTCATCGTCAATGGGAAGGTCCGATGGATACAGTAAACCTGCAGAGGTGCATTGGAATGTAAACCTGGTGACGCAGGAAATGTCCAAAGTATAGACAGTAGGATGACTCAATGTTCCTGTACTTAAGTCGGCATTGTGTCTTTTATATTTAATTCCGATGCAATTTCTGTGTTTCATCGTCAATGGGAAAGTCGAAGGGAAACAGTATACCTGCAGAGGTGCATCGGAATGTAAAACTGGTGACACAGGAAACGCTCAAAACATAGACAGTAGGAAGGCTCAGTCTTCCTGTACTTATGTCGCCATTGTGTCTCTTATATTTAATTCCGAAGCAATTTCTGTGTTTCATCGCCACTTTGAAGGGCCAAGGGATACAGGAAAACCTGCAGAGGTGCATGGGAATGTAAAACTGGTGACACAGGAAACGCTCAAAACATAGACAGTTGGAAGACTTTGTCCTCCTGTTCTTAAGACGGCATTGTGTCTCTTAAATTTAATTCAGATGCAATTTCTGTGTTTCATCGCCAATGGGATGGTCCAAGGGACACAGTAAACGTGCAGAGCTGCATCGGAATGTAAATCTGGTGACACTGGAAACGCTCAAAACGTAGACCGTAAGAAGACTCAGTTTTCTTGTACTTAAGTCGGCGTTGTGTCTCTTATATTTAATTCCGATGTAATTTCTGTGTTTCATCGTTAATGGGAAGGTCCGATGGATACAGTAAACCTGCAGAGATGCATCGGAATGTAAAACTGGTGACGCAGGATAGGCTCAAAAAATAGACAGTAGGAAGACTCAAACTTCCTGTACTGAAGTCGGCATTGTGTCTCTTTTATTTCATTCCGATGCAATATCTGTGATTCATCGTCAATGGGAAGGCCCAATGGATACAGTAAACCTGCAGAGGTGCATCGGAATGTAAAACTGGTGACACAGGAAACGCTCAAAACATAGACAGTATAAAGACTCAGTCTTCCTGTACTTAAGTCGGCATTGTGTCTTATATATTTCATTCCGATGCAATTTCTGTGTTTCATCGGCAATGGGAAAGTCGAAGGGAAACAGTATACCTGCAGAGGTGCATCGGAAAGTAAAACTGGTGACACAGGAAAAGCTCAAAACATAGACAGTAGGAAGACTCAGTCTTCCTGTACTTAAGTCGGCATTGTGTATGTTATATTTAATTCCGATGCAATTTCTGTGTTTCTTCGTCACTGTGAAGGTCCAAGCGATACAGTAAACCTGCAGAGGTGCTTCGGAATGTAAAACTGGTGACACAGGAAACGCTCAAAACATAGAGAGTAGGAAGACTCAATGTTTCTGTACCTAAGTCGACATTGTGTCTCTTATATTTAATTCCGATGCAATTTCTGTGTTTCATCGTCACTATGAAGGTCCAAGGGATACTGTAGACCTGCGTAGGTGCATCGGAATGTAAAACTGGTGACACAGGAAACGATCAAATGATAGACAGTAGGAAGTCTCAGTCCTTCTGTACTTAAGTCGGCATTGTGTCTCTTATATTTAATTCCGATGCAATTTCTGTGTTTCGTCGTCAATGGGAAGGTCCAAGGGATACAGTAACCCTGCAGAGGTGCATCGGAATGTAAAACTGGTGACACAGGAGACGCTCAAAACATAGACAGTAGGAAGACTCAGTCTTCCTGTACTTAAGTCAGCATTGTGTATGTTATATTTAATTCCGATGCAATTTCTGTGTTTCTTCGTCACTGTGAAGGTCCAAGGGATACAGTAAACCTGCAGAGGTGCATCGGAATGTAAAACTGGTGACGCAGGAAACGCTCAAAAAATAGACAGTAGGAAGACAAAATCATCCTGTACTTAAGTCGGCATTGTGTCTCTTATATTTAATTCCGACGCAATTTCTGTGATTCATCGTCAATGGGAAGGTCCGATGGATACAGTAAACCTGCAGAGGTGCATCGGAATGTAAAACTGGTGACACAGGAAACGCTCAAAACATAGACAGTAGTAGGACTCAGTCTTCCTGTACCTAAGTCGGCATTGTGTCTGTTATACTTAATTCCGATGTAATTTCTGTGTTTCATCGTCAATGGGAAGGTGCAAGGGATACAGCAAACTTGCAGAGGTGCATCGGAATGTAAAACTGGTGACACAGGAAAAGCTCAAAACATAGAGAGTAGGAAGACTCAGTGTTTCTGTACCTAAGTCGACATTGTGCCTCTTATATTTGATTCCGATGCTATTTCTGTGTTTCATCGTCACTATGAAGGTCCAAAGGATACTGTAGACCTGCATAGGTGCATCGGAATGTAAAACTGGTGACACAGGAAACATTCAAAACATAGACAGTAGGAAGACTCAGTCCTTCTGTACTTAAGTCGGCATTGTGTCTCTTATATTTAATTCCGATGCAATATCTGTGTGTCGTCGTCAACGGGAAGGTCCAAGGGATACAGTAACCCTGCAGAGGTGCATCGGAATGTAAAACTGGTGACACAGGAGACGCTCAAAATATAGACAGTAGGAAGACTCAGTCTTCCTGTACTTAAGTCGGCATTGTGTATCTTATATTTAATTCCGATGCAATTTCTGTGTTTCTTCGTCACTGTGAAGTTCCAAGGGATACAGAAAACCTGCAGAGGTGCATCGGAATGTAAAACTGGTGACGCAGGAAACGCTCAAAAAATAGACTGTAGGAAGACTCAATCTTCCTGTACTTAAGTCTGTATTGTGTCTCTTATATTTAATTCCGATGCAATTTCTGTGATTCATCGTCAATGGGAAGGCCCAATGGATACAGTAAACCTGCAGAGGTGCATCGGAATGTAAAACTAGTGACGCAGGAAACGTCCAAAATATAGACAGTAGGAAGACTCAATGTTCCAGTACTTAAGTCGGCATTGTGTCTCCTATATTTAATTCCGATGCAATTTCTGTGTTTCATCGTCAATGGGAAAGTCGAAGGGAAACAGTATACCTGCAGAGGTGCATCGGAATGTAAAACTGGTGACACAGGAAACGCTCAAAACATAGACAGTAGTAAGACTCAGTCTTCCTGTACTTATGTCGGCATTGTGTCTGTTATATTTAACTCCGATGTAATTTCTGTGTTTCATTGTCAATGGGAAGGTGCAAGGGATACAGCAAACCTGCAGAGGTGAATCGGAATGTAAAACTGGTGACACAGGAAACGCTCAAAACATAGAAAGTAGGAAGACTCAGTCTTTCTGTACTTAAGTCGACATTGTGTCTCTTATATTTAATTCCGATGCAATTTCTGTGTTTCATCGTCACTATGAAGGTCCAAGGGATACTGTAGACCTGCATAGGTGCATAGGAATGTAAAACTGGTGACACAGGAAACGCTCAAAACATAGACAGTAGGAAGACTCAGTCCTTCTGTACTTAATTCGGCATTGTGTCTCTTATATTTAATTCCGATGCAATTTCTGTGATTCATCGTCAATGGGAAGGTCCGATGAATACAGTAAACCTGCAGAGGTGCATTGGAATGTAAACCTGGTGACGCAGGAAATGTCCAAAGTATAGACAGTAGGATGACTCAATGTTCCTGTACTTAAGTCGGCATTGTGTCTTTTATATTTAATTCCCATGCAATTTCTGTGTCTCATCGTCAATGGGAAAGTCGAAGGGAAACAGTATACCTGCAGAGGTGCATCGGAATGTAAAACTGGTGACACTGGGAACGCTCAAAACGTAGATCGTAAGAAGACTCGGTTTTCTTGTACTTAAGTCGGCGTTGTGTCTCTTATATTTAATTCCGATGTAATTTCTGTGTTTCATCGTTAATGGGAAGGTCCGATGGATACAGTAAACCTGCAGAGATGCATCGGAATGTAAAACTGGTGACGCAGGAAACGCTCAAAAAATAGACAGTAGGAAGACTCAATCTTCCTGTACTGAAGTCGGCATTGTGTCTCTAATATTTAATTCCGATGCAATATCTGTGATTCATCGTCAATGGGAAGGTCAAAGGCATACAGTAAATATGCAGAGGTGCATCGGAATGTAAAACTGGTGACACAGGAAACGCTCAAAACATAGACAGTATAAAGACTCAGTCTTCCTGTACTTAAGTCGGCATTGTGTCTTATATATTTCATTCCGATGCAATTTCTGTGTTTCATCGGCAATGGGAAAGTCGAAGGGAAACAGTATACCTGCAGAGGTGCATCGGAATGTAAAACTGGTGACACAGGAAACGCTCAAAACATAGACAGTAGGAAGACTCAGTCTTCCTGTACTTAAGTCGGCATTGTGTCTCTTATATTTAATTCCGATGCAATTTCTGTGTTTCATCGTCACTTTGAAGGTCCAAGGGATACAGGAAAATCTGCAGAGGTCCATGGGAATGTAAAACTGGTGACACAGGAAACGCTCAAAACATAGGCAGTTGGAAGACTCTGTCTTCCTGTACTTAAGACGTCATTGTGTCTCTTATATTTAATTCCGATGCAATTTCTGTGTTTCATCGCAAATGGGAAGGTCCAAGGGACACAGTAAACCTGCAGAGGTGTATCGGAATGTAAAACTGGTGACACTGAAAACTCTCAAAATGTAGACCGTAACAAGACTCAGTTTTCATGTACTTAAGTCGGCGTTGTGTCTCTTATATTAATTCCGATGTAATTTCTGTGTTTCATCGTCAATGGGATGGTCCGATGGATACAGTAACCCTGCAGAGGTGCATCGGAATGTAAAACTGGTGACACAGGAGACGCTCAAAACATAGACAGTAGGAAGACTCAGTCTTCCTGTACTTAAGTCGGCAAGTGTGTATCTTATATTTAATTCCGATGCAATTTCTGTGTTTCTTCGTCACTGTGAAGGTCCAAGGGATACAGTAAACCTGCAGAGGTGCATCGGAATGTAAAACTGGTGACACCGGAAACGCTCAAAACATAGACAGTAGTAGGACTCAGTCTTCCTGTACTTAAGTCGGCATTGTGTCTGTTACATTTAATTCCGATGCAATTTCTGTGTTTCTTCGTCACTGTGAAGGTCCAAGGGATACAGTAAACCTGCAGAGATGCATCGGAATGGTAAACTGCTGACACACGAAACGTTCAAAACATAGACAGTAGGAAAATTCAGTCCTTCTCTACTAAAGTCGGCATTGTGTCTCTTATATTTAATTCCGATGCAATTTCTGTGTTTCGTCGTCAATGGGAAGGTCCAAGGGATACAGTAACCCTGCAGAGGTGCATCGGAATGTAAAACTGGTGACGCAGGAAACGCTCAAAAAATAGACCGTAGGAAGACTCAATCTTCCTGTACTTAAGTCGGCATTGTGTCTCTTATATTTAATTCCGATGCAATTTCTGTGATTCTTCGTCAATGGGAAGGTCCAATGGATACAGTAAACCTGCAGAGGTGCATCGGAATGTAAAACTGGTGGAGCAGGAAACGTCCAAAGTATAGACAGTATGAAGACTCAATGTTCCTGTACTTAAGTCGGCATTGTGTCTCTTATATTTAATTCAGATGCAATTTCTGTGTTTCATCGTCAATTGGAAGATCCAAGGGATACAGTAAACCTGCAGAGGTGCATCGAAATGTAAAACTCGTGACACAGGAAACGCTCAAATCATACACAGTAGAAAGACTCAGTCTTCCTGTACTTAAGTCGGCATTGTGTCTTTTATATTTAATTCCAATGCAATTTCTGTGTTTCATCGTCAATGGGAAAGTCGAAGGGAAACAGTATACCTGCAGAGGTGCATCGGAATGTAAAACTGGTGACACAGGAAACGCTCAAAACATAGACAGTAGTAAGACTCAGTCTTCCTGTACTTAAGTCGGCATTGTGTCTGTTATGTTTAATTCCGATGTAATTTCTGTTTCATTGTCAATGGGAAGGTGCAAGGGATACAGCAAACCTGCAGAGGTGCATCGGAATGTAAAACTGGTGACACAGGAAACGCTCAAAACATAGAGAGTAGGAAGACTCAGTCTTTCTGTTCTTAAGTCGACTTTGTGTCTCTTATATTTAATTCCGATGAAATTTCTGTGTTTCATCGTCACTATGAAGGTCCAAGGGATACTGTAGACCTGCATAGGGGCATAGGAATGTAAAACTGGTGACACAGGAAACGCTCAAAACATAGACAGTAGGAAGACTCAGTCTTCCTGTACTTAAGTCGGCATTGTGTCTGTTATATTTAATTCCGATGTAATTTCTGTGTTTCATTGTCAATGGGAAGGTGCAAGGGATACAGCAAACCTGCAGAGGTGAATCGGAATGTAAAACTGGTGACACAGGAAACGCTCAAAACATAGAGAGTAGGAAGACTTAGTCTTTCTGTACTTAAGTCGACATTGTGTCTCTTATATTTAATTCCGATGCAATTTCTGTGTTTCATCGCCACTTTGAAGGGCCAAGGGATACAGGAAAACCTGCAGAGGTGCATGGGAATGTAAAACTGGTGACACAGGAAACGCTCAAAAACATAGACAGTTGGAAGACTTTGTCCTCCTGTTCTTAAGACGCCATTGTGTCTCTTATATTTAATTCAGATGCAATTTCTGTGTTTCATCGCCAATGGGAAGGTCCAAGGGACACAGTAAACCTGCAGAGGTGCATCGGAATGTAAAACTTGTGACACTGGAAACGCTCAAAACGTAGACCGTAAGAAAACTCAGTTTTCTTGTACTTAAGTCGGCATTGTGTCTCTTATATTTAATTCCGATGCAATATCTGTGTTTCATCGTTAATGGGAAGGTCAAAGGGATACAGTAAACATGCAGATGTGCATCGGAATGTAAAACTGGTGACACAGGAAACGCTCAAAACATAGACAGTAGGAAGACTCAGTCTTCCTGTACTTAAGTCGGCAGTGTGACTCTTATATTTAATTCCGATGCAATTTCTGTGTTTCTTCGTCACTGTGAAGGTCCAAGGGATACAGTAAACCTGCAGAGGTGCATCGGAATGTAAAACTGGTGACGCAGGAAACGCTCAAAAAATAGACTGTAGGAAGACTCAATCTTCCTGTACTTAAGTCGGCATTGTGTCTCTTATATTTAATTCCGATGCAATTTCTGTGATTCTTCGTCAATGGGAAGGTCCAATGGATACAGTAAACCTGCAGAGGTGCATCGGAATGTAAAACTGGTGACGCAGGAAACGTCCAAAGTATAGACAGTAGGAAGACTCAATGTTCCTGTACTTAAGTCGGCATTGTGTCTCTTATATTTAATTCAGATGCAATTTCTGTGTTTCATCGTCAATTGGAAGATCCAAGGGATACAGTAAACCTGCAGAGGTGCATCGAAATGTAAAACTGGTGACACAGGAAACGCTCAAATCATACACAGTAGAAAGGCTCAGTCTTCCTGTACTTAAGTCGGCATTGTGTCTGTTATGTTTAATTCCGATGTAATTTCTGTGTTTCATTGTCAATGGGAAGGTGCAAGGGATACAGCAAACCTGCAGAGGTGCATCGGAATGTAAAACTGGTGACACAGGAAACGGTCAAAATATAGAGAGTAGGAAGACTCAATCTTCCTGTACTGAAGTCGGCATTGTGTCTCTTATATTTAATTCCGATGCAATATCTGTGATTCATCGTCAATGGGAAGGTCAAAGGCATACAGTAAATATGCAGAGGTGCATCGGAATGTAAAACTGGTGACACAGGAAACGCTCAAAACATAGACAGTATAAAGACTCAGTCTTCCTGTACTTAAGTCGGCATTGTGTCTTATATATTTCATTCCGATGCAATTTCTGTGTTTCATCGGCAATGGGAAAGTCGAAGGGAAACAGTATACCTGCAGAGGTGCATCGGAATGTAAAACTGGTGACACAGGAAACGCTCAAAACATAGACGGTAGTACGACTCAGTCTTCCTGTACTTAAGTCGGCATTGTGTCTCTTATATTTAATACCGATGCAATTTCTGTGTTTCATCGTCACTTTGAAGGTCCAAGGGATACAGGAAAACCTGCAGAGGTCCATGGGAATGTAAAACTGGTGGCACAGGAAACGCTCAAAACATAGGCAGTTGGAAGACTCTGTCTTCCTGTACTTAAGACGTCATTGTGTCTCTTATATTTAATTCCGATGCAATTTCTGTGTTTCATCGCAAATGGGAAGGTCCAAGGGACACAGTAAACCTGCAGAGGTGCATCGGAATGTAAAACTGGTGACAATGAAAACTCTCAAAATGTAGACCGTAACAAGACTCAGTTTTCATGTACTTAAGTCGGCGTTGTGTCTCTTATATTTAATTCCGATGTAATTTCTGTGTTTCATCGTCAATGGGATGGTCCGATGGATACAGTAACCCTGCAGAGGTGCATCGGAATGTAAAACTGGTGACACAGGAGACGCTCAAAACATAGACAGTAGGAAGACTCAGTCTTCCTGCACTTAAGTCGGCAAGTGTGTATCTTATATTTAATTCCGATGCAATTTCTGTGTTTCTTCGTCACTGTGAAGGTCCAAGGGATACAGTAAACCTGCAGAGGTGCATCGGAATATAAAACTGGTGACACCGGAAACGCTCAAAACATAGACAGTAGTAGGACTCAGTCTTCCTGTACTTAAGTCGGCATTGTGTCTGTTATATTTAATTCCGATGCAATTTCTGTGTTTCTTCGTCACTGTGAAGGTCCAAGGGATACAGTAAACCTGCAGAGATGCATCGGAATGTAAAACTGGTGACTCAGGAAACGTTCAAAACATAGACAGTAGGAAAACTCAGTCCTTCTCTACTAAAGTCGGCATTGTGTCTCTTATATTTAATTCCAATGCAATTTCTGTGTTTCGTCGTCAATGGGAAGGTCCAAGGGATACAGTAACCCTGCAGAGGTGCATCGGAATGTAAAACTGGTGACGCAGGAAACGCTCAAAAAATAGACCGTAGGAAGACTCAATCTTCCTGTACTTAAGTCGGCATTGTGTCTCTTATATTTAATTCCGATGCAATTTCTGTGATTCTTCGTCAATGGGAAGGTCCAATGGATACAGTAAACCTGCAGAGGTGCATCGGAATGTAAAACTGGTGGCGCAGGAAACGTCCAAAGTATAGACAGTATGAAGACTCAATGTTCCTGTACTTAAGTCGGCATTGTGTCTCTTATATTTAATTCAGATGCAATTTCTGTGTTTCATCGTCAATTGGAAGATCCAAGGGATACAGTAAACCTGCAGAGGTGCATCGAAATGTAAAACTGGTGACACAGGAAAGGCTCAAATCATACACAGTAGAAAGACTCAGTCTTCCTGTACTTAAGTCAGCATTGTGTCTTTTATATTTAATTCCAATGCAATTTCTGTGTTTCATTGTCAATGGGAAAGTCGAAGGGAAACAGTATACCTGCAGAGGTGCATCGGAATGTAAAACTGGTGACACAGGAAACGCTCAAAACATAGAGAGTAGGAAGACTCAGTCTTTCTGTACTTAAGTAGACATTGTGTCTCTTATATTTAATTCCGATGCAATTTCTGTGTTTCATCGTCACTATGAAGGTCCAAGGGATACTGTAGACCTGCGTAGGGGCATAGGAATGTATAACTGGTGACACAGGAAACGCTCAAAACATAGACAGTAGGAAGACTCAGTCCTTCTGTACTTAAGTCGGCATTGTGTCTCTTATATTTAATTCCGATGCAATTTCTGTGTTTCATCGTCAATGGGAAAGTCGAAGGGAAACAGTATACCTGCAGAGGTGCATCGGAATGTATAACTGGTGACACAGGAAACGCTCAAAACATAGACAGTAGGAAGACTCAGTCCTTCTGTACTTAAGCCGTCATTGTGTCTCTTATATTTAATTCCGATGCCATTTCTGTGATTCATAGTCAATGGGAAGGTCAAAGGGATACAGTAAACATGCAGATGTGCATCGGAATGTAAAACTGGTGACACAGGAAACGCTCAAAACATAGACAGAAGGAAGACTCAGTCTTCCTGTACTTAAGTCGGCATTGTGATTCTTATATTTAATTCCGATGCAATTTCTGTGTTTCTTCGTCACTGTGAAGGTCCAAGGGATACTGTAAACCTGCAGAGGTGCATCGGAATGTAAAACTGGTGACGCAGGAAACGCTCAAAAAATAGACTGTAGGAAGACTCAATCTTCCTGTACTTAAGTCGGCATTGTGTCTCTTATATTTAATTCCGATGCAATTTCTGTGATTCTTCGTCAATGGGAAGGTCCAATGGATACAGTAAACCTGCAGAGGTGCATCGGAATGTAAAACTGGTGACGCAGGAAAGGTCCAAAGTATAGACAGTAGGAAGACTCAATGTTCCTGTACTTAAGTCGGCATTGTGTCTCTTATATTTAATTCAGATGCAATTTCTGTGTTTCATCGTCAATTGGAAGATCCAAGGGATACAGTAAACCTGCAGAGGTGCATCGAAATGTAAAACTGGTGACACAGGAAACGCTCAAATTATACACAGTAGAAAGGCTCAGTCTTCCTGTACTTAAGTCGGCATTGTGTCTGTTATGTTTAATTCCGATGTAATTTCTGTGTTTCATTGTCAATGGGAAGGTGCAAGGGATACAGAAAACCTGCAGAGGTGCATCGGAATGTAAAACTGGTGACACAGGAAACGCTCAAAACATAGAGAGTAGGAAGTCTCAGTCTTTCTGTACTTAAGTCGACATTGTGTCTCTTATATTTAATTCCGATGCAATTTCTGTGTTTCATCGTCACTATGAAGGTCCAAGGGATACTGTAGACCTGCATAGGGGCATAGGAATGTAAAACTGGTGACACAGGAAACGCTCAAAACATAGACAGTAGAAAGAATCAGTCTTCCAATACTTAAGTCGGCATTGAGTCTTTTATATTTAATTCCGATGCAATTTCTGTGTTTCATCGTCAATGGGAAAGTCGAAGGGCAACAGTATACCTGCAGAGGTGCATCGGAATGTAAAACTGGTGACACAAGAATCGCTCAAAACATAGACAGTAGGAAGACTCAGTCTTCCTGTACTTATGTCGGCATTGTGTCTCTTATATTTAATTCCGAAGCAATTTCTGTGTTTCATCGCCACTTTGAAGGTCGAAGGGATACAGGAAAACCTGCAGAGGTGTATGGGAATGTAAAACTGGTGACACAGGAAACGCTCAAGGCATAGACAGTTGGAAGACTTGGTCTTTCTGTACTTACAACGTCATTGTGTCTCTTATATTTAATTCCAATGCAATTTCTGTGTTTCATCGCCAATGGGACGGTCCAAGGGACACAGTAAACCTGTAGAGGTGCATCGGAATGTAAAACTGGTGACACTGGAAACGCTCAAAACGTAGACCGTAAGATGACTCAGTTTTCTTGTCCTTAAGTCGGCGTTGTGTCGCTTATATTTAATTCCAATATAATTTCTGTGTTTCATTGTCAATGGGAAGGTGCAAGGGATACAGCAAACCTGCAGAGGTGCATCGGAATGTAAAACTGGTGACACAGGAAACGCTCAAAACATAGACAGTAATAAGACTCAGTCTTCCTGTACTTAAGTCGGCGTTGTGTCTCTTATATTTAATTCCGATGCAATTTCTGTGTTTCATCGTCAATGGAAAGGTCCAATGGATACAGTAAACCTGCAGAGGTGCATCGGAATGTAAAACTGGTGACACAGGAAGCGTTCAAATCATATACAATAGAAAGACGCACTCTTCCTGTACTTAAGTCGACATTGTGTCTCTTATATTTCATTCCGATGCAATTTCTGTGTTTCATCGTCGCTGTGAAGGTCCAATGGATACAGTAAACCTGCAGAGGTGCATCGGAATGTAAAACTGGTGACACAGGAAACGCTCAAAACATAGACGGTAGAAAGTCTCAGTCTTCCTGTACTTAAGTCGGCATTGTGTCTTTTATATTTAATTCCGATGCAATTTCTGTGTTTCATCGTCAATGGGAAAGTCGAAGGGAAACAGCATACCTGCAGATGTGCATCGGAATGTAAAACTGGTGACACAGGAAACGCTGAAAACATAGACAGTATGAACGCTCAGTCTTCCTGTACTTAAGTCGGTATTGTGTCTCTTATATTTAATTCCGATGCAATTTCTGTGCTTCATCGTCACTTTGTAGGTCCAACGGATACAGGAAGACCTGCAGAGGTGCATGGGAATGTAAAACTGGTGACACAGGAAACGCTCAAAACATAGACAGTAGGAAGACTCAGTCTTCCTGTACTTAAGTCTGCATTGTGTCTCTTATATTTAATTCCGATGCAATTTCTGTGTTTCATCGTCACTTTGAAGGTCCAAGGGATACAGGAAAACCTGCAGAGGTGCATGGGAATGTAAAACTGGTGACACAGGAAACTCTCAAACCGCAGACCGTAAGAAGACTCAGTTTTCATGTACTTAAGTCTGCGTTGTGTCTCTTATATTTAATTATGATGTAATTTCTGTGTTTCATCGTCAATGGGATGGTCCGATGGATACAGTAAACCTGCAGAGGTGCATCGGAATGTAAAACTAGTGACGCAGGAAACGCTCAAAAAATAGACAGTAGGAAGACTCAATCTTCCTGTACTTAAGTCGGCATTGTGTCTCTTATATTTAATTCCAACGCAATTTCTGTGATTCATCGTTAATGGGAAGGTCCGATGGATACAGTAAACCTGCAGAGGTGCATCGGAATGTAAAACTGGTGACACAGGAAACGCTCTAAACATAGATAGTAGTAAGACTCAGTCTTCCTGTACTTAAGTTGGCATTGTGTCTGTTATATTTAATTCCGATGTAATTTCTGTGTTTCATTGTCAATGGGATGGTGCAAGGGATACAGCAAACCTGCAGAGGTGCATTAGAATGTAAAACTGGTGACACAGGAAACGCTCAAAACATAGAGAGTAGGAAGACTCAGTCTTTCTGTACTTAAGTGGACATTGTGTCTCTTATTTTTAATTCCGATGCAATTTCTGTGTTTCATCGTCACTATGAAGGTCCAAGGGATACTGTAGACCTACATAGGTGCATCGGAATGTAAAACTGGTGACACAGGAAACGCTCAAAACATAGACGGTAGGGAGACTCAGTCCTTCTGTACTTAAGTCGGCATTGTGTCTCTTATATTTAATTCCGATGCAATTTCTGTGTTTCGTCGTCAATGGGAAGGTCCAAGGGATACAGTAACCCTGCAGACGTGCATCGGAATGTAAAACTGGTGACACAGGAGACGCTCAAAACATAGACAGTAGGAAGACTCAGTCTTCCTGTACTTAAGTCGGCATTGTGACTCTTATATTTAATTCCGATGCAATTTCTGTGTTTCTTCGTCACTGTGAAGGTCCAAGGGATACAGTAAACCTGCAGAGCTGCATCGGAATGTAAAACTGGTGACGCAGGAAACGCTCAAAGAATAGACTGTAGGAAGACTCAATCTTCCTGTACTTAAGTCGGCATTGTGTCTCTTATATTTAATTCAGATGCAATCTCTGCGATTCATCGTCAAAGGGAAGGTCCAATGGATACAGTAAACTGGCAGAGGTGCATCGGAATGTAAAACTGGTGACGCAGGAAATGTCCAAAGTATAGACAGTAGGATGACTCAATGTTCCTGTACATAAGTCGGCACTGTGTCTCTTATATTTAATTCCGATGCAATTTCTGTGTTTCATCGTCAATGGGAAGATCCAAGGGATACAGATAACCTGCAGAGGTGCATCGGAATGTAAAACTGGTGACACAGGAAACGCTCAAATGATAGACAGTAGAAAGACTCAGTCTTTCAGTACTTAAGTCGGCATTGTGTCTTTTATATTTAATTCCGATGCAATTTCTGTGTTTCATCGTCAATGGGAAAGTCGAAGGGAAACAGTATACTTGCAGCGGTGCATCGGAATGTAAAACTGGTGACACAGGAAACGCTCAAACATAGACAGTAGGAAGGCTCAGTCTTCCCGTACTTAAGTCGGCATTGTGTCTCTTATACTTAATTCCGAAGCAATGTCTGTGTTTCATCGCCACTTTGAAGGTCCAACTGATAGAGGAAGACCTGCAGAGGTGCATGGGAATGTAAAATTGGTGACACAGGAAACGCTCAAAACATAGACAGAAGGAAGACTCAGTCTTCCTGTACTTAAGTCGGCATTGTGTCTCTTGTATTTAATTCCGATGCAATTTCTGTGTTTCACCGTCAATGGGAAAGTCGAAGGGAAACAGCATACCTGGAGAGGTGCATCGGAATGTAAAACTGGTGACACAGGAAACGCTCAAACATAGACAGTAGGAAGGCTCAGTCTTCCCGTACTTAAGTCGGCATTGTGTCTCTTATATTTAATTCCGATGCAATTTCTGTGTTTCATCGTCACCTTGTAGGTCCAACTGATAGAGGAAGACCTGCAGAGGTGCATGGGAATGTAAAACTGGTGACACAGGAAACGCTCAAAACATAGACAGTTGGAAGACATTGTCTTCCTGCACTTAAGACGTCATTGTGTCTCTTATATTTAATTCCGATGCGATTTCTGTGATTCATCGCCAATGGGAAGGTCCATGGGACACAGTAAACCTGCAGAGGTGCATCGGTATGTAAAACTGGTGACACTGGAAACGCTCAAACCGTAGACCGTAAGAAGACTCAGTTTTCTTGTACTTAAGTCGGCATTGTGTCTGTTATATTTAATTCCGATGCAATTTCTGTGATTCATCGTCAATGGGAAGTTCAAAGGGATACAGTAAACCTGCAGAGGTGCAACGGAATATAAAACTGGAGACACAGGAAACGCTCAAACATAGACAGTAGGAAGACTCAGTATTCCTCTACTTAAGACGTCATTGTGTCTCTTATATTTAATTGCGGTGCAATTTTTGTGTTTCATCGCCAATGGGAAGGTCCAAGGGACACAGTAAACCTGCAGAGGTGCATCGGAATGTCACACTGGTGACACTGGAAACGCTCAAAACATAGACCGTAAAAAGACTCAGTTTTCTTGTACTTAAGTCGGCGTTGTATCTCTTATATTTAATTCCGGTGTAATTTCTGTGTTTCATCGCCAATGGGAAGATCCAAGGGATACAGTAAACCTGCAGAGGTGCATCGGAATGTAAAACTGGTGACACAGGAAACGCTCAAAACATAGACAGTAGGAAGACTCAGTACTTAAGTCGTCATTGTGTCTCTTATATTTAATTCCGATGCAATTTCTGTGTTTCGTCGTCAATGGGAAGGTCCAAGGGATACAGTAACCCTGCAGAGGTGCATCGGAATGTAAAACTGGTGACACAGGAGACGCTCAAAAAATAGACTGTAGGAAGACTCAATCATCCTGAACTTAAGTCGGCATTGTGTCTCTTATATTTAATTCCGACGCAATTTCTGTGATTCATCGTCAATGGGAAGGTCCAATGGATACAGTAAAGCGTCACAGGTGCATCGGAATGTAAAACTGGTGACGCAGGAAACGTCCAAAATATAGACAGTAGGAAGACTCAATGTTCCTGTACTTAAGTCGGCATTGTGTCTCTTATATTTAATTCCGATGCAATTTCTGTGTTTCATCGTCAATGGGAAGATCCAAGGGATACAGTAAACCTGCAGAGGTGCATCGGAATGTAAAACTGGTGACACTGGAAACGCTCAAAACATTGACAGTAGAAAGACTCAGTCTTCCTGTACTTATGTCGGCATTGTGCCTTTTACATTTAATTCCGATGCAATTTCTGTGTTTCATCGTCAATGGGAAAGTCGAAGGGAAACAGTATACCAGCAGACGTGCATCGGAATGTAAAACTGGTGACACAGGAAACGCTCAAAACATAGACAGTAGGAAGACTCAGCATTCCTGTTCTTATGTCGGCATTGTGTCTCTTATATTTAATTCCGAAGCAATTTCTGTGTTTCATCGCCATTTTGAAGGTCCAAGGGACACAGGAAAACCTGCAGAGGTGCATGGGAATGTAAAACTGGGGACACAGGAAACGCTCAAAACATAGACAGTTGGAAGACTTCGTCTTCCTGTACTTAAGACGTCATTGTGTCTCATATTTAATTCCGATGCAATTTCTGTGTTTCATCCTCAATGGGAAGGTCCAAGGGACAGAGTAAACGTGCAGAGGTGCGTCGGAATGTAAAACTGGTGCCACTGGAAACGCTCAAAACGTAGACCCTAAGAAGACTCAGTTTTCTTGTACTTAAGTCGGCGTTGTGTCTCTTATATTTAATTCCGATGTAATATCTGTGTTTCATCGTCAATGGGAAGGTCCGATGGATACAGTAAACCTGCAGAGGTGCATCGGAATATAAAACTGGTGACGCAGGAACGGTCAAAAAATAGACAGTAGGAAGACTCAATCTTCCTGTACTGAAATCGGCATTGCGTCTCTTATATTTAATTCTGATGCAATTTCTGTGATTCATCGTCAATGGGAAGGTCAAAGGGATACAGTTAACCTGCAGAGGTGCAACGGAATATAAAACTGGAGACACAGGAAACGCTCAAACATAGACAGTAGGAAGACTCAGTCTTCCTCTACTTAAGACGTCATTGTGTCTCTTATATTTAATTGCGGTGCAATTTCTGTGTTTCATCGCCAATGGGAAGGTCCAAGGGACACAGTAAACCTGCAGAGGTGCATCGGAAAGTAACACTGGTGACACTGGAAACGCTCAAAACATAGACCGTAAAAAGACTCAGTTTTCTTTTACTTAAGTCGGCGTTGTATCTCTTATATTTAATTCCGGTGTAATTTCTGTGTTTCATCGCCAATGGGAAGATCCAAGGGATACAGTAAACCTGCAGAGGTGCATCGGAATGTAAAACTGGTGACACAGGAAACGCTCAAAACATAGACAGTAGGAAGACTCAGTACTTAAGTCGTCATTGTGTCTCTTATATTTAATTCCGATGCAATTTCTGTGTTTCGTCGTCAATGGGAAGGTCCAAGGGATACAGTAACCCTGCAGAGGTGCATCGGAATGTAAAACTGGTGACACAGGAAACGCTCAATACATAGACAGTAGAAAGACTCAGTCTTCGCGTACTTATGTCGGCATTGTGTCTTTTATATTTCATTCCGATGCAATTTCTGTATTTCATCGGCAATGGGAAAGTCGAAGGGAAACAGTATACCTGCAGAGGTGCATCGGAATGTAAAACTGGTGACACAGGAAACGCTCAAAACATAGACAGTAGGAAGACTCAGTCTTCCTGTACTTAAGTCGGCATTGTGTCTCTTATATTTAATTCCGATGCAATTTCTGTGTCTCATGGTCACTTTGAAAGTCCAAGGGATACAGGAAAACCTGCAGAGGTGCATGGGAATGTAAAAATGGTGACACAGGAAACGCTCAAAACATAGGCAGTTGGAAGACTCTGTCTTCCTGTACTTATGACGTCAATGTGTCTCTTATATTTAATTCCGATGCAATTTCTGTGTTTCATCGCAAATGGGAAGGTCCAAGGGACACAGTAAACCTGCAGAGGTGCATCGGAATGTAAAACTGGTGACACTGGAAACTCTCAAAACGTAGACCGTAAGAAGACTCAGGTTTTTATGTACTTAAGTGGGCGTTGTGTCTCTTATATTTAATTCCGATGTAATTTCTGTGTCTCATCGTCAATGGGATGGTCCGATGGATGCAGTAAACCTGCAGAGGTGCATCGGAATGTAAATCTGGTGACGCAGGAAACGCTCAAAACATAGACAGTAGGAAGACTCAATCTTCCTGTACTTAAGTCGGCATTGTGTCTCTTATATTTAATTCCGACGCAATTTCTGTGATTCATCGTCAATGGGAAGGTCCGATGTATACAGTAAACCTGCAGAGGTGCATCGGAATGTAGAACTGGTGACACAGGAAACGCTCAAAACATAGACAGTAGGAAGACTCAGTCTTCCTGTACTTAAGTCGGCATTGTGTCTCTTATATTTAATTCCCATGTAATTTCTGTGTTTCATTGTCGATGGGAAGGTGCAAGGGATACATCAAACCTGCAGAGGTGCATCGGAATGTAAAACTGGTGACACAGGAAACGCTCAAAACATAGAGAGTAGGAAGACTCAGTCTTTCTGTACTTAAGTCGACATAGTGTCTCTTATATTTAATTCCGATGCAATTTCTGTGTTTCGTCGTCAATGGGAAGGTCCAAGGGATACAGTAACCCTGCAGAGGTGCATCGGAATACAAAACTGGTGACGCAGGAAACGCTCAAAAAATAGACTGTAGGAAGACTCAATCTTCCTGTACTTAAGTCGGCATTGTGTCTCTTATATTCAATTCCCATGCAATTTCTGTGATTCATCGTCAATGGGAAGGTCCAATGAATACAGTAAACCTGCCGAGGTGCATCGGAATGTAAAACTGGTGACGCAGGAAACGTCCAAAGTATAGACAGTAGGAACACTCAATGTTCCTGTACTTAAGTCGGCATTTTGTCTCTTATATTTAATTCCGATGCAATTTCTGTGTTTCATCGTCAATGGGAAGATCCAAGGGATACAGTAAACCAGCAGAGGTGCATCGGAATGTAAAACTGGTTACACAGGAAACGCTCAAAACATAGACAGTAGAAAGACTCAGTCTTCCTGTACTTAAGTCGGCATTGTGTCTTTTATATTTAATTCCGATGCAATTTCTGTGTTTCATCGCCATCGGAAAGTCGAAGGGAAACAGTATACCTGCAGAGGTGCATCGGAATGTAAAACTGGTGACACAGGAAACGCTCAAAACATAGACAGTAGGAAGACTCAGTCTTCCTGTACTTAAGTCGGCATTGTGTCTCTTATATTTAATTCCGATGCAATTTATGTGTTTCATCGTCACTTTGAAGGTCCAAGGGATACAGGAAACCCTGCAGAGGTGCATGGGAATGTAAAACTGGTGACACAGGAAACGCTCGAAACATAGGCAGTTTGGAAGACTCTGTCTTCCTGTACTTAAGACGTCATTGTGTCTCTTATATTTAATTCCGATGCAATTTCTGTGTTTCATCGCAAATGGGAAGGTCCAAGGGAGACAGTAAACCTGCAGAGGTGCATCGGAATGTAAAACTGGTGACACTGGAAACTCTCAAAACGTAGACCGTAAGAAGACTCAGATTTCATGTACTTAAGTCGGCGTTGTGTCTCTTATATTTAATTCCGATGTAATTTCTGTGTTTCATAGTCAATGGGATGGTCCGATGGATACAGTAAACCTGCAGAGGTGCATCGGAATGTAAAACTTGTGACGCAAGAAACGCTCAAAAAATGGACTGTAGGAAGACTCAATCTTCCTGTACTTAAGTCGGCATTGTGTCTCTTATATTTAATTCCGACGCAATTTCTGTGATTCATCGGCAATGGGAAGGTCCGATAGATACAGTAAACCTGCAGAGGTGCAACGGAATGTAAAACTGGTGACACAGGAAACGCTAAAACATAGACAGTAGTAAGACTCAGTCTTCCTGTACTTAAGTCGGCATTGTGTCAGTTATATTTAATTCCGATGTAATTTCTGTGTTTCATTGTCAACGGGAAGATGCAAGGGATACAGCAAACCTGCAGAGGTACATCGAAATGTCAAACTGGTGACACAGGAAACGCTCAAAGCATAGACAGTAGGAAGACTCAGTCTTCCTGTACTTAAGTCGGCACTGTGCCTCTTATATTTAATTCCGATGCAATTTCTGTGTTTCATTGTCAATTTGAAGGTCATGGGAATGTAAAAGTGGTGACACAGGAAACGCTCAAAACATAGACAGTTGATAGAATCTGTCTTCCTGTACTTAAGACGTCATTGTGTCTCTTATACTTAATTCCGATGCATTTTCTGTGTTTCATCGTCAATTGGAAGATCCAAGGGATACAGTAAACCTGCAGAGGTGCATCGAAATGTAAAACTGGTGACACAGGAAACGCTCAAATTATACACAGTAGAAAGGCTCAGTCTTCCTGTACTTAAGTCGGCATTGTGTCTGTTATGTTTAATTCCGATGTAATTTCTGTGTTTCATTGTCAATGGGAAGGTGCAAGGGATACAGAAAACCTGCAGACGTGCATCGGAATGTAAAACTGGTGACACAGGAAACGCTCAAAACATAGAGAGTAGGAAGTCTCAGTCTTTCTGTACTTAAGTCGACATTGTGTCTCTTATATTTAATTCCGATGCAATTTCTGTGTTTCATCGTCACTATGAAGGTCCAAGGGATACTGTAGACCTGCATAGGGGCATAGGAATGTAAAACTGGTGACACAGGAAACGCTCAAAACATAGACAGTAGAAAGAATCAGTCTTCCAATACTTAAGTCGGCATTGAGTCTTTTATATTTAATTCCGATGCAATTTCTGTGTTTCATCGTCAATGGGAAAGTCGAAGGGCAACAGTATACCTGCAGAGGTGCATCGGAATGTAAAACTGGTGACACAAGAATCGCTCAAAACATAGACAGTAGGAAGACTCAGTCTTCCTGTACTTATGTCGGCATTGTGTCTCTTATATTTAATTCCGAAGCAATTTCTGTGTTTCATCGCCACTTTGAAGGTCGAAGGGATACAGGAAAACCTGCAGAGGTGTATGGGAATGTAAAACTGGTGACACAGGAAACGCTCAAGGCATAGACAGTTGGAAGACTTGGTCTTTCTGTACTTACAACGTCATTGTGTCTCTTATATTTAATTCCAATGCAATTTCTGTGTTTCATCGCCAATGGGACGGTCCAAGGGACACAGTAAACCTGTAGAGGTGCATCGGAATGTAAAACTGGTGACACTGGAAACGCTCAAAACGTAGACCGTAAGATGACTCAGTTTTCTTGTCCTTAAGTCGGCGTTGTGTCGCTTATATTTAATTCCAATATAATTTCTGTGTTTCATTGTCAATGGGAAGGTGCAAGGGATACAGCAAACCTGCAGAGGTGCATCGGAATGTAAAACTGGTGACACAGGAAACGCTCAAAACATAGACAGTAATAAGACTCAGTCTTCCTGTACTTAAGTCGGCGTTGTGTCTCTTGTATTTAATTCCGATGCAATTTCTGTGTTTCATCGTCAATGGAAAGGTCCAATGGATACAGTAAACCTGCAGAGGTGCATCGGAATGTAAAACTGGTGACACAGGAAGCGTTCAAATCATATACAATAGAAAGACGCACTCTTCCTGTACTTAAGTCGACATTGTGTCTCTTATATTTCATTCCGATGCAATTTCTGTGTTTCATCGTCGCTGTGAAGGTCCAATGGATACAGTAAACCTGCAGAGGTGCATCGGAATGTAAAACTGGTGACACAGGAAACGCTCAAAACATAGACGGTAGAAAGACTCAGTCTTCCTGTACTTAAGTCGGCATTGTGTCTTTTATATTTAATTCCGATGCAATTTCTGTGTTTCATCGTCAATGGGAAAGTCGAAGGGAAACAGCATACCTGCAGATGTGCATCGGAATGTAAAACTGGTGACACAGGAAACGCTGAAAACATAGACAGTATGAAGGCTCAGTCTTCCTGTACTTAAGTCGGTATTGTGTCTCTTATATTTAATTCCGATGCAATTTCTGTGCTTCATCGTCACTTTGTAGGTCCAACGGATACAGGAAGACCTGCAGAGGTGCATGGGAATGTAAAACTGGTGACACAGGAAACGCTCAAAACATAGACAGTAGGAAGACTCAGTCTTCCTGTACTTAAGTCTGCATTGTGTCTCTTATATTTAATTCCGATGCAATTTCTGTGTTTCATCGTCACTTTGAAGGTCCAAGGGATACAGGAAAACCTGCAGAGGTGCATGGGAATGTAAAACTGGTGACACAGGAAACTCTCAAACCGCAGACCGTAAGAAGACTCAGTTTTCATGTACTTAAGTCTGCGTTGTGTCTCTTATATTTAATTATGATGTAATTTCTGTGTTTCATCGTCAATGGGATGGTCCGATGGATACAGTAAACCTGCAGAGGTGCATCGGAATGTAAAACTAGTGACGCAGGAAACGCTCAAAAAATAGACAGTAGGAAGACTCAATCTTCCTGTACTTAAGTCGGCATTGTGTCTCTTATATTTAATTCCAACGCAATTTCTGTGATTCATCGTCAATGGGAAGGTCCGATGGATACAGTAAACCTGCAGAGGTGCATCGGAATGTAAAACTGGTGACACAGGAAACGCTCTAAACATAGATAGTAGTAAGACTCAGTCTTCCTGTACTTAAGTCGGCATTTTGTCTCTTATATTTAATTCCGATGCAATTTCTGTGTTTCATCGTCAATGGGAAGATCCAAGGGATACAGTAAACCAGCAGAGGTGCATCGGAATGTAAAACTGGTTACACAGGAAACGCTCAAAACATAGACAGTAGAAAGACTCAGTCTTCCTGTACTTAAGTCGGCATTGTGTCTTTTATATTTAATTCCGATGCAATTTCTGTGTTTCATCGTCATCGGAAAGTCGAAGGGAAACAGTATTTCTGCAGAGGTGCATCGGAATGTAAAACTGGTGACACAGGAAACGCTCAAAACATAGACAGTAGGAAGACTCAGTCTTCCTGTACTTAAGTCGGCATTGTGTCTCTTATATTTAATTCCGATGCAATTTATGTGTTTCATCGTCACTTTGAAGGTCCAAGGGATACAGGAAACCCTGCAGAGGTGCATGGGAATGTAAAACTGGTGACACAGGAAACGCTCGAAACATAGGCAGTTTGGAAGACTCTGTCTTCCTGTACTTAAGACGTCATTGTGTCTCTTATATTTAATTCCGATGCAATTTCTGTGTTTCATCGCAAATGGGAAGGTCCAAGGGAGACAGTAAACCTGCAGAGGTGCATCGGAATGTAAAACTGGTGACACTGGAAACTCTCAAAACGTAGACCGTAAGAAGACTCAGATTTCATGTACTTAAGTCGGCGTTGTGTCTCTTATATTTAATTCCGATGTAATTTCTGTGTTTCATAGTCAATGGGATGGTCCGATGGATACAGTAAACCTGCAGAGGTGCATCGGAATGTAAAACTTGTGACGCAAGAAACGCTCAAAAAATGGACTGTAGGAAGACTCAATCTTCCTGTACTTAAGTCGGCATTGTGTCTCTTACATTTAATTCCGACGCAATTTCTGTGATTCATCGGCAATGGGAAGGTCCGATAGATACAGTAAACCTGCAGAGGTGCAACGGAATGTAAAACTGGTGACACAGGAAACGCTCAAAACATAGACAGTAGTAAGACTCAGTCTTCCTGTACTTAAGTCGGCATTGTGTCAGTTATATTTAATTCCGATGTAATTTCTGTGTTTCATTGTCAACGGGAAGGTGCAAGGGATACAGCAAACCTGCAGAGGTACATCGAAATGTCAAACTGGTGACACAGGAAACGCTCAAAGCATAGACAGTAGGAAGACCCAGTCTTCCTGTACTTAAGTCGGCACTGTGCCTCTTATATTTAATTCCGATGCAATTTCTGTGTTTCATTGTCAATTTGAAGGTCCAAGGGATACAGGAAAACCTGCAGAGGTGCATGGGAATGTAAAAGTGGTGACACAGGAAACGCTCAAAACATAGACAGTTGATAGAATCTGTCTTCCTGTACTTAAGACGTCATTGTGTCTCTTATACTTAATTCCGATGCATTTTCTGTGTTTCATCGTCAATTGGAAGATCCAAGGGATACAGTAAACCTGCAGAGGTGCATCGAAATGTAAAACTGGTGACACAGGAAACGCTCAAATTATACACAGTAGAAAGGCTCAGTCTTCCTGTACTTAAGTCGGCATTGTGTCTGTTATGTTTAATTCCGATGTAATTTCTGTGTTTCATTGTCAATGGGAAGGTGCAAGGGATACAGAAAACCTGCAGAGGTGCATCGGAATGTAAAACTGGTGACACAGGAAACGCTCAAAACATAGAGAGTAGGAAGTCTCAGTCTTTCTGTACTTAAGTCGACATTGTGTCTCTTATATTTAATTCCGATGCAATTTCTGTGTTTCATCGTCACTATGAAGGTCCAAGGGATACTGTAGACCTGCATAGGGGCATAGGAATGTAAAACTGGTGACACAGGAAACGCTCAAAACATAGACAGTAGAAAGAATCAGTCTTCCAATACTTAAGTCGGCATTGAGTCTTTTATATTTAATTCCGATGCAATTTCTGTGTTTCATCGTCAATGGGAAAGTCGAAGGGCAACAGTATACCTGCAGAGGTGCATCGGAATGTAAAACTGGTGACACAAGAATCGCTCAAAACATAGACAGTAGGAAGACTCAGTCTTCCTGTACTTATGTCGGCATTGTGTCTCTTATATTTAATTCCGAAGCAATTTCTGTGTTTCATCGCCACTTTGAAGGTCGAAGGGATACAGGAAAACCTGCAGAGGTGTATGGGAATGTAAAACTGGTGACACAGGAAACGCTCAAGGCATAGACAGTTGGAAGACTTGGTCTTTCTGTACTTACAACGTCATTGTGTCTCTTATATTTAATTCCAATGCAATTTCTGTGTTTCATCGCCAATGGGACGGTCCAAGGGACACAGTAAACCTGTAGAGGTGCATCGGAATGTAAAACTGGTGACACTGGAAACGCTCAAAACGTAGACCGTAAGATGACTCAGTTTTCTTGTCCTTAAGTCGGCGTTGTGTCGCTTATATTTAATTCCAATATAATTTCTGTGTTTCATTGTCAATGGGAAGGTGCAAGGGATACAGCAAACCTGCAGAGGTGCATCGGAATGTAAAACTGGTGACACAGGAAACGCTCAAAACATAGACAGTAATAAGACTCAGTCTTCCTGTACTTAAGTCGGCGTTGTGTCTCTTATATTTAATTCCGATGCAATTTCTGTGTTTCATCGTCAATGGAAAGGTCCAATGGATACAGTAAACCTGCAGAGGTGCATCGGAATGTAAAACTGGTGACACAGGAAGCGTTCAAATCATATACAATAGAAAGACGCACTCTTCCTGTACTTAAGTCGACATTGTGTCTCTTATATTTCATTCCGATGCAATTTCTGTGTTTCATCGTCGCTGTGAAGGTCCAATGGATACAGTAAACCTGCAGAGGTGCATCGGAATGTAAAACTGGTGACACAGGAAACGCTCAAAACATAGACGGTAGAAAGACTCAGTCTTCCTGTACTTAAGTCGGCATTGTGTCTTTTATATTTAATTCCGATGCAATTTCTGTGTTTCATCGTCAATGGGAAAGTCGAAGGGAAACAGCATACCTGCAGATGTGCATCGGAATGTAAAACTGGTGACACAGGAAACGCTGAAAACATAGACAGTATGAAGGCTCAGTCTTCCTGTACTTAAGTCGGTATTGTGTCTCTTATATTTAATTCCGATGCAATTTCTGTGCTTCATCGTCACTTTGTAGGTCCAACGGATACAGGAAGACCTGCAGAGGTGCATGGGAATGTAAAACTGGTGACACAGGAAACGCTCAAAACATAGACAGTATGAAGACTCAGTCTTCCTGTACTTAAGTCTGCATTGTGACTCTTATATTTAATTCCGATGCAATTTCTGTGTTTCATCGTCACTTTGAAGGTCCAAGGGATACAGGAAAACCTGCAGAGGTGCATGGGAATGTAAAACTGGTGACACAGGAAACTCTCAAACCGCAGACCGTAAGAAGACTCAGTTTTCATGTACTTAAGTCTGCGTTGTGTCTCTTATATTTAATTATGATGTAATTTCTGTGTTTCATCGTCAATGGGATGGTCCGATGGATACAGTAAACCTGCAGAGGTGCATCGGAATGTAAAACTAGTGACGCAGGAAACGCTCAAAAAATAGACAGTAGGAAGACTCAATCTTCCTGTACTTAAGTCGGCATTGTGTCTCTTATATTTAATTCCAACGCAATTTCTGTGATTCATCGTCAATGGGAAGGTCCGATGTATACAGTAAACCTGCAGAGGTGCATCGGAATGTAAAACTGGTGACACAGGAAACGCTCTAAACATAGATAGTAGTAAGACTCAGTCTTCCTGTACTTAAGTTGGCATTGTGTCTGTTATATTTAATTCCGATGTAATTTCTGTGTTTCATTGTCAATGGGATGGTGCAAGGGATACAGCAAACCTGCAGAGGTGCATTAGAATGTAAAACTGGTGACACAGGAAACGCTCAAAACATAGAGAGTAGGAAGACTCAGTCTTTCTGTACTTAAGTGGACATTGTGTCTCTTATTTTTAATTCCGATGCAATTTCTGTGTTTCATCGTCACTATGAAGGTCCAAGGGATACTGTAGACCTACATAGGTGCATCGGAATGTAAAACTGGTGACACAGGAAACGCTCAAAACATAGACAGTAGGAAGACTCAGTCTTCCTGTACTTAAGTCGGCATTGTGTCTCTTATATTTAATTCCGATGCAATTTCTGTGTTTCTTCGTCACTGTGAAGGTCCAAGGGATACAGTAAACCTGCAGAGCTGCATCGGAATGTAAAACTGGTGACGCAGGAAACGCTCAAAAAATAGACTGTAGGAAGACTTAATCTTCCTGTACTTAAGTCGGCATTGTGTCTCTTATATTTAATTCAGATGCAATCTCTGCGATTCATCGTCAAAGGGAAGGTCCAATGGATACAGTAAACCGGCAGAGGTGCATCGGAATGTAAAACTGGTGACGCAGGAAATGTCCAAAGTATAGACAGTAGGATGACTCAATGTTCCTGTACATAAGTCGGCACTGTGTCTCTTATATTTAATTCCGATGCAATTTCTGTGTTTCATCGTCAATGGGAAGATCCAAGGGATACAGAAAACCTGCAGAGGTGCATCGGAATGTAAAACTGGTGACACAGGAAACGCTCAAATGATAGACAGTAGAAAGACTCAGTCTTCCAGTACTTAAGTCGGCATTGTGTCTTTTATATTTAATTCCGATGCAATTTCTGTGTTTCATCGTCAATGGGAAAGTCGAAGGGAAACAGTATACTTGCAGCGGTGCATCGGAATGTAAAACTGGTGACACAGGAAACGCTCAAACATAGACAGTAGGAAGGCTCAGTCTTCCCGTACTTAAGTCGGCATTGTGTCTCTTATATTTAATTCCGAAGAAATTTCTGTGTTTCATCGCCACTTTGAAGGTCCAACTGATAGAGGAAGACCTGCAGAGGTGCATGGGAATGTAAAATTGGTGACACAGGAAACGCTCAAAACATAGACAGAAGGAAGACTCAGTCTTCCTGTACTTAAGTCGGCATTGTGTCTCTTGTATTTAATTCCGATGCAATTTCTGTGTTTCACCGTCAATGGGAAAGTCGAAGGGAAACAGCATACCTGGAGAGGTGCATCGGAATGTAAAACTGGTGACACAGGAAACGCTCAAACATAGACAGTAGGAAGGCTCAGTCTTCCCGTACTTAAGTCGGCATTGTGTCTCTTATATTTAATTCCGATGCAATTTCTGTGTTTCATCGTCACCTTGTAGGTCCAACTGATAGAGGAAGACCTGCAGAGGTGCATGGGAATGTAAAACTGGTGACACAGGAAACGCTCAAAACATAGACAGTTGGAAGACTTTGTCTTCCTGCACTTAAGACGTCATTGTGTCTCTTATATTTAATTCCGATGCGATTTCTGTGATTCATCGCCAATGGGAAGGTCCATGGGACACAGTAAACCTGCAGAGGTGCATCGGTATGTAAAACTGGTGACACTGGAAACGCTCAAACCGTAGACCGTAAGAAGACTCAGTTTTCTTGTACTTAAGTCGGCATTGTGTCTGTTATATTTAATTCCGATGCAATTTCTGTGATTCATCGTCAATGGGAAGTTCAAAGGGATACAGTAAACCTGCAGAGGTGCAACGGAATATAAAACTGGAGACACAGGAAACGCTCAAACATAGACAGTAGGAAGACTCAGTATTCCTCTACTTAAGACGTCATTGTGTCTCTTATATTTAATTGCGGTGCAATTTCTGTGTTTCATCGCCAATGGGAAGGTCCAAGGGACACAGTAAACCTGCAGAGGTGCATCGGAATGTCACACTGGTGACACTGGAAACGCTCAAAACATAGACCGTAAAAAGACTCAGTTTTCTTGTACTTAAGTCGGCGTTGTATCTCTTATATTTAATTCCGGTGTAATTTCTGTGTTTCATCGCCAATGGGAAGATCCAAGGGATACAGTAAACCTGCAGAGGTGCATCGGAATGTAAAACTGGTGACACAGGAAACGCTCAAAACATAGACAGTAGGAAGACTCAGTACTTAAGTCGTCATTGTGTCTCTTATATTTAATTCCGATGCAATTTCTGTGTTTCGTCGTCAATGGGAAGGTCCAAGGGTTACAGTAACCCTGCAGAGGTGCATCGGAATGTAAAACTGGTGACACAGGAGACGCTCAAAAAATAGACTGTAGGAAGACTCAATCATCCTGAACTTAAGTCGGCATTGTGTCTCTTACATTTAATTCCGACGCAATTTCTGTGATTCATCGTCAATGGGAAGGTCCAATGGATACAGTAAAGCGTCACAGGTGCATCGGAATGTAAAACTGGTGACGCAGGAAACGTCCAAAATATAGACAGTAGGAAGACTCAATGTTCCTGTACTTAAGTCGGCATTGTGTCTCTTATATTTAATTCCGATGCAATTTCTGTGTTTCATCGTCAATGGGAAGATCCAAGGGATACAGTAAACCTGCAGAGGTGCATCGGAATGTAAAACTGGTGACACTGGAAACGCTCAAAACATTGACAGTAGAAAGACTCAGTCTTCCTGTACTTATGTCGGCATTGTGCCTTTTACATTTAATTCCGATGCAATTTCTGTGTTTCATCGTCAATGGGAAAGTCGAAGGGAAACAGTATACCAGCAGACGTGCATCGGAATGTAAAACTGGTGACACAGGAAACGCTCAAAACATAGACAGTAGGAAGACTCAGCATTCCTGTTCTTATGTCGGCATTGTGTCTCTTATATTTAATTCCGAAGCAATTTCTGTGTTTCATCGCCATTTTGAAGGTCCAAGGGACACAGGAAAACCTGCAGAGGTGCATGGGAATGTAAAACTGGGGACACAGGAAACGCTCAAAACATAGACAGTTGGAATACTTTGTCTTCCTGTACTTAAGACGTCATTGTGTCTCATATTTAATTCCGATGCAATTTCTGTGTTTCATCGTCAATGGGAAGGTCCGATGGATACAGTAAACCTGCAGAGGTGCATCGGAATATAAAACTGGTGACGCAGGAACGGTCAAAAAATAGACAGTAGGAAGACTCAATCTTCCTGTACTGAAGTCGGCATTGCGTCTCTTATATTTAATTCTGATGCAATTTCTGTGATTCATCGTCAATGGGAAGGTCAAAGGGATACAGTTAACCTGCAGAGGTGCAACGGAATATAAAACTGGAGACACAGGAAACGCTCAAACATAGACAGTAGGAAGACTCAGTCTTCCTCTACTTAAGACGTCATTGTGTCTCTTATATTTAATTGCGGTGCAATTTCTGTGTTTCATCGCCAATGGGAAGGTCCAAGGGACACAGTAAACCTGCAGAGGTGCATCGGAAAGTAACACTGGTGACACTGGAAACGCTCAAAACATAGACCGTAAAAAGACTCAGTTTTCTTTTACTTAAGTCGGCGTTGTATCTCTTATATTTAATTCCGGTGTAATTTCTGTGTTTCATCGCCAATGGGAAGATCCAAGGGATACAGTAAACCTGCAGAGGTGCATCGGAATGTAAAACTGGTGACACAGGAAACGCTCAAAACATAGACAGTAGGAAGACTCAGTACTTAAGTTGTCATTGTGTCTCTTATATTTAATTCCGATGCAATTTCTGTGTTTCGTCGTCAATGGGAAGGTCCAAGGGATACAGTAACCCTGCAGAGGTGCATCGGAATGTAAAACTGGTGACACAGGAAACGCTCAATACATAGACAGTAGAAAGACTCAGTCTTCGCGTACTTATGTCGGCATTGTGTCTTTTATATTTCATTCCGATGCAATTTCTGTATTTCATCGGCAATGGGAAAGTCGAAGGGAAACAGTATACCTGCAGAGGTGCATCGGAATGTAAAACTGGTGACACAGGAAACGCTCAAAACATAGACAGTAGGAAGACTCAGTCTTCCTGTACTTAAGTCGGCATTGTGTCTCTTATATTTAATTCCGATGCAATATCTGTGTCTCATGGTCACTTTGAAAGTCCAAGGGATACAGGAAAACCTGCAGAGGTGCATGGGAATGTAAAAATGGTGACACAGGAAACGCTCAAAACATAGGCAGTTGGAAGACTCTGTCTTCCTGTACTTATGACGTCATTGTGTCTCTTATATTTAATTCCGATGCAATTTCTGTGTTTCATCGCAAATGGGAAGGTCCAAGGGACACAGTAAACCTGCAGAGGTGCATCGGAATGTAAAACTGGTGACACTGGAAACTCTCAAAACGTAGACCGTAAGAAGACTCAGGTTTTTATGTACTTAAGTGGGCGTTGTGTCTCTTATATTTAATTCCGATGTAATTTCTGTGTTTCATCGTCAATGGGATGGTCCGATGGATGCAGTAAACCTGCAGAGGTGCATCGGAATGTAAATCTGGTGACGCAGGAAACGCTCAAAACATAGACAGTAGGAAGACTCAATCTTCCTGTACTTAAGTCGGCATTGTGTCTCTTATATTTAATTCCGACGCCATTTCTGTGATTCATCGTCAATGGGAAGGTCCGATGTATACAGTAAACCTGCAGAGGTGCATCGGAATGTAAAACTGGTGACACAGGAAACGCTCAAAACATAGACAGTAGGAAGACTCAGTCTTCCTGTACTTAAGTCGGCATTGTGTCTGTTATATTTAATTCCCATGTAATTTCTGTGTTTCATTGTCGATGGGAAGGTGCAAGGGATACATCAAACCTGCAGAGGTGCATCGGAATGTAAAACTGGTGACACAGGAAACGCTCAAAACATAGAGAGTAGGAAGACTCAGTCTTTCTGTACTTAAGTCGACATAGTGTCTCTTATATTTAATTCCGATGCAATTTCTGTGTTTCGTCGTCAATGGGAAGGTCCAAGGGATACAGTAACCCTGCAGAGGTGCATCGGAATACAAAACTGGTGACGCAGGAAACGCTCAAAAAATAGACTGTAGGAAGACTCAATCTTCCTGTACTTAAGTCGGCATTGTGTCTCTTATATTCAATTCCCATGCAATTTCTGTGATTCATCGTCAATGGGAAGGTCCAATGGATACAGTAAACCTGCCGAGGTGCATCGGAATGTAAAACTGGTGACGCAGGAAACGTCCAAAGTATAGACAGTAGGAACACTCAATGTTCCTGTACTTAAGTCGGCATTTTGTCTCTTATATTTAATTCCGATGCAATTTCTGTGTTTCATCGTCAATGGGAAGATCCAAGGGATACAGTAAACCAGCAGAGGTGCATCGGAATGTAAAACTGGTTACACAGGAAACGCTCAAAACATAGACAGTAGAAAGACTCAGTCTTCCTGTACTTAAGTCGGCATTGTGTCTTTTATATTTAATTCCGATGCAATTTCTGTGTTTCATCGTCATCGGAAAGTCGAAGGGAAACAGTATACCTGCAGAGGTGCATCGGAATGTAAAACTGGTGACACAGGAAACGCTCAAAACATAGACAGTAGGAAGACTCAGTCTTCCTGTACTTAAGTCGGCATTGTGTCTCTTATATTTAATTCCGATGCAATTTATGTGTTTCATCGTCACTTTGAAGGTCCAAGGGATACAGGAAACCCTGCAGAGGTGCATGGGAATGTAAAACTGGTGACACAGGAAACGCTCGAAACATAGGCAGTTTGGAAGACTCTGTCTTCCTGTACTTAAGACGTCATTGTGTCTCTTATATTTAATTCCGATGCAATTTCTGTGTTTCATCGCAAATGGGAAGGTCCAAGGGAGACAGTAAACCTGCAGAGGTGCATCGGAATGTAAAACTGGTGACACTGGAAACTCTCAAAACGTAGACCGTAAGAAGACTCAGTTTTCATGTACTTACGTCGGCGTTGTGTCTCTTATATTTAATTCCGATGTAATTTCTGTGTTTCATAGTCAATGGGATGGTCCGATGGATACAGTAAACCTGCAGAGGTGCATCGGAATGTAAAACTTGTGACGCAAGAAACGCTCAAAAAATGGACTGTAGGAAGACTCAATCTTCCTGTACTTAAGTCGGCATTGTGTCTCTTATATTTAATTCCGACGCAATTTCTGTGATTCATCGGCAATGGGAAGGTCCGATAGATACAGTAAACCTGCAGAGGTGCAACGGAATGTAAAACTGGTGACACAGGAAACGCTCAAAACATAGACAGTAGTAAGACTCAGTCTTCCTGTACTTAAGTCGGCATTGTGTCAGTTATATTTAATTCCGATGTAATTTCTGTGTTTCATTGTCAACGGGAAGGTGCAAGGGATACAGCAAACCTGCAGAGGTACATCGAAATGTCAAACTGGTGACACAGGAAACGCTCAAAGCATAGACAGTAGGAAGACTCAGTCTTCCTGTACTTAAGTCGGCACTGTGCCTCTTATATTTAATTCCGATGCAATTTCTGTGTTTCATTGTCAATTTGAAGGTCCAAGGGATACAGGAAAACCTGCAGAGGTGCATGGGAATGTAAAAGTGGTGACACAGGAAACGCTCAAAACATAGACAGTTGATAGAATCTGTCTTCCTGTACTTAAGACGTCATTGTGTCTCTTATACTTAATTCCGATGCATTTTCTGTGTTTCATCGCCAATGGGAAGGTCCAAGGGACACAGTAAACCTGCAGAGGTGCATCGGAATGTAAAACTGGTGACACTGGAAACTCCCAAAACGTAGACCGTAAGGAGACTCAGTTTTCATGTACTTAAGTCGGCGTTGTGTCTCTTATATTTAATTCCGATGCAATTCCTGTGTTTCATCGTCAATGGGGAGGTCCAATGGATAAGGTAAACCTGCAGAGGTGCATCGGAATGTAAAACTGGTGACACAGGAAACACTCAAAACATATACAATAGAAAGACGCACTATTCCTGTACTTAAGTCGGCATTGTGTCTCTTATATTTCATTCCGATGCAAATTCTGTGTTTCATCGTCGCTGTGAAGGTCCAATGGATACAGTAAACCTGCAGAGGTGCATCGGAATATAAAACTGGAGACACAGGAAACGCTCAAACATAGACAGTAGGAAGACTCAGTCTTCCTCTACTTAAGACGTCATTGTGTCTCTTATATTTAATTGCGGTGCTATTTCTGTGTTTCATCGCCAATGGGAAGGTCCAAGGGACACAGTAAACCTGCAGAGGTGCATCGGAATGTAACACTGGTGACACTGGAAACGCTCAAAACATAGACCGTAAAAAGACTCAGTTTTCTTGTACTTAAGTCAGCGTTGTGTCTCTTATATTTAATTCCGGTGTAATTTCTGTGTTTCGTCGTCAATGGGAAGGTCCAAGGGATACAGTAACCCTGCAGAGGTGCATCGGAATGCAAAACTGGTGACGCAGGAAACGCTCAAAAAATAGACTGTAGGAAGACTCAATCTTCCTGTACTTAAGTCGGCATTGTGTCTCTTATATTCAATTCCCATGCAATTTCTGTGATTCATCGTCAATGGGAAGGTCCAATGGATACAGTAAACCTGCCGAGGTGCATCGGAATGTAAAACTGGTGACGCAGGAAACGTCCAAAGTATAGACAGTAGGAACACTCAATGTTCCTGTACTTAAGTCGGCATTTTGTCTCTTATATTTAATTCCGATGCAATTTCTGTGTTTCATCGTCAATGGGAAGATCCAAGGGATACAGTAAACCAGCAGAGGTGCATCGGAATGTAAAACTGGTTACACAGGAAACGCTCAAAACATAGACAGTAGAAAGACTCAGTCTTCCTGTACTTAAGTCGGCATTGTGTCTTTTATATTTAATTCCGATGCAATTTCTGTGTTTCATCGTCATCGGAAAGTCGAAGGGAAACAGTATACCTGCAGAGGTGCATCGGAATGTAAAACTGGTGACACAGGAAACGCTCAAAACATAGACAGTAGGAAGACTCAGTCTTCCTGTACTTAAGTCGGCATTGTGTCTCTTATATTTAATTCCGATGCAATTTATGTGTTTCATCGTCACTTTGAAGGTCCAAGGGATACAGGAAACCCTGCTGAGGTGCATGGGAATGTAAAACTGGTGACACAGGAAACGCTCGAAACATAGGCAGTTTGGAAGACTCTGTCTTCCTGTACTTAAGACGTCATTGTGTCTCTTATATTTAATTCCGATGCAATTTCTGTGTTTCATCGCAAATGGGAAGGTCCAAGGGAGACAGTAAACCTGCAGAGGTGCATCGGAATGTAAAACTGGTGACACTGGAAACTCTCAAAACGTAGACCGTAAGAAGACTCAGTTTTCATGTACTTAAGTCGGCGTTGTGTCTCTAAATTTTAATTCCGATGTAATTTCTGTGTTTCATAGTCAATGGGATGGTCCGATGGATACAGTAAACCTGCAGAGGTGCATCGGAATGTAAAACTTGTGACGCAAGAAACGCTCAAAAAATGGACTGTAGGAAGACTCAATCTTCCTGTACTTAAGTCGGCATTGTGTCTCTTATATTTAATTCCGACGCAATTTCTGTGATTCATCGGCAATGGGAAGGTCCGATAGATACAGTAAACCTGCAGAGGTGCAACGGAATGTAAAACTGGTGACACAGGAAACGCTCAAAACATAGACAGTAGTAAGACTCAGTCTTCCTGTACTTAAGTCGGCATTGTGTCAGTTATATTTAATTCCGATGTAATTTCTGTGCTTCATTGTCAACGGGAAGGTGCAAGGGATACAGCAAACCTGCAGAGGTACATCGAAATGTCAAACTGGTGACACAGGAAACGCTCAAAGCATAGACAGTAGGAAGACTCAGTCTTCCTGTACTTAAGTCGGCACTGTGCCTCTTATATTTAATTCCGATGCAATTTCTGTGTTTCATTTTCAATTTGAAGGTCCAAGGGATACAGGAAAACCTGCAGAGGTGCATGGGAATGTAAAAGTGGTGACACAGGAAACGCTCAAAACATAGACAGTTGGAAGAATCTGTCTTCCTGTACTTAAGACGTCATTGTGTCTCTTATACTTAATTCCGATGCATTTTCTGTGTTTCATCGCCAATGGGAAGGTCCAAGGGACACAGTAAACCTGCAGAGGTGCATCGGAATGTAAAACTGGTGACACTGGAAACTCCCAAAACGTAGACCGTAAGAAGACTCAGTTTTCATGTACTTAAGTCGGCGTTGTGTCTCTTATATTTAATTCCGATGCAATTCCTGTGTTTCATCGTCAATGGGGAGGTCCAATGGATAAGGTAAACCTGCAGAGGTGCATCGGAATGTAAAACTGGTGACACAGGAAACGCTCAAAACATATACAATAGAAAGACGCACTCTTCCTGTACTTAAGTCGGCATTGTGTCTCTTATATTTCATTCCGATGCAAATTCTGTGTTTCATCGTCGCTGTGAAGGTCCAATGGATACAGTAAACCTGCAGAGGTGCATCGGAATATAAAACTGGAGACACAGGAAACGCTCAAACATAGACAGTAGGAAGACTCAGTCTTCCTGTACTTAAGACGTCATTGTGTCTCTTATATTTAATTCCGATGCAATTTATGTGTTTCATCGTCACTTTGAAGGTCCAAGGGATACAGGAAACCCTGCAGAGGTGCATGGGAATGTAAAACTGGTGACACAGGAAACGCTCGAAACATAGGCAGTTTGGAAGACTCTGTCTTCCTGTACTTAAGACGTCATTGTGTCTCTTATATTTAATTCCGATGCAATTTCTGTGTTTCATCGCAAATGGGAAGGTCCAAGGGAGACAGTAAACCTGCAGAGGTGCATCGGAATGTAAAACTGGTGACACTGGAAACTCTCAAAACGTAGACCGTAAGAAGACTCAGTTTTCATGTACTTAAGTCGGCGTTGTGACTCTTATATTTAATTCCGATGTAATTTCTGTGTTTCATAGTCAATGGGATGGTCCGATGGATACAGTAAACCTGCAGAGGTGCATCGGAATGTAAAACTTGTGACGCAAGAAACGCTCAAAAAATGGACTGTAGGAAGACTCAATCTTCCTGTACTTAAGTCGGCATTGTGTCTCTTATATTTAATTCCGACGCAATTTCTGTGATTCATCGGCAATGGGAAGGTCCGATAGATACAGTAAACCTGCAGAGGTGCAACGGAATGTAAAACTGGTGACACAGGAAACGCTCAAAACATAGACAGTAGTAAGACTCAGTCTTCCTGTACTTAAGTCGGCATTGTGTCAGTTATATTTAATTCCGATGTAATTTCTGTGTTTCATTGTCAACGGGAAGGTGCAAGGGATACAGCAAACCTGCAGAGGTACATCGAAATGTCAAACTGGTGACACAGGAAACGATCAAAGCATAGACAGTAGGAAGACTCAGTCTTCCTGTACTTAAGTCGGCACTGTGCCTCTTATATTTAATTCCGATTCAATTTCTGTGTTTCATTGTCAATTTGAAGGTCCAAGGGATACAGGAAAACCTGCAGAGGTGCATGGGAATGTAAAAGAGGTGACACAGGAAACGCTCAAAACATAGACAGTTGGAAGAATCTGTCTTCCTGTACTTAAGACGTCATTGTGTCTCTTATATTTAATTGCGGTGCTATTTCTGTGTTTCATCGCCAATGGGAAGGTCCAAGGGACACAGTAAACCTGCAGAGGTGCATCGGAATGTAACACTGGTGACACTGGAAACGCTCAAAACATAGACCGTAAAAAGACTCAGTTTTCTTGTACTTAAGTCAGCGTTGTGTCTCTTATATTTAATTCCGGTGTAATTTCTGTGTTTAATCGCCAATGGGAAGATCCAAGGGATACAGTAAACCTGCAGAGGTGCATCGGAATGTAAAACTGGTGACACAGGAAACGCTCAAAACATAGACAGTAGTAAGACTCAGTCTTCCTGTACTTATGTCGGCATTGTGTATGTTATATTTAATTCCGATGTAATTTCTGTGTTTCATTGTCAATGGGAAGGTGCAAGGGATACAGTAAACCTGCAGAGGAGCAACGGAATGTAAAACTGGTGACACAGGAAACGCTCAAAACATTGAGAGTAGGAAGACTCAGTCCTTCTGTACTTAAGTCGACATTGTGTCTCTTATATTTAATTCCGATGCAATTTCTGTGTTTCGTCGTCAATGGGAAGGACCAAGGGATACAGTAACCCTGCAGAGGTGCATCGGAATGTAAAACTGGTGACACAGGAGACGCTCAAAAAATAGACTGTAGGAAGACTCAATCATCCTGAACTTAAGTCGGCATTGTGTCTCTTATATTTAATTCTGACGCAATTTCTGCGATTCATCGTCAATGGGAAGGTCCAATGGATACAGTAAAGCGTCAGAGGTGCATCGGAATGTAAAACTGGTGACACAGGAAACGCTCAAAACATAGACAGTAGGAAGACTCAGTACTTAAGTCGGCATTGTGTCTCTTATATTTAATTCCGATGCAATTTCTGTGTTTCGTCGTCAATGGGAAGGTCCAAGGGATACAGTAACCCTGCAGAGGTGCATCGGAATGTAAAACTGGTGACACAGGAGACGCTCAAAAAATAGACTGTACGAAGACTCAATCATCCTGAACTTAAGTCGGCATTGTGTCTCTTATATTTAATTCCGATGTAATTTCTGTGTTTCGTCGTCAATGGGAAGGTCCAAGGGATACAGTAACCCTGCAGAGGTGCATCGGAATGCAAAACTGGTGACGCAGGAAACGCTCAAAAAATAGACTGTAGGAAGACTCAATCTTCCTGTACTTAAGTTGGCATTGTGTCTCTTATATTCAATTCCGATGCAATTTCTGTGATTCATCGTCAATGGGAAGGTCCAATGGATACAGTAAACCTGCCGAGGTGCATCGGAATGTAAAACTGGTGACGCAGGAAACGTCCAAAGTATAGACAGTAGGAACACTCAATGTTCCTGTACTTAAGTCGGCATTTTATTTCTTATATTTAATTCCGATGCAATTTCTGTGTTTCATCGTCAATGGGAAGATCCAAGGGATACAGTAAACCAGCAGAGGTGCATCGGAATGTAAAACTGGTTACACAGGAAACGCTCAAAACATAGACAGTAGAAAGACTCAGTCTTCCTGTACTTAAGTCGGCATTGTGTCTTTTATATTTAATTCCGATGCAATTTCTGTGTTTCATCGTCATCGGAAAGTCGAAGGGAAACAGTATACCTGCAGAGGTGCATCGGAATGTAAAACTGGTGACACAGGAAACGCTCAAAACATAGACAGTAGGAAGACTCAGTCTTCCTGTACTTAAGTCGGCATTGTGTCTCTTATATTTAATTCCGATGCAATTTATGTGTTTCATCGTCACTTTGAAGGTCCAAGGGATACAGGAAACCCTGCAGAGGTGCATGGGAATGTAAAACTGATGACACAGGAAACGCTCGAAACATAGGCAGTTTGGAAGACTCTGTCTTCCTGTACTTAAGACGTCATTGTGTCTCTTATATTTAATTCCGATGCAATTTCTGTGTTTCATCGTCAATGGGAAGGTCCAATGGATAAGGTAAACCTGCAGAGGTGCATCGGAATGTAAAACTGGTGACACTGGAAACTCTCAAAACGTAGACCGTAAGAAGACTCAGTTTTCATGTACTTAAGTCGGCGTTGTGTCTCTTATATTTAATTCCGATGCAATTCCTGTGTTTCATCGTCAATGGGAAGGTCCAATGGATAAGGTAAACCTGAAGAGGTGCATCGGAATGTAAAACTGGTGACACAGGAAACGCTCAAAACATATACAATAGAAAGACGCACTCTTCCTGTACTTAAGTCGACATTGTGTCTCTTATATTTCATTCCGATGCAATTTCTGTGTTTCCTCGTCGCTGTGAAGGTCCAATGGATACAGTAAACCTGCAGAGGTGCATCGGAATGTAACACTGGTGACACTGGAAACGCTCAAAACATAGACCGTAAAAAGACTCAGTTTTCTTGTACTTAAGTCTGCGTTGTGTCTCTTATATTTAATTCCGGTGTAATTTCTGTGTTTCATCGCCAATGGGAAGATCCAAGGGATACAGTAAACCTGCAGAGGTGCATCGGAATGTAAAACTGGTGACACAGGAAACGCTCAAAACATAGACAGTAGTAAGACTCAGTCTTCCTGTACTTATGTCGGCATTGTGTATGTTATATATAATTCCGATGTAATTTCTGTGTTTCATTGTCAATGGGAAGGTGCAAGGGATACAGTAAACCTGCAGAGGAGCAACGGAATGTAAAACTGGTGACACAGGAAACGCTCAAAACATTGAGAGTAGGAAGACTCAGTCCTTCTGTACTTAAGTCGACATTGTGTCTCTTATATTTAATTCCGATGCAATTTCTGTGTTTCGTCGTCAATGGGAAGGTCCAAGGGATACAGTAACCCTGCAGAGGTGCATCGGAATGTAAAACTGGTGACACAGGAGACGCTCAAAAAATAGACTGTAGGAAGACTCAATCATCCTGAACTTAAGTCGGCATTGTGTCTCTTATATTTAATTCCGACGCAATTTCTGTGATTCATCGTCAATGGGAAGGTCCAATGGATACAGTAAAGCGTCAGAGGTGCATCGGAATGTAAATCTGGTGACGCAGGAAACGTCCAAAATATAGACAGTAGGAAGACTCAATGTTCCTGTACTTAAGTCGGCATTGTGTCTCTTATATTTAATTCCGATGCAATTTCTGTGTTTCATCGTCAATGGGAAGATCCGAGGGATACAGTAAACCTGCAGAGGTGCAACGGAATGTAAAACTGGTGACACAGGAAACGCTCAAAATATTGACAGTAGAAAGACTCAGTCTTCCTGTACTTATGTCGCCATTGTGTCTTTTACATTTAATTCCGATGCAATTTCTGTGTTTCATCGTCAATGGGAAAGTCGAAGGGAAACAGTATACCAGCAGAGGTGCATCGGAATGTAAAACTGGTGACACAGGAAACGCTCAAAACATAGACAGTAGGAAGACTCAGCATTCCTGTCCTTATGTCGGCATTGTGTCTCTTATATTTAATTCCGAAGCAATTTCTGTGTTTCATCGCCATTTTGAAGGTCCAAGGGACACAGGAAAACCTGCAGAGGTGCATGGGAATGTAAAACTGGGGACACAGGAGACGCTCAAAACATTGACAGTTGGAAGACTTTGTCTTCCTGTACTTAAGACGTCATTGTGTCTCTTATATTTAATTCCGATGCAATTTCTGTGTTTCATCCCCAATGGGAAGGTCCAAGGGACAGAGTAAACCTGCAGAGGTGCGTCGGAATGTAAAACTGGTGCCACTGGAAACGCTCAAAACGTAGACCGTAAGAAGACTCAGTTTTCTTGTAGTTAAGTCGGCGTTGTGTCTCTTATATTTAATTCCGATGTAATTTCTGTCTTTCATCGTCAATGGGAAGGTCCGATGGATACAGTAAACCTGCAGAGGTGCATCGGAATATAAAACTGCCGACGCAGGAACGGTCAAAAAATAGACAGTAGGAAGACTCAATCTTCCTGTACTGAAGTCGGCATTGTGTCTCTTATATTTAATTCTGATGCAATTTCTGTGATTCATCGTCAATGGGAAGGTCAAAGGGATACAGTTAACCTGCAGAGGTGCATCGAAATGTAAAACTTGTGACACAGGTGACGCTCAAAGCATAGACAATAGAAAGACACACTCTTCCTGTACTTAAGTCGAAATTGTGTCTCTTTTATTTCATTCCGATGCAGTTTCTGTGTTTCATCGTCACTGTGAAGGTCCAATAGATACAGTAAACATGCAGAGGTGCATCGGAATGTAAAACTGGTGACTCAGGAAACGCTCAAAAAATAGACAGTAGAAAGACTCAGTCTTCGCGTACTTATGTCGGCATTGTGTCTTTTATATTTCATTCCTATGCAATTTCTGTATTTCATCGGCAATGGGAAAGTCGAAGGGAAACAGTATACCTGCAGAGGTGCATCGGAATGTGAAACTGGTGACACAGGAAACGCTCAAAACATAGACAGTAGGAAGACTCAGTCTTCCTGTACTTAAGTCGGCATTGTGTCTCTTATATTTAATTCCGACGCAATTTCTGTGTCTCATCGTCACTTTGAAGGTCCAAGGGATACAGGAAAACCTGCAGAGGTGCGTGGGAATGTAAAAATGGTGACACAGGAAACGCTCTAAACATAGGCAGTTGGAAGACTCTGTCTTCCTGTACTTAAGACGTCATTGTGTCTCTTATATTTAATTCCGATGCAATTTCTGTGTTTCATCGCAAATGGGAAGGTCCAAGGGACACAGTAAACCTGCAGAGGTGCATCGGAATGTAAAACTGGTGACACTGGAAACTCTAAAAACGTAGACCGTAAGAAGACTCAGGTTTCATGTACTTAAGTGGGCGTTGTGTCTCTTATATTTAATTCCGATGTAATATCTGTGTTTCATCGTCAATGGGATGGTCCGATGGATACAGTAAACCTGCAGAGGTGCATCGGAATGTAAATCTGGTGACGCAGGAAACGCTCAAAACATAGACTGTAGGAAGACTCAATCTTCCTGTACTTAAGTCGGCATTGTGTCTCTTATATTTAATTCCGACGCAATTTCTGTGATTCATCGTCAATGGGAAGGTCCGATGGATACAGTAAACCTGCAGAGGTGCATCGGACAGAAAAACTGGTGACACAGGAAACGCTCAAAACATAGACAGTAGGAAGACTCAGTCTTCCTGTACTTAAGTCGGCATTGTGTCTGTTATATTTAATTCCGATGTAATTTCTGTGTTTCATTGTCGATGGGAAGGTGCAAGGGATACATCAAACCTGCAGAGGTGCATCGGAATGTAAAACTGGTGACACAGGAAACGCTCAAAACATAGAGAGTAGGAAGACTCAGTCTTTCTGTACTTAAGTCGACATTGTGTCTCTTATATTTAATTCCGATGCAAGTTCTGTGTTTCATCGTCACTATGAAAGTCCAAGGGATACTGTTGACCTGCATAGGTGCATCGGAATGTAAAACTGGTGACACAGGAAACGCTCAAAACATAGACAGTAGGAAGACTCAGTCCTTCTGTACTTAAGTCGGCATTATGTCTCTTATATTTAATTCCGATGTAATTTCTGTGTTTCGTCGTCAATGGGAAGGTCCAAGGGATACAGTAACCCTGCAGAAGTGCATCGGAATGCAAAACTGGTGACGCAGGAAACGCTCAAAAATAGACTGTAGGAAGACTCAATCTTCCTGTACTTAAGTCGGCATTGTGTCTCTTATATTCAATTCCGATGCAATTTCTGTGATTCATCGTCAATGGGAAGGTCCAATGGATACAGTAAACCTGCCGAGGTGCATCGGAATGTAAAACTGGTGACGCAGGAAACGTCCAAAGTATAGACAGTAGGAACACTCAATGTTCCTGTACTTAAGTCGGCATTTTGTCTCTTATATTTAATTCCGATGCAATTTCTGTGTTTCATCGTCAATGGGAAGATCCAAGGGATACAGTAAACCAGCAGAGGTGCATCGGAATGTAAAACTGGTTACACAGGAAACGCTCAAAACATAGACAGTAGAAAGACTCAGTCTTATTGTACTTAAGTTGGCATTGTGTCTTTTATATTTAGTTCCGATGCAATTTCTGTGTTTCATCGTCATCGGAAAGTCGAAGGGAAACAGTATACCTGCAGAGGTGCATCGGAATGTGAAACTGGTGACACAGGAGACGCTCAAAACATAGACAGTAGGAAGACTCAGTCTTCCTGTACTTAAGTCGGCATTGTGTCTCTTATATTTAATTCCGATGCAATTTATGTGTTTCATCGTCACTTTGAAGGTCCAAGGGATACAGGAAACCCTGCAGAGGTGCATGAAAATGTAAAACTGGTGACACAGGAAACGCTCGAAACATAGGCAGTTTGGAAGACTCTGTCTTCCTGTACTTAAGACGTCATTGTGTCTCTTATATTTAATTCCGATGCAATTTCTGTGTTTCATCGCAAATGGGAAGGTCCAAGGGAGACAGTAAACCTGCAGAGGTGCATCGGAATGTAAAACTGGTGACACTGGAAACTCTCAAAACGTAGACCGTAAGAAGACTCAGTTTTCATGTACTTAAGTCGGCGTTGTGTCTCTTATATTTAATTCCGATGTAATTTCTGTGTTTCATCGTCAATGGGATGGTCCGATGCATACAGTAAACCTGCAGAGGTGCATCGGAATGTAAAACTTGTGACGCAAGAAACGCTCAAAAAATGGACTGTAGGAAGACTCTATCTTCCTGTACTTAAGTCGGCATTGTGTCTCTTATATTTAATTCCGACGCAATTTCTGTGATTCATCGTCAATGGGAAGGTACGATGGATACAGTAAACCTGCAGAGGTGCATCGGAATGTAAAACTGTTGACACAGGAAACGCTCAAAACATAGACAGTAGGAAGACTCAGTCTTCCTGTACTTAAGTCGGCACTGTGCCTCTTATATTTAATTCCGATGCAATTTTTGTGTTTCATTGTCAATTTGAAGGTCCAAGGGATACAGGAAAACCTGCAGAGGTGCATGGGAATGTAAAAGTGGTGACACAGGAAACGCTCAAAACATAGACAGTTGGAAGAATCTGTCTTCCTGTACTTAAGACGTCATTGTGTCTCTTATACTTAATTCCGATGCATTTTCTGTGTTTCATCGCCAATGGGAAGGTCCAAGGGACACAGTAAACCTGCAGAGGTGCATCGGAATGTAACACTGGTGACACTGGAAACGCTCAAAACATAGACCGTAAAAAGACTCAGTTTTCTTGTACTTAAGTCAGCGTTGTGTCTCTTATATTTAATTCCGGTGTAATTTCTGTGTTTCATCGCCAATGGGAAGATCCAAGGGATACAGTAAACCTGCAGAGGTGCATCGGAATGTAAAACTGGTGACACAGGAAACGCTCAAAACATAGACAGTAGTAAGACTCAGTCTTCCTGTACTTATGTCGGCATTGTGTATGTTATATTTAATTCCGATGTAATTTCTGTGTTTCATTGTCAATGGGAAGGTGCAAGGGATACAGTAAACCTGCAGAGGAGCAACGGAATGTAAAACTGGTGACACAGGAAACGCTCAAAACATTGAGAGTAGGAAGACTCAGTCCTTCTGTACTTAAGTCGACATTGTGTCTCTTATATTTAATTCCGATGCATTTTCTGTGTTTCGTCGTCAATGGGAAGGTCCAAGGGATACAGTAACCCTGCAGAGGTGCATCGGAATGTAAAACTGGTGACACAGGAGACGCTCAAAAAATAGACTGTAGGAAGACTCAATCATCCTGAACTTAAGTCGGCATTGTGTCTCTTATATTTAATTCCGACGCAATTTCTGTGATTCATCGTCAATGGGAAGGTCCAATGGATACAGTAAAGCGTCAGAGGTGCATCGGAATGTAAAACTGGTGACGCAGGAAACGTCCAAAATATAGACAGTAGGAAGACTCAATGTTCCTGTACTTACGTCGGCATTGTGTCTCTTATATTTAATTCCGATGCAATTTCTGTGTTTCATCGTCAATGGGAAGATCCGAGGGATACAGTAAACCTGCAGAGGTGCATCGGAATGTAAAACTGGTGACACAGGAAACGCTCAAAATATTGACAGTAGAAAGACTCAGTCTTCCTGTACTTATGTCGCCATTGTGTCTTTTACATTTAATTCCGATGCAATTTCTGTGTTTCATCGTCAATGGGAAAGTCGAAGGGAAACAGTATACCAGCAGAGGTGCATCGGAATGTAAAACTGGTGACACAGGAAACGCTCAAAACATAGACAGTAGGAAGACTCAGCATTCCTGTCCTTATGTCGGCATTGTGTCTCTTATATTTATTTCCGAAGCAATTTCTGTGTTTCATCGCCATTTTGAAGGTCCAAGGGACACAGGAAAACCTGTAGAGGGGCATGGGAATGTAAAACTGGGGACACAGGAGACCCTCAAAACATAGACAGTTGGAAGACTTTGTCTTCCTGTACTTAAGACGTCATTGTGTCTCTTATATTTAATTCCGATGCAATTTCTGTGTTTCATTCCCAATGGGAAGGTCCAAGGGACAGAGTAAACCTGCAGAGGTGCGTCGGAATGTAAAACTGGTGCCACTGGAAACGCTCAAAACGTAGACCGTAAGAAGACTCAGTTTTCTTGTAGTTAAGTCGGCGTTGTGTCTCTTATATTTAATTCCGATGTAATTTCTGTCTTTCATCGTCAATGGGAAGGTCCGATGGATACAGTAAACCTGCAGAGGTGCATCGGAATATAAAACTGGCGACGCAGGAACGGTCAAAAAATAGACAGTAGGAAGACTCAATCTTCCTGTACTGAAGTCGGCATTGTGTCTCTTATATTTAATTCTGATGCAATTTCTGTGATTCATCGTCAATGGGAAGGTCAAAGGGATACAGTTAACCTGCAGAGGTGCATCGAAATGTAAAACTTGTGACACAGGTGACGCTCAAAGCATAGACAATAGAAAGACACACTCTTCCTGTACTTAAGTCGAAATTGTGTCTCTTTTATTTCATTCCGATGCAGTTTCTGTGTTTCATCGTCACTGTGAAGGTCCAATAGATACAGTAAACATGCAGAGGTGAATCGGAATGTAAAACTGGTGACTCAGGAAACGCTCAAAACATAGACAGTAGAAAGACTCAGTCTTCGCGTACTTATGTCGGCATTGTGTCTTTTATATTTCATTCCTATGCTATTTCTGTATTTCATCGGCAATGGGAAAGTCGAAGGGAAACAGTATACCTGCAGAGGTGCATCGGAATGTAAAACTGGTGACACAGGAAACGCTCAAAACATAGACAGTAGGAAGACTCAGTCTTCCTGTACTTAAGTCGGCATTGTGTCTCTTATATTTAATTCCGACGCAATTTCTGTGTCTCATCGTCACTTTGAAGGTCCAAGGGATACAGGAAAACCTGCAGAGGTGCGTGGGAATGTAAAAATGGTGACACAGGAAACGCTCAAAACATAGGCAGTTGGAAGACTCTGTCTTCCTGTACTTAAGACGTCATTGTGTCTCTTATATTTAATTCCGATGCAATTTCTGTGTTTCATCGCAAATGGGAAGGTCCAAGGGACACAGTAAACCTGCAGAGGTGCATCGGAATGTAAAACTGGTGACACTGGAAACTCTCAAAACGTAGACCGTAAGAAGACTCAGGTTTCATGTACTTAAGTGGGCGTTGTGTCTCTTATATTTAATTCCTATGTAATTTCTGTGTTTCATCGTCAATGGGATGGTCCGATGGATACAGTAAACCTGCAGAGGTGCATCGGAATGTAAATCTGGTGACGCAGGAAACGCTCAAAACATAGACAGTAGGAAGACTCAATCTTCCTGTACTTAAGTCGGCATTGTGTCTCTTATATTTAATTCCGACGCAATTTCTGTGATTCATCGTCAATGGGAAGGTCCGATGGATACAGTAAACCTGCAGAGGTGCATCGGACAGAAAAACTGGTGACACAGGAAACGCTCAAAACATAGACAGTAGGAAGACTCAGTCTTCCTGTACTTAAGTCGGCATTGTGTCTGTTATATTTAATTCCGATGTAATTTCTGTGTTTCATTGTCGATGGGAAGGTGCAGGTGATACATCAAACCTGCAGAGGTGCATCGGAATGTAAAACTGGTGACACAGGAAACGCTCAAAACATAGAGAGTAGGAAGACTCAGTCTTTCTGTACTTAAGTCGACATTGTGTCTCTTATATTTAATTCCGATGCAAGTTCTGTGTTTCATCGTCACTATGAAAGTCCAAGGGATACTGTTGACCTGCATAGGTGCATCGGAATGTAAAACTGGTGACACAGGAAACGCTCAAAACATAGACAGTAGGAAGACTCAGTCCTTCTGTACTTAAGTCGGCATTGTGTCTCTTATATTTAATTCCGATGTAATTTCTGTGTTTCGTCGTCAATGGGAAGGTCCAAGGGATACAGTAACCCTGCAGAAGTGCATCGGAATGCAAAACTGGTGACGCAGGAAACGCTCAAAAATAGACTGTAGGAAGACTCAATCTTCCTGTACTTAAGTCGGCATTGTGTCTCTTATATTCAATTCCAATGCAATTTCTGTGATTCATCGTCAATGGGAAGGTCCAATGGATACAGTAAACCTGCCGAGATGCATCGGAATGTAAAGCTGGTGACGCAGGAAACGTCAAAAATATAGACAGTAGGAACACTCAATGTTCCTGTACTTAAGTCGGCATTTTGTCTCTTATATTTAATTCCGATGCAATTTCTGTGTTTCATCGCAAATGGGAAGGTCCAAGGGAGACAGTAAACCTGCAGAGGTGCATCGGAATGTAAAACTGGTGACACTGGAAACTCTCAAAACGTAGACCGTAAGAAGACTCAGTTTTCATGTACTTAAGTCGGCGTTGTGTCTCTTATATTTAATTCCGATGTAATTTCTGTGTTTCATCGTCAATGGGATGGTCCGATGCATACAGTAAACCTGCAGAGGTGCATCGGAATGTAAAACTTGTGACGCAAGAAACGCTCAAAAAATGGACTGTAGGAAGTCTCAATCTCCCTGTACTTAAGTCGGCATTGTGTCTCTTATATTTAATTCCGACGCAATTTCTGTGATTCATCGTCAATGGGAAGGTCCGATGGATACAGTAAACCTGCAGAGGTGCATCGGAATGTAAAACTGGTGACACAGGAAACGCTCAAAACATAGACAGTAGGAAGACTCAGTCTTCCTGTACTTAAGTCGGCACTGTGCCTCTTATATTTAATTCCGATGCAATTTTTGTGTTTCATTGTCAATTTGAAGGTCCAAGGGATACAGGAAAACCTGCAGAGGTGCATGGGAATGTAAAAGTGGTGACTCAGGAAACGCTCAAAACATAGACAGTTGGAAGAATCTGTCTTCCTGTACTTAAGACGTCATTGTGTCTCTTATACTTAATTCCGATGCATTTTCTGTGTTTCATCGCCAATGGGAAGGTCCAAGGGACACAGTAAACCTGCAGAGGTGCATCGGAATGTAAAACTGGTGACACTGGAATCTCCCAAAACGTAGACCGTAAGAAGACTCAGTTTTCATGTACTTAAGTCGGCGTTGTGTCTCTTATATTTAATTCCGATGCAATTCCTGTGTTTCATCGTCAATGGGGAGGTCCAATGGATAAGGTAAACCTGCAGAGGTGCATCAGAATGTAAAACTGGTGACACAGGAAACGCTCAAAACATATACAATAGAAAGACGCACTCTTCCTGTACTTAAGTCGGCATTGTGTCTCTTATATTCAATTCCGATGCAATTTCTGTGTTTCATCGTCGCTGTGAAGGTCCAATGGATACAGTAAACCTGCAGAGGTGCATCGGAATATAAAACTGGAGACACAGGAAACGCTCAAACATAGACAGTAGGAAGACTCAGTCTTCCTCTACTTAAGACGTCATTGTGTCTCTTATATTTAATTGCGGTGCTATTTCTGTGTTTCATCGCCAATGGGAAGGTCCAAGGGACACAGTAAACCTGCAGAGGTGCATCAGAATGTAAAACTGGTGACACAGGAAACGCTCAAAACATATACAATAGAAAGACGCACTCTTCCTGTACTTATGTCGGCATTGTGTATGTTATATTTAATTCCGATGTAATTTCTGTGTTTCATTGTCAATGGGAAGGTGCAAGGGATACAGTAAACCTGCAGAGGAGCAACGGAATGTAAAACTGGTGACACAGGAAACGCTCAAAACATTGAGAGTAGGAAGACTCAGTCCTTCTGTACTTAAGTCGACATTGTGTCCCTTATATTTAATTCCGATGCAATTTCTGTGTTTCGTCGTCAATGGGAAGGACCAAGGGATACAGTAACCCTGCAGAGGTGCATCGGAATGTAAAACTGGTGACACAGGAGACGCTCAAAAAATAGACTGTAGGAAGACTCAATCATCCTGAACTTAAGTCGGCATTGTGTCTCTTATATTTAATTCTGACGCAATTTCCGTGATTCATCGTCAATGGGAAGGTCCAATGGATACAGTAAAGCGTCAGAGGTGCATCGGAATGTAAAACTGGTGACACAGAAAACGCTCAAAACATAGACAGTAGGAAGACTCAGTACTTAAGTCGGCATTGTGTCTCTTATATTTAATTCCGATGCAATTTCTGTGTTTCGTCGTCAATGGGAAGGTCCAAGGGATACAGTAACCCTGCAGAGGTGCATCGGAATGTAAAACTGGTGACACAGGAGACGCTCAAAAAATAGACTGTAGGAAGACTCAATCATCCTGAACTTAAGTCGGCATTGTGTCTCTTATATTTAATTCCGATGTAATTTCTGTGTTTCGTCGTCAATGGGAAGGTCCAAGGGATACAGTAACCCTGCAGAGGTGCATCGGAATGTAAAACTGGTGACGCAGGAAACGCTCAAAAAATAGACTGTAGGAAGACTCAATCTTCCTGTACTTAAGTCGGCATTGTGTCTCTTATATTCAATTCCGATGCAATTTCTGTGATTCATCGTCAATGGGAAGGTCCAATGGATACAGTAAACCTGCCGAGGTACATCGGAATGTAAAACTGGTGACGCAGGAAACGTCCAAAGTATAGACAGTAGGAACACTCAATGTTCCTGTACTTAAGTCGGCATTTTGTCTCTTATATTTAAATCCGATGCAATTTCTGTGTTTCATCGTCAATGGGAAGATCCAAGGGATACAGTAAACCAGCAGAGGTGCATCGGAATGTAAAACTGGTTACACAGGAAACGCTCAAAACATAGACAGTAGAAAGACTCAGTCTTCCTGTACTTAAGTCGGCATTGTGTCTTTTATATTTAATTCCGATGCAATTTCTGTGTTTCATCGTCATCGGAAAGTCGAAGGGAAACGGTATACCTGCAGAGGTGCATCGGAATGTAAAACTGGTGACACAGGTAACGCTCAAAACATAGACAGTAGGAAGACTCAGTCTTCCTGTACTTAAGTCGGCATTGTGTCTCTTATATTTAATTCCGATGCAATTTATGTGCTTCATCGTCACTTTGAAGGTCCAAGGGATACAAGAAACCCTGCAGAGGTGCATGGGAATGTAAAACTGGTGACACCGGAAACGCTCGAAACATAGGTAGTTTGGAAGACTCTGTCTTCCTGTACTTAAGACGTCATTGTGTCTCTTATATTTAATTCCGATGCAATTTCTGTGTTTCATCGTCAATGGGAAGGTCCAATGGATAAGGTAAACCTGCAGAGGTGCATCGGAATGTAAAACTGGTGACACTGGAAACTCTCAAAACGTAGACCGTAAGAAGACTCAGTTTTCATGTACTTAAGTCGGCGTTGTGTCTCTTATATTTAATTCCGATGCAATTCCTGTGTTTCATCGTCAATGGGAAGGTCCAATGGATAAGGTAAACCTGCAGAGGTGCATCGGAATGTAAAACTGATGACACAGGAAACGCTCAAAACATATACAATAGAAAGACGCACTCTTCCTGTACTTAAGTCGACATTGTGTCTCTTATATTTCATTCCGATGCAATATCTGTGTTTCATCGTCGCTGTGAAGGTCCAATGGATACAGTAAACCTGCAGAGGTGCATCGGGATATAAAACTGGAGACACAGGAAACGCTCAAACATAGACAGTAGGAAGACTCAGTCTTCCTCTACTTATGACGTCATTGTGTCTCTTATATTTAATTGCGGTGCTATTTCTGTGTTTCATCGCCAATGGGAAGGTCCAAGGGACACAGTAAACCTGCAGAGGTGCATCGGAATGTAACACTGGTGACACTGGAAACGCTTAAAACATAGACCGTAAAAAGACTCAGTTTTCTTGTACTTAATTCAGCGTTGTGTCTCTTATATTTAATTCCGGTATAATTTCTGTGTTTCATCGCCAATGGGAAGATCCAAGGGATACAGTAAACCTGCAGAGGTGCATCGGAATGTAAAACTGGTGACACAGGAAACGCTCAAAACATAGACAGTAGTAAGACTCAGTCTTCCTGTACTTATGTCGGCATTGTGTATGTTATATTTAATTCCGATGTAATTTCTGTGTTTCATTGTCAATGGGAAGGTGCAAGGGATACAGTAAACCTGCAGAGGAGCAACGGAATGTAAAACTGGTGACACAGGAAACGCTCAAAACATTGAGAGTAGGAAGACTCAGTCCTGTACTTAAGTCGACATTGTGTCTCTTATATTTAATTCCGTTGCAATTTCTGTGTTTCGTCGTCAATGGGAAGGTCCAAGGGATACAGTAACCCTGCAGAGGTGCATCGGAATGTAAAACTGGTGACACAGGAGACGCTCAAAAAATAGACTGTAGGAAGACTCAATCATCCTGAACTTAAGTCGGCATTGTGTCTCTTATATTTAATTCCGACGCAATTTCTGTGATTCATCGTCAATGGGAAGGTCCAATGGATACAGTAAAGCGTCAGAGGTGCATCGGAATGTAAAACTGGTGACGCAGGAAACGTCCAAAATATAGACAGTAGGAAGACTCAATGTTCCTGTACTTAAGTCGGCATTGTGTCTCTTATATTTAATTCCGATGCAATTTCTGTGTTTCATCGTCAATGGGAAGATCCAAGGGATACAGTAAACCTGCAGAGGTGCATCGGAATGTAAAACTGGTGACACAGGAAACGCTCAAAATATTGACAGTAGAAAGACTCAGTCTTCCTGTACTTATGTCGCCATTGTGTCTTTTACATTTAATTCCGATGCAATTTCTGTGTTTCATCGTCAATGGGAAAGTCGAAGGGAAACAGTATACCAGCAGAGGTGCATCGGAATGTAAAACTGGTGACACAGGAAACGCTCAAAACATAGACAGTAGGAAGACTCAGCATTCCTGTCCTTATGTCGGCATTGTGTCTCTTATATTTAATTCCGAAGCAATTTCTGTGTTTCATCGCCATTTTGAAGGTCCAAGGGACACAGGAAAACCTGCAGAGGTGCATGGGAATGTAAAACTGGGGACACAGGAAACGCTCAAAACATAGACAGTTGGAAGACTTTGTCTTCCTGTACTTAAGACGTCATTGTGTCTCTTATATTTAATTCCGATGCAATTTCTGTGTTTCATCCCCAATGGGAAGGTCCAAGGGACAGAGTAAACCTGCAGAGGTGCGTCGGAATGTAAAACTGATGCCACTGGAAACGCTCAAAACGTAGACCGTAAGAAGACTCAGTTTTCTTGTACTTAAGTCGGCGTTGTGTCTCTTATATTTAATTCCGATGTAATTTCTGTGTTTCACCGTCAATGGGAAGGTCCGATGGATACAGTAAACCTGCAGAGGTGCATCGGAATATGAAACTGGCGACGCAGGAACGGTCAAAACATAGACAGTAGGAAGACTCAATCTTCCTGTACTTAAGTCGGCATTGTGTCTCTTATATTTAATTCCGACGCAATTTCTGTGATTCATCGTCAATGGGAAGGTCCGATGGATACAGTAAACCTGCAGAGGTGCATCGGACAGTAAAACTGGTGACACAGGAAACGCTCAAAACATAGACAGTAGGAAGACTCAGTCTTCCTGTACTTAAGTCGGCATTGTGTCTGTTATATTTAATTCCGATGTAATTTCTGTGTTTCATTGTCGATGGGAAGGTGCAAGGGATACATCAAACCTGCAGAAGTGCATCGGAATGTAAAACTGGTGACACAGGAAACGCTCAAAACATAGAGAGTAGGAAGACTCAGTCTTTCTGTACTTAAGTCGACATTGTGTCTCTTATATTTAATTCCGATGCAAGTTCTGTGTTTCATCGTCACTATGAAAGTCCAAGGGATACTGTAGACCTGCATAGGTGCATCGGAATGTAAAACTGGTGACACAGGAAACGCTCAAAACATAGACAGTAGGAAGACTCAGTCCTTCTGTACTTAAGTCGGCATTGTGTCTCTTATATTTAATTCTGATGCAATTTCTGTGATTCATCGTCAATGGGAAGGTCAAAGGGATACAGTTAACCTGCAGAGGTGCATCGAAATGTAAAACTTGTGACACAGGTGACGCTCAAAGCATAGACAGTAGAAAGACACACTCTTCCTGTACTTAAGTCGAAATTGTGTCTCTTTTATTTCATTCCGATGCAGTTTCTGTGTTTCATCGTCACTGTGAAGGTCCAATAGATACAGTAAACATGCAGAGGTGCATCGGAATGTAAAACTGGTGACTCAGGAAACGCTCAAAACATAGACAGTAGAAAGACTCAGTCTTCGCGTACTTATGTCGGCATTGTGTCTTTTATATTTCATTCCTATGCAATTTCTGTATTTCATCGGCAATGGGAAAGTCGAAGGGAAACAGTATACCTGCAGAGGTGCATCGGAATGTAAAACTGGTGACACAGGAAACGCTCAAAACATAGACAGTAGGAAGACTCAGTCTTCCTGTACTTAAGTCGGCATTGTGTCTCTTATATTTAATTCCGACGCAATTTCTTTGTCTCATCGTCACTTTGAAGGTCCAAGGGATACAGGAAAACCTGCAGAGGTGCATGGGAATGTAAAAATGGTGACACAGGAAACGCTCAAAACATAGGCAGTTGGAAGACTCTGTCTTCCTGTACTTAAGACGTCATTGTGTCTCTTATATTTAATTCCGATGCAATTTCTGTGTTTCATCGCAAATGGGAAGGTCCAAGGGACACAGTAAACCTGCAGAGGTGCATCGGAATGTAAAACTGGTGACACTGGAAACTCTCAAAACGTAGACCGTAAGAAGACTCAGGTTTCATGTACTTAAGTGGGCGTTGTGTCTCTTATATTTAATTCCGATGTAATTTCTGTGTTTCATCGTCAATGGGATGGTCCGATGGATACAGTAAACCTGCAGAGGTGCATCGGAATGTAAATCTGGTGACGCAGGAAACGCTCAAAACATAGACAGTAGGAAGACTCAATCTTCCTGTACTTAAGTCGGCATTGTGTCTCTTATATTTAATTCCGACGCAATTTCTGTGATTCATCGTCAATGGGAAGGTCCGATGGATACAGTAAACCTGCAGAGGTTCATCGGACAGTAAAACTGGTGACACAGGAAACGCTCAAAACATAGACAGTAGGAAGACTCAGTCTTCCTGTACTTAAGTCGGCATTGTGTCTGTTATATTTAATTCCGATGTAATTTCTGTGTTTCATTGTCGATGGGAAGGTGCAAGGGATACATCAAACCTGCAGAGGTGCATCGGAATGTAAAACTGGTGACACAGGAAACGCTCAAAACATAGAGAGTAGGAAGACTCAGTCTTTCTGTACTTAAGTCGACATTGTGTCTCTTATATTTAATTCCGATGCAAGTTCTATGTTTCATCGTCACTATGAAAGTCCAAGGGATACTGTAGACCTGCATAGGTGCATCGGAATGTAAAACTGGTGACACAGGAAACGCTCAAAACATAGACAGTAGGAAGACTCAGTCCTTCTGTACTTAAGTCGGCATTGTGTCTCTTATATTTAATTCCGATGTAATTTCTGTGTTTCGTCGTCAATGGGAAGGTCCAAGGGATACAGTAACCCTGCAGAGGTGCATCGGAATGCAAAACTGGTGACGCAGGAAACGCTCAAAAAATAGACTGTAGGAAGACTCAATCTTCCTGTACTTAAGTCGGCATTGTGTCTCTTATATTCAATTCCGATGCAATTTCTGTGATTCATCGTCAATGGGAAGGTCCAATGGATACAGTAAACCTGCCGACGTGCATCGGAATGTAAAACTGGTGACGCAGGAAACGTCCAAAGTATAGACAGTAGGAACAATCAATGTTCCTGTACTTAAGTCGGCATTTTGTCTCTTATATTTAATTCCGATGCAATTTCTGTGTTTCATCGTCAATGGGAAGATCCAAGGGATACAGTAAACCAGCAGAGGTGCATCGGAATGTAAAACTGGTTACACACGAAACGCTCAAAACATAGACAGTAGAAAGACTCAGTCTTCCTGTACTTAAGTCGGCATTGTGTCTTTTATATTTAATTCCGATGCAATTTCTGTGTTTCATCGTCATCGCAAAGTCGAAGGGAAACAGTATACCTGCAGAGGTGCATCGGAATGTAAAACTGGTGACACAGGAAACGCTCAAAACATAGACAGTAGGAAGACTCAGTCTTCCTGTACTTAAGTCGGCATTGTGTCTCTTATATTTAATTCCGATGCAATTTATGTGTTTCATCGTCACTTTGAAGGTCCAAGGGATACAGGAAACCCTGCAGAGGTGCATGGGAATATAAAACTGGTGACACAGGAAACGCTCGAAACATAGGCAGTTTGGAAGACTCTGTCTTCCTGTACTTAAGACGTCATTGTGTCTCTTATATTTAATTCCGATGCAATTTCTGTGTTTCATCGCAAATGGGAGGGTCCAAGGGAGACAGTCAACCTGCAGAGGTGCATCGGAATGTAAAACTGGTGACACTGGAAACTCTCAAAACGTAGACCGTAAGAAGTCACAGTTTTCATGTACTTAAGTCGGCGTTGTGTCTCTTATATTTAATTCGATGTAATTTCTGTGTTTCATTGTCAACGGGAAGGTGCAAGGGATACAGCAAACCTGCAGAGGTACATCGAAATGTAAAACTGGTGACACAGGAAACGCTCAAAACATAGACAGTAGGAAGACTCAGTCTTCCTGTACTTAAGTCGGCATTGTGCCTCTTATATTTAATTCCGATGCAATTTCTGTGTTTCATTGTCAATTAGAAGGTCCAAGGGATACAGGAAAACCTGCAGAGGTGCATGGGAATGTAAAAGTGGTGACACAGGAAACGCACAAAACATTGACAGTTGGAAGAATCTGTCTTCCTGTACTTAAGACGTCATTGTGTCTCTTATACTTCATTCCGATGCATTTTCTGTGTTTCATCGCCAATGGGAAGGTCCAAGGGACACAGTAAACCTGCAGAGGTGCATCGGAATGTAAAACTGGTGACACTGGAAACTCCCAAAACGTAGACCGTAAGAAGACTCAGTTTTCATGTACTTAAGTCGGCGTTGAGTCTCTTATATTTAATTCCGATGCAATTCCTGTGTTTCATCGTCAATGGGAAGGTCCAATGGATAAGGTAAACCTGCAGAGGTGCATCGGAATGTAAAACTGGTGACACAGGAAACGCTCAAAACATATACAATAGAAAGACGCACTCTTCCTGAACTTAAGTCGACATTGTGTCTCTTATATTTCATTACGATGCAATTTCTGTGTTTCATCGTCGCTGTGAAGGTCCAATGGATACAATAAACCTGCAGAGGTGCATCGGAATGTTAAACTGGTGACACAGGAAACGCTCAAATCATAGACAGTAGAAAGACTCAGTCTTCCTGTACTTAAGTCGGCATTGTGTCTTTTATATTTAATTCCGATGCAATTTGTGTCTTTCATCGTCAATGGGGGGGTCCAATGGATACAGTAAACCTGCAGAGGTGCATCGGAATGTAGAACTGATGACACAGGAAATGCTCAAAACATAGACAATAGGAAGACTCAGTCTTCCTCTACTTAAGACGTCATTGTGTCTCTTATATTTAATTGCGGTGCAATTTCTGTGTTTCATCGCCAATGGGAAGGTCCAAGGGACGCAGTAAACCTGCAGAGGTGCATCGGAATGTAACACTGGTGACACTGGAAACGCTCAAAACATAGACCGCAAAAAGACTCAGTTTTCTTGTACTTAAGTCGGCGTTGTGTCTCTTCTATTTAATTCCGGTGTAATTTCTGTGTTTTTTCGCCAATGGGAAGATTCAAGGGATACAGTAAACCTGCAGAGGTGCATCGGAATGTAAATCTGGTGACACAGGAAACGCTCAAAACATAGACAGTAGGAAGACTCAGCCTTCCTGTTCTTAAGTCGGCATTGTGTGTCTTATATTTAATTCCGACGAAATTTCTGTGATTCATCGTCAATGGGAAGGTCCGATGGATACAGTAAACCTGCAGAGGTGCATCGGAATGTAAAACAGGTGACACAGGAGACGCTCAAAAAATAGACTGTAGGAAGACTCAATCTTCCTGTACTTAAGTCGGCATTGTGTCTCTTATATTTAATTCCGATGTAATTTCTGTGTTTCATCGTCAATGGGAAGGTCCGATGGATACAGTAAACCTGCAGAGGTGCATCGGAATGTAAAAGTGGTGACGCAGGAACGCTCAAAAAATAGACAGTAGGAAGACTCAATCTTCCTGTACTGAAGTCGGCATTGTGTCTCTTATATTTAATTCTGATGCAATTTCTGTGATGCATCGTCAATGGGAAGGTCAAAGGGATACAGTTAACCTGCAGAGGTGCATCGGAATGTAAAACTGGTGACACAGGTGACGCTCAAAGCATAGACAATAGAAAGACACACTCTTCCTGTACTTAAGTCGACATTCGGCCTCTTTTATTTCATTCCGATGCAATTTCTGTGTTTCATCGTGACTGTTAAGGTCCAATAGATACAGTAAATATGCAGAGGTGCATCGGAATGTAAAACTGGTGACACAGGAAACGCTCAAAACATAGAGAGTAAGAAGACTCAGTCTTTCTGTACTTAAGTCGACATTGTGTCTCTTATATTTAATTCCGATGCAATTTCTGTGTTTCATCGTCACTATGAAAGTCCAAGGGATACTGTAGACCTGCATAGGTGCATCGGAATGTAAAACTGGTGACACAGGAAACGCTCAAAACATAGACAGTAGGAAGACTCAGTCCTTCTGTACTTAAGTCGGCATTGTGTCTCTTATATTTAATTCCGATGTAATTTCTGTGTTTCGTCGTCAATGGGAAGGTCCAAGGGATACAGTAACCCTGCAGAGGTGCATCGGAATGCAAAACTGGTGACGCAGGAAACGCTCAAAAAATAGACTGTAGGAAGACTCAATCTTCCTGTACTTAAGTCGGCATTGTGTCTCTTATATTCAATTCCGATGCAATTTCTGTGATTCATCGTCAATGGGAAGGTCCAATGGATACAGTAAACCTGCAGAGGTGCATCGGAATGTAAAACTGGTGACGTAGGAAACGTCCAAAGTATAGACAGTAGGAAGACTCAATGTTCCTGTACTTAAGTCGGCATTGTGTCTCTTATATTTAATTCCGATGCAATTTCTGTGTTTCATCGTCAATGGGAAGATCCAAGGGATACAGTAAACCAGCAGAGGTGCATCGGAATGTAAAACTGGTGACACAGGAAACGCTCAAAACATAGACAGTAGAAAGACTCAGTCTTCCTGTACTTAAGTCGGCATTGTGTCTTTTATATTCAATTCCGATGCAATTTCTGTGTTTCATCGTCAATGGGAAAGTCGAAGGGAAACAGTATACCTGCAGAGGTGCATCGGAATGTAAAACTGGTAACACAGGAAACGCTCAAAACATAAACAGTAGGAAGACTCAGTCTTCCTGTACTTAAGTCGGCATTGTGTCTCTTATATTTAATTCCGATGCAATTTATGTGTTTCATCGTCACTTTGAAGGTCCAAGGGATACAGGAAACCCTGCAGAGGTGCATGGGAATGTAAAACTGGTAACACAGGAAATGCTCAAAACATAGGCAGTTTGGAAGACTCTGTCTTCCTGTACTTAAGACGTCATTGTGTCTCTTATATTTAATTCCGATGCAATTTCTGTGTTTCATCGCAAATGGGAAGGTCCAAGGGACACAGTAAACCTGCAGAGGTGCATCGGAATGTAAAACTGGTGACACTGGAAACTCTCAAAACGTAGACCGTAAGAAGACTCAGTTTTCATGTACTTAAGTCGGCGTTGTGTCTCTTATATTTAATTCCGATGTAATTTCTGTGTTTCATCGTCATTGGGATGGTCCGATGGATACAGTAAACCTGCAGAGGTGCATCGGAATGTAAAACTTGTGGCGCAGGAAACGCTCAAAAAATGGACCGTAGGAAGAATCAATCTTCCTGTACTTAAGTCGGCATTGTGTCTCTTATATTTAATTCCGACGCAATTTCTGTGATTCGTCGTCAATGGGAAGGTCCGATGGATACAGTGAACCTGCAGAGCTGCATCGGAATGTAAAACTGGTGACACAGGAAACGCTCAAAACATAGACAGTAGTAAGACTCATTCTTCCTGTACTTAAGTCGGCATTGTGTCTGTTATATTTAATTCCGATGTAATTTCTGTGTTTCATTGTCAACGGGAAGGTGCAAGGGATACAGCAAACCTGCAGAGGTACATCGAAATGTAAAACTGGTGACACAGGCAACGCTCAAAACATAGACAGTAGGAAGACTCAGTCTTCCTGTACTTAAGTCGGCATTGTGCCTCTTATATTTAATTCCGATGCAATTTCTGTGTTTCATTGTCAATTTGAAGGTCCAAGGGATACAGGAAAACCTGCAGAGGTGCATGGGAATGTAAAAGTGGTGACACAGGAAACGCTCAAAACATAGACAGTTGGAAGGATCTGTCTTCCTGTACTTAAGACGTCATTGTGTCTCTTATACTTAATTCCGATGCATTTTCTGTGTTTCATCGCCAATGGGAAGGTCCAAGGGACACAGTAAACCTGCAGAGGTGCATCGGAATGTAAAACTGGTGACACTGGAAACTCCCAAAACGTAGACCGTAAGAAGACTCAGTTTTCATGTACTTAAGTCGGCGTTGAATCTCTTATATTTAATTCCGATGCAATTCCTGTGTTTCATCGTCAACGGGAAGGTCCAATGGATAAGGTAAACCTGCAGAGGTGCATCGGAATGTAAAACTGGTGACACAGGAAACGCTCAAAACATATACAATAGAAAGACGCACTCTTCCTGTACTTAAGTCGACATTGTGTCTCTTATATTTCATTCCGATGCAATTTCTGTGTTTCATCGTCGCTGTGAAGGTCCAATGGATACAATAAACCTGCAGAGGTGCATCGGAATGTTAAACTGGTGACACAGGAAACGCTCAAATCATAGACAGTAGAAAGACTCAGTCTTCCTGTACTTAAGTCGGCATTGTGTCTTTTATATTTATTTCCGATGCAATTTGTGTGTTTCATCGTCAATGGGGGGGTCCAATGGATACAGTAAACCTGCAGAGGTGCATCGGAATGTAGAACTGATGACACAGGAAACGCTCAAAACATAGACAGTAGGAAGACTCAGTCTTCCTCTACTTAAGACGTCATTGTGTCTCTTATATTTAATTGCGGTGCAATTTCTGTGTTTCATCGCCAATGGGAAGGTCCAAGGGACGCAGTAAACCTGCAGAGGTGCATCGGAATGTAACACTGGTGACACTGGAAACGCTCAAAACATAGACCGTAAAAAGACTCAGTTTTCTTGTACTTAAGTCGGCGTTGTGTCTCTTCTATTTAATTCCGGTGTAATTTCTGTGTTTCTTCGACAATGGGAAGATTCAAGGGATACAGTAAACCTGCAGAGGTGCATCGGAATGTAAATCTGGTGACACAGGAAACGCTCAAAACATAGACAGTAGGAAGACTCAGCCTTCCTGTTCTTAAGTCGGCATTGTGTGTCTTATATTTAATTCCGACGAAATTTCTGTGATTCATCGTCAATGGGAAGGTCCGATGGATACAGTAAACCTGCAGAGGTGCATCGGAATGTAAAACTGGTGACACAGGAAACGCTCAAAACATAGAGAGTAGGAAGACTCAGTCTCTCTGTACTTAAGTCGACATTGTGTCTCTTATATTTAATTCCGATGCAATTTCTGTGTTTCATCTTCACTATGAAGGTCCAAGGGATACTGTAGACCTGCATAGGTGCATCGGAATGTAAAACTGGTGACACAGGAAACGCTCAAAACATAGACAGTAGGAAGACTCAGTCCTTTTATACTTAAGTCGGCATTGTGTCTCTTATATTTAATTCCGATGCAATTTCTGTGTTTCATCTTCACTATGACGGTCCAAGGGATACTGTAGACCTGCATAGGTGCATCGGAATGTAAAGCTGGTGACACAGGAAATGCTCAAAACATAGAGAGTAGGAAGACTCAGTCTTTCTGTACTTAAGTCGACATTGTGTCTCTTATATTTAATTCCGATGCAATTGCTGTGTTTCATCTTCACTATGAAGGTCCAAGGGATACTGTAGACCTGCATAGGTGCATCGGAATGTAAAACTGGTGACACAGGAAACGCTCAAAACATAGACAGTAGGAAGACTCAGTCCTTCTGTACTTAAGTCGGCATTGTGTCTCTTATATTTAATTCCGATGCAATTTCTGTGTTTCGTCGTCAATGGGAAGGTCCAAGGGATACAGTAACCCTGCAGAGGTGCATCGGAATGTAAAACTGGTGACACAGGAGACGCTCAAAAAATAGACTGTAGGAAGACTCAATCTTCCTGTACTTAAGTCGGCATTGTGTCTCTTATATTTAATTCCGATGTAATTTCTGTGTTTCATCGTCAATGGGAAGGTCCGATGGATACAGTAAACCTGCAGAGGTGCATCGGAATGTAAAACTGGTGACGCAGGAACGCTCAAAAAATAGACAGTAGGAAGACTCAATCTTCCTGTACTGAAGTCGGCATTGTGTCTCTTATATTTAATTCTGATGCAATTTCTGTGATGCATCGTCAATGGGAAGGTCAAAGGGATACAGGTAACCTGCAGAGGTGCATCGGAATGTAAAACTGGTGACACAGGAGACGCTCAAAGCATAGACAATAGAAAGACACACTCTTCCTGTACTTAAGTCGACATTGGGCCTCTTTTATTTCATTCCGATGCAATTTCTGTGTTTCATCGTGACTGTTAAGGTCCAATAGATACAGTAAATATGCAGAGGTGCATCGGAATGTAATACTGGTGACACAGGAAACGCTCAAAACATAGACAGTAGAAAGACTCAGTCTTCCTGTACTTATGTCGGCATTGTGTCTTTTATATTTCATTCCGATGCAATTTCTGTATTTCATCGGCAATGGGAATGTCGAAGGGAAACAGTATACCTGCAGAGGTGCATCGGAATGTAAAACTGGTGACACAGGAAGCGCTCAAAGCATAGACAGTAGGAAGACTCAGTCTTCCTGTACTTAAGTCGGCATTGTGTCTCTTATATTTAATTCCGATGCAATTTCTGTGTTTCATCGTCACTTTGGAGGTCCAAGGGATACAGGAAAACCTGCAGAGGTGCATGGGAATGTAAAACTGGTGACACAGGAAACGCTCAAAACATAGGCAGTTGGAAGACTCTGTCTTCCTGTACTTAAGACGTCATTGTGTCTCTTATATTTAATTCCGATGCAACTTCTGTGTTTCATCGCAAATGGGAAGGTCCAAGGGTCACAGTAAACCTGCAGAGGAGCATCGGAATGTAAAACAGGTGACACTGGAAACTCTCAAAACGTAGACCGTAAGAAGACTCAGTTTTCATGTACATAAGTGGGCGTTGTGTCTCTTATATTTAATTCCGATGTAATTTCTGTGTTTCATCGTCAATGGGATGGTCCGATGGATACAGTAAACCTGCAGAGGTACATCGAAATGTAAAACAGGTGACACTGGAAACTCTCAAAACGTAGACCGTAAGAAGACTCAGTTTTCATGTACATAAGTGGGCGTTGTGTCTCTTATATTTAATTCCGATGCAATTTCTGTGTTTCATCGCAAATGGGAAGGTCCAAGGGACACAGTAAACCTGCAGAGGTGCATCGGAATGTAAAACTGGTGACACTGGAAACTCTCAAAACGTAGACCGTAAGAAGTCACAGTTTTCATGTACTTAAGTCGGCGTTGTGTCTCTTATATTTAATTCGATGTAATTTCTGTGTTTCATTGTCAACGGGATGGTGCAAGGGATACAGCAAACCTGCAGAGGTACATCGAAATGTAAAACTGGTGACACAGGAAACGCTCAAAACATAGACAGTAGGAAGACTCAGTCTTCCTGTACTTAAGTCGGCATTGTGCCTCTTATATTTAATTCCGATGCAATTTCTGTGTTTCATTGTCAATTTGAAGGTCCAAGGGATACAGGAAAACCTGCAGAGGTGCATGGGAATGTAAAAGTGGTGACACAGGAAACGCACAAAACATTGACAGTTGGAAGAATCTGTCTTCCTGTACTGAAGACGTCATTGTGTCTCTTATACTTCATTCCGATGCATTCTCTGTGTTTCATCGCCAATGGGAAGGTCCAAGGGACACAGTAAACCTGCAGAGGTGCATCGGAATGTAAAACTGGTGACACTGGAAACTCCCAAAACGTAGACCGTAAGAAGACTCAGTTTTCATGTACTTAAGTCGGCGTTGAGTCTCTTATATTTAATTCTGATGCAATTCCTGTGTTTCATCGTCAATGGGAAGGTCCAATGGATAAGGTAAACCTGCAGAGGTGCATCGGAATGTAAAACTGGTGACACAGGAAACGCTCAAAACATATACAATAGAAAGACGCACTCTTCCTGAACTTAAGTCGACATTGTGTCTCTTATATTTCATTACGATGCAATTTCTGTGTTTCATCGTCGCTGTGAAGGTCCAATGGATACAATAAACCTGCAGAGGTGCATCGGAATGTTAAACTGGTGACACAGGAAACGCTCAAATCATAGACAGTAGAAAGACTCAGTCTTCCTGTACTTAAGTCGGCATTGTGTCTTTTATATTTAATTCCGATGCAATTTGTGTGTTTCATCGTCAATGGGGGGGTCCAATGGATACAGTAAACCTGCAGAGGTGCATCGGAATGTAGAACTGATGACACAGGAAATGCTCAAATCATAGACAGTAGGAAGACTCAGTCTTCCTCTACTTAAGACGTCATTGTGTCTCTTATATTTAATTGCGGTGCAATTTCTGTGTTTCATCGCCAATGGGAAGGTCCAAGGGACGCAGTAAACCTGCAGAGGTGCATCGGAATGTAACACTGGTGACACTGGAAACGCTCAAAACATAGACCGCAAAAAGACTCAGTTTTCTTGTACTTAAGTCGGCGTTGTGTCTCTTCTATTTAATTCCGGTGTAATTTCTGTGTTTCTTCGCCAATGGGAAGATTCAAGGGATACAGTAAACCTGCAGAGGTGCATCGGAATGTAAATCTGGTGACACAGGAAACGCTCAAAACATAGACAGTAGGAAGACTCAGGCTTCCTGTTCTTAAGTCGGCATTGTGTGTCTTATATTTAATTCCGACGAAATTTCTGTGATTCATCGTCAATGGGAAGGTCCGATGGATACAGTAAACCTGCAGAGGTGCATCGGAATGTAAAACTGGTGACACAGGAAACGCTCAAAACATAGAGAGTAGGAAGACTCAGTCTTTCTGTACTTAAGTCGACATTGTGTCTCTTATATTTAATTCCGATGCAATTTCTGTGTTTCATCTTCACTATGAAGGTCCAAGGGATACTGTAGACCTGCATAGGTGCATCGGAATGTAAAACTGGTGACACAGGAAACGCTCAAAACATAGACAGTAGGAAGACTCAGTCCTTTTATACTTAAGTCGACATTGTGTCTCTTATATTTAATTCCGATGCAATTTCTGTGTTTCATCTTCACTATGAAGGTCCAAGGGATACTGTAGACCTGCATAGGTGCATCGGAATGTAAAGCTGGTGACACAGGAAACGCTGAAAACATAGAGAGTAGGAAGACTCAGTCTTTCTGTACTTAAGTCGACATTGTGTCTCTTATATTTAATTCCGATGCAATTGCTGTGTTTCATCTTCACTATGAAGGTCCAAGGGATACAGTAACCCTGCATAGGTGCATCGGAATGTAAAACTGGTGACACAGGAAACGCTCAAAACATAGACAGTAGGAAGACTCAGTCCTTCTGTACTTAAGTCGGCATTGTGTCTCTTATATTTAATTCCGATGCAATTTCTGTGTTTCGTCGTCAATGGGAAGGTCCAAGGGATACAGTAACCCTGCAGAGGTGCATCGGAATGTAAAACTGGTGACACAGGAGACGCTCAAAAAATAGACTGTAGGAAGACTCAATCTTCCTGTACTTAAGTCGGCATTGTGTCTCTTATATTTAATTCCGATGTAATTTCTGTGTTTCATCGTCAATGGGAAGGTCCGATGGATACAGTAAACCTGCAGAGATGCATCGGAATGTAAAACTGGTGACGCAGGAACGCTCAAAAAATAGACAGTAGGAAGACTCAATCTTCCTGTACTGAAGTCGGCATTGTGTCTCTTATATTTAATTCTGATGCAATTTCTGTGATGCATCGTCAATGGGAAGGTCAAAGGGATACAGTTAACCTGCAGAGGTGCATCGGAATGTAAAACTGGTGACACAGGAGACGCTCAAAGCATAGACAATAGAAAGACACACTCTTCCTGTACTTAAGTCGACATTGGGCCTCTTTTATTTCATTCCGATGCAATTTCTGTGTTTCATCGTGACTGTTAAGGTCCAATAGATACAGTAAATATGCAGAGGTGCATCGGAATGTAAAACTGGTGACACAGGAAACGCTCAAAACATAGAGAGTAAGAAGACTCAGTCTTTCTGTACTTAAGTCGACATTGTGTCTCTTATATTTAATTCCGATGCAATTTCTGTGTTTCATCGTCACTATGAAAGTCCAAGGGATACTGTAGACCTGCATAGGTGCATCGGAATGTAAAACTGGTGACACAGGAAACGCTCAAAACATAGACAGTAGGAAGACTCAGTCCTTCTGTACTTAAGTCGGCATTGTGTCTCTTATATTTAATTCCGATGTAATTTCTGTGTTTCGTCGTCAATGGGAAGGACCAAGGGATACAGTAACCCTGCAGAGGTGCATCGGAATGCAAAACTGGTGACGCAGGAAACGCTCAAAAAATAGACTGTAGGAAGACTCAATCTTCCTGTACTTAAGTCGGCATTGTGTCTCTTATATTCAATTCCGATGCAATTTCTGTGATTCATCGTCAATGGGAAGGTCCAATGGATACAGTAAACCTTCAGAGGTGCATCGGAATGTAAAACTGGTGACGTAGGAAACGTCCAAAGTATAGACAGTAGGAAGACTCAATGTTCCTGTACTTAAGTCGGCATTGTGTCTCTTATATTTAATTCCGATGCAATTTCTGTGTTTCATCGTCAATGGGAAGATCCAAGGGATACAGTAAACCAGCAGAGGTGCATCGGAATGTAAAACTGGTAACACAGGAAACGCTCAAAACATAAACAGTAGGAAGACTCAGTCTTCCTGTACTTAAGTCGGCATTGTGTCTCTTATATTTAATTCTGATGCAATTTATGTGTTTCATCGTCACTTTGAAGGTCCAAGGGATACAGGAAACCCTGCAGAGGTGCATGGGAATGTAAAACTGGTAACACAGGAAATGCTCAAAACATAGGCAGTTTGGAAGACTCTGTCTTCCTGTACTTAAGACGTCATTGTGTCTCTTATATTTAATTCCGATGCAATTTCTGTGTTTCATCGCAAATGGGAAGGTCCAAGGGACACAGTAAACCTGCAGAGGTGCATCGGAATGTAAAACTGGTGACACTGGAAACTCTCAAAACGTAGACCGTAAGAAGACTCAGTTTTCATGTACTTAAGTCGGCGTTGTGTCTCTTATATTTAATTCCGATGTAATTTCTGTGTTTCATCGTCATTGGGATGGTCCGATGGATACAGTAAACCTGCAGAGGTGCATCGGAATGTAAAACTTGTGGCGCAGGAAACGCTCAAAAAATGGACCGTAGGAAGAATCAATCTTCCTGTACTTAAGTCGGCATTGTGTCTCTTATATTTAATTCCGACGCAATTTCTGTGATTCGTCGTCAATGGGAAGGTCCGATGGATACAGTGAACCTGCAGAGCTGCATCGGAATGTAAAACTGGTGACACAGGAAACGCTCAAAACATAGACAGTAGTAAGACTCATTCTTCCTGTACTTAAGTCGCCATTGTGTCTGTTATATTTAATTCCGATGTAATTTCTGTGTTTCATTGTCAACGGGAAGGTGCAAGGGATACAGCAAACCTGCAGAGGTACATCGAAATGTAAAACTGGTGACACAGGAAACGCTCAAAACATAGACAGTAGGAAGACTCAGTCTTCCTGTACTTAAGTCGGCATTGTGCCTCTTATATTTAATTCCGATGCAATTTCTGTGTTTCATTGTCAATTTGAAGGTCCAAGGGATACAGGAAAACCTGCAGAGGTGCATGGGAATGTAAAAGTGGTGACACAGGAAACGCTCAAAACATAGACAGTTGGAAGAATCTGTCTTCCTGTACTTAAGACGTCATTGTGTCTCTTATACTTAATTCCGATGCATTTTCTGTGTTTCATCGCCAATGGGAAGGTCCAAGGGACACAGTAAACCTGCAGAGGTGCATCGGAATGTAAAACTGGTGACACTGGAAACTCCCAAAACGTAGACCGTAAGAAGACTCAGTTTTCATGTACTTAAGTCGGCGTTGAATCTCTTATATTTAATTCCGATGCAATTCCTGTGTTTCATCGTCAACGGGAAGGTCCAATGGATAAGGTAAACCTGCAGAGGTGCATCGGAGTGTAAAACTGGTGACACAGGAAACGCTCAAAACATATACAATAGAAAGACGCACTCTTCCTGTACTTAAGTCGACATTGTGTCTCTTATATTTCATTCCGATGCAATTTCTGTGTTTCATCGTCGCTGTGAAGGTCCAATGGATACAATAAACCTGCAGAGGTGCATCGGAATGTTAAACTGGTGACACAGGAAACGCTCAAATCATAGACAGTAGAAAGACTCAGTCTTCCTGTACTTAAGTCGGCATTGTGTCTTTTATATTTAATTCCGATGCAATTTGTGTGTTTCATCGTCAATGGGGGGGTCCAATGGATACAGTAAACCTGCAGAGGTGCATCGGAATGTAGGACTGATGACACAGGAAACGCTCAAAACATAGACAGTAGGAAGACTCAGTCTTCCTCTACTTAAGACGTCATTGTGTCTCTTATATTTAATTGCGGTGCAATTTCTGTGTTTCATCGCCAATGGGAAGGTCCAAGGGACGCAGTAAACCTGCAGAGGTGCATCGGAATGTAACACTGGTGACACTGGAAACGCTCAAAACATAGACCGTAAAAAGACTCAGTTTTCTTGTACTTAAGTCGGCGTTGTGTCTCTTCTATTTAAATCCGGTGTAATTTCTGTGTTTCTTCGCCAATGGGAAGATTCAAGGGATACAGTAAACCTGCAGAGGTGCATCGGAATGTAAATCTGGTGACACAGGAAACGCTCAAAACATAGACAGTAGGAAGACTCAGCCTTCCTGTTCTTAAGTCGGCATTGTGTGTCTTATATTTAATTCCGACGAAATTTCTGTGATTCATCGTCAATGGGAAGGTCCGATGGATACAGTAAACCTGCAGAGGTGCATCGGAATGTAAAACTGGTGACACAGGAAACGCTCAAAACATAGAGAGTAGGAAGACTCAGTCTCTCTGTACTTAAGTCGACATTGTGTCTCTTATATTTAATTCCGATGCAATTTCTGTGTTTCATCTTCACTATGAAGGTCCAAGGGATACTGTAGACCTGCATAGGTGCATCGGAATGTAAAACTGGTGACACAGGAAACGCTCAAAACATAGACAGTAGGAAGACTCAGTCCTTTTATACTTAAGTCGGCATTGTGTCTCTTATATTTAATTCCGATGCAATTTCTGTGTTTCATCTTCACTATGAAAGTCCAAGGGATACTGTAGACCTGCATAGGTGCATCGGAATGTAAAGCTGGTGACACAGGAAATGCTCAAAACATAGAGAGTAGGAAGACTCAGTCTTTCTGTACTTAAGTCGACATTGTGTCTCTTATATTTAATTCCGATGCAATTGCTGTGTTTCATCTTCACTATGAAGGTCCAAGGGATACAGTAACCCTGCATAGGTGCATCGGAATGTAAAACGGGTGACACAGGAAACGCTCAAAACATAGACAGTAGGAAGACTCAGTCCTGCTGTACTTAAGTCGGCATTGTGTCTCTTATATTTAATTCCGATGCAATTTCTGTGTTTCGTCGTCAATGGGAAGGTCCAAGGGATACAGTAACCCTGCAGAGGTGCATCGGAATGTAAAACTGGTGACACAGGAGACGCTCAAAAAATAGACTGTAGGAAGACTCAATCTTCCTGTACTTAAGTCGGCATTGTGTCTCTTATATTTAATTCCGATGTAATTTCTGTGTTTCATCGTCAATGGGAAGGTCCGATGGATACAGTAAACCTGCAGAGGTGCATCGGAATGTAAAACTGGTGACGCAGGAACGCTCAAAAAATAGACAGTAGGAAGACTCAATCTTCCTGTACTGAAGTCGGCATTGTGTCTCTTATATTTAATTCTGATGCAATTTCTGTGATGCATCGTCAATGGGAAGGTCAAAGGGATACAGGTAACCTGCAGAGGTGCATCGGAATGTAAAACTGGTGACACAGGAGACGCTCAAAGCATAGACAATAGAAAGACACACTCTTCCTGTACTTAAGTCGACATTGGGCCTCTTTTATTTCATTCCGATGCAATTTCTGTGTTTCATCGTGACTGTTAAGGTCCAATAGATACAGTAAATATGCAGAGGTGCATCGGAATGTAAAACTGGTGACACAGGAAACGCTCAAAACATAGACAGTAGAAAGACTCAGTCTTCCTGTACTTATGTCGGCATTGTGTCTTTTAAATTTCATTCCGATGCAATTTCTGTATTTCATCGGCAATGGGAATGTCGAAGGGAAACAGTATACCTGCAGAGGTGCATCGGAATGTAAAACTGGTGACACAGGAAACGCTCAAAGCATAGACAGTAGGAAGACTCAGTCTTCCTGTACTTAAGTCGGCATTGTGTCTCTTATATTTAATTCCGATGCAATTTCTGTGTTTCATCGTCACTTTGGAGGTCCAAGGGATACAGGAAAACCTGCAGAGGTGCATGGGAATATAAAACTGGTGACACAGGAAACGCTCAAAACATAGGCAGTTGGAAGACTCTGTCTTCCTGTACTTAAGACGTCATTGTGTCTCTTATATTTAATTCCGATGCAACTTCTGTGTTTCATCGCAAATGGGAAGGTCCAAGGGTCACAGTAAACCTGCAGAGGTGCATCGGAATGTAAAACAGGTGACACTGGAAACTCTCAAAACGTAGACCGTAAGAAGACTCAGTTTTCATGTACATAAGTGGGCGTTGTGTCTCTTATATTTAATTCCGATGTAATTTCTGTGTTTCATCGTCAATGGGATGGTCCGATGGATACAGTAAACCTGCAGAGGTGCATCGGAATGTAAAACTGGTGACACAGGAAACGCTCAAAACATAGACAGTAGGAAGACTCAGTCTTCCTGTACATAAGTCGGCATTGTGTCTCTTATATTTAATTCCGATGCAATTTCTGTGTTTCATCGTCACTTTGAACGTCCAAGGGATACAGGAAAACCTGCAGAGGTGCATGGGAATGTAAAACTGGTGACACAGGAAACGCTCAAAACATAGGCAGTTGGAAGACTCTGTCTTCCTGTACTTAAGACGTCATTGTGTCTCTTATATTTAATTCCGATGCAATTTCTGTGTTTCATCGCAAATGGGAAGGTCCAAGGGACACAGAAACCTGCAGAGGTGCATCGGAATGTGTCTCTTATATTTAATTCCGATGCAATTTCTGTGTTTCATCGCAAATGGGAAGGTCCAAGGGACACAGAAACCTGCAGAGGTGCATCGGAATGTGACACTGGAAACTCTCAAAACGTAGACCGTAAGAAGACTCAGTTTTCATGTACTTAAGTGGGCGTTGTGTCTCTTATATTTAATTCCGATGTAATTTCTGTGTTTCATCGTCAATGGGATGGTCCGATGGATACAGTAAACCTGCAGAGGTGCATCGGAATGTAAAACTGGTGACGCAGGAAACGCTCAAAAAATAGACAGTAGGAAGACTCAATCTTCCTGTACTTAAGTCGGCATTGTGTCTCTTATATTTAATTCCGACGCAATTTCTGTGATTCATCGTCAATGGGAAGGTCCGATGGATACAGTAAACCTGCAGAGGTGCATCGGAATGTAAAACTGGTGACACAGGAAACGCTCAAAACATAGACAGTAGGAAGACTCAGTCTTCCTGTACTTAAGTCGGCATTGTGTCTGTTACATTTAATTCCGATGTAATTTCTGTGTTTCATTGTCGATGGGAAGGTGCAAGGAATACATCAAACCTGCAGAGGTGCATCGGAATATAAAACTGGTGACACAGGAAACGCTCAGAACATAGAGAGTAGGAAGACTCAGTCTTTCTGTACTTATGTCGACATTGTGTCTCTTATATCTAATTCCGATGCAATTTCTGTGTTTCATCGTCACTATGAAGTTCCAAGGGATACTGCAGACCTGCATAGGTGCATCGGAATGTAAAACTGGTGACACAGGAAACGCTCAAAACATAGACAGTAGGAAGACTCAGTCCTTCTGTACTTAAGTCGGCATTGTGTCTCTTATATTTAATTCCGATGTAATTTCTGTGTATCGTCGGCAATGGGAAGGTCCAAGGGATACAGTAACCCTGCAGAGGTGCATCGGAATGTAAAACTGGTGTCGCAGGAAACGCTCAAAAAACAGACTGTAGGAAGACTCAATCTTCCTGTACTTAAGTCGGTATTGTGTGTCTTATATTCAATTCCGATGCAATTTCTGTGATTCATCGTCAATGGGAAGGTCCAAGGGATACAGTAAACCTAAGAGGTGCATCGGAATGTAAAACTGGTGACACAGGAAACGCTCAAAACATAGAGAGTAGAAAGACTCAGTCTTCCTGTACTTAAGTCGGCATTGTGTCTTTTATATTTAATTCCGATGCAATTTCTGTGTTTCATCGTCAATGGGAAAGTCGAAGGGAAACAGTATACCTGCAGAGGTGCATCGGAATGTAAAACTGGTGACACAGGAAACGCTCAAAACATAGACAGTAGGAAGACTCAGTCTTCCTGTACTTAAGTCGGCATTGTGTCTCTTATATTTAATTCCGATGCAATTTATGTGTTTCATCGTCACATTGAACGTCCAAGGGATACAGGAAACCATGCAGAAGTGCATGGGAATGTAAAACTGGTGACACAGGAAACGCTCAAAACATAGGCAGTTGGAAGACTCTGTCTTTATGTACTTAAGACGTCATTGTGTCTCTTATATTTAATTCCGATACAATTTCTGTGTTTCATCGCAAATGGGAAGGTCCAAGGGACACAGTAAACCTGCAGAGGTGCATCGGAATGTAAAACTGGTGACACTGGAAACTCTCAAAACGTAGACCTTTAGAAGACTCAGTTTTCATGTACTTAAGTCGGCGTTGTGTCTCTTATATTTAATTCCGATGTAATTTCTGTGTTTCATCGTCAATGGGATGGTCCGATGGATACAGTAAACCTGCAGAGGTGCATCGGAATGTAAAACTGGTGACGCAGGAAACGCTCAAAAAATAGACAGTAGGAAGACTCAATCTTCCTGTACTTAAGTCGGCATTGTGTCTCTTATATTTAATTCCGACGCAATTTCTGTGATTCATCGTCAATGGGAAGGTCCGATGGATACAGTAAACCTGCAGAGGTGCATCGGAATGTAAAACTGGTGACACAGGAAACGCTCAAAACATAGACAGTAGGAAGACTCAGTCTTCCTGTACTTAAGTCGGCATTGTGTCTGTTACATTTAATTCCGATGTAATTTCTGTGTTTCATTGTCGATGGGAAGGTGCAAGGAATACATCAAACCTGCAGAGGTGCATCGGAATATAAAACTGGTGACACAGGAAACGCTCAAAACATAGACAGTAGGAAGACTCAGTCTTTCTGTACTTAAGTCGACATTGTGTCTCTTATATTTAATTCCGATGCAATTTCTGTGTTTCATCGTCACTATGAAGTTCCAAGGGATACTGCAGACCTGCATAGGTGCATCGGAATGTAAAACTGGTGACACAGGAAACGCTCAAAACATAGACAGTAGGAAGACTCAGTCCTTCTGTACTTAAGTCGGCATTGTGTCTCTTATATTTAATTCCGATGTAATTTCTGTGTATCGTCGGCAATGGGAAGGTCCAAGGGATACAGTAACCCTGCAGAGGTGCATCGGAATGTAAAACTGGTGTCGCAGGAAACGCTCAAAAAACAGACTGTACGAAGACTCAATCTTCCTGTACTTAAGTCGGTATTGTGTGTCTTATATTCAATTCCGATGCAATTTCTGTGATTCATCGTCAATGGGAAGGTCCAATGGATACAGTAAACCTGCAGAGGTGCATCGGAATGTAAAACTGGTGACGCAGGAAACGTCCAAAGTATAGACAGTAGGAAGACTCAATGTTCCTGTACGTAAGTCGGCATTGTGTCTCTTATATTTAATTCCGATGCAATTTCTGTGTTTCATCGTCAATGGGAAGATCCAAGGGATACAGTAAACCTGCAGAGGTGCATCGGAATGTAAAACTGGTGACACAGGAAACGCTCAAAACATAGAGAGTAGAAAGACTCAGTCTTCCTGTACTTAAGTCGGCATTGTGTCTTTTATATTTAATTCCGATGCAATTTCTGTGTTTCATCGTCAATGGGAAAGTCGAAGGGAAACAGTATACCTGCAGAGGTGCATCGGAATGTAAAACTGGTGACACAGGAAACGCTCAAAACATAGACAGTAGGAAGACTCAGTCTTCCTGTACTTAAGTCGGCATTGTGTCTCTTATATTTAATTCCGATGCAATTTATGTGTTTCATCGTCACTTTGAACGTCCAAGGGATACAGGAAACCATGCAGAAGTGAATGGGAATGTAAAACTGGTGACACAGGAAACGCTCAAAACATAGGCAGTTGGAAGACTCTGTCTTCCTGTACTTAAGACGTCATTGTGTCTCTTATATTTAATTCCGATACAATTTCTGTGTTTCATCGCAAATGGGAAGGTCCAAGGGACACAGTAAACCTGCAGAGGTGCATCGGAAAGTAAAACTGGTGACACTGGAAACTCTCAAAACGTAGACCTTTAGAAGACTCAGTTTTCATGTACTTAAGTCGGCGTTGTGTCTCTTATATTTAATTCCGATGTAATTTCTGTGTTTCATCGTCAATGGGATGGTCCGATGGATACAGTAAACCTGCAGAGGTGCATCGGAATGTAAAACAGGTGACGCAGGAAACGCTCAAAAAATAGACAGTAGGAAGACTCAATCTTCCTGTACTTAAGTCGGCATTGTGTCTCTTATATTTAATTCCGACGCAATTTCTGTGATTCATCGTCAATGGGAAGGTCCGATGGATACAGTAAACCTGCAGAGGTGCATCGGAATGTAAAACTGGTGACACAGGAAACGCTCAAAACATAGACAGTAGGAAGACTCAGTCTTCCTGTACTTAAGTCGGCATTGTGTCTGTTACATTTAATTCCGATGTAATTTCTGTGTTTCATTGTCGATGGGAAGGTGCAAGGAATACATCAAACCTGCAGAGGTGCATCGGAAAATAAAACTGGTGACACAGGAAACGCTCAAAACATAGAGAGTAGGAAGACTCAGTCTTTCTGTACTTAAGTCGACATTGTGTCTCTTATTTTTAATTCCGATGCAATTTCTGTGTTTCATCGTCACTATGAAGTTCCAAGGGATACTGCAGACCTGCATAGGTGCATCGGAATGTAAAACTGGTGACACAGGAAACGCTCAAAACATAGACAGTAGGAAGACTCAGTCCTTCTGTACTTAAGTCGGCATTGGGTCTCTTATATTTAATTCCGATGTAATTTCTGTGTATCGTCGGCAATGGGAAGGTCCAAGGGATACAGTAACCCTGCAGAGGTGCATCGGAATGTAAGACTGGTGTCGCAGGAAACGCTCAAAAAACAGACTGTACGAAGACTCAATCTTCCTGTACTTAAGTCGGTATTGTGTGTCTTATATTCAATTCCGATGCAATTTCTGTGATTCATCGTCAATGGGAAGGTCCAATGGATACAGTAAACCTGCAGAGGTGCATCGGAATGTAAAACTGGTGACGCAGGAAACGTCCAAAGTATAGACAGTAGGAAGACTCAATGTTCCTGTACGTAAGTCGGCATTGTGTCTCTTATATTTAATTCCGATGCAATTTCTGTGTTTCATCGTCAATGGGAAGATCCAAGGGATACAGTAAACCTGCAGAGGTGCATCGGAATGTAAAACTGGTGACACAGGAAACGCTCAAAACATAGAGAGTAGAAAGACTCAGTCTTCCTGTACTTAAGTCGGCATTGTGTCTTTTATATTTAATTCCGATGCAATTTCTGTGTTTCATCGTCAATGGGAAAGTTGAAGGGAAACAGTATACCTGCAGAGGTGCATCGGAATGTAAAACTGGTGACACAGGAAACGCTCAAAACATAGACAGTAGGAAGACTCAGTCTTCCTGTACTTAAGTCGGCATTGTGTCTCTTATATTTAATTCCGATGCAATTTATGTGTTTCATCGTCACTTTGAACGTCCAAGGGATACAGGAAACCATGCAGAAGTGCATCGGAATGTAAAACTGGTGACACTGGAAACTCTCAAAACGTACACCTTTAGAAGACTCAGTTTTTATGTACTTAAGTCGGCGTTGTGTCTCTTATATTTAATTCCGATGTAATTTCTGTGTTTCATCGTCAATGGGATGGTCCGATGGATACAGTAAACCTGCAGAGGTGCATCGGAATGTAAAACTGGTGACGCAGGAAACGCTCAAAAAATAGACAGTAGGAAGACTCAATCTTCCTGTACTTAAGTCGGCATTGTGTCTCTTATATTTAATTCCGACGCAATTTCTGTGATTCATCGTCAATGGGAAGGTCCGATGGATACAGTAAACCTGCAGAGGTGCATCGGAATGTAAAACTGGTGACACAGGAAACGCTCAAAACATAGACAGTAGGAAGACTCAGTCTTCCTGTACTTAAGTCGGCATTGTGTCTGTTACATTTAATTCCGATGTAATTTCTGTGTTTCATTGTCGATGGGAAGGTGCAAGGAATACATCAAACCTGCAGAGGTGCATCGGAATATAAAACTGGTGACACAGGAAACGCTCAAAACATAGAGAGTAGGAAGACTCAGTCTTTCTGTACTTATGTCGACATTGTGTCTCTTATATCTAATTCCGATGCAATTTCTGTGTTTCATCGTCACTATGAAGTTCCAAGGGATACTGCAGACCTGCATAGGTGCATCGGAATGTAAAACTGGTGACACAGGAAACGCTCAAAACATAGACAGTAGGAAGACTCAGTCCTTCTGTACTTAAGTCGGCATTGTGTCTCTTATATTTAATTCCGATGTAATTTCTGTGTATCGTCGGCAATGGGAAGGTCCAAGGGATACAGTAACCCTGCAGAGGTGCATCGGAATGTAAAACTGGTGTCGCAGGAAACGCTCAAAAAACAGACTGTAGGAAGACTCAATCTTCCTGTACTTAAGTCGGTATTGTGTGTCTTATATTCAATTCCGATGCAATTTCTGTGATTCATCGTCAATGGGAAGGTCCAAGGGATACAGTAAACCTAAGAGGTGCATCGGAATGTAAAACTGGTGACACAGGAAACGCTCAAAACATAGAGAGTAGAAAGACTCAGTCTTCCTGTACTTAAGTCGGCATTGTGTCTTTTATATTTAATTCCGATGCAATTTCTGTGTTTCATCGTCAATGGGAAAGTCGAAGGGAAACAGTATACCTGCAGAGGTGCATCGGAATGTAAAACTGGTGACACAGGAAACGCTCAAAACATAGACAGTAGGAAGACTCAGTCTTCCTGTACTTAAGTCGGCATTGTGTCTCTTATATTTAATTCCGATGCAATTTATGTGTTTCATCGTCACATTGAACGTCCAAGGGATACAGGAAACCATGCAGAAGTGCATGGGAATGTAAAACTGGTGACACAGGAAACGCTCAAAACATAGGCAGTTGGAAGACTCTGTCTTTATGTACTTAAGACGTCATTGTGTCTCTTATATTTAATTCCGATACAATTTCTGTGTTTCATCGCAAATGGGAAGGTCCAAGGGACACAGTAAACCTGCAGAGGTGCATCGGAATGTAAAACTGCTGACACTGGAAACTCTCAAAACGTAGACCTTTAGAAGACTCAGTTTTCATGTACTTAAGTCGGCGTTGTGTCTCTTATATTTAATTCCGATGTAATTTCTGTGTTTCATCGTCAATGGGATGGTCCGATGGATACAGTAAACCTGCAGAGGTGCATCGGAATGTAAAACTGGTGACGCAGGAAACGCTCAAAAAATAGACAGTAGGAAGACTCAATCTTCCTGTACTTAAGTCGGCATTGTGTCTCTTATATTTAATTCCGACGCAATTTCTGTGATTCATCGTCAATGGGAAGGTCCGATGGATACAGTAAACCTGCAGAGGTGCATCGGAATGTAAAACTGGTGACACAGGAAACGCTCAAAACATAGACAGTAGGAAGACTCAGTCTTCCTGTACTTAAGTCGGCATTGTGTCTGTTACATTTAATTCCGATGTAATTTCTGTGTTTCATTGTCGATGGGAAGGTGCAAGGAATACATCAAACCTGCAGAGGTGCATCGGAATATAAAACTGGTGACACAGGAAACGCTCAAAACATAGACAGTAGGAAGACTCAGTCTTTCTGTACTTAAGTCGACATTGTGTCTCTTATATTTAATTCCGATGCAATTTCTGTGTTTCATCGTCACTATGAAGTTCCAAGGGATACTGCAGACCTGCATAGGTGCATCGGAATGTAAAACTGGTGACACAGGAAACGCTCAAAACATAGACAGTAGGAAGACTCAGTCCTTCTGTACTTAAGTCGGCATTGTGTCTCTTATATTTAATTCCGATGTAATTTCTGTGTATCGTCGGCAATGGGAAGGTCCAAGGGATACAGTAACCCTGCAGAGGTGCATCGGAATGTAAAACTGGTGTCGCAGGAAACGCTCAAAAAACAGACTGTACGAAGACTCAATCTTCCTGTACTTAAGTCGGTATTGTGTGTCTTATATTCAATTCCGATGCAATTTCTGTGATTCATCGTCAATGGGAAGGTCCAATGGATACAGTAAACCTGCAGAGGTGCATCGGAATGTAAAACTGGTGACGCAGGAAACGTCCAAAGTATAGACAGTAGGAAGACTCAATGTTCCTGTACGTAAGTCGGCATTGTGTCTCTTATATTTAATTCCGATGCAATTTCTGTGTTTCATCGTCAATGGGAAGATCCAAGGGATACAGTAAACCTGCAGAGGTGCATCGGAATGTAAAACTGGTGACACAGGAAACGCTCAAAACATAGAGAGTAGAAAGACTCAGTCTTCCTGTACTTAAGTCGGCATTGTGTCTTTTATATTTAATTCCGATGCAATTTCTGTGTTTCATCGTCAATGGGAAAGTCGAAGGGAAACAGTATACCTGCAGAGGTGCATCGGAATGTAAAACTGGTGACACAGGAAACGCTCAAAACATAGACAGTAGGAAGACTCAGTCTTCCTGTACTTAAGTCGGCATTGTGTCTCTTATATTTAATTCCGATGCAATTTATGTGTTTCATCGTCACTTTGAACGTCCAAGGGATACAGGAAACCATGCAGAAGTGCATGGGAATGTAAAACTGGTGACACAGGAAACGCTCAAAACATAGGCAGTTGGAAGACTCTGTCTTCCTGTACTTAAGACGTCATTGTGTCTCTTATATTTAATTCCGATACAATTTCTGTGTTTCATCGCAAATGGGAAGGTCCAAGGGACACAGTAAACCTGCAGAGGTGCATCGGAAAGTAAAACTGGTGACACTGGAAACTCTCAAAACGTAGACCTTTAGAAGACTCAGTTTTCATGTACTTAAGTCGGCGTTGTGTCTCTTATATTTAATTCCGATGTAATTTCTGTGTTTCATCGTCAATGGGATGGTCCGATGGATACAGTAAACCTGCAGAGGTGCATCGGAATGTAAAACAGGTGACGCAGGAAACGCTCAAAAAATAGACAGTAGGAAGACTCAATCTTCCTGTACTTAAGTCGGCATTGTGCCTCTTATATTTAATTCCGACGCAATTTCTGTGATTCATCGTCAATGGGAAGGTCCGATGGATACAGTAAACCTGCAGAGGTGCATCGGAATGTAAAACTGGTGACACAGGAAACGCTCAAAACATAGACAGTAGGAAGACTCAGTCTTCCTGTACTTAAGTCGGCATTGTGTCTGTTACATTTAATTCCGATGTAATTTCTGTGTTTCATTGTCGATGGGAAGGTGCAAGGAATACATCAAACCTGCAGAGGTGCATCGGAAAATAAAACTGGTGACACAGGAAACGCTCAAAACATAGAGAGTAGGAAGACTCAGTCTTTCTGTACTTAAGTCGACATTGTGTCTCTTATATTTAATTCCGATGCAATTTCTGTGTTTCATCGTCACTATGAAGTTCCAAGGGATACTGCAGACCTGCATAGGTGCATCGGAATGTAAAACTGGTGACACAGGAAACGCTCAAAACATAGACAGTAGGAAGACTCAGTCCTTCTGTACTTAAGTCGGCATTGTGTCTCTTATATTTAATTCCGATGTAATTTCTGTGTATCGTCGGCAATGGGAAGGTCCAAGGGATACAGTAACCCTGCAGAGGTGCATCGGAATGTAAAACTGGTGTCGCAGGAAACGCTCAAAAAACAGACTGTACGAAGACTCAATCTTCCTGTACTTAAGTCGGTATTGTGTGTCTTATATTCAATTCCGATGCAATTTCTGTGATTCATCGTCAATGGGAAGGTCCAATGGATACAGTAAACCTGCAGAGGTGCATCGGAATGTAAAACTGGTGACGCAGGAAACGTCCAAAGTATAGACAGTAGGAAGACTCAATGTTCCTGTACGTAAGTCGGCATTGTGTCTCTTATATTTAATTCCGATGCAATTTCTGTGTTTCATCGTCAATGGGAAGATCCAAGGGATACAGTAAACCTGCAGAGGTGCATCGGAATGTAAAACTGGTGACACAGGAAACGCTCAAAACATAGAGAGTAGAAAGACTCAGTCTTCCTGTACTTAAGTCGGCATTGTGTCTTTTATATTTAATTCCGATGCAATTTCTGTGTTTCATCGTCAATGGGAAAGTTGAAGGGAAACAGTATACCTGCAGAGGTGCATCGGAATGTAAAACTGGTGACACAGGAAACGCTCAAAACATAGACAGTAGGAAGACTCAGTCTTCCTGTACTTAAGTCGGCATTGTGTCTCTTATATTTAATTCCGATGCAATTTATGTGTTTCATCGTCACTTTGAACGTCCAAGGGATACAGGAAACCATGCAGAAGTGCATCGGAATGTAAAACTGGTGACACTGGAAACTCTCAAAACGTAGACCTTTAGAAGACTCAGTTTTCATGTACTTAAGTCGGCGTTGTGTCTCTTATATTTAATTCCAATGTAATTTCTGTGTTTCATCGTCAATGGGATGGTCCGATGGATACAGTAAACCTGCAGAGGTGCATCGGAATGTAAAACTGGTGACACAGGAAACGCTCAAAAAATAGACTGTAGGAAGACTCAATCTTCCTGTACTTAAGTCGGCATTGTGTGTCTTATATTTAATTCCGACGCAATTTCTGTGATTCATCGTCAATGGGAAGGTCCGATGCATACAGTAAACCTGCAGAGGTGCATCGGAATGTAAAACTGGTGACACAGGAAACGCTCAAAACATAGACAGTAGTAAGACTCAGTCTTCCTGTACTTAAGTCGGCATTGTGTCTGTTATATTTAATTCCGATGTAATTTCTGTGTTTCATTGTCAACGGGAAGGTGCAAGGGATACAGCAAACCTGCAGAGGTACATCGGAATGTAAAACTGGTGACACAGGAAACGCTCAAAACATAGAGAGTAGGAAGACTCAGTCTTTCTGTACTTAAGTCAACATTGTGTCTCTTACATTTAATTCCGATGCAATTTCTGTGTTTCATCGTCACTGTGAAGGTCCAAGGGATACTGTAGACCTGCATAGGTGCATCGGAATGTAAAACTGGTGACACAGGAAACGCTCAAAACATAGACAGTAGGAAGACTCAGTCCTTGTGTACTTAAGTCGGCATTGTGTCTCTTATATTTAATTCCGATGCAATTTCTGTGTTTCATCGTCAATGGGAAGATCCAAGGGATACAGTATACCTGCAGAGGTGCATCGGAATGAAAAACTGGTGACACAGGAAACGCTCAAAACATGGACAGTAGAAACACTCAGTCTTCCTGTACTTAAGTCGGCATTGTGTCTTTTATATTTAATTCAGATGCAATTTCTGTGTTTCATCGTCAATGGGAAAGTCAAAAGGAAACATTACCTGCAGAGGTGCATCGGAATGTAAAACTGGTGACACAGGAATTGCTCAAAACATAGAGAGTAGGAAGACTCAGTCTTTCTGTATTGAAGTCGACATTGTGTCTCTTATATTTAATTCCGATGCAATTTCTGTGTTTCATCGTCACTATGAAGGTCCAAGGGATACTGTAGACCTGCATAGGTGCATCGGAATGTAAAACTGGTGACACAGGAAACGCTCAAAACATAGACAGTAGGAAGACTCAGTCCTTCTGTACTTAAGTCGGCATTGTCTCTCTTATATTCAATTCCGATGCAATTTCTGTGTTTCATCGTCAATGGGAAGGTCCAAGGGAAACAGTAACCCTGCTGAGGTGCATCGGAATGTAAAACTGGTGACACAGGAGACGCTCAAAACATAGACAGTAGGAAGACTCAGTCTTCCTGTACTTAAGTCGGCATTGTGTCTCTTATATTTAATTCCGATGCAATTTCTGTGTTTCTTCGTCACTGTGAAGGTCCAAGGGATACAGTAAACCTGCAGAGGTGCATCGGAATGTAAAACTGGAGACACAGGAAACGCTCAAAACATAGACAGTAGGAAGACTCAGTCTTCCTCTACTTAAGACGTCATTGTGTCTCTTATATTTCATTGCGGTGCAATTTCTGTGTTTCATCGCCAATGGGAAGGTCCAAGGGACACAGTAAACCTGCAGAGGGGCATCGGAATGTAACACTGGTGACACTGGAAACGCTCAAAACATAGACCGTAAGAAGACTCAGTTTTCTTGTACTTAAGTCGGCGTTGTGTCTCTTATATTTAATTCCGGTGTAATTTCTGTGTTTCATCGCCAATGGGAAGATCCAAGGGATACAGTAAACCTGCAGAGGTGCATCGGAATGTCAAACTGGTGACACAGGAAACGCTCAAAACATAGACAGTAGGAAGACTCAGCCTTCCTGTCCTTAAGTCGGCATTGTGTCTCTTATATATTAATTCCGATGCAATTTCTGTGTTTCATCGTCACTTTGAAGGTCCAAGGGATACAGGAAACCATGCAGAAGTGCATGGGAATGTAAAACTGGTGACACAGGAAACGCTCAAAACATAGGCAGTTGGAAGACTCTGTCTTTATGTACTTAAGACGTCATTGTGTCTCTTATATTTAATTCCGATACAATTTCTGTGTTTCATCGCAAATGGGAAGGTCCAAGGGACACAGTAAACCTGCAGAGGTGCATCGGAATGTAAAACTGGTGACACTGGAAACTCTCAAAACGTAGACCTTTAGAAGACTCAGTTTTCATGTACTTAAGTCGGCGTTGTGTCTCTTATATTTAATTCCGATGTAATTTCTGTGTTTCATCGTCAATGGGATGGTCCGATGGATACAGTAAACCTGCAGAGGTGCATCGGAATGTAAAACTGGTGACGCAGGAAACGCTCAAAAAATAGACAGTAGGAAGACTCAATCTTCCTGTACTTAAGTCGGCATTGTGTCTCTTATATTTAATTCCGACGCAATTTCTGTGATTCATCGTCAATGGGAAGGTCCGATGGATACAGTAAACCTGCAGAGGTGCATCGGAATGTAAAACTGGTGACACAGGAAACGCTCAAAACATAGACAGTAGGAAGACTCAGTCTTCCTGTACTTAAGTCGGCATTGTGTCTGTTACATTTAATTCCGATGTAATTTCTGTGTTTCATTGTCGATGGGAAGGTGCAAGGAATACATCAAACCTGCAGAGGTGCATCGGAATATAAAACTAGTGACACAGGAAACGCTCAAAACATAGACAGTAGGAAGACTCAGTCTTTCTGTACTTAAGTCGACATTGTGTCTCTTATATTTAATTCCGATGCAATTTCTGTGTTTCATCGTCACTATGAAGTTCCAAGGGATACTGCAGACCTGCATAGGTGCATCGGAATGTAAAACTGGTGACACAGGAAACGCTCAAAACATAGACAGTAGGAAGACTCAGTCCTTCTGTACTTAAGTCGGCATTGTGTCTCTTATATTTAATTCCGATGTAATTTCTGTGTATCGTCGGCAATGGGAAGGTCCAAGGGATACAGTAACCCTGCAGAGGTGCATCGGAATGTAAAACTGGTGTCGCAGGAAACGCTCAAAAAACAGACTGTACGAAGACTCAATCTTCCTGTACTTAAGTCGGTATTGTGTGTCTTATATTCAATTCCGATGCAATTTCTGTGATTCATCGTCAATGGGAAGGTCCAATGGATACAGTAAACCTGCAGAGGTGCATCGGAATGTAAAACTGGTGACGCAGGAAACGTCCAAAGTATAGACAGTAGGAAGACTCAATGTTCCTGTACGTAAGTCGGCATTGTGTCTCTTATATTTAATTCCGATGCAATTTCTGTGTTTCATCGTCAATGGGAAGATCCAAGGGATACAGTAAACCTGCAGAGGTGCATCGGAATGTAAAACTGGTGACACAGGAAACGCTCAAAACATAGGCAGTTGGAAGACTCTGTCTTCCTGTACTTAAGACGTCATTGTGTCTCTTATATTTAATTCCGATGCAATTTCTGTGTTTCATCGCAAATGGGAAGGTCCAAGGGACACAGAAACCTGCAGAGGTGCATCGGAATGTGTCTCTTATATTTAATTCCGATGCAATTTCTGTGTTTCATCGCAAATGGGAAGGTCCAAGGGACACAGAAACCTGCAGAGGTGCATCGGAATGTGACACTGGAAACTCTCAAAACGTAGACCGTAAGAAGACTCAGTTTTCATGTACTTAAGTGGGCGTTGTGTCTCTTATATTTAATTCCGATGTAATTTCTGTGTTTCATCGTCAATGGGATGGTCCGATGGATACAGTAAACCTGCATCGGAATGTAAAACTGGTGACGCAGGAAACGCTCAAAAAATAGACAGTAGGAAGACTCAATCTTCCTGTACTTAAGTCGGCATTGTGTCTCTTATATTTAATTCCGACGCAATTTCTGTGATTCATCGTCAATGGGAAGGTCCGATGGATACAGTAAACCTGCAGAGGTGCATCGGAATGTAAAACTGGTGACACAGGAAACGCTCAAAACATAGACAGTAGGAAGACTCAGTCTTCCTGTACTTAAGTCGGCATTGTGTCTGTTACATTTAATTCCGATGTAATTTCTGTGTTTCATTGTCGATGGGAAGGTGCAAGGAATACATCAAACCTGCAGAGGTGCATCGGAATATAAAACTGGTGACACAGGAAACGCTCAAAACATAGAGAGTAGGAAGACTCAGTCTTTCTGTACTTATGTCGACATTGTGTCTCTTATATCTAATTCCGATGCAATTTCTGTGTTTCATCGTCACTATGAAGTTCCAAGGGATACTGCAGACCTGCATAGGTGCATCGGAATGTAAAACTGGTGACACAGGAAACGCTCAAAACATAGACAGTAGGAAGACTCAGTCCTTCTGTACTTAAGTCGGCATTGTGTCTCTTATATTTAATTCCGATGTAATTTCTGTGTATCGTCGGCAATGGGAAGGTCCAAGGGATACAGTAACCCTGCAGAGGTGCATCGGAATGTAAAACTGGTGTCGCAGGAAACGCTCAAAAAACAGACTGTAGGAAGACTCAATCTTCCTGTACTTAAGTCGGTATTGTGTGTCTTATATTCAATTCCGATGCAATTTCTGTGATTCATCGTCAATGGGAAGGTCCAAGGGATACAGTAAACCTAAGAGGTGCATCGGAATGTAAAACTGGTGACACAGGAAACGCTCAAAACATAGAGAGTAGAAAGACTCAGTCTTCCTGTACTTAAGTCGGCATTGTGTCTTTTATATTTAATTCCGATGCAATTTCTGTGTTTCATCGTCAATGGGAAAGTCGAAGGGAAACAGTATACCTGCAGAGGTGCATCGGAATGTAAAACTGGTGACACAGGAAACGCTCAAAACATAGACAGTAGGAAGACTCAGTCTTCCTGTACTTAAGTCGGCATTGTGTCTCTTATATTTAATTCCGATGCAATTTATGTGTTTCATCGTCACATTGAACGTCCAAGGGATACAGGAAACCATGCAGAAGTGCATGGGAATGTAAAACTGGTGACACAGGAAACGCTCAAAACATAGGCAGTTGGAAGACTCTGTCTTTATGTACTTAAGACGTCATTGTGTCTCTTATATTTAATTCCGATACAATTTCTGTGTTTCATCGCAAATGGGAAGGTCCAAGGGACACAGTAAACCTGCAGAGGTGCATCGGAATGTAAAACTGGTGACACTGGAAACTCTCAAAACGTAGACCTTTAGAAGACTCAGTTTTCATGTACTTAAGTCGGCGTTGTGTCTCTTATATTTAATTCCGATGTAATTTCTGTGTTTCATCGTCAATGGGATGGTCCGATGGATACAGTAAACCTGCAGAGGTGCATCGGAATGTAAAACTGGTGACGCAGGAAACGCTCAAAAAATAGACAGTAGGAAGACTCAATCTTCCTGTACTTAAGTCGGCATTGTGTCTCTTATATTTAATTCCGACGCAATTTCTGTGATTCATCGTCAATGGGAAGGTCCGATGGATACAGTAAACCTGCAGAGGTGCATCGGAATGTAAAACTGGTGACACAGGAAACGCTCAAAACATAGACAGTAGGAAGACTCAGTCTTCCTGTACTTAAGTCGGCATTGTGTCTGTTACATTTAATTCCGATGTAATTTCTGTGTTTCATTGTCGATGGGAAGGTGCAAGGAATACATCAAACCTGCAGAGGTGCATCGGAATATAAAACTGGTGACACAGGAAACGCTCAAAACATAGACAGTAGGAAGACTCAGTCTTTCTGTACTTAAGTCGACATTGTGTCTCTTATATTTAATTCCGATGCAATTTCTGTGTTTCATCGTCACTATGAAGTTCCAAGGGATACTGCAGACCTGCATAGGTGCATCGGAATGTAAAACTGGTGACACAGGAAACGCTCAAAACATAGACAGTAGGAAGACTCAGTCCTTCTGTACTTAAGTCGGCATTGTGTCTCTTATATTTAATTCCGATGTAATTTCTGTGTTTCGTCGGCAATGGGAAGGTCCAAGGGATACAGTAACCCTGCAGAGGTGCATCGGAATGTAAAACTGGTGTCGCAGGAAACGCTCAAAAAACAGACTGTACGAAGACTCAATCTTCCTGTACTTAAGTCGGTATTGTGTGTCTTATATTCAATTCCGATGCAATTTCTGTGATTCATCGTCAATGGGAAGGTCCAATGGATACAGTAAACCTGCAGAGGTGCATCGGAATGTAAAACTGGTGACGCAGGAAACGTCCAAAGTATAGACAGTAGGAAGACTCAATGTTCCTGTACGTAAGTCGGCATTGTGTCTCTTATATTTAATTCCGATGCAATTTCTGTGTTTCATCGTCAATGGGAAGATCCAAGGGATACAGTAAACCTGCAGAGGTGCATCGGAATGTAAAACTGGTGACACAGGAAACGCTCAAAACATAGAGAGTAGAAAGACTCAGTCTTCCTGTACTTAAGTCGGCATTGTGTCTTTTATATTTAATTCCGATGCAATTTCTGTGTTTCATCGTCAATGGGAAAGTCGAAGGGAAACAGTATACCTGCAGAGGTGCATCGGAATGTAAAACTGGTGACACAGGAAACGCTCAAAACATAGACAGTAGGAAGACTCAGTCTTCCTGTACTTAAGTCGGCATTGTGTCTCTTATATTTAATTCCGATGCAATTTATGTGTTTCATCGTCACTTTGAACGTCCAAGGGATACAGGAAACCATGCAGAAGTGCATGGGAATGTAAAACTGGTGACACAGGAAACGCTCAAAACATAGGCAGTTGGAAGACTCTGTCTTCCTGTACTTAAGACGTCATTGTGTCTCTTATATTTAATTCCGATACAATTTCTGTGTTTCATCGCAAATGGGAAGGTCCAAGGGACACAGTAAACCTGCAGAGGTGCATCGGAAAGTAAAACTGGTGACACTGGAAACTCTCAAAACGTAGACCTTTAGAAGACTCAGTTTTCATGTACTTAAGTCGGCGTTGTGTCTCTTATATTTAATTCCGATGTAATTTCTGTGTTTCATCGTCAATGGGATGGTCCGATGGATACAGTAAACCTGCAGAGGTGCATCGGAATGTAAAACAGGTGACGCAGGAAACGCTCAAAAAATAGACAGTAGGAAGACTCAATCTTCCTGTACTTAAGTCGGCATTGTGTCTCTTATATTTAATTCCGACGCAATTTCTGTGATTCATCGTCAATGGGAAGGTCCGATGGATACAGTAAACCTGCAGAGGTGCATCGGAATGTAAAACTGGTGACACAGGAAACGCTCAAAACATAGACAGTAGGAAGACTCAGTCTTCCTGTACTTAAGTCGGCATTGTGTCTGTTACATTTAATTCCGATGTAATTTCTGTGTTTCATTGTCGATGGGAAGGTGCAAGGAATACATCAAACCTGCAGAGGTGCATCGGAAAATAAAACTGGTGACACAGGAAACGCTCAAAACATAGAGAGTAGGAAGACTCAGTCTTTCTGTACTTAAGTCGACATTGTGTCTCTTATATTTAATTCCGATGCAATTTCTGTTTCATCGTCACTATGAAGTTCCAAGGGATACTGCAGACCTGCATAGGTGCATCGGAATGTAAAACTGGTGACACAGGAAACGCTCAAAACATAGACAGTAGGAAGACTCAGTCCTTCTGTACTTAAGTCGGCTTTGTGTCTCTTATATTTAATTCCGATGTAATTTCTGTGTATCGTCGGCAATGGGAAGGTCCAAGGGATACAGTAACCCTGCAGAGGTGCATCGGAATGTAAAACTGGTGTCGCAGGAAACGCTCAAAAAACAGACTGTACGAAGACTCAATCTTCCTGTACTTAAGTCGGTATTGTGTGTCTTATATTCAATTCCGATGCAATTTCTGTGATTCATCGTCAATGGGAAGGTCCAATGGATACAGTAAACCTGCAGAGGTGCATCGGAATGTAAAACTGGTGACGCAGGAAACGTCCAAAGTATAGACAGTAGGAAGACTCAATGTTCCTGTACGTAAGTCGGCATTGTGTCTCTTATATTTAATTCCGATGCAATTTCTGTGTTTCATCGTCAATGGGAAGATCCAAGGGATACAGTAAACCTGCAGAGGTGCATCGGAATGTAAAACTGGTGACACAGGAAACGCTCAAAACATAGAGAGTAGAAAGACTCAGTCTTCCTGTACTTAAGTCGGCATTGTGTCTTTTATATTTAATTCCGATGCAATTTCTGTGTTTCATCGTCAATGGGAAAGTTGAAGGGAAACAGTATACCTGCAGAGGTGCATCGGAATGTAAAACTGGTGACACAGGAAACGCTCAAAACATAGACAGTAGGAAGACTCAGTCTTCCTGTACTTAAGTCGGCATTGTGTCTCTTATATTTAATTCCGATGCAATTTATGTGTTTCATCGTCACTTTGAACGTCCAAGGGATACAGGAAACCATGCAGAAGTGCATCGGAATGTAAAACTGGTGACACTGGAAACTCACAAAACGTAGACCTTTAGAAGACTCAGTTTTCATGTACTTAAGTCGGCGTTGTGTCTCTTATATTTAATTCCAATGTAATTTCTGTGTTTCATCGTCAATGGGATGGTCCGATGGATACAGTAAACCTGCAGAGGTGCATCGGAATGTAAAACTGGTGACACAGGAAACGCTCAAAAAATAGACTGTAGGAAGACTCAATCTTCCTGTACTTAAGTCGGCATTGTGTGTCTTATATTTAATTCCGACGCAATTTCTGTGATTCATCGTCAATGGGAAGGTCCGATGCATACAGTAAACCTGCAGAGGTGCATCGGAATGTAAAACTGGTGACACAGGAAACGCTCAAAACATAGACAGTAGTAAGACTCAGTCTTCCTGTACTTAAGTCGGCATTGTGTCTGTTATATTTAATTCCGATGTAATTTCTGTGTTTCATTGTCAACGGGAAGGTGCAAGGGATACAGCAAACCTGCAGAGGTACATCGGAATGTAAAACTGGTGACACAGGAAACGCTCAAAACATAGAGAGTAGGAAGACTCAGTCTTTCTGTACTTAAGTCAACATTGTGTCTCTTACATTTAATTCCGATGCAATTTCTGTGTTTCATCGTCACTGTGAAGGTCCAAGGGATACTGTAGACCTGCATAGGTGCATCGGAATGTAAAACTGGTGACACAGGAAACGCTCAAAACATAGACAGTAGGAAGACTCAGTCCTTGTGTACTTAAGTCGGCATTGTGTCTCTTATATTTAATTCCGATGCAATTTCTGTGTTTCATCGTCAATGGGAAGATCCAAGGGATACAGTATACCTGCAGAGGTGCATCGGAATGAAAAACTGGTGACACAGGAAACGCTCAAAACATGGACAGTAGAAACACTCAGTCTTCCTGTACTTAAGTCGGCATTGTGTCTTTTATATTTAATTCAGATGCAATTTCTGTGTTTCATCGTCAATGGGAAAGTCAAAAGGAAACATTACCTGCAGAGGTGCATCGGAATGTAAAACTGGTGACACAGGAATTGCTCAAAACATAGAGAGTAGGAAGACTCAGTCTTTCTGTATTGAAGTCGACATTGTGTCTCTTATATTTAATTCCGATGCAATTTCTGTGTTTCATCGTCACTATGAAGGTCCAAGGGATACTGTAGACCTGCATAGGTGCATCGGAATGTAAAACTGGTGACACAGGAAACGCTCAAAACATAGACAGTAGGAAGACTCAGTCCTTCTGTACTTAAGTCGGCATTGTCTCTCTTATATTCAATTCCGATGCAATTTCTGTGTTTCATCGTCAATGGGAAGGTCCAAGGGAAACAGTAACCCTGCTGAGGTGCATCGGAATGTAAAACTGGTGACACAGGAGACGCTCAAAACATAGACAGTAGGAAGACTCAGTCTTCCTGTACTTAAGTCGGCATTGTGTCTCTTATATTTAATTCCGATGCAATTTCTGTGTTTCTTCGTCACTGTGAAGGTCCAAGGGATACAGTAAACCTGCAGAGGTGCATCGGAATGTAAAACTGGAGACACAGGAAACGCTCAAAACATAGACAGTAGGAAGACTCAGTCTTCCTCTACTTAAGACGTCATTGTGTCTCTTATATTTCATTGCGGTGCAATTTCTGTGTTTCATCGCCAATGGGAAGGTCCAAGGGACACAGTAAACCTGCAGAGGGGCATCGGAATGTAACACTGGTGACACTGGAAACGCTCAAAACATAGACCGTAAGAAGACTCAGTTTTCTTGTACTTAAGTCGGCGTTGTGTCTCTTATATTTAATTCCGGTGTAATTTCTGTGTTTCATCGCCAATGGGAAGATCCAAGGGATACAGTAAACCTGCAGAGGTGCATCGGAATGTCAAACTGGTGACACAGGAAACGCTCAAAACATAGACAGTAGGAAGACTCAGCCTTCCTGTCCTTAAGTCGGCATTGTGTCTCTTATATATTAATTCCGATGCAATTTCTGTGTTTCATCGTCACTTTGAAGGTCCAAGGGATACACGAAACCCTGCAGAGGTGCATGGGAATGTAAAAGTGGTGACACAGGAAACGCTCAAAACATAGACAGTTGGAAGAATCTGTCTTCCTGTACTTAAGACGTCATTGTGTCTCTTATATTTAATTCCGATGCAATTTCTGTGTTTCATCGCCAATGGTAAGGTCCAAGGGACCCAGTAAACCTGCAGAGGTGCATCGGAATGTAAAACTGGTGACACTGGAAACTTCCAAAGCGTAGACCGTAAGAAGACTCAGTTTTCATGTACTTAAGTCGGCGTTGTGTCTCTTATATTTAATTCCGATGCAATTTCTGTATTTCAGCGTCAATGGGAAGGTCCAATGGATACATTAAACCTGCGGAGGTGCATCGGAATGTAAAACTGGTGACACAGGAAACGCTCAAAACATATACAATAGAAAGACGCACTCTTCCTGTACTTAAGTCGACATTGTGTCTCCTATATTTCATTCCAATGCAATTTCTGTGTTTCATCGCCGCTGTGAAGGTCCAATGGATACAGAAAACCTGCAGAGGAGCATCGGAATGTAAAACTGGTGAAACAGGAAACGCTCAAAACATAGACAGAAGAAAGACTCAGTCTTCCTGTACTTAAGTCGGCATTGTGTCTTCTATATTTAATTCCGATGCAATTTCTGTGTTTCATCGTAAATGGGGGGGGGGGGATCCAATGGATACAGTAAACCTGCAGAGGTGCATGGGAATGTAGAACTGATGACACAGGAGACGCTCAAAACATAGACAGTAGGAAGACTCAGCCTTCCTGTCCTTAAGTCGGCATTGTGTCTCTTATATATTAATTCCGATGCAATTTCTGTGTTTCATCGTCACTTTGAAGGTCCAAGGGATACACGAAACCCTGCAGAGGTGCATGGGAATGTAAAAGTGGTGACACAGGAAACGCTCAAAACATAGACAGTTGGAAGAATCTGTCTTCCTGTACTTAAGACGTCATTGTGTCTCTTATATTTAATTCCGATGCAATTTCTGTGTTTCATCGCCAATGGTAAGGTCCAAGGGACCCAGTAAACCTGCAGAGGTGCATCGGAATGTAAAACTGGTGACACTGGAAACTTCCAAAGCGTAGACCGTAAGAAGACTCAGTTTTCATGTACTTAAGTCGGCGTTGTGTCTCTTATATTTAATTCCGATGTAATTTCTGTTTTTCATCGTCAATGGGATGGTCCGATGGATACAGTAAACCTGCAGAGGTGCATCGGAATGTAAAACTGGTGACGCAGGAAACGCTCAAAAAATAGACAGTAGGAAGACTCAATCTTCCTGTACTTAAGTCGGCATTGTGTCTCTTATATTTAATTCCGACGCAATTTCTGTGATTCATCGTCAATGGGAAGGTCCGATGGATACAGTAAACCTGCAGAGGTGCATCGGAATGTAAAACTGGTGACACAGGAAACGCTCAAAACATAGACAGTAGGAAGACTCAGTCTTCCTGTACTTAAGTCGGCATTGTGTCTGTTACATTTAATTCCGATGTAATTTCTGTGTGTCATTGTCGATGGGAAGGTGCAAGGAATACATCAAACCTGCAGAGGTGCATCGGAAAATAAAACTGGTGACACAGGAAACGCTCAAAACATAGAGAGTAGGAAGACTCAGTCTTTCTGTACTTAAGTCGACATTGTGTCTCTTATATTTAATTCCGATGCAATTTCTGTGTTTCATCGTCACTATGAAGTTCCAAGGGATACTGCAGACCTGCATAGGTGCATCGGAATGTAAAACTGGTGACACAGGAAACGCTCAAAACATAGACAGTAGGAAGACTCAGTCCTTCTGTACTTAAGTCGGCATTGTGTCTCTTATATTTAATTCCGATGTAATTTCTGTGTATCGTCGGCAATGGGAAGGTCCAAGGGATACAGTAACCCTGCAGAGGTGCATCGGAATGTAAAACTGGTGTCGCAGGAAACGCTCAAAAAACAGACTGTACGAAGACTCAATCTTCCTGTACTTAAGTCGGTATTGTGTGTCTTATATTCAATTCCGATGCAATTTCTGTGATTCATCGTCAATGGGAAGGTCCAATGGAAACAGTAAACCTGCAGAGGTGCATCGGAATGTAAAACTGGTGACGCAGGAAACGTCCAAAGTATAGACAGTAGGAAGACTCAATGTTCCTGTACGTAAGTCGGCATTGTGCCTCTTATATTTAATTCCGATGCAATTTCTGTGTTTCATCGTCAATGGGAAGATCCAAGGGATACAGTAAACCTGCAGAGGTGCATCGGAATGTAAAACTGGTGACACAGGAAACGCTCAAAACATAGAGAGTAGAAAGACTCAGTCTTCCTGTACTTAAGTCGGCATTGTGTCTTTTATATTTAATTCCGATGCAATTTCTGTGTTTCATCGTCAATGGGAAAGTTGAAGGGAAACAGTATACCTGCAGAGGTGCATCGGAATGTAAAACTGGTGACACAGGAAACGCTCAAAACATAGACAGTAGGAAGACTCAGTCTTCCTGTACTTAAGTCGGCATTGTGTCTCTTATATTTAATTCCGATGCAATTTATGTGTTTCATCGTCACTTTGAACGTCAAAGGGATACAGGAAACCATGCAGAAGTGCATGGGAATGTAAAACTGGTGACACAGGAAACGCTCAAAACATAGGCAGTTGGAAGACTCTGTCTTCCTGTACTTAAGACGTCATTGTGTCTCTTATATTTAATTCCGATACAATTTCTGTGTTTCATCGCAAATGGGAAGGTCCAAGGGACACAGTAAACCTGCAGAGGTGCATCGGAATGTAGAACTGGTGACACTGGAAACTCTCAAAACGTAGACCTTTAGAAGACTCAGTTTTCATGTACTTAAGTCGGCGTTGTGTCTCTTATATTTAATTCCAATGTAATTTCTGTGTTTCATCGTCAATGGGATGGTCCGATGGATACAGTAAACCTGCAGAGGTGCATCGGAATGTAAAACTGGTGACACAGGAAACGCTCAAAAAATAGACTGTAGGAAGACTCAATCTTCCTGTACTTAAGTCGGCATTGTGTGTCTTATATTTAATTCCGACGCAATTTCTGTGATTCATCGTCAATGGGAAGGTCCGATGCATACAGTAAACCTGCAGAGGTGCATCGGAATGTAAAACTGGTGACACAGGAAACCCTCAAAACATAGACAGTAGTAAGACTCAGTCTTCCTGTACTTAAGTCGGCATTGTGTCTGTTATATTTAATTCCGATGTAATTTCTGTGTTTCATTGTCAACGGGAAGGTGCAAGGAATACAGCAAACCTGCAGAGGTACATCGGAATGTAAAACTGGTGACACAGGAAACGCTCAAAACATAGAGAGTAGGAAGACTCAGTCTTTCTGTACTTAAGTCAACATTGTGTCTCTTACATTTAATTCCGATGCAATTTCTGTGTTTCATCGTCACTGTGAAGGTCCAAGGGATACTGTAGACCTGCGTAGGTGCATCGGAATGTAAAACTGGTGACACAGGAAACGCTCAAAACATAGACAGTAGGAAGACTCAGTCCTTGTGTACTTAAGTCGGCATTGTGTCTCTTATATTTAATTCCGATGCAATTTCTGTGTTTCATCGTCAATGGGAAGATCCAAGGGATACAGTATACCTGCAGAGGTGCATCGGAATGAAAAACTGGTGACACAGGAAACGCTCAAAACATGGACAGTAGAAACACTCAGTCTTCCTGTACTTAAGTCGGCATTGTGTCTTTTATATTTAATTCAGATGCAGTTCCTGTGTTTCATCGTCAATGGGAAAGTCGAAAGGAAACATTACCTGCAGAGGTGCATCGGAATGTAAAACTGGTGACACAGGAAACGCTCAAAACATAGAGAGTAGGAAGACTCAGTCTTTCTGTATTGAAGTCGACATTGTGTCTCTTATATTTAATTCCGATGCAATTTCTGTGTTTCATCGTCACTATGAAGGTCCAAGGGATACTGTAGACCTGCATAGGTGCATCGGAATGTAAAACTGGTGACACAGGAAACGCTCAAAACATAGACAGTAGGAAGACTCAGTCCTTCTGTACTTAAGTCGGCATTGTCTCTCTTATATTCAATTCCGATGCAATTTCTGTGTTTCATCGTCAATGGGAAGGTCCAAGGGAAACAGTAACCCTGCTGAGGTGCATCGGAATGTAAAACTGGTGACACAGGAGACGCTCAAAACATAGACAGTAGGAAGACTCAGTCTTCCTGTACTTAAGTCGGCATTGTGTCTCTTATATTTAATTCCGATGCAATTTCTGTGTTTCTTCGTCACTGTGAAGGTCCAAGGGATACAGTAAACCTGCAGAGGTGCATCGGAATGTAAAACTGGAGACACAGGAAACGCTCAAAACATAGACAGTAGGAAGACTCAGTCTTCCTCTACTTAAGACGTCATTGTGTCTCTTATATTTCATTGCGGTGCAATTTCTGTGTTTCATCGCCAATGGGAAGGTCCAAGGGACACAGTAAACCTGCAGAGGGGCATCGGAATGTAACACTGGTGACACTGGAAACGCTCAAAACATAGACCGTAAGAAGACTCAGTTTTCTTGTACTTAAGTCGGCGTTGTGTCTCTTATATTTAATTCCGGTGTAATTTCTGTGTTTCATCGCCAATGGGAAGATCCAAGGGATACAGTAAACCTGCAGAGGTGCATCGGAATGTCAAACTGGTGACACAGGAAACGCTCAAAACATAGACAGTAGGAAGACTCAGCCTTCCTGTCCTTAAGTCGGCATTGTGTCTCTTATATATTAATTCCGATGCAATTTCTGTGTTTCATCGTCACTTTGAAGGTCCAAGGGATACACGAAACCCTGCAGAGGTTCATGGGAATGTAAAAGTGGTGACACAGGAAACGCTCAAAACATAGACAGTTGGAAGAATCTGTCTTCCTGTACTTAAGACGTCATTGTGTCTCTTATATTTAATTCCGATGCAATTTCTGTGTTTCATCGTAAATGGGGGGGGGGGGGGGGGGATCCAATGGATACAGTAAACCTGCAGAGGTGCATGGGAATGTAGAACTGATGACACAGGAGACGCTCAAAACATAGACAGTAGGAAGACTCAGTCCTTCTGTACTTAAGTCGGCATTGTGTCTCTTATATTTAATTCCGATGCAATTTCTGTGTTTCATCGTCAATGGGAAGATCCAAGGGATACAGTAACCCTGCAGAGGTGCATCGGAATGTAAAACTGGTGACACAGGAGACACTCAAAAAATAGACTGTAGGAAGACTCAATCTTCCTGTACTTAAGTCGGCATTGTGTCTCTTATATTTAATTCCGATGTAATTTCTGTGTTTCATCGTCAATGGGAAGGTCCGATGGATACAGTAAACCTGCAGAGGTGCATCGGAATGTAAAACTGGTGACGCAGGAACGCTCAAAACATAGACAGTAGGAAGACTCAATCTTCCTGTACTGAAGTCGGCATTGTGTCTCTTATATTTAATTCTGATGCAATTTCTGTGATGCATCGTCAATGGGAAGGTCAAAGGGATACAGTTAACCTGCAGAAGTGCATCGGAATGTAAAACTGGTGACACAGGAGACGCTCAAAGCATAGACAATAGAAAGACACACTCTTCCTGTACTTAAGTCGACATTGTGCCTCTTTTATTTCATTCCGATGCAATTTCTGTGTTCCATCGTGACTGTGAAGGTCCAATAGATACAGTAAATATGCAGAGGTGCATCGGAATGTAAAACTGGTGACACAGGAAACGCTCAAAACACAGACAGTAGAAAGACTCAGTCTTCCTGTACTTATGTCGGCATTGTGTCTTTTATATTTCATTCCGATGCAATTTCTGTATTTCATCGGCAATGGGAAAGTCGAAGGGAAACAGTATACCTGCAGAGGTGCATCAGAATGTAAAACTGGTGACACAGGAATGGCTCAAAACATAGACAGTAGGAAGACTCAGTCTTCCTGTACTTAAGTCGGCATTGTGTCTCTTATATTTAATTCCGAAGCAATTTCTGTGTTTCATCGTCACTTTGGAGGTCCAAGGGATACAGGCAAACCTGCAGAGGTGCATGGGAATGTAAAACTGGTGACACAGGAAACGCTAAAACATAGGCAGTTGGAAGACTCTGTCTTCCTGTACTTAAGACGTCATTGTGTCTCTTATATTTAATTCCGATGCAATTTCTGTGTTTCATCGCAAATGGGAAGGTCCAAGGGTCACAGTAAACCTGCAGAGGTGCATCGGAATGTAAAACTGGTGACACTGGAAACTCTCAAAACGTAGACCGCAAGAAGAATCAGTTTTCATGTACATAAGTGGGCGTTGTGTCTCTTATATTTAATTCCGATGTAATTTCTGTGTTTCATCGTCAATGGGATGGTCCGATGGATACAGTAAACCTGCAGAGGTGCATCGGAATATAAATCTGGTGACACAGGAAACGCTCAAAACATAGACAGTAGGAAGACTCAGTCTTCCTGTACTTAAGTCGGCATTGTGTCTCTTATATTTAATTCCGATGCAATTTCTGTGTTTCATCGTCACTTTGAACGTCCAAGGGATACAGGAAAACCTGCAGAGGTGCATGGGAATGTAAAACTGGTGACACAGGAAACGCTCAAAACATAGGCAGTTGGAAGACTCTGTCTTCCTGTACTTAAGACGTCATTGTGTCTCTTATATTTAATTCCGATGCAATTTCTGTGTTTCATCGCAAATGGGAAGGTCCAAGGGACACAGTAAACCTGCAGAGGTGCATCGGAATGTAAAACTGGTGACACTGGAAACTCTCAAAACGTAGACCGTAAGAAGACTCAGTTTTCATGTACTTAAGTGGGCGTTGTGTCTCTTATATTTAATTCCGATGTAATTTCTGTGTTTCATCGTCAATGGGATGGTCCGATGGATACAGTAAACCTGCAGAGGTGCATCGGAATGTAAAACTGGTGACGCAGGAAACGCTCAAAAAATAGACAGTAGGAAGACTGAATCTTCCTGTACTTAAGTCGACATTGTGTCTCTTATATTTAATTCCGACGCAATTTCTGTGATTCATCGTCAATGGGAAGGTCCGATGGATACAGTAAACCTGCAGAGGTGCATCGGAATGTAAAACTGGTGACACAGGAAACGCTCAAAACATAGACCGTAGGAAGACTCAGTCTTCCTGTACTTAAGTCGGCATTGTGTCTGTTACATTTAATTCCGATGTAATTTCTGTGTTTCATTGTCGATGGGAAGGTGCAAGGAATACATCAAACCTGCAGAGGTGCATCGGAATATAAAACTGGTGACACAGGAACCGCTCAAAACATAGAGAGTAGGAAGACTCAGTCTTTCTGTACTTAAGTCGACATTGCGTCTCTTATATTTAATTCCGATGCAATTTCTGTGTTTCATCGTCACTATGAAGTTCCAAGGGATACTGCAGACCTGCATAGGTGCATCGGAATGTAAAACTGGTGACACAGGAAACGCTCAAAGCATAGACAGTAGGAAGACTCAGTCCTTCTGTACTTAAGTCGGCATTGTGTCTCTTATATTTATTTCCGATGCAATTTCTGTGTTTCGTCGTCAATGGGAAGGTCCAAGGGATACAGTAACCCTGCAGAGGTGCATCGGAATGTAAAACTGGTGTCGCAGGAAACGCTCAAAAAATAGACTGTACGAAGACTCAATCTTCCTGTACTTAAGTCGGCATTGTGTGTCTTATATTCAATTCCGATGCAATTTCTGTGATTCATCGTCAATGGGAAAATCCAATGGATACAATAAACCTGCAGAGGTGCATCGGAATGTAAAACTGCTGACGCAGGAAACGTCCAAAGTATAGACAGTAGGAAGACTCAATGTTCCTGTACTTAAGTCGGCATTGTGCCTCTTATATTTAATTCCGATGCAATCTCTGTGTTTCATCGTCAATGGGAAGATCCAAGGGATACAGTAAACCTGCAGAGGTGCATCGGAATGTAAAACTGGTGACACTGGAAACTCTCAAATCGTAGACCGTAAGAAGACAGTTTTCATGTACATAAGTGGGCGTTGTGTCTCTTATATTTAATTCCGATGTAATTTCTGTGTTTCATCGTCAATGGGATGGTCCGATGGATACAGTAAACCTGCAGAGGTGCATCGGAATGTAAAACTGGTGACACAGGAAACGCTCAAAACATAGACAGTAGGAAGACTCAGTCTTCCTGTACTTAAGTCGGCATTGTGTCTCTTATATTTAATTCCGATGCAATTTCTGTGTTTCATCGTCACTTTGAAGGTCCAAGGGATACAGGAAAACCTGCAGAGGTGCATGGGAATGTAAAACTGGTGACACAGGAAACGCTCAAAACATAGACAGTAGTAAGACTCAGTCTTCCTGTACTTAAGTCGGCATTGTGTCTGTTATATTTAATTCCGATGTAATTTCTGTGTTTCATTGTCAACGGGAAGGTGCAAGGGATACAGCAAACCTGCAGAGGTACATCGGAATGTAAAACTGATGACACAGGAGACGCTCAAAACATAGACAGTAGGAAGACTCAGTCCTTCTGTACTTAAGTCGGCATTGTCTCTCTTATATTTAATTCCGATGCTATTTCTGTGTTTCATCGTCAATGAGAAGGTCCAAGGGATACAGTAAACCGGCAGAGGTGCATCGGAATGTAAAACTGGTGACGCAGGAAACGTCCAAAGTATAGAAAGTAGGAAGAATCAATGTTCCTGTACTTAAGTCGGCATTGTGTCTCTTATATTTAATTCCGATGCAATTTCTGTGTTTCATCGCAAATGGGAAGGTCCAAGGGACACAGTAAACCTGCAGAGGTGCATCGGAATGTAAAACTGGTGACACTGGAAACTCTCAAAACGTAGACCGTAAGAAGACTCAGTTTTCATGTACTTAAGTGGGCGTTGTGTCTCTTATATTTAATTCCGATGTAATTTCTGTGTTTCATCGTCAATGGGATGGTCCGATGGATACAGTAAACCTGCAAGGTGCATCGGAATGTAAAACTGGTGACGCAGGAAACGCTCAAAAAATAGACAGTAGGAAGACTCAAACTTCCTGTACTTAAGTCGGCATTGTGTCTCTTATATTTAATTCCGACGCAATTTCTGTGATTCATCGTCAATGGGAAGGTCCGATGGATACAGTAAACCTGCAGAGGTGCATCGGAATGTAAAACTGGTGACACAGGAAACGCTCAAAACATAGAAAGTAGGAAGACTCAGTCTTCCTGTACTTAAGTCGGCATTGTGTCTGTTACATTTAATTCCGATGTAATTTCTGTGTTTCATTGTCGATGGGAAGGTGCAAGGAATACATCAAACCTGCAGAGGTGCATCGGAATATAAAACTGGTGACACAGGAAACGCTCAAAACATAGAGAGTAGGAAGACTCAGTCTTTCTGTACTTAAGTCGACATTGTGTCTCTTATATTTAATTCCGATGCTATTTCTTGGTTTCATCGCCACTATGAAGTTCCAAGGGATACTGCAGACCTGCATAGGTGCATCGGAATGTAAAACTGGTGACACAGGAAACGCTCAAAACATAGACAGTAGGAAGACTCAGTCCTTCTGTACTTAAGTCGGCATTGTGTCTCTTATATTTAATTCCGATGTAATTTCTGTGTATCGTCGGCAATGGGAAGGTCCAAGGGATACAGTAACCCTGCAGAGGTGTATCGGAATGTAAATCTGGTGTCGCAGGAAACGCTCAAAAAATAGACTGTACGAAGACTCAATCTTCCTGTACTTAAGTCGGCATTGTGTGTCTTATATTCAATTCCGATGCAATTTCTGTGATTCATCGTCAATGGGAAGGTCCAATGGATACAGTAAACCTGCAGAGGTGCATCGGAATGTAAAACTGGTGACGCAGGAAACGTCCAAAGTATAGACAGTAGGAAGACTCAATGTTCCTGTACGTAAGTCGGCATTGTGTCTCTTATATTTAATTCCGATGAAATTTCTGTATTTCATCGTCAATGGGAAGATCCAAGGGATACAGTAAACCTGCAGAGGTGCATCGGAATGTAAAACTGGTGACACAGGAAACGCTCAAAACATAGGCAGTTGGAAGACTCTGTCTTCCTGTACTTAAGACGTCATTGTGTCTCTTATATTTAATTCCGATACAATTTCTGTGTTTCATCGCAAATGGGAAGGTCCAAGGGACACAGTAAACCTGCAGAGGTGCATCGGAATGTAAAACTGGTGACACTGGAAACTCTCAAAACGTAGACCGTTAGAAGACTCAGTTTTCATGTACTTAAGTCGGCGTTGTGTCTCTTATATTTAATTCCAATGTAATTTCTGTGTTTCATCGTCAATGGGATGGTCCGATGGATACAGTAAACCTGCAGAGGTGCATCGGAATGTAAAACTGGTGACACAGGAAACGCTCAAAAAATAGACTGTAGGAAGACTCAATCTTCCTGTACTTAAGTCGGCATTGTGTGTCTTATATTTAATTCCGACGCAATTTCTGTGATTCATCGTCAATGGGAAGGTCCGATGCATACAGTAAACCTGCAGAGGTGCATCGGAATGTAAAACTGGTGACACAGGAAACGCTCAAAACATAGACAGTAGTAAGACTCAGTCTTCCTGTACTTAAGTCGGCATTGTGTCTGTTATATTTAATTCCGATGTAATTTCTTTGTTTCATTGTCAACGGGAAGGTGCAAGGGATACAGCAAACCTGCAGAGGTACATTTGAATGTAAAACTGGTGACACAGGAAACGCTCAAAACATAGAGAGTAGGAAGACTCAGTCTTTCTGTACTTAAGTCAACATTGTGTCTCTTACATTTAATTCCGATGCAATTTCTATGTTTCATCGTCACTATGAAGGTCCAAGGGATACTGTAGACCTGCATAGGTGCATCGGAATGTAAAACTGGTGACACAGGAAACGCTCAAAACATAGACAGTAGGAAGACTCAGTCCTTGTGTACTTAAGTCGGCATTGTGTCTCTTACATTTAATTCCGATGCAATTTCTGTGTTTCATCGTCAATGGGAAGATCCAAGGGATACAGTAAACCTGCAGAGGTGCATCGGAATGAAAAACTGGTGACACAGGAAACGCTCAAAACATGGACAATAGAAAGACTCAGTCTTCCTGTACTTAAGTCGGCATTGTGTCTTTTATATTTAATTCAGATGCAATTTCTGTGTTTCATCGTCAATGGGAAAGTCGAAAGGAAACATTACCTGCAGAGGTGCATCGGAATGTAAAACTGGTGACACAGGAAACGCTCAAAACATAGAGAGTAGGAAGACTCAGTCTTTCTGTATTGAAGTCGACATTGTGTCTCTTATATTTAATTCCGATGCAATTTCTGTGTTTCATCGTCACTATGAAGGTCCAAGGGATACTGTAGACCTGCATAGGTGCATCGGAATGTAAAACTGGTGACACAGGAAACGCTCAAAACATAGACAGTAGGAAGACTCAGTCCTTCTGTACTTAAGTCGGCATTGTCTCTCTTATATTTAATTCCGATGCAATTTCTGTGTTTCATCGTCAATGGGAAGGTCCAAGGGAAACAGTAACCCTGCTGAGGTGCATCGGAATGTAAAACTGGTGACACAGGAGACGCTCAAATCATAGACAGTAGGAAGACTCAGTCTTCCTGTACTTAAGTCGGCATTGTGTCTCTTATATTTAATTCCAATGCAATTTCTGTGTTTCTTCGTCACTGTGAAGGTCCAAGGGATACAGTAAACCTGCAGAGGTGCATCGGAATGTAAAACTGGAGACACAGGAAACGCTCAAAACATAGACAGTAGGAAGACTCAGTCTTCCACTACATAAGACGTCATTGTGTCTCTTATATTTCATTGCGGAGCAATTTCTGTGTTTCATCGTCAATGGGAAGGTCCGATGGATACAGTAAACCTGCAGAGGTGCATCGGAATGTAAAACTGGTGACGCAGGAACGCTCAAAAAATAGACAGTAGGAAGACACAATCTTCCTGTACTGAAGTCGGCATTGTGTCTCTTATATTTAATTCTGATGCAATTTCTGTGATGCATCGTCAATGGGAAGGTCAAAGGGATACAGTTAACCTGCAGAGGTGCATCGGAATGTAAAACTGGTGACACAGGAGACGCTCAAAGCATCGACAATAGAAAGACACACTCTTCCTGTACTTAAGTCGACATTGTGCCTCTTTTATTTCATTCCGATGCAATTTCTGTGTTTCATCGTGACTGTGAAGGTCCAATAGATACAGTAAATATGCAGAGGTGAATCGGAATGTAAAACTGGTGACACCGGAAACGCTCAAAACATAGACAGTAGAAAGACTCAGTCTTCCTCTACTTATGTCGGCATTGTGTCTTTTATATTTCATTCCGATGCAATTTCTGTATTTCATCGGCAATGGGGAAGTCGAAGGGAAACAGTATACCTGCAGAGGTGCATCGGAATGTAAAACTGGTGACACAGGAAACGCTCAAAACATAGACAGTAGGAAGACTCAGTCTTCCTGTACTTAAGTCGGCATTGTGTCTCATATATTTAATTCCGATGCAATTTCTGTGTTTCATCGTCACTTTGGAGGTCAAAGGGATACAGGAAAACCTGCAGAGGTGCATGGGAATGTAAAACTGGTGACACAGGAAACGCTCAAAAAATAGGCAGTTGGAAGACTCTGTCTTCCTGTACTTAAGACGTCATTGTGTCTCTTATATTTAATTCCGATGCAATTTCTGTGTTTCATTGCAAATGGGAAGGTCCAAGGGTCACAGTAAACCTGCAGAGGTGCATCGGAATGTAATACTGGTGACACTGGAAACTCTCAAAACGTAGACCGTAAGAAGACTCAGTTTTCATGTACATAAGTGGGCGTTGTGTCTCTTATATTTAATTCCGATGTAATTTCTGTGTTTCATCGTCAATGGGATGGTCCGATGGATACAGTAAACCTGCAGAGGTGCATCGGAATGTAAATCTGGTGACACAGGAAACGCTCAAAACATAGACAGTAGGAAGACTCAGTCTTCCTGTACTTATGTCGGCATTGTGTCTCTTATATTTAATTCCGATGCAATTTCTGTGTTTCATCGTCACTTTGAAGGTCCAAGGGATACAGGAAAACCTGCAGAGGTGCATGGGAATGTAAAACTGGTGACACAGGAAAGGCTCAAAACATAGGCAGTTGGAAGACTCTGTCTTCCTGTACTTAAGACGTCATTGTGTCTCTTATATTTAATTCCGATGCAATTTCTGTGTTTCATCGCAAATGGGAAGGTCCGATGGATACAGTAAACCTGCAGCGGTGCATCGGAATGTAAAACTGGTGACACAGGAAACGCTCAAAACATAGACAGTAGGAAGACTCAGTCTTCCTGTACTTAAGTCGGCATTGTGTCTGTTACATTTAATTCCGATGTAATTTCTGTGTTTCATTGTCGATGGGAAGGTGCAAGGAATACATCAAACCTGCAGAGGTGCATCGGAATATACAACTGGTGTCACAGGAATCGCTCAAAACATAGAGAGTAGGAAGACTCAGTCTTTCTGTACTTAAGTCGACATTGTGTCTCTTATATTTAATTCCGATGCAATTTCTGTGTTTCATCGTCACTATGAAGTTCCAAGGGATACTGCAGACCTGCATAGGTGCATCGGAATGTAAAACTGGTGACACAGGAAACGCTCAAAACATAGACAGTAGGAAGACTCAGTCCTTCTGTACTTAAGTCGCCATTGTGTCTCATATATTTAATTCCGATGTAATTTCTGTGTTTCGTCGTCAATGGGAAGGTCCAAGGGATACAGTAACCCTGCAGAGGTGCATCGGAATGTAAAACTGGTGTCGCAGGAAACGCTCAAAAATAGACTGTACGAAGACTCAATCTTCCTGTACTTAAGTCGGCATTGTGTGTCTTATATTCAATTCCAATGCAATTTCTGTGATTCATCGTCAATGGGAAGGTCCAATGGATACAATAAACCTGCAGAGGTGCATCGGAATGTAAAACTGGTGACGCAGGAAACGTCCAAGGTATAGACAGTAGGAAGACTCAATGTTCCTGTACTTAAGTCGGCATTGTGTCTCTTATATTTAATTCCGATGCAATTTATGTGTCTCATCGTCACTTTGAACGTCCAAGGGATACAGGAAACCCTGCAGAAGTGCATGGGAATGTAAAACTGGTGACACAGGAAACGCTCAAAACATAGGCAGTTGGAAGACTCTGTCTTCCTGTACTTAAGACGTCATTGTGTCTCTTATATTTAATTCCATACAATTTCTGTGTTTCATCGCAAAATGGGAAGGTCCAAGGGACACAGTAAACCTGCAGAGGTGCATCAAATGTAAAACTGGTGACACTGGAAACTCTCAAAACGTAGACCGTTAGAAGACTCAGTTTTCATGTACTTAAGTCGGCGTTGTGTCTCTTATATTTAATTCCAATGTAATTTCTGTGTTTCATCGTCAATGGGATGGTCCGATGGATACAGTAAACCTGCAGAGGTGCATCGGAATGTAAAACTGGTGACACAGGAATCGCTCAAAAAATAGACTGTAGGAAGACTCAATCTTCCTGTACTTAAGTCGGCATTGTGTGTCTTATATTTAATTCCGACACAATTTCTGTGATTCATCGTCAATGGGAAGGTCCGATGGATACAGTAAACCTGCAGAGGTGCATCGGAATGTAAAACTGGTGACACAGGAAACGCTTAAAACATAAACAGTAGTAAGACTCAGTCTTTCTGTACTTAAGTCGGCATTGTGTCTGTTATATTTAATGCCGATGTAATTTCTGTGTTTCATTGTCAACGGGAAGGTGCAAGGGATACAGCAAACCTGCAGAGGTACATCGGAATGTAAAACTGGTGACACAGGAAACGCTCAAAACATAGAGAGTAGGAAGACTCAGTCTTTCTGTACTTAAGTCAACATTGTGTCTCTTACATTTAATTCCGATGCAATTTCTGTGTTTCATCGTCACTATGAATGTCCAAGGGATACTGTAGACCTGCATAGGTGCATAGGAATGTAAAACTGGTGACACAGGAAACGCTCAAAACATAGACAGTAGGAAGACTCAGTCCTTGTGTACTTAAGTCGGCATTGTGTCTCTTATATTTAATTCCGATGCAATTTCTGTGTTTCATCGTCAATGGGAAGGTCCAAGGGTCACAGTAAACCTGCAGAGGTGCATCGGAATGTAACACTGGTGACACTGGAAACGCTCAAAACATAGACCGTAAGAAGACTCAGTTTTCTTGTACTTAAGTCGGCGTTGTGTCTCTTATATTTAATTCCGGTGTATTTTCTGTGCTTCATCGCCAATGGGAAGATCCAAGGGATACAGTAAACCTGCAGAGGTGCATCGGAATGTCAAACTTGTGACACAGGAACCGCTCAAAACATAGACAGTAGGAAGACTCAGCCTTCCTATCCTTAAGTCGGCATTGTGTCTCTTATATTTAATTCCGATGCAATTTCTGTGTTTCATCGTCACTTTGAAGGTCCAAGGGATACACGAAACCCTGCAGAGGTGCATGGGAATGTAAAAGTGGTGACACAGGAAAAGCTCAAAACATAGACAGTTGGAAGAATCTGTCTTCCTGTACTTAAGACGTCATTGCGTCTCTTATATTTAATTCCGATGCAATTTCTGTGTTTCATCGCCAATGGTAAGGTCCAAGGGACCCAGTAAACCTGCAGAGGTGCATAGGAATGTAAAACTGGTGACACTGGAAACTTCCAAAGCGTAGACCGTAAGAAGACTCAGTTTTCATGTACTTAAGTCGGCGTTGTGTCTCTTATATTTAATTCCGATGCAATTTCTGTATTTCAGCGTCAATGGGAAGGTCCAATGGATACAGTAAACCTGCGGAGGTGCATCGGAATGTAAAACTGGTGACACAGGAAACGCTCAAAACATATACAATAGAAAGACGCATTCTTCTTGTACTTAAGTCGACATTGTGTCTCTTATATTTCATTCCGATGCAATTTCTGTGTTTCATCGCCGCTGTGAAGGTCCAATGGATACAGAAAACCTGCAGAGGAGCATCGGAATGTAAAACTGGTGAAACAGGAAACGCTCAAAACATAGACAGAAGAAAGACTCAGTCTTCCTGTACTTAAGTCGGCATTGTGTCTTTTATATTTAATTCCGATGCAATTTCTGTGTTTCATCGTCAATGGGGGGGGGGGGGTCCAATGGATACAGTAAACCTGCAGAGGTGCATCGGAATGTCAAACTTGTGACACAGGAGACGCTCAAAACATAGACAGCAGGAAGACACAGTTTTTCTGTACTTAAGTCGGCATTCTGTCCCTTATATTTCGTTCCGATGCAATTTCAGTGTTTCTTCGTCACTGTGAAGGTCCCAGGGATACAGTAAACCTGCAGAGGTGCATCGGAATATAAAACTGGAGACACAGGAAACGCTCAAATCATAGACAGTAGGAAGACTCAGTCTTCCTCTACTTAAGACGTCATTGTGTCTCTTATATTTAATTGCGGTGCAATTTCTGTGTTTCATCGCCAATGGGAAGGTCCAAGGGACACAGTAAACCTGCAGAGGTGCATCGGAATGTAACACTGGTGACACTGGAAACGCTCAAAGCATAGACCGTAAGAAGACTCGGTATTCTTGTACTTAAGTCGGCGTTGTGTGTCTTATATTTAATTCCGGTGTAATTTCTGTGTTTCATCGCCAATGGGAAGATCCAAGGGATACAGTAAACCTCCAGAGGAGCATCGGAATGTAAAACTGGTGACACAGGAAACGCTCAAAACATAGACAGTAGGAAGACTCAGCCTTGCTGTTCTTAAGACGGCATTGTGTCTCTTATATTTAATTCCGATGCTATTTCTGTGTTTCATGGTCAATGGGAAGGTCCAATGGATACAGGAAAACCTGCAGAGGTGCATGGGAATGTAAAACTGGTGACACACGAAACGCTCAAAACATAGGCAGTTGGAAGACTCTGTCTTCCTGTACTTAAGACGTCATTGTGTCTCTTATATTTAATTCCGATGCAATTTCTGTGTTTCATCGCAAATGGGAAGGTCCAAGGGACACAGTAAACCTGCAGAGGTGCATCGGAATGTAAAACTGGTGACACTGGAAACTCTCAAAACGTAGACCGTAAGAAGACTCAGTTTTCATGTACTTAAGTGGGCGTTGTGTCTCTTATATTTAATTCCGATGTAATTTCTGTGTTTCATCGTCAATGGTATGGTCCGATGGATACAGTAAACCTGCAGAGGTGCATCGGAATGTAAAACTGGTGACGCAGGAAACGCTCAAAAAATAGACAGTAGGAAGACTCAATCTTCCTGTACTTAAGTCGGCATTGTGTCTCTTATATTTAATTCCGACGCAATTTCTGTGATTCATCGTCAATGGGAAGGTCCGATGGATACAGTAAACCTGCAGAGGTGCATCGGAATGTAAAACTGGTGACACAGGAAACGCTCAAAACATAGACAGTAGGAAGACTCTGTCTTCCTGTACTTAATTCGGCATTGTGTCTGTTACATTTAATTCCGATGTAATTTCTGTGTTTCATTGTCGATGGGAAGGTGCAAGGAATACATCATACCTGCAGAGGTGCATCGGAATATAAAACTGGTGACACAGGAACCGCTCAAAACATAGAGAGTAGGAAGACTCAGTCTTTCTGTATTGAAGTCGACATTGTGTCTCTTATATTTAATTCCGATGCAATTTCTGTGTTTCATCGTCACTATGAAGGTCCAAGGGATACTGTAGATCTGCATAGGTGCATCGGAATGTAAAACTGGTGACACAGGAAACGCTCAAAACATAGACAGTAGGAAGACTCAGTCCTTCTGTACTTAAGTCGGCATTGTCTCTCTTATATTTAATTCCGATGCAATTTCTGTGTTTCATTGTCAATGGGAAGGTCCAAGGGAAACAGTAACCCAGCTGAGGTGCATCGGAATGTAAAACTGGTGACACAGGAGACGCTCAAAACATAGACAGTAGGAAGACTCAGTCTTCCTGTACTTAAGTCGGCATTGTGTCTCTTATATTTAATTCCGATGCAATTTCTGTGTTTCTTCGTCACTGTGAAGGTCCAAGGGATACAGTAAACCTGCAGACGTGCATCGGAATGTAAAACTGGAGACACAGGAAACACTCAAAACATAGACAGTAGGAAGACTGAGTCTTCCTCTACTTAAGACGTCATTGTGTCTCTTATATTTCATTGCGGTGCAATTTCTGTGTTTCATCGCCAATGGGAAGGTCCAAGGGACACAGTAAACCTGCAGAGGTGCATCGGAATGTAACACTGGTGACACTGGAAACGCTCAAAACATAGACCGTAAGAAGACTCACTTTTCTTGTACTTAAGTCGGCGATGTGTCTCTTATATTTAATTCCGGTGTAATTTCTGTGTTTCATCGCCAATGGGAAGATCCAAGGGATACAGTAAACCTCCAGAGGAGCATCGGAATGTAAAACTGGTGACACAGGAAACGCTCAAAACATAGACAGTAGGAAGACTCAGCCTTGCTGTTCTTAAGACGGCATTGTGTCTCTTATATTTAATTCCGATGCTATTTCTGTGTTTCATCGTCAATGGGAAGGTCCAATGGATACAGGAAAACCTGCAGAGGTGCATGGGAATGTAAAACTGGTGACACAGGAAACGCTCAAAACATAGGCAGTTGGAAGACTCTGTCTTCCTGTACTTAAGACGTCATTGTGTCTCTTATATTTAATTCCGATGCAATTTCTGTGTTTCATCGCAAATGGGAAGGTCCAAGGGACACAGTAAACCTGCAGAGGTGCATCGGAATGTAAAACTGGTGACACTGGAAACTTCCAAAGCGTAGACCGTAAGAAGACTCAGTTTTCATGTACTTAAGTCGGCGTTGTGTCTCTTATATTTAATTCCGATGCAATTTCTGTATTTCAGCGTCAATGGGAAGGTCCAATGGATACAGTAAACTTGCGGAGGTGCATCGGAATGTAAAACTGGTGACACAGGAAACGCTCAAAACATATACAATAGAAAGACGCACTCTTCTTGTACTTAAGTCGACATTGTGTCTCTTATATTTCATTCCGATGCAATTTCTGTGTTTCATCGCAGCTGTGAAGGTCCAATGGATACAGAAAACCTGCAGAGGAGCATCTGAATGTAAAACTGGTGAAACAGGAAACGCTCAAAACATAGACAGAAGAAAGACTCAGTCTTCCTGTACTTAAGTCGGCATTGTGTCTTTTATATTTAATTCCGATGCAATTTCTGTGTTTCATCGTCAATGGGGGGGGGGGGCCAATGGATACAGTAAACCTGCAGAGGTGCATGGGAATGTAGAACTGATGACACAGGAGACGCTCAAAACATAGACAGTAGGAAGACTCAGTCCTTCTGTACTTAAGTCGGCATTGTCTCTCTTATATTTAATTCCGATGCTATTTCTGTGTTTCATCGTCAATGGGAAGGTCCAATGGATACAGGAAAACCTGCAGAGGTGCATGGGAATGTAAAACTGGTGACACAGGAAACGCTCAAAACATAGGCAGTTGGAAGACTCTGTCTTCCTGTACTTAAGACGTCATTGTGTCTCTTATATTTAATTCCGATGCAATTTCTGTGTTTCATCGCAAATGGGAAGGTCCAAGGGACACAGTAAACCTGCAGAGGTGCATCGGAATGTCAAACTTGTGACACAGGAAACGCTCAAAACATAGACAGTAGGAAGACTCAACCTTCCTGTCCTTAAGTCGGCATTGTGTCTCTTATATTTAATTCCGATGCAATTTCTGTGTTTCATCGTCACTTTGAAGGTCCAAGGGATACACGAAACCCTGCAGAGGTGCATGGGAATGTAAAACTGGTGACACAGGAGACGCTCAAAACATAGACATTAGGAAGACTCAGTCTTCCTGTACTTAAGTCGGCATTGTGTCTCTTATATTTAATTCCGATGCAATTTCTGTGTTTCTTCGTCACTGTGAAGGTCCAAGGGATACAGTAAACCTGCAGAGGTGCATCGGAATGTAAAACTGGAGACACAGGAAACGCTCAACACATAGACAGTAGGAAGACTCAGTTTTCCTCTACTTAAGACGTCATTGTGTCTCTTATATTTCATTGCGGTGCAATTTCTGTGTTTCATCGCCAATGGGAAGGTCCAAGGGAAACAGTAACCCTGCTGAGGTGCATCGGAATGTAAAACTGGTGACACAGGAGACGCTCAAAACATAGACATTAGGAAGACTCAGTCTTCCTGTACTTAAGTCGGCATTGTGTCTCTTATATTTAATTCCGATGCAATTTCTGTGTTTCTTCGTCACTGTGAAGGTCCAAGGGATACAGTAAACCTGCAGAGGTGCATCGGAATGTAAAACTGGAGACACAGGAAACGCTCAACACATAGACAGTAGGAAGACTCAGTTTTCCTCTACTTAAGACGTCATTGTGTCTCTTATATTTCATTGCGGTGCAATTTCTGTGTTTCATCGCCAATGGGAAGGTCCAAGGGACACAGTAAACCTGCAGAGGTGCATCGGAATGTCAAACTTGTGACACAGGAAACGCTCAAAACATAGACAGTAGGAAGACTCAACCTTCCTGTCCTTAAGTCGGCATTGTGTCTCTTATATTTAATTCCGATGCAATTTCTGTGTTTCATCGTCACTTTGAAGGTCCAAGGGATACACGAAACCCTGCAGAGGTGCATGGGAATGTAAAACTGGTGACACAGGAAGCGCTCATAACATAGACCCTAAGAAGACTCAGTTTTCTTGTACTTAAGTCAAAGTTGTGTCTCTTATATTTAATTCCGATGTAATTTCTGTGTTTCATCGTCAATGGGAAGGTCCAAGAGATACAGTAAACCTGCAGAGGTGCATCGGAATGTAAAACTGGTGACACTGGAAACTTCCAAAGCGTAGACCGTAAGAAGACTCAGTTTTCATGTACTTAAGTCGGCGTTGTGTCTCTTATATTTAATTCCGATGCAATTTCTGTATTTCAGCGTCAATGGGAAGGTCCAATGGATACAGTAAACTTGCGGAGGTGCATCGGAATGTAAAACTGGTGACACAGGAAACGCTCAAAACATATACAATAGAAAGACGCACTCTTCTTGTACTTAAGTCGACATTGTGTCTCTTATATTTCATTCCGATGCAATTTCTGTGTTTCATCGCCGCTGTGAAGGTCCAATGGATACAGAAAACCTGCAGAGGAGCATCTGAATGTAAAACTGGTGAAACAGGAAACGCTCAAAACATAGACAGTAGGAAGACTCAGTCCTTCTGTACTTAAGTCGGCATTGTCTCTCTTATATTTAATTCCGATGCTATTTCTGTGTTTCATCGTCAATGGGAAGGTCCAAGGGATACAGTAACCCTGCTGAGGTGCATCGGAATGTAAAACTGGTGACACAGGAGACGCTCAAAACATAGACAGCAGGAAGACACAGTTTTTCTGTACTTAAGTCGGCATTCTGTCTCTTATATTTCGTTCCGATGCAATTTCTGTGTTTCTTCGTCACTGTGAAGGTCCCAGGGATACAGTAAACCTGCAGAGGTGCATCGGAATATAAAACTGGAGACACAGGAAACGCTCAAATCATAGACAGTAGGAAGACTCAGTCTTCCTCTACTTAAGACGTCATTGTGTCTCTTATATTTAATTGCGGTGCAATTTCTGTGTTTCATCGCCAATGGGAAGGTCCAAGGGACACAGTAAACCTGCAGAGGTGCATCGGAATGTAACACTGGTGACACTGGAAACGCTCAAAGCATAGACCGTAAGAAGACTCGGTATTCTTGTACTTAAGTCGGCGTTGTGTCTCTTATATTTAATTCCGGTGTAATTTCTGTGTTTCATCGCCAATGGGAAGATCCAAGGGATACAGTAAACCTCCAGAGGAGCATCGGAATGTAAAACTGGTGACACAGGAAACGCTCAAAACATAGACAGTAGGAAGACTCAGCCTTGCTGTTCTTAAGACGGCATTGTGTCTCTTATATTTAATTCCGATGCTATTTCTGTGTTTCATCGTCAATGGGAAGGTCCAATGGATACAGGAAAACCTGCAGAGGTGCATGGGAATGTAAAACTGGTGACACACGAAACGCTCAAAACATAGGCAGTTGGAAGACTCTAACTTCCTGTACTTAAGACGTCATTGTGTCTCTTATATTTAATTCCGATGCAATTTCTGTGTTTCATCACAAATGGGAAGGTCCAAGGGACACAGTAAACCTGCAGAGGTGCATCGGAATGTAAAACTGGTGACACTGGAAACTCTCAAAACGTAGACCGTAAGAAGACTCAGTTTTCATGTACTTAAGTGGGCGTTGTGTCTCTTATATTTAATTCCGATGTAATTTCTGTGTTTCATCGTCAATGGGATGGTCCGATGGATACAGTAAACCTGCAGAGGTGCATCGGAATGTAAAACTGGTGACGCAGGAAACGCTCAAAAAATAGACAGTAGGAAGACTCAATCTTCCTGTACTTAAGTCGGCATTGTGTCTCTTATATTTAATTCCGACGCAATTTCTGTGATTCATCGTCAATGGGAAGGTCCGATGGATACAGTAAACCTGCAGAGGTGCATCGGAATGTAAAACTGGTGACACAGGAGACGCTCAAAGCATAGACAGTAGGAAGACTCAGTCTTCCTGTACTTAAGTCGGCATTGTGTCTCTTATATTTCATTCCGATGCAATATCTGTGTTTCTTCGTCACTGTGAAGGTCCAAGGGATACAGTAAACCTGCAGAGGTGCATCGGAATGTAAAACTGGAGACACAGGAAACGCTCAAAACATAGACAGTAGGAAGACTCATTCTTCCTCTACTTAAGACGTCATTGTGTCTCTTATATTTAATTGCGGTGCAATTTCTGTGTTTCATCGCCAATGGGAAGGTCCAAGGGACACAGTAAACCTGCAGAGGTGCATCGGAATGTAACACTGGTGACACTGGAAACGCTCAAAACATAGACCGTAAGAAGACTCAGTTTTCTTGTATTTAAGTCGGCGTTGTGTCTCTTATATTTAATTCCGGTGTAATTTCTGTGTTTCATCGCCAATGGGAAGATCCAAGGGATACAGTAAACCTGCAGAGGTGCATCGGAGTGTAAAACTGGTGACACAGGAAACGCTCAAAACATAGACAGTAGGAAGACTCAGCCTTCCTGTTCTTAAGTCGGCATTATGTCTCTTATATTTAATACCGATGCTATTTCTGTGTTTCATCGTCAATGGGAAGGTCCAATGGATGCAGTAAACCTGCAGAGGTGCATTGGAATGTAAAACTGGTGACACAGGAGACGCTTAAAACATAGACAGTAGGAAGACTCAGTCTTCCTGTACTTAAGTTGGCATTGTGTCTCTTATATTTAATTCCGATGCAATTTCTGTGTTTCTTCGTCACTGTGAAGGTCCAAGGGATACAGTAAACCTGCAGAGGTGCATCGGAATATAAAACTGGAGACACAGGAAACGCTCAAAGCATAGACAGTAGGAAAACTCACTCTTCCTGTACTTAAGTGGGCATTGTGTCTCTTATATTTAATTCCGATACAATTTCTGTGTTTCATCGACAATGGGAAAGTTGAAGGGAAACAGTATACCTGCAGAGGTGCATGGGAATGTAAAACTGGTGACACATTAAACGCTCAAATCATAGACAGTTGGAAGACTCTGTCTTCCTGTACTTAAGACGTCATTGTTTCCCATATACTTAATTCCGATGCAATATCTGTGTTTCATCGCAAATGGGAAGGTCCAAGGGACACAGTATACCTGCAGAGGTGCATCGGAATGAAAACTGGTGACACTGGAAATGCTCATAACGTAGACCGTAAGAAGACTCAGTTTTCTTGTATTTAAATCGGCGTTGTGTCTCTTATATTTAATTCCGATGTAATTTCTGTGTTTCATCGTCAATGGGAAGGTCCGATGGGTGCAGTAAACCTGCAGAGGTGCATCGGAATGTAAAATTGGTGACACAGGGCACGCTCAAAACATAGACCGTAGGAAGGCTCAGTCTTCCTGTTCTTATGTCGGCATTGTGTCTCTTATATTTAATTCCGATGCAATTTCTGTGATTCATCGACAATGGAAAGATCCAAGGGATACAGTAAACCTTCAGAGGTGCATCGGAATGTAAAACTGGTGACACAGGAACGCTCAAAACAGAGACAGTAGTAAGACTCAGTCTTCCTGTACTTAAGTCGGCATTGTGTCTGTTATAATTAATTCCGATGTAATTTGTGTGTTTCATTGTCAATGGGAAGGTGCAAGGGATACAGCAAACCTGCAGAGGTGCATCGGAATGTAAAACTGGTGACACAGGAAACGCTCAAAACATACAGAGTAGGATGACTCAGTCTTTCTGTTCTGAAGTCGACATTGTGTCTCTTATATTTAATTCCGATGCAATTTCTGTGTTTCATCGTCACTATGAAGGTCCAAGATTTACTGTAGACATGCATAGGTGCATCGGAATGTAAAACTGGTGACACAGGAGACGCTCGGAACATAGACAGTAGGAAGACTCAGTCTTCCTGTACCTAAGTCGGCATTGTGTCTCTTATATTTAATTCCGGTGTAATACTGGGTTTCTTCGTCACTGTGAAGGTGCAAGGGATACAGTAAACCTGCATAGGTGCATCGGAATATAAAACTGGTGACACAGGAAACGCTCAAATCATAGACAGTAGGAAGACTCAGTCTTCCTCTACTCAAGACGTCATTGTGTCTCTTATATTTAATTGCGGTGCAATTTCTGTAGTTCATCGCCAATGGGAAGGTCCAAGGGACACAGTAAACCTGCAGAGGTGCATCGGAATGTAAAACTGGTGACGCAGGAAACGCTCAAAACATAGACAGTAGGAAGGCTCAGCCTTCCTGTTCTTAAGACGGCATTGTGTCTCTTATATTTAAATCCGATGCACTTTCTGTGTTTCGTCGTCAATGGGAAGGTCCAAGGGATAGAGTAAATCTGCAGAGGTGCATCGGAATGTAAAAGTGGTGACACAGGAAGCGGTCAAACATAGACCCTAAGAAGACTCAGTTTTCTTGTACTGAAGTCGGCATTGTGTCTCTTATATTTAATTTAGATGCAATTGCTGTGTTTCATCGTCACTGTGAAGGTCCAAGGGATACAGTAAACCTGCAGAGGTGCATCAAAATGTAAAACTGATGACGCAGGAAACGCTCAAAACATAGACAGTAGGAAGACTCAGTCTTCCTGTACCTAAGTCGGCATTGTATCTCTTATATTTAATTCCGATGCAATTTCTGTGTGTTTTCGTCAATGGGAAGGTCCAAAGTATATAGTAAACCTGCAAAGGTGCATTGGAATGTAAAAATGGTGTCACAGGAGACGCTCAAATCATAGACCGTAAGAAGACTCAGTTTTATTGTACTTAAGTCGGCGTTGTGTCTCTTATATTTAATTCCGATGTAATTTCTGTGCTGCGTCGCAAAAGGGAAGGTCCAATGGATACAGTAAACCTGCAGAGGTGGCTCGGAATGTATAACTGGTGACACAGGAAACGCTCAAAACATAGACAGTAGGAAGACTCAGTCTTCCTGTACTTAAGTCGGCATTGTCTCTCTCACATTTAATTCCGATGCATTTTCTGTGTTTCATCGTCAATGGGAAGGTCCAATGGATACAGTAAACCTGCAGAAGTGCATCGGAATGTAAAACTGTTGACACAGGAAACGCTCAAACATTGACAGTAGGAAGGCTCCGTCTTCCTGTACTTAAGTCGGCATTGTGTCTCTTATATTTAATTCCGATGCAATTTCTGTGTTTCATCGTTACTTTGTAGGTCCAAGGGATACAGGAAAACCTGCAGAGGTGCACGGAAATGTAAAACTGGTGACACAGGAAACGCGCAAAACATAGACAGCTGGAAGACTTTGTCTTCCTGTACTTAAGCCGTCATTGTGTCTCTTATATTTAATTCCGATGCCATTTTTGTGTTTCATCGCCAATGGGAAGGTCCAAGGGACACAGTAAACCTGCAGAGGTGCATCGGAATGTAAAACTGGTGACACTGGAAACGCTCAAAACGTAGACCGTAAGAAGACTCAGTTTTCTTGTACTTAAGTTGGCGTTGTGTCTCTTATATTTAATTCGCATGTAATTTCTGTGTTTCATCGTCACTATGAAGGTCCAAAGGAAACAGTAACCCTGCAGAGGTGCATCGGAATGTAAAACTGGTGTCACAGGAGACGCTCAAAACATAGACAGTAGGAAGACTCAGTCTTCCTCTACTTAAGACGTCATTGTGTCTCTTATATTTAATTGCGGATCAATTTCTGTGTTTCATCGCCAATGGGAAGGTCAAAGGGACACAGTAAACCTGCAGAGGTGCATCGGAATGTAACAATGGTGACACTGGAAACGATCACAACATAGACATTAGGAAGACAGTCTTCCTGTACTTAAGTCCGCATTGTGCCTCTTATATTTAATTGCGATGCAATTTCTTTGTTTCATCGTCACTGTGAAGGACCAAGGGATACAGTAAACCTGCAGAGGTGCATCGGAATATAATACTTGAGACCCAGGAAACGCTCAAATCATAGACAGTAGGAAGACTCAGTCTTCCTGTACTTAAGTCGGCATTGTGTCTCTTATATTTAATTCCGATGCAATTTCTGTGTTTCATCGTCAATGGGAAGGTCCAAGGGATACAGTAACCCTGCTGAGGTGCATCGGAATGTAAAACTGGTGACACAGGAGACGCTCAAAGCATAGACAGTAGGAAGACTCAGTCTTCCTGTACTTAAGTCGGCATTGTGTCTCTTATATTTAATTCCGATGCAATTTCTGTGTTTCTTCGTCACTGTGAAGTTCCAAGGGATACAGTAAACCTGCAGAGGTGCATCGGAATATAAAACTTGAGACACAGGAAACCCTCAAAACATAGACAGTAGGAAGACTCACTCTTCCTCTACTTAAGACGTCATTGTGTCTCTTATATTTGATTCAGGTGCAATTTCTGTGTTTCATCGCCAATGGGAAGGTCCAAGGGACACAGTAAACTTGCAGAGGTGCATCGGAATGTAACACTGGTGACACTGGAAACGCTCAAAACATAGACCGTAAGAAGACTCAGTTTTCTTGTACTTAAGTCGGCGTTGTGTCTCTTATATTTAATTCCGGTGTAATTTCTGTGTTTAATCGCCAATGGGAAGATCCAAGGGATACAGTAAACCTGCAGAGGTGCATCGGAAAGTATAACTGGTGACGCAGGAAACGCTTAAAACATAGACAGTAGGAAGACTCAATGTTCCTGTACTTAAGTCGGCATTGTGTCTCTTATATTTAATTCCGATGCAATTTCTGTGTTTCAACGTCAATTGGAAGATCCAAGGGATACAGTAAACTTGCAGAGGTGCATCGGAATGTAAAACTGGTGACACAGGAAATGCTCAAAACATAGACAGTAGGAAGACTCAGCATTCCTGTTCTTATGTCGGCATTGTGTGTCATATATTTAATTCAGATGCAATTTCTGTCTTTCATCGTCAATGGGAAGGTCCAATGGATACAGTAAACGTGGGAAGGTGCATTGGAATGAAAAACTGGTGACACAGGAAACGATCAAAAAATACACAGTAGGAAGACTCAGTCTTCCTGCACTTAAGACGGCATTGTGTCTCTTATATTTAAATCCGATGCAATTTCTGTGTTTCGTCGTCAATGGGAAGGTCCAAGGGATAGAGTAAACCTGCAGAGGTGCATCGGAATGTAAAACTGGTGACACAGGAAGTGGTCAAACATAGACCCTAAGAAGACTCAGTTTTCTTGTACTGAAGTCGGCATTGTGTCTCTTATATTTAATTTAGATGCAATTTCTGTGTTTCATCGTCAGTGTGAAGGTCCAAGGGATACAGTAAACCTGCAGAGGTGCATCAAAATGTAAAACTGATGACACAGGAAACGCTCAAAACATAGACAGTAGGAAGACTCAGTCTTCCTGTACCTAAGTCGGCATTGTATCTCTTATATTTAATTCCGATGCCATTTCTGTGTTTTTTCGTCAATGGGAAGGTCCAAGGTATATAGTAAACCTGCAAAGGTGCATTGGAATGTAAAAATGGTGACACAGGAAACGCTCAAATCATAGACCGTAAGAAGACTCAGTTTTCTTGTACTTAAGTCGGCGTTGTGTCTCTTATATTTAATTCGGATGTAATTTCTGTGCTTCGTCGCCAAACGGAAGGTCCAATGGATACAGTAAACCTGCAGAAGTGCATCGGAATGTAAAACTGTTGACACAGGAAACGCTCAAACATTGACAGTAGGAAGACTTAGACTTCCTGTACTTAAGTCGGCATTGTGTCTCCTATATTTAATTCCGATGCAATTTATATGTTTCATCGTCAATGGGAAGGTCCAATGGATAAAGTAAACCTGCCGAGGTGCATCGGAATGTGACACCGGTGACACAGGAGACGCTCAAAGCATAGACAATAGAAAGACACACTCTTCCTGTACTTAAGTCGACATTGTGTCTCTTTTAATTCATTCCGATGCAATATCTGTGTTTTATCGTCACTGTGAAGGTCCAATGGATACAGTCAACCTGCAGAGGTGCATCGGAATGTAAAACTGTTGACACAGGAAACGCTCAAAACATAGACAGTAAGAAGACTCAGTCTTCCTGTACTTAAGTCGGCATTGTGTCTTTTATATTTAATTCCGATGCAATTTCTGTGTTTCATCGTCAATGGGGGGGGGGGGGGGTACAATGGATACCGTAAACCTGCAGAGGTGCATCGGAATGTAGAACTGATGACACAGGAAACGCTCAAAACATAGACATTAGGAAGACTCAGTCTTCCTGTACTTAAGTCGGCATTGCGTCTTTTATATTTAATTCCGATGCAATTTCTGTGTTTCATCGTCAATGGGGGGGGGGGGGTAACAATGGATCCCGTAAACCTGCAGAGGTGCATCGGAATGTAGAACTGATGACACAGGATACGCTCAAAACATAGACATAAGAAGACTCAGTCTTCCTGTACTTAAGTCGGCTATGTGCCTCTTATGTTTAATTCCGATGCAATTTCTGTGTTTCTTCGTCTATGGTAAGGTCCGATGGATACAGTAAACCTGCAGAGAAGCATCGGAATGTAAAACTGGTGACGCTGGAAACGCTCAAAAAATAGACAGTTGTAGGACTCAGCCTTCCTGTACTAAAGTCGGCATTGTGTCTGTTAAATTTAATTCCAATGCAATTTCTGTGATTCATCGTCAATGGGAAGGTCAAAGGGTTACAGTAAACCAGCAGAGCCGCATCGGAATGTAAAACTGGTGACACAGGAAACGCTCAAAACATAGACAGTAGGAAGACTCAGCATTCCTGTTCTTATGTCGGCATTGTGTCTCATATATTTAATTCAGATGCAATTTCTGTGTTTCAGCGTCAATGGGAAGGTCCAATGGATACAGTAAACGTGCGGAGGTACATTGGAATGAAAAACTGGTGACACAGGAAACGATCACAACATAGACAGTAGGAATACAAAGTCTTTCAGCACTTAAGACGGCATTGGGCCTCTTATATTTAAATCCGATGCAATTTCTGTGTTTCGTCGTCAATGGGAAGGTCCAAGGGATAGAGTAAACCTGCAGAAGTGCATCGGAATGTAAAACTGGTGACACAGGAAGTGGTCAAACATAGACCCTAAGAAGACTCAGTTAATTCCAATGCAATTTCTGTGATTCATCGTCAATGGGAAGGTCAAAGGGATACAGTAAACGTGCGGAGGTGCATTGGAATGAAAAACTGGTGACACAGGAAGCGATCACATCATAGACAGTAGGAATACTAAGTCTTTCAGCACTTAAGACGGCATTGTGCCTCTTATATTTAATTCCGATGCAATTTCTGTGTTTCATCGTCTATGGTAAGGTCCGATGGATACAGTAAACCTGCAGAGGTGCATCGGAATGTAAAACTGGTGACGCAGGAAACGCTCAAAAAATAGACAGTAGTAGGACTCAACCTTCCTGTACTAAAGTCGGGATTGTGTCTGTTATATTTAATTCCAATGCAATTTCTGTGATTCATCGTCAATGGGAAGGTCAAAGGGATACAGTAAACCTGCAGAGGTGCATCAAAATGTAAAACTGATGACACAGGAAACGCTCAAAACATAGACAGTAGTAAGACTCAGTCTTCCTGTACTTAAGTCGGCATTGTGTCTCTTACATTTAATGCCGATGTAATTTCTGTGTTTCATTGTCAATGGGAAAGTGCAAGGGATACAGCAAACCTGCAGAGGTGCATCGGAATGTAAAACTGGTGACACAGGAAACGCTCAAAACATAGAGAGTAGGAAGACTCAGTCTTTCTGTACTGAAGTCGACATTGTGTCTCTTATATTTAATTCCAATGCAATTTCTGTGTTTCATCGTCACTATGAAGGTCCAAGGGATACTGTAGACCTGCATAGGTGCATCGGAATGTAAAACTGGTGACACAGGAAACGCTCATAACATAGACAGTAGGAAGACTCAGTTCTTCTGTACTTAAGTCGGCATTGTCTCTCTTATATTTAATTCCGATGCAATTTCTGTGTTTCATCGTCAATGGGAAGGTCCAAGGGATACAGTAAACCTGCAGAGGTGCATCGGAATATAAAACTTGAGACACAGGAAACGCTCAAAACATAGACAGTAGGAAGACTAAGTCTTCCTCTACTTAAGACGTCATTGTGTCTCTTATATTTATTTGCGGTGCAATTTCTGTGTTTCATCGCCAATGCGAAGGTCCAAGGGACACAGTCAACCTGCAGAGGTGCATCGGAATGTAACACTGGTGACACTGTAAACGCTCAAAACATAGACCGTAAGAAGACTCAGTTTTCTTGTACTTAAGTCGGCGTTGTGTTTCTTATATTTAATTCCGGTGTAATTTCTGTGTTTCATCGCCAATGGAAAGATCCAAGGGATACAGTAAACCTGCAGAGGTGCATCGGAATGTAAAACTGGTGACACAGGAAACGCTCAAAACATAGACAGTAGGAAGACTAAGCCTTCCTGTTCTTAAGTCGGCATTGTGTCTCTTATATTTAATTCCGATGCTATTTCTGTGTTTCATCGTCAATGGGAAGGTCCAATGGATGCAGTAAACCTGCAGAGGTGCATTGGAATGTAAAACTGGTGACACAGGAGACGCTCAAATCATAGACAGTAAGAAGACTCAGCATTCCTGTTCTTATGTCGGCATTTTGTCTCTTATATTTAATTCCGATGCAATTTCTGTGTTTCATCGTCAATGGGAAGGTCCAATGGATACAGTAAACGTGCGGAGGTGCATTGGAATGAAAAACTGCTCACACAGGAAACGAACAAAACATAGACAGTAGGAATACATTGTCTTCCTGCACTTAAGATGGCATTGTGTCTCTTACATTTAATGCCGATGTAATTTCTGTGTTTCATTGTCAATGGGAAAGTGCAAGGGATACAGCAAACCTGCAGAGGTGCATCGGAATGTAAAACTGGTGACACAGGAAACGCTCAAAACATAGAGAGTAGGAAGACTCAGTCTTTCTGTAGTGAAGTCGACATTGTGTCTCTTATATTTAATTCCAATGCAATTTCTGTGTTTCATCGTCACTATGAAGTTCCAAGGGATACTGTAGACCTGCATAGGTGCATCGTAATGTAAAACTGGTGACACAGGAAACGCTCATAACATAGACAGTAGGAAGACTCAGTTCTTCTGTACTTAAGTCGGCATTGTCAGTCTTATATTTAATTCCGATGCAATTTCTGTGTTTCATCGTCAGTGTGAAGGTCCAAGGGATACAGCAGATCTGCAGAGGTGCATCAAAATATGAAACTGATGACACAGGAAACGCTCAATACATAGACAGTAGGAAGACTCAGTCTTCCTGTACTTAAGTCGGCATTGTGTCTCTTACATTTAATTCCGATGCATTTTCTGTGTTTCATCGTCAATGGGAAGTTCCAATGGATACAGCAAACCTCCAGAGGTGCATCGGAATGTAAAACTGTTGACACAGGGAACGCTCAAACATTGACAGTAGGAAGGCTCAGCCTTCCTGTTCTTAAGTCGGCATTGTGTCTCTTGTATTTAATTCCGGTGCAATACTGGGTTTCTTCGCCACTGTGAAGGTCCAAGGGATACAGTAAACCTGCATAGGTGCATCGGAATATAAAACTGGTGACACAGGAAACGCTCAAATCATAGACAGTAGGAAGACTCAGTCTTCCTCTACTCAAGACGTCATTGTGTCTCTTATATTTAATTGCGGTGCAATTTCTGTGTTTCACCGCCAATGGGAAGGTCCAAGGGACACAGTAAACCTGCAGAAGTGCATCGGAATGTAAAACTGGTGACGCAGGAAACGCTCAAATCATAGACAGTAGGAGGACTCAATGTTCCTGTACTTAAGTCGGCATTGTGTCTCTTATACTTAATTCCTATGCATTTTCGGTGTTTCATCGTCAATGGGAAGTTCCAATGGATACAGCAAACCTCCAGAGGTGCATCGGAATGTAAAACTGTTGACACAGGGAACGCTCAAACATTGACAGTAGGAAGGCTCAGCCTTCCTGTTCTTAAGTCGGCATTGTGTCTCTTGTATTTAATTGCGGTGCAATTTCTGTGTTTCACCGCCAATGGGAAGGTCCAAGGGACACAGTAAACCTGCAGAGGCGCATCGGAACGTAAAACTGGTGACACAGGAAATGCTCAAAACATAGCCAGTAGGAAGACTAAGCATTCCTGTTCTTATGTCGGCATTGTGTGTCTTATATTTAATTCCGATTCAATTTCTGTGTTTAATCGTCAATGGGAAGGTCCAATGGGTACAGTAAACGTGCGGAGGTGCATTGGAATGTAAAACTGGTGACACAGGAAACGTTCAAAACATAGACAGTAGGAATACAAAGTCTTCCTGTACTTAAGACGGCATTGTGCCTCTTATATTTAAATCCGATGCACTTTCTGTGTTTCGTCGTCAATGGGAAGGTCCAAGGGATAGAGTAAATCTGCAGAGGTGCATCGGAATGTAAAAGTGGTGACACAGGAAGCGGTCAAACATAGACCCTAAGAAGACTCAGTTTTCTTGTACTGAAGTCGGCATTGTGTCTCTTACATTTAATTTAGATGCAATTGCTGTGTTTCATCATCACTGTGAAGGTCCAAGGGATACAGTAAACCTGCAGAGGTGCAACAAAATGTAAAACTGATGACACAGGAAACGTTCAAAACATAGACAGTAGGAAGACTCAGTCTTCCTGTACCTAAGTCGGCATTGTATCTCTTATATTTCATTCCATGCAATTTCTGTGTTTTTTCGTCAATGGGAAGGTCCAAGGTATATAGTAAACCTGCAAAGGTGCATTGGAATGTAAAAATGGTGTCACAGGGGCCGCTCAAATCATAGACCGTAAGAAGACTCAGTTTTATTGTACTTAAGTCGGCGTTGTGTCACTTATAATTAATTCCGATATAATTTCTGTGCTGCGTCGCAAAAGGGAAGGTCCAATGGATACAGTAAACCTGCAGAGATTGCTCGGAATGTATAACTGGTGACACAGGAAACGCTCAAAACATAGACAGTAGGAAGACTCAGTCTTCCTGTACTTAAGTCGGCATTGTCTCTCTTACATTTAATTCCGATGCATTTTCTGTGTTTCATCGTCAATGGGAAGGTCCAATGGATACAGTAAACCTGCAGAAGTGCATCGGAATGTAAAACTGTTGACACAGGAAACGCTCAAACATTGACAGTAGGAAGGCTCAGTCTTCCTGTACTTAAGTCGGCATTGTGTCTCTTATATTTAATTCCGATGCAATTTCTGTGTTTCATCGTCACTTTGTAGGTCCAAGGGATACAGGAAAACCTGCAGAGGTGCATGGAAATGTAAAACTGGTGACACAGGAAACGCGCAAAACATAGACAGCTGGAAGACTTTGTCTTCCTGTACTTAAGCCGTCATTGTGTCTCTTATATTTATTCCGATGCAATTTCTGTGTTTCATCGCCAATGGGTTGGTCCAAGGGACACAGTAAACCTGCAGAGGTGCATCGGAATGTAAAACTGGTGACACTGGAAATGCTCAAAACGTAGACCGTAAGAAGACTCAGTTTTCTTGTACTTAAGTTGGCGTTGTGTCTCTTATATTTAATTCGGATGTAATGTCTGTGTTTCATCGTCACTATGAAGGTCCAAAGGAAACAGTAACCCTGCAGAGGTGCATCGGAATGTAAAACTGGTGACACAGGAGACGCTCAAAACATAGACAGTAGGAAGCCTCAGTCTTCCTCTACTTAAGACGTCATTGTGTCTCTTATATTTAATTGCGGGGCAATTTCTGTGTTTCATCGCCAATGGGAAGGTCAAAGAGGACACAGTAAACCTGCAGAGGTGCATCGGAATGTAACAATGGTGACACTGGAAACGCTCAAAACATAGACCGTAAGAAGACTCAGTTTTCTTGTACTTAAGTCGGCGTTGTGTCTCTTATATTTAATTCCGATGTAATTTCTGTGTTTCATCGTCAATGGGAAGGTCCAATGGATACAGTAAACCTGCAGAGGTGCATCGGAATGTAAAACTGGTGACGCAGGAAACGCTCAAAACATAGACAGTAGGAAGACTCAATGTTCCTGTACTTAAGTTGGCATTGTCTCTCTTATATTTATTTCCGATGCTATTTCTGTGTTTCATCGTCAATGGGAAGGTCCAATGGATACAGTAAACCAGCAGAGGTGCATCGGAATATAAAATTGGTGACGCAGGAAACGCTCAAATCATAGACAGTATTAGACTCAATCTTCCTGTACTTAAGTCGGCATTGTGTCTCTTATATTTAATTCCGATGCAATTTCTGTGTTTCATCGTCAATTGGAAGATCCAAGGGATACAGTAAACTTGCAGAGGTGCATCGGAATGTAAAACTGGTGACACAGGAAATGCTCAAAACATAGACAGTAGGAAGACTGAGCATTCCTGTTCTTATGTCGGCATTGTGTCTCTTATATTTAATTCCGATGCAATTTCTGTGTTTCATCGTCGCTTTGTAGGTCCAAGGGATACAGGAAAACCTGCAGAGGTGCATGGGAATGTAAAACTGGTGACACAGGAAACGCTCAAAACATAGACAGTTGGAAGACTTTGTCTTCCTTTACTTAAGCCGTCATTGTGTCTCTTATATTTAATTCCGATGCAATTTGTGTATTTCATCGCCAATGGGAAGGTCCAAGGGACACAGTAATCCTGCAGAGGTGCATCGGAATGTAAAACTGGTGACACTGGAAACGCTCAAAACGTAGACCGTAAGAAGACTCAGTTTTCTTGTACTTAAGTCGGCGTTGTGTCTCTTATATTTAATTCCGATGTAATTTCTGTGTTTCATCGTCAATGGGAAGGTCCGATGGATACCGTAAACCTGCAGAGGTGCATCGGAATGTAAAACTGGTGACTCAGGAAACTCTCAAAAAATAGACAGTAGGGGTACTCAACCTTCCTGTACTAAAGTCGGCATTGTCTCTCTTATATTTAATTCCGATGCACTTTCTGTGTTTCAACGTCAATTGGAAGATCCAAGGGATACAGTAAACTTGCAGAGGTGCATCGGAATGTAAAACTGGTGACACAGGAAATGCTCAAAACATAGACAGTAGGAAGACTCAGCATTCCTGTTCTTATGTCGGCATTGTGTGTCATATATTTAATGCAGATGCAATTTCTGTGTTTCATCGTCAATGGGAAGGTCCAATGGATACAGTAAACGTGGGAAGGTGCATTGGAATGAAAAACTGGTGACACAGGAAACGATCAAAAAATAGACAGTAGTAGGACTCAACCTTCCTGTACTAAAGTCGGCATTGTGTCTGTTATATTTAATTCCAATGCAATTTCTGTGATTCATCGTCAATGGGAAGGTCCAATGGATACAGTAAACGTGCGGAGGTGCATTGAAATGAAAAACTGGTGACACAGGAAACGATCTCAACATAGACAGTAGGAATACAAAGTCTTTCAGCACTTAAGACGGCATTGAGTCTGTTATATTTAATTCCGATGTAATTTCTGTGTTTCATTGTCAATGGGAAGGTGCAAGGGATACAGCAAACCTGCAGAGGTGCATCGGAATGTAAAACTGGTGACACAGGAAACGCTCATAACATAGACAGTAGGAAGACTCAGTTCTTCTGTACTTAAGTCGGCATTGTCTCTCTTATATTTAATTCCGATGCAATTTCTGTGTTTCATCGTCAATGGGAAGGTCCAAGGGATACAGTAAACCTGCAGAGGTTCATCGGAATATAAAACTTGAGACACAGGAAACGCTCAAACATAGACAGTAGGAAGACTAAGTCTTCCTCTACTTCAGACGTCATTGTGTCTCTTATATTTAATTGCGGTGCAATTTCTGTGTTTCATCGCCAATGCGAAGGTCCAAGGGCCACAGTAAACCTGCAGAGGTGCATCGGAATGTAACACTGGTGACACTGGGAACGCTCAAAACATACACCGTAAGAAGACTCAGTTTTCTTGTACTTAAGTCGGCGTTGTGTCTCTTATATTTAATTCCGGTGTAATATCTGTGTTTCATCGCCAATGGGAAGATCCAAGGGATACAGTAAACCTGCAGAGGTGCATCAAAATGTAAAACGGGTGACACAGGAAACGCTCAAAACATAGACAGTAGGAAGACTCAGTCTTCCTGTTCTTAAGTCGGCATTGTGTCTCTTATATTTAATTCCGATGCAATTTCTGTGTTTCATCGTCAATTGGAAGATCCAAGGGATACAGTAAACTTGCAGAGGTGCATCGGAATGTAAAACTGGTGACACAGGAAATGCTCAAAACATAGACAGTAAGAAGACTCAGCATTCCTGTTCTTATGTCGGCATTGTGTCCCTTATATTTAATTCCGATGCAATTTCTGTGTTTCATCGTCAATGGGAAGGTCCAATGGATACAGTTAACGTGCGGAAGTGCATTGGAATGAAAAACTGCTCACACAGGAAACCATCAAAACATAGACAGTAGGAATACAAAGTCTTCCTGCACTTAAGATGGCATTGTGTCTCTTATATTTAATTCCGATGCAATTTCTGTGTTTCATCTTCAATTGGAAGATCCAAGGGATACAGTAAACCTGCAGAGGTGCATCGGAATGTAAAACTGGTGACACAGGAAACGCCCAAAACATAGACAGTAGGAAGACTCTGCATTCCTGTTCTTATGTCGGCATTGTGTCTCTTATATTTAATTTAGATGCAATTTCTGTGTTTCATCGTCAGTGTGATGGTCCAGGGGATACAGTAAATCTGCAGAGGTGCATCAAAAAGTGAAACTGATGACACAGGGAACGCTCAATACATAGACAGTAGGAGGACTCAGTCTTCCTGCACTTAAGACGGCATTGTGTCTCTTATATTTAAATCCGATGCAATTTCTGTGTTTCGTCGTCAATGGAAAGGTCCAAGGGATAGAGTAAACCTGCAGAGGTGCATCGGAATGTAAAACTGGTGACACAGGAAGTGGTCAAACATAGACCCTAAGAAGACTCAGTTTTCTTGTACTGAAGTCGGCATTGTGTCTCTTATATTTAATTTAGATGCAATTTCTGTGTTTCATCGTCCCTGTGAAGGTCCAAGGGATACAGTAAACCTGCAGAGGTGCATCAAAATGTAAAACTGATGACACAGGAAACGCTCAAAACATTGACAGTAGGAAGACTCAGTCTTCCTGTACCTAAGTCGGCATTGTATCTCTTATATTTAATTCCGATGCAATTTTTTGTGTTTTTTCGTCAATGGGAAGGTCCAAGGTATATAGTGAACCTGCAAAAGTGCATTGGAATGTAAAAATGGTGACACAGGAAACGCTCAAATCATAGACCGTAAGAAGACTCAGTTTTCTTGTACATAAGTCAGCGTTGTGTCTCTTATATTTAATTCCGATGTAATTTCTGTGCTTCGTCGCCAAAGGGAAGGTCCAATCGATACAGTAAACCTGCAGAGGTGGATCGGAATGTATAACTGGTGACACAGGAAACGCTCAAAACATAGACAGTAGGAAGACACACTCTTCCTGTACTTAAGTCCGCATTGTGTGTCTTATATTTAATTGCGGTGCAATTTCTGTGTTTCATCGCCAATGGGAAGGTCCAAGGGACACAGTAAACCTGCAGAGGTGCATCGGAATGTAAAACTGGTGACGCAGGAAACGCTCAAAACATAGACAGTAGGAAGACTCAATGTTCCTGTACTTATGTCGGCATTGTGTCTCTTATATTTAATTCCGATGCAATTTCTGTGTTTCATCGTCAATGGGAAGATCCAAGGGATACAGTAAACCTGCAGAGGTGCATCGGAATGTAAAACTGGTGACACAGGAAACGCTCAAAACATAGACAGTAGGAAGACTCAGCCTTCCTTCTCTTAAGTCCGCATTGTGTCTCTTATATTTAATTCCGATGCTATTTCTGTGTTTCATCGTCAATGGGAAGGTCCAATGGATGCAGTAAACCTTCAGAGGTGCATCGGAATGTAAAATTGGTGACGCAGGAAACGCTCAAAACATAGACAGCAGGAAGACTCAATCTTCCTGTACTTAAGTCGGCATTGTGTCTCTCATATTTAATTCCGATGCAATTTCTGTGTTTCATCGTCAATTGGAAGATCCAAGGTATACAGTAAAATTGCAGAGGTGCATCGGAATGTAAAACTGGTGACACAGGAAATGCTCAAAACATAGACAGTAGGAAGACTCAGTCTTCCCGTACTTAAGTCGACATTGTGTATCTTACTTTTGATTCCGATGCATTTTCTGTGTTTCATCGTCAATGGGAAGGTCCAATGGATACAGTAAACTTGCAGAGGTGCATCAAACTGTAAAACTGATGACACAGGAAACGCTCAAAACATAGACAGTAGGAAGACTCAGTCTTCCTGTACCTAAGTCGGCATTGTATCTCTTATATTTAATTCCGATGCCATTTCTGTGTTTTTTCGTCAATGGGAAGGTCCAAGGTATATAGTAAACCAGCAAAGGTGCATTGGAATGTAAAAATGGTGACACAGGAAACGCTCAAATCATAGACCGTAAGAAGACTGAGATTTCTTGTACTTAAGTCGGCGTTGTGTCTCTTATATTTAATTCCGATGTAATTTCTGTGCTTCGTCGCCAAACGGAAGGCCCAATGGATACAGTAAACCTGCAGAGGTGGATCGGAATGTATAACTGGTGACACAGGAAACGCTCAAAACATAGACAGTAGGAAGACTCAGTCTTCCCGTACTTAAGTCGACATTGTGTATCTTACTTTTGATTCCGATGCATTTTCTGTGTTTCATCGTCAATGGGAAGGTCCAATGGATACAGTAAACCTGCAGAGGTGCATCGGAATGTAAAACTGTTGACACAGGAAACGCTCAAACATTGACAGTAGGAAGACTTAGACTTCCTGTACTTAAGTCGGCATTGTGTCTCCTATATTTAATTCCGATGCAATTTCTGTGTTTCATCGTCAATGGGAAGGTCCAATGGATAAAGTAAACCTGCCGAGGTGCATCGGAATGTGACACCGGTGACACAGGAAACGCTCAAAGCATAGACAATAGAAAGACACACTCTTCCTGTACTTAAGTCGACATTGTGTCTCTTTTAATTCATTCCGATGCAATTTCTGTGTTTTATCGTCACTGTGAAGGTCCAATGGATACAGTAAACCTGCAGAGGTGCATCGGAATGTAAAACTATTGACACAGGAAACACTCAAAACATAGACAGTAAGAAGACTCAGTCTTCCTGTACTTAAGTCGGCATTGTGTCTTTTATATTTAATTCCGATGCAATTTCTGTGTTTCATCGTCAATTGGGGGGGGGGGGTACAATGGATACCGTAAACCTGCAGAGGTGCATCGGAATGTAAAACTGGTGACGCAGGAAACGCTCAAAAAATAGACAGTAGTAGGACTCAACCTTCCTGTACTAAAGTCGGCATTGTGTCTGTTATATTTAATTCCAATGCAATTTCTGTGATTCATCGTCAATGGCAAGGTCAAAGGGTTACAGTAAACCTGCAGAGGTGCATCGGAATGTAAAACTGGTGACACAGGAAACGCTCAAAACATAGACAGTAGGAAGACTCAGCATTCCTGTTCTTATGTCGGCATTGTGTCTCATATATTTAATTCAGATGCAATTTCTGTGTTTCATCATCAATGGGAAGGTCCAATGGATACAGTAAACGTGCGGAGGTGCATTGGAATGAAAAACTGGTGACACAGGAAACGATCACAACATAGACAGTAGGAATACAATGTCTTTCAGCACTTAAGACGGCATTGTGCCTCTTATATTTAAATCCGATGCAATTTCTGTGTTTCGTCGTCAATGGGAAGGTCCAAGGGATAGAGTAAACCTGCAGAGGTGCATCGGAATGTAAAACTGGTGACACAGGAAGTGGTCAAACATAGACCCTAAGAAGACTCAGTTAATTCCAATGCAATTTCTGTGATTCATCGTCAATGGGAAGGTCAAAGGGATACAGTAAACGTGCGGAGGTGCATTGGAATGAAAAACTGGTGACACAGGAAACGATCACAACATAGACATTAGGAAGACTCAGTCTTCCTGTACTTAAGTCCGCATTGTGCCTCTTATATTTAATTCCGATGCAATTTCTGTGTTTCATCGTCTATGGTAAGGTCCGATGGATACAGTAAACCTGCAGAGGTGCATCGGAATGTAAAACTGGTGACGCAGGAAACGCTCAAAAAATAGACAGTAGTAGGACTCAACCTTCCTGTACTAAAGTCGGGATTGTGTCTGTTATATTTAATTCCAATGCAATTTCTGTGATTCATCGTCAATGGGAAGGTCAAAGGGATACAGTAAACCTGCAGAGGTGCATCAAAATGTAAAACTGATGACACAGGAAACGCTCAAAACATAGACAGTAGTAAGACTCAGTCTTCCTGTACTTAAGTCGGCATTGTGTCTCTTACATTTAATGCCGATGTAATTTCTGTGTTTCATTGTCAATGGGAAAGTGCAAGGGATACAGCAAACCTGCAGAGGTGCATCGGAATGTAAAACTGGTGACACAGGAAACGGTCAAAACATAGAGAGTAGGAAGACTCAGTCTTTCTGTACTGAAGTCGACATTGTGTCTCTTATATTTAATTCCAATGCAATTTCTGTGTTTCATCGTCACTATGAAGGTCCAAGGGATACTGTAGACCTGCATAGGTGCATCGGAATGTAAAACTGGTGACACAGGAAACGCTCATAACATAGACAGTAGGAAGACTCAGCCTTCCTGTTCTTAAATCGGCATTGTGTCTCTTATATTTAATTCCGATGCTATTTCTGTGTTGCATCGTCAATGGGAAGGTCCAATGGATGCAGTAAACCTGCAGAGGTGCATCGGAATGTAAAATTGGTGACGCAGGAAACGCTCAAAACATAGACAGCAGGAAGACTCAATCTTCCTGTACTTAAGTCGGCATTGTGTCTCTTATATTTAATTCCGATGCAATTTCTGTGTTTCATCGTCAATTGGAAGATCCAAGGTATACAGTAAAATTGCAGAGGTGCATCGGAATGTAAAACTGGTGACACAGGAAATGCTCAAAGCATAGACAGTAGGAAGACTCAGCATTCCTGTGCTTATGTCGGCATTGTGTCTCATATATTTAATTCAGATGCAATTTCTGTGTTTCATCGTCAATGGGAAGGTCCATTGGATACAGTAAACGTGCGGAGGTGCATTGGAATGAAAAACTGGTGACACAGGAAACGATCACAACATAGACTGTAGGAATACAAAGTCTTCCTGCACTTAAGACGGCATTGTGCCTCTTATATTTAAATCCGATGCAATTTCTGTGTTTCGTCGTCAATGGGAAGGTCCAAGGGATAGAGTAAACCTGCAGAGGTGCATCGGAATGTAAAACGGGTGACACAGGAAGTGGTCAAACATAGACCCTAAGAAGACTCAGTTTTCTTGTACTGAAGTCGGCATTGTGTCTCTTATATTTAATTTAGATGCAATTTCTGTGTTTCATCGTCAGTGTGAAGGTCCAAGGGATACAGTAAACCTGCAGAGGTGCATCAAAATGTAAAACTGATGACACAGGAAACGCTCAAAACATAGACAGTAGGAAGACTCAGTCTTCCTGTACCTAAGTCGGCATTGTATCTCTTATATTTAATTCCGATGCCATTTCTGTGTTTTTTCGTCAATGGGAAGGTCCAAGGTATATAGTAAACCTGCAAAGGTGCATTGGAATGTAAAAATGGTGACACAGGAAACGCTCAAATCATAGACCGTAAGAAGACTCAGTTTTCTTGTACTTAAGTCGGCGTTGTGTCTCTTATATTTAATTCCGATGTAATTTCTGTGCTTCGTCGCCAAACGGAAGGTCCAATGGATACAGTAAACCTGCAGAGGTGGATCGGAATGTATAACTGGTGACACAGGAAACGCTCAAAACATAGACAGTAGGAAGACTCAGTCTTCCCGTACTTAAGTCGGCATTGTGTATCTTACGTTTGATTCCGATGCATTTTCTGTGTTTCATCGTCAATGGGAAGGTCCAATGGATACAGTAAACCTGCAGAGGTGCATCGGAATGTAAAACTGTTGACACAGGAAACGCTCAAAACATAGACAGTAGTAAGACTCAGTCTTCCTGTACTTAAGTCGGCATTGTGTCTCTTACATTTAATGCCGATGTAATTTCTGTGTTTCATTGTCAATGGGAAAGTGCAAGGGATACAGCAAACCTGCAGAGGTGCATCGGAATGTAAAACTGGTGACGCAGGAAACGCTTAAAAAATAGACAGTAGGAGGACTCAATCTTCCTGTACTAAAATCGGCATTGTGTCTGTTATATTTAATTCCAATGCAATTTATGTGATTCATCGTCAATGGGAAGTTCAAAGGGATACAGTAACCCTGCAGAGGTGCATCGGAATGTAAAACTGGTGACGCAGGAAACGCTCAAAACATAGACAGAAGGAAGACTCAGCATTCCTGTTCTTATGTCGGCATTGTGTCTCATATATTTAATTCAGATGCAATTTCTGTGTTTCATCATCAATGGGAAGGTCCAATGGATACAGTAAACGTGCGGAGGTGCATTGGAATGAAAAACTGGTGACACAGGAAACGATCACAACATAGACAGTAGGAATACAATGTCTTTCAGCACTTAAGACGGCATTGTGCCTCTTATATTTAAATCCGATGCAATTTCTGTGTTTCGTCGTCAATGGGAAGGTCCAAGGGATAGAGTAAACCTGCAGAGGTGCATCGGAATGTAAAACTGGTGACACAGGAAGTGGTCAAACATAGACCCTACGAAGACTCAGTTAATTCCAATGCAATTTCTGTGATTCATCGTCAATGGGAAGGTCAAAGGGATACAGTAAACGTGCGGAGGTGTATTGGAATGAAAAACTGGTGACACAGGAAACGATCACAACATAGACATTAGGAAGACTCAGTCTTCCTGTACTTAAGTCCGCATTGTGCCTCTTATATTTAATTCCGATGCAATTTCTGTGTTTCATCGTCTATGGTAAGGTCCGATGGATACAGTAAACCTGCAGAGGTGCATCGGAATGTAAAACTGGTGACGCAGGAAACGCTCAAAAAATAGACAGTAGTAGGACTCAACCTTCCTGTACTAAAGTCGGGATTGTGTCTGTTATATTTAATTCCAATGCAATATCTGTGATTCAACGTCAATGGGAAAGTCAAAGGGATACAGTAAACCTGCAGAGGTGCACCAAAATGTAAAACTGATGACACAGGAAACGCTCAAAACATAGACAGTAGTAAGACTCAGTCTTCCTGTACTTAAGTCGGCATTGTGTCTCTTACATTTAATGCCGATGTAATTTCTGTGTTTCATTGTCAATGGGAAAGTGCAAGGGATACAGCAAACCTGCAGAGGTGCATCGGAATGTAAAACTGGTGACGCAGGAAACGCTCAAAAAATAGACAGTAGGAGGACTCAATCTTCCTGTACTAAAATCGGCATTATGTCTGTTATATTTAATTCCGATGCAATTTATGTAATTCATCGTCAATGGGAAGTTCAAAGGGATACAGTAACCCTGCAGAGGTGCATCGGAATGTAAAACTGGTGACACAGGAAACGCTCAAACCATAGACAGTAGTAAGACTCAGTCTTCCTGTACTTAAGTCGGCATTGTGTCTGTTATATTTAATTCCGATGTAATTTCTGTGTTTCATTGTCAATGGGAAGGTGCAAGGGATACAGCAAACCTGCAGAGGTGCATCGGAATGTAAAACTGGTGACACAGGAAACGCTCAAAACATAGACAGTAGGAAGACTCAGTCTTTCTGTACTGAAGTCGACATTGTGTCTCTTATATTTAATTCCAATGCAATTTCTGTGTTTCTTCGTCACTATGAAGGTCCAAGGGATACTGTAGACCTGCATAGGTGCATCGGAATGTAAAACTGGTGACACAGGAAACGCTCATAACATAGACAGTAGGAAGACTCAGTTCTTCTGTACTTAAGTCGGCATTGTCTCTCTTATATTTAATTCCGATGCAATTTCTGTGTTTTATCGTCAATGGGAAGGTCCAAGGGATACAGTAAACCTGCAGAGGTGCATCGGAATATAAAACTTGAGACACAGGAAACGCTCAAAACATAGACAGTAGGAAGACTAAGTCTTCCTCTACTTAAAACGTCATTGTGTCTCTTATATTTAATTGCGGTGCAATTTCTGTGTTTCATCGCCAATGCGAAGGTCCAAGGGACACAGTAAACCTGCAGAGGTGCATCGGAATGTAACACTGGTGACACTGGAAACGCTTAAAACATAGACCGTAAGAAGACTCAGTTTTCTTGTACTTAAGTCGGCGTTGTGTCTCTTATATTTAATTCCGGTGTAATTTCTGTGTTTCATCGCCAATGGGAAGATCCAAGGGATACAGTAAACCTGCAGAGGTGCATCGGAATGTAAAACTGGTGACACAGGAAACGCTCAAAACATAGACAGTAGGAAGACTCAGCCTTCCTGTTCTTAAGTCGGCATTGTGTCTCTTATATTTAATTCCGATGCAATTTCTGTGTTTCATCGTCAATTGGAAGATCCAAGGGATACAGTAAAATTGCAGAGGTGCATCGGAATGTAAAACTGGTGACACAGGAAATGCTCAAAACATAGACAGTAAGAAGACTCAGCATTCCTGTTCTTATGTCGGCATTGTGTCTCTTATAGTTAATTCCGATGCAATTTCTGTGTTTCATCGTCAATGGGAAGCTCCAATGGATACAGTAAACGTGCGGAGGTGCATTGGAATGAAAAACTGCTCACACAGGAAACGATCAAAACATAGACAGTAGGAATACAAAGTCTTCCTGCACTTAAGATGGCATTGTGTCTCTTATATTTAATTCCGATGCAATTTCTGTGTTTCATCTTCAATTGGAAGATCCAAGGGATACAGTAAACCTGCAGAGTTGCATCGGAATGTAAAACTGGTGACACAGGAAACGCCCAAAACATAGACAGTAGGAAGACTCAGCATTCCTGTTCTTATGTCGGCATTGTGTCTCTTATATTTAATTTAGATGCAATTTCTGTGTTTCATCGTCAGTGTGAAGGTCCAAGTGATACAGTAAATCTGCAGAGGTGCATCAAAATGTGAAACTGATGACACAGGAAACGCTCAATACATAGACAGTAGGAAGACTCAGTCTTCCTGTACTTAAGTCGGCATAGTGTCTCTTACATTTAATTCCGATACATTTTCTGTGTTTCATCGTCAATGGGAAGGTCCAATGGATACAGCAAACCTCCAGAGGTGCATCGGAATGTAAAACTGTTGACACAGGGAACGCTCAAACATTGACAGTAGGAAGACTCAGTCTTCCTGTATTTAAGTCGACATTGTGCCTCTTTTAATTCATTCCGATGCAATTTCTGTGTTTCATCGTCACTGTGAAGGTCCAAGGGATACAGTAAACCTGCAGAAGTGCATCAGAATGTAAAACTGGTCACACAGGAAACGCTCAAAACATAGACAGTAGAAAGACTCAGTCTTCCTGTACTTAATACGTCATTGTGTCCATTATATTTAATTCCGATGCAATTTCTGTGTTTCATTGCAAATGGGAAGGTCCGAGGGACACAGTAAACCTGCAGAGGTGCGTTTCCTGTGTCACCAGTTTTACATTCCCATGCACCTCTGCAGGTTTTCCTGTATCCCTTGGACCTACAAAGTGACGATGAAACAGAGAAATAGCATCGGAATTAAATATATGAGACACAATGCCGACATAAGTACAGGAAGACTGAGCCTTCCTACTGTTAATGTTTTGAGCGTGTCCTGTGTCACCAGTTTTACATTCCGGTGCTCCTCTGCAGGTTTACTGTATCCATCGGACCTTCCCATTGACGATGAAACACAGAAATTACATCGGAATTAAATATAAGAGACACAACGCCGACTTAACTACAAGAAAACTGAGTCATCTTACGGTCTACGTTTTGAGCGTTTCCAGTGTCACCAGTTTTACATACTGGTGACACTGGAAACGCTCAAAACGTAGACCGTAAGATGACTCAGTTTTCTTGTAGTTAAGTCGGCCTTGTGTCTCTTATATTTAATTCCGATGTAATTTCTGTGTTTCATCGTCAATGGGAAGGTCCGATGGATACAGTAAACCTGCAGAGGAGCATCGGAATGTAAAACTGGTGACACAGGACACGCTCAAAACATAGACAGTAGGAAGGCTCAGTCTTCCTGTTCTTATGTCGGCATTGTGTCTCATATATTTAATTCCGATGCTATTTCTCTGTTTCATCGTCACTTTGTAGGTCCAAGGGATACAGGAAAACCTGCAGAGGTGCATGGGAATGTAAAACTGGTGACACAGGAAACGCTCAAAACATAGACAGTTGGAAGACTTTGTGTTCCTGTACTTAAGCCGTCATTGTGTCACTTATATTTAATTCCGATGCAATTTCTGTGTTTCATCGCCAATGGGAAGGTCCAAGGGACACAGTAAACCTGCAGACGTGCATCGGAATGTAAAACTGGTGACACTGGAAACGCTCAAAACGTAGACCGTAAGGAGACTCAGTTTTCTTGTACTTAAGTCGGCATTGTGTCTCTTATATTTAATTCCGATGTAATTTCTGTGTTCATCGTCAATTGGAAGGTCCGATGGATACAGTAAACCTGCAGAGGTGCATCGGAATGTAAAACTGGCGACGCAGGAAACGCTCAAAAAATAGACAGTAGAAGGACTCAATCTTCCTGTACTAAAGTCGGCATTGTGTCTGTTATATTTAATTCCAATGCAATTTCTGTGATTCATCGTCAATGGGAAGGTCGAAGGGATACAGTAAACCTGCATAGGTGCATCGGAATGTAAAACTGGTGACAAAGGAAACGCTCAAACCATAGACAGTAGTAAGACTCTGTCTTCCTGTACTTAAGTCGGCATTGTGTCTGTTATATTTAATTCCGATGTAATATCTGTGTTTCATTGTCAATGGGAAGGTGCAAGGGATACATCAAACCTGCAGAGGTGCATCGGAATGTAAAACTGGTGACACAGGAAACGCTCAAACCATAGACAGTAGTAAGACTCTGTCTTCCTGTACTTAAGTCGGCATTGTGTCTGTTATATTGAATTCCGATGTAATTTCTGTGTTTCATTGTCAATGGGAAGGTGCAAGGGATACATCAAACCTGCAGAGGTGCATCGGAATGTAAAACTGGTGACACAGGAAACGCTCAAAACATAGAGAGTAGGAATACTCAGTCTTTCTGTACATAAGTCGACATTGTGTGTCTTATATTTAATTCCGATGCAATTTCTGTGTTTCATCGTCACTATGAAGGTCCAAGGGATACTGTAGACCTGCATAGGTGCATCGGAATGTATAACTGGCGACACAGGAAACGCTCAAAACATAGACAGTAGGAAGACTCAGTCCTTCTGTACTTAAGTCGGCATTATGTCTCTTATATTTAATTCCGATGCAATTTCTGTGTTTCATCGTCAATGGGAAGGTCCAAGGGATACAGTAACCATGCAGAGGTGCATCGGAATGTAAAACTGGTGACACAGGAGACGCTCAAAACATAGACAGTAGGAAGGCTCAGTCTTCCTGTACTTAAGTCGGCATTGTGTCTCTTATATTTAATTCCGATGCTATTTCTGTGTTTCATCGTCACTTTGTAGGTCCAAGGGATACAGGAAAACCTGCAGAGGTGCATGGGAATGTAATACTGGTGACACAGGAAACGCTCAAAACATAGACAGTTGGAAGACTTTGTCTTCCTGTACTTAAGCCGTCATTCTGTCACTTATATTTAATTCCGATGCAATTTCTGTGTTTCATCGCCAATAGGAAGGTCCAAGGGACACAGTAAACCTGCAGACGTGCATCGGAATGTAAAACTGGTGACACTGGAAACGCTCAAAACGTAGACCGTAAGGAGACTCAGTTTTCTGGTACTTAAGTCGGCGTTGTGTCTCTTATATTTAATTCCGATGTAATTTCTGTGTTCATCGTCAATTGGAAGCTCCGATGGATACAGTAAACCTGCAGAGGTGAATCGGAATGTAAAACTGGTGACACAGGAAATGCTCAAAACATAGACAGTAGGAAGACTCAGCATTCCTGTTCTTATGTCGGCATTGTGTCTCTTATATTTAATTCCGATGCCATTTCTGTGTTTCATCGTCACTATGAAGGTCCAAGGGATACTGTAGACCTGCATAGCTGCATCGGAATGTAAAACTGGTGACACAGGAAACGCTCAAAACATAGACAGTAGGAAGACTCAGTTCTTCTGTACTTAAGTCGGCATTGTCTCTCTTATATTTAATTCCGATGCAATTTCTGTGTTTCATCGTCAATGGGAAGGTCCAAGGGATACAGTAAACCTGCAGAGGTGCATCGGAATATAAAACTTGAGACACAGGAAACGCTCAAAACATAGACAGTAGGAAGACTAAGTCTTCCTCTACTTAAGACGTCATTGTGTCTCTTATATTTAATTGCGGTGCAATTTCTGTGTTTCATCGCCAATGCGAAGGTCCAAGGGACACAGTAAACCTGCAGAGGTGCATCGGAATGTAACACTGGTGACACTGGAAACGCTCAAAACATAGACCGTAAGAAGACTCAGTTTTCTTGTACTTAAGTCGGCGTTGTGTCTCTTATATTTAATTCCGGTGTAATTTCTGTGTTTCATCGCCAATGGGAAGATCCAAGGGATACAGTAAACCTGCAGAGGTGCATCGGAATGTAAAACTGGTGACACAGGAAACGCTCAAAACATAGACAGTAGGAAGACTCAGCCTTCCTGTTCTTAAGTCGGCATTGTGTCTCTTATATTTAATTCCGATGCTATTTCTGTGTTTCATCGTCAATGGGAAGGTCCAATGGATGCAGTAAACCTGCAGAGGTGCATTGGAATGTAAAACTGGTGACACAGGAGACGCTCAAATAATAGACAGTAGTAAGACTCAGCCTTCCTGTTCTGAAGTCGGCATTGTGTCTCTTATATTTAATTCCGATGCAATTTCTGTGTTTCATCGTCAATTGGAAGATCCAAGGGATACAGTAAACTTGCAGAGGTGCATCGGAATGTAAAACTGGTGACACAGGAAATGCTCAAAACATAGACAGTAGGAATACAAAGTCTTCCTGCACTTAAGATGGCATTGTGTCTCTTATATTTAATTCCGATGCAATTTCTGTGTTTCATCTTCAATTGGAAGATCCAAGGGATACAGTAAACCTGCAGAGTTGCATCGGAATGTAAAACTGGTGACACAGGAAACGCCCAAAACATAGACAGTAGGAAGACTCAGCATTCCTGTTCTTATGTCGGCATTGTGTCTCTTATATTTAATTTAGATGCAATTTCTGTGTTTCATCGTCAGTGTGAAGGTCCAAGTGATACAGTAAATCTGCAGAGGTGCATCAAAATGTGAAACTGATGACACAGGAAACGCTCAATACATAGACAGTAGGAAGACTCAGTCTTCCTGTACTTAAGTCGGCATAGTGTCTCTTACATTTAATTCCGATACATTTTCTGTGTTTCATCGTCAATGGGAAGGTCCAATGGATACAGCAAACCTCCAGAGGTGCATCGGAATGTAAAACTGTTGACACAGGGAACGCTCAAACATTGACAGTAGGAAGACTCAGTCTTCCTGTATTTAAGTCGACATTGTGCCTCTTTTAATTCATTCCGATGCAATTTCTGTGTTTCATCGTCACTGTGAAGGTCCAAGGGATACAGTAAACCTGCAGAAGTGCATCAGAATGTAAAACTGGTCACACAGGAAACGCTCAAAACATAGACAGTAGAAAGACTCAGTCTTCCTGTACTTAAGACGTCATTGTGTCCATTATATTTAATTCCGATGCAATTTCTGTGTTTCATTGCAAATGGGAAGTTCCGAGGGACACAGTAAACCTGCAGAGGTGCGTTTCCTGTGTCACCAGTTTTACATTCCCATGCACCTCTGCAGGTTTTCCTGTATCCCTTGGACCTACAAAGTGACGATGAAACAGAGAAATAGCATCGGAATTAAATATATGAGACACAATGCCGACATAAGTACAGGAAGACTGAGCCTTCCTACTGTTAATGTTTTGAGCGTGTCCTGTGTCACCAGTTTTACATTCCGGTGCTCCTCTGCAGGTTTACTGTATCCATCGGACCTTCCCATTGACGATGAAACACAGAAATTACATCGGAATTAAATATAAGAGACACAACGCCGACTTAACTACAAGAAAACTGAGTCATCTTACGGTCTACGTTTTGAGCGTTTCCAGTGTCACCAGTTTTACATACTGGTGACACTGGAAACGCTCAAAACGTAGACCGTAAGATGACTCAGTTTTCTTGTAGTTAAGTCGGCCTTGTGTCTCTTATATTTAATTCCGATGTAATTTCTGTGTTTCATCGTCAATGGGAAGGTCCGATGGATACAGTAAACCTGCAGAGGAGCATCGGAATGTAAAACTGGTGACACAGGACACGCACAAAACATAGACAGTAGGAAGGCTCAGTCTTCCTGTTCTTATGTCGGCATTGTGTCTCATATATTTAATTCCGATGCTATTTCTCTGTTTCATCGTCACTTTGTAGGTCCAAGGGATACAGGAAAACCTGCAGAGGTGCATGGGAATGTAAAACTGGTGACACAGGAAACGCTCAAAACATAGACAATTGGAAGACTTTGTGTTCCTGTACTTAAGCCGTCATTGTGTCACTTATATTTAATTCCGATGCAATTTCTGTGTTTCATCGCCAATGGGAAGGTCCAAGGGACACAGTAAACCTGCAGACGTGCATCGGAATGTAAAACTGGTGACACTGGAAACGCTCAAAACGTAGACCGTAAGGAGACTCAGTTTTCTTGTACTTAAGTCGGCATTGTGTCTCTTATATTTAATTCCGATGTAATTTCTGTGTTCATCGTCAATTGGAAGGTCCGATGGATACAGTAAACCTGCAGAGGTGCATCGGAATGTAAAACTGGTGACGCAGGAAACGCTCAAAAAATAGACAGTAGAAGGACTCAATCTTCCTGTACTAAAGTCGGCATTGTGTCTGTTATATTTAATTCCAATGCAATTTCTGTGATTCATCGTCAATGGGAAGGTCGAAGGGATAAAGTAAACCTGCATAGGTGCATCGGAATGTAAAACTGGTGACAAAGGAAACGCTCAAACCATAGACAGTAGTAAGACTCTGTCTTCCTGTACTTAAGTCGGCATTGTGTCTGTTATATTTAATTCCGATGTAATATCTGTGTTTCATTGTCAATGGGAAGGTGCAAGGGATACATCAAACCTGCAGAGGTGCATCGGAATGTAAAACTGGTGACACAGGAAACGCTCAAACCATAGACAGTAGTAAGACTCTGTCTTCCTGTACTTAAGTCGGCATTGTGTCTGTTATATTGAATTCCGATGTAATTTCTGTGTTTCATTGTCAATGGGAAGGTGCAAGGGATACATCAAACCTGCAGAGGTGCATCGGAATGTAAAACTGGTGACACAGGAAACGCTCAAAACATAGAGAGTAGGAATACTCAGTCTTTCTGTACATAAGTCGACATTGTGTGTCTTATATTTAATTCCGATGCAATTTCTGTGTTTCATCGTCACTATGAAGGTCCAAGGGATACTGTAGACCTGCATAGGTGCATCGGAATGTATAACTGGCGACACAGGAAACGCTCAAAACATAGACAGTAGGAAGACTCAGTCCTTCTGTACTTAAGTCGGCATTATGTCTCTTATATTTTATTCCGATGCAATTTCTGTGTTTCATCGTCAATGGGAAGGTCCAAGGGATACAGTAACCATGCAGAGGTGCATCGGAATGTAAAACTGGTGACACAGGAGACGCTCAAAACATAGACAGTAGGAAGGCTCAGTCTTCCTGTACTTAAGTCGGCATTGTGTCTCTTATATTTAATTCCGATGCTATTTCTGTGTTTCATCGTCACTTTGTAGGTCCAAGGGATACAGGAAAACCTGCAGAGGTGCATGGGAATGTAATACTGGTGACACAGGAAACGCTCAAAACATAGACAGTTGGAAGACTTTGTCTTCCTGTACTTAAGCCGTCATTCTGTCACTTATATTTAATTCCGATGCAATTTCTGTGTTTCATCGCCAATAGGAAGGTCCAAGGGACACAGTAAACCTGCAGACGTGCATCGGAATGTAAAACTGGTGACACTGGAAACGCTCAAAACGTAGACCGTAAGGAGACTCAGTTTTCTGGTACTTAAGTCGGCGTTGTGTCTCTTATATTTAATTCCGATGTAATTTCTGTGTTCATCGTCAATTGGAAGCTCCGATGGATACAGTAAACCTGCAGAGGTGAATCGGAATGTAAAACTGGTGACACAGGAAATGCTCAAAACATAGACAGTAGGAAGACTCAGCATTCCTGTTCTTATGTCGGCATTGTGTCTCTTATATTTAATTCCGATGCCATTTCTGTGTTTCATCGTCACTATGAAGGTCCAAGGGATACTGTAGACCTGCATAGCTGCATCGGAATGTAAAACTGGTGACACAGGAAACGCTCATAACATAGACAGTAGGAAGACTCAGTTCTTCTGTACTTAAGTCGGCATTGTCTCTCTTATATTTAATTCCGATGCAATTTCTGTGTTTCATCGTCAATGGGAAGGTCCAAGGGATACAGTAAACCTGCAGAGGTGCATCGGAATATAAAACTTGAGACACAGGAAACGCTCAAAACATAGACAGTAGGAAGACTAAGTCTTCCTCTACTTAAGACGTCATTGTGTCTCTTATATTTAATTGCGGTGCAATTTCTGTGTTTCATCGCCAATGCGAAGGTCCAAGGGACACAGTAAACCTGCAGAGGTGCATCGGAATGTAACACTGGTGACACTGGAAACGCTCAAAACATAGACCGTAAGAAGACTCAGTTTTCTTGTACTTAAGTCGGCGTTGTGTCTCTTATATTTAATTCCGGTGTAATTTCTGTGTTTCATCGCCAATGGGAAGATCCAAGGGATACAGTAAACCTGCAGAGGTGCATCGGAATGTAAAACTGGTGACACAGGAAACGCTCAAAACATAGACAGTAGGAAGACTCAGCCTTCCTGTTCTTAAGTCGGCATTGTGTCTCTTATATTTAATTCCGATGCTATTTCTGTGTTTCATCGTCAATGGGAAGGTCCAATGGATGCAGTAAACCTGCAGAGGTGCATTGGAATGTAAAACTGGTGACACAGGAGACGCTCAAATAATAGACAGTAGTAAGACTCAGCCTTCCTGTTCTGAAGTCGGCATTGTGTCTCTTATATTTAATTCCGATGCAATTTCTGTGTTTCATCGTCAATTGGAAGATCCAAGGGATACAGTAAACTTGCAGAGGTGCATCGGAATGTAAAACTGGTGACACAGGAAATGCTCAAAACATAGACAGTAAGAAGACTCAGCATTCCTGTTCTTATGTCGGCATTGTGTCTCTTATATTTAATTCCGATGCAATTTCTGTGTTTCATCGTCAATGGGAAGGTCCAATGGATACAGTAAACGTGCGGAGGTGCATTGGAATGAAAAACTGCTCACACAGGAAACGATCAAAGCATAGACAGTAGGAATACAAAGTCTTCTTGCACTTAAGATGGCATTGTGTCTCTTATATTTAATTCCGATGCAATTTCTGTGTTTCATCTTCAATTGGAAGATCCAAGGGATACAGTAAACCTGGAGAGGTGCATCGGAATGTAAAACTGGTGACACAGGAAACGCCCAAAACATAGACAGTAGGAAGACTCAGCATTCCTGTTCTTAAGTCGGCATTGTGTCTCTTATATTTAATTTAGATGCAATTTCTGTGTTTCATCGTCAGTGTGAAGGTCCTAGTGATACAGTAAATCTGCAGAGGTGCATCAAAATGTGAAACTGATGACACAGGAAACACTCAATACATAGACAGTAGGAAGACTCAGTCTTCCTGTACTTAAGTCGACATTGTGTCTCTTTTAATTCATTCCGATGCAATTTCTGTGTTTCATCGTCACTGTGAAGGTCCAATGGATACAGCAAACCTCCAGAGGTGCATGGGAATGTAAAACTGTTGACACAGGTAACGCTCAAACATTGACAGTAGGAAGACTCAGTCTTCCTGTACTTAAGTCGACATTGTGTCTCTTTTAATTCATTCCGATGCAATTTCTGTGTTTCATCGTCACTGTGAAGGTCCAAGGGATACAGTAAACCTGCAGAGGTGCATCAGAATGTAAAACTGGTGACACAGGAAACGCTCAAAACATAGACAGTAGAAAGACTCAGTCTTCGTGTACTTAAGACGTCATTGTGTCCTTTATATTTAATTCCGATGCAATTTCTGTGTTTCATCGCAAATGGGAAGGTCCGAGGGACACAGTAAACCTGCAGAGGTGCATCGGAATGTAAAACTGGTGACACTGGAAACGCTCAAAACGTAGACCGTAAGATGACTCAGTTTTCTTGTAGTTAAGTCGGCGTTGTGTCTCTTATATTTAATTCCGATGTAATTTCTGTGTTTCATCGTCAATGGGAAGGTCCGATGGATACAGTAAACCTGCAGAGGAGCATCGGAATGTAATACTGGTGACACAGGACACGCTCAAAACATAGACAGTAGGAAGGCTCAGTCTTCCTGTACTTATGTCGGCATTGTGTCTCTTATATTTAATTCCGATGCTATTTCTCTGTTTCATCGTCACTTTGTAGGTCCAAGGGATACAGGAAAACCTGCAGAGGTGCATGGGAATGTAAAACTGGTGACACAGGAAACGCTCAAAACATAGACAGTTGGAAGACTTTGTCTTCCTGTACTTAAGCCGTCATTGTGTCACTTATATTTAATTCCGATGCAATTTCTGTGTTTCATCGCCAACAGGAAGGTCCAAGGGACACAGTAAACTTGCAGACGTGCATCGGAATGTAAAACTGGTGACACTGGAAACGCTCAAAACGTAGACCGTAAGGAGACTCAGTTTTCTGGTACTTAAGTCGGCGTTGTGTGTCTTATATTTAATTCCGATGTAATTTCTGTGTTCATCGTCAATTGGAAGGTCCGATGGATACAGTAAACCTGCAGAGGTGCATCGGAATGTAAAACTGGTGACACAGGAAATGCTCAAAACATATATAGTAGGAAGACTCAGCATTCCTGTTCTTATGTCGGCATTGTGTCTCTTATATTTAATTCCGATGCAATTTCTGTGTTTCATCGTCACTATGAAGGTCCAAGGGATACTGTACACCTGCATAGGTGCATCGGAATGTATAACTGGCGACACAGTAAACGCTCAAATCATAGACAGTAGGAAGACTCAGTCCTTCTGTACTTAAGTCTGCATTATGTCTCTTATATTTAATTCCGATGCAATTTCTTGTTTCGTCGTCAATGGGAAGGTCCAAGGGATAGAGTAAACCTGCAGAGGTGCATCGGAATATAAAACTTGTGACACAGGAAGCGGTCAAACATAGACCCTGAGAAGACTCAGGTTTCTTGTACTGAAGTCGGCATTGTGTCTCTTATATTTAATTTAGATGCAATTTATGTGTTTCATCGTCACTGTGAAGGCCCATGGGAAACAGTAAACCTGCAGAAGTGCATCAAAAAGTAAAACTGATGACACAGGAAACGCTCAAAGCATAGACAGTAGGAAGACTCAGTCTTCCTGTACCTAAGTCGGCATTGTAACTCTTACATTTAATTCCGATGCATTTTCTGTGTTTCATCGTCAATGGGAAGGTCCAATGGATACAGTAAAACTGCAGAGGTGCATCGGAATGTAAAACTGTTGAAACAGGAAACGCTCAAACATTGACAGTAGGAAGACTCAATCTTCCTGTACTTAAGTCGGCATTGTGTCTCTTATATTGAATTCCGATGCAGTTTTTGTGTTTCATCGTCAATAGGAAGGTCCAATGGATACCGTAAACCTGCAGAGGTGCATCGGAATGTAAAACTGGTGACACAGGAAACGCTCAAAGCATAGAGAGTAGGAAGACTCAGTCTTTCTGTACAATGAGAAACTCAGACAGGAGAGTACTGCAAATGTTAGAATAAGGAAAGGTTCTCATAAAGGTATAATTAAAAATAATGTAAGTATATTTCATCAAAATATTGGGAGTTTAAAGAATAAAGTAGATGAGCTTCTGGTTTGTTTAGAAGATTTAGAAGCTGAGAATGAAATAGATATACTATGCCTGTCTGAGCATCACATTGTTACTGATATGGATAAGGTAAATGTAAGTGGATATAAGCTCTCTGCACATGTAATGAGAGAAAATATGGAGAAAGGAGGAGTTGCCATATATGTCAAAAGTTATCATTGTGCAAAAAGTATAGAAACAAAAAAGTTTTGTGTAGAGAAACATATAGAAGCATGTGCCTGTGAGTTTAAATTAAATAAAGGCACATTTTAATTGTAACTGTATATAGGTCCCCATCAGGAAATTTTCATCTATTTCTGAAAAATTTGGACTCCTTTTTGTGCTATCTGTCAGCTAGGGGGAAGCAAATTATTATTTGTGGGGACTTCAATGTAGATTCTCTGAAAGAGGGTAATAGGAAAAATGACCTTGAAGTATTACTCGGTTCTTTCAATTTGACACCCGTTATTGATTTTCCTACTCGGGTGGTAAAGGATAGCAGCTCACTGATAGATAACTTATTTATAGACCAAGATAAGTTTAACCAGATAAATGCTCAGCCTGTTGAGAATGGTCTTTCTGATCATGGTGCACAGCTAGTTACAATATATGACATAGCTCCATTCAGCAATACTAAACAGTCCTCCAAAGTGGTACGTTCAGTCAACGATTTAACAATTGCAAATTTCAGGGAAAGCCTACAGCAGTTAGACTGGGATGAGGTGTACCGTGAACCTGATGCCAATTTAAAATATAATTTATTTCATGACATTTTTGTAAATGTATTTGAAAACTGCTTCCCCAAGAAAATAGTTAAATATACTCGTAAGAAACCTTGTAAGAAACCATGACTTACTAAGGGTATAAAAATATCTTGTAACCGCAAAAGGGAAATGTATCTGACAGCAAGAAAGAGTAGTGACCCAGAAACTATCAAAAATTATAAAAACTACTGTGTTATATTAAGAAAAGTTATTAAAAAATCCAGGAGTATGTGTATCATGTCTGAAATCAGCAACTCTGATAATAAAATTAAAACAATTTGGAATATTATTAAAAGAGAAACAGGTCAACCAAGAGCAGAGGAAGACAGTATTACCATCAAATTGAATGAAAACTTTACGAACAAAAAGTCAGAAGTTGAAAATATTTTTAATAATCATTTTCTAAATGTTGTGGATATAGTAGGATCCAGGTGTTCATTAGAAGATGCTAGGCTGTTAATGGAAGAGGCCATACCTATGCAATTTGATACAATTGAAATCTCACCCACTTCTCCCTTTGAAATTAGGAAAATAATAAACTTGCTTAAAAGCAAAAACTCACATGGAATTGATGGCATTTCCAGCAAAATACTAAAAGCTTGTTCTCAACAGATAAGTAAGATTCTCAGCCACCTGTGTAATAGCTCTCTGGAACAGGGCATTTTCCCTGATAGACTGAAATATGCTATTGTTATACCTTTGCATAAAAAGGGGGATAGATCTGATGTCAACAATTACCGTCCAATCTCCCTTCTAACAGCTTTATCCAAAATTTTTGAGAAAGTAATGTATTCAAGAGTAGCTTCACATATCTGTAAAAATGAAGTACTAACAAAATGTCAGTTTGGTTTTCAGAAAGGTTTTTCAACAGAAAATGCCATATATGCTTTCACCAGTAAAATTTTGAATGATCTGAATAACCGAACACCACCCATTGGGATTTTTTGTGATCTTTCAAAGGCTTTTGATTGTGTAAATCATGAAATTCTGCTAGACAAGCTCAAGTATTGTGGCATGAGTGGGACAGTGCACAAATGGTTTAATTCGTACCTAACTGGAAGAGTGCAGAAAGTTGAAATAAGTAGTTGTCGTAACATGCAAAGATCAGCACATTCCTCAAACTGGGGAACTATCAAGAATGGGGTTCCACAAGGGTCAGTCTTGGGTCCTTTGTTGTTCTTATTATATATTAATGACTTGCCATTCTATATTCATGAAGAGGCAAAGTTAGTTCTCTTTGCTGATGATACAAGTATAGTAATCACACCTGACAAACAAGAATTAACTGATGAAATTGTCAATACTGTCTTTCAGAAAATTACTAAGTGGTTCCTTGTAAACGGACTCTCACTGAATTTTGATAAGACACAGTACATACAGTTCCGTACAGTGAATGGTATGACGCCATTAATAAATATAGACCTTAATCAGAAGCATATAGCTAAGGTAGAATATTCCAAATTTTTAGGTGTGTCCATTGATGAGAGATTAAATTGGAAGAAACACATTGATGATCTGCTGAAACGTTTGAGTTCAGCTACTTATGCAATAAGGGTCATTGCAAATTTTGGTGATAAACATCTTAGTAAATTAGCTTACTACGCCTATTTTCACTCATTGCTTTCATATGCCATCATATTTTGGGGTAATTCATCACTGAGGAATAAAGTATTTATTGCACAAAAGCGTGTAATCAGAATAATAGCTGGAGTCCACCCAAGAACATCCTGCAGACATTTATTTAAGGATCTAGGGATATTCACAGTAGCTTCTCAGTATATATACTCTCTTATGAAATTTGTTATTAACAACCAAAACCAATTCAAAAGTAATAGCAGTGTGCATAACTACAATACTAGGAGAAAGGATGATCTTCACTATTCAAGATTAAATCTAACTTTGGCACAGAAAGGGGTGAATTATACTGGCACTAAAGTCTTTGGTCACTTACCAAATAGTATCAAAAGTCTGACAGATAACCAACAAGTATTTAAGAAGAAATTAAAAGAATTTCTGAATGACAACTCCTTCTACACCATAGAGGAATTTTTAGATATAAATTAAGAAAAAAAAGAAAAAAATATTAAAAAAATAAAAATAAAAAATAAAGAAAAACAAAAAACACAAAAAAATAAAGTTGTAATATTAACTTAAGTATGTTGTTAAATTAACCTAATTATGTCATGTATTGGAAAATTCGACTCGTTCCACATCATTACGAAATATCGTATTCATGATCCATGGAACTAGTATTAATCTAATCTAATCTAATCTAATCTAATCGTACTCAGTCTTCCTGTGCTTAAGACGGCATTGTGTCTCTTATATTTAAATACGATGCAATTTCTTGTTTCGTCGTCAATGGGAAGGTCCAAGGGATAGAGTAAACCTGCAGAGGTGGATCGGAATATAAAACTGGTGACACAGGAAGCGGTCAAACATAGACCCTGAGAAGACTCAGTTTTTTTGTACTGGAGTCGGCATTGTGTCTCTTATATTTAATTTAGATGCAATTTATGTGTTTCATCGTCACTGTGAAGGTCCAAGGGATACAGTAAACCTGCAGGAGTGCATCAAAAAGTAAAACTGATGACACAGGAAACGCTCAAAGCATAGACAGTAGGAAGACTCAGTCTTCCTGTACTTAAGACGTCATTGTGTCCCTTATATTTCATTCCGATGTAATTTCTGTGTTTCATCGTCCATGGGAAGGTCCGATGGATACAGTAAACCTGCAGAGGTGCATAGGAATGTAAAACTGGTGACACAGGACACGCTCAAAACATAGACAGTAGGAAGGCTCAGTCTTCCTGTACTTAAGTCGGCATTGTGTCTCTTATATTGAATTCCGATGCAGTTTTTGTGTTTCATCGTCAATGGGAAGGTCCAATGGATACAGTAAACCTGCAGAGGTGCATCGGAATGAAAAACTGGTGACACAGGAAACGCTCAAAGCATAGACAATAGAAAGACGCAATCTTCCTGTACTTAAGTCGACATTGTGTCTCTTTTATTTCATTCCGATGCAATTTCTGTGTGTTTCATCGTCACTGTGAAGGTCCAATGGATACAGTAAACCTGCAGAGGTGCATCGGAATGTAAAACTGTCGACACAGGAAACGCTCAAAACATAGACAGTAGGAAGACTCAGTCCTTCTGTACTTAAGTCGGCATTGTGTCTCTTATATTTAATTCCGATGCAATTTATGTGTTTCATCGTCAATGGGAAAGTTGAAGGGAAACAGTATACCTGCAGAGGTGCATCGGAATGTAAAACAGGTGACACAGGAAACGCTCAAAACATAGACAGTTGGAAGACTCTGTCTTCCTGTACTTAAGACGTCATTGTGTCCCTTATATTTAATTCCGATGTAATTTCTGTGTTTCATCGTCCATGGGAAGGTCCGATGGATACAGTAAACCTGCAGAGGTGCATAGGAATGTAAAACTGGTGACACAGGACACGCTCAAAACATAGACAGTAGGAAGGCTCAGTCTTCCTGTACTTAAGTCGGCATTGTGTCTCTTATATTTAATTCCGATGCTATTTCTGTGTTTCCTCGTCACTTTGTAGGTCCAAGGGAAACAGGAAAACCTGCAGAGGTGCATGGGAAAGTAAAACTAGTGACACAGGAAACGCTCAAAACATAGACAGTTGGAAGACTTTGTCTTCCTGTACTTAAGCCGTCATTGTGTCTCTTATATTTAATTCCGATGCAATTTCTGTGTTTCATCGCCAATGGGAAGGTCCAAGGGACACAGTAAATCTGCAGATGTGCATCGGAATGTAAAACTGGTGACACTGGAAACGCCTCAAACGTAGACCGTAGGGAGACTCAGTTTTCTTGTACTTAAGACGGAGTTGTGTCTCTTACATTTAATTCCGATGTAATTTCTGTGTTTCATCGTCAATTGGAAGGTCCGATGGATACAGTAAACCTGCAGAAGTGCATCGGAATGTGAAACTGGTGACGCAGGAAACGCTCAAAAAATAGACAATAGGAGGACTCAATCTTCCTGTACTAAAGTCGGCATTGTGTCTGTTATATTTAATTCCAATGCAATTTCTGTGATTCATCGTCAATGGGAAGGTCAATGGGATACAGTAAACCTGCAGAGGTGCATCGGAATGTAAAACTGGTGACACAGGAAACGCTCAAAACATAGACAGTAGTAAGACTCAGTCTTCCTGTACATAAGTCGGCATTGTGTCTGTTATATTTAATTCCGATGTAATTTCTGTTTTTCATTGTCAATGGGAAGGTGCAAGGGATACATCAAACCTGCAGAGGTGCATCGGAATGTAAAACTGGTGACACAGGAAACGCTCAAAACATAGACAGTAGTAAGACTCAGTCTTCCTGTACATAAGTTGGCATTGTGTCTCTTATATTTAATTCCGATGCAATTTCTGTTTTTCATTGTCAATGGGAAGGTCCAAGGGATACTGTAGACCTGCATAGGTGCATCGGAATGTATAACTGGTGACACAGGAAACGCTCAAAACATAGACAGCAGGAAGACTCAGTCCTTCTGTACTTAAGTCGGCAATATGTCTCTTATATTTAATTCCGATGCACTTTCTGTGTTTCATCGTCAATGAGAAGGTCGAAGGGATACAGTAACCATGCAGAGGTGCATCGGAATGTACAACTGGTGACACAGGAGACGCTCAAAACATAGACAGTAGGAAGACTCAGTCTTCCTCTACTTAAGACGTCATTGTGTCTCTTATATTTAATTGCGGTGCAATTTCTATGTTTCATCGCCAATGGGAATGTCCAAGGGACACAGTAAACCTGCAGAGCTGCATCGGAATGTCAGACTGGTGACACTGGAAACGCTCAAAACATAGACCGTAAGAAGACTCAGTTTTCTTGTACTTATTTCGGCGTTGTGTCTCTTATATTTAATTCCGATGTAATTTCTGTGTTTCACCGTCAATGGGAAGGTCCAATGGATACAGTAAACCAGCAGAGGTGCATCGGAATTTAAGTTGGTGACGCAGGAAACGCTCAAAACATAGACAGTATTAAGACTCAATATTCCTGTACTTAAGTCGGCATTGTGTCTCTTATATTTAATTCCGATGCAATTTCTTTGTTTCATCGTCAATTGGAAGATCCAAGGGATACAGTAAACTTGCAGAGGTGCATCGGAATGTAAAACTGGTGACACAGGAAATGCTCAAAACATAGACAGTAGGAAGACTCATCATTCCTGTTCTTATGTCGGCATTGTGTCTCTTATATTTAATTCCGATGCAATTTCTGTGTTTCATCGTCAATGGGAAGGTCCAATGGATACAGTAAACGTGCGGCTGGACATCGAAATGAAAAACTGGTGACACAGGAGACGATCAAAACGTAGACAGTAGGAATACTCAGTCTTCCTGTGCTTAAGACGGCATTGTGTCTCTTATATTTAAATCCGATGCAATTTCTTGTTTCGTCGTCAATGGGAACATCCAAGGGATAGAGTAAACCGGCAGAGGTGCATCGGAATGTAAATCTGGTGACATAGGAAGCGGTCAAACATAGACCCTGAGAAGACTCAGTTTTCTTGTACTGAAGTCGGCATTGTGTCTCTTATATTTTATTTAGATGCAATGTATGTGTTTCATCGTCACTTTGAAGGTCCAAGGGATACAGGTAAACCTGCAGAGGTGCATGGGAATGTAAAACTGGTGACACAGGAAACGCTCAAAACATAAAAAGTTGGAAGACTCTGTCATCCTGTACTTAAGACGTCATTGTGTCCCTTATATTTAATTCCGATGCAATTTCTGTGTTTCATCGCAAATGGGAAGGTCCGAGGGACACAGTAAACCTGCAGAGGTGCATCGGAATGTAAAACTGGTGACACTGGAAACGCTCAAAACGTAGACCGTAAGAAGACTCAGTTTTCTTGTAGTTAAGTCGGCGTTGTGTCTCTTATATTTAATTCCGATGTAATTTCTGTGTTTCATCGTCCATGGGAAGGTCCGATGGATACAGTAAACCTGCAGAGGTACATAGGAATGTAAAACTGGTGACACAGGACACGCTCAAAACATAGACAGTAGGAAGGCTCAGTCTTCCTGTACTTAAGTCGGCATTGTGTCTCTTATATTTAATTCCGATGCTATTTCTGTGTTTCATCGTCACTTTGTAGATCCAAGGGATACAGGAAAACCTGCAGAGGTGCATGGGAATGTAAAACTGGTGACACAGGAAACGCTCAAAACATAGACAGTTGGAAGACTTTGTCTTCCTGTACTTAAGCCGTCATTGTGTCTCTTATATTTAATTCCGATGCAATTTCTGTGTTTCGTCGCCAATGGGAAGGTCCAAGGGACACAGTAAACCTGCAGAGGTGCATCGGAATGTAAAACTGGTGACGCAGGAAACGCTCAAAGAATAGACAGTAGGAGGACTCAGTCCTTCTGTACTTAAGCCGGCATTATGTCTCTTATATTTAATTCCGATGCAATTTCTGTGTTTCATCGTCAATGAGAAGGTCGAAGGGATACAGTAACCATGCAGAGGTGCATCGGAATGTAAAACTGGTGACACAGAAGACGCTCAAAACATAGACAGTAGGAAGACTCAGTCTTCCTCATCTTAAGACGTCATTGTGTCTCTTATATTTAATTGCGGTGCAATTTCTATGTTTCATCGCCAATGGGAAGGTCCAAGGGACACAGTAAACCTGCAGACGTGCATCGGAATGTAAGACTGGTGACACTGGAAACGCTCAAAACATAGACCGTAAGAAGACTCAGTTTTCTTGTACTTAAGTCAGCGTTGTGTCTCTTATATTTAATTCCGATGAAATTTCTGTGTTTCATAGTCAATGGGAAGGTCCAATGGATACAGTAAATCAGCAGAGGTGCATCGGAATTTAAATTGGTGACGCAGGAAACGCTCAAAACATAGACAGTATTAAGACTCAATCTTCCTGTACTTAAGTCGGCATTGTGTCTCTTATATTTAATTCCGATGCAATTTCTTTGTTTCATCGTCAATTGGAAGATCCAAGGGATACAGTAAACTTGCAGAGGTGCATCGGAATGTAAAACTGGTGACACAGGAAGTGCTCAAATCATAGACAGTAGGAAGACTCAGCATTCCTGTTCTTATGTCGGCATTGTGTCTCTTATATTTAATTCCGATGCAATTTCTGTGTTTCATCGTCAATGGGAAGGTCCAATGGATACAGTAAACGTGCGGAGGGACATCGAAATGAAAAACTGGTGACACAGGAGACGATCAAAACGTAGACAGTAGGAATACTTAGTCTTCCTGTGCTTAAGACGGCATTGTGTCTCTTATATTTAAATCCGATGCAATTTCTTGTTTCGTCGTCAATGGGAAGGTCCAAGGGATAGAGTAAACACGCAGAGGTGCATCGAAATGTAAATCTGGTGACACAGGAAGCGGTCAAACATAGACCCTGAGAAGACTCAGTTTTCTTGTACTGAAGTCGGCATTGTGTCTCTTATATTTAATTTAGATGCAATGTATGTGTTTCATCGTCACTGTGAAGGTCCAAGGGATACAGTAAACCTGCAGAAGTGCATCAAGAAGTAAAACTGATGACACAGGAAACGCTCAAAGCATAGACAGTAGGAAGACTCAGTCTTCCTGTACCTAAGTCGGCATTGTATCTCTTATATTTAATTCGGATGAAATTTCTGTGTTTTTTTCGTCAATGGGAAGGTCCAAGGTATATAGTAAACCTGCAGAGGTGCATTGGAATGTAAAAATGGTGACACAGGAAACGCTCAAATCATAGACCGTAAGAAGACTCAGTCTTCCTGTACTTAAGCCGGCATTGTGCCTCTTACATTTAATTCCGATGCATTTTCTGTGTTTCATCGTCAATGGGAAGCCCCAATGGATACAGTAAGACTGCAGGGGTGCATCGGACTGTAAAACTGGTGACACAGGAAACGCTCAAAGCATAGGCAATAGAAAGACACAATCTTCCTGTACTTAAGTCGACATTGTGTCTCTTTTATTTCATTCCGATGCAATTACTGTGTTTTATCGTCACTGTGAAGGTCCAATGGATACAGTAAACCTGCAGAGGTGCATCAGAATGTAAAACTGGTGACACAGTAAACGCTCAAAACATAGACAGTAGGAAGACTCAGTCTTCCTCTACTTAAGACGTCATTGTGTCTCTTATAGTTAATTGCGGTGCAATTTCTATGTTTCATCGCCAATGGGAAGGTCCAAGGGACACAGTAAACCTGCAGAGGTGCATCGGAATGTAAGACTGGTGACACTGGAAACGCTCAAAACATAGACCGTAAGAAGACTCAGATTTCTTGTACTTAAGTCGGCGTTGTGTCTCTTATATTTAATTACGATGAAATTTCTGTGTTTCACCGTCAATGGGAAGGTCCAATGGATACAGTAAATCAACAGAGGTGCATCGGAATTTAAATTGGTGACGCAGGAAACGCTCAAAACATAGACAGTATTAAGACTCAATCTTCCTGTACTTAAGTCGGCATTGTGTCTCTTATATTTAATTCCGATGCTATTTCTTTGTTTGATCGTCAATTGGAAGATCCAAGGGGTACAGTAAACTTGCAGAGGTGCATCGGAATGTAAAACTGGTGACACAGGAAGTGCTCAAAGCATAGACAGTAGGAAGACTCAGTATTCCTGTTCTTATGTCGGCATTGTGTCTCTTATATTTAATTCCGATGCAATTTCTGTGTTTCATCGTCAATGGGATGGTCCAATGGATACAGTAAACTTGTGGAGGGACATCGAAATGAAAAACTGGTGACACAGGAGACGATCAAAACGTAGACAGTAGGAATACTTAGTCTTCCTGTGCTTAAGACGGCATTGTGTCTCTTACATTTAATTCCGATGCAATTTCTGTGTTTCATCGTCACTGTGAAGGTCCAATGGATACAGTAAACCTGCAGAGGTGAAACGGAATGGAAAACTGGTGACACAGGAAACACTCAAACATTGACAGTAGGAAGACTCAATCTTCCTGTACTTAAGTCGGCATTGTGTCTTTTATATTTAATTCCGATGCATTTTCTGTGTTTCAAGGTCAATGGGAAGCTCCAATGGATACAGTAAGACTGCAGGGGTGCATCGGAATGTAAAACTGTTGACACAGGAAACGCTCAAACATTGACAGAAGGAAGACTCAGTCTTCCTGTACTTATGTCGGCATTGTGTCTCTTATATTTAATTCCGATGCAGTTTTTGTGTTTCATCGTCAATGGGAAGGCCCAATGGATACAGTAAACCTTCAGAGGTGCATCGGAATGTAAAACTGGTGACACAGGAAACGCTCAAAGCATAGACAATAGAAAGACACAATCTTCCTGTACTTAAGTCGACATTGTGTCTCTTTTATTTCATTCCGATGCAATTACTGTGTTTTATCGTCACTGAGAAAGTCCAATGGATACAGTAAACCTGCAGAGGTGCAACGGAATGGAAAACTGGTGACACAGGAAACGCTCAAACATTGACAGTAGGAAGACTCAATCTTCCTGTACTTAAGTCGGCATTGTGTCTTTTATATTTAATTCCGATGCAATTTCTGTGTTTCATCGTCAATGGGGGGGGGGGGGGGTCCAATGGATACAGTAAACCTGCAGAGCTGCAACGGAATGTAGAACTGATGACACAGGAAACGCTCAAAACATAGACAGTACTAAGACTCAGTCTTCCTGTACTTAAGTCTGAATTGTGTCTCTTATATTTAATTCCGATGCAATTTCTATGTTTCATCGTCAATGGGAAAGTTGAAGGGAAACAGTATACCTGCAGAGGTGCATCGGAATGTAATACTGGTGACACAGGAAACGCTCAAAGCATAGACAGTAGGAAGACTCAGTCTTCCTGTACTTAAGACGGCATTGTGTCTCTTATATTTAATTCCGATGCAATTTCTCTGTTTCATCGTCACTTTGAAGGTCCAAGGGATACAGGAAAACCTGCAGAGGTGCATGGGAATGTAAAACTGGTGACACAGGAAACGCTCAAAACATAGACAGTTGGAAGACTCTGTCTTTCTGTACATAAGACGTCATTGTGTCCCTTATATTTAATTCCGATGCATTTTCTGTGTTTCATCGCAAATGGGAAGGTCCAAGGGACATAGTAAACCTGCAGAGGTGCATCGGAATGTATAACTGGTGACACTGGAAACACTCAAAGCGTAGACCGTAAGAAGACTCAGTTTTCTTGTACTTAAGTCGGCGTTGTGTCTCTTATATTTAATTAGGATGTAATTTCTGTGTTTCATCGTCAATGGGAAGGTCAGATGAATACAGTAAACCTGCAGAGGTGCATCGGAATTTAAACTGGTGACGCAGGAAACGCTCAAAAATAAGACAGTAGGAAGACTCAATCTTCCTGTACTTAAGTCGGCATTGTGTCTCTTATATCTAATTCCGACGCAATTTCTGTGATTCATCGTCAATGGGAAGGTAAAAGGGATACAATAAACCAGCAGAGGAGCATCGGAATGTAAAACTGGTGACACAGGAAACGCTCAAAACATAGACAGTAGTAAGACTCATTCTTCCTGTACTTAAGTCAGCATTGTGTCTGTTATATTTAATTCCGATGTAATTTCTGTGTTTCATTGTCAATGGGAAGGTGCAAGGGATACAGCAAACCTGCAGAGGTGCATCGGAATGTAAAACTGGTGACACAGGAATCGCTCAAAACATAGAGAGTAGGAAGACTCAATCTTTCTGTACTTAAGTCGACACTGTGTCTTTTATATTTAATTCCGATGCAATTTCTGTGTTTCATCGTCACTATGAAGGTCCAAGGGATACTGTAGACCTGCATAGGTGCATCGGAATGTAAAACTGGCGACACAGGAAACGCTCAAAACATAGACAGTAGGAAGACTCAGTCCTTCTGTACTGAAGTCGGCATTGTGTCTTTTATATTTAATTCCGATGCAATTTCTGTGTTTCGTCGTCAATGGGAAGGTTCAAGGGATACAGTAACCCTGCAGAGGTGCATCGGATTGTAAAACTGGTGACACAGGAGACGCTCAAAAGATAGACAGTAGGAATACTCGGTCTTCCTGTACTTAAGTCGGCATTGTGTCTCTTATATTTAATTCAGATGCAAATTCTGTGTTTCTTCGTCACTGTGAAGGTCCAAGGGACACAGTAAACCTGCAGAGGTGCATCGGAATGTAACACTGGTGACACTGGAAACGCTCAAAACATAGACCGTAAGAAGACTCAGTTTTCTTGTACTTAATTCGGCGTTGTGTCTCTTATATTTAATTCCGAGGTAATTTCTGTGTTTCGTCGTCAATGGGAAGGTACGATGGAAACAGTAAACCTGCAGAGGTGCTACGGAATGTAAAACTGGTGATGCAGGAAACGCTCAAAAATAAGACAGTAGGAAGACTCAATCTTCCTGTACTTAAGTCGGCATTGTGTCTCTTATATTTAATTCCGACGCAATTTCTGTGATTCATCGTCAATGTGAGGGTCAAAGGGATACAATAAACCTGCAGAGGTGCATCGGAATGTAAAACTGGTGGCACAGGAAACGCTCAAAACATAGACAGTAGTAAGACTCATTCTTCCTGTACTTAAGTCGGCATTGTGTCTCTTATATTTAATTCCGATGCAATTTCTGTGATTCAACGTCAATGGGAAGATCCAATGGAGACAGTAAACGTGCGGAGGTGCATCGGAATGAAAAACAGGTGACACAGGAAACGATCAAAACATAGACAGTAGGAAGACTCAGCCTTCCTGTTCTTAAGTCGGCATTGTGTCTCTTATATTTAATTCCGATGCAATTTCTGTGTTTCGTCGTCAATGGGATGGTCCAATGGATACAGTAAACCTGCACAGGTGCATCGGAATGTAAAATTGGTGACGCAGGAAACGCTCAAAACATAGACAGTAGGAATACTCAGTCTTCCTGTGCTTAAGACGGCATTGTGTCTCTTATATTTAAATCCAATGCAATTTCTGTGTTTCGTCGTCAATGGGAAGGTCCAAGGGATAGAGTAAACCTGCAGATGTGCATCGGAATGTAAAACTGGTGACACAGGAAGCGACCAAACATAGACCCTAAGAAGACTCAGTTTTCTTGTACTGAAGTTGGCACTGTGTCTCTTATATTTAATTTCGATGCAATTTATGTGTTTCATCGTAACTGTGAATGTCCAAGGGATATAGTAAACCTGCAGAGGTGCATCAAAAAGTAAAACTGATGACACAGGAAACGCTCTAAGCATAGACAGTAGGAAGACTCAGTCTTGCTGTACCTAAGTCGGCATTGTGGCTCTTATATTTAATTCCGATGCAATTTCTCTGTTTCATCGTCACTTTGAAGGTCCAAGGGATACAGGAAACCCTGCAGAGGTGCATGGGAATGTAAAACTGGTGACACAGGAAACGCTCAAAACATAGACAGCAGGAGGACTCAGCCTTCCTGTTCTTAAGTCGGCATTGTGTCTCTTATATTTAATTCCGATGCAATTTCTGTGTTTCATCGTCAATGGGAAAGACGAAGGGAAACAGTATACCTGCAGAGGTGCATCGGAATGTCAAACTGGTGATACAGGAAACGCTCAAATCATAGACAGTAGGAAGACTCAGTCTTCCTGTACCTAAGTCGGCATTGTGTCTCTTATATTTAATTCCGATGCAATTTCTGTGTTTCATCGTCACTTTGAAAGTCCAAGGGATACAGGAAAACCTGCAGAGGTGCATGGGAATGTAAAACTGGTGACACAGGAAACGCTGAAAACATAGACAGTAGGAAGACTCAGTCTTCCTGTACCTAAGTCGGCATTGTGTCTCTTATAATTAATTCCGATGCAATTTCTGTGTTTCATCGTCCATGGGAAGGTCCAAGGGACATAGTAAACCTGCAGAGGTGCATCGGAATGTATAACTGGTGACACTGGAAACACTCAAAACGTAGACCGTAAGAAGACTCAGTCTTCCTGTACTTAAGTCGGCATTGTGTCTCTTATATTTAATTCCGATGCAATTTCTGTGTTTCTTCGTCACTGTGAAGGTTCAAGGGATACAGTAAACCTGCAGAGGTGCATCGGAATGTAAAACTGGTGACACAGGAAACGCACAAATCAGAGGCAGTAGGAAGACTCAGTCTTCCTCTACTTAAGACGTCATTGCGTCTCTTACGTTTAATTGCGGCGCAATTTCTGTGTTTCATCGCCAATGGTAAGGTCCAAGGGACACAGTAAACCTGCAGAGGTGCCTTGGAATGTAACACTGGTGACACTGGAAACGCTCAAAGCATAGACCTTAAGAAGACTCAGTTTTCTTGTATTTAAGTCGGCGTTGTGTCTCTTATATTTAATTCCGAGGTAATTTCTGTGTTTCGTCGTCAATGGGAAGGTCCGATGGATACAGTAAACCTGCAGAGGTGCATCGGAATGTAAAACTGGTGACGCAGGAAACGCTCAAAAAATAGACAGTACGAAGACTCAGCCTTCCTGTTCTTAAGTCGGCATTGTGTCTCTTATATTTAATTCCGATACTATTTCTGTGATTCATCGTTAATGGGAAGGTCCAATGGATACAGAAAACCTGCAGAGGTGCATCGGAATGTAAAACTGGTGACACAGGAAACGCTCAAACATTGACAGTAGGAAGACCCAGTCTTCCTGTACTTAAGTCGGCATTGTGTCTCTTATATTTAATTCCGATGCAATTTCTGTGTTTCATTGTCAATGGTAAAGTCCAAGGGCTACAGTAAACCTGCAGAGGTGCATCGGAATGTAAAACTGATAACACAGGAAACACTCAAAACATAGACAGTAGGAAGACTCAGTCCCTCTGTACTTAAGTCGGCATTGTGTCTCTTATATTTAATTCTGATGCAATTTCTGTGTTTCATCGTCAATGGGAAGGTCCAAGGGATACAGTAACACTGCAGAAGTACATCGGAATGTAAAACTGGTGATACAGGAAGCGCTCATAACATAGACCCTAAGAAGACTCAGTTTTCTTGTACTTAAGTCGGCATTGTGTCTTTTATATTTAATTCCGATGCAATTTCTGTGTTTCATCGTCACTGTGAAGGTGGAAGGGATAAACCTGCAGAGATGCATCGGAATGTAAAACTGGTGACACAGGACTCGCTCAAAACATAGACAGTAGGAAGACTCAGTCTTCCTGTACCTAAGTCGGCATTGTGTCTCTTATAATTAATTCCGATGCAATTTCTGTGTTTCATCGTCCATGGGAAGGTCCAAGGGACATAGTAAACCTGCAGAGGTGCATCGGAATGTATAACTGGTGACACTGGAAACACTCAAAACGTAGACCGTAAGAAGACTCAGTCTTCCTGTACTTAAGTCGGCATTGTGTCTCTTATATTTAATTCCGATGCAATTTCTGTGTTTCATCGTCAATGGTAAAGTCCAAGGGATACAGTAAACTTGCTGAGGTGCATCGGAATGTAAAACTGGTGACACAGGAAACGCTCAAAACATAGACAGTAGGAAGACTCAGTCTTCCTGTACTTAAGTCGGCATTGTGTCTGTTATATTTAAGTCCGATGTAATTTCTGTGTTTCATTGTCAATGGGAAGGTGCAAGGGATACAGTAAACCTGCAGAGGTGCATCGGAATGTAAAACTGGTGACACAGGAAGCAGTCAAAACATTAGACCCTAAGAAGTCTCAGTTTTCTTGTACTGAAGTCGGCATTGTGTCTCTTATATTTAATTTTGATGCAATTTCTGTGTTTCATCGCCACTGTGAAGGTCCACGGGATACAGTAAACCTGCAGAGGTGCATCGGAATGTAAAACTGGTGACACAGGACACGCTCAAAACATAGACAGTAGGAAGACTCAGTCTTCCTGTACCTAAGTCGGCATTGTGTCTCTTATATTTAATTCCGAGGCAATTTCTGTGCATTCGTTGCCAAGGGAAGGTCCAATGGATACAGTAAACCTGCACAGGTGGATCGGAATGTAAAACTGGTGACACAGGAAACGCTCAAAACATAGACAGTAGGAAGACTCAGCATTCCTGTACTTAAGTCGGCATTGTGTCTTTTATATTTAATTCCGATGCAATTTCTGTGTTTCATCGTCACTTAGAAGGTGGAAGGGATACAGTAAACCTGCAGAGATGCATCGGAATGTAAAACTGGTGACACAGGACTCGCTCAAAACATAGACAGTAGGAAGACTCAGTCTTCCTGTACCTAAGTCGGCATTGTGTCTCTTATAATTAATTCCGATGCAATTTCTGTGTTTCATCGTCCATGGGAAGGTCCAAGGGACATAGTAAACCTGCAGAGGTGCATCGGAATGTATAACTGGTGACACTGGAAACACTCAAAACGTAGACCGTAAGAAGACTCAGTCTTCCTGTACTTAAGTCGGCATTGTGTCTCCTATATTTAATTCCGATGCAATTTCTGTGTTTCATCGTCAATGGTAAAGTCCAAGGGATACAGTAAACTTGCTGAGGTGCATCGGAATGTAAAACTGGTGACACAGGAAACGCTCAAAACATAGACAGTAGGAAGACTCAGTCTTCCTGTACTTAAGTCGGCATTGTGTCTGTTATATTTAAGTCCGATGTAATTTCTGTGTTTCATTGTCAATGGGAAGGTGCAAGGGATACAGTAAACCTGCAGAGGTGCATCGGAATGTAAAACTGGTGACACAGGAAGCAGTCAAAACATTAGACCCTAAGAAGTCTCAGTTTTCTTGTACTGAAGTCGGCATTGTGTCTCTTATATTTAATTTTGATGCAATTTCTGTGTTTCATCGCCACTGTGAAGGTCCACGGGATACAGTAAACCTGCAGAGGTGCATCGGAATGTAAAACTGGTGACACAGGACACGCTCAAAACATAGACAGTAGGAAGACTCAGTCTTCCTGTACCTAAGTCGGCATTGTGTCTCTTATATTTAATTCCGAGGCAATTTCTGTGCATTCGTTGCCAAGGGAAGGTCCAATGGATACAGTAAACCTGCACAGGTGGATCGGAATGTAAAACTGGTGACACAGGAAACGCTCAAAACATAGACAGTAGGAAGACTCAGCATTCCTGTACTTAAGTCGGCATTGTGTCTCTTATATTTAATTCCGATGCATTTTCTGTGTCTCATCGTCAATGTGAAGGTCCAATGGATACAGTAAACCTGCAGAGGTGCATCGGAATGTAAAACTATTGACACAGGAAATGCTCAAACATTGACAGTAGGAAGACTCAGTCTTCCTGTACCTAAGTCGGCATTGTGCCACTTATATTTAATTCCGATGCAATTTCTGTGTTTCATCGTCAATGGTAAAGTCCAAGGGATACAGTAAACCTGAGAGGTGCATCGGCATGTAGAACTGGTGACACAGGAAACGCTCAAAACATAGACAGTAGGAAGACTCAGTCTTCCTGTACTTAAGTCGGCATTGTGTCTGTTATATTTAAGTCCGATTAAATTTTTGTGTTTCATTGTCAATGGGAAGGTGCAAGGGATACAGTAAACCTACAGAGGTGCATCAGAATGTAAAACTGGTGACACAGGAGACGCTCAAAAAATAGACATTAGGAAGACTCAGTCTTTCTGTACTTAAGTCGGCATTGTGTCTCTTATATTTAATTCCGATGCAATTTCTGTGTTTCATCGTCAATGGGAAGGTCCAATGGATACAGTAAATCTGCAGAGGTGCATCGGAATGTAAAACTGGTGACGCTGGAAACGCTCAAAACATAGACCGTAAGAAGACTCAGTTTTCTTGTACTTAACTCAACGTTGTGTCTCTAATATTTAATTCCGATGTAATTTCTGTGATTCATCGTCAATGGGAAGGTCCAATGGATACAGTAAACCTGCAGAGGTGCACCGGAATGTAAAACTGGTGACGCAGGAAACGCTCAAACATAGACTGTAGGAAGACTCAGTCTTCCTGTACTTAAGTCGGCATTGTGTCTCTTATATTTAATTCCGATGCATTTTCTGTGTTTCATCGTCAAATTGAAGATCCAATGGATACAGTAAAACTGCAGAGGTCCATCGGAATGTAAAACTGTTGACACAGGAAACGCTCAAACTTTGACAGTAGGAAGACTCAGTCTTCCTGTACTTAAGTCGGCATTGTGTCTCTTATATTTAATTCCGATGCAATTTCTTTGTTTCATTGTCAATGGTAAAGTCCAAGGGATACAGTAAACTTGCAGAGGTGCATCGGAATGTAAAACTGGTGACACAGGAAACGCTCAAAACATAGACAGTAGGAAGACTCAGTCTTCCTGTACTTAAGTCGGCATTGTGTCTGTTATATTTAAGACCGATGTAATTTCTGTGTTTCATCGTCAATGGTAAAGTCCAAGGGATACAGTAAACTTGCAGAGGTGCATTGGAATGTAAAACTGGTGACACAGGACACGCTCAAAACATAGACAGTAGGAAGACTCAGTCTTCCTGTACCTAAGTCGGCATTGTGTCTCTTATATTTAATTCCGATGCTATTTCTGTGTTTCATCGTCAATGGGAAAGTCCAATGGATACAGTAAACCTGCAGAGGTGCATCGGAGTGTAAAACTGGTGACACTAGAAACGCTCAAAACATAGACCTCAGGAGGACTCAGTTTTCTTGTACTTAAGTCAACGTTGTGTCTCTTATATTTAATTCCGATGTAGCTTCTGCATTTCATCGTCAATGGGAAGGTCCAATGGATACAGTAAACCTGCAGAGGTGCATCGCAATGTAAAACTGGTGACGCAGGAAGCGCTCAAACATTGATAGTAGGAGGACTCTGCCTTCCTGTTCTTAAGTCGGCATTGTGTCTCTTATATTTAATTGCGATGCTATTTCTGTGTTTCATCGTCAATGGGAAAGTCCAATGGATACAGTAAACCTGCAGAGGTGCATCGGAATGTAAAATTGGTGACGGAGGAAACGCTCAAAGCATACACAGTAGGAAGACTCAATCTTCCTGTACTTAAGTCGGCATTGTGTCTCTTATATTTAATTCCGATGCAATTTCTGTGTTTCATCGTCAATGGTAAAGTCCAAGGGTTACAGTAAACCTGAGAGGTGCATCGGCATGTAGAACTGGTGACACAGGAAACGCTCAAAACATAGACAGTAGGAAGACTCAGTCTTCCTGTACTTAAGTCGGCATTTTGTCTGTTATATTTAAGTCCGATTAAATTTTTGTGTTTCATTGTCAATGGGAAGGTGCAAGGGATACAGTAAACCTACAGAGGTGCATCAGAACGTAAAACTGGTGACACAGGAGACGCTCAAAGCATAGAAATTAGGAAGACTCAGTCTTTCTGTACTTAAGTCGGCATTGTGTCTCTTATATTTAATTCCGATGCAATTTCTGTGTTTCATCGTCAATGGGAAGGTCCAATGGATACAGTAAATCTGCAGGGGTGCATCGGAATGTAAAACTGGTGACGCTGGAAACGCTCAAAACATAGACCGTAAGAAGACTCAGTTTTCTTGTACTTAACTCAACGTTGTGTCTCTTATATTTATTTCCGATGTAATTTCTGTGATTCATCGTCAATGGGAAGGTCCAATGGATACAGTAAACCTGCAAAGGTGCATCGGAATGTAAAACTGGTGACGCAGGAAACGCTCAAAACATAGACAGTAGGAAGACTCAGTCTTCCTGTACTTAAGTCGGCATTGTGTCTCTTATATTTAATTCCGATGCATTTTCTGTGTTTCATCGTCAAATTGAAGATCCAATGGATACAGTAAAACTGCAGAGGTGCATCGGAATGTTAAACTGTTGACACAGGAAACGCTCAAACTTTGACAGTAGGAAGACTCAGTCTTCCTGTACTTAAGTCGGCATTGTGTCTCTTATATTTCATTCCGATGCAATTTCTGTGTTTCATCGTCTATGGTAAAGTCCAAGGGATACAGTAAACTTGCAGAGGTGCATTGGAATGTAAAACTGGTGACACAGGACACGCTCAAAACATAGACAGTAGGAAGAATCAGTCTTCCTGTACCTAAGTCGGCATTGTGTCTCTTATATTTAATTCCGATGCTATTTCTGTGTTTCATCGTCAATAGGAAAGTCCAATGGATACAGTAAACCTGCAGAGGTGCATCGGAATGTAAAACTGGTGACACTAGAAACGCTCAAAACATAGACCTAAAGAAGACTCAGTTTTCTTGTACTTAAGTCAACGTTGTGTCTCTTATATTTAATTCCGATGTAGCTTCTGTATTTCATCGTCAATGGGAAGGTCCAATGGATACAGTAAGACTGCAGAGGTGCATCGCAATGTAAAACTAGTGACGCAGGAAACGCTCAAACATTGATAGTAGGAGGACTCTGCCTTCCTGTTCTTAAGTCGGCATTGTGTCTCTTATATTTAATTGCGATGCTATTTCTGTGTTTCATCGTCAATGGGAAAGTCCAATGGATGCAGTAAACCTGCAGAGGTGCATCGGAATGTAAAATTGGTGACGGAGGAAACGCTCAAAGCATACACAGTAGGAAGACTCAATCTTCCTGTACTTAAGTCGGCATTGTGTCTCTTATATTTAATTCCGATGCAATTTCTGTTTTTCATCGTCAATGGGAAGATCCAAGGGATACAGTAAACCTGCAGAGGTGCATCGGAATGTAAAACTGGTGACGCAGGAAACGCTCAAAGCATAGACAGTAGGAAGACTCAGTCTTTCTGTACTTAAGTCGGCATTGTGTCTCTTATATTTAATTCCGATGCAATTTCTGTGCTTCATCGTCAATGGGAAGGTCCAAAGGATACAGTAACCCTGCAGAGGTGCATCGGAATGTAAAACTGGTGACACAGGAAGCGCTCATAACATAGACCCTAAGAAGACTCAGTTTTCATGTACTTATGTAGGCATTGTGCCTTTTATATTTAATTCCGATGCAATTTCTGTGTTTCATCGTCACTGTGAAGGTCCAAGGGATACAGTAAACCTGCAGAGGTGCATCAGAATGTAAAACTGGTGACACTGGAAACGCTCAAAACATAGACCGTAAGAAGACTCAGTTTTCTTGTACTTAAGTCAACGTTGTGTGTCTTATATTTAATTCCAATGTAATTTCTGTGTTTCATCGTCAATGGAAAGGTCCAATGGATACAGTAAACCTGCAGAGGTGCATCGGAATGTAAAACTGGTGACGCAGGAAACGCTCAAAACATATACAGTAGGAAGACTCAATGTTCATGTACTTAAAACGGCATTGTGTCTCTTATATTTAATTCCGATGCAATTTCTGTGTTTCATCGTCAATGGGAAGATCCAAGGGATACAGTAAACCTGCAGAGGTGCATCGGAATGTAAAACTGGTGACACAGGAAACGCTCAAAACAAAGACAGTAGGAAGACTCAGCCTTCCTGTACTTAAGTCGGCATTGTGTCTCTTATATTTAATTCCGATGCTATTTCTGTGTTTCATCGTCAATGGGAAGGTCCAATGGATTCAGTACTATTGCAGAGTTGCATCGGAATGTAAAACTGGTGACACAGGAAACGATCAAACATAGACAGTAGGAATACTCAGTCTTCCTGTACTTAAGTCGGCATAGTGTCTCTTATATTTATATCCGATGCAATTTCTGTGTTTCGTCGTCAATGGGAAGGTCCAAGGGATACAGTAAACCTGCAGAGGTGCATCGGAATGTAAAACTGTTGACGCAGGAAGCGGTCAAAACATAGACCCTAAGAAGACTCAGTTTTCTTGTACTGAAGTCGGCATTGTGTCTCTTATATTTAATTTAGATGCAATTTCTGTGTTTCATCGTCACTGTGAAGGTTCAAGGGATACAGTTAACCTGCAGAGGTGCATCATAAAGTAAAACTGATGACACAGGATACGCTCAAAACATAGACAGTAGGAAGACCCAGTCTTCCTGTACCTAAGTCAGCATTGTGTCTCTTATATTTAATTCCGATGCAATTTCTGTGCTTCGTTGCCAAGGGAAGGTCCAATGGATACAGTAAACCTGCACAGGTGGATCGGAATGTAAAACTGGTGACACAGGAAACGCTCAAAACATAGACAGTAGGAAGACTCAGCCTTCCTGTACTTAAGTCGGCATTGTGTCTCTTATATTTAATTCCGATGCATTTTCTGTGTTTCATCGTCAATGGGAAGGTCCAATGGATACAGTAAACCTGCAGAGGTGCATCGGAATGTAAAACTGTTGACACAGGAAACGCTCAAACACTGACAGTAGGAAGACTCAGTCTTCCTGTACCTAAGTCGGCATTGTGTCACTTATATTTAATTCCGATGCAATTTCTGTGTTTCATCATCAATGGTAAAGTCCAAGGGAAGCAGTAAACCTGGAGAGGTGCATCGGAATGTAGAACTGGTGACACAGGAAACGCTCAAAACATAGACAGTAGGAAGACTCAGTCTTCCTGTACTTAAGTCGGCATTGAGTCTGTTATATTTAATTCCGATGAAGTTTTTGTGTTTCTTTGTCAATGGGAAGGTGCAAGGGATACAGTAAACATGCAGAGGTGCAAAGGAATGTAAAACTGGTGACTCAGGACACGCTCAAAACATAGACAGTAGGAAGACTCAGTCTTCCTCTACCTAAGTCAGCATTGTGTCTCTTATATTTAATTCCGATGTAGTTTCTGTGTTTCATCTTCAATGGGAAGGTCCAATGGATACAGTAAACCTGCAGAGGTGCATCGCAATGTAAAACTGGTGACGCAGGAAACGCTCAAAGCATAGACAGTAGGAAGACTCAGTCTTTCTGTACTTAAGTCGGCATTGTGTCTCTTATATTTAATTCCGATGCAATTTCTGTGCTTCATCGTCAATGGGAAGGTCCAATGGATTCAGTAAAATTGCAGAGGAGCATCGGAATGTAAAACTGGTGACACAGGAAACGATCAAAACATAGACAGTAGGAATACTCAGTCTTCCTGTACTTAAGTCGGCATTGTGTCTCTTATATGTAAATTCGATGCAATTTCTGTGTTACGTCGTCAATGGGAAGGTCTAAGGGATACAGTAAACCTGCAGAGGTGCATCGGAATGTAAAACTGGTGACACAGGAAGCGGTCAAAACATAGACCCTAAGAAGACTCAGTTTTCTTGTACTGAAGTCGGCATTGTGTCTCTTATATTAAATTTAGATGCAATTTCTGTGTTTCATCGTCACTGTGAAGGTTCAAGGGATACAGTAAACCTGCAGAGGTGCATCATAATGTAAAACTGATGACACAGGATACGCTCAAAACATAGACAGTAGGAAGACCCAGTCTTCCTGTACCTAAGTCGGCATTGTGTCTCTTATATTTAATTCCGATGCAATTTCTGTGCTTCGTTGCCAAGGGAAGGTCCAATGGATACAGTAAACCTGCAGAGGTGGATCGGAATGTAAAACTGGTGACACAGGAAACGCTCAAACCATAGACAGTAGGAAGACTCAGCCTTCCTGTACTTAAGTCGGCATTTTGTCTCTTATATTTAATTCCGATGCATTTTCTGTGTTTCATCGTCAATGGGAAGGTCCAATGGATACAGTAAGCCTGCAGAGGTGCATCGGAATGTAAAACTGTTGACACAGGAAACGCTCAAACATTGACAGTAGGAAGACTCAGTCTTCCTGTACCTAAGTCGGCATTGTGTCACTTATATTTAATTTCGATGCAATTTCTGTGTTTCATCGTCAATGGTAAAGTCCAAGGGATACAGTAAACCTGGAGAGGTGCATCGGAATGTAGAACTGGTGACACAGGAAACGCTCAAAACATAGACAGTAGGAAGACTCAGTCTTCCTGTACTTAAGTTGGCATTGTTTCTGTTATATTTAAGTCCGATGTCATTTTTGTGTTTCATTGTCAAAGGGAAGGTGCAAGGGATACAGTAAACCTGCAGAGGTGCATCAGAATGTAAAACTGGTGACACAGGATACGCTGAAAACATAGACAGTAGGAAGACTCAGTCTTTCTGTACATAAGTCGGCATTGTGTCTCTTATATTTAATTCCGATGCAATTTCTGTGTTTCATCGTCAATGGGAAGGTCCAAGGGATACAGTAACCCTGCAGAGGTTCATCGGAATGTAAAACTGGTGACACAGGAAGCGTTCATAACATAGACCCTAAGAAGACTCAGTTTTCTTGTACTTAAGTCGGCATTGTGTCTTTTATATTTAATTCTGATGCAATTTCTGTGTTTCATCGTCACTGTGAAGGTACAAGGGATACAGTAAACCTGCAGAGGTGCATCAAAATGTAAAACTGGTGACGCAGGAAACGCTCAAAACATACACAGTAGGAAGACTCAATGTTCCTGTACTTAAGTCGGCATTGTGTCTCTTACATTTAATTCCGATGCAATTTCTGTGTTTCATCGTCGATGGGAAGATCCAAGGGATACACTAAACCTGCAGAGGTGCATCATAATGTAAAACTGATGACACAGGATACGCTCAAAACATAGACAGTAGGAAGACCCAGTCTTCCTGTACCTAAGTCGGCATTGTGTCTCTTATATTTAATTCCGATGCAATTTCTGTGCTTCGTTGCCAAGGGAAGGTCCAATGGATACAGTAAACCTGCAGAGGTGGATAGGAATGTAAAACTGGTGACACAGGAAACGCTTAAAACATAGACAGTAGGAAGACTCAGCCTTCCTGTACTTAAGTCGGCATTGTGTCTCTTATATTTAATTCCGATGCATTTTCTGTGTTTCATCGTCAATGGGAAGGTCCAATGGATACAGTAAGCCTGCAGAGGTGCATCGGAATGTAAAACTGTTGACACAGGAAACGCTCAAACAATGACAGTAGGAAGACTCAGTCTTCCTGTACCTAAGTCGGCATTGTGTCACTTATATTTATTTCCGATTCAATTACTGTGTTTCATCGTCAATGGTAAAGTCCAAGGGATACAGTAAACCTGGAGAGGTGCATCGGAATGTAGAACTGGTGACACAGGAAACGCTCAAAACATAGACAGTAGGAAGACTCAGTCTTCTTGTACTTAAGTTGGCATTGTTTCTGTTATATTTAAGTCCGATGTCATTTTTGTGTTTCATTGTCAATGGGAAGGTGCAAGGGATACAGTAAACCTGCAGAGGTGCGTCAGAATGTAAAACTGGTGACACAGGAGACGCTCAAAACATAGACAGTAGGAAGACTCAGTCTTTCTGTACTTAAGTCGGCATTGTGTCTCTTATATTTAATTCCGATGCAATTTCTGTGTTTCATCGTCAATGGGAAGGTCCAAGGGATACAGTAACCCTGCAGAGGTTCATCGGAATGTAAAACTGGTGACACAGGAAGCGCTCATAACATAGACCCTAAGAGGACTCAGTTTTCATGTACTTAAGTAGGCATTGTGCCTTTTATATGTAATTCCGATGCAATTTCTGTGTTTCATCGTCACTGTGAAGGTCCATGGGATACAGTAAACCTGCAGAGGTGCATCGGAATGTAAAACTGGTGACACTGGAAACGCTCAAAACATAGAACGTAAGAAGACTCAGTTTTCTTGTACTTAAGTCAACGTTGTGTCTCTTATATTTAATTCCGATGCAATTTCTGTGCTTCACCGTCAATGGGAAGGTCAAATGGATTCAGTAAAATTGCAGAGGTGCATCGGAATGTAACACTGGTGACACAGGAAACGATCAAAACATAGACAGTAGGAAGACTCAGTCTTTCTGTACATAAGTCGGCATTGTGTCTCTTATATTTAATTCCGATGCAATTTCTGTGTTTCATCGTCAATGGGAAGGTCCAAGGGATACAGTAACCCTGCAGAGGTTCATCGGAATGTAAAACTGGTGACACAGGAAGCGTTCATAACATAGACCCTAAGAAGAGTCAGTTTTCTTGTACTTAAGTCGGCATTGTGTCTTTCAAATTTAATTCTGCTGCAATTTCTGTGTTTCATCGTCACTGTGAAGGTACAAGGGATACAGTAAACCTGCAGAGGTGCATCAAAATGTAAAACTGGTGACGCAGGTAACGCTCAAAACATACGCAGTAGCAAGACTCAATGTCCCTGTACTTAAGTCGGCATTGTGTCTCTTATATTTAATTCCGATGCAATCTCTGTGTTTCATCGTCGATGGGAAGATCCAAGGGATACACTAAACCTGCAGAGGTGCATCGGAATGTATAACTGGTGACACAGGGAACGCTCAAAACATAGACAGTAGGAAGACTCAGCCTTCCTGTACTTAAGTCGGCATTGTGTCTCTTATATTTAATTCCGATGCATTTTCTGTGTTTCATCGTCAATGGGAAGGTCCAATGGATACAGTAAGCCTGCAGAGGTGCATGGGAATGTAAAACTGTTGACACAGGAAACGCTCAAACATTGACAGTAGGAAGACTCAGTCTTCCTGTACCTAAGTCGGCATTGTGTCACTTATATTTAATTTCGATGCAATTTCTGTGTTTCATCGTCAATGGTAAAGTCCAAGGGATACAGTAAACCTGGAGAGGTGCATCGGAATGTAGAACTGGTGACACAGGAAACGCTCAAATCATAGACAGTAGGAAGACTCAGTCTTCCTGTACTTAAGTTGGCATTGTTTCTGTTATATTTAAGTCCGATGTCATTTTTGTGTTTCATTGTCAATGGGAAGGTGCAAGGGATACAGTAAACCTGCAGAGGTGCATCAGAATGTAAAACTGGTGACACAGGATACGCTGAAAACATAGACAGTAGGAAGACTCAGTCTTTCTGTACATAAGTCGGCATTGTGTCTCTTATATTTAATTCCGATGCAATTTCTGTGTTTCATCGTCAATGGGAAGGTCCAAGGGATACAGTAACCCTGCAGAGGTTCATCGGAATGTAAAACTGGTGACACAGGAAGCGTTCATAACATAGACCCTAAGAAGACTCAGTTTTCATGTACTTAAGTCGGCATTGTGTCTTTTATATTTAATTCTGATGCAATTTCTGTGTTTCATCGTCACTGTGAAGGTACAAGGGATACAGTAAACCTGCAGAGGTGCATCAAAATGTAAAACTGGTGACGCAGGAAACGCTCAAAACATACACAGTAGGAAGACTCAATGTTCCTGTACTTAAGTCGGCATTGTCTCTTACATTTAATTCCGATGCAATTTCTGTGTTTCATCGTCGATGGGAAGATCCAAGGGATACACTAAACCTGCAGAGGTGCATCATAATGTAAAACTGATGACACAGGATACGCTCAAAACTTAGACAGTAGGAAGACCCAGTCTTCCTGTACCTAAGTCGGCATTGTGTCTCTTATATTTAATTCCGATGCAATTTCTGTGCTTCGTTGCCAAGGGAAGGTCCAATGGATACAGTAAACCTGCAGAGGTGGATAGGAATGTAAAACTGGTGACACAGGAAACGCTCAAAACATAGACAGTAGGAAGACTCAGCCTTCCTGTACTTAAGTCGGCATTGTGTCTCTTATATTTAATTCCGATGCATTTTCTGTGTTTCATCGTCAATGGGAAGGTCCAATGGATACAGTAAGCCTGCAGAGGTGCATCGGAATGTAAAACTGTTGACACAGGAAACGCTCAAACAATGACAGTAGGAAGACTCAGTCTTCCTGTACCTAAGTCGGCATTGTGTCACTTATATTTATTTCCGATTCAATTACTGTGTTTCATCGTCAATGGTAAAGTCCAAGGGATACAGTAAACCTGGAGAGGTGCATCGGAATGTAGAACTGGTGACACAGGAAACGCTCAAAACATAGACAGTAGGAAGACTCAGTCTTCTTGTACTTAAGTTGGCATTGTTTCTGTTATATTTAAGTCCGATGTCATTTTTGTGTTTCATTGTCAATGGGAAGGTGCAAGGGATACAGTAAACCTGCAGAGGTGCGTCAGAATGTAAAACTGGTGACACAGGAGACGCTCAAAACATAGACAGTAGGAAGACTCAGTCTTTCTGTACTTAAGTCGGCATTGTGTCTCTTATATTTAATTCCGATGCAATTTCTGTGTTTCATCGTCAATGGGAAGGTCCAAGGGATACAGTAACCCTGCAGAGGTTCATCGGAATGTAAAACTGGTGACACAGGAAGCGCTCATAACATAGACCCTAAGAGGACTCAGTTTTCATGTACTTAAGTAGGCATTGTGCCTTTTATATGTAATTCCGATGCAATTTCTGTGTTTCATCGTCACTGTGAAGGTCCAAGGGATACAGTAAACCTGCAGAGGTGCATCGGAATGTAAAACTGGTGACACTGGAAACGCTCAAAACATAGAACGTAAGAAGACTCAGTTTTCTTGTACTTAAGTCAACGTTGTGTCTCTTATATTTAATTCCGATGCAATTTCTGTGCTTCACCGTCAATGGGAAGGTCAAATGGATTCAGTAAAATTGCAGAGGTGCATCGGAATGTAACACTGGTGACACAGGAAACGATCAAAACATAGACAGTAGGAAGACTCAGTCTTTCTGTACATAAGTCGGCATTGTGTCTCTTATATTTAATTCCGATGCAATTTCTGTGTTTCATCGTCAATGGGAAGGTCCAAGGGATACAGTAACCCTGCAGAGGTTCATCGGAATGTAAAACTGGTGACACAGGAAGCGTTCATAACATAGACCCTAAGAAGAGTCAGTTTTCTTGTACTTAAGTCGGCATTGTGTCTTTTAAATTTAATTCTGCTGCAATTTCTGTGTTTCATCGTCACTGTGAAGGTACAAGGGATACAGTAAACCTGCAGAGGTGCATCAAAATGTAAAACTGGTGACGCAGGTAACGCTCAAAACATACGCAGTAGCAAGACTCAATGTCCCTGTACTTAAGTCGGCATTGTGTCTCTTATATTTAATTCCGATGCAATCTCTGTGTTTCATCGTCGATGGGAAGATCCAAGGGATACACTAAACCTGCAGAGGTGCATCGGAATGTATAACTGGTGACACAGGGAACGCTCAAAACATAGACAGTAGGAAGACTCAGCCTTCCTGTACTTAAGTCGGCATTGTGTCTCTTATATTTAATTCCGATGCATTTTCTGTGTTTCATCGTCAATGGGAAGGTCCAATGGATACAGTAAGCCTGCAGAGGTGCATGGGAATGTAAAACTGTTGACACAGGAAACGCTCAAACATTGACAGTAGGAAGACTCAGTCTTCCTGTACCTAAGTCGGCATTGTGTCACTTATATTTAATTTCGATGCAATTTCTGTGTTTCATCGTCAATGGTAAAGTCCAAGGGATACAGTAAACCTGGAGAGGTGCATCGGAATGTAGAACTGGTGACACAGGAAACGCTCAAAACATAGACTGTAGGAAGACTCAGTCTTCCTGTACTTAAGTTGGCATTGTTTCTGTTATATTTAAGTCCGATGTCATTTTTGTGTTTCATTGTCAATGGGAAGGTGCAAGGGATACAGTAAACCTGCAGAGGTGCATCAGAATGTAAAACTGGTGACACAGGATACGCTGAAAACATAGACAGTAGGAAGACTCAGTCTTTCTGTACATAAGTCGGCATTGTGTCTCTTATATTTAATTCCGATGCAATTTCTGTGTTTCATCGTCAATGGGAAGGTCCAAGGGATACAGTAACCCTGCAGAGGTTCATCGGAATGTAAAACTGGTGACACAGGAAGCGTTCATAACATAGACCCTAAGAAGACTCAGTTTTCTTGTACTTAAGTCGGCATTGTGTCTTTTATATTTAATTCTGATGCAATTTCTGTGTTTCATCGTCACTGTGAAGGTACAAGGGATACAGTAAACCTGCAGAGGTGCATCAAAATGTAAAACTGGTGACGCAGGAAACGCTCAAAACATACACAGTAGGAAGACTCAATGTTCCTGTACTTAAGTCGGCATTGTCTCTCTTACATTTAATTCCGATGCAATTTCTGTGTTTCATCGTCGATGGGAAGATCCAAGGGATACACTAAACCTGCAGAGGTGCATCATAATGTAAAACTGATGACACAGGATACGCTCAAAACATAGACAGTAGGAAGACCCAGTCTTCCTGTACCTAAGTCGGCATTGTGTCTCTTATATTTAATTCCGATGCAATTTCTGTGCTTCGTTGCCAAGGGAAGGTCCAATGGATACAGTAAACCTGCAGAGGTGGATAGGAATGTAAAACTGGTGACACAGGAAACGCTCAAAACATAGACAGTAGGAAGACTCAGCCTTCCTGTACTTAAGTCGGCATTGTGTCTCTTATATTTAATTCCGATGCATTTTCTGTGTTTCATCGTCAATGGGAAGGTCCAATGGATACAGTAAGCCTGCAGAGGTGCATCGGAATGTAAAACTGTTGACACAGGAAACGCTCAAACAATGACAGTAGGAAGACTCAGTCTTCCTGTACCTAAGTCGGCATTGTGTCACTTATATTTATTTCCGATTCAATTACTGTGTTTCATCGTCAATGGTAAAGTCCAAGGGATACAGTAAACCTGGAGAGGTGCATCGGAATGTAGAACTGGTGACACAGGAAACGCTCAAAACATAGACAGTAGGAAGACTCAGTCTTCTTGTACTTAAGTTGGCATTGTTTCTGTTATATTTAAGTCCGATGTCATTTTTGTGTTTCATTGTCAATGGGAAGGTGCAAGGGATACAGTAAACCTGCAGAGGTGCGTCAGAATGTAAAACTGGTGACACAGGAGACGCTCAAAACATAGACAGTAGGAAGACTCAGTCTTTCTGTACTTAAGTCGGCATTGTGTCTCTTATATTTAATTCCGATGCAATTTCTGTGTTTCATCGTCAATGGGAAGGTCCAAGGGATACAGTAACCCTGCAGAGGTTCATCGGAATGTAAAACTGGTGACACAGGAAGCGCTCATAACATAGACCCTAAGAGGACTCAGTTTTCATGTACTTAAGTAGGCATTGTGCCTTTTATATGTAATTCCGATGCAATTTCTGTGTTTCATCGTCACTGTGAAGGTCCAAGGGATACAGTAAACCTGCAGAGGTGCATCGGAATGTAAAACTGGTGACACTGGAAACGCTCAAAACATAGAACGTAAGAAGACTCAGTTTTCTTGTACTTAAGTCAACGTTGTGTCTCTTATATTTAATTCCGATGCAATTTCTGTGTTTCATCGTCAATGGGAAGGTCCAAGGGATACAGTAACCCTGCAGAGGTTCATCGGAATGTAAAACTGGTGACACAGGAAGCGTTCATAACATAGACCCTAAGAAGACTCAGTTTTCATGTACTTAAGTCGGCATTGTGTCTTTTATATTTAATTCTGATGCAATTTCTGTGTTTCATCGTCACTGTGAAGGTACAAGGGATACAGTAAACCTGCAGAGGTGCATCAAAATGTAAAACTGGTGACGCAGGAAACGCTCAAAACATACACAGTAGGAAGACTCAATGTTCCTGTACTTAAGTCGGCATTGTCTCTTACATTTAATTCCGATGCAATTTCTGTGTTTCATCGTCGATGGGAAGATCCAAGGGATACACTAAACCTGCAGAGGTGCATCATAATGTAAAACTGATGACACAGGATACGCTCAAAACATAGACAGTAGGAAGACCCAGTCTTCCTGTACCTAAGTCGGCATTGTGTCTCTTATATTTAATTCCGATGCAATTTCTGTGCTTCGTTGCCAAGGGAAGGTCCAATGGATACAGTAAACCTGCAGAGGTGGATAGGAATGTAAAACTGGTGACACAGGAAACGCTCAAAACATAGACAGTAGGAAGACTCAGCCTTCCTGTACTTAAGTCGGCATTGTGTCTCTTATATTTAATTCCGATGCATTTTCTGTGTTTCATCGTCAATGGGAAGGTCCAATGGATACAGTAAGCCTGCAGAGGTGCATCGGAATGTAAAACTGTTGACACAGGAAACGCTCAAACAATGACAGTAGGAAGACTCAGTCTTCCTGTACCTAAGTCGGCATTGTGTCACTTATATTTATTTCCGATTCAATTACTGTGTTTCATCGTCAATGGTAAAGTCCAAGGGATACAGTAAACCTGGAGAGGTGCATCGGAATGTAGAACTGGTGACACAGGAAACGCTCAAAACATAGACAGTAGGAAGACTCAGTCTTCTTGTACTTAAGTTGGCATTGTTTCTGTTATATTTAAGTCCGATGTCATTTTTGTGTTTCATTGTCAATGGGAAGGTGCAAGGGATACAGTAAACCTGCAGAGGTGCGTCAGAATGTAAAACTGGTGACACAGGAGACGCTCAAAACATAGACAGTAGGAAGACTCAGTCTTTCTGTACTTAAGTCGGCATTGTGTCTCTTATATTTAATTCCGATGCAATTTCTGTGTTTCATCGTCAATGGGAAGGTCCAAGGGATACAGTAACCCTGCAGAGGTTCATCGGAATGTAAAACTGGTGACACAGGAAGCGCTCATAACATAGACCCTAAGAGGACTCAGTTTTCATGTACTTAAGTAGGCATTGTGCCTTTTATATGTAATTCCGATGCAATTTCTGTGCTTCATCGTCACTGTGAAGGTCCAAGGGATACAGTAAACCTGCAGAGGTGCATCGGAATGTAAAACTGGTGACACTGGAAACGCTCAAAACATAGAACGTAAGAAGACTCAGTTTTCTTGTACTTAAGTCAACGTTGTGTCTCTTATATTTAATTCCGATGCAATTTCTGTGCTTCACCGTCAATGGGAAGGTCAAATGGATTCAGTAAAATTGCAGAGGTGCATCGGAATGTAACACTGGTGACACAGGAAACGATCAAAACATAGACAGTAGGAAGACTCAGTCTTTCTGTACATAAGTCGGCATTGTGTCTCTTATATTTAATTCCGATGCAATTTCTGTGTTTCATCGTCAATGGGAAGGTCCAAGGGATACAGTAACCCTGCAGAGGTTCATCGGAATGTAAAACTGGTGACACAGGAAGCGTTCATAACATAGACCCTAAGAAGAGTCAGTTTTCTTGTACTTAAGTCGGCATTGTGTCTTTTAAATTTAATTCTGCTGCAATTTCTGTGTTTCATCGTCACTGTGAAGGTACAAGGGATACAGTAAACCTGCAGAGGTGCATCAAAATGTAAAACTGGTGACGCAGGTAACGCTCAAAACATACGCAGTAGCAAGACTCAATGTCCCTGTACTTAAGTCGGCATTGTGTCTCTTATATTTAATTCCGATGCAATCTCTGTGTTTCATCGTCGATGGGAAGATCCAAGGGATACACTAAACCTGCAGAGGTGCATCGGAATGTATAACTGGTGACACAGGGAACGCTCAAAACATAGACAGTAGGAAGACTCAGCCTTCCTGTACTTAAGTCGGCATTGTGTCTCTTATATTTAATTCCGATGCATTTTCTGTGTTTCATCGTCAATGGGAAGGTCCAATGGATACAGTAAGCCTGCAGAGGTGCATGGGAATGTAAAACTGTTGACACAGGAAACGCTCAAACATTGACAGTAGGAAGACTCAGTCTTCCTGTACCTAAGTCGGCATTGTGTCACTTATATTTAATTTCGATGCAATTTCTGTGTTTCATCGTCAATGGTAAAGTCCAAGGGATACAGTAAACCTGGAGAGGTGCATCGGAATGTAGAACTGGTGACACAGGAAACGCTCAAAACATAGACTGTAGGAAGACTCAGTCTTCCTGTACTTAAGTTGGCATTGTTTCTGTTATATTTAAGTCCGATGTCATTTTTGTGTTTCATTGTCAATGGGAAGGTGCAAGGGATACAGTAAACCTGCAGAGGTGCATCAGAATGTAAAACTGGTGACACAGGATACGCTGAAAACATAGACAGTAGGAAGACTCAGTCTTTCTGTACATAAGTCGGCATTGTGTCTCTTATATTTAATTCCGATGCAATTTCTGTGTTTCATCGTCAATGGGAAGGTCCAAGGGATACAGTAACCCTGCAGAGGTTCATCGGAATGTAAAACTGGTGACACAGGAAGCGTTCATAACATAGACCCTAAGAAGACTCAGTTTTCTTGTACTTAAGTCGGCATTGTGTCTCTTATATTTAATTCCGATGCAATTTCTGTGTTTCATCGTCAATGGGAAGGTCCAAGGGATACAGTAAACCTGCAGAGGTGCATCAAAATGTAAAACTGGTGACGCAGGAAACGCTTAAAACATACACAGTAGGAAGACTCAATGTTCCTGTACTTAAGTCGGCATTGTGTCTCTTACATTTAATTCCGATGCAATTTCTGTGTTTCATCGTCGATGGGAAGATCCAAGGGATACACTAAACCTGCAGAGGTGCATCATAATGTAAAACTGATGACACAGGATACGCTCAAAACATAGACAGTAGGAAGACCCAGTCTTCCTGTACCTAAGTCGGCATTGTGTCTCTTATATTTAATTCCGATGCAATTTCTGTGCTTCGTTGCCAAGGGAAGGTCCAATGGATACAGTAAACCTGCAGAGGTGGATAGGAATGTAAAACTGGTGACACAGGAAACGCTCAAAACATAGACAGCAGGAAGACTCAGCCTTCCTGTACTTAAGTCGGCATTGTGTCTCTTATATTTAATTCCGATGCATTTTCTGTGTTTCATCGTCAATGGGAAGGTCCAATGGATACAGTAAGCCTGCAGAGGTGCATCGGAATGTAAAACTGTTGACACAGGAAACGCTCAAACAATGACAGTAGGAAGACTCAGTCTTCCTGTACCTAAGTCGGCATTGTGTCACTTATATTTAATTCCGATTCAATTTCTGTGTTTCATCGTCAATGGTAAAGTCCAAGGGATACAGTAAACCTGGAGAGGTGCATCGGAATGTAGAACTGGTGACACAGGAAACGCTCAAAACATAGTCAGTAGGAAGACTCAGTCTTCCTGTACTTAAGTTGGCATTGTTTCTGTTATATTTAGGTCCGATGTCATTTTTGTGTTTCATTGTCAATGGGAAGGTGCAAGGGATACAGCAAAGCTGCAGAGGTGCGTCAGAATGTAAAACTGGTGACACAGGAGACGCTCAAAACATAGTCAGTAGGAAGACTCTGTCTTTCTGTACTTAAGTCGGCATTGTGTCTCTTATATTTAATTCCGATGCAATTTCTGTGTTTCATCGTCAATGGGAAGGTCCAAGGGATACAGTAAACCTGCAGAGGCGCATCGGAATGTAAAACTGCTGACACTGGAAACGCTCAAAACATAGACCGTAAGAAGACTCAGTTTTCTTGTACTTAAGTCAACGTTGTGTCTCTTATATTTAATTCCGATGTAATTTCTGTGTTTCATTGTCAATGGGAAGGTCCAATGGATAAAGTAAACCTGCAGAGGTGCATCGGTATGTAAAACTGGTGACGCAGGAAACGCTCAAAACATATTCAGTAGGAAGACTCAATGTACCTGTACTTAAAACGGCATTGTGTCTCTTATATTTAATTCCAATGCAATTTCTGTGTTTCATCGTCAATGGGAAGATCCAAGGGATACAGTAAACCTGCAGAGGTGCATCGGAATGTTAAACTGGTGACACAGGAAACGCTCAAAACATAGACAGTAGGAAGACTCAGCCTTCCTGTACTTAAGTCGGCATTGTGTCTCTTATATTTAATTCCGTTGCTATTTCTGTGTTTCATCGTCAATGGGAAGGTCCAATGGATTCAGTAAAATTGCAGAGGTGCATCGGAATGTAAAACTGCTGACACAGGAAACGATCAAAACATAGACAGTAGGAATACTCAGTCTTCCTGTACTTAAGTCGGCATTGTGTCTCTTATATTTAAATCCGATGCAATTTCTGTGTTTCGTCGTCAATGGGAAGGTCCAAGGGATACAGTAAACCTGCAGAGGTGCATCGGAATGTAAAACTGGTGACACAGGAAGCGGTCAAAACATAGACCCTAAGAAGACTCAGTTTTCTAGTACTGAAGTCGGCATTGTGTCCCTTATATTTAATTTAGATGCAATTTCAGTGTTTCATCGTCACTGTGAATGTTCAAGGGATACAGTAAACCTGCAGAGGTGCATCATAATGTAAAACTGATGACACAGGATACGCTCAAAATATAGACAGTAGGAAGACCCAGTCTTCCTGTACCTAAGTCGGCATTGTGTCTCTTATATTTAATTCCGATGCAATTTCTGTGCTTCGTTGCCAAGGGAAGGTCCAATGGATACAGTAAACCTGCAGAGGTGGATAGGAATGTAAAACTGGTGACACAGGAAACGCTCAAAACATAGACAGTTGGAAGACTCAGCCTTCCTGTACTTAAGTCGGCATTGTGTCTCTTATATTTAATTCCGATGCATTTTCTGTGTTTCATCGTCAATGGGAAGGTCCAATGGATACAGTAAGGCTGCAGAGGTGCATGGGAATGTAAAACTGTTGACACAGGAAACGCTCAAACATTGACAGTAGGAAGACTCAGTCTTCCTGTACCTAAGTGGGCATTGTGTCACTTATATTTAATTCCGATGCAATTTCTGTGTTTCATCGTCAATGGTAAAGTCCAAGGGATACAGTAAACCTGGAGAGGTGCATCGGAATGTAGAACTGGTGACACAGGAAACACTCAAAACATAGACAGTAGGAAGACTCAGTCTTCGTGTACTTAAGTTGGCATTGTTTCTGTTATATTTAAGTCCGATGTCATTTTTGTGTTTCATTGTCAATGGGAAGGTGCAAGGGATACAGTAAACCTGTAGAGGTGCATCAGAATGTAAAACTGGTGACACAGGAGACGCTCAAAACATAGACAGTAGGAAGACTCAGTCTTTCTGTACTTAAGTCGGCATTGTGTCTCTTATATTTAATTCCGATGCAATTTCTGTTTTTCATCGTCAATGGGAAGGTCCAAGGGATACAGTAACCCTGCAGAGGTTCATCGGAATGTAAAACTGGTGACACAGGAAGCGCTCATAACATAGACCCTAAGAAGACTCAGTTTTCTTGTACTTAAGTCGGCATTGTGTCTTTTATATTTAATTCCGATGCAATTTCTGTGTTTCATCGTCACTGTGAAGGTACAAGGGATACAGTAATCCTGCAGAGGTGGATCAAAATGCAAAACTGGTGACGCAGGAAACGCTCAAATCATACACAGTAGGAAGACTCAATGTTCCTGTACTTAAGTCGGCATTCTGTCTCTTACATTTAATTCCGATGCAATTTCTGTGTTTCATCGTCAATGGGAAGATCCAAGGGATACACTAAACCTGCAGAGGTGCATCGGAATGTAAAACTGGTGACACAGGAAACGCTCAAAACATAGACAGTAGGAAGACTCAGCCTTCCTGACCTTAAGTCGGCATTGTGTCTCTTATATTTAATTCCGATGCAATTTCTGTGTTTCATCGTCAATGGGAAGGTCCAATGGATACAGTAAACCTGCAGAGGTGCATCGGAATGTAAAATTGGTGACGCAGGAAAGCTCAAAACATACACAGTAGGAAGACTCAATCTTCCTGTACTTTAGTCGGCATTGTGTCTCTTATATTTATTTCCGATGCAATTTCTGTGTTTCATCGTCAATGGGAAAATCCAAGGGATACAGTAAACCTGCAGAGGTGCATCGGAATGTAAAACTGGTGACACAGGAAGCGCTCATAACATAGACCCTAAGAATACTCAGTTTTCCTGTACTTAAGTCGGCATTGTGTCTTTTACATTTAATTGCGATGCAATTTCTGTGTTTCATCGTCACTGTGAAGGTCCAAGGGTTACAGTAAACCTGCAGAAGTGCATCGGAATGTAAAACTGGTGACACAGGACACGCTCAAAACATAGACAGTGGGAACACTCAGTCTGCCTTTACCTAAGTCCGAATTGTGTCTCCTTTATTTATTTCCGATGCAATTCCTGTGTTTCATCGTCCATGGGAAGGTGTAATGGATACAGTAAACCTGCAGAGGTGCATCGGAATGTAAAACAGGTGACACTGGAAACGCTCAAAACATAGACCCTAAGAATACTCAGTTTTCCTGTACCTAACTCAACGTTGTGTCTCTTATATTTAATTGTGATGTAATTTCTGTGTTTCATCGTCACTGTGAAGGTACAAGGGATACAGTAAACCTGCAGCGGTGCATCGCAGTGTAAAACTGGTGACGCAGGAAACGCTCAAACATTGATAGTAGGAGGACTCTGCCTTGCTGTTCTTAAGTCGGCATTGTGTCTGTTATATTTAAGTCCGATGTAATTTCTGTGTTTTATTGTCAATGGGAAGGTGCAAGGGATACAGTAAACCTGCAGAGGTGCATCGGAATGTAAAACTGGTGACACAGGAAGCAGTCAAAGCATTAGACCCTAAAAAGTCTCAGTTTTCTTGTACTGAAGTCGGTATTGTGTCTCTTATATTTAATTTAGATGCAATTTCTGTGTTTCATCGTCACTGTGAAGGTCCAAGGGATACAGTAAACCTGCAGAGGTGCATCGGAATGTAAAACTGGTGACACAGGACACGCTCAAAACATAGACAGTAGGAAGACTCAATCTTCCTGTACCTAAGTCTGCATTGTGTCTCTTATATTTAATTCCGATGCTATTTCTGTGTTTCATCGTCAATGGGAAAGTCCAATGGATACAGTAAACCTGCAGAGGTGCATCGGAATGTGAAACTGGTGACACTGGAAACGCTCAAAACATAGACTTTAAGAAGACTCAGTTTTCTTGTACTTAAGTCGGCATTGTGTCTTTTATATTTAATTCCGATGCAATTTCTGTGTTTCATCGTCACTGTGAAGGTACAAGGGATACAGTAAACCTGCAGAGGTGCATCGCAATGTAAAACTGGTGACGCAGGAAACGCTCAAACATTGATAGTAGGAGGAATCTGCCTTCCTGTTCTTAAGTCGGCGTTGTTTCTCTTATATTTAATTCCGATGCTATTTCTGTGTTTCATCGTCAATGGGAAAGTCCAATGGATACAGTATACCTGCAGAGGTGCATCGGAATGTAAAATTGGTGACGGAGGAAACGCTCAAAGCATACACAGTAGGAAGACTCAATCTTCCTGTACTTAAGTCGGCATTATGTCTCTTATATTTAATTCCGATGCAATTTCTGTGCTTCATCGTCAATGGGAAGGTCCAAGGGATACAGTAACCCTGCAGAGGTGCATCGGAATGTAAAACTGGTGACACAGGAAGCGCTCAAAACATAGACCTTAAGAAGACTCAGTTTTCATGTACTTAAGTAGGCATTGTGCCTTTTATATTAAATTACGATGCAATTTCTGTGTTTCATCGTCACTGTGAAGTTCCAAGGGATACAGTAAACCTGCAGAGGTGCATCGGAATGTAAAACTGGTGACACCGGAAACGCTCAAAACATAGACCGTAAGAAGACTCAGTTTTCTTGTGCTTAACTCAACGTTGTGTCTCTTATATTTAATTCCGATGTAATTTCTGTGATTCATCGTCAATGGGAAGGCCCAATTAATACAGTAAACCTGCAGAGGTGCATCGGAATGAAAACTGGTGACGCAGGAAACGCTCAAAGCATAGACAGTAGGAAGACTCAGTCTTCCTGTACTTAAGTCGGCATTGTGTCTCTTATATTTAATTCCGATGCAATTTCTGTGTTTCATCATCAATGGTAAAGTCCAAGGGATACAGTAAACTTGCAGAGGTGCATCGGAATGTAAAACTGGTGACACAGGAAACGCTCAAAACATAGACAGTATGAAGACTCAGTCTTCCTGTACTTAAGTCGGCATTGTGTCTGTTATATTTAAGACCGATGTAATTTCTGTGTTTCATCGTCAATGGTAAAGTCCAAGGGATACAGTAAACTTGCAGAGGTGCATTGGAATTTAAAACTGGTGACACAGGACACGCTCAAAACATAGACAGTAGGAAGACTCAGTCTTCCTGTACCTAAGTCGGCATTGTGTCTCTTATATTTAATTCCGATGCTATTTCTGTGTTTCATCGTCAATGGGAGTAGATAGGAAATGTATGTTCTACCCCAATTACCAAAATCAGCTATTTAAACCCTATTTTATGCTATTTTTAGACCATTTTACATCGAAATCAGCTATTGTTCATATTTTTACAATGATACAACCACAAAATTAGGGAAATGCATAAAGTGTCTCTTTTAGATAATACTATATAAATTATAGATGGTGTTGAATTATAAAAATATATACAATTATAGATGGTGTTGGATATTCTAAATATATACATATATACAATTACAAATAAATATGTTTACATAATATATACATAATATATACAATATTTACAATAAACTATAATGTCCAAGTGGTAATGTATTTATTCCATCATTCAGAATGTGTCTTTTATCATCATTTGCACTTAGTGCTATTTTATTTAATTTTACTGTATATATTTCATGTTTATAGCTTCTAATTAAATTCATTGATCTATATAATTCACTATTATTGAATAAGCAGTCTTTATAGTCATCCATTGATATTTTATTCATTACTACTGATTTCTTAACACCTTTAGATTTTTTATTTTCTTTTTCACCAACACAATATGCATACATTTTAGCTCTCAAACCAACAAATTCAGTCATTATTTTACCATTACATTCATCTTTCATTTTACCTAATACCTTTTTGTTCATTTGTGGTATATTGTACACATTATTTGTTGCATAATCACTTGTATCAAAATGTTCAATCATATTTTTCATATCTTTATAAAAGTCATCTGTTTTTATATTGTATATATAACTATCGGTATCTTGATAACATAACTCAATATTTGTACCATATTTAGGTTTCATTACATCATAATGAAAACTATACATTAATTCTTTTGATAAATCTAATATACTCATTCCAACATAAATTGGTTTATTAAATTTAATTTCAGTTTTATTCATATGAATAGCTACCAGATTTTCATTAAATATTGTTCTATGTTTGAAATTTGGTTTAGCTATTAATTTATCACATTTTTTACCATCTGATACTAATTTTATATTAACTCTGTTTCTTATATTTTCCATTGTTTTCCAAACACACTATTATTCATCAGTTTAAAAAAATCTTTTTCAAAATCATTTTTAGCTTTTGTTCTCATTTCTGTATTTAAGTCAATGTACTTTTTCAACCAATCACTTTGTCTGAATTTTAGTGCACGATGTATTTTTGTTAATTTCAATCCTAATTTTATACATTGTTTTAGGTTTCTATAATGTACAACATATTTATATTTATTGTTTAATGTTGTTAATAATTTATGTCCATTTTCTGGTGCTAATGGTAAATCTTTATGTTTGTCATGTAATTCAATTGGATATTGTAAATCAACTTCTAATATATATCCATATTCAGATTTATCTGGAATGTTCATTACATCAATATTTAAATTATTTTCCCATTCAAATCCACCATATGGTAAATATTGTGACATTGCATATCCATATAAATTATTAGCATCTAAATACATTAAATAATTTGATTCTTTATTTTTATTGTAATCTTTCATGTATTTATTATTTGCTTTAACATATCTTTTACAACATTGTGCTATACCACCTCTAATGCCTTTTTCAACCATTAATATCATATCATAATCATGTAATAATTCAAGTGGTTGTTTAGTCATTTTTAACATTGCATCCCAAGATAAACCAGGTGCTGTATAATACCATGCTGGATCTAAATCATATGATTTCATACATGTGTCTCTAAAGTTCTCAAATACATCAGCTAATAATAACACATCTGTTTTCAAATATAAATCATGGTATTCACCCATATTTTTTATATTAAATTTATTCCATACTAATTGTGCATGCTCATAATCATCATCACTTATATTACATTCATTGATCTTACTATAGAATTCATTTTTAGGTGGTAATTGTGTTTCATTAAATCTATTCCAATTATCCATATAATCATATGGGTACACACCTTTTCTAATAACTAGATCTACTTTATCTTTTTGAAAGAATAATTCAATATTTTTCATTTTATCTTTTGATAAATTAGATGATAGTTTATCTAATGATGATGCCATGAATCTAAATGTATCAATAAATCTCATTTTTAAGTTATTTGTTTGTTTACCAAAACTTATATATTTTTCTTCATTATTTGGTATCAATTCTATTTCCTTATCATCATAACCAAGTTCTTTAATAAACAAATGTGAATCATAACCAGTTAGATTGTGTAAGAATATAGGCACAAATGTTGGTTGTTGAATTTTAAGATTACATTCATTACATAATGGTGCTATATAATTACCTGTTAAATGATCATGATGATGTACTTTTTTATTATTTGGTGTATATGGTGATTCACATAATGTACATCTTTTAGATTGGTTATGTATTTTTATTTGTTCATGTGTTAACTGTTTCATTGGTTCTATTTGTGAATATATATGTCCTATTTGTTCAACTTCATTTTTAATCATCTCAATAAATTTAGTTTTAGCATTTGGTCCTCTATAAACAACAGGATCTTTATAACGATTATGAATGTATTTCACATAGTAACAAAATCCAGATGGTTCATGTTTTTGATATTTCATTGTGTACGATTCATTTGGATTTGGTTCACATGTGTCCATTTTCAATAATAAGCTTTCAAAATCAGCATATATAACAAATGGAACAGGCATTGTATGTTTATAATTCTTAAATGTTATGTATTCACCTTCATTTGGTACTCTAATTTTAACTGATTCATTTTTAGAACAATCTTCTTTATGTACATTTAGTTTACTTTCTGAATTAAAGTGATGTAGACACATTTTACATAGATGAATATTTTCAGTATGTTTTGTACACTGAGATCTAATTAATCGAGGTAGATTTTTAATCCAACAATAATGTGAATTATTATTATTTTTCATGTATAATAAATCAATATGTGTTGATTTTTCATCTTTAGTTATCTTTAATGGATATATTTCATATTTCTCATCATATGCATACACATTAATCGATATATTAAGTTTACATTCATATTTAGGTATATTATCAATTTTAACTGGATATTCAATTTGACCAATTTTAGTTTCTAATTGTTTGACACATACTATATAGTTACTAGTTCTGTCTGGGTTTTTACATTTTGTAGGGTCAACTGGATTTAATGCTGATGCTATTGACCACAAGAAACATTTTTCATCATTATTCTTAACATTTATACATGCTTTTTTATCTTTTATTGTTTTTGGTAGTTCAATATATGATGAACCATTAAGTGGTGTATATTTGTTAATTCCTAATTGTAAACCAATTACACTATTTAACATCCAGCCTGATCCTCTATCTTGAAAATTTTGCATGTGTGTTAATATTTGTTGTTTACCTTTTGTATAAAATTTATTTAGATTTTTTCATTTGTGATTGTATAGTTGTATGTTGAGAATCTAAATTCTTTTATTTCATTAGTAGTATTCAATTTGAATTCACAGTACAATATTAGATTAACTTTTAATCCATTGTATATTTTAAGATTATCTTTTATTAACTGACATACAATAGGTTTTGCTGATGTCATAATGTGTTGTGGATCTTTAATTTTTAAGTTGTTTTCAATATTGTATGTTTGTAATCTATTTTGAAATGCTTTTTCAATTGAATGATAAACATGAATTTTTCGTTCATTAGGATGTTCAAATATATCTGTAGCAAATGGAAATAGTGTTTGAGTATTTTGAATCAACTGTAACAAATCACTTTTACATAATTTAGAACATCCACTAAGATTTAAATGTTTAGCTAATGTTTTAAGTTCATTAACATTCATTTTTGATGGATCTTTATCTTCTATATTCGCAATAGATTCATTTTTAGGTGTTCTTTTTCTTTTATTAGATTCCTTAGCAATATCAATTGTATGTGGAAATAATAAATCCATTAATTCACTTTTACGCATTTTAGAGTAACCTTTAATCTTTATGCTTTTAGCTATTGCTCTAAGTTCATTCATCTTCATCTCCATTATGATAGCTCTATTTATTAAGGAAGAAAACTATTATTTTTGTTGTCTGTATTTGTTGTCTATTTACTTATGTAATTATTATTCAGAATATTTGGTAACTGTATTTTTACAAATAGATACAGATATATCTATTTATTAGGGATAAAAAGTAAACTAATTGTTGTTTGTATGTGTTGTCTCTTTTGTGTTTTTTTATATTACATAACTGATATTTATTAGCCTTATTTTGATAACTAGGTACAGTTAGATGTATCTATTTACTTACATAATAATTATTCAGAATATTATACTCTATACAACATATGGTTATATAATTTGATAAAAAATATATTATAAGAATTAGTAGATATTTATAGATTCTTTTTCTTTTATAAGATCAGAATGAATTAATGATTTTTCATGCTGTTTAAGTTTACATCTAGCTACAATTCTACCACATTCACATGCTACCTTTTCAAATAATTTATCTTTGTTTGCTTCATAATATCTTTTAGTATAATAACATGCACACTGGTTACATACTCTACGGTGTCCATCTTTTACAAATTTATCAAAATGAAATTCATTAATATTTTTATCTTCATTACATCTACAACATTTCTTAGTTGTATCCATTTATTACACTTAAAAACTCTAATTCATTGTTGTCTAAATTCTAATACATGTACCTTTTTATCTGATCTATCCATCATTCCTTTATATACAATATTACAACCAATTATAGCTGTACAATCATCCCAACCAATCATTTTTGCATATCTGGTAGTATTATATTAAATTCATTATTAAGTTCAATAAATGTTTTAAAACCTAATTTAGTATTTTTGATTTCTACATTTGTAATATGATACACTTTATCCACTTCAATGTCACATAATTTCACCAATGGTGTATTTTTATTAACACTATTAAGTCTAGTTAATAGTTCCATTTATATAGAAGAAAAATGTTTTAATTGTTGGATTGTATTGTTTAGTACAATTATTAGTTCTGATATTAACGAAGATGATTTAATACAATCTATACCAAATAGTGATAAATCATATATACCATACTTTACTACTTTTTTGGTGAATTCATTATATTCATAAAAGGCATCATCTCTAAAAAAGTACAACATACCATTAATGTACCTAAATACTGAATTTATACCAGTTGGTAATCCAGAATATTCTCTACTTATAATACCATGTACTTTATATTTAAAATTACATTCATCTATTTCAGCATAGAAAAAGTCATTAAAGAAAATAAATGTTCTACCAGAATAAGTGTTCACTATGCCATTTAATTTGAAATTATTGCGTAAACCTGTACTAGATAGTGGTTTTGGATATCCTGATATCAATTGTAATGAATGTAAATGTATCATATATACCATATTATTGGAAAATATAACAAGTTCACCACTAGGTCTCTGATATATACCATCTATACGGTTTACATCATTTGGTAAAAATGTTAACCAATCAGTTATTAATTGTGATTGTGGTATTGTATTTTGAATTATCCACACCCATTTCTGATAAAAAACATATAAAATCCCATTCATAAATAATATGTGATCAATATGTTTAGTTTGACATAATGATATAGGTTCTGATTGTATAGGTGATGAAATTGGTTTAATTGGTACTTGTGTTGGTTGTGTTGATTGTTTACCATATAAACTTTGAATATCATCAATATCATCTTGAGATAATTCTAAATGAGATCCATTATAGTATGCATACATTATTGAACCATAATCATCTGAATGTCGTAGACCTAATGAATGACCAATCTCATGTATTAATACTTCAAATAGATTTGTTTGTCCTTTTGGTGTATTAGTATTCATCTCTAAATACCATATTTCATCATCATCCATATGTATTTCTACAGGATTATTATTCATATCTGGAAAAAATGCATGACCTAAAACATTACCTTTACCATCTAAATCCTTTGAACAATGTATACTTTTATCAATTTCAAATTTATGTTTACGTCTTTTATTTGTAATTAAGATATCAGGATTATTGCTATCATGTTTAAACTGAATATCTATTTTATCTTGCCATATTTTAAATGCTGCATCAGTTAATTGTAATACTTTTTTACTAGCACCTTTATAATGCCATTTGATATGTTGCTTATTCCATTTATACAAACTAGTTCTATAGCTACCAAATTCATCTTTTACACCACATCTAGGCATGTTCATAAAATTTAAAGTATCATCACTTAATTCACCACTTATTTCAAGATTATATGTTAACTGAAATAACATTAATGCTTCTCTAAATGTATCATCACTAACATGAGTATTATCATTAACATTTGTAATATCTAAATATCCATAATCACTTAAATACTTTATTGCTTTACTCTTATCATTGGCATATATAATTTTAAACAACAATAAGAATATTATTGTTTTCATTTATATAGACTTAAAAAATTCAATCTTAATATTCTCATTCTTATCACTAAAATATAAATCAATAATATGGTTATCTATAGTTGAAGAAAATTCCCAATCAGATGATGTAATTGATTCTTTAAAATTTAGAAATACCTTTTCATCATAATTATAAATAATAATTCTATAAGTCGTATACAACATTTTTTCATATTTAATATAACCAATTCTAAGATTATTATGTAAATAAAAATCAATGTTGAATTGTTCAAGTTTAGATATGACTTCTATCAGCCTCATTTATTATATAAAAAATCAACAGTTTGTTTCTTAAAAATTCATAAACAACACATATTTCCTCACCATTCAGATCATATACATAATTCAAAGATTCGTCATTTAACTGATTAATGAATATAGATACATCATCATCAGGATAACAGACAGATAGAAAAAACAGAAGTGCAAACTTCTTCATTTATATATATAAAAATTATTCATGTAATTATGTTGTCCTTACTAACCCAACTATTATGTGAATTATCAAATCCTAACCATTTCACATATACTTTATCACCTATTGTTCTTAACACCTTTTCAATAAGATATACATCTGGATATTTTGTTTTCTGTATCTCATGTTCATAGAAATTACCTTTAATATCTTTTAATTTATATGTAATTGGATCTGAATAAATAACATCTTCAATTTCAAATAATTCTGTTGACCAATTAGCTGTATATCCTTTTTCAAATATTCCTTTTAATTTACTTATTCTAACTTGATCACCAATAGAATATTTAGCTTTATATGGATATATTACAGTAGCATTTGGTTTATAATTTTTATCATTAACATCCATTGGTTTCATATTCATTGTACTATGTTTAGTATTATTATAGTCATTTACTAGTTTTTGTAATATATCAACCCATTTATAGTTACCTTGAATATCAAATTGTTTCCACATTTTCTCTTTTAGTGTTCTATTAAATCGTTCTACAACTGATGCTTTAATTTCAGTAAATGTAGAATAGTGATTAACATTATATATTTTCATTAGTTTATTAAAATATTTATTATAAAATTCTTTTCCATTATCTGTTTGTAAATGTTTTGGTGATCTAATTTTAAATATATTATCAAATGCATTTGCTACATTTTCACCTGATTTATCCTTAATTGGAATAGCCCATGCATATTTAGAATATACATCAATAATAATTACCATATATTTATATCCTTTATTAATTTTTTATATACCTTTTAAATTACCTGAATCCATTTCAACTAAATCAGCCTGCCATAAATCATCTATTCCAAATGATTCTACTTTTCTTCTCTTATAATTTTTTCTCATTGGTTTATGTAGTTCATTTATTATATTTTCTCTACTTACAATTAAATTTTTTTTAAAAACTTACTCTTTTTTGTTTTAGATACTGAACATATGCCTTCAATTTTATTACGTCCATTTTTAGTTATTGATCTATGTAGATCATGTGTATCTGTAAATGTTTTACACTTCAAACAATATATTTGATCATTCATTTATAAGGCTTAAAATTCTTCTTCATCTATTAATTCACCAAATATAATTAACTTAACATCAACTGGAACAGTTTTAACTGCATCATTTAATGTAACAGTTAGAAAATTTGATTTGTGTACAATTATTGATTGATTACCATTATTTACTTCATATAATTTATCAGCTACACTTACTGCAATATCAAAGTCATCAAATTTCAAATCTTTGTTTATATTCTTACCAACAACAACAATTCTTTTAAGTCTGAAATCATATTCAAAGTTGTGCATTTTTTGTTCATTTCCAGTCAGAAAGGTAAATTCAATTGTTTGTTTATCACAGATTTTATTTTCAAGATTATTTATTTTATTTATGTATGGTGATAAATCTGACTTTGAGAAATAATCTGAAAAAGCCTTTTCAATCTCCTTTTTTGTGAAGAAATTCTTAAAAGTTTTGTAGTTATCTTGATGAATCTGATTAATTTTTTCATTAAATTTTGTATTGGTAACATAGTTATTAAATTGTGTTAAAATAGACATGTATTCAGGTTTGGTAACATATTCTTTTTCTAAGTATGCTTTTGTAACAGCATCATAGTCATTAACTGGGTCATTTATATTTACTAACCGTTTACCTTTAAAACTAATATATTTTTTGGTAACCTCAAAAATCTCAATCAGTTCTTTTTCAAATACATTAATTACATTTTGAATTTTTGAATCCAATATTGAGTTTAGTTTATTAATTTGTTTGTTTTTTATATTTTCTGATTTTATTTTATTTCCAAAAATGTCCATTTATTAGATTCAAAATATCACTGAATTTATAACCATCTGATAATAGCTTTAACACAAATATACATAAATGCCCACATATTACTTCATCATAATTTTGTATTCTCATTGCATTATAGTATAATTCATTTTCACCTAAATATTTAACTAGTTGATATGGTATATTGCCACCAAATGAATCAAACACAAATTTACCATCATTATTCTTATAATAACATATCCAATGTGTACCAACATGATCAGATGTGTCTAAATTTACTATTCCACATTCATTATTTTTAGGTTTATTAGATAACTCATCTATCATAAAAACACCTTTAAAATGTTTAATTTTTAGTTTTTTAGCTATATTTTCTAAATCAAAATTACTCAATGCTTGTGGATACATTTTCATTATTTTTTGCATCGTTTTTTTAACCCTGTACCTTTTTTCTCCATTTCCATATTATGCCTCTTTAATTCAGCTAATTCAGCATCATTTTTCTTTTTATTCATAACTGAACTAGCAACAGCTGCAGCACCACCCGCTAAAGATCCCAATGCTCCTAATGCTGCAAATAGTAAAGGTAGAAAACCACCTTCATGTTGTGTTAATCCACTACCTTCTTTCTTTTTCTGTAAATATTCAATAATCTTTTTCACAACTGGAATACCTAGTGTAATAAGTAAATTACCACCAATTTTTTTATCTCTTTTTCTTTTTTGAGCATTAGTTAAAAACTGATCAATACTATTTAGTTGATCATTATTGGCTTTAATTTTAAGTGCTTTTGGTTTAATTTTTCCACTAGGTAGTAAAGTATAGTCAATACTGAATGTATTCATTTATATAGATTAAAAATCCCATCTATCTCATCAAGATATAGTCCCATTCCTAATTTTCTTTTAGTATACATTATACCTCCAACAGCAGTAGAAGCTAATTTTTCACCTAATGATGCATCTGAACTATACATTCTCTCTTTTGCTACATTTTGTAATATTTTATCAGCTATATGTCTTTTTTCTATATCTTTATTATCCCTATATGCAATATCATGCTGTTTACATGCTTCATCTAATGGATTTATACCTTTATCACCTCTAGATAACCTTTCATCTAATTTTGTACCTGGTCCACAATAATTATAACCAGGTAGATGCATTTCAAATGGTAATTTATTAATTAATGTATTTATCAAGCCTTTACCATATTTTTCATTCTTCCAAAATGTATGTGGTATATTATTCAAGAACCTAATTAAATATGGAATGCCTTTTGGATCATTAATTATAAAGTCATTAAATTTATTTGTTAACATTTTAGTTATTCCTACCTTTTCATTGTAATAATTATTATTACCAGCCATTTCCTCACCATGAATTACCATTAATCTATCAATTAGTTGTCTAACATCATTCATCCATATATTTTCAACTGGTTTTTCACTATATTTTTTAACAAATCCTGTACCTGATTTGGTTGGGGACACATCTGAATAATCTGATGAATCTATAGTTTGTTTTCTTTTTTGGGGGAAATAAATACAACAATTTCTTTTATCAAATTATTGTATTTAACACCTTTACTTGATTTTATTTTATTTGGATTTTTATCAGAATATAATGCATCTGATTTGTATAATATATCTGCATAATTTGATAGATCAACAGGATAAAATTCATCATTCAAATCATCCATAGAAATATGTTTTTTAGTTAAAAGGTTCATTAATCCATCTGTACCATCATATTCATGTCCACCAATGATTACTTTATCCCCTTTGAATTCTACAGGTAATTTACCAATGTACTTAAACATTCCAACAGGTCTTAATCCAAAAACTGGATCCTCACTGTTATTGATATATTTTAACAATCTTTCACTTATATTTATAATTTTACCTTTGCTATCATCATTTTTATTAAGCATTTTTTTATTTTTTATTTCTTCATCATATTGAGTTAAAACATCTCGTATTTCAGATTCACTTAATGTAAAATCATTAATTGGTGCTATGTCATGATGGTGATGATATGGAATTATTTGTTTTTCTACCTCTCTATTTTCTTCAATAGCTTTCAGAACATTATCACCTATTTCTTCAAACCCTTGTTTTAATTGTTCTATAGCATCAATAACAGGTTGATCCTCTTTTTTATATTTTTCATATTCTGTTCTTGGTTGTTTTTTCCATGTTTTAAATTGTTCTTTTAATTTTTCTACTTTTTTTCTATTACGTTTAGCTTGTTTAACTATAGCTGAATCATATTTTGTAAACATTTATTTAGAATGAAAATGTGTTTATGTTGATGTTTGAGTTGACGTTTAACGTTTATGTTAACGTTTATGTTTATGTTTAACATTTATGTTTATGTTAACATTTATGTTTATGTTTATGTTTACGTTTATGTTCTTATGAAATGTTGTATTTTATTTCTATATTTTCCATCATTACATTTCCTTGTAATATCTATTGTTATAAAACCAAATTCATCATTCCAACATTTACTACATATTTCTTTAAATTCGTTAAATTTTAAATCACCACCAACAAATTCATTATAAACATGATGTAGATTTGTATCATCCTGTCTAAATATATTTAAGAAATTCAGATTATCTCTGACTAACTGTTTAGGTATTTTTGAGTATATTTGAGCTAAATAAAAACAATCAATTCCTTTATGTCTACCTCTAGTAAAATATTCTCTTACTATATCTTGATTTTCTAGGATAAAATCATCAAATATTACAATTGAATTATCATCACAATCATCTAATGGTACAATGTCATCATTGCTACTAATAAATGATGCTAATGAATCACCTGTTATATCTTCAATTTTATTACATTTTTTAATTGGTTGTTGATATTTTGATTGATCTAAGCTTTTAGAATAAATATATACATGGTTTATTTTATCCCAATTTAACCAGCCTGGTGCTAATAAATAGTTATCAATCATTAATGTTGTTTTACCACATCCACTTGGTCCTATAATTGCACATCTAATTGAAATAGGTAACAGTTTACCATGCTTATTTTTTACCTTTTTCTCTGGTATTCTAATTTTTGGTTCCCAATCAATTTTGTTCATTTAATTAATAATAAATGAGTAGATTACTTCAATTGAGTGGTAATTCATCAGTACTTAAAAAAAGATTAAATGTACCTATTAGAGATAACTTTAATAGTGTAGCATTAGTTGGATTTTATACAACTTTTTTAACACCTAATATAACATCTAAAAATAATAAATTATATTGTGATGATGAAACAATTATATTTCCTATTGGTCAATATAATTTAAAAAATATAGAAAAATTTATTCATACAAAAAACCCTAATATAAATATTAAAGCAGATGAAATTTTAAATAGAGTTGTTATTGAGAGTGATAAATATATATGGATATACAAAAAGATGATAATATAGCACCTCTGTTAGGTTTTACTAATCAAACAGTTAATCCAAAACAAAGAACTGTTGCTAATGATGTACCTAAAATTATACCATTTGAATTAATTAATATTAATTTTAATTTAGCTGATGGTATGTATATAAAGCATAATGATCATTTTCATAGAGAAACTAATATTATTGCTTCTTTTAAACCAAATGTTGAATTTGGTGCACCAATAATATATGAACCATCTCATCCATTATTTGTTCCTATTCATGATAAAATATATGATTTAGAAGTAACTATAACTGATGACAATGATAATTTAATTGATTTCAATGGGGCACAAATAACAGTTATATTGGAGATGAAATGATACATTTTTCTTCTTAATAAATGAAGAAGATTGAAAGCTATCAATTTCAATCATTTCCAGTGAATGAAAAAACAAAAAATAACCTAAATATTCCCAATAAGGATACAGAAATTAATATACATGTTGGTGATGGATGGTTGCATCCTAATATGGCTCAATTGTACATGAATTTTAGTATTATTAAAACTGATGGAACTAATTATCCAACATATGATGGAAAATCCAATAAGAAGCTAATTGATAACTATGTAGCAAAACTATTTGACTTTATAACCATAAGAAAGGGTAATCATGTTCTATCTAGAATTGAACATCCATTTATTTCATCATCAGTTTTGTTACATTTAACATCATGTGTTACTGATAAAATAAGTATGGAAGGACATATAGTTAACAATGGAAAATTGAGAAAGAAGAAAAATGAAGTATTATATCCATTGGAAATGTTAGGTGGATTTTTTAATGATTACCAAGAAATGATGTTTGAAGGTGATCTTACTGTATGTTTCACATGGTCATCAAGTGCAAATGATTGTATTTTGAGATGGGCTGATTATAATAATGCTGGAGTTGAAACTAAAGATACACTTCCAAGTGAAGGTAAAATCATAGTTGAGAATATGGAAATTCGTGTACCCGTTGTTAAATTTGAACCTAATTATGAACTTGAACTACGAGAAAATATACTGAAAAATCCAAAAATACCAATATAATTTTATGAATTACAAACTGTAGAAGTAGCTGGATTAAATGGTAAGGAAAAATTCGAATTAGACATCACAAATTATTATAACTCAATGGAATTTGATATGCCTTACTTTATATTTGTTGTATTTCAAACTAATCGTAAAAATAATCAATTGCTTGATTCATCATTATATGATCATGTTATGTTACAAAACCTATATCTGAAAAATGGGAGAAATGAATTATTTCCTCAAGAAATGTGGAATTTAGATCCACCATACGATTATTTGAAAGCTTATGATTCATTTCGTGATTTTAAAAGGTTAAAACAAAATGGAGATGGAAATGTTGATGTTAATCCATATAATTATATAACAAATTATCCTATTTATGTAATTAATATGGCACATAGAAAAAATACAGTTGTTACACAAAAAACAACTATGAAGTTATGTGCTACTTTTAAGGATAAAATACCTGATAATACACTAGCCTACATAGTCATGTATGGAAAGAAAAATCTCACTTATGATGCACAACACAGAATACTGACAGAGAACTTTTAATCCCATATATCAATATCTTCATCTTCACCTTCTTGTTTCTTATACTCATTTTCTTCATGTTTCTTTTTCTCATTTAAAAATTGTTCCCATATACTAATATTACGTTTTGTGTTTTGTATTTTTATTTGATGTTCAATATTTAATAGTTCAGCTATTTTTGCAATTATATATTTGTATGGTACTGCCTTACCTTTGTAAAAGTGATTAAACATCTCAAATAATTCTATAATACGATCCTTTTCATTACCAGTAAACATGTCCACTATTGCACCATTTTCTATAGTTACACGTAAGTTCATTAAATGTTTATTAAAATATTTAAATCTATATTTTTTATTATTATGAACACTCACTTTCTCAGGATTACAGATATAACATCTTGTACCAACAATACTCCATTGTGAACAATTTTGACAATATTCAGGTGCATAATATTCAGATGGATAATGTATATCATCAGGTATATCAATTTGAACTGCTTTTTCGAATTGTTGAACTAGTCTACTATCATCATTTTGTATTTCATTTTGAATGTTACTAGTGTTCTTTGAATAATATCTATTTTTTCTATCTTGATTTATACATTTCTTACATATGGATCTTGGTTTACCCTAATTTCATTCCATATTCTGATATATCTTTTATCATCTCACATTTAGTACATTTTTGTACTGTTTCATTTTGAATGTTACTGGTTTTCTTTGGCTGATATCTGTTTTTTCTATCTTGATTTATACATTTCTTACATATTGACCTTGGTTTACCTAATTTAAGTCCATATGCAGATATATCTTTTACCATATCACATTTGGTACACTTCTTTGATATGTTGTCCATTTATTATATAAAAAAATGTAAGTATTTGTTGTCCACTATTTGTTGTCTATGTTTTATATATGAAAATATATTGTATATTATTGTTTCATCATCATTCATTGTATATATGTATATATTATATAAACATCATTATTAGTAATTGTATATAAGTAAATAATTAGAATAACCAACACCATCTATAATTGTATATATTTTTATTATTCAACACCATCTATAATTTATATAGTATTATCTAAAAGAGACACTTTATGCATTTCCCTAATTTTGTGGTTGTATCATTGTAAAAATATGAACAATAGCTGATTTCGATGTAAAATGGTCTAAAAATAGCATAAAATAGGGTTTAAATAGCTGATTTTGGTAATTGGGGTAGAACATACATTTCCTATCTACTAATGGGAAAGTCCAATGGATACAGTAAACCTGCAGAGGTGCATCGGAATGTAAAACTGGTGACACTGGAAACGCTCAAAACATAGACCTTAAGAAGACTCAGTTTTCTTGTACTTAAGTCAACGTTGTGTCTCTTATATTTAATTCCGATGTAGCTTCTGTATTTCATCGTCAATGGGAAGGTCCAATGGATACAGTAAACCTGCAGAGGTGCATCGGAATGTAAAATTGGTGACGGAGGAAACGCTCAAAGCATACACAGTAGGAAGACTCAGTCTTTCTGTACTTAAGTCGGCATTGTGTCTCTTATATTTAATTCCGATGCAATTTCTGTGCTTCATCGTCAATGGGAAGGTCCAAGGGATACAGTAACCCTGCAGAGGTGCATCGGAATGTAAAACTGGTGACACAGGAAGCGCTCATAACATAGACCCTAAGAAGACTCAGTTTTCATGTACTTATGTAGGCATTGTGCCTTTTACATTTAATTCCGATGCAATTTCTGTGTTTCATCGTCACTGTGAAGGTCCAAGGGATACAGTAAACCTGCAGAGGTGCATCGGAATGTAAAACTGGTGACACTGGAAACGCTCAAAACATAGACCGTAAAAAGACTCAGTTTTCTTGTACTTAAGTCAACGTTGTGTCTCTTATATTTAATTCCAATGTAATTTCTGTGTTTCATCGTCAATGGGAAGGTCCAATGGATACAGTAAACCTGCAGAGGTGCATCGGAATGTAAAACTGGTGACACAGGAAACGCTCAAAACATAGACAGTAGGAAGACTCAGCCTTCCTGTACTTAAGTCGGCATTGTGTCTCTTATATTTAAATCCGATGCAATTTCTGTGTTTCGTCGTCAATGGGAAGGTCCAAGGGATACAGTAAACCTGCAGAGGTGCATCGGAATGTAAAACTGGTGACACAGGAAGCGGTCAAAACATAGACCCTAAGAAGACTCAGTTTTCTTGTACTGAAGTCGGCATTGTGTCTCTTATATTTAATTTAGATGCAATTTCTGTGTTTCATCGTCACTGTGAAGGTTCAAGGGATACAGTAAACCTGCAGAGGTGCATCATAATGTAAAACTGATCACACAGGATACGCTCAAAACATAGACAGTAGGAAGACCCAGTCTTCCTGTACGTAAGTCGGCATTGTGTCTCTTATATTTAATTCCGATGCAATTTCTGTGCTTCGTTGCCAAGGGAAGGTCCAATGGATACAGTAAACCTGCAGAGGTGGATCGGAATGTAAAACTGGTGACACAGGAAACGCTCAAAACATAGACAGTAGGAAGACTCAGCCTTCCTGTACTTAAGTCGGCATTTTGTCTCTTATATTTAATTCCGATGCATTTTCTGTGTTTCATCGTCAATGGGAAGGTCCAATGGATACAGTAAGCCTGCAGAGGTGCATCGGAATGTAAAACTGTTGACACAGGAAACGCTCAAACATTGACAGTAGGAAGACTCAGTCTTCCTGTACCTAAGTCGGCATTGTGTCACTTATATTTAATTCCGATGCAATTTCTGTGTTTCATCGTCAATGGTGAAGTCCAAGGGATACAGTAAACCTGGAGAGGTGCATCGGAATGTAGAACTGGTGACACAGGAAACGCTCAAAACATAGACAGTAGCAAGACTCGGTCTTCCTGTACTTAAGTTGGCATTGTTTCTGTTATATTTAAGTCCGATGTCATTTTTGTGTTTCATTGTCAATGGGAAGGTTCAAGGTATATAGTAAACCCTAAGAGGTCCATCAGAATGTAAAACTGGTGACACAGGAGACGCTCAAAACATAGACAGTAGGAAGACTCAGTCTTCCTGTACTTAAGTCGGCATTGTGTCTGTTATATATAAGTCCGATGTCATTTTTGTGTTTCTTTGTCAATGGGAAGGTGCAAGGGATACAGTAAACCTGCAGAGGTGCAAAGGAATGTAAAACTGGTGACACAGGACACGCTCAAAACATAGACAGTAGGAAGACTCAGTCTTCCTGTACCTAAGTCGGCATTGTGTCTCTTATATTTAATTCCGATGTAGCTTCTGTGTTTCATCTTCAATGGGAAGGTAAAATGGATACAGTAAACCTGCAGAGGTGCCTCGGAATGTAAAACTGGTGACACAGGAAACGCTCAAAACATAGACAGTAGGAAGACTCAGCCTTCCTGTACTTAAGTCGGCATTGTGTCTCTTATATTTAATTCCGATGCATTTTCTGTGTTTCATCGTCAATGGGAAGGTCCAATGGATACAGTAAGCCTGCAGAGGTGCATCGGAATGTAAAACTGTTGACACAGGAAACGCTCAAACATTGACAGTAGGAAGACTCAGTCTTCCAGTACCTAAGTCGGCATTGTGTCACTTACATTTAATTCCGATGCAATTTCTGTGTTTCATCGTCAATGGTAAAGTCCAAGGGTTACAGTAAACCTGGAGAGGTGCATCGGAATGTAGAACTGGTGACACAGGAAACGCTCAAAACATAGACAGTAGGAAGACTCAGTCTTCCTGTACTTAAGTTGGCATTGTTTCTGTTATATTTAAGTCCGATGTCATTTTTGTGTTTCATTGTCAATGGGAAGGTGCAAGGGATACAGTAAACCTGCAGAGTTGCATCAGAATGTAAAACTGGTGACACAGGAGACGCTCAAAACATAGACAGTAGGAAGACTCAGTCTTTCTGTACTTAAGTCGGCTTTGTGTCTCTTATATTTAATTCCGATGCAATTTCTGTGTTTCATCGTCAATGGGAAGGTCCAAGGGATACAGTAACCCTGCAGAGGTTCATCGGAATGTAAAACTGGTGACACAGGAAGCGCTCATAACATAGACCCTAAGAAGACTCAGTTTTCATGTACTTAAGTAGGCATTGTGCCTTTTATATGTAATTCCGATGCAATTTCTGTGTTTCATCGTCACTGTGAAGGTCCAAGGGATACAGTAAACCTGCAGAGGTGCATCGGAATGTAAAACTGGTGACACTGGAAACGCTCAAAACATATACAGTAGGAAGACTCAATGTTCCTGTACTTAAAATGGCATTGTGTCTCTTATATTTAATTCCGATGCAATTTCTGTGTTTCGTCGTCAATGGGAAGGTCCAAGGGATACAGTAAACCTGCAGAGGTGCATCGGAATGTAAAACTGGTGACACAGGAAGCGGTCAAATCATAGACCCTAAGAAGACTCAGTTTTCTTGTACTGAAGTCGGCATTGTGTCTCTTATATTTAATTTAGATGCAATTTCTGTGTTTCATCGTCACTGTGAAGGTTCAAGGGATACAGTAAACCTGCAGAGGTGCATCATAATGTAAAACTGATGACACAGGATACGCTCAAAACATAGACAGTAGGAAGACCCAGTCTTCCTGTACGTAAGTCGGCATTGTGTCTCTTATATTTAATTCCGATGCAATTTCTGTGCTTCGTTGCCAAGGGAAGGTCCAATGGATACAGTAAACCTGCAGAGGTGGATCGGAATGTAAAACTGGTGACACAGGAAACGCTCAAAACATAGACAGTAGGAAGACTCAGCCTTCATGTACTTAAGTCGGCATTTTGTCTCTTATATTTAATTCCGATGCATTTTCTGTGTTTCATCGTCAATGGGAAGGTCCAATGGATACAGTAAGCCTGCAGAGGTGCATCGGAATGTAAAACTGTTGACACAGGAAACGCTCAAACATTGACAGTAGGAAGACTCAGTCTTCCTGTACCTAAGTCGGCATTGTGTCACTTATATTTAATTCCGATGCAATTTCTGTGTTTCATCGTCAATGGTGAAGTCCAAGGGATACAGTAAACCTGGAGAGGTGCATCGGAATGTAGAACTGGTGACACAGGAAACGCTCAAAACATAGACAGTAGCAAGACTCGGTCTTCCTGTACTTAAGTTGGCATTGTTTCTGTTATATTTAAGTCCGATGTCATTTTTGTGTTTCATTGTCAATGGGAAGGTGCAAGGTATATAGTAACCCTGCAGAGGTTCATCGGAATGTAAAACTGGTGACACAGGAAGCGCTCATAACATAGTCCCTAAAAAAGACTCAGTTTTCTTGTACTTAAGTCGGCATTGTGTCTTTTATATTTAATTCTGATGCAATTTCTGTGTTTCATCGTCACTGTGAAGGTACAAGGGATACAGTAAACCTGCAGATGTGCATCAAAATGTAAAACTGGTGACGCAGGAAACGCTCAAAACATACACAGTAGGAAGACTCAATGTTCCTGTACTTAAGTCGGCATTGTGTCTCTTACATTTAATTCCGATGCAATTTCTGTGTTTCATCGTCAATGGGAAGATCCAAGGGATACACTAAACCTGCAGAGGTGCATCGGAATGTAAAACTGGTGACACAGGAAACGCTCAAAACATAGACAGTAGGAAGACTCAGCCTTCCTGTACTTAAGTCGGCATTGTGTCTCTTATATTTATTTCCGATGCATTTTCTGTGTTTCATCGTCAATGGGAAGGTCCAATGGATACAGTAAGCCTGCAGAGGTGCATCGGAATGTAAAACTGTTGACACAGGAAACGCTCAAACATTGACAGTAGGAAGACTCAGTCTTCCTGTACCTAAGTCGGCATTGTGTCACTTATATTTAATTCCGATGCAATTTCTGTGTTTCATCGTCAATGGTAAAGTCCAAGGGATACAGTAAACCTGAAGAGGTCAATCAGAATGTAAAACTGGTGACACAGGAGACGCTCAAAACATAGACAGTAGGAAGACTCAGTCTTCCTGTACTTAAGTCGGCATTGTGTCTGTTATATATAAGTCCGATGTCATTTTTGTGTTTCTTTGTCAATGGGAAGGTGCAAGGGATACAGTAAACCTGCAGAGGTGCAAAGGAATGTAAAACTGGTGACACAGGACACGCTCAAAACATAGACAGTAGGAAGACTCAGTCTTCCTGTACCTAAGTCGGCATTGTGTCTCTTATATTTAATTCCGATGTAGCTTCTGTGTTTCATCTTCAATGGGAAGGTAAAATGGATACAGTAAACCTGCAGAGGTGCATCGGAATGTAAAACTGGTGACACAGGAAACGCTCAAAACATAGACAGTAGGAAGACTCAGCCTTCCTGTACTTAAGTCGGCATTGTGTCTCTTATATTTAATTCCGATGCATTTTCTGTGTTTCATCGTCAATGGGAAGGTCCAATGGATACAGTAAGCCTGCAGAGGTGCATCGGAATGTAAAACTGTTGACACAGGAAACGCTCAAACATTGACAGTAGGAAGACTCAGTCTTCCAGTACCTAAGTCGGCATTGTGTCACTTACATTTAATTCCGATGCAATTTCTGTGTTTCATCGTCAATGGTAAAGTCCAAGGGATACAGTAAACCTGGAGAGGTGCATCGGAATGTAGGACTGGTGACACAGGAAACGCTCAACACATAGACAGTAGGAAGACTCAGTCTTCCTGTACTTAAGTTGGCATTGTTTCTGTTATATTTAAGTCCGATGTCATTTTTGTGTTTCATTGTCAATGGGAAGGTGCAAGGGATACAGTAAACCTGCAGAGTTGCATCAGAATGTAAAACTGGTGACACAGGAGACGCTCAAAACATAGACAGTAGGAAGACTCAGTCTTTCTGTACTTAAGTCGGCATTGTGTCTCTTATATTTAATTCCGATGCAATTTCTGTGTTTCATCGTCAATGGGAAGGTCCAAGGGATACAGTAACCCTGCAGAGGTTCATCGGAATGTAAAACTGGTGACACAGGAAGCGCTCATAACATAGACCCTAAGAAGACTCAGTTTTCATGTACTTAAGTAGGCATTGTGCCTTTTATATGTAATTCCGATGCAATTTCTGTGTTTCATCGTCACTGTGAAGGTCCAAGGGATACAGTAAACCTGCAGAGGTGCATCGGAATGTAAAACTGGTGACACTGGAAACGTTCAAAACATAGACCGTAAGAAGACTCAGTTTTCTTGTACTTAAGTCAACGTTGTGTCTCTTATATTTAATTCCGATGTAATTTCTGTGTTTCATCGTCAATGGGAAGGTCCAATGGATAAAGTAAACCTGCAGAGGTGCATCGGTATGTAAAACTGCTGACGCAGGAAACGCTCAAAACATATACAGTAGGAAGACTCAATGTTCCTGTACTTAAAACGGCATTGTGTCTCTTATATTTAATTCCGATGCAATTTCTGTGTTTCGTCGTCAATGGGAAGGTCCAAGGGATACAGTAAACCTGCAGAGGTGCATCGGAATGTAAAACTGGTGACACAGGAAGCGGGCAAAACATAGACCCTAAGAAGACTCAGTTTTCTTGTACTGAAGTCGGCATTGTGTCTCTTATATTTAATTTAGATGCAATTTCTGTGTTTCATCGTCACTGTGAAGGTTCAAGGGATACAGTAAACCTGCAGAGGTGCATCATAATGTAAAACTGATGACACAGGATACGCTCAAAACATAGACAGTAGGAAGACCCAGTCTTCCTGTACGTAAGTCGGCATTGTGTCTCTTATATTTAATTCCGATGCAATTTCTGTGCTTCGTTGCCAAGGGAAGGTCCAATGGATACAGTAAACCTGCAGAGGTGGATCGGAATGTAAAACTGGTGACACAGGAAACGCTCAAAACATAGACAGTAGGAAGACTCAGCCTTCATGTACTTAAGTCGGCATTTTGTCTCTTATATTTAATTCCGATGCATTTTCTGTGTTTCATCGTCAATGGGAAGGTCCAATGGATACAGTAAGCCTGCAGAGGTGAATCGGAATGTAAAACTGTTCACACAGGAAACGCTCAAACATTGACAGTAGGAAGACTCAGTCTTCCTGTACCTAAGTCGGCATTGTGTCACTTATATTTAATTCCGATGCAATTTCTGTGTTTCATCGTCAATGGTGAAGTCCAAGGGATACAGTAAACCTGGAGAGGTGCATCGGAATGTAGAACTGGTGACACAGGAAACGCTCAAAACATAGACAGTAGCAAGACTCGGTCTTCCTGTACTTAAGTTGGCATTGTTTCTGTTATATTTAAGTCCGATGTCATTTTTGTGTTTCATTGTCAATGGGAAGGTGCAAGGTATATAGTAAACTTGAAGAGGTCCATCAGAATGTAAAACTGGTGACACAGGAGACGCTCAAAACATAGACAGTAGGAAGACTCAGTCTTTCTGTACTTAAGTCGGCATTGTGTCTCTTATATTTAATTCCGATGCAATTTCTGTGTTTCATCGTCAATGGGAAGGTCCAAGGGATACAGTAACCCTGCAGAGGTTCATCGGAATGTAAAACTGGTGACACAGGAAGCGCTCATAACATAGTCCCTAAAAAAGACTCAGTTTTCTTGTACTTAAGTCGGCATTGTGTCTTTTATATTTAATTCTGATGCAATTTCTGTGTTTCATCGTCACTGTGAAGGTACAAGGGATACAGTAAACCTGCAGATGTGCATCAAAATGTAAAACTGGTGACGCAGGAAACGCTCAAAACATACACAGTAGGAAGACTCAATGTTCCTGTACTTAAGTCGGCATTGTGTCTCTTACATTTAATTCCGATGCAATTTCTGTGTTTCATCGTCAATGGGAAGATCCAAGGGATACACTAAACCTGCAGAGGTGCATCGGAATGTAAAACTGGTGACACAGGAAACGCTCAAAACATAGACAGTAGGAAGACTCAGCCTTCCTGTACTTAAGTCGGCATTGTGTCTCTTATAGTTATTTCCGATGCATTTTCTGTGTTTCATCGTCAATGGGAAGGTCCAATGGATACAGTAAGCCTGCAGAGGTGCATCGGAATGTAAAACTGTTGACACAGGAAACGCTCAAACATTGACAGTAGGAAGACTCAGTCTTCCTGTACCTAAGTCGGCATTGTGTCACTTATATTTAATTCCGATGCAATTTCTGTGTTTCATCGTCAATGGTAAAGTCCAAGGGATACAGTAAACCTGGAGAGGTGCATCGGAATGTAGAACTGGGGACACACGAAACGCTCAAAACATAGACAGTAGGAAGACTCAGTCTTCCTGTACTTAAGTTGGCATTGTTTCTGTTATATTTAAGTCCGATGTCATTTTTGTGTTTCATTGTCAATGGGAACGTGCAAGGGATACAGTAAACCTGCAGAGGTGCATCAGAATGTAAAACTGGTGACACAGGAGACGCTCAAAACATAGACAGTAGGAAGACACAGTCTTTCTGTACTTAAGTCGGCATTGTGTCTCTTATATTTAATTCCGATGCTATTTCTGTGTTTCATCGTCAATGGGAAGGTCCAATGGATTCAGTACAATTGCAGAGGTGCATCGGAATGTAAAACTGGTGAAACAGGAAACGATCAAAGTATAGACAGTAGGAATACTCAGTCTTCCTGTACTTAAGTCGGCATTGTGTCTCTTATATTTAAATCCGATGCAATTTCTGTGTTTAGTCGTCAATGGGAAGGTCCAAGGGATACAGTAAACCTGCAGAGGTGCATCGGAATGTAAAACTGGTGACGGAGGAAGCGGTCAAAACATAGTCCCTAAGAAGACTCAGTTTTCTTGTACTGAAGTCGGCATTGTGTCTCTTATATTTAATTTAGATGCAATTGCTGAGTTTCATCGTCACTGTGAAGGTTCAAGGGATACAGTAAACCTGCAGAGGTGCATCATAAAGTAAAACTGATGACACAGGATACGCTCAAAACATAGACAGTAGGAAGACCCAGTCTTCCTGTACCTAAGTCGGCACTGTGTCTCTTATATTTAATTCCGATGCAATTTCTGTGCGTCGTTGCCAAGAGAAGGTCCAATGGATACAGTAAAACTGCAGAGGTGGATCGGAATGTAAAACTGGTGACACAGGGAACGCTCAAAACAATGACAGTAGGAAGACTCAGCCTTCCTGTACTTAAGTCGGCATTGTGTCTCTTATATTTAATTCTGATGCATTTTCTGTGTTTCATCGTCAATGGGAAGGTCCAATGGATACAGTAAACCTGCAGAGGTGCATCGGAATGTAAAACTGTTGACACAGGAATCGCTCAAACATTGACAGTAGGAAGACTCAGTCTTCCTGTACCTAAGTCGGCATTGTGTCACTTATATTTAATTCCGATGCAATTTCTGTGTTTCATCATCACTGTGAAGGTTCAAGGGATACAGTAAACCTGCAGAGGTGCATCATAATGTAAAACTGATGACACAGGATACGCTCATAACACAGACAGTAGGAAGACCCGGTCTTCCTGTACCTAAGTCGGCATTGTGTCTCTTATATTTAATTCCGATGCAATTTCTGTGCTTCGTTGCCAAGGGAAGGTCCAATGGATACAGTAAACTTGCAGAGGTGGATCGGAATGTAAAACTGGTGACACAGGAAACGCTCAAAACATAGACAGTAGGAAGACTCAGCCTTCCTGTACTTAAGTCGGCATTGTGTCTCTTATATTTAATTCCGATGCATTTTCTGTGTTTCATCGTCAATGGGAAGGTCCAATGGATACAGTAAGCCTGCAGAGGTGCATCGGAATGTAAAACTGTTGACACAGGAAACGCTCAACACATAGACAGTAGGAAGACTCAGTCTTCCTGTACTTAAGTTGGCATTGTTTCTGTTATATTTAAGTCCGATGTCATTTTTGTGTTTCATTGTCAATGGGAAGGTGCAAGGGATACAGTAAACCTGCAGAGTTGCATCAGAATGTAAAACTGGTGACACAGGAGACGCTCAAAACATAGACAGTAGGAAGACTCAGTCTTTCTGTACTTAAGTCGGCATTGTGTCTCTTATATTTAATTCCGATGCAATTTCTGTGTTTCATCGTCAATGGGAAGGTCCAAGGGATACAGTAACCCTGCAGAGGTTCATCGGAATGTAAAACTGGTGACACAGGAAGCGCTCATAACATAGACCCTAAGAAGACTCAGTTTTCATGTACTTAAGTAGGCATTGTGCCTTTTATATGTAATTCCGATGCAATTTCTGTGTTTCATCGTCACTGTGAAGGTCCAAGGGATACAGTAAACCTGCAGAGGTGCATCGGAATGTAAAACTGGTGACACTGGAAACGTTCAAAACATAGACCGTAAGAAGACTCAGTTTTCTTGTACTTAAGTCAACGTTGTGTCTCTTATATTTAATTCCGATGTAATTTCTGTGTTTCATCGTCAATGGGAAGGTCCAATGGATAAAGTAAACCTGCAGAGGTGCATCGGTATGTAAAACTGCTGACGCAGGAAACGCTCAAAACATATACAGTAGGAAGACTCAATGTTCCTGTACTTAAAACGGCATTGTGTCTCTTATATTTAATTCCGATGCAATTTCTGTGTTTCGTCGTCAATGGGAAGGTCCAAGGGATACAGTAAACCTGCAGAGGTGCATCGGAATGTAAAACTGGTGACACAGGAAGCGGTCAAAACATAGACCCTAAGAAGACTCAGTTTTCTTGTACTGAAGTCGGCATTGTGTCTCTTATATTTAATTTAGATGCAATTTCTGTGTTTCATCGTCACTGTGAAGGTTCAAGGGATACAGTAAACCTGCAGAGGTGCATCATAATGTAAAACTGATGACACAGGATACGCTCAAAACATAGACAGTAGGAAGACCCAGTCTTCCTGTACGTAAGTCGGCATTGTGTCTCTTATATTTAATTCCGATGCAATTTCTGTGCTTCGTTGCCAAGGGAAGGTCCAATGGATACAGTAAACCTGCAGAGGTGGATCGGAATGTAAAACTGGTGACACAGGAAACGCTCAAAACATAGACAGTAGGAAGACTCAGCCTTCATGTACTTAAGTCGGCATTTTGTCTCTTATATTTAATTCCGATGCATTTTCTGTGTTTCATCGTCAATGGGAAGGTCCAATGGATACAGTAAGCCTGCAGAGGTGCATCGGAATGTAAAACTGTTGACACAGGAAACGCTCAAACATTGACAGTAGGAAGACTCAGTCTTCCTGTACCTAAGTCGGCATTGTGTCACTTATATTTAATTCCGATGCAATTTCTGTGTTTCATCGTCAATGGTGAAGTCCAAGGGATACAGTAAACCTGGAGAGGTGCATCGGAATGTAGAACTGGTGACACAGGAAACGCTCAAAACATAGACAGTAGCAAGACTCGGTCTTCCTGTACTTAAGTTGGCATTGTTTCTGTTATATTTAAGTCCGATGTCATTTTTGTGTTTCATTGTCAATGGGAAGGTGCAAGGTATATAGTAAACTTGAAGAGGTCCATCAGAATGTAAAACTGGTGACACAGGAGACGCTCAAAACATAGACAGTAGGAAGACTCAGTCTTTCTGTACTTAAGTCGGCATTGTGTCTCTTATATTTAATTCCGATGCAATTTCTGTGTTTCATCGTCAATGGGAAGGTCCAAGGGATACAGTAACCCTGCAGAGGTTCATCGGAATGTAAAACTGGTGACACAGGAAGCGCTCATAACATAGTCCCTAAAAAAGACTCAGTTTTCTTGTACTTAAGTCGGCATTGTGTCTTTTATATTTAATTCTGATGCAATTTCTGTGTTTCATCGTCACTGTGAAGGTACAAGGGATACAGTAAACCTGCAGATGTGCATCAAAATGTAAAACTGGTGACACAGGAAACGCTCAAAACATAGACAGTAGGAAGACTCAGCCTTCCTGTACTTAAGTCGGCATTGTGTCTCTTATATTTATTTCCGATGCATTTTCTGTGTTTCATCGTCAATGGGAAGGTCCAATGGATACAGTAAGCCTGCAGAGGTGCATCGGAATGTAAAACTGTTGACACAGGAAACGCTCAAACATTGACAGTAGGAAGACTCAGTCTTCCTGTACCTAAGTCGGCATTGTGTCACTTATATTTAATTCCGATGCAATTTCTGTGTTTCATCGTCAATGGTAAAGTCCAAGGGATACAGTAAACCTGGAGAGGTGCATCGGAATGTAGAACTGGTGACACACGAAACGCTCAAAACATAGACAGTAGGAAGACTCAGTCTTCCTGTACTTAAGTTGGCATTGTTTCTGTTATATTTAAGTCCGATGTCATTTTTGTGTTTCATTGTCAATGGGAACGTGCAAGGGATACAGTAAACCTGCAGAGGTGCATCAGAATGTAAAACTGGTGACACAGGAGACGCTCAAAACATAGACAGTAGGAAGACACAGTCTTTCTGTACTTAAGTCGGCATTGTGTCTCTTATATTTAATTCCGATGCTATTTCTGTGTTTCATCGTCAATGGGAAGGTCCAATGGATTCAGTACAATTGCAGAGGTGCATCGGAATGTAAAACTGGTGAAACAGGAAACGATCAAAGTATAGACAGTAGGAATACTCAGTCTTCCTGTACTTAAGTCGGCATTGTGTCTCTTATATTTAAATCCGATGCAATTTCTGTGTTTAGTCGTCAATGGGAAGGTCCAAGGGATACAGTAAACCTGCAGAGGTGCATCGGAATGTAAAACTGGTGACGGAGGAAGCGGTCAAAACATAGTCCCTAAGAAGACTCAGTTTTCTTGTACTGAAGTCGGCATTGTGTCTCTTATATTTAATTTAGATGCAATTTCTGAGTTTCATCGTCACTGTGAAGGTTCAAGGGATACAGTAAACCTGCAGAGGTGCATCATAAAGTAAAACTGATGACACAGGATACGCTCAAAACATAGACAGTAGGAAGACCCAGTCTTCCTGTACCTAAGTCGGCACTGTGTCTCTTATATTTAATTCCGATGCAATTTCTGTGCGTCGTTGCCAAGAGAAGGTCCAATGGATACAGTAAAACTGCAGAGGTGGATCGGAATGTAAAACTGGTGACACAGGGAACGCTCAAAACAATGACAGTAGGAAGACTCAGCCTTCCTGTACTTAAGTCGGCATTGTGTCTCTTATATTTAATTCCGATGCATTTTCTGTGTTTCATCGTCTATGGGAAGGTCCAATGGATACAGTAAACCTGCAGAGGTGCATCGGAATGTAAAACTGTTGACACAGGAATCGCACAAACATTGACAGTAGGAAGACTCAGTCTTCCTGTACCTAAGTCGGCATTGTGTCACTTATATTTAATTCCGATGCAATTTCTGTGTTTCATCATCACTGTGAAGGTTCAAGGGATACAGTAAACCTGCAGAGGTGCATCATAATGTAAAACTGATGACACAGGATACGCTCATAACACAGACAGTAGGAAGACCCGGTCTTCCTGTACCTAAGTCGGCATTGTGTCTCTTATAATTAATTCCGATGCAATTTCTGTGCTTCGTTGCCAAGGGAAGGTCCAATGGATACAGTAAACTTGCAGAGGTGGATCGGAATGTAAAACTGGTGACACAGGAAACGCTCAAAACATAGACAGTAGGAAGACTCAGCCTTCCTGTACTTAAGTCGGCATTGTGTCTCTTATATTTAATTCCGATGCATTTTCTGTGTTTCATCGTCAATGGGAAGGTCCAATGGATACAGTAAGCCTGCAGAGGTGCATCGGAATGTAAAACTGTTGACACAGGAAACGCTCAACATTGACAGTAGGAAGACTCAGTCTTCCTGTACCTAAGTCGGCATTGTGTCACTTATATTTAATTCCGATGCAATTTCTGTGTTTCATCGTCAATGGTAAAGTCCAAGGGATACAGTAAACCTGGAGAGGTGCATCGGAATGTAGAACTGGTGACACAGGAAACGCTCAAAACATAGACAGTAGGAATACTCAGTCTTCCTGTACTTAAGTTGGCATTGTTTCTGTTATATTTAAGTCCGATGTCATTTTTGTGTTTCATTGTCAATGGGAAGGTGCAAGGGATACAGTAAACTTGCAGAGGTGCATCAGAATGTAAAACTGGTGACACAGGAGACGCTCAAAACATAGACAGTAGGAAGACTCAGTCTTTCTGTACTTAAGTCGGCATTGTGTCTCTTATATTTAATTCCGATGCTATTTCTGTGTTTCATCGTCAATGGGAAGGTCCAAGGGATACAGTAACCCTGCAGAGGTTCAATGGAATGTAAAACTGGTGACACAGGAAGCGCTCAAAACATAGACCCTAAGAAGACTCAGTTTTCTTGTACTTAAGTCGGCATTGTGTCTTTTATATTTAATTCTGATGCAATTTCTGTGTTTCATCGTCACTGTGAAAGTACAAGGGATACAGTAAACCTGCAGAGGTGCATCAAAATGTAAAACTGGTGACGCAGGAAACGCTCAAAACATACACAGTAGGAAGACTCAGCCTTCCTGTACTTAAGTCGGCATTGTGTCACTTATATTTAATTCCGATGCAATTTCTGTGTTTCATCGTCAATGGGAAGGTCCAAGGGATACAGTAACCCTGCAGAGGTTCAATGGAATGTAAAACTGGTGACACAGGAAGCGCTCAAAACATAGACCCTAAGAAGACTCAGTTTTCTTGTACTTAAGTCGGCATTGTGTCTCTTATATTTAATTCCGATGCATTTTCTGTGTTTCATCGTCAATGGGAAGGTCCAAGGGATACAGTAACCCTGCAGAGGTTCATCGGAATGTAAAACTGGTGACACAGGAAGCGCTCATAACATAGACCCTAAGAAGACTCAGTTTTCATGTACTTAAGTTGGCATTGTGCCTTTTATATGTAATTCCGATGCAATTTCTGTGTTTCATCGTCAATGGGAAGGTCCAATTGATACAGTAAACCTGCAGAGGTGCATCGGAATGTAAAACTGGTGACACAGGAAACGCTCAAAACATAGACAGTAGGAAGACTCAGCCTTCCTGTACTTAAGCCGGCATTGTGTCTCTTATATTTAATTCCGATGCTATTTCTGTGTTTCATCGTCAATGGGAAGGTCCAATGGATTCAGTAAAATTGCAGAGGTGCATCGGAATGTAAAGCTGTTGACACAGGAAACGCTCAAACATTGACAGTAGGAAGACTCAGTCTTCCTGTACCTAAGTCGGCATTGTGTCACTTATATTTAATTCCGATGCAATTTCTGTGTTTCATCGTCAATGGTAAAGTCTAAGGGATACAGTAAACCTGGAGAGGTGCATCGGAATGTAGAACTGGTGACACAGGAAACGCTCAAATCATTGACAGTAGGAAGACTCAGTCTTTCTGTACTTAGGTCGGCATTGTGTCTGTTATATTTAATTCCGATGCAATTTCTGTGTTTCATCGTCAATGGGAAGGTCCAAGGGATACAGTAACCCTGCAGAGGTTCATCGGAATGAAAACTGGTGACACAGGAAGCGCTCATAACATAGACCCTAAGAAGACTCAGTTTTCTTGTACTTAAGTCGGCATTCTGTCTTTTATATTTAATTTCGATGCAATTTCTGTGTTTCATCGTCACTGTGAAAGTACAAGGGATACAGTATACCTGCAGAGGTGCATCAAAATGTAAAACTGGTGACGCAGGAAACGCTCAAAACATACACAGTAGGAAGACTCAATGTTCCTGTACTTAAGTCGGCATTGTGTCTCTTACATTTAATTCCGATGCAATTTCTGTGTTTCATCGTCAATGGGAAGATCCAAGGGATACACTAAACCTGCAGAGGTGCATCGGAATGTAAAACTGGTGACACAGGAAACGCTCAAACATAGACAGTAGGAAGACTCAGCCTTCCTGTACTTAAGTCGGCATTGTGTCTCTTATATTTAATTCCGATGCATTTTCTGTGTTTCATCGTCAATGGGAAGGTCCAATGGATACAGTAAGTCTGCAGAGGTGCATCGGAATGTAAAACTGTTGACACAGGAAGCGCTCATAACATAGACCCTAAGAAGACTCAGTTTTCATGTACTTAAGTTGGCATTGTGCCTTTTATATGTAATTCCGATGCAATTTCTGTGTTTCATCGTCAATGGTAAAGTCCAAGGGATACAGTAAACCTGGAGAGGTGCATCGGAATGTAGAACTGGTGACTCAGGAAACGCTCAAAACATCGACAGTAGGAAGACTCAGTCTTCCTGTACTTAAGTTGTCATTGTTTCTGTTATATTTAAGTCCGATGTCATTTTTGTGTTTCATTGTCAATGGGAAGGTGCAAGGGATACAGTAAACCTGCAGAGGTGCATCAGAATGTAAAACTGGTGACACAGGAGACGCTCAAAACATAGACAGTAGGAAGACTCAGTCTTTCTGTACTTAAGTCGGCATTGTGTCTCTTATATTTAATTCCGATGCAATTTCTGTGTTTCATCGTCAATGGGAAGGTCCAAGGGCTACAGTAACCCTGCAGAGGTTCATCGGAATGTAAAACTGGTGACACAGGAAGCGCTCATAACATAGACCCTAAGAAGACTCAGTTTTCATGTACTTAAGTTGGCATTGTGCCTTTTATATGTAATTCCGATGCAATTTCTGTGTTTCATCGTCACTGTGAAGGTCCAAGGGATACAGTAAACCTGCAGAGGTGCATCGGAATGTAAAACTGGTGACACTGGAAACGTTCAAAACATAGACCGTAAGAAGACTCAGTTTTCTTGTACTTAAGTCAACGTTGTGTCTCTTATATTTAATTCCGATGTAATTTCTGTGTTTCATCGTCAATGGGAAGGTCCAATGGATAAAGTAAACCTGCAGATGTGCATCGGTATGTAAAACTGGTGACACAGGAAAAGCTCAAAACATATACAGTAGGAAGACTCAATGTTCCAGTACTTAAAACGGCATTGTGTCTCTTATATTTAATTCCAATGCAATTTCTGTGTTTCATCGTCAATGGGAAGATCCAAGGGATACAGTAAACCTGCAGAGGTGCATCGGAATGTAAAACTGGTGACACAGGAAACGCTCAAAACATAGACAGTAGGAAGACTCAGCCTTCCTGTACTTAAGCCGGCATTGTGTCTCTTATATTTAAATCCGATGCAATTTCTGTGTTTCGTCGTCAATGGGAAGGTCCAAGGGATACAGTAAACCTGCAGAGGTGCATCGGAATGTAAAACTGGTGACACAGGAAGCGGTCAAAACATAGACCCTAAGAAGACTCAGTTTTCTTGTACTGAAGTCGGCATTGTGTCTCTTATATTTAATTTAGATGCAATTTCTGTGTTTCATCGTCACTGTGAAGGTTCAAGGGATACAGTAAACCTGCAGAGGTGCATCATAATGTAAAACTGATGACACAGGATACGCTCAAAACATAGACAGTAGGAAGACCCAGTCTTCCTGTACGTAAGTCGGCATTGTGTCTCTTATAATTAATTCCGATGCAATTTCTGTGCTTCGTTGCCAAGGGAAGGTCCAATGGATACAGTAAACCTGCAGAGATGGATCGGAATGTAAAACTGGTGACACAGGAAACGCTCAAAACATAGACAGTAGGAAGACTCAGCCTTCCTGTACTTAAGGCGGCATTTTGTCTCTTATATTTAATTCCGATGCATTTTCTGTGTTTCATCGTCAATGGGAAGGTCCAATGGATACAGTAAGCCTGCAGAGGTGCATCGGAATGTAAAACTGTTGACACAGGAAACGCTCAAACATTGACAGTAGGAAGACTCAGTCTTCCTGTACCTAAGTCGGCATTGTGTCACTTATATTTAATTCCGATGCAATTTCTGTGTTTCATCGTCAATGGTGAAGTCCAAGGGATACAGTAAACCTGGAGAGGTGCATCGGAATGTAGAACTGGTGACACAGGAAACGCTCAAAACATAGACAGTAGCAAGACTCGGTCTTCCTGTACTTAAGTTGGCATTGTTTCTGTTATATTTAAGTCCGATGTCATTTTTGTGTTTCATTGTCAACGGGAAGGTGCAAGGTATATAGTAAACCTGAAGAGGTCCATCAGAATGTAAAACTGGTGACACAGGAGACGCTCAAAACATAGACAGTAGGAAGACTCAGTCTTTCTGTACTTAAGTCGGCATTGTGTCTCTTATATTTAATTCCAATGCAATTTCTGTGTTTCATCGTCAATGGGAAGGTCCAAGGGATACAGTAACCCTGCAGAGGTTCATCGGAATGTAAAACTGGTGACACAGGAAGCGCTCATAACATAGACCCTAAAAAAGACTCAGTTTTCTTGTACTTAAGTCGGCATTGTGTCTTTTATATTTAATTTAGATGCAATTTCTGTGTTTCATCGTCACTGTGAAGGTTCAAGGGATACAGTAAACCTGCAGAGGTGCATCATAATGTAAAACTGATGACACAGGATACGCTCAAAACATAGACAGTAGGAAGACCCAGTCTTCCTGTACGTAAGTCGGCATTGTGTCTCTTATATTTAATTCCGATGCAATTTCTGTGCTTCGTTGCCAAGGGAAGGTCCAATGGATACAGTAAACCTGCAGAGGTGGATCGGAATGTAAAACTGGTGACACAGGAAACGCTCAAAACATAGACAGTAGGAAGACTCAGCCTTCCTGTACTTAAGTCGGCATTTTGTCTCTTATATTTAATTCCGATGCATTTTCTGTGTTTCATCGTCAATGGGAAGGTCCAATGGATACAGTAAGCCTGCAGAGGTGCATCGGAATGTAAAACTGTTGACACAGGAAACGCTCAAACATTGACAGTAGGAAGACTCAGTCTTCCTGTACCTAAGTCGGCATTGTGTCACTTATGTTTAATTCCGATGCAATTTCTGTGTTTCATCGTCAATGGTGAAGTCCAAGGGATACAGTAAACCTGGAGAGGAGCATCGGAATGTAGAACTGGTGACACAGGAAACGCTCAAAACATAGACAGTAGGAATACTCAGTCTTCCTGTACTTAAGTTGGCATTGTTTCTGTTATATTTAAGTCCGATGTCATTTTTGTGTTTCATTGTCAATGGGAAGGTGCAAGGGATACAGTAAACTTGCAGAGGTGCATCAGAATGTAAAACTGGTGACACAGGAGACGCTCAAAACATAGACAGTAGGAAGACTCAGTCTTTCTGTACTTAAGTCGGCATTGTGTCTCTTATATTTAATTCCGATGCTATTTCTGTGTTTCATCGTCAATGGGAAGGTCCAAGGGATACAGTAACCCTGCAGAGGTTCAATGGAATGTAAAACTGGTGACACAGGAAGCGCTCAAAACATAGACCCTAAGAAGACTCAGTTTTCTTGTACTTAAGTCGGCATTGTGTCTTTTATATTTAATTCTGATGCAATTTCTGTGTTTCATCGTCACTGTGAAAGTACAAGGGATACAGTAAACCTGCAGAGGTGCATCAAAATGTAAAACTGGTGACGCAGGAAACGCTCAAAACATACACAGTAGGAAGACTCAGCCTTCCTGTACTTAAGTCGGCATTGTGTCTCTTATATTTAATTCCGATGCATTTTCTGTGTTTCATCGTCAATGGGAAGGTCCAATGGATACAGTAAGCCTGCAGAGGTGCATCGGAATGTAAAACTGTTGACACAGGAAACGCTCAAACATTGACAGTAGGAAGACTCAGTCTTCCTGTACCTAAGTCGGCATTGTGTCACTTATATTTAATTCCGATGCAATTTCTGTGTTTCATCGTCAATGGTAAAGTCCAAGGGATACAGTAAACCTGGAGAGGTGCATCGGAATGTAGAACTGGTGACACAGGAAACGCTCAAAACATCGACAGTAGGAAGACTCAGTCTTCCTGTACTTAAGTTGTCATTGTTTCTGTTATATTTAAGTCCGATGTCATTTTTGTGTTTCATTGTCAATGGGAAGGTGCAAGGGATACAGTAAACCTGCAGAGGTGCATCAGAATGTTAAACTGGTGACACAGGAGACGCTCAAAACATAGACAGTAGGAAGACTCAGTCTTTCTGTACTTAAGTCGGCATTGTGTCTCTTATATTTAATTCCGATGCAATTTCTGTGTTTCATCGTCAATGGGAAGGTCCAAGGGATACAGTAACCCTGCAGAGGTTCATCGGAATGTAAAACTGGTGACACAGGAAGCGCTCATAACATAGACCCTAAGAAGACTCAGTTTTCATGTACTTAAGTAGGCATTGTGCCTTTTATATGTAATTCCGATGCAATTTCTGTGTTTCATCGTCACTGTGAAGGTCCAAGGGATACAGTAAACCTGCAGAGGTGCATCGGAAAGTAAAACTGGTGACACTGGAAACGCTCAAAACATAGACCGTAAGAAGACTCAGTTTTCTTGTACTTAAGTCAACGTTGTGTCTCTTATATTTAATTCCGATGTAATTTCTGTGTTTCATCGTCAATGGGAAGGTCCAATTGATAAAGTAAACCTGCAGAGGTGCATCGGTATGTAAAACTGGTGACGCAGGAAACGCTCAAAACATATACAGTAGGAAGACTCAATGTTCCAGTACTTAAAACGGCATTGCGTCTCTTATATTTAATTCCAATGCAATTTCTGTGTTTCATCGTCAATGGGAAGATCCAAGGGATACAGTAAACCTGCAGAGGTGCATCGGAATGTAAAACTGGTGACACAGGAAACGCTCAAATCATAGACAGTAGGAAGACTCAGCCTTCCTGTACTTAAGCCGGCATTGTGTCTCTTATATTTAATTCCGATGCTATTTCTGTGTTTCATCGTCAATGGGAAGGTCCAATGGATTCAGTAAAATTGCAGAGGTGCATCGGAATGTAAAGCTGTTGACACAGGAAACGCTCAAACATTGACAGTAGGAAGACTCAGTCTTCCTGTACCTAAGTCGGCATTGTGTCACTTATATTTAATTCCGATGCAATTTCTGTGTTTCATCGTCAATGGTAAAGTCTAAGGGATACAGTAAACCTGGAGAGGTGCATCGGAATGTAGAACTGGTGACACAGGAAACGCTCAAAACATTGACAGTAGGAAGACTCAGTCTTTGTGTACTTAGGTCGGCATTGTGTCTGTCATATTTAATTCCGATGCAATTTCTGTGTTTCATCGTCAATGGGAAGGTCCAAGGGATACAGTAACCCTGCAGAGGTTCATCGGAATGAAAACTGGTGACACAGGAAGCGCTCATAACATAGACCCTAAGAAGACTCAGTTTTCTTGTACTTAAGTCGGCATTCTGTCTTTTATATTTAATTACGATGCAATTTCTGTGTTTCATCGTCACTGTGAAAGTACAAGGGATACAGTAAACCTGCAGAGGTGCATCAAAATGTAAAACTGGTGACGCAGGAAACGCTCAAGACATACACAGTAGGAAGACTCAATGTTCCTGTACTTAAGTCGGCATTGTGTCTCTTACATTTAATTCCGACGCAATTTCTGTGTTTCATCGTCAATGGGAAGATCCAAGGGATACACTAAACCTGCAGAGGTGCATCGGAATGTAAAACTGGTGACACAGGAAACGCTCAAAACATAGACAGTAGGAAGACTCAGCCTTCCTGTACTTAAGTCGGCATTGTGTCTCTTATATTTAATTCCGATGCATTTTCTGTGTTTCATCTTCAATGGGAAGGTCCAATGGATACAGTAAGTCTGCAGAGGTGCATCGGAATGTAAAACTGTTGACACAGGAAACGCTCAAACATTGACAGTAGGAAGACTCAGTCTTCCTGTACCTAAGTCGGCATTGTGTCACTTATATTTAATTCCGATGCAATTTCTGTGTTTCATCGTCAATGGTAAAGTCCAAGGGATACAGTAAACCTGGAGAGGTGCATCGGAATGTAGAACTGGTGACTCAGGAAACGCTCAAAACATCGACAGTAGGAAGACTCAGTCTTCCTGTACTTAAGTTGTCATTGTTTCTGTTATATTTAAGTCCGATGTCATTTTTGTGTTTCATTGTCAATGGGAAGGTGCAAGGGATACAGTAAACCTGCAGAGGTGCATCAGAATGTAAAACTGGTGACACAGGAGACGCTCAAAACATAGACAGTAGGAAGACTCAGTCTTTCTGTACTTAAGTCGGCATTGTGTCTCTTATATTTAATTCCGATGCAATTTCTGTGTTTCATCGTGAATGGGAAGGTCCAAGGGATACAGTAACCCTGCAGAGGTTCATCGGAATGTAAAACTGGTGACACAGGAAGCGCTCATAACATAGACCCTAAGAAGACTCAGTTTTCATGTACTTAAGTAGGCATTGTGCCTTTTATATGTAATTCCGATGCAATTTCTGTGTTTCATCGTCACTGTGAAGGTCCAAGGGATACAGTAAACCTGCAGAGGTGCATCGGAATGTAAAACTGGTGACACAGGAAGCGGTCAAAACATAGACCCTAAGAAGACTCAGTTTTCTTGTACTGAAGTCGGCATTGTGTCTCTTATATTTAATTTAGATGCAATTTCTGTGTTTCATCGTCACTGTGAAGGTTCAAGGGATACAGTAAACCTGCAGAGGTGCATCATAATGTAAAACTGATGACACAGGATACGCTCAAAACATAGACAGTAGGAAGACCCAGTCTTCCTGTACGTAAGTCGGCATTGTGTCTCTTATATTTAATTCCGATGCAATTTCTGTGCTTCGTTGCCAAGGGAAGGTCCAATGGATACAGTAAACCTGCAGAGGTGGATCGGAATGTAAAACTGGTGACACAGGAAACGCTCAAAACATAGACAGTAGGAAGACTCAGCCTTCCTGTACTTAAGTCGGCATTTTGTCTCTTATATTTAATTCCGATGCATTTTCTGTGTTTCATCGTCAATGGGAAGGTCCAATGGATACAGTAAGCCTGCAGAGGTGCATCGGAATGTAAAACTGTTGACACAGGAAACGCTCAAACATTGACAGTAGGAAGACTCAGTCTTCCTGTACCTAAGTCGGCATTGTGTCACTTATATTTAATTCCGATGCAATTTCTGTGTTTCATCGTCAATGGTGAAGTCCAAGGGATACAGTAAACCTGGAGAGGTGCATCGGAATGTAGAACTGGTGACACAGGAAACGCTCAAAACATAGACAGTAGCAAGACTCGGTCTTCCTGTACTTAAGTTGGCATTGTTTCTGTTATATTTAAGTCCGATGTCATTTTTGTGTTTCATTGTCAACGGGAAGGTGCAAGGTATATAGTAAACCTGAAGAGGTCCATCAGAATGTAAAACTGGTGACACAGGAGACGCTCAAAACATAGACAGTAGGAAGACTCAGTCTTTCTGTACTTAAGTCGGCATTGTGTCTCTTATATTTAATTCCGATGCAATTTCTGTGTTTCATCGTCAATGGGAAGGTCCAAGGGATACAGTAACCCTGCAGAGGTTCATCGGAATGTAAAACTGGTGACACAGGAAGCGCTCATAACATAGACCCTAAAAAAGACTCAGTTTTCTTGTACTTAAGTCGGCATTGTGTCTTTTATATTTAATTCTGATGCAATTTCTGTGTTTCATCGTCACTGTGAAGGTACAAGGGATACAGTAAACCTGCAGATGTGCATCAAAATGTAAAACTGGTGACGCAGGAAACGCTCAAAACATACACAGTAGGAAGACTCAATGTTCCTGTACTTAAGTCAGCATTGTGTCTCTTACATTTAATTCCGATGCAATTTCTGTGTTTCATCGTCAATGGGAAGATCCAAGGGATACACTAAACCTGCAGAGGTGCATCGTAATGTAAAACTGGTGACACAGGAAACGCTCAAAACATAGACAGTAGGAAGACTCAGCCTTCCTGTACTTAAGTCGGCATTGTGTCTCTTATATTTATTTCCGATGCATTTTCTGTGTTTCATCGTCAATGGGAAGGTCCAATGGATACAGTAAGCCTGCAGAGGTGCATCGGAATGTAAAACTGTTGACACAGGAAACGCTCAAACATTGACAGTAGGAAGACTCAGTCTTCCTGTACCTAAGTCGGCATTGTGTCACTTATATTTAATTCCGATGCAATTTCTGTGTTTCATCGTCAATGGTAAAGTCCAAGGGATACAGTAAACCTGGAGAGGTGCATCGGAATGTAGAACTGGTGACACACGAAACGCTCAAAACATAGACAGTAGGAAGACTCAGTCTTCCTGTACTTAAGTTGGCATTGTTTCTGTTATATTTAAGTCCGATGTCATTTTTGTGTTTCATTGTCAATGGGAACGTGCAAGGGATGCAGTAAACCTGCAGAGGTGCATCAGAATGTAAAACTGGTGACACAGGAGACGCTCAAAACATAGACAGTCGGAAGACTCAGTCTTTCTGTACTTAAGTCGCCATTGTGTCTCTTATATTTAATTCCGATGCTATTTCTGTGTTTCATCGTCAATGGGAAGGTCCAATGGATTCAGTACAATTGCAGAGGTGCATCGGAATGTAAAACTGGTGACACAGGAAACGATCAAAGTATAGACAGTAGGAATACTCAGTCTTCCTGTACTTAAGTCGGCATTGTGTCTCTTATATTTAAATCCGATGCAATTTCTGTGTTTAGTCGTCAATGGGAAGGTCCAAGGGATACAGTAAACCTGCAGAGGTGCATCGGAATGTAAAACTGGTGACGGAGGAAGCGGTCAAAACATAGTCCCTAAGAAGACTCAGTTTTCTTGTACTGAAGTCGGCATTGTGTCTCTTATATTTAATTTAGATGCAATTTCTGTGTTTCATCGTCACTGTGAAGGTTCAAGGGATACAGTAAACCTGCAGAGGTGCATCATAAAGTATAACTGATGACACAGGATACGCTCAAAACATAGACAGTAGGAAGACCCAGTCTTCCTGTACCTAAGTCGGCACTGTGTCTCTTATATTTAATTCCGATGCAATTTCTGTGCGTCGTTGCCAAGAGAAGGTCCAATGGATACAGTAAAACTGCAGAGGTGGATCGGAATGTAAAACTGGTGACACAGGGAACGCTCAAAACATAGACAGTAGGAAGACTCAGCCTTCCTGTACTTAAGTCGGCATTGTGTTTCTTATATTTAATTCCGATGCATTTTCTGTGTTTCATCGTCAATGGGAACGTCCAATGGATACAGTAAACCTGCAGAGGTGCATCGGAATGTAAAACTGTTGACACAGGAATCGCTCAAACATTGACAGTAGGAAGACTCAGTCTTCCTGTACCTAAGTCGGCATTGTGTCACTTATATTTAATTCCGATGCAATTTCTGTGTTTCATCATCACTGTGAAGGTTCAAGGGATACAGTAAACCTGCAGAGGTGCATCATAATGTAAAACTGATGACACAGGATACGCTCATAACACAGACAGTAGGAAGACCCGGTCTTCCTGTACCTAAGTCGGCATTGTGTCTCTTATATTTAATTCCGATGCAATTTCTGTGCTTCGTTGCCAAGGGAAGGTCCAATGGATACAGTAAACTTGCAGAGGTGGATCGGAATGTAAAACTGGTGACACAGGAAACGCTCAAAACATAGACAGTAGGAAGACTCAGCCTTCCTGTACTTAAGTCGGCATTGTGTCTCTTATATTTAATTCCGATGCATTTTCTGTGTTTCATCGTCAATGGGAAGGTCCAATGGATACAGTAAGCCTGCAGAGGTGCATCGGAATGTAAAACTGTTGACACAGGAAACGCTCAACATTGCCAGTAGGAAGACTCAGTCTTCCTGTACCTAAGTCGGCATTGTGTCACTTATATTTAATTCCGATGCAATTTCTGTGTTTCATCGTCAATGGTAAAGTCCAAGGGATACAGTAAACCTGGAGAGGTGCATCGGAATGTAGAACTGGTGACACAGGAAACGCTCAAAACATAGACAGTAGGAATACTCAGTCTTCCTGTACTTAAGTTGGCATTGTTTCTGTTATATTTAAGTCCGATGTCATTTTTGTGTTTCATTGTCAATGGGAAGATGCAAGGGATACAGTAAACTTGCAGAGGTGCATCAGAATGTAAAACGGGTGACACAGGAGACGCGCAAAACATAGACAGTAGGAAGACTCAGCCTTCCTGTACTTAAGCCGGCATTGTGTCTCTTATATTTAATTCCGATGCTATTTCTGTGTTTCATCGTCAATGGGAAGGTCCAATGGATTCAGTAAAATTGCAGAGGTGCATCGGAATGTAAAGCTGTTGACACAGGAAACGCTCAAACATTGACAGTAGGAAGACTCAGTCTTCCTGTACCTAAGTCGGCATTGTGTCACTTATATTTAATTCCGATGCAATTTCTGTGTTTCATCGTCAATGGTAAAGTCTAAGGGATACAGTAAACCTTGAGAGGTGCATCGGAATGTAGAACTGGTGACACAGGAAACGCTCAAAACATTGACAGTAGGAAGACTCAGTCTTTCTGTACTTAGGTCGGCATTGTGTCTGTTATATTTAATTCCGATGCAATTTCTGTGTTTCATCGTCAATGGGAAGGTCCAAGGGATACAGTAACACTGCAGAGGTTCATCGGAATGAAAACTGGTGACACAGGAAGCGCTCATAACATAGACCCTAAGAAGACTCAGTTTTCTTGTACTTAAGTCGGCATTCTGTCTTTTATATTTAATTACGATGCAATTTCTGTGTTTCATCGTCACTGTGAAAGTACAAGGGATACAGTAAACCTGCAGAGGTGCATCAAAATATAAAACTGGTGACGCAGGAAACGCTCAAAACATACACAGTAGGAAGACTCAATGTTCCTGTACTTAAGTCGGCATTGTGTCTCTTACATTTAATTCCGATGCAATTTCTGTGTTTCATCGTCAATGGGAAGATCCAAGGGATACACTAAACCTGCAGAGGTGCATCGGAATGTAAAACTGGTGACACAGGAAACGCTCAAAACATAGACAGTAGGAAGACTCAGCCTTCCTGTACTTAAGTCGGCATTGTGTCTCTTATATTTAATTCCGATGCATTTTCTGTGTTTCATAGTCAATGGGAAGGTCCAATGGATACAGTAAGTCTGCAGAGGTGCATCGGAATGTAAAATTGTTCACACAGGAAACGCTCAAACATTGATAGTAGGAAGACTCAGTCTTCCTGTACCTAAGTCGGCATTGTGTCACTTATATTTAATTCCGATGCAATTTCTGTGTTTCATCGTCAATGGTAAAGTCCAAGGGATACAGTAAACCTGGAGAGGTGCATCGGAATGTAGAACTGGTGACACAGGAAACGCTCAAAACAACGACAGTAGGAAGACTCAGTCTTCCTGTACTTAAGTTGTCATTGTTTCTGTTATATTTAAGTCCGATGTCATTTTTGTGTTTCATTGTCAATGGGAAGGTGCAAGGGATACAGTAAACCTGCAGAGGTGCATCAGAATGTAAAACTGGTGACACAGGAGACGCTCAAAACATAGACAGTAGGAAGACTCAGTCTTTCTGTACTTAAGTCGGCATTGTGTCTCTTATATTTAATTCCGATGCAATTTCTGTGTTTCATCGTCAATGGGAAGGTCCAAGGGATACAGTAACCTTGCAGAGGTTGATCGGAATGTAAAACTGGTGACACAGGAAGCGCTCATAACATAGACCCTAAGAAGACTCAGTTTTCATGTACTTAAGTAGGCATTGTGCCTTTTATATGTAATTCCGATGCAATTTCTGTGTTTCATCGTCACTGTGAAGGTCCAAGGGATACAGTAAACCTGCAGAGGTGCATCGGAATGTAAATCTGGTGACACTGGAAACGCTCAAAACATAGACCTTAAGAAGACTCAGTTTTCTTGTACTTAAGTCAACGTTGTGTCTCTTATATTTAATTCCGATGTAATTTCTGCGTTTCATCGTCAATGGGAAGGTCCAATGGATAAAGTAAACCTGCAGAGGTGCATCGGTATGTAAAACTGGTGACGCAGGAAACGCTCAAAACATATACAGTAGGAAGACTCAATGTTCCAGTACTTAAAACGGCATTGTGTGTCTTATATTTAATTCCAATGCAATTTCTGTGTTTCATCGTCAATGGGAAGATCCAAGGGATACAGTAAACCTGCAGAGGTGCATCGGAATGTAAAACTGGTGACACAGGAAACGCTCAAAACATAGACAGTAGGAAGACTCAGCCTTCCTGTACTTAAGCCGGCATTGTGTCTCTTATATTTCATTCCGATGCTATTTCTGTGTTTCATCGTCAATGGGAAGGTCCAATGGATTCAGTAAAATTGCAGAGGTGCATCGGAATCTAAAGCTGTTGACACAGGAAACGCTCAAACATTGACAGTAGGAAGACTCAGTCTTTGTGTACTTAGGTCGGCATTGTGTCTGTTATATTTAATTCCGATGCAATTTCTGTGTTTCATCGTCAATGGGAAGGTCCAAGGGATACAGTAACCCTGCAGAGGTTCATCGGAATGAAAACTGGTGACACAGGAAGCGCTCATAACATAGACCCTAAGAAGACTCAGTTTTCTTGTACTTAAGTCGGCATTCTGTCTTTTATATTTAATTACGATGCAATTTCTGTGTTTCATCGTCACTGTGAAAGTACAAGGGATACAGTAAACCTGCAGAGGTGCATCAAAATGTAAAACTGGTGACGCAGGAAACGCTCAAAACATACACAGTAGGAAGACTCAATGTTCCTGTACTTAAGTCGGCATTGTGTCTCTTACATTTAATTCCGATGCAATTTCTGTGTTTCATCGTCAATGGGAAGATCCAAGGGATACACTAAACCTGCAGAGGTGCATCGGAATGTAAAACTGGTGACACAGGAAACGCTCAAAACATAGACAGTAGGAAGACTCAGCCTTCCTGTACTTAAGTCGGCATTGTGTCTCTTATATTTAATTCCGATGCATTTTCTGTGTTTCATCGTCAATGGGAAGGTCCAATGGATACAGTAAGCCTGCAGAGGTGCATCGGAATGTAAAACTGTTGACACAGGAAACGCTCAAACATTGACAGTAGGAAGACTCAGTCTTCCTGTACCTAAGTCGGCATTGTGTCACTTATATTTAATTCCGATGCAATTTCTGTGTTTCATCGTCAAAGGTAAAGTCTAAGGGATACATTAAACCTTGAGAGGTGCATCGGAATGTAGAACTGGTGACACAGGAAACGCTCAAAACATCGACAGTAGGAAGACTCAGTCTTCCTGTACTTAAGTTGGCATTGTTTCAGTTATATTTAAGTCCGATGTCATTTTTGTGTTTCATTGTCAATGGGAAGGTGCAAGGGATACAGTAAACCTGCAGAGGTGCATCAGAATGTAAAACAGGTGACACTGGAAACGCTCAAAACATAGACCGTAAGAAGACTCAGTTTTCCTGTACTTAACTCAACGTTGTGTCTCTTATACTTAATACCGATGTAATTTCTGTGTTTCATCGTCACTGTGAAGGTCCAAGGGATACAGTAAAACTGCAGAGGTGCATCGGAATGTAAAACTGGTGACCCAGGACACGCTCAAAACATAGACAGTAGGAAGACTCAGTCTTCCAGTACCTAAGTCTGCATTGTGTCTCTTATATTTAATTCCGATGCAATTTCTGTGTTTCATCGTCACTGTGAAGGTACAAGGGATACAGTAAACCTGCAGAGGTGCATCAAAATGTAAAATTGGTGACGCAGGAAAAGCTCAAAACATACACAGTAGGAAGACTCAATCTTCCTGTACTTAAGTCGGCATTGTGTCTCTTATATTTAAATCCGATGCAATTTCTGTGTTTCAACGTCAATGGGAAAATCCAAGGGATACAGTAAACCTGCAGAGGTGCATCGGAATTTAAAACTGGTGACAAAGGAAACGCTCAAACATAGACAGTAGGAAGACTCAGTCTTTCTGTACTTAAGTCGACATTGTGTCTCTTATATTTCTTTCCAATGCAATTTCTGTGTTTCATCGTCAATGGGAAGGTCCTAGGGATACAGTAAGCCTGCAGAAGTGTAACGGAATGTAAAACTGGTGACACAGGAAGCGCTCATAACATAGACCCTAAGAATACTCAGTTTTCCTGTACTTAAGTCGGCATTGTGTCTTTTATAATTAATTGCGATGCAATTTCTGTGTTTCATCGTCACTGTGAAGGTCCAAGGGTTACAGTAAACCTGCAGAAGTGCATCGGAATGTAAAACTGGTGACACAGGACACGCTCAAAACATAGACAGTGGGAAGACTCAGTCTGCCTTTACCTAAGTCCGAATTGTGCCTCTTATATTTATTTCCGATGCAATTCCTGTGTTTCATCGTCCATGGGAAGGTGTAATGGATACAGTAAACCTGCAGAGGTGCATCGGAATGTAAAACTGGTGACACTGGAAACGCTCAAAACATAGACCGTAAGAAGACTCAGTTTTCTTGTACTTAACTCAACGGCATGTTTCTTATATTTAATTCCGATGTAATTTCTGTGTTTCATCGTCAATGGGAAGGTCCAATGGATACAGTAAACCTGCAGAGGTGCATCGGAATGTAAAACTGGTGACGCCGGAAACGCTCAAACATAGACAGTAGGAAGACTCAATGTTCCTGTACTTAAGTCGCATTGTGTCTCTTATATTTACTTCCGATGCAATTTCTGTGTTTCATCGTCAATGGGAAGATCCAAGGGATACAGTAAACCTGCAGAGGTGGATCGGAATATAAAACTGGTGACACAGGAAACGCTCAAAACATAGACAGTTGGAAGACTCAGTCTTCCTGTACTTAAGTTGGCATTGTGTCTCTTATATTTAATTCCGATGCATTTTCTGTGTTTCATCGTCAAATTGAAGGTCCAATGGATACAGTAAACCTGCAGAGGTGCATCGGAATGTAATGCTGTTGACACAGGAAACGCTCAAACTTTGACAGTAGGAAGACTCAGTCTTCCTGTACCTAAGTCGGCATTGTGTCACTTATATTTAATTCCGATGCAATTTCTGTGTTTCATCGTCAAAGGTAAAGTCTAAGGGATACAGTAAACCTTGAGAGGTGCATCGGAATGTAGAACTAGTGACACAGGAAATGCTCAAAACATAGACAGTTGGAAGACTCAATGTTCCTGTACTTAAGTCGGCATTGTGTTTCTTATATTTAATTCCGAAGCAATTTCTGTGTTTCATCGTCAATGGGAAGACCCAAGGGATACAGTAAACCTGCAGAGGTGCATTGGAATGTAAAACTGATGACACAGGATACGCTCAAAACATAGACAGTTGGAAGACTCTGTCTTCCTGTACTTAAGACGTCATTGTGTCTCTTATATTTAATTCCGATGCAATTTCTGTGTTTCATCGTCAATGGGAAAGTCGAAGGGAAACACTATACCTGCAGAGGTGCATCGGAATGTAAAACTGGTGACACTGGAAACGCTCAAAACATAGACCGTAAGAAGACACAGTTTTCTTGTACTTAAGTCAACGTTGTGTCTCTTATATTTAATTCCGATGTAATTTCTGCGTTTCATCGTCAATGGGAAGGTCCAATGGATAAAGTAAACCTGCAGAGGTGCATCGGTATGTAAAACTGGTGACGCAGGAAACGCTCAAAACATATACAGTAGGAAGACTCAATGTTCCAGTACTTAAAACGGCATTGTGTCTCTTATATTTAATTCCAATGCAATTTCTGTGTTTCATCGTCAATGGGAAGATCCAAGGGATACAGTAAAGCTGCAGAGGTGCATCGGAATGTAAAACTGGTGACACAGGAAACGCTCAAAACATAGACAGTAGGAAGACTCAGCCTTCCTGTACTTAAGCCGGCATTGTGTCTCTTATATTTCATTCCGATGCTATTTCTGTGTTTCATCGTCAATGGGAAGGTCCAATGGATTCAGTAAAATTGCAGAGGTGCATCGGAATCTAAAGCTGTTGACACAGGAAACGCTCAAACATTGACAGTAGGAAGACTCAGTCTTCCTGTACCTAAGTCGGCATTGTGTCACTTATATTTAATTCCGATGCAATTTCTGTGTTTCATCGCCAATGGTAAAGTCTAAGGGATACAGTAAACCTGGAGAGGTGCATCGGAATGTAGAACTGGTGACACAGGAAACGCTCAAAACATAGACTGTAGGAAGACTCAGTCTTTGTGTACTTAGGTCGGCATTGTGTCTGTTATATTTAATTCCGATGCAATTTCTGTGTTTCATCGTCAATGGGAAGGTCCAAGGGATACAGTAACCCTGCAGAGGTTCATCGGAATGAAAACTGGTGACACAGGAAGCGCTCATAACATAGACCCTAAGAAGACTCAGTTTTCTTGTACTTAAGTCGGCATTCTGTCTTTTATATTTAATTACGATGCAATTTCTGTGTTTCATCGTCACTGTGAAAGTACAAGGGATACAGTAAACCTGCAGAGGTGCATCAAAATGTAAAACTGGTGACGCAGGAAACGCTCAAAACATACACAGTAGGAAGACTCAATGTTCCTGTACTTAAGTCGGCATTGTGTCTCTTACATTTAATTCCGATGCAATTTCTGTGTTTCATCGTCAATGGGAAGATCCAAGGGATACACTAAACCTGCAGAGGTGCATCGGAATGTAAAACTGGTGACACAGGAAACGCTCAAAACATAGACAGTAGGAAGACTCAGCCTTCCTGTACTTAAGTCGGCATTGTGTCTCTTATATTTAATTCCGATGCATTTTCTGTGTTTCATCGTCAATGGGAAGGTCCAATGGATACAGTAAGTCTGCAGAGGTGCATCAGAATGTAAAACTGTTGACACAGGAAACGCTCAAACATTGACAGTAGGAAGACTCAGTCTTCCTGTACCTAAGTCGGCATTGTGTCACTTATATTTAATTCCGATGCAATTTCTGTGTTTCATCGTCAATGGTAAAGTCAAAAGGGATACAGTAAACCTGGAGAGGTGCATCGGAATGTAGAACTGGTGACACAGGAAACGCTCAAAACATCGACAGTAGGAAGACTCAGTCTTCCTGTACTTAAGTTGGCATTGTTTCTGTTATATTTAAGTCCGATGTCATTTTTGTGTTTCATTGTCAATGGGAAGGTGCAAGGGATACAGTAAACCTGCAGAGGTGCATCAGAATGTAAAACAGGTGACACTGGAAACGCTCAAAACATAGACCGTAAGAAGACTCAGTTTTCCTGTACTTAACTCAACGTTGTGTCTCTTATACTTAATTCCGATGTAATTTCTGTGTTTAATCGTCACTGTGAAGGTACAAGGGATACAGTAAACCTGCAGAGGTGCATCGCAATGTAAAACTGGTGACGCAGGAAACGCTCAAACATTGATAGTAGGAGGACTCTGCCTTCCTGTTCTTAAGTCGGCATTGTGTCTGTTATATTTAAGTCCGATGTAATTTCTGTGTTTCATTGTCAATGGGAAGGTGAAAGGGATACAGTAAACCTGCAGAGGTGCATCGGAATGTAAAACTGGTGACACAGGAAGCAGTCAAAACATTAGACCCTAAGAAGACTCAGTTTTCTTGTACTGAAGTCGGTATTGTGTCTCTTATATTTAATTTAGATGCAATTTCTGTGTTTCATCGTCACTGTGAAGGTCCAAGGGATACAGTAAACCTGCAGAGGTGCATCGGAATGTAAAACTGGTGACCCAGGACACGCTCAAAACATAGACAGTAGGAAGACTCAGTCTTCCAGTACCTAAGTCTGCATTGTGTCTCTTATATTTAATTCCGATGCAATTTCTGTGTTTCATCGTCACTGTGAAGGTACAAGGGATACAGTAAACCTGCAGAGGTGCATCGCAATGTAAAACTGGTGACGCAGGAAACGCTCAAACATTGATAGTAGGAGGAATCTGCCTTCCTGTTCTTAAGTCGGCATTGTGTCTCTTATATTTAATTCCGATGCTATTTCTGTGTTTCATCGTCAATGGTAAAGTCCAAGGAATACAGTAAACCTGGAGAGGTGCATCGGAATGTAGAACTGGTGACACAGGAAACGCTCAAAACGTAGACAGTAGGAAGACTCAGTCTTCCTGTACTTAAGTTGGCATTGTTTCAGTTATATTTAAGTCGATGTCATTTTTGTGTTTCATTGTCAATGGGAAGGTGCAAGGGATACAGTAAACCTGCAGAGGTGCATCAGAAAGTAAAACTGGTGACACAGGAGACGCTCAAAACATAGACAGTAGGAAGACTCAGTCTTTCTGTACTTAAGTCGGCATTGTGTCTCTTATATTAAATTCCGATGCAATTTATGTGTTTCATCGTCAATGGGAAGGTCCAAGGGATACAGTAACCCTGCAGAGGTTCATCGGAATGTAAAACTGGTGACACAGGAAGCGCTCATAACATAGACCCTAAGAAGACTCAGTTTTCTTGTACTTAAGTCGGCATTGTGTGTTTTACATTTAATTCCGATGCAATTTCTGTGTTTCATCGTCACTGTGAAGGTACAAGGGATACAGTAAACCTGCAGAGGTGCATCAAAATGTAAAATTGGTGACGCAGGAAAAGCTCAAAACATACACAGTAGGAAGACTCAATCTTCCTGTACTTAAGTCGGCATTGTGTCTCTTATATTTAAATCCGATGCAATTTCTGTGTTTCAACGTCAATGGGAAAATCCAAGGGATACAGTAAACCTGCAGAGGTGCATCGGAATGTAAAACTGGTGACAAAGGAAACTCTCAAACATAGACAGTAGGAAGACTCAGTCTTCCTGTACTTAAGTTGGCATTGTGTCTCTTATATTTAATTCCGATGCATTTTCTGTGTTTCATCGTCAAATTGAAGGTCCTATGGATACAGTAAACCTGCAGAGGTGCATCGGAATGTAATGCTGTTGACACAGGAAACGCTCAAACTTTGACAGTAGGAAGACTCAGTCTTCCTGTACTTAAGTCGGCATTGTGTCTCTTATATTTAATTCCGATGCAATTTCTGTGTTTCATCGTCAATGGTAAAGTCCAAGGGATACAGTAAATTTGCAGATGTGCATCGGAATGTAAAACTGGTGACACAGGAAACGTTCAAAACATAGACAGTAGGGAGACTCAGTCTTCCTGTACTTAAGTCGGCATTGTGTCTGTTATATTTAAGTCCGATGTAATTTCTGTGTTTCATTGCCAATGGGAAGGTGCAAGTGATACAGTAAACCTGCAGAGGTGCATCGGAATGTAAAACTGGTGACACAGGAAGCTGTCAAAACATAGACCCTAAGAAGACTCAGTTTTCTTGTACTGAAGTCGGCATTGTCTCTCTTATATTTAATTTAGATGCAATTTCTGTGTTTCATCTTCACTGTGAAGGTCCAAGGGATACAGTAAACCTGCAGAGGTGCATCGGAATGTAAAACTGGTGACACGGGACACGCTCAAAGCATAGACAGTAGGAAGACTCAATGTTCCTGTACTTAAGTCGGTATTGTGTCTCTAATATTTAATTCCGTTGCTATTTCTGCGGTTCATCGTGAATGCGAAAATCCAAGGGATACAGTAAACCTGCAGAGGTGCATCGGAATGTAAAACTGGTGACACAGGAAACGCTCAAATCATACACAGTAGGAAGATTCAGTCTTTCTGCACATAAGTCGTCATTGTGTCTCTTATATTTAATTCCGATGCTATTTCTGTGCTTCATCGTCAATGGGAAGGTCCAATGGATTCAGTAAAATTGAAGAGGTGCATCGGAATGTAAAACTGGTGACACAGGAAACGATCAAAACATAGACAGTGGGAAGACTCAGTCTTCCAGTACTTAAGTCGGCATTGTGTCTCTTATATTTAATTCCGATGCAATTTCTGTGTTTCATCGTCAATGGGAAGGTCCAAGGGATACAGTAATAATGCAGAGGTTCACCGGAATGTAAAACTGGTGACACAGGAAGCGCTCATAATATAGACCCTAAGAAGACTCAGTTTTCTTGTACTTAAGTCGGCATTGTGTCTCTTATATTTAATTCCGATGCAATTGCTGTGTTTCATCGTCCATGGGAAGGTCCAATGGATATAGTAAACCTGCACAGGTGCATCGGAATGTAAAACTGGTGACACAGGAAGCGCTCATAACATAGACCCTAAGAAGACTCAGTTTTCTTGTAATTAAGTCGGCATTGTGTCTTTTATCTTTAATTCCGATGCAATTTCTGTGTTTCGTCGTCACTGTGAAGGGGGAAGGGATACAGTAAACCCGCAGAGGTGCATCGGAATGTAAAACTGGTGACACAGGACACGCGCAAAACATAGACAGTAGGAAGACCCAGTCTTCCTATACCTAAGTCGGCATTGTGTCTCTTATATTTAATTCCGATGCTATTTCTGTGTTTCATCGTCCATGGGAAGGTCCAATGGATACAGTAAACCTGCAGAGGTGCATCGGAATGTAAAACTGGTGACACTGGAAACGCTCAAAACATATACCTTAAGAAGACTCAGTTTTTTTGTACTTAAGTCAACGTTGTGTCTCTTATATTTAATTCCGATGTAGCTTCTGTGTTTCATCGTCAATGGGAAGGTCCAATGGATACAGTAAATCTGCAGAGGTGCATCGCAATGTAAAACTGGTGACGCAGGAAACGCTCAAATCTTAGACAGTAGGAAGACTCAATGTTCCTGTACTTAAGTCGGTATTGTGTCTCTAATATTTTATTCCGATGCAATTTCTGTGGTTCATCGTCAATGCGAAGATCCAAGGGATACAGTATACCTGCAGACGTGCATCGGAATGTAAAACAGGTGACACAGGAAACGCTCAAAATATAGACAGTAGGAAGACTCAGCCTTCCTGCTCTTAACTCGTCATTGTGTCTCTTATATTTAAATCCGATGCAATTTCTGTGTTTCGTCGTCCATGAGAAGATCCAAGGGATACAGTAAATCAGCAGAGGTGCATCGGAATGTAAAACTGGTGACACAGGAAGCGGTCAAAACATAGACCCTAAGAAGACTCAGTTTTCTTGTACTGAAGTCGGCATTGTGTCTCTTATATTTAATTTAGATGCAATTTCTGTATTTCATCGTCACTGTGAAGGTCCAATGGATACAGTAAACCTGCAGAGGTGCATCAAAATGTAAAACTGATGACACAGGATACGCTCAAAACATAGACAGTAGGAAGACTCAGTCCTCCTGTACCTAAGTCGGCATTGTGTCTCTTATATTTAATTCCGATGCAATTTCTGTACTTCGTTGTCAAAGGGAAGGTCCAATGGATACAGTAAACCTGCAGAGGTGGATCGGAATGTAAAACTGGTGACACAGGAAACGCTCAAATCATAGACAATAGGAAGACTCAGACTTCCTGTACTTAAGTCGGCATTGTGTCTCTTATATTTAATTCCGATGCAACTTCTGTACTTCGTTGTCAAAGGGAAGGTCCAATGGATACAGTAAACCTGCAGAAGTGGATCGGAATGTAAAACTGGTGACAGAGGAAACGCTCAAATCATAGACAGTAGGAAGACTCAGACTTCCTGTACTTAAGTCGGCATTGTGTCTCTTATATTTAATTCCGATGCAATTTCTGTGTTTCATCGTCAATGGGAAGGTCCAAGGGATACAGTAACCCTGCAGAGGTTCATCGGAATGTAAAACTGGTGACACAGGAAGCGCTCATAACATAGACCCTAAGAAGACTCAGTTTTCTTGTACTTAAGTCGGCATTGTGTCTTTTATATTTAATTCCGATGCAATTTCTGTGTTTCATCGTCACTGTGAAGGTACAAGGGATACAGTAAACCTGTAGAGGTGCATCGGAATGTAAAACTGGTGACACAGGACACGCTCAAAAGTTAGACACAAGGATGACTCAGTCTTCCTGTACCTAAGTCGGCATTGTGTCTCTTATATTTAATTCCGATGCAATTTCTGTGTTTCATCGTCAATGGGAAGATACAAGGGAATCAGTAAAGCTGAAGAGGTGAATCGGAATGTAAAACTGGTGACACAGGAAACGCTCAAAACATAGACAGTAGGAAGACTCAGCCTTCCTGTTCTTAAGTCGGCATTGTGTCTCTTATATTTAATTCCGATGCAATTTCTGTGTTTCATCGTCAATGGGAAGGGCCAAGGGATACAGTAACCCTGCAGAGGTGCATCGGAATGTAAAACTGGTGACACAGGAAGCGCTCATGTCATAGACCCTAATATTACTCAGTTTTCCTGTACTTAAGTCGGCATTGTGTCTTTTATATTTAATTCCGATGCAAGTTCTGTGTTTCATCGTCACTGTGAAGGTCCAAGGGTTACAGTATGCCTGCAGAAGTGCATCGGAATCTAAAACTGGTGACACAGGACACGCTCAAAACATAGACAGTAGTAAGACTCAGTCTGCCTGTACCTAAGTCGGAATTGTGTCTCTTATATTTATTTCCGATGCAATTTCTGTGTTTCATCGTCCATGGGAAGGTCCAGTGGATACAGTAAACCTGCAGAGGTGCATCGGAATGTAAAACTGGTGACACTGGAAACGCTCAAAACATAGACCGTAAGAAGACTCAGTTTTCTTCGACTTAAGTCAACGTTGTGTCTCTTATATTTAATTCCGATGTAATTTCTATGTTTCATCGTCAATGGGAAGGTCCAATGGATACAGTAAACCTGCAGAGGTTCATCGCAATGTAAAACTGGTGACGCAGGTAACGCACAAAACATAGACAGTAGGAAGACTCAATGTTCCTGTACTTAAGTCGGTATTGTGTCTCTAATATTTAATTTCGATGCAATTACTGTGGTTCATCGTCAATGGGAAGGTCCAATGGATACAGTAAACCTGCAGAGGTGCATCGGAATGTAAAACTGGTGACACAGGAAACGCTCAAACATTGACAGTAGGAAGACTCAGTCTTCCTGAACTTAAGTGTGCATTGTGTCACTTATATTAAATTCCGATGCAATTTCTGTGTTTCATCGTCAATGGGAAGGTCCAATGGATACAAAAAACATGCAGAGGTGCATCGGAATGTAAAATTGGTGACGGAGGAAACGCTCAAAACATACACAGTAGGAAGACTCAATCTTCCTGTACTTAAATCGGCATTGTGTCTCTTATATTTATTTCCAATGCAATTTCTGTGTTTCATCGTCAATGGGAAGATCCAAGAGATACAGTAAACCTGCAGAGGTGCATCGCAATGTAAAACTGGTGACACAGTAAACGCTCAAACATTGACAGTAGGAAGACTCAGTCTTCCTGTACTTAAGTCGGCATTGTGTCTCTTATATTTAATTCCGATGCAATTTCTGTGTTTCATCGTCAATGGTAAAGTCCAAGAGATACAGTAAACCTGCAGATGTGCATCGGAATGTAAAACTGGTGACACAGGAAACGCTCAAAACATAGACAGTAGGAAGACTCAGTCTTTCTGTACTTAAGTCGGCATTGGGTCTCTTACATTTAATTCCGATGCAATTTCTGTGTTTCATCGTTACTGGGAAGGTCCAAGGGATACAGTAAATCTGCAGAGGTGCATCGGAATGTAAAACTGGCGACACTGGAAACGCTCAAAACATAGACCTTAAGAAGACTCAGTTTTCTTGTACTTAAGTCAACCTTGTTTCTCTTATATTTAATTCCTATGTAATTTCTGTGTTTCATCGTCAATGAGAAGGTCCAAGGGATACAGTAAACCTTCAGAGGTGCATCGGAATGTAAAACTGATGACACAGGAAACGCTCAAACATTGACAGTAGGAAGACTCAGTCTTCCTGTACTTAAGTCGGCATTGTGTCTCTTATACTTAATTCCAAAGCAATTTCTGTGTTTCATCGTCAATGGGAAGGTCCAAGGGATACAGTAACCCTGCAGAGGTGCATCGGAATGTAAAACTGGTGACACAGCAAGCGCTCATAACATAGACCCTAAGAAGTCTCAGTTTTCTTGTACTTAAGTCAACGTTGTGTCTCATATATTTAATTCCGATGTAATTTCTGTGTTTCATCGTCAGTGGGAAGGTCCAATGGATACAGTACACCTGCAGAGGTGGATCGGAATGTAAAACTGGTGGCACAGGAAACGCTCAAAACATAGACAGCAGGAAGACTCAATGTTCCTGTACTTAAGTCGGCATTGTGTCTCTTATATTTAATTCCGATGCATTTTCTGTGTTTCATCGTCAATGGGAAGGTCCAATGGATACAGTAAAGCTGCAGAGGTGCATCGGAATGTAAAACTGGTGACACAGGAAATGCTCAAAACATAGACAGTAGGAAGACTCAATGTTCCTGTACTTAAGTCGGCATTGTGTCCCTTATATTTAATTCCGAAGCAATTTCTGTGTTTCATCGTCAATGGGAAGACCCAATGGATACAGAAAACCTGCAGAGGTGCATCGGAATGTAAAACTGGTGACACAGGTAACGCTCAAAACATGGACAGTCGGAAGACTCAGCCTTCCTGTTCTTAAGTCGGCATTGTGTCTCTTATATTTAATTCCGATGCTATTTCTGTGTTTCATCGACAATGGTAAGGTCCAAGGGATACAGTAAGCCTGCAGAGGTGAATTGGAATGTAAAACTGGTGACACAGGAATCGCTCAAATCATAGACAGTAGGAAGACTGAGTCTTCCTGTACTTAAGTCGGCATTGTGTCTCTTATATTTAATTCCGATGCAATTTCTGTGTTTCAACGTCACTGTGTACGCCCAAGGGATACAATAAACCTGCAGAGGTGCATCAAAATGGAAAACTGATGACACAGGAAACGCTCAAAATATAGACAGTAGGAAGACTCAGTCTTCCTGTACTTAAGTCGGCATTGTGTCTCTTATACTTAATTCCAAAGCAATTTCTGTGTTTCATCGTCAGTGGGAAGGTCCAATGGATACAGTAAACCTGCAGAGGTGCATTGGAATGTAAAAATGGTGACACAGGAAAAGCTCAAAAATTAGACCGTAAGAAGTCTCAGTTTTCTTGTACTTAAGTCGGCGTTGTGTCTCTTATATTTAATTCCGATGCAATTTCTGTGCTTCATCGTAAATGGGAAGGTCCAATAGATACAGTAAACCTGCAGAGGAGGATCGGAATGTAAAACTGGTGACACAGGAAACGATCAAAACATAGACAGCAGGAAGACTCAGTCTTCCTGTACTTAAGTCGGCATTGTGTCTCTTATATTTAATTCCGATTCATTTTCTGTGTTTCATCGTCAATGAGAAGGTCCAAGGCATACAGTAGACCTGCAGAAGTGCATCGGAATGTAAAACTGTTGACACAGGAAACGCTCAAACATTGACAGTAGGAAGACTCAGTCTTCCTGTACTTAAGTCGGCATTGTGTGTCTTATATTTAATACCGATGCAATTTCTGTGTTTCATCGTCAATGGTAATGTCCAAGGGATACAGTAAACCTGCAGAGGTGAATTGGAAAGTAAAACTGGTGACACAGGAATCGCTCAAATCATAGACCGTAAGAAGACTCAGTTCTCTTGTACTTAAGTCGGCGTTGTTTGTCCTATATTAGTTGCGATGCAATTTCTGTGTTTCAACGTCAATGGGAAGGTCCAATGGATACAGTAAACCTGCAGAGGTGCATCGGAATGTAAAACTGGTGACACAGGAAACGGTCAAAACATAGATAGTTTGAAGACTCGGTCTTCCTGTACTTAAGTCGGCATTGTGTCTTTTATATTTAATTCCGATGCAATTTCTCTGTTTCATCTTCAATGGGAAAGTCGAAGGGAAACAGTATACCTGCAGAGTTGCATCGGAATGTAAAACTGGTGACACAGGAAACGCTCAGAACATAGACAGTAGGAAGACTCAGTCTTCCTGTACTTAAGTCGTCATTGTGTCTCTCATATTTAATTCCGATGCACTGTGTAGGTCCAAGGGATACAGTAAACCTGCAGAGGTGCATCAAAATGGAAAACTGATGACACAGGAAACACTCAAAGCATAGACAGTACGAAGAATCAGTGTTCCTGTACCTAAGTCGGCATTGTGTCTCTTATATTTAATTCCGATGCAATTTCTGTGTTTCATCGTCAATGGGAAGGTCCCTTGGATACAGTAAACTTGCAGGGGAGGATCGGAATGAAAAACCGGTGACACAGGAAACGATCAAAACATAGACAGTAGGAAGACTCAGTCTTCCTGTACTTAAGTCGACATTGTGTCTCTTATATTTTATACCGATGCAATTTCTGTGTTTCATCGTCAATGGTAATGTCCAAGGGATACAGTAAACCTGCAGAGGTGAATTGGAATGTAAAACTGGTGACACAGGAATCGCTCAAATCATAGACCGTAAGAAGACTCAGTTCTCTTGTACTTAAGTCGGCGTTGTTTGTCTTATATTTAATTGCGAAGCAATTTCTGTGTTTCAACGTCAATGGGAAGGTCCAATGGATACAGTAAACCTGCAGAGGTGCATCGGAATGTAAAACTGGTGACACAGGAAACGCTCAAATCATAGACAATTGAAAGACACACTCTTCCTGTACTTAAGTCGCATTGTGTCTCTTATATTTAATTCCGATGCAATTTCTGTGTTTTTTCGACAATGGGAAGGTCCAAGGTATATAGTAAACCTGCAGAGGTGCATTGGAATGTAAAAATGGTGACACAGGAAACGCTCAAATCATAGACCGTAAGAGGTCTCAGTTTCCATGTACTTAAGTCTGCGTTGTGTCTCTTATATTTAATTCCGATGCAATTTCTGTGCTTCATCGTCAATGAAAACGTCCAATGGATACAGTAAACCTGCAGAGGTGGATCGGAATGTAAAACTGGTGACACAGGAAACGCTCAAAACATAGACTGCAGGAAGACTCAATGTTCCTGTACTTAAGTCGGCATTGTGTCTCTTATATTTAATTCCGATGCATTTTCTGTGTTTCATCGTCAATGGGAAGGTCCAATGGATACAGTAAACCTGCAGAGGTGCATCGGAATGTAAAACTGGTGACACAGGCAACGCTCGAACATTGACAGTAGGAAGACTCAGTCTTCCTGTACTTAAGTCGGCATTGTGTCTCTTATATTTAATTCCGATGCAATTTCTGTGTTTCATCGTCAATGGTAAAGTCCAAGGGATACAGTAAACCTGCAGAGGTGCATCGGAATGTAAAACTGGTGACACATGAAACGCTCAAAACATAGACAGTAGGAAGACTCAGTCTTTCTGTACTTAAGTCGGCATTGTGTCTCTTATACTTAATTCCGATGCAATTTCTGTGTTTCATCGTCAATGGGACGGTCCAAGGGATACAGTAACCCTGCAGAGGTGCATCGGAATGTAAAACTGGTGACACAGCAAGCGCTCATAACATAGACCCTAAGAAGTCTCAGTTTTCTTGTACTTAAGTCAACGTTGTGTCTCATATATTTAATTCCGATGTAATTTCTGTGTTTCATCGTCAGTGGGAAGGTCCAATGGATACAGTAAACCTGCAGAGGTGGATCGGAATGTAAAACTGGTGACACAGGAAACGCTCAAAACATAGACAGCAGGAAGACTCAATGTTCCTGTACTTAAGTCGGCATTGTGTCTCTTATATTTAATTCCGATGCATTTTCTGTGTTTCATCGTCAATGGGAAGGTCCAATGGATACAGTAAACCTGCAGAGGTGCATCGGAATGTATAACTGGTGACACAGGAAATGCTCAATACATAGACAGTAGGAAGACTCAATGTTCCTGTACTTAAGTCGGCATTGTGTCCGTTTATATTTAATTCCGAAGAAATTTCTGTGTTTCATCGTCAATGGGAAGACCCAATGGATACAGAAAACCTGCAGAGGTGCATCGGAATGTAAAACTGGTGACACAGGTAACGCACAAAACATGGACAGTGGGAAGACTCAGCCTTCCTGTTCTTAAGTCGGCATTGTGTCTCTTATATTTAATTCCGATGCTATTTCTGTGTTTCATCGACAATGGTAAGGTCCAAGGGATACAGTAAGCCTGCAGAGGTGAATTAGAATGTAAAACTGGTGACACAGGAATCGCTCAAATCATAGACAGTAGGAAGACTCAGTCTTCCTGTACTTAAGTCGGCATTGTGTCTCTTATATTTAATTCCGATGCAATTTCTGTGTTTCAACGTCACTGTGTAGGCCCAAGGGATACAATAAACCTGCAGAGGTGCCTTAAAATGGAAAACTGATGACACAGGAAACGCTCAAAATATAGACAGTAGGAAGACTCAGTCTTCCTGTACCTAAGTCTGCATTGTGTCTGTAAATATTTAATTCCGATGCAATTTCTGTGTTTCATCGTCAATGGGAAGGTCCAATGGATATAGTAAACCTGCAGAGGTGCATTGGAATGTAAAAATGGTGACACAGGAAAAGCTCAAATATTAGACCGTAAGAAGTCTCAGTTTTCTTGTACTTAAGTCGGCGTTGTGTCTCTTATATTTAATTCCGATGCAATTTCTGTGCTTCATCGTAAATGGGAAGGTCCAATGGATACAGTAAACCTGCAGAGGAGGATCGGAATGTAAAACTGGTGTCACAGGAAACGATCAAAACATAGACAGCAGGAAGACTCAGTCTTCCTGTACTTAAGTCGGCATTGTGTCTCTTATATTTAATTCCGATTCATTTTCTGTGTTTCATCGTCAATGAGAAGGTCCAAGGGGTACAGTAAACCTGCAGAAGTGCATCGGAATGTAAAACTGTTGACACAGGAAACGCTCAAACATTGACAGTAGGAAGACTCAGTCTTCCTGTACTTAAGTCGGCATTGTGTGTCTTATATTTAATACCGATGCAATTTCTGTGTTTCATCGTCAATGGTAATGTCCAAGGGATACAGTAAACCTGCAGATGTGAATTGGAATGTAAAACTGGTGACACAGGAATCGCTCAAATCATAGTCCGTAAGAAGACTCAGTTCTCTTGTACTTAAGTCGGCGTTGTTTGTCTTATATTTAATTGCGATGCAATTTCTGTGTTTCAACGTCAATGGGAAGGTTCAATGGTTACAGTAAACCTGCAGAGGTGCATCGGAATGTAAAACTGTTGACACAGGAAACGGTCAAATCATAGACAATTGAAAGACACACTCTTCCTGTACTTAAGTCGCATTGTGTCTCTTATATTTCATTCCCATGCAATATCTGTGTCTCATCGTCACTGTGAAGGTGCAATGGATACAGTAAACCTGCAGACGTGCATTGGAATGTAAAGCTTGTGACACAGGAAACGCTCAAAACATAGACAGTAGGAAGACTCAGTCTTCCTGTACTTAAGTCGGCATTGTATATTTTTATTTAATTCCGATGCAATTTCTGTGTTTCATCGACAATGGGAAGGTCCAATAGATTCAGTAAACCCTCAGAGGTGCATTGGAAAGTAAAACTGATGACACAGGAAACGCTCAAAACATAGACAGTAGGAAGACTCAGTCTTCCTGTACTTAAGTCGGCATTGTGTCTCTCATATTTAATTCCGATGCAATTTCTGTGTGTCATCGTCACTGTGTAGGTCCAAGGGATACAGTAAACCTGCAGAGGTGCATCAAAATGGAAAACTGATGACACAGGAAACTCTCAAAGCATAGACAGTAGGAAGACTTAGTGTTCCTGTACCTAAGTCGGCATTGTGTCTCTTATATTTAATTCCGATGCAATTTCTGTGTTTCATCGTCAATGGGAAGGTCCAATGGATACAGTAAAATTGCAGAGGTGCATCGGAATGTAAAACTGGTGACATTGGAAACGATGAAAACATAGACAGTAGGAATACTCAGTCTTCCTGTACTTAAGTCGGCATTGTGTCTCTTATATTTAAATCCGATGCAATTTCTGTGTTTCGTCGCCAATGGGAAGGTCCAAGGGATACAGTAAACCTGCAGATGTGCATCTGAATGTAAAACTGTTGACACATGAAACGCTCAAACATTGACAGTAGGAAGACTCTGTCTTCCTGTACTCAAGTCGGCATTGTGTCTCTCATATTTAATTCCGATGCAATTCCTGTGTTTCATCGACAATGGTAAGGTCCAAGGGAGACAGTAAGCCTGCAGAGGTGAATTGGAACGTAAAACTGGTGACACAGGAATCGCTCAAATCATAGACCGTAGGAAGATTCAGTTCTCTTGTACTTACGTCAACGTTGTGTCTCTTATATTTAATTGCGATGCAATTTCTGTGTTTCAACGTCAATGGGAAGGTCCAATGTATACAGTAACCCTGCAGAGGTGCATCGGAATGTAAAACTGGTGACACACAAAATGCTCAAACCTAGACAATTGACTCGCATTCGGGAGGACGACGGTTCAATCCCGTCACGGCCATCCTGATTTAGGTTTTCCGTGATTTCCCTAAATCGTTTCAGGCAAATGCCGGGATGGTTCCTGTGAAAGGGCACGGCCGATTTCCTTCCCAATCCTTCCCTAACCCGAGCTTGCGCTCCGTCTCTAATGACCTCGTTGTCGATGGGACGTTAAACACTAACCACCACCACCACCATAGACAATTGAAAGACACACTCTTCCTGTACTTAAGTCGCATTGTGTCTCTTATATTTCATTCCGATGCAATTTCAGTGTCTCATCGTCACTGTGAAGGTCCAATGGATACAGTAACCCAGCAGAGGTGCATCGGAATGTAAAACTGGTGACACAGCAAGCGCTCATAACATAGACCCTAAGAAGTCTCAGTTTTCTTGTACTTAAGTCAACGTTGTGTCTCTTATATTTAATTCCGATGTAATTTCTGTGTTTCGCAGTCAGTGGGAAGGGCCAATGGATACAGTAAACCTGCAGAGGTGCACTGGAATGTAAAACTGGTGACAAAGGAAATGCTCAAAACATAGACAGTAGGAAGACTCAATGTTCCTGTACTTATGTCGGCATTGTGTCCCTTATATTTAATTCCGAAGCAATTTCTGTGTTTCATCGTCAATGGGAAGACCCAAGGGATACATAAAACCTGCAGAAGTGCATCGGGATGTAAAACAGGTGACACAGGAAACGCTCAAAACATGGACAGTAGGAAGACTCAGCCATCCTCTTCTTAAGTCGGCATTGTGTCTCTTATATTTAATTCCGATGCTATTTCTGTGTTTCATCGACAATGGGAAGGTCCATTGGATACAGCAGACCTGCAGAGGTGAATCGAAATGTAAAATTGGTGCCGCAGGAAGCGCTCAAATCATAGACAGTAGGAAAACTCAATCTTCCTGTACTTAAGTCGGCATTGTGTCTCTTATATTTAATTCCGATGCAATTTCTGTGTTTCATCGTCAATGGGAAGAGCCAAGGGATACAGTAAACCTGCAGAGGTGCATCGGAATGTAAAACTGTTGACACAGGAAATTCTCAAAACATAGACAGTAGGAAGACTCAGCCTTCCTGTTCTTAAGTCGGCATTGTGCCTCTTATATTTAGTTCCGATGATATTTTTGTGTTTCATCGTCAATGGGAAGGTCCAATGGATACAGTAAAATTTCAGAGGTGCATCGGAATGTAAAACTGGTGACATTGGAAACGATCAAAACATAGACAGTAGGAATACTCAGTCTTCCTGTACTTATTCGGCATTGTGTCTCTTATATTTAAATCCGATGCAATTTCTGTGTTTCGTCGCCAATGGGAAGGTCCAATGGATACAGTAAACCAGCAGAGGTGCATTGGAATGTAACACTGATGACACAGGAAACGCTCAAAACATAGACAGTAGGAAGACTCAGTCTTCCTGTACTTAAGTCGGCATTGTGTCTCTTATATTTAATTCCGATGCAATTTCTGTGTTTCATCGTCAATGGGAAAGTCGAAGGGAAACAGTATACCTGCAGAGGTGCATCGGATTGTAAAACTTGTGACACAGGAAACGCTCAAAGCATAGACAGTAGGAAGACTCTGTCTTCCTGTACTTAAGTCGGCATTGTGTCTCTTATATATAATTCCGATGCAATTTCTGTGTTTCGTCGTCACTGTGTAGGTCCAAGGGATACAATAAACCTGCAGAGGTGCATCAAAATGGAAAACTGATGACACAGGAAACGCTCAAAACATAGACAGTAGGAAGACTCAGTCTTCCTGTACCTAAGTCGGCATTGTGTCTATAAATATTTAATTCCGATGCAATTTCTGTGTTTCATCGTCAATGGGAAGGTCCAATGAATACAGTAAACCTGCAGAGGTGCATTGGAATGTAAAAATGGTGACACAGGAAAAGCTCAAATAATAGACCGTAAGAAGTCTCAGTTTTCTTGTACTTAGGTTGGCGTTGTGTCTCTTATATTTAATTCCGATGCAATTTCTGTGCTTCATCGTCAATGGGAAGGTCCAATGGATACAGTAAACCTGCGGAGGAGTATCGGAATGTAAAACTGGTGACACAGGAAACGCTCAAACATTGACAGTAGGAAGACTCAGTCTTCCCGTTTTTAAGTCGGCATTGTGTCTCTTATATTTAATTCCAATGCAACTTCTGTGTTTCATCGTCAATGGTAAAGTCCAACGGATACAGCAAAACCTGCAGAGGTGCATCGGAATGTAAAACTGGTGACACAGGAAACGCTCAAAACATAGACAATAGGAAGGCTCAGTCTTTCTGTACTTAAGACGGCATTGTGTCTCTTATATTTAATTCCGAAGCAATTTCTGTGTTTCATCGTCAATGGGAAGGTCCAAGGGATACAGTAACCCTGCAGAGGTGCATCGGAATGTAAAACTGGTGACACAGCAAGTGCTCATAACATAGACCCTAAGAATACTCAGTTTTCCTGTACTTAAGTCAACGTTGTGTCTCTTATATTTTTCCGATGTAATTTCTGTGTTTCATCGTCAGTGGGAAGGTCCAATGGATACAGTAAACCTGCTGAGGTGCATCGGAATGTAAAACTGGTGACGCAGGAAATGCTCAAAACATAGACAGTAGGAAGACTCAATGTTCCTGTACATATGTCGGCATTGTGTCCCTTATATTTAATTCCGAAGCAATTTCTGTGTTTCATCGTTAATGGGAAGACCGAAGGGATACAGTAAACATGCAGAGGTGCATCGAAATGTAAAATTGGTGCCGCAGGAAACGCTCAAATCATAGACAGTAGGAAAACTCAATCTTCCTGTACTTAAGTCGGCATTGTGTCTCTTATATTTAATTCCGATGCAATTTCTGTGTTTCATCGTCAATGGGAAGATCCAAGGGATACAGTAAACCTGCAGACGTGCATCGGAATGTAAAACTGTTGACACAGGAAATTCTCAAAACATAGACAGTAGGAAGACTCAGCCTTCCAGTTCTTAAGTCGGCATTGTGCCTCTTATATTTAGTTCCGACGATATTTTTGTGTTTCATCGTCAATGGGAAGGTCCAATGGATACAGTAAAATTGCAGATGTGCATCAGAATGTAAAACTGGTGACATTGGAAACGATTAAAACATAGACAGTAGGAATACTCAGTCTTCCTGTACTTAAGTCGGCATTGTGTCTCTTATATTTAAATCCGATGCAATTTCTGTGTTTCGTCGCCAATGGGGAGGTCCACGGGATACAGTAAACCTGCAGAGGTGCATCGGAATGTAAAACTGTTGACACAGGAAACGCTCAAACATTGACAGTAGGAAGACTCTGTCTTCCTGTACTTAAGTCGGCATTGTGTCTCTTATATTTAATTCCGATGCAATTTCTGTGTTTCATCGAGAATGGTAAGGTCCAAGGGATACAGTAAGCCTGCAGAGGTGAATTGGAATGTAAAATTGGTGACACAGGAATCGCTCAAATCATAGACCGTAGGAACACTCAGTTCTCTTGTACTTAAGTCGGCGTTGTGTCTCTTATATTTAATTGCGATGCAATATCTATGTTTCAACGTCAATGGGAAGGTCCAATGTATACAGTAAACCTGCAGAGGTGCATCGGAATGTAAAACTGGTGACACAGGAAACGCTCAAAACATATACAATTGAAAGACACACTCTTCCTGTACTTAAGTCGCATTGTGTCTCTTATATTTCATTCCGATGCAATTTCAGTGTCTCATCGTCACTATGAAGGTCCAATGGATACAGTAAACCTGCAGAGGTGCATCGGAATGTAAAGCTTGTGACACAGGAAACGCTCAAATCATAGACAGAAGGAAGACTCAGTCTTCATGTACTTAAGTCGGCATTGTGTCTTTTTTATTTAATTCCCATGCAATTTCTATGTTTCATCGTCAATGGGAAGGTCCAATGGATACAGTAAACCTGCAGAGGTGCATTGGAATGTAACACTGATGACACAGGAAACGCTCAAAACATAGACAGTAGGAAGACTCAGTCTTCCTGTACTTAAGTCGGCATTGTGTCTCTTATATTTAATTCCGATGCAATTTCTGTGTTTCATCGTCAATGGGAAAGTCGAAGGGAAACAGTATACCTGCAGAGGTGCATCGGAATGTAAAACTTGTGACACAGGAAACGCTCAAAACATAGACAGTAGGAAGACTCTGTCTTCCTGTACTTGAGTCGGCATTGTGTCTCTTATATTTAATTCCGATGCAATTTCTGTGTTTCATCGTCACTGTGTAGGTCCAAGGGATACAATAAACCTGCAGAGGTGCATCAAAATGGAAAACTGATGACACAGGAAACGCTCAAAACATAGACAGTAGGAAGACTCAGTCTTCCTGTACCTAAGTCGGCATTGTGTCTATAAATATGTAATTCCGACGCAATTTCTGTGTTTCATCGTCAATGGGAAGGTCCAATGGATACAGTAAACCTGCAGAGGTGCATTGGAATGTAAAAATGGTGACACAGGAAAAGCTCTAATCATAGACCGTAAGAAGTCTCAGTTTTCTTGTACTTAAGTCAGCGTTGTGTCTCTTATATTTAATTCCGATGCAATTTCTGTGCTTCATCGTCAATGGGAAGGTCCAATGGATACAGTAAACCTGCAGAGGAGTATCTGAATGTAAAACTGGTGACACAGGAAACGCTCAAAACATAGACAGTAGGAAGACTCATTCTTCTTGTACTTAAGTCGGCATTGTGTCTCTTATATTTAATTCCGATGCATTTTCTGTGTTTCATCATGAATGGGAAAGTCCAATGGATACAGTAAACCTGCAGAGGTGCATCGGAATGTAAAACTGGTGACACAGGAAACGATCAAACATTGACAGTAGGGAGACTCAGTCTTCCCGTTTTTAAGTCGGCATTGTGTCTCTTATATTTAATTCCGATACAATTTCTGTGTTTCATCGTCAATGGTAAAGTCCAAGGGATACAGTAAACCTGCAGAGGTGCATCGGAATGTAAAACTGGTGACACAGGAAACGCTCACAACATAGACAATAGGAAGACTCAGTCTTTCTGTACTTAAGACGGCATTGTGTCTCTTATAATTAATTCCGAAGCAATTTCTGTGTTTCATCGTCAATGGGAAGGTACAAGGGATACAGTAACCCTGCAGAGGTGCATCGGAATGTAAAACTGGTGACACAGCAAGCGCTCATAACATAGACCCTAAGAAGACTCAATTTTCCTGTACTTGAGTCAACGTTGTGTCTCTTATGTTTAACTCCGATGTAATTTCTGTGTTTCATCGTCAGTGGGAAGGTCCAGTGGATACAGTAAACCTGCAGAGGTGCATCGGAATGTAAAACTGGTGACGCAGGAAATGATCAAAACATAGACAGTAGGAAGACTCAATGTTCCTGTACATATGTCGGCATTGTGTCCCTTATATTTAATTCCGAAGCAATTTCTGTGATTCATCGTCAATGGGAAGACCCAAGGGATACAGTAAACCTGCAGAGGTGCATCAGAATGTAAAACTGGTGACACAGGAAACGCTCAAAGCATAGACAGTAGGAAAACTGAATCTTCCTGTACTTAAGTCGGCATTGTGCCTCTTATATTTAATTCCGATGCAATTTCTGTGTTTCATCGCCAATGGGAAGATCCAAGGGATACAGTAAACCTGCAGAGGTGCATCGGAATGTAAAACTGGTGACACAGGAAATTCTCAAAGCATAGACAGTAGGAAGACTCAGCCTCCCTGTCCTTAAGTCGGCATTGTGTCTCTTTTATTTAGTTCCGATGATATTTTTGTGTTTCATCGTCAATGGGAAGGTCCAATGGATACAGTAAAATTGCAGAGGTGCATCGGAATGTAAAACTGATGACACAGGAAACGATCAAAACATAGACAGTAGGAAGACTCAGTCTTCCTGTATATAAGTCGGCATTGTGTCTGTTATATTTAAGTCTGATGTAATTTCTGTGTTTCATTGTCAATGGGAAGACCCAAGGGATACAGAAAACCTGCAGAGGTGCATCGGAATGTAAAACTGTTGACACAGGAAACGCTCAAAACATGGACAGTAGGAAGACTCAGTCTTCCTGTATATAAGTCGGCATTGTGTCTGTTATATTTAAGTCCGATGTAATTTCTGTGGTTCGTTGTCAATGGGAAGACCCAAGGGATACAGAAAACCTGCAGAGGTGCATCAGAATGTAAAACTGGTGACACAGGAAACGCTCAAAACATGGACAGTAGGAAGACTCAGCCTTCCTGTTCTTATGTCGGCATTGTGTCTCTTATATTTAATTCCGATGCTATTTCTGTGTTTCATCGACAATGGGAAGGTCCATTGGATACAGTAGACCTGCAGAGGTGCATCGAAATGTAAAATTGGTGCCGCAGGAAACGCTCAAATCATAGACAGTAGGAAAACTCAATCTTCCTGTACTTAAGTCGGCATTGTGTCTCTCATATTTTATTCCGATGCAATTTCTGTGTTTCATCGTCAATGGGAAGATCCAAGGGATACAGTAAACCTGCAGAGGTGAATTGGAATGTAAAACTGGTGACACAGGAATCGCTCAAATCATAGACCGTAAGAAGACTCAGTTCTCTTGTACTTAAGTCGGCGTTGTTTGTCTTATATTTAATTGCGATGCAATTTCTGTGTTTCAACGTCAATGGGAAGGTCCAATGGTTACAGTAAACCTGCAGAGGTGCATCGGAATGTAAAACTGGTGACACAGCAAGCGCTCATAACATAGACCCTAAGAAGACTCAATTTTCCTGTACTTAAGTCAACGTTGTGTCTCTTATGTTTAACTCCGATGTAATTTCTGTGTTTCATCGTCAGAGGGAAGGTCCAGTGGATACAGAAAACCTGCAGAGGTGCATCGGAATGTAAAACTGGTGACGCAGGAAATGCTCAAAACATAGACAGTAGGAAGACTCAATGTTCCTGTACATATGTCGGCATTGTGTCCCTTATATTTAATTCCGAAGCAATTTCTGTGATTCATCGTCAATGGGAAGACCCAAGGGATACAGTAAACCTGCAGAGGTGCATCAGAATGTAAAACTGGTGACACAGGAAACGCTCGAAGCATAGACAGTAGGAAAACTGAATCTTCCTGTACTTAAGTCGGCATTGTGCCTCTTATATTTAATTCCGATGCAATTTCTGTGTTTCATCGCCAATGGGAAGATCCAAGGGATACAGTAAACCTGCAGAGGTGCATCGGAATGTAAAACTGGTGACACAGGAAATTCTCAAAACATAGACAATAGGAAGACTCAGCCTCCCTGTTCTTAAGTCGGCATTGTGTCTCTTTTATTTAGTTCCGATGATATTTTTGTGTTTCATCGTCAATGGGAAGGTCCAATGGATACAGTTAAATTGCAGAGGTGCATCGGAATGTAAAACTGATGACACAGGAAACGATCAAATCATAGACAGTAGGAAGACTGAGTCTTCCTGTATATAAGTCGGCTTTGTGTCTGTTATATTTAAATCCGATGCAATTTCTGTGTTTCATCGTCAATGGTAAGGTCCAAGGGATACAGTAAACCTGCAGAGGTGCACCGGAATGTAAAACTGGTGACACAGGAATCGCTCAAATCATAGACCGTAAGAAGTATCAGTTCTCTTGTACTTAAGTCGGCGTTGTGTCTCTTATATTTAATGGCGATGCAATTTCTGTGTTTCAACGTCAATGGGAAGGTCCAATGTATACAGTAAAACCTGCAGAAGTGCATCGGAATGTAAAACTGGTGACACAGGAAACGCTCAAAACATAGACAATTGAAAGACACACTCTTCCTGTAGTTAAGTCGCATTGTGTCTCTTATATTTCATTTCGATGCAATTTCAGTGTCTCATCGTCAGTGTGAAGGTCCAATGGATACAGTAAACCTGCAGAGGTGCATCGGAATGGGAAGCTTGTGACACAGGAAACGCTCAAAACATAGACAGTAGGAAGACTCAGTCTTCCTGTACTTAGGTCTGCATTGTGTCTTTTTTTTTAATTCCGATGCAATTTCTGTGTTTCATCGTCAATGGGAAGGTCCAATGGATACAATAAACCTGCAGAGGTGCATTGGAATGTAAAACTGATGACACAGGAAACGCTCAAAACATAGACAGTAGGAAGACTCAGTCTTCCTGTATATATGTCGGCATTGTGTCTGTTATATTTAAGTCCGATGTAATTTCTGTGGTTCATTGTCAATGGGAAGACCCAAGGGATACAGAAAACCTGCAGAGGTGCATCGGAATGTAAAACTGGTGACACAGGAAACGCTCAAAACATGGACAGTAGGAAGACTCAGCCTTCCTGTTCTTAAGTCGGCATTGTGTCTCTTATATTTAATTCCGATGCTATTTCTGTGTTTCATCGACAATGGGAAGGTCCATTGGATACAGTAGACGTGCAGAGGTGCGCCGAAATGTAAAATTGGTGCCGCAGGAAACGCTCAAATCATAGACAGTAGGAAAACTCAATCTTCCTGTACTTAAGTCGGCATTGTGTCTCTCATATTTTATTCCGATGCAATTTCTGTGTTTCATCGTCAATGGGAAGATCCAAGGGATACAGTAAACCTGCAGAGGTGAATTGGAATGTAAAACTGGTGACACAGGAATCGCTCAAATCATAGACCGTAAGAAGACTCAGATCTCTTGTACTTAAGTCGGCGTTGTTTGTCTTATATTTAATTGCGATGCAATTTCTGTGTTTCAACGTCAATGGGAAGGTCCAATGGTTACAGTAAACCTGCAGAGGAGCATCGGAATGTTAAACTGGTGACACAGGAAACGGTCAAATCATAGACAATTGAAAGACACACTCCTCCTGTACTTAAGTCGCATTGTGTCTCTTATATTTCATTCCCATGCAATATCTGTGTCTCATCGTCACTGTGAAGGTGCAATGGATACAGTAAACCTGCAGACGTGCATTGGAATGTAAAGCTTGTGACACAGGAAACGCTCAAAACATAGACAGTAGGAAGACTCAGTCTTCCTGTACTTAAGTCGGCATTGTATATTTTTATTTAATTCCGATGCAATTTCTGTGTTTCATCGACAATGGGAAGGTCCAATAGATTCAGTAAACCTTCAGAGGTGCATTGGAAAGTAAAACTGATGACACAGGAAACGCTCAAAACATAGACAGTAGGAAGACTCGCTCTTCCTGTACTTAAGTTGGCATTGTGTCTTTTATATTTAATTCCGATGCAATTTCTCTGTTTCATCATCAATGGGAAAGTCGAAGGGAAACAGTAAGCCTGCAGAGTTGCATCGGAATGTAAAACTGGTGACACAGGAAACGCTCAAAACATAGACAGTAGGAAGACTCAGTCTTCCTGTACTTAAGTCGGCATTGTGTCTCTCATATTTAATTCCGATGCAATTTCTGTGTGTCATCGTCACTGTGTAGGTCCAAGGGATACAGTAAACCTGCAGAAGTGCATCAAAATGGAAAACTGATGACACAGGAAACTCTCAAAGCATAGACAGTAGGAAGAATCAGTGTTCCTGTACCTAAGTCGGCATTGTGTCTCTTATATTTAATTCCGATGCAATTTCTGTGTTTCATCGTCAATGGGAATGTCCAATGGATACAGTAAACTTGCAGGGGAGGATCGGAATGAAAAACTGGTGACACAGGACACGATCAAAACATAGACAGTAGGAAGACTCAGTCTTCCTGTACTTAAGTCGGCATTGTGTCTCTTATATTTAATTCCGATTCATTTTCTGTGTTTCATCGTCAATGAGAAAGTCCAAGGGATACAGTAAACCTGCAGAGGTGCATCGGAATGTAAAACTGTTGACACAGGAAACGCTCAAACATTGACAGTAGGAAGACTCAGCCTTCCTCTTCTTAAGTCGGCATTGTGTCTCTTATATTTAATTCCGATGCTATTTCTGTGTTTCATCGACAATGGGAAGGTCCATTGGATACAGCAGACCTGCAGAGCTGCATCGAAATGTAAAATTGGCGCCGCAGGAAGCGCTCAAATCATAGACAGTAGGAAAACTCAATCTTCCTGTACTTAAGTCGGCATTGTGTCTCTTATATTTAATTCCGATGCAATTTCTGTGTTTCATCGCCAATGGGAAGATCCAAGGGATACAGTAAACCTGCAGAGGTGCATCGGAATGTAAAACTGGAGACACAGGAAACGCTCAAAACATAGACAGTAGGAAGACTCAGTCTTCCTGTACTTATGTCGGCATTGTGTCTGTTATATTTAAGTCCGATGTAATTTTTGTGTTTCATTGTCAATGGGAAGGTGCAAGGGATACAGTAAACCTGCAGAGGTGCATCGGAATGTAAAACTGGTGACACAGGAAACGCTCAAAACATAGACAGTAGGAAGACTCAGCCTTCCTCTTCTTAAGTCGGCATTGTGCCTCTTATATTTAGTTCCGATTATAATTTTGTGTTTCATCGTCAATGGGAAGGTCCAATGGATACAGTAAAATTGCAGAGGTGCATCGGAATTTAAAACTGGTGACATTGGAAATGATCAAAACATAGACAGTAGGATATACTCAGTCTTCCTGTACTTAAGTCGGCATTGTGTCTCTTAAATTTAAATCCGACGCAATTTCTGTGTTTCGTCGCCAATGGGAAGGTCCAAGGGATACAGTAAACCTGCAGAGGTGCATCGGAATGTAGAACTGTTGACACAGGAAACGCTCAAACATTGACAGTAGGAAGACTCTTTCTTCCTGTACTTAAGTCGGCATTGTGTCTCTTATATTTAATTCCGATGCAATTTCTGTGTTTCATCGACAATGGTAAGGTCCAAGGGATACAGTAAGCCTGCAGAGACGAATTGGAATGTAAAACTGGTGACACAGGAATCGCTCAAATCATAGACCGTAGGAAGACTCAGTTCTCTTGTACTTAAGTCGGCGTTGTGTCTCTTATATTTAATTACGATGCAATTTCTGTGTTTCAACGTCAATGGGAAGGTCCAATGTATACAGTAAACCTGCAGAGGTGCATCGGAATGTAAAACTGGTGACACAGGAAACGCTCAAAACATAGACAATTGAAAGACACACTCTTCCTGTACTTAAGTCGCATTGTGTCTCTTATATTTCATTCCGATGCAATTTCAGTGCCTCATCGTCACTGTGAAGGTCCAATGGATACAGTAAACCTGCAGAGGTGCATTGGAATGTAAAGCTTGTGACACAGGAAACGCTCAAAACATAGACAGAAGGAAGACTCAGTCTTCATGTACTTAAGTCGGCATTGTGTCTTTTTTATTTAATTCCGATTCAATTTCTGTGTTTCAAAGTCAATGGGAAGTTCCAATGGATACAGTAAACCTGCAGAGGTGCATTGGAATGTAAAACTTGTGACACAGGAAACGCTCAAAACATAGACAGTAGGAAGACTCTGTCTTCCTGTACTTGAGTCGGCATTGTGTCTCTTATATTTAATTCCGATGCAATTTCTGTGTTTCATCGTCACTGTGTGGGTCCAAGGGATACAATAAACCTGCAGAGGTGCACCAAAATGGAAAACTGATGACACAGGAAACGCTCAAAACATAGACAGTAGGAAGACTCAGTCTTCCTGTACCTAAGTCGGCATTGTGTCTATAAATATGTAATTCCGATGCAATTTCTGTGTTTCATCGTCAATGGGAAGGTCCAATGGATACAGTAAACCTGCAGAGGTGCATTGGAATGTAAAAATGGTGACACAGGAAAAGCTCTAATCATAGACCGTAAGAAGTCTCAGTTTTCTTGTACTTAAGTCAGCGTTGTGTCTCTTATATTTAATTCCGATGCAATTTCTGTGCTTCATCGTCAATGGGAAGGTCCAATGGATACAGTAAACCTGCAGAGCAGTATCTGAATGTAAAACTGGTGACACAGGAAACGCTCAAAACATAGACAGTAGGAAGACTCATTCTTCTTGTACTTAAGTCGGCATTGTGTCTCTTATATTTAATTCCGATGCATTTTCTGTGTTTCATCATGAATGGGAAAGTCCAATGGATACATAAAACCTGCAGAAGTGCATCGGAATGTAAAACTGGTGACACAGGAAACGATCAAACATTGACATTAGGGAGACTCAGTCTTCCCGTTTTTAAGTCGGCATTGTGTCTCTTATATTAAATTCCGATACAATTTCTGTGTTTCATCGTCAATGGTAAAGTCCAAGGGATACAGTAAACCTGCAGAGGTGCATCGGAATGTAAAACTGGTGACACAGGAAACGCTCACAACATAGACAATAGGAAGACTCAGTCTTTCTGTACTTAAGACGGCATTGTGTCTCTTATAATTAATTCCGAAGCAATTTCTGTGTTTCATCGTCAATGGGAAGGTCCAAGGGATACAGTAACCCTGCGGAGGTGCATCGGAATGTAAAACTGGTGACACAGCAAGCGCTCATAACATAGACCCTAAGAAGACTTAATTTTCCTGTACTTAAGTCAACGTTGTGTCTCTTATGTTTAACTCCGATGTAATTTCTGTGTTTGATCGTCAGTGGGAAGGTCCAGTGGATACAGTAAACCTGCAGAGGTGCATCGGAATGTAAAACTGGTGACGCAGGAAATGCTCAAAACATAGACAGTAGGAAGACTCAATGTTCCTGTACATATGTCGGCATTGTGTCCCTTATATTTAATTCCGAAGCAATTTCTGTGATTCATCGTCAATGGGAAGACCCAAGGGATACAGTAAAACTGCAGAGGTGCATCAGAATGTAAAACTGGTGACACAGGAAACGCTCAAAGCATAGACAGTAGGAAAACTGAATCTTCCTGTACTTAAGTCGGCATTGTGCCTCTTATATTTAATTCCGATGCAATTTCTGTGTTTCATCGCCAATGGGAAGATCCAAGGGATACAGTAAACCTGCAGAGGTGCATCGGAATGTAAAACTGGTGACACAGGAAATTCTCAAAACATAGACAGTAGGAAGACTCACTCTTCCTGTATATAAGTCGGCATTGTGTCTGTTATATTTAAGTCCGATGTAATATCTGTGTTTCATTGTCAATGGGAAGACCCAAGGGATACAGAAAACCTGCAGAGGTGCATCGGAATGTAAAACTGGTGACACAGGAAACGCTCAAAACATGGACAGTAGGAAGACTCAGTCTTCCTGTACTTCAGTCGGCTTAGTGTCACTTATATTTAAATCCGATGCAATTTCTGTGTTTCATCGTCAATGGTAAGGTCCAAGGGATACAGTAAACCTGCAGAGGTGCACGGGAATGTAAAACTGGTGACACAGGAATCGCTCAAATCATAGACCGTAAGAAGTATCAGTTCTCTTGTACTTAAGTCTGCGTTGTGTGTCTTATATTTAATGGCGATGCAATTTCTGTGTTTCAACGTCAATGGGAAGGTCCAATGTATACAGTAAACCTGCAGAAGTGCATCGGAATGTAAAACTGGTGACACAGGAAACGCTCAAAACATAGACAATTGAAAGACACACTCTTCCTGTAGTTAAATCGCATTGTGTCTATTATATTTCATTTCGATGCAATTTCAGTGTCTCATCGTCACTGTGAAGGTCCAATGGATACAGTAAACCTGCAGAGGTGCATCGGAATGGGAAGCTTGTGACACAGGAAACGCTCAAAACATAGACAGTAGGAAGACTCAGTCTTCCTGTACTTAGGTCTGCATTGTGTCTTTTTTTTTAATTCCGATGCAATTTCTGTGTTTCATCGTCAATGGGAAGGTCCAATGGATACAGTAAACCTGCAGAGGTGCATTGGAATGTAAAACTGATGGCACAGGAAACGCTCAAAACATAGACATTAGGAAGACTCAGTCTTCCTGTATATAAGTCGGCATTGTGTCTGTTATATTTAAGTCCGATGTAATTTCTGTGGTTCATTGTCAATGGGAAGACCCAAGGGATACAGAAAACCTGCAGACGTGCAACGGAATATAAAACTGGTGACACAGGAAACGCTCAAAACATGGACAGTAGGAAGACTCAGCCTACCTGTTCTTAAGTCGGCATTGTGTCTCTTATATTTAATTCCGATGCTATTTCTGTGTTTCATCGACAATGGGAAGGTCCATTGGATACAGTAGACCTGCAGAGGTGCATCGAAATGTAAAATTGGTGCCGCAGGAAACGCTCAAATCATAGACAGTAGGAAAACTCAATCTTCCTGTACTTAAGTCGGCGTTGTGTCTCTCATATTTTATTCCGATGCAATTTCTGTGTTTCATCGTCAATGGGAAGATCCAAGGGATACAGTAAACCTGCAGAGGTGAATTGGAATGTAAAATTGGTGACACAGGAATCGCTCAAATCATAGACCGTAAGACGACTCAGTTCTCTTGTACTTAAGTCGGCGTTGTTTGTCATATATTTAATTGCGATACAATTGCTGTGTTTCAACGTCAATGGGAAGGTCCAATGGTTACAGTAAACCTGCAGAGGTGCATCGGAATGTAAAACTGGTGACACAGAAACGGCCAAATCATAAAAAATTGAAAGACACACTCTTCCTGTACTTAAGTCGCATTGTGTCTCTTATATTTCATTCCCATGCAATATCTGTGTCTCATCGTCACTGTGAAGGTGCAATGGATACAGTAAACCTGCAGACGTGCATTGGAATGTAAAGCTTGTGACACAGGAAACGCTCAAAGCATAGACAGTAGGAAGACTCAGTCTTCCTGTACTTAAGTCGGCATTGTGTCTGTTATATTTAAGTCCGATGTAATTTTTGTGTTTCATTGTCAATGGGAAGGTGCAAGGGATACAGTAAACCTGCAGAGGTGCATCGGAATGTAAAACTGGTGACACAGGAAACGCTCAAAACATAGACAGTAGGAAGACTCAGCCTTCCTCTTCTTAAGTCGGCATTGTGTCTCTTATATTTCATTCCGATGCTATTTCTGTGTTTCATCGACAATGGGTAGGTCCACTGGATACAGCAGACCTGCAGAGGTGAATCGAAATGTAAAATTGGTGACGCAGGAAGCGCTCAAATCATAGACAGTAGGAAAACTCAATCTTCCTGTACTTAAGTCGGCATTGTGTCTCTTATATTTAATTCCGATGCAATTTCTGTGTTTCATCGTCAATGGGAAGATCCAAGGGATACAGTAAACCTGCAGAGGTGCATCGGAATGTAAAATTGGGACACAGGAAATTCTCAAAACATAGACAGTAGGAAGACTCAGCCTTCCTGTTCTTAAGTCGGCATTGTGTTTCATCGTCAATGGGAAGGTCCAATGGATTCAGTAAAATTGCAGAGGTGCATCGGAATTTAAAACTGGTGACATTGGAAACGATCAAAACATAGACAGTAGGAATACTCATTCTTCCTGTGCTTAAGTCGGCATTGTGTCTCTTATATTTAAATCCGATCCAATTTCTGTGTTTCGTCGCCAATGGGAAGGTCCAAGGGCTACAGTAAACCTGCAGAGGTGCATCGGAATGTAAAACTGTAGACACAGGAAACGCTCAAACATTGACAGTAGGAAGACTCTGTCTTCCTGTACTTAAGTCGGCATTGTGTCTCTTATATTTAATTCCGATGCAATTTTTGTGTTTCATCGACAATGGTAAGGTCCAAGGGATACAGTAAGCCTGCAGAGGCGAATTGGAATGTAAAACTGGTGACACAGGAATCGCTCAAATCATAGACCGTAGGAAGACTCAGGTCCCTTGTACTTAAGTCGGCGTTGTGTCTCTTATATTTAATTACGATGCAATTTCTGTGTTTCAACGTCAATGGGAAGGTCCAATGTATACAGTAAACCTGCAGAGGTGCATCGGAATGTAAAACTGGTGACACAGGAAACGCTCAATACATAGACAATTGAAAGACACACTCTTCCTGTACTTAAGTCGCATTGTGTCTCTTATATTTCATTCCGATGCAATTTCAGTGTCTCATCGTCACTGTGAAGGTCCAATGGATACAGTAAACCTGCAGAGGTGCATCGGAATGTAAAGCTTGTGACACAGGAAACGCTCAAAACATAGACAGAAGGAAGACTCAGTCTTCATGCACTTAAGTCGGCATTGTGTCTTTTTTATTTAATTCCGCGCAATTTCTGTGTTTCATCGTCAGTGGGAAGGTCCAATGGATACAGTAAACCTGCAGAGGTGCATCGGAATGTAAAACTGGTGACACAGGAAATGCTCAAAACATAGACAGTAGGAAGACTCAATGTTGCTGTACTTAAGTCGGCATTGTGTCCCTTATATTTAATTCCGAAGCAATTTCTGTGTTTCATCCTCAATGGGAAGACCCAAGGGATACAGAAAACCTGCAGAGGTGCATCGGACTGTAAAACTGGTGACACAGGAAACGCTCAAAACATGGACAGTAGGAAGACTCAGCCTTTCTGTTCTTAAGTCGGCATTGTGTCTCTTATATTTAATTCCGATGCTATTTCTGTGTTTCATCGACAATGGGAAGGTCCATTGGATACAGTAGACCTGCAGAGGTGCATCGAAATGTAAAATTTGTGCCGCAGGAAACGCTCAAATCATAGACAGTAGGAAAACTCAATCTTCCTGTACTTAAGTCAGCATTGTGTCTCTCATATTTTATTCCGATGCAATTTCTGTGTTTCATCGTCAATGGGAAGATCCAAGGGATACAGTAATCCTGCAGAGGTGCATCGAATGTAAAACTGGTGACACAGGAAATGCTCAAAACATAGAGAGTAGGAAGACTCAATGTTCCTGTACTTATGTCGGCATTGTGTCCCTTATATTTAATTCCGAAGCAATTTCTGTGTTTCATCGTCAATGGGAAGACCCAAGGGATACATAAAACCTGCAGAAGTGCATCGGAATGTAAAACTGGTGACACAGGAAACGCTCAAAACATGGACAGTAGGAAGACTCAGCCTTCCTCTTCTTAAGTCGCCATTGTGTCTCTTATATTTAATTCCGATGCTATTTCTGTGTTTCATCGACAATGGGAAGGTCCATTGAATACAGCAGACCTGCAGAGGTGAATCGAAATGTAAAATTGGTGCCGCAGGAAGCGCTCAAATCATAGACAGTTGGAAAACTCAATCTTCCTGTACTTAAGTCGGCATTGTGTCTCTTATATTTAATTCCGATGCAATTTCTGTGTTTCATCGTCAATGGGAAGAGCCAAGGGATACAGTAAACCTGCAGAGGTGCATCGGAATGTAAAACTGGTGACACAGGAAATTCTCAAAACATAGACATTAGGAAGACTCAGCCTTCCTGTTCTTAAGTCGGCATTGTGTTTCATCGTCAATGGGAAGGTCCAATGGATTCAGTAAAAATGCTGAGGTGCATCGGAATTTAAAACTGGTGACATTGGAAACGATCAAGACATAGACAGTAGGAATACTCAGTCTTCCTGTACTTAAGTCGGCATTGTGTCTCTTATATTTAAATCCGATCCAATTTCTGTGTTTCATCGTCAATGGGAAGGTCCAATGAATACAGTAAACCTGCAGAGGTGCATTGGAATGTAAAAATGGTGACACAGGAAAAGCTCAAATAATAGACCGTAAGAAGTCTCAGTTTTCCTGTACTTAAGTCAACGTTGTGTCTCTTATATTTAATTCCGATGTAATTTCTGTGTTTCATCGTCAGTGGGAAGGTCCAATGGATACAGTAAACCTGCAGAGGAGTATCTGAATGTAAAACTGGTGACACAGCAAGTGCTCATAACATTGACCCTAAGAAGACTCAGTTTTCCTGTACTTAAGTCAACGTTGTGTCTCTTATATTTAATTCCGATGTAATTTCCGTGTTTCATCGTCAGTGGGAAGGTCCAATGGATACAGTAAACCTGCGGAGGAGTATCGGAATGTAAAACTGGTGACACAGGAAACGCTCAAACATTGACAGTAGGAAGACTCAGTCTTCCCGTTTTTAAGTCGGCATTGTGTCTCTTATATTTAATTCCGATGCAATTTCTGTGTTTCATCGTCAATGGTAAAGTCCAACGGATACAGCAAAACCTGCAGAGGTGCATCGGAATGTAAAACTGGTGACACAGGAAACGCTCAAAACATAGACAATAGGAAGGCTCAGTCTTTCTGTACTTAAGACGGCATTGTGTCTCTTATATTTAATTCCGAAGCAATTTCTGTGTTTCATCGTCAATGGGAAGGTCCAAGGGATACAGTAACCCTGCAGAGGTGCGTCGGAATGTAAAACTGGTGACACAGCAAGTGCTCATAACATAGACCCTAAGAAGACTCAGTTTTCCTGTACTTAAGTCAACGTTGTGTCTCTTATATTTAATTCCGATGTAATTTCTGTGTTTCATCGTCAGTGGGAAGGTCCAATGGATACAGTAAACCTGCTGAGGTGCATCGGAATGTAAAACTGGTGACGCAGGAATTGCTCAAAACATAGACAGTAGGAAGACTCAATGTTCCTGTACATATGTCGGCATTGTGTCCCTTATATTTAATTCCGAAGCAATTTCTGTGTTTCATCGTTAATGGGAAGACCGAAGGGATATAGTAAACATGCAGAGGTGCATCGAAATGTAAAATTGGTGCCGCAGGAAACGCTCAAATCATAGACAGTAGGAAAACTCAATCTTCCTATACTTAAGTCGGCATTGTGTCTCTTATATTTAATTCCGATGCAATTTCTGTGTTTCATCGTCAATACGAAGATCCAAGGGATACAGTAAACCTGCAGAGGTGCATCGGAACGTAAAACTGTTGACACAGGAAATTCTCAAAACATAGACAGTAGGAAGACTCAGCCTTCCTGTTCTTAAGTCGGCATTGTGCCTCTTATATTTAGTTCCGATGATATTTTTGTGTTTCATCGTCAATGGGAAGGTCCAATGGATACAGTAAAATTGCAGAGGTGCATCAGAATGTAAAACTGGTGACATTGGAAACGATCAAAACATAGACAGTAGGAATACTCAGTCTTCCTGTACTTACGTCGGCATTGTGTCTCTTATATTTAAATCCGATGCAATTTCTGTGTTTCGTCGCCAATGGGGAGGTCCAAGGGGTACAGTAAACCTGCAGAGGTGCATCGGAATGTAAAACTGTTGACACAGGAAACGCTCAAACATTGACAGTAGGAAGACTCTGTCTTCCTGTACTTAAGTCGGCATTGTGTCTCTTATATTTAATTCCGATGCAATTTCTGTGTTTCATCGACAATGGTAAGGTCCAAGGGATACAGTAAGCCTGCAGAGGTGAATTGGAATGTAAAACCGGTGACACAGGAATCGCTCAAATCATAGACCGTAGGAACACTCAGTTCTCTAGTACTTAAGTCGGCGTTGTGTCTCTTATATTTAATTGCGATGCAATATCTACGTTTCAACGTCAATGGGAAGGTCCAATGTATACAGTAAACCTGCAGAGGTGCATCTGAATGTAAAACTGGTGACACAGGAAACGTTCAAAACATAGACAATTGAAAGACACACTCTTCCTGTACTTAAGTCGCATTGTGTCTCTTATATTTCATTCCAATGCAATTTCAGTGTCTCATCGTCACTGTGAAGGTCCAATGGATACAGTAAACCTGCAGAGGTGCATCGGAATGTAAAGCTTGAGACACAGGAAACGCGCAAAACATAGACAGAAGGAAGACTCAGTCTTCATGTACTTAAGTCGGCATTGTGTCTTTTTTATTTAATTCCGATGCAATTTCTGTGTTTCATCGTCAATGGGAAGGTCCAATGGATACAGTAAACCTGCAGAGGTGCATTGGAATGTAACACTGATGACACAGGAAACGCTCAAAACATAGACAGTAGGAAGACTCAGTCTTCCTGTACTTAAGTCGGCATTGTGTCTCTTATATTTAATTCCGATGCAATTTCTCTGTTTCATCGTCAATGGGAAAGTCGAAGGGAAACAGTATACCTGCAGAGGTGCATCGGAATGTAAAACTTGTGACACAGGAAACGCTCAAAACATAGACAGTAGGAAGACTCTGTCTTCCTGTACTTGAGTCGGCATTGTGTCTCATATATTTAATTCCGATGCAATTTCTGTGTTTCATCGTCACTGTGTAGGTCCAAGGGATACAATAAACCAGCAGAGGTGCATCAAAATGGAAAACTGATGACACAGGAAACGCTCAAAACATAGACAGTAGGAAGACTCAGTCTCCCTGTACCTAAGTCGGCATTGTGTCTATAAATATGTAATTCCGATGCAATTTCTGTGTTTCATCGTCAATGGGAAGGTCCAATGGATACAGTAAACCTGCAGAGGTGCATTGGAATGTAAAAATGGTGACACAGGAAAAGCTCTAATCATAGACCGTAAGAAGTCTCAGTTTTCTTGTACTTAAGTCAGCGTTGTGTCTCTTATATTTAATTCCGATGCCATTTCTGTGCTTCATCGTCAATGGGAAGGTCCAATGGATACAGTAAACCTGCAGAGGAGTATCTGAATGTAAAACTGGTGACACAGGAAACGCTCAAAACATAGACAGTAGGAAGAGTCATTCTTCTTGTACTTAAGTCGGCATTGTGTCTCTTATATTTAATTCCGATGCATGTTCTGGGTTTCATCATGAATGGGAAAGTCCAATGGATACAGTAAACCTGCAGAGGTGCATCGGAATGTAAAACTGGTGACACAGGAAACGATCAAACATTGACAGTAGGGAGACTCAGTCTTCCCGTTTTTAAGTCGGCATTGTGTCTCTTATATTTAATACCGATACAATTTCTGTGTTTCATCGTCAATGGTAAAGTCCAAGGGATACAGTAAACCTGCAGAGGTGCATCGGAATGTAAAACTGGTGACACAGGAAACGCTCACAACATAGACAATAGGAAGACTCAGTCTTTCTGTACTTAAGACGGCATTGTGTCTCTTATAATTAATTCCGAAGCAATTTCTGTGTTTCATCGTCAATGGGAAGGTCCAAGGGATACAGTAACCCTGCAGAGGTGCATCGGAATGTAAAACTGGTGACACAGCAAGCGCTCATAACATAGACCCTAAGAAGACTCAGTTTTCCTGTACTTAAGTCAACGTTGTGTCTCTTATGTTTAACTCCGATGTAATTTCTGTGTTTCATCGTCAGTGGGAAGGTCCAGTGGATACAGTAAACCTGCAGAGGTGCATCGGAATGTAAAACTGGAGACGCTGGAAATGCTCAAAACATAGACAGTAGGAAGACTCAATGTTCCTGTACATATGTCGGCATTGTGTCCCTTATATTTAATTCCGAAGCAATTTCTGTGATTCATCGTCAATGGGAATACCCAAGGGATACAGTAAACCTGCAGAGGTGCATCAGAATGTAAAACTGGTGACACAGGAAACGCTCAAATCATAGACAGTAGGAAAACTGAATCTTCCTGTACTTAAGTCGGCATTGTGCCTCTTATATTTAATTCCGATGCAATTTCTGTGTTTCATCGCCAATGGGAAGATCCAAGGGATACAGTAAACCTGCAGAGGTGCATCGGAATGTAAAACTGGTGACACAGGAAATTCTCAAAACATAGACAGTAGGAAGACTCAGCCTCCCTGTTCTTAAGTCGGCATTGTGTCTCTTTTATTTAGTTCCGATGATATTTTTGTGTTTCATCGTCAATGGGAAGGTCCAATGGATACAGTAAAATTGCAGAGGTGCATCGGAATGTAAAACTGATGACACAGGAAACGATCAAAGCATAGACAGTAGGAAGACTCAGTCTTCCTGTATATAAGTCGGCATTGTGTCTGTTATATTTAAGTCCGATGTAATTTCTGTGTTTCATTGTCAATGGGAAGACCCAAGGGATACAGAAAACCTGCAGAGGTGCATCGGAATGTAAAACTGGTGACACAGGAAACGCTCAAAACATGGACAGTAGGAAGACTCAGTCTTCCTGTACTTAAGTCGGCTTAGTGTCACTTATATTTAAATCCGATGCAATTTCTGTGTTTCATCGTCAATGGTAAGGTCCAAGGGATACAGTAAACCTGCAGAGGTGCACCGGAATGTAAAACTGGTGACACAGGAATCGCTCAAATCATAGACCGTAAGAAGTATCTGTTCTCTTGTACTTAAGTCGGCGTTGTGTCTCTTATATTTCATGGCGATGCAATTTCTGTGTTTCAACGTCAATGGGAAGGTCCAATGTATACAGTAAACCTGCAGAAGTGCATCGGAATGTAAAACTGGTGACACAGGAAACGCTCAAAACATAGACAATTGAAAGACACACTCTTCCTGTAGTTAAGTCGCATTGTGTCTCTTATATTTCATTTCGATGCAATTTCAGTGTCTCATCGTCACTGTGAAGGTCCAATGGATACAGTAAACCTGCAGATGTGCATTGGAATGTAAAACTGATGACACAGGAAACGCTCAAAACATAGACAGTAAGAAGACTCAGTCTTCCTGTATATAAGTCGGCATTGTGTCTGTTATATTTAAGTCCGATGTAATTTCTGTGGTTCATTGTCAATGGGAAGACCCAAGGGATGCAGAAAACCTGCAGAGGTGCATCGGAATGTAAAACTGGTGACACAGGAAACGCTCAAAACATGGACAGTAGGAAGACTCAGCCTTCCTGTTCTTAAGTCGGCATTATGTCTCTTATATTTAATGCCGATGCTATTTCTGTGTTTCATCGACAATGGGAAGGTCCATTGGATACAGTAGACCTGCAGAGGTGCATCGAAATGTAAAATTGGTGCCGCAGGAAACGCTCAAATCATAGACAGTAGGAAAACTCAATCTTCCTGTACTTAAGTCGGCATTGTGTCTCTCATATTTTATTCCGATGCAATTTCTGTGTTTCATCGTCAATGGGAAGATCCAAGGGATACAGTAAACCTGCAGAGGTGCATCGGAATGTAAAACTGTTGACACAGGAAATTCTCAAAACATAGACAGTAGGAAGACTCAGCCGTCCTGTTCTTAAGTCGGCATTGTGCCTCTTATATTTAGTTCCGATGATATTTTTGTGTTTCATCGTCAATGGGAAGGTCCATTGGATACAGCAGACCTGCAGAGGTGCATCGAAATGTAAAATTGGTGCCGCAGGAAACCCTCAAATCATAGACAGTAGGAAGACTCAGTCTTCCTGTACTTAAGTCGGCATTGTGTCTCTCATATTTAATTCCGATGCAATTTCTGTGTGTCATCGTCACTGTGTAGGTCCAAGGGATACAGTAAACCTGCAGAGGTGCATCGGAATGTAAAACTGGTGACACAGCAAGCGCTCATACCATAGACCCTAAGAAGTCTCAGTTTTCATGTACTTAAGTCAACGTTGTGTCTCTTATATTTAATTCCGATGTAATTTCTGTGTTTCACCGTCAGTGGGAAGGGCCAATGGATACAGTAAACCTGCAGAGGTGCATCGGAATGTAAAACTGGTGACGCAGGATATGCTCAAAACATAGACAGTAGGAAGACTCAATGTTCCTGTACTTATGTCGGCATTGTGTCCCTTATATTTATTTCCGAAGCAATTTCTGTGTTTCATCGTTAATGGGAAGACCGAAGGGATACAGTAAACATGCAGAGGTTCATCGAAATGTAAAATTGGTGCCGCAGGAAACGCTCAAATCATAGACAGTAGGAAGACTCAATGTTGCTGTACTTAAGTCGGCATTGTGTCCCTTATATTTAATTGCGAAGCAATTTCTGTGTTTCATCCTCAATGGGAAGACCCAAGGGATACAGAAAACCTGCAGAGGTGCATCGGAATGTAAAACTGGTGACACAGGAAACGCTCAAAACATGGACAGTAGGAAGACTCAGCCTTTCTGTTCTTAAGTCGGCATTGTGTCTCTTATATTTAATTCCGATGCTATTTCTGTGTTTCATCGACAATGGGAAGGTCCATTGGATACAGTAGACCTGCAGAGGTGCATCGAAATGTAAAATTTGTGCCGCAGGAAACGCTCAAATCATAGACAGTAGGAAAACTCAATCTTCCTGTACTTAAGTCAGCATTGTGTCTCTCATATTTTATTCCGATGCAATTTCTGTGTTTCATCGTCAATGGGAAAGTCGAAGGGAAACAGTATCCCTGCAGAGGTGCATCGGATTGTAAAACTTGTGACACAGGAAATGCTCAAAGCATAGACAGTAGGAAGACTCTGTCCTCCTGTACTTAAGTCGGCATTGTGTCTCTCATATATAATTGCGATGCAATTTCTGTGTTTCATCGTCACTGTGTAGGTCCAATTGATACAATAAACCTGCAGAGGTGCATCAAAATGGAAAACTGATGACACAGGAAACGCTCAAAACATAGACAGTAGGAAGACTCAGTCTTCCTGTACCTAAGTCGGCATTGTGTCTATAAATATTTAATTCCGATGCAATTTCTGTGTTTCATCGTCAATGGGAAGGTCCAATGAATACAGTAAACCTGCAGAGGTGCATTGGAATGTAAAAATGGTGACACAGGAAAAGCTCAAATAATAGACCGTAAGAAGTCTCAGTTTTCCTGTACTTAAGTCAACGTTGTGTCTCTTATATTTAATTCCGATGTAATTTCTGTGTTTCATCGTCAGTGGGAAGGTCCAATGGATACAGTAAACCTGCAGAGGAGTATCTGAATGTAAAACTGGTGACACAGCAAGTGCTCATAACATTGACCCTAAGAAGACTCAGTTTTCCTGTACTTAAGTCAACGTTGTGTCTCTTATATTTAATTCCGATGTAATTTCCGTGTTTCATCGTCAGTGGGAAGGTCCAATGGATACAGTAAACCTGCGGAGGAGTATCGGAATGTAAAACAGGTGACACAGGAAACGCTCAAACATTGACAGTAGGAAGACTCAGTCTTCCCGTTTTTAAGTCGGCATTGTGTCTCTTATATTTAATTCCGATGCAATTTCTGTGTTTCATCGTCAATGGTAAAGTCCAACGGATACAGCAAAACCTGCAGAGGTGCATCGGAATGTAAAACTGGTGACACAGGAAACGCTCAAAACATAGACAATAGGAAGGCTCAGTCTTTCTGTACTTAAGACGGCATTGTGTCTCTTATATTTAATTCCGAAGCAATTTCTGTGTTTCATCGTCAATGGGAAGGTCCAAGGGATACAGTAACCCTGCAGAGGTGCATCGGAATGTAAAACTGGTGACACAGCAAGTGCTCATAACATAGACCCTAAGAAGACTCAGTTTTCCTGTACTTAAGTCAACGTTGTGTCTCTTATATTTAATTCCGATGTAATTTCTGTGTTTCATCGTCAGTGGGAAGGTCCAATGGATACAGTAAACCTGCTGAGGTGCATCGGAATGTAAAACTGGTGACGCAGGAATTGCTCAAAACATAGACAGTAGGAAGACTCAATGTTCCTGTACATATGTCGGCATTGTGTCCCTTATATTTAATTCCGAAGCAATTTCTGTGTTTCATCGTTAATGGGAAGACCGAAGGGATATAGTAAACATGCAGAGGTGCATCGAAATGTAAAATTGGTGCCGCAGGAAACGCTCAAATCATAGACAGTAGGAAAACTCAATCTTCCTATACTTAAGTCGGCATTGTGTCTCTTATATTTAATTCCGATGCAATTTCTGTGTTTCATCGTCAATACGAAGATCCAAGGGATACAGTAAACCTGCAGAGGTGCATCGGAACGTAAAACTGTTGACACAGGAAATTCTCAAAACATAGACAGTAGGAAGACTCAGCCTTCCTGTTCTTAAGTCGGCATTGTGCCTCTTATATTTAGTTCCGATGATATTTTTGTGTTTCATCGTCAATGGGAAGGTCCAATGGATACAGTAAAATTGCAGAGGTGCATCAGAATGTAAAACTGGTGACATTGGAAACGATCAAAACATAGACAGTAGGAATACTCAGTCTTCCTGTACTTACGTCGGCATTGTGTCTCTTATATTTAAATCCGATGCAATTTCTGTGTTTCGTCGCCAATGGGGAGGTCCAAGGGGTACAGTAAACCTGCAGAGGTGCATCGGAATGTAAAACTGTTGACACAGGAAACGCTCAAACATTGACAGTAGGAAGACTCTGTCTTCCTGTACTTAAGTCGGCATTGTGTCTCTTATATTTAATTCCGATGCAATTTCTGTGTTTCATCGACAATGGTAAGGTCCAAGGGATACAGTAAGCCTGCAGAGGTGAATTGGAATGTAAAACCGGTGACACAGGAATCGCTCAAATCATAGACCGTAGGAACACTCAGTTCTCTAGTACTTAAGTCGGCGTTGTGTCTCTTATATTTAATTGCGATGCAATATCTACGTTTCAACGTCAATGGGAAGGTCCAATGTATACAGTAAACCTGCAGAGGTGCATCGGAATGTAAAACTGGTGACACAGGAAACGTTCAAAACATAGACAATTGAAAGACACACTCTTCCTGTACTTAAGTCGCATTGTGTCTCTTATATTTCATTCCGATGCAATTTCAGTGTCTCATCGTCACTGTGAAGGTCCAATGGATACAGTAAACCTGCAGAGGTGCATCGGAATGTAAAGCTTGAGACACAGGAAACGCGCAAAACATAGACAGAAGGAAGACTCAGTCTTCATGTACTTAAGTCGGCATTGTGTCTTTTTTATTTAATTCCGATGCAATTTCTGTGTTTCATCGTCAATGGGAAGGTCCAATGGATACAGTAAACCTGCAGAGGTGCATTGGAATGTAACACTGATGACACAGGAAACGCTCAAAACATAGACAGTAGGAAGACTCAGTCTTCCTATACTTAAGTCGGCATTGTGTCTCTTATATTTAATTCCGATGCAATTTCTCTGTTTCATCGTCAATGGGAAAGTCGAAGGGAAACAGTATACCTGCAGAGGTGCATCGGAATGTAAAACTTGTGACACAGGAAACGCTCAAAACATAGACAGTAGGAAGACTCTGTCTTCCTGTACTTGAGTCGGCATTGTGTCTCTTATATTTAATTCCGATGCAATTTCTGTGTTTCATCGTCACTGTGTAGGTCCAAGGGATACAATAAACCAGCAGAGGTGCATCAAAATGGAAAACTGATGTCACAGGAAACGCTCAAAACATAGACAGTAGGAAGACTCAGTCTCCCTGTACCTAAGTCGGCATTGTGTCTATAAATATGTAATTCCGATGCAATTTCTGTGTTTCATCGTCAATGGGAAGGTCCAATGGATACAGTAAACCTGCAGAGGTGCATTGGAATGTAAAAATGGTGACACAGGAAAAGCTCTAATCATAGACCGTAAGAAGTCTCAGTTTTCTTGTACTTAAGTCAGCGTTGTGTCTCTTATATTTAATTCCGATGCCATTTCTGTGCTTCATCGTCAATGGGAAGGTCCAATGGATACAGTAAACCTGCAGAGGAGTATCTGAATGTAAAACTGGTGACACAGGAAACGCTCAAAACATAGACAGTAGGAAGAGTCATTCTTCTTGTACTTAAGTCGGCATTGTGTCTCTTATATTTAATTCCGATGCATGTTCTGGGTTTCATCATGAATGGGAAAGTCCAATGGATACAGTAAACCTGCAGAGGTGCATCGGAATGTAAAACTGGTGACACAGGAAACGATCAAACATTGACAGTAGGGAGACTCAGTCTTCCCGTTTTTAAGTCGGCATTGTGTCTCTTATATTTAATACCGATACAATTTCTGTGTTTCATCGTCAATGGTAAAGTCCAAGGGATACAGTAAACCTGCAGAGGTGCATCGGAATGTAAAACTGGTGACACAGGAAACGCTCACAACATAGACAATAGGAAGACTCAGTCTTTCTGTACTTAAGACGGCATTGTGTCTCTTATAATTAATTCCGAAGCAATTTCTGTGTATCATCGTCAATGGGAAGGTCCAAGGGATACAGTAACCCTGCAGAGGTGCATCGGAATGTAAAACTGGTGACACAGCAAGCGCTCATAACATAGACCCTAAGAAGACTCAGTTTTCCTGTACTTAAGTCAACGTTGTGTCTCTTATGTTTAACTCCGATGTAATTTCTGTGTTTCATCGTCAGTGGGAAGGTCCAGTGGATACAGTAAACCTGCAGAGGTGCATCGGAATGTAAAACTGGAGACGCTGGAAATGCTCAAAACATAGACAGTAGGAAGACTCAATGTTCCTGTACATATGTCGGCATTGTGTCCCTTATATTTAATTCCGAAGCAATTTCTGTGATTCATCGTCAATGGGAAGACCCAAGGGATACAGTAAACCTGCAGAGGTGCATCAGAATGTAAAACTGGTGACACAGGAAACGCTCAAATCATAGACAGTAGGAATACTGAATCTTCCTGTACTTAAGTCGGCATTGTGCCTCTTATATTTAATTCCGATGCAATTTCTGTGTTTCATCGCCAATGGGAAGATCCAAGGGATACAGTAAACCTGCAGAGGTGCATCGGAATGTAAAACTGGTGACACAGGAAATTCTCAAAACATAGACAGTAGGAAGACTCAGCCTCCCTGTTCTTAAGTCGGCATTGTGTCTCTTTTATTTAGTTCCGATGATATTTTTGTGTTTCATCGTCAATGGGAAGGTCCAATGGATACAGTAAAATTGCAGAGGTGCATCGGAATGTAAAACTGATGACACAGGAAACGATCAAAGCATAGACAGTAGGAAGACTCAGTCTTCCTGTATATAAGTCGGCATTGTGTCTGTTATATTTAAGTCCGATGTAATTTCTGTGTTTCATTGTCAATGGGAAGACCCAAGGGATACAGAAAACCTGCAGAGGTGCATCGGAATGTAAAACTGGTGACACAGGAAACGCTCAAAACATGGACAGTAGGAAGACTCAGTCTTCCTGTACTTAAGTCGGCTTAGTGTCACTTATATTTAAATCCGATGCAATTTCTGTGTTTCATCGTCAATGGTAAGGTCCAAGGGATACAGTAAACCTGCAGAGGTGCACCGGAATGTAAAACTGGTGACACAGGAATCGCTCAAATCATAGACCGTAAGAAGTATCTGTTCTCTTGTACTTAAGTCGGCGTTGTGTCTCTTATATTTCATGGCGATGCAATTTCTGTGTTTCAACGTCAATGGGAAGGTCCAATGTATACAGTAAACCTGCAGAAGTGCATCGGAATGTAAAACTGGTGACACAGGAAACGCTCAAAACATAGACAATTGAAAGACACACTCTTCCTGTAGTTAAGTCGCATTGTGTCTCTTATATTTCATTTCGATGCAATTTCAGTGTCTCATCGTCACTGTGAAGGTCCAATGGATACAGTAAACCTGCAGAGGTGCATTGGAATGTAAAACTGATGACACAGGAAACGCTCAAAACATAGACAGTAAGAAGACTCAGTCTTCCTGTATATAAGTCGGCATTGTGTCTGTTATATTTAAGTCCGATGTAATTTCTGTGGTTCATTGTCAATGGGAAGACTCAAGGGATGCAGAAAACCTGCAGAGGTGCATCGGAATGTAAAACTGGTGACACAGGAAACGCTCAAAACATGGACAGCAGGAAGACTCAGCCTTCCTGTTCTTAAGTCGGCATTATGTCTCTTATATTTAATGCCGATGCTATTTCTGTGTTTCATCGACAATGGGAAGGTCCATTGGATACAGTAGACCTGCAGAGGTGCATCGAAATGTAAAATTGGTGCCGCAGGAAACGCTCAAATCATAGACAGTAGGAAAACTCAATCTTCCTGTACTTAAGTCGGCATTGTGTCTCTCATATTTTATTCCGATGCAATTTCTGTGTTTCATCGTCAATGGGAAGATCCAAGGGATACAGTAAACCTGCAGAGGTGCATCGGAATGTAAAACTGTTGACACAGGAAATTCTCAAAACATAGACAGTAGGAAGACTCAGCCGTCCTGTTCTTGAGTCGGCATTGTGCCTCTTATATTTAGTTCCGATGATATTTTTGTGTTTCATCGTCAATGGGAAGGTCCATTGGATACAGCAGACCTGCAGAGGTGCATCGAAATGTAAAATTGGTGCCGCAGGAAACCCTCAAATCATAGACAGTAGGAAGACTCAGTCTTCCTGTACTTAAGTCGGCATTGTGTCTCTCATATTTAATTCCGATGCAATTTCTGTGTGTCATCGTCACTGTGTAGGTCCAAGGGATACAGTAAACCTGCAGAGGTGAATTGGAATGTAAAACTGGTGACACAGGAATCGCTCAAATCATAGACCGTAGGAAGACTCAGTTCTCTTGTACTTAAGTCAACGTTGTGTCTCTTATATTTAATTGCGATGCAATTTCTGTGTTTCAACGTCAATGGGAAGGTCCAATGTATACAGTAAACCTGCAGAGGTGCATCGGAATGTAAAACTGGTGACACACGAAACGCTCAAAACATAGACAATTGAAAGACACACTCTTCCTGTACTTAAGTCGCATTGTGTCTCTTATATTTCATTCCGATGCAATTTCAGTGTCTCATCGTCACTGTGAAGGTCCAATGGATACAGTAACCCTGCAGAGGTGCATCGGAATGTAAAACTGGTGACACAGCAAGCGCTCATAACATAGACCCTAAGAAGTCTCAGTTTTCTTGTACTTAAGTCAACGTTGTGTCTCTTATATTTAATTCCGATTAATTTCTGTGTTTCACCGTCAGTGGGAAGGGCCAATGGATACAGTAAACCTGCAGAGGTGCATCGGAATGTAAAACTGGTGACACAGGAAATGCTCAAAACATAGACAGTAGGAAGACTCAATGTTCCTGTACTTATGTCGGCATTGTGTCCCTTAGATTTAATTCCGAAGCAATTTCTGTGTTTCATCGTCAATGGGAAGACCCAAGGGATACATAAAACCTGCAGAAGTGCATCGGAATGTAAAACTGGTGACACAGGAAACGCTCAAAACATGGACAGTAGGAAGACTCAGCCTTCCTCTTCTTAAGTCGGCATTGTGTCTCTTATATTTAATTCCGATGCTATTTCTGTGTTTCATCGACAAAGGGAAGGTCCATTGGATACAGCAGACCTGCAGAGGTGAATCGAAATGTAAAATTGGTGCCGCAGGAAGCGCTCAAATCATAGACAGTAGGAAAACTCAATCTTCCTGTACTTAAGTCGGCATTGTGTCTCTTATATTTAAATCCGATACTATTTCTGTGTTTCGTCGCCAATGGGAAGGTCCAAGGGATACAGTAAACCTGCAGAGGTGCATCGGAATGTAAAACTGGTGACACAGCAAGCGCTCATACCATAGACCCTAAGAAGTCTCAGTTTTCATGTACTTAAGTCAACGTTGTGTCTCTTATATTTAATTCCGATGTAATTTCTGTGTTTCACCGTCAGTGGGAAGGGCCAATGGATACAGTAAACCTGCTGAGGTGCATCGGAATGTAAAACTGGTGACGCAGGATATGCTCAAAACATAGACAGTAGGAAGACTCAATGTTCCTGTACTTATGTCGGCATTGTGTCCCTTATATTTATTTCCGAAGCAATTTCTGTGTTTCATCGTTAATGGGAAGACCGAAGGGATACAGTAAACATGCAGAGGTTCATCGAAATGTAAAATTGGTGCCGCAGGAAACGCTCAAATCATAGACAGTAGGAAACCTCAATCTTCCTGTACTTAAGTCGGCATTGTGTCTCTTATATTTAATTCCGATGCAATTTCTGTGTTTCATCGTCAATGGGAAGATCCAAGGGATACAGTAAACCTGCAGAGGTGCATCGGAATGTAAAACTGTTGACACAGGAAATTCTCAAAACATAGACAGTAGGAATACTCAGCCTTCCTGTTCTTAAGTCGGCATTGTGCCTCTTATATTTAGTTCCGATGATATTTTTGTGTTTCATCGTCAATGGGAAGGTCCAATGGATACAGTAAAATTGCAGAGGTGCATCAGAATGTAAAACTGGTGACATTGGAAACGATCAAAACATAGACAGTAGGAATACTCAGTCTTCCTCTACTTAAGTCGGCATTGTGTCTCTTATATTTAAATCCGATGCAATTTCTGTGTTTCGTCGCCAATGGGGAGGTCCAAGGGATACAGTAAACCTGCAGAGGTGCATCGGAATGTAAAACTGTTGACACAGGAAACGCTCAAACATTGACAGTAGGAAGACTCTGTCTTCCTGTACTTAAGTCGGCATTGTGTCTCTTATATTTAATTCCGATGCAATTTCTGTGTTTCATCGACAATGGTAAGGTCCAAAGGATACAGTAAGCCTGCAGAGGTGAATTGGAATGTAAAACTGTTGACACAGGAATCGCTCAAATCATAGACCGTAGGAAGACTCAGTTCTCTTGTACTTAAGTCGGCGTTGTGTCTCTTATATTTAATTGCGATGCAATGTCTATGTTTCAACGTCAATGGGAAGGTCCAATGTATACAGTAAACCTGCAGAGGTGCATCGGAATGTAAAACTGGTGACACAGGAAACGCTCAAGACATAGACAATTGAAGGACACACTCTTCCTGTACTTAAGTCGCATTGTGTCTCTTATATTTCATTCCGATGCAATTTCAGTGTCTCATCGTCACTGTGAAGGTCCAATGGATACAGTAAACCTGCAGAGGTGCATCGGAATGTAAAGCTTGTGACACAGGAAACGCTCAAAACATAGACAGAAGGAAGACTCAGTCTTCATGTACTTAAGTCGGCATTGTGTCTTTTTTATTTAATTCCGATGCAATTTCTGTGTTTCATCGTCAATGGGAAGGTCCAATGGATGCAGTAAACCTGCAGAGGTGCATTGGAATGTAACACTGATGACACAGGAAACGCTCAAAACATAGACAGTAGGAAGACTCAGTCTTCCTGTACTTAAGTCGGCATTGTGTCTCTTATATTTAATTTCGATGCAATTTCTGTGTTTCATCGTCAATGGGAAAGTCGAAGGGAAACAGTATACCTGCAGAGGTGCATCGGAATGTAAAACTTGTGACACAGGAAACGCTCAAAACATAGACAGTAGGAAGACTCTGTCTTCCTGTACTTGAGTCGGCATTGTGTCTCTTATATTTAATTCCGATGCAATATCTGTGTTTCATCGTCACTGTGTAGGTCCAAGGGATACAATAAACCTGCAGAGGTGCATCAAAATGGAAAACTGATGACACAGGAAACGCTCAAAACATAGACAGTAGGAAGACTCAGTCTTCCTGTACCTAAGTCGGCATTGTGTCTATAAATATGTAATTCCGATGCAATTTGTGTGTTTCATCGTCAATGGGAAGGTCCAATGGATACAGTAAACCTGCAGAGGTGCATTGGAATGTAAAAATGGTGACACAGGAAAAGCTCAAATCATAGACCGTAAGAAGTCTCAGTTTTCTTGTACTTAAGTCAGCGTTGTGTCTCTTATATTTAATTCCGATGCAATTTCTGAGCTTCATCGTCAATGGGAAGGTCCAATGGATACAGTAAACCTGCAGAGGAGTATCTGAATGTAAAACTGGTGACACAGGAAACGCTCAAAACATAGACAGTAGGAAAACTCATTCTTCTTGTACTTAAGTCGGCATTGTGTCTCTTATATTTAATTCCGAAGCATTTTCTGTGTTTCATCATGAATGGGAAAGTCCAATTGATACAGTAAACCTGCAGAGGTGCATCGGAATGTAAAACTGGTGACACAGGAAACGCTCAAACATTGACAGTAGGGAGACTCAGTCTTCCCGTTTTTAAGTCGGCATTGTGTCTCTTATATTTAATTCCGATACAATTTCTGTGTTTCATCGTCAATGGTAAAGTCCAAGGGATACAGTAAACCTGCAGAGGTGCATCGGAATGTAAAACTGGTGACACATGAAACGCTCACAACATAGACAATAGGAAGACTCAGTCTTTCTGTACTTAAGACGGCATTGTGTCTCTTATAATTAATTCCGAAGCAATTTCTGTGTTTCATCGTCAATGGGAAGGTCCAAGGGATACAGTAACCCTGCAGAGGTGCATCGGAATGTAAAACTGGTGACACAGCAAGCGCTCATAACATAGACCCTAAGAAGACTCAGTTTTCCTGTACTTAAGTCAACGTTGTGTCTCTTATGTTTGACTCCGATGTAATTTCTGTGTTTCATCGTCAGTGGGAAGGTCCAATGGATACAGTAAACCTGCAGAGGTGCATCAGAATGTAAAACTGGTGACACAGGAAACGCTCAAAGCATAGACAGTAGGAGAACTGAATCTTCCTGTACTTAAGTCGGCATTGTGCCTCTTATATTTAATTCCGATGCAATTTCTGTGTTTCATCGCCAATGGGAAGATCCAAGGGATACAGTAAACCTGCAGAGGTGCATCGGAATGTAAAACTGGTGACACAGGAAATTCTCAAAACATAGACAGTAGGAAGACTCAGCCTCCCTGTTCTTAAGTCGGCATTGTGTCTCTTTTATTTAGTTCCGATGATATTTTTGTGTTTCATCGTCAATGGGAAGGTCCAATGGATACAGTAAAATTGCAGAGGTGCATCGGAATGTAAAACTGATGACACAGGAAACGATCAAAACATAGACAGTAGGAATACTCAGTCTTCCTGTACTTAAGTCGGCTTAGTGTCACTTATATTTAAATCCGATGCAATTTCTGTGTTTCATCGTCAATGGTAAGGTCCAAGGGATACAGTAAACCTGCAGAGGTGCACCGGAATGTAAAACTGGTGACACAGGAATCGCTCAAATCATAGACCGTAAGAAGAATCAGTTCTCTTGTACTTAAGTCGGCGTTGTGTCTCTTATATATAAATCCGATGCAATTTCTGTGCTTCATCGTCAATGGTAAGGTCCAAGGGATACAGTAAACCTGCAGAGGTGCATCGGAATGTAAAACTGATGACACAGGAAACGCTCAAAACATAGACAGTAGGAAGACTCAGTCTTCCTGTATATAAGTCGGCATTGTGTCTGTTATATTTAAGTCCGATGTAATTTCTGTGTTTCATTATCAATGGGAAGGTGCAAGGGATACAGTAAACCTGCAGAGGTGCATCGGAATGTAAAACTGGTGACACAGGAAACGCTCAAAACATAGACAGTAGGAAGACTCAGTCTCTCTGTACTTAAGTCGGCATTGTGTCTCTTATATTTAATTCCGATGTAATTTCTGTGTTTCATCGTCAATGGGAAGGTCCAAGGGATATAGTAACCCTGCAGAGGTGCATCGGAGTGTAAAACTGGTGACACAGCAAGCGCTCATAACATAGACCCTAAGAAGACTCAGTTTTCTTGTACTTAAGTCAACGTTGTGTCTCTTTTATTTAATTCCGATGTAATTTCTGTGTTTCATCGTCAGTGGGAAGGTCCAAGGGATACAGTAAACCTGCAAAGGTGCATCGGAATGTTTAACTGTGACGCAGGAAATACTCAAAACATAGACAGTAGGAAGACTCAATGTTCCTGTACTTAAGTCGGCATTGTGTCCCTTATATTTCATTCCGATGCAATTTCAGTGTCTCATCGTCACTGTGAAGGTCCAATGGATACAGTAAACCTGCAGAGGTGCATCGGAATGTAATGCTTGTGACACAGGAAACGCTGAAAATATAGACAGTAGGAAGACTCAGTCTTCCTGTACTTAAGTCGCCATTGTGTCTCTTATATTTAATTCCGATGCAATTTCTGTGTTTCATCGTCAATGGGAAAGTCGAAGGGAAACAGTATACCTGCAGAGGTGCATCGGAATGTAAAACTGGTGACACAGGAAACGCTCAAATCATAGACAGTAGGAAGACTCAGTCTTCCTGTACTTAAGTCGGCATTGTGTCTCTTATATTTAATACCGAGTCAATTTCTGTGTTTCATCGTCACTGTGTAGGTCCAAGGGATACAGTAAACTTGCAGAAGTGCATCAAAATGGAAAACTGATGACACAGGAAACGCTCAAATCGTAGACAGTAAGAAGACTCAGTCTTCCTGTACCTAAGTCGGCATGGTGTCTCTTATATTTAAATCCGATGCAATTTCTGTGTTTCGTCGTCAATGGGAAGGTCCAAGCGATACAGTAAACCTGCAGAGGTTCATCGGAATGTAAAACTGGTGACACCGGAAGCGGTCAAAGCATAGACCCCCAGGAGACTCAGTTTTCTTGTACTGATGTCGGCATTGTGTCTCTTATATTTATTTTAGATGCAATTTCTGTGTTTCATCGTCACTGTGAAGGTCCAAGGTATGCAGTAAACCTGCAGAGGTGCATCAAAATGTAAAACTGATGACACAGGAAACGCTCAAAACATAGACAATTGAAAGACACACTCTTCCTGTAGTTAAGTCGCATTGTGTCTCTTATATTTAATTCCGATGCAATTACAGTGTCTCATCGTCACTGTGAAGGTCCAATGGATACAGTAAACCTGCAGAGGTGCATCGGAATGGAAAGCTTGTGACACAGGAAACGCTCAAAACATAGACAGTAGGAAGACTCAGTCTTCCTGTACTTAAGTCGGCATTGTGTCTCTTATATATAATTCCGATGCAATTTCAGTGTTTCATCGTCACTTTGAAGGTCCAAGGGGTACAGGAAAACCTGCAGAGGTGCAGCGGAATGTAAAACATGTGACACAGAAAACGCTCAAAACATAGACAGTTGGAAGACTCTGTCTTCCTGTACTTAAGACGTCATTGTGTCTCTTATATTTAATTCCGATGCAATTTCTGTGTTTCATCGCCAATGGGAAGGTCCAAGGGGCACAGTAAACCAGCAGAGGTGCATCGGAATGGAAAACTGGTGACACTGGAAACGTTCAAAACATAGACCGTAAGAAGAATCAGTTTTCTTGTACTTAAGTTGGCGTTGTGTCTCTTATATTTAATTCCGATGTAATTTCTGTGTTTCATCGTCAATGGGCAGGTCCAATGGATACAGTAAACCTGCAGAGGTGCATCGGAATGTAAAACTAGTGACACAGGAAACGCTCAAAACATGGATAGTAGGAAGACTCAACGTTCCTGTACTTAAGTCGGCATTGTGTCTCTTACATTTAATTCCGATGCAATTTCTGTGGTTCATCGTCAATGGGAAGTCCAATGGATACAGTAAACCTGCAGAGGTGCATCGGAATGTAAAGCTGGTGACGCAGGAAACGCTGAAAACATGGACAGTTGGAAGACTAAATGTTCCTGTACTTAAGTCGGCATTGTGTCTCTTATATCTAATTCAGATGCAATTTCTGTGGTTCATCGTCAATGGGAAGGTCCAATGGATACAGTAAACCTGCAGATGTGGATCGGAATGTAAAACTGGTGACACAGGAAACGCTCAAAACATAGACAGTAGGAAGACTCAGTCTTTATGTACTTAAGTCGGCATTGTGTCTCTTATATTTAATTCCGATGCAATTTCTGTGTTTCATCGTCAATGGGAAGGTCTAAGGGATATAGTAACCCTGCAGAGGTGCATCGGAATGTAAAACTGGTGACACAGCAAGCGCTCATAACATAGACCCTAAGAAGACTCAGTTTTCTTGTACTTAAGTCAACGTTGTGTCTCTTATATTTAATTCCGATGTAATTTCTGTGTTTCATCGTCAGTGGGAAGGTCCAAGGGATACAGTAAACCTGCAGAGGTGCATCGGAATGATAAACTGGTGACGCAGGAAATGCTCAAAACATAGACAGTAGGAAGTCTCAATGTTCCTGTACTTAAGTCGGCATTGTGTCCATTACATTTCATTCCGATGCAATTTCAGTGTCTCATCGTCACTGTGAAGGTCCAATGGAAACAGTAAACCTGCAGAGGTGCATCGGAATGTAATGCTTGTGAAACAGGTAACGCTGAAAACATAGACAGTAGGAAGGCTCAGTCTTCCTGTACTTAAGTCGGCATTGTGTCTCTTATATTTAATTTCGATTCAATTTCTGTGTTTCATCGTCACTGTGTAGGTCCAAGGGATACAGTAAACCTGCAGAAGTGCATCAAAATGGAAAACTGATGACACAGGAAACGCTCAAATCATAGGCAGTAAGAAGACTCAGTCTTCCTGTACCTAAGTCGGCATTGTGTCTCTTATACTTAATTCCGATGCAATTTCTGTGTTTCGTCGTCAATGGGAAGGTCCAAGCGATACAGTAAACCTGCAGAGGTGCATCGGAATGTAAACCTGGTGAAACTGGAAACGCTCAAGACATAGACCGTAAGAAGACTCAGTTTTCTTGTACTTAAGTCAACGTTGTGTCTCTTATATTTAATTCAGATATAATTTCTGTGTTTCATCGTCAATGGGAAGGTCCAGTGGATACGGTAAACCTGCAGAGGTGCATCGGAATGTAAAACTGATGACGCAGGAAACGCTCAAAACATAGACAGTAGGAAGACTCAATGTTCCTGTACTAAAGTCGGCATTGTGTCTCTTATATATAATCCGATGCAATTTCTGTGTTTCGTCGTCAATGGGAAGGTCCAAGCGATACAGTAAACCTGCAGAGGTTCATCGGAATGTAAAACTGGTGACACCGGAAGCGGTCAAAACATAGACTCCCAGGAGACTCAGTTTTCTTGTACTGATGTCGGCATTGTGTCTCTTATATTTATTTTAGATGCAATTTCTGTGTTTCATCGTCACTGTGAAGGTCCAAGGTATGCAGTAAACCTGCAGAGGTGCATCAAAATGTAAAACTGATGACACAGGAAACGCTCAAAGCATAAACAATTGAAAGACAGACTCTTCCTGTAGTTAAGTCGCATTGTGTCTCTTATATTTCATTCCGATGCAATTACAGTGTCTCATCGTCACTGTGAAGGTCCAATGGATACAGTAAACCTGCAGAGGTGCATCGGAATGGAAAGCTTGTGACACAGGAAACGCTCAAAACATAGACAGTAGGAAGACTCAGTCTTCCTGTACTTAAGTCGGCATTGTGTCTCTTATATATAATTCCGATGCAATTTCTGTGTTTCATCGTCACTTTGAAGGTCCAAGGGATACAGGAAAACCTGCAGAGGTGCATCGGAATGTAAAACATGTGACACAGGAAACGCTCAAAACATAGACAGTTGGAAGACTCTGTCTTCCTGGACTTAAGACGTCAATGTGTCTCTTATATTTAATTCCGATGCAATTTCTGTGTTTCATCGTCAATGGGCAGGTCCAATGGATACAGTAAACCTGCAGAGGTGCATCGGAATGTAAAACTAGTGACACAGGAAACGCTCTAAACATGGATAGTAGGAAGACTCAACGTTCCTGTACTTAAGTCGGCATTGTGTCTCTTACATTTAATTCCAATGCAATTTCTGTGGTTCATCGTCAATGGGAAGTCCAATAGATACAGTAAACCTGCAGAGGTGCATCGGAATGTAAAGCTGGTGACGCAGGAAACGCTGAAAACATGGACAGTTGGAAGACTAAATGTTCCTGTACTTAAGTCGGCATTGTGTCTCTTATATCTAATTCCGATGCAATTTCTGTGGTTCATCGTCAATGGGAAGGTCCAATGGATACAGTAAAATTGCAGAGGTGCATCGGAATGTAAAACTGATGACACAGGAAACGATCAAAACATAGACAGTAGGAATACTCAGTCTTCCTGTACTTAAGTCGGCTTAGTGTCACTTATATTTAAATCCGATGCAATTTCTGTGTTTCATCGTCAATGGTAAGGTCCAATGGATACAGTAAACCTGCAGAGGTGCACCGGAATGTAAAACTGGTGACACAGGAATCGCTCAAATCATAGACCGTAAGAAGAATCAGTTCTATTGTACTTAAGTCGGCGTTGTGTCTCTTATATTTAATGGCGATGCAATTTCTGTGTTTCAACGCCAATGGGAAGGTCCAATGTATACAGTAAACCTGCAGAAGTGCATCGGAATGTAAAACTGGTGACACAGGAAACGCTCAAAACATAGACAATTGAAAGACACACTCTTCCTGTAGTTAAGTCGCATTGTGTCTCTTATATTTCATTTCGATGCAATTTCAGTGTCTCATCGTCACTGTGAAGGTCCAATGGATACAGTAAACCTGCAGAGGTGCATCGGAATGGGAAGCTTGTGACACAGGAAACGCTCAAAACATAGACAGTAGGAAGACTCAGTCTTCCTGTACTTAGGTCTGCATTGTGTCTTTTTTTTTAATTCCGATGCAATTTCTGTGTTTCATCGTCAATGGGAAGGTCCAATAAATACAGTAAACCTGCAGAGGTGCATTGGAATGTAAAACTGATGACACAGGAAACGCTCAAAACATAGACAGTAGGAAGACTCAGTCTTCCTGTATATAAGTCGGCATTGTGTCTCTTATATTTAATTCCGATGTAATTTCTGTGTTTCATCGTCAATGGGAAGGTCCAAGGGATATAGTAACCCTGCAGAGGTACATCGGAATGTAAAACTGGTGACACAGCAAGCGCTCATAACGTAGACCCTAAGAAGACTCAGTTTTCTTGTACTTAAGTCAACGTTGTGTCTCTTTTATTTAATTCCGATGTAATTTCTGTGTTTCATCGTCAGTGGGAAGGTCCAAGGGATACAGTAAACCTGCAAAGGTGCATCGGAATGTTATCTGGTGACGCAGGAAATACTCAAAACATAGACAGTAGGAAGACTCAATGTTCCTGTACTTAAGTCGGCATTGTGTCCCTTATATTTCATTCCGATTCAATTTCAGTGTCTCATCGTCATTGTGAAGGTCCAATGGATACAGTAAACCTGCAGAGGTGCATCGGAATGTAATGCTTGTGACACAGGAAACGCTGAAAATATAGACAGTAGGAAGACTCAGTCTTCCTGTACTTAAGTCGCCATTGTGTCTCTTATATTTAATTCCGATGCAATTTCTGTGTTTCATCGTCAATGGGAAAGTCGAAGGGAAACAGTATACCTGCAGAGGTGCATCGGAATGTAAAACTGGTGACACAGGAAACGCTCAAAACATAGACAGTAGGAAGACTCAGTCTTCCTGTACTTAAGTCGGCATTGTGTCTCTTATATTTAATTCCGATGCAATTTCTGTGTTTCATCGTCACTGTGTAGGTCCAAGGGATACAGTAAACCAGCAGAAGTGCATCAGAATGGAAAACTGATGACACAGGAAACGCTCAAATCATAGACAGTAAGAAGCCTCAGTCTTCCTGTACCTAAGTCGGCATGGTGTCTCTTATATTTAAATCCGATGCAATTTCTGTGTTTCGTCGTCAATGGGAAGGTCCAAGCTATACAGTAAACCTGCAGAGGTTCATCGGAATGTAAAACTGGTGACACAGGAAGCGGTCAAAACATAGACCCCCAGGAGACTCAGTTTTCTTGTATTGATGTCGGCATTGTGTCTCTTATATTTAATTTAGATGCAATTTCTGTGTTTCATCGTCACTGTGAAGGTCCAAGGTATGCAGTAAACCTGCAGAGGTGCATCAAAATGTAAAACTGATGACACAGGAAACGCTCAAAACATAGACAATGGAAAGACACACTCTTCCTGTAGTTAAGTCGCATTGTGTCTCTTATATTTCATTCCGATGCAATTACAGTGTCTCATCGTCACTGTGAAGGTCCAATGGATACAGTAAACCTGCAGAGGTGCATCGGAATGGAAAGCTTGTGACACAGGAAACGCTCAAAACATAGACAGTAGGAAGACTCAGTCTTCCTATACTTAAGTCGGCATTGTGTCTCTTATATATAATTCCGATGGAATTTCTGTGTTTCATCGTCACTTAGAAGGTCCAAGGGTACAGGAAAACCTGCAGAGGTGCATCGAAATGTAAAAGATGTGACACAGGAAACGCTCAAAACATAGACAGTTGGGAGACTCTGTCTTCCTGTACTTAAGACTTCATTGTGTCTCTTATATTTAATTCCGATGCAATTTCTGTGTTTCATCGCCAATGGGAAGGTCCAAGGGGCACAGTAAACCAGCAGAGGTGCATCGGAATGTAAAACTGGTGACAATGGAAACGTTCAAAACATAGACCGTAAGAAGAATCAGTTTTCTTGTACTTAAGTCGGCGTTGTGTCTCTTATATTTAATTCCGATGTAATTTCTGTGTTTCATCGTCAATGGGCAGGTCCAATGGATACAGTAAACCTGCAGAGGTGCATCGGAATGTAAAACTAGTGACACAGGAAACGCTCAAAACATGGATAGTAGGAAGACTCAACGTTCCTGTACTTAAGTCGGCATTGTGTCTCTTACATTTAATTCCGATGCAATTTCTGTGGTTCATCGTCAATGGGAAGTCCAATGGATACAGTAAACCTGCAGAGGTGCATCGGAATGTAGAGCTGGTGACGCAGGAAACGCTGAAAACATGGACAGTTGGAAGACTAAATGTTCTTGTACTTAAGTCGGCATTGTGTCTCTTATATCTAATTCCGATGCAATTTCTGTGGTTCATCGTCAATGGGAAGGTCCAATGGATACAGTAAACCTGCAGAGGTGGATCGGAATGTAAAACTGGTGACACAGGAAACGCTCAAAACATAGACAGTAGGAAGACTCAGTTTTTCTGTACTTAAGTCGGCATTGTGTCTCTTATATTTAATTCCGATACAATTTCTGTGTTTCATCGTCAATGGGAAGGTCCAGGGGATATAGTAACCCTGCAGAGGTGCATCAAAATGGAAAACTGATGACACAGGAAACGCTCAAATCATAGACAGTAAGAAGACTCTGTCTTCCTGTACCTAAGTCGGCATTGTGTCTCTTATACTTAATTCCGATGCAATTTCTGTGTTTCGTCGTCAATGGGAAGGTCCAAGCGATACAGTAAACCTGCAGAGGTGCATCGGAATGTAAAACTGGTGAAACTGGAAACGCTCAAAACATAGACCGTAAGAAGACTCAGTTTTCTTGTACTTAAGTCAACGTTGTGTCTCTTATATTTAATTCAGATATAATTTCTGTGTTTCATCGTCAATGGGAAGGTCCAGTGGATACGGTAAACCTGCAGAGGTGCATCGGAATGTAAAACTGGTGACACAGGAAACGCTCAAAACATAGACAGTAGGAAGACTCAATGTTCCTGTGCTAAAGTCGGCATTGTGTCTCTTATATATAATCCGATGCAATTTCTGTGTTTCGTCGTCAATGGGAAGGTCCAAGGGATACAGTAAACCTGCAGAGGTGCATCGGAATGTAAAATTGGTCACACAGGAAGCGGTCAAAACATAGACCCTAAGAAGACTCAGTTTTCTTATACTGAAGTCGGCATTGTATCTCTTATATTTAATTTAGATGCAATTTCTGTGTTTCATCGTCACTGTGAAGGTCCAAGGGATACAGTAAACCTGCAGAGGTGCATCAAAATGTAAAACTGATGACACAAGAAACGCTCAAAACATAGACAGTAGTAAGACTCAGTCTTCCTGTACCTAAGTCGGCATTGTGTCTCTAATATTTAATTCCGATGCAATTTCCTTTTTTTTTGCCAATGGGAAGGTCCAAGGTATATAGTAAAACTGCAGAGGTGCATTGGAATGTAAAAATGGTGCCACAGGAAACGCTCAAATCATAGACCGTAAGAAGTCTCAGTTTTCTTGTACTTAAGTCGGCGTTGTGTGTCTTCTATTTAATTCCGATGCAATTTCTGTGTTTCATCGTCAATGGGAAGGTCCAATGGATACAGTTAACCTGCAGAGGTGCATCGGAATGTAATGCTTGTGACACAGGAAACGCTGAAAATATAGACAGTAGGAAGACTCAGTCTTCCTGTACTTAAGTCGCCATTGTGTCTCTTATATTTAATTCCGATGCAATTTCTGTTTTCATCGTCAATGGGAAAGTCGAAGGGAAACAGTATACCTGCAGAGGTGCATCGGAATGTAAAACTGGTGACACACGAAACGCTCAAAACATAGACAGTAGGAAGACTCAGTCTTCCTGTACTTAAGTCGGCATTGTGTCTCTTATATTTAATTCCGATGCAATTTCTGTGTTTCATCGTCACTGTGTAGGTCCAAGGGATACAGTAAACTTGCAGAAGTACATCAAAATGGAAAACTGATGACACAGGAAACGCTCAAATCATAGACAGTAAGAAGACTCAGTCTTCCTGTACCTAAGTCGGCATGGTGTCTCTTATATTTAAATCCGATGCGATTTCTGTGTTTCGTCGTCAATGGGAAGGTCCAAGCGATACAGTAAACCTGCAGAGGTTCATCGGAATGTAAAACTGGTGACACCGGAAGCGGTCAAAACATAGACCCCCAGTAGACTCAGTTTTCTTGTACTGATGTCGGCATTGTGTCTCTTATATTTATTTTAGATGCAATTTCTGTGTTTCATCGTCACTGTGAAGGTCCAAGGTATGCAGTTAACCTGCAGAGGTGCATCAAAATGTAAAACTGATGACACAGGAAACGCTCAAAACATAGACAATTGAAAGACACACTCATCCTGTAGTTAAGTCGCATTGTGTCTCTTATATTTCATTCCGATGCAATTACAGTGTCTCATCGTCACTGTGAAGGTCCAATGGATACAGTAAACCTGCAGAGGTGCATCGGAATGGAAAGCTTGTGACACAGGAAACGCTCAAAACATAGACAGTAGGAAGACTCAGTCTTCCTGTACTTAAGTCGGCATTGTGTCTCTTATATATAATTCCGATGCGATTTCTGTGTTTCATCGTCACTTTGAAGGTCCAAGGGATACAGGAAAACCTGCAGAGGTGCATCGGAATGTAAAACATGTGACACAGGAAACGCTCAAGACATAGACAGTTGGAAGACTCTGTCTTCCTGTACTTAAGACGTCATTGTGTCTCTTATATTTAATTCCGATGCAATTTCTGTGTTTCATCGCCAATGGGAAGGTCCAAGGGGCACAGTAAACCAGCAGAGGTGCATCGGAATGTAAAACTGGTGACACTGGAAACGCCCAAAACATAGAACGTAAGAAGAATCAGTTTTCTTGTACTTAAGTCGGCGTTGTGTCTCTTATATTTAATTCCGATGTAATTTCTGTGTTTCATCGTCAATGGGCAGGTCCAATGGATACACTAAACCTGCAGAGGTGCATCGGAATGTAAAACTAGTGACACAGGAAACGCTCAAAACATGGATAGTAGGAAGACTCAACGTTCCTGTACTTAAGTCGGCATTGTGTCTCTTACATTTAATTCCAATGCAATTTCTGTTGTTCATCGTCAATGGGAAGTCCAATGGATACAGTAAACCTGCAGAGGTGCATCGGAATGTAAAGCTGGTGACGCGGGAAACGCTGAAATCATAGACAGTTGGAAGACTAAATGTTCCTGTACTTAAGTCGGCATTGTGTCTCTTATATCTAATTCCGATGCAATTTCTGTGGTTCATCGTCAATGGGAAGGTCCAATGGATACAGTAAAATTGCAGAGGTGCATCGGAATGTAAAACTGATGACACAGGAAACGATCAAAACATAGACAGTAGGAATACTCAGTCTTCCTGTACTTAAGTCGGCTTAGTGTCACTTATATTTAAATCCGATGCAATTTCTGTGTCTCATCGTCACTGTGAAGGTCCAATGGATACAGTAAACCTGCAGAGGTGCATCGGAATGGGAAGCTTGTGACACAGGAAACGCTCAAAACATAGACAGTAGGAAGACTCAGTCTTCCTGTACTTAGGTCTGCATTGTGTCTTTTTTTTTAATTCCGATGCAATTTCTGTGTTTCATCGTCAATGGGAAGGTCCAATGGATACAGTAAACCTGCAGAGGTGCATTGGAATGTAAAACTGATGACACAGGAAACGCTCAAAACATAGACAGTAGGAAGACTCAGTCTTCCTGTATATAAGTCGGCATTGTGTCTCTTATATTTAATTCCGATGTAATTTCTGTGTTTCATCGTCAATGGGAAGGTCCAAGGGATATAGTAACCCTGCAGAGGTGCATCGGAATGTAAAACTGGTGACACAGCAAGCGCTCATAACATAGACCCTAAGAAGACTCAGTTTTCTTGTACTTAAGTCAACGTTGTGTCTCTTTTATTTAATTCCGATGTAATTTCTGTGTTTCATCGTCAGTGGGAAGGTCCAAGGGATACAGTAAACCTGCAAAGGTGCATCGGAATGTTAAACTGGTGACGCAGGAAATACTCAAAACATAGACAGTAGGAAGACTCAATGTTCCTGTACTTAAGTCGGCATTGTGTCCCTTATATTTCATTCCGATTCAATTTCAGTGTCTCATCGTCACTGTGAAGGTCCAATGGATACAGTAAACCTGCAGAGGTGCATCGGAATGTAATGCTTGTGACACAGGAAACGCTGAAAATATAGACAGTAGGAAGACTCAGTCTTCCTGTACTTAAGTCGCCATTGTGTCTCTTATATTTAATTCCGAAGCAATTTCTGTGTTTCATCGTCAATGGGAAAGTCGAAGGGAAACAGTATACCTGCAGAGGTGCATCGGAATGTAAAACTGGTGACACAGGAAACGCTCAAAACATAGGCAGTAGGAAGACTCAGTCTTCCTGTACTTAAGTCGGCATTGTGTCTCTTATATTTAATTCCGATGCAATTTCTGTGTTTCATCGTCACTGTGTAGGTCCAAGGGATACAGTAAACCTGCAGAAGTGCATCAAAATGGAAAACTGATGACACAGGAAACGCTCAAATCATAGACAGTAAGAAGACTCAGTCTTCCTGTACCTAAGTCGGCATGGTGTCTCTTATATTTAAATCCGATGCAATTTCTGTGTTTCGTCGTCAATGGGAAGGTCCAAGCGATACAGTAAACCTGCAGAGGTTCATCGGAATGTAAAACTGGTGACACAGGAAGCGGTCAAAACATAGACCCCCAGGAGACTCAGTTTTCTTGTACTGATGTCGGCATTGTGTCTCTTATATTTAATTTAGATGCAATTTCTGTGTTTCATCGTCACTGTGAAGGTCCAAGGTATGCAGTAAACCTGCAGAGGTGCATCAAAATGTAAAACTGATGACACAGGAAACGCTCAAAACATAGACAATTGAAAGACACACTCTTCCTGTAGTTAAGTCGCATTGTGTCTCTTATATTTCATTCCGATGCAATTACAGTGTCTCATCGTCACTGTGAAGGTCCAATGGATACAGTAAACCTGCAGAGGTGCATCGGAATGGAAAGCTTGTAACACAGGAAACGCTCAAAACATAGACAGTAGGAAGACTCAGTCTTCCTGTACTTAAGTCGGCATTGTGTCTCTTATATATAATTCCGATGCAATTTCTGTGTTTCATCGTCACTTTGAAGGTCCAAGGGATACAGGAAAACCTGCAGAGGTGCATCGGAATGTAAAACATGTGACACAGGAAACGCTCAAAACTTAGACAGTTGGGAGACTCTGACTTCCTGTACTTAAGACGTCATTGTGTCTCTTATATTTAATTCCGATGCAATTTCTGTGTTTCATCGCCAATGCGAAGGTCCAAGGGGCACAGTAAACCAGCACAGGTGCATCGGAATGTAAAACTGGTGACAATGGAAACGTTCAAAACATAGACCGTAACAAGAATCAGTTTTCTTGTACTTAAGTCGGCGTTGTGTCTCTTATATTTAATTCCGATGTAATTTCTGTGTTTCATCGTCAATGGGCAGGTCCAATGGATACAGTAAACCTGCAGAGGTGCATCGGAATGTAAAACTAGTGACACAGGAAACGCTCAAAACATGGATAGTAGGAAGACTCAACGTTCCTGAACTTAAGTCGGCATTGTGTCTCTTACATTTAATTCCGATGCAATTTCTGTGGTTCATCGTCAATGGGAAGTCCAATGGATACAGTAAACCTGCAGAGGTGCATCGGAATGTAAAGCTGGTGACGCAGGAAACGCTGAAAACATGGACAGTTGGAAGACTTAATGTTCCTGTACTTAAGTCGGCATTGTGTCTCTTATATCTAATTCCGATGCAATTTCTGTGGTTCATCGTCAATGGGAAGGTCCAATGGATACAGTAAACCTGCAGAGGTGGATCGGAATGTAAAACTGGTGACACAGGAAACGCTGAAAACATAGACAGTAGGAAGACTCAGTCTTTCTGTACTTAAGTCGGCATTGTGTCTCTTATATTTAATTCCGATGCAATTTCTGTGTTTCATCGTCAATGGGAAGGTCAAAGGGATATAGTAACGCTGCAGAGGTGCATCGGAATGTAAAACTGGTGACACAGCAAGCGCTCATAACATAGACCCTAAGAAGACTCAGTTTTCTTGTACTTAAGTCAACGCTGTGTCTCTTATATTTAATTCCGATGTAATTTCTGTGTTTCATCGTCAGTGGGAAGGTCCAAGGGATACAGTAAACCTGCAGAGGTGCATCGGAATGATAAACTGGTGACGCAGGAAATGCTCAAAACATAGACAGTAGGAAGACTCAATGTTCCTGTACTTAAGTCGGCATTGTGTCCCTTATATTTCATTCCGATGCAATTTCAGTGTCTCATCGTCACTGTGAAGGTCCAATGGAAACAGTAAACCTGCAGAGGTGCATCGGAATGTAATGCTTGTGAAACAGGTAACGCTGAAAACATAGACAGTAGGAAGGCTCAGTCTTCCTGTACTTAAGTCGGTATTGTGTCTCTTATATTTAATTTCGATGCAATTTCTGTGTTTCATCGTCACTGTGTAGGTCCAAGGGATACAGTAAACCTGCAGAAGTGCTTCAAAATGGAAAACTGATGACACAGGAAACGCTCAAATCATAGACAGTAAGAAGACTCAGTCTTCCTGTACCTAAGTCGGCATTGTGTCTCTTATACTTAATTCCGATGCAATTTCTGTGTTTCGTCGTCAATGGGAAGGTCCAAGCGATACAGTAAACCTGCAGAGGTTCATCGGAATGTAAAACTGGTGACACAGGAAGCGGTCAAAACATAGACCCCCAGGAGACTCAGTTTTCTTGTACTGATGTCGGCATTGTGTCTCTTATATTTAATTTAGATGCAATTTCTGTGTTTCATCGTCACTGTGAAGGTCCAAGGTATGCAGTAAACCTGCAGAGGTGCATCAAAATGTAAAATTGATGACACAGAAAACGCTCAAAACATAGACAATTTAAAGACACACTCTTCCTGTAGTTAAGTCGCATTGTGTCTCTTATATTTCATTCCGATGCAATTTCAGTGTCTCATCGTCACTGTGAAGGTCCAATGGAAACAGTAAACCTGCAGAGGTGCATCGGAATGTAATGCTTGTGAAACAGGTAACGCTGAAAACATAGGCAGTAGGAAGGCTCAGTCTTCCTGTACTTAAGTCGGCATTGTGTCTCTTATATTTAATTTCGATGCAATTTCTGTGTTTCATCGTCACTTTGAAGGTCCAAGGGATACAGGAAAACCTGCAGAGGTGCATCGGAATGTAAAACTGGTGACACTGGAAACGCTCAAAACATAGACCGTAAGAGAAATCAGTTTTCTTGTACTTAAGTCGGCGTTGTGTCTCTTACATTTAATTCCGATGTAATTTCTGTGTTTCATCGTCAATGGGCAGGTCCAATGGATACAGTAAACCTGCAGAGGTGCATCGGAATGTAAAACTAGTGACACAGGAAACGCTCAAAACATGGACAGTAGGAAGACTCAACGTTCCTGTACTTAAGTCGGCATTGTGTCTCTTATATATAATCCGATGCAATTTCTGTGTTTCGTCGTCAATGGGAAGGTCCAAGGGATACAGTAAACCTGCAGAGGTGCATCGGAATGTAAAACTGGTGAAACTGGAAACGCTCAAAACATAGACCGTAAGAAGACTCAGTTTTCTTGTACTTAAGTCAACGTTGTGTCTCTTATATTTAATTCAGATATAATTTCTGTGTTTCATCGTCAATGGGAAGGTCCAGTGGAAACGGTAAACCTGCAGAGGTGCATCGGAATGTAAAACTGGTGACGCAGGAAACGCTCAAAACATAGACAGTAGGAAGACTCAATGTTCCTGTACTAAAGTCGGCATTGTGTCTCTTATATATAATCCGATGCAATTTCTGTGTTTCGTCGTCAATGGGAAGGTCCAAGGGATACAGTAAACCTGCAGAGGTGCATCGGAATGTAAAATGGGTCACACAGGAAGCGGTCAAAACATAGACCCTAAGAAGACTCAGTTTTCTTATACTGAAGTCGGCATTGTGTCTCTTATATTTAATTTAGATGCATTTTCTGTGTTTCATCGTCACTGTGAAGGTCCAAGGGATACAGTAAACCTGCAGAGGTGCATCAAAATGTAAAACTGATGACACAGGATTCGCTCAAAACATAGACAGTAGTAAGACTCAGTCTTCCTGTAACTAAGTCGGCATTGTGTCTCTAATATTTAATTCCGATGCAATTTCCTTTTTTTTTGCCAATGGGAAGGTCCACGGTATATAGTAAAACTGCAGAGGTGCATTGGAATGTAAAAATGGTGCCACAGGAAACGCTCAAATCATAGACCGTAAGAACTCTCAGTTTTCTTGTACTTAAGTCGGCGTTGTGTGTCTTCTATTTAATTCCGATGCAATTTCTGTGCTTCATCGTCAATGGGAAGGTCCAATGGATACAGTAAACCTGCAGAGGATGATCGGAATGTAAAACTGGTGACACAGGAAACGCTCAAAGCATAGACAGTAGGAAGACTTAGTCTTCCTGTACTTAAGTCGGCATTGTGACTCTTATATTTGATTCCGATGCATTTTCTGTGTTTCATCGTCAATGGGAAGGTCCAATGGATATAGTAAACCTGCAGAGGTGCTCGGAATGTAAAACTGGTGACATAGGAAACGCTCAAACATTGACAGTAGGAAGACTCAGTCTTCCTGTACTTAAGTCGTCATTGTGACTCTTATATTTAATTTATATGCAATTTCTGTGTTTCATCGTCAATGGTAAAGTCCAAGGGATACGGTAAACCTGCAGAGGTGCATCGGAATGTAAAACTGGTGACACAGCGAGCACTCATAACATAGACCTTAAGAAGTCTCAGTTTTCTTGTACTTAAGTCAATGTTGTGTCTCTTATATTCAATTGCGATGTAATTTCTGTGTTTCATCGTCAATGGGAAGGTCCAATGGATACAGTAAACCTGCAGAGGTGCATTGGAATGTAAAACTGGTGACACAGGAAACGCTCAAAACATAGACAGTAGGAAGACTCAGTCTTCCTCTATATAGGTCGGCATTGTGTCTTTTATATTTAATTCCGATCCAATTTCTGTGTTTCATCGTCAATGGGGGGTCCAATGGATACAGTAAACCTGCAGAGGTGCCTCGGAATGTAGAACTGATGACACAGGAAACGCTCAAAACATAGACAGTAGGAGGACTCAGTCTTCCTGTACTTAAGTCGGCATTGTGTCTCTTATATTTAATTCCTATGCAATTTCTGTGTTTCATCGTCAATGGGAAAGTCGAAGGGAAACACTATACCTGCAGAGGTGCATCAGAATGTAAAACTGGTGACACAGGAAACGCTCAAAACATAGACAGTAGGAAGACTCAGTATTCCTGTACTTAAGTCGGCATTGTGTCTCTTATATATAATTCCGATGCAATTTCGGTGTTTCATCGTCACTCTGAAGGCCCAAGGGAAACAGGAAAACCTGCAGCGGTGCATCGGAATGTAAAACTGGTGACACAGGAAACGCTCAAAACATAGACAGTTGGAAGACTCTGTCTTCCTGCACTTAAGACGTCATAGTGTCTCTTATATTTAATTCTGATGCAATTTCTGTGTTTCATCGTCAATGGGAAGATCCAAGGAAAAGAGTAAAACTGCAGAGGTGCATCGGAATGTAAAACTGGTGACACAGGAAACGCTAAAAATATAGACAGTAGTAATACTCAGCCTTCCTGTTCTTAAGGCGCCATTGTGTCTCTTATATTTAATTCCGATGCAATTTCTGTGTTTCATCGTCTGTGGGAAGGTCCAATGGATACAGTAAACCTGCAGAGGTGCATCGGAATGTAAAATTGGTGACGCAGGAAACGCTCAAAATATATACAGTAGGAAGACTCAGTATTCCGTACTTAAGTCGGCATTGTGTCTCTTATACTTAATTCCGATGCAATTTCTGTGTTTCATCGTCAATGGGAAGGTCGAAGGGAAACAGTAAACCTGCAGAGGTGCATGGGAATGTAAAACTGGTGACACAGGAAACGCTGAAAAGATAGACAGTAGTAAGACTCAGCCTTCGAGTTCTTAAGTCGCCATTGTGTCTCTTATATTTAATTCCGATGCAATTTCTGTGTTTCATCGTCTGTGGGAAGGTCCAATGGATACAGTAAACCAGCAGAGGTGCATCGGAATGTAAAATTGGTGACACAGGAAGCGGTCAAAACATAGACCCGAAGAAGACTCAGTTTTCTAGTACTGTGGTCGGCATTGTGTCTGTTATATTTAATTTAGATGCAATTTCTGTGTTTCATCGTCAATGGGAAGGTCCAGTGGATACGGTAAACCTGCAGAGGTGCATCGGAATGTAAAACTGGTGACGCAGGAAACGCTCAAAACATAGACAGTAGGAAGACTCAATGTTCCTGTACTAAAGTCGGCATTGTGTCTCTTATATATAATCCGATGCAATTTCTGTGTTTCGTCGTCAATGGGAAGGTCCAAGGGATACAGTAAACCTGCAGAGGTGCATCGGAATGTAAAACTGGTGAAACTGGAAACGCTCAAAACATAGACCGTAAGAAGACTCAGTTTTCTTGTACTTAAGTCAACGTTGTGTCTCTTATATTTAATTCAGATATAATTTCTGTGTTTCATCGTCAATGGGAAGGTCCAGTGGATACGGTAAACCTGCAGAGGTGCATCGGAATGTAAAACTGGTGACGCAGGAAACGCTCAAAACATAGACAGTAGGAAGACTCAGTGTTCCTGTACTAAAATCGGCATTGTGTCTCTTATATATAATCCGATGCAATTTCTGTGTTTCGTCGTCAATGGGAAGGTCCAAGGGATACAGTAAACCTGCAGATGTGCATCGGAATGTAAAATTGGTCACACAGGAAGCGGTCAAAACATAGACCCTAAGAAGACTCAGTTTTCGTATACTGAAGTCGGCATTGTGTCTCTTATATTTAATTTAGATGCAATTTCTGTGTTTCATCGTCACTGTGAAGGTCCAAGGGATACAGTAAACCTGCAGAGGTGCATCAAAATGTAAAACTGATGACACTGGAATCGCTCAAAACATAGACAGTAGTAAGACTCAGTCTTCCTGTACCTAAGCCGGCATTGTGTCTCTAATATTTAATTCCGATGCAATTTCCTTTTTTTTTGCCAATGGGAAGGTCCAAGGTATATAGTAAAACTGCAGAGGTGCATTGGAATGTAAATCTGGTGACACAGGAAACGCTCAAAACATAGACAGTAGGAAGACTCAGTCTTCCTCTATATAAGTCGGCATTGTGTCTTTTACATTTAATTCCGATCCAATTTCTGTGTTTCATCGTCAATGGGGGGTCCAATGGATACAGTAAACCTGCAGAGGTGCCTCGGAATGTAGAACTGATGACACAGGTAACGCTCAAAACATAGACAGTAGGAGGACTCAGTCTTCCTGTACTTAAGTCGGCATTGTGTCTCTTATATTTAATTCCGATGCAATTTCTGTGTTTCATCGTAAGTGGGAAAGTCGAAGGGAAACACTATACCTGCAGAGGTGCATCGGAATGTAAAACTGGTGACACAGGAAACGCTCAAAACATAGACAGTATGAAGACTCAGTCTTCCTGTACTTAAGTCGGCATTGTGTCTCTTATATATAATTCCGATGCAATTTCTGTGTTTCATCGTCACTCTGAAGGCCCAAGGGAAACAGGAAAACCTGCAGAGGTGCATCGGAATGTAAAACTGGTGACACAGGAAACGCTCAAAACATAGACAGTTGGAAGACTCTGCCTTCCTGTACTTAAGACGTCATTGTGTCTCTTATATTTAATTCTGATGCAATTTCTGTGTTTCATCGCCAATGGGAAGGTCCAAGGGACACAGTAAACCAACAGAGGTGCATCGGAATCTAAAACTGGTGACACTGGAAACGCTCAAAACATAGACTGTACGAAGAATCAGTTTTCTTGTACTTAAGTCGGCGTTGTGTCTCTTATATTTAATTCCGATGTATTTTCTGTGTTTCATCGTCAATGGGAAGGTCCAATGGATACAGTAAACCTGCAGTGGTGCATGGGAATGTAAAACTGGTGACGCAGGAAACGCTGAAACATAGACAGTAGGAAGACTCAATGTTCCTGTACTTAAGTCGGCATTGTGTCTCTTATATTTAATTCCGATGCTATTTCTGTGTTTCATCGTCAATGGGAAGATCCAAGGAAAACAGTAAAACTGCAGAGGTGCATCGGAATGTAAAACTGGTGACACAGGAAACGCTCAAAATATAGACAGTAGTAAGACTCAGCCTTCCTGTTCTTAAGTCGCCATTGTGTCTCTTATATTTAATTCCGATGCAATTTCTGTGTTTCATCGTCTATGGGAAGGTCCAATGGATACAGTAAACCTGCAGAGGTGCATCGGAATGTAAAATTGGTGACGCAGGAAACGCTCAAAATATAGACAGTAGGAAGACTCAGTCTTCCGTACTTAAGTCGGCATTGTGTCTCTTATACTTAATTCCGATGCAATTTCTGTGTTTCATCGTCAATGGGAAGGTCGAAGGGAAACAGTAAACCTGCAGAGGTGCATGGGAATGTAAAACTGGTGACACAGGAAACGCTGAAAAGATAGACAGTAGTAAGACTCAGCCTTCGAGTTCTTAAGTCGCCATTGTGTCTCTTATATTTAATTCCGAAGCAATTTCTGTGTTTCATCGTCTGTGGGAAGGTCCAATGGATACAGTAAACCAGCAGAGGTGCATCGGAATGTAAAACTGGTGACACAGGAAATGCTCAAAACATAGAAAGTAGAAAGACTAAACCTTCCTGTTCTTAAGTCGGCATTGTGTCTCTTATATTTAAATCCGATGCAATTTCTGTGTTTCGTCGTCAATGGGAAGGTCCAAGGGATACAGTAAACCTGCAGAGGTGCATCGGAATGTAAAATTGGTGACACAGGAAGCGGTCAAAACATAGACCCGAAGAAGACTCAGTTTTCCAGTACTGAAGTCGGCATTGTGTCTCTTATATTTAATTTAGATGCAATTTCTGTGTTTTATCGTCAATGGGAAGGTCCAATGGATACAGTAAACCTGCAGAGGTGCATCGGAATGTTAAACTGGTGACGCAGGAAATGCTTAAAACATAGACAGTAGGAAGACTCAATGTTCCTGGACTTAAGTCGGCATTGTGTCTCTTATATTTAATTCCGATGCAATTTCTGTGTTTCATCGTCACTGTGTAGGTCCAAGGGATACAGTAAACCTGCAGAAGTGCATCAAAATGGAAAACTGATGACACAGGAAACGCTCAAATCATAGACAGTATGAAGACTCAGTCTTCCTGTACCTAAGTCGGCATTGTGTCTCTTATATTTAAATCCCATGCAATGTCTGTGTTTCGTCGTCAATGGGAAGGTCCAAGCGATACAGTAAACCTGCAGAGGTGCATCGGAATGTAAAACTGGTGACACAGTAAGTGGTCAAAACATAGACCCCCAGTAGACTCAGTTTTCTTGTACTGATGTCGGCATTGTGTCTCTTATATTTAATTTAGATGCAATTTCTGTGTTTCATCGTCACTGTGAAGGTCCAAGGTATGCAGTAAACCTGCAGAGATGCATCAAAATGTAAAACTGATGACACAGAAAACGCTCAAAACATAGACAATTTAAAGACACACTCTTCCTGTAGTTAAGTCGCATTGTGTCTCTTATATTTCATTCCGATGCAATTTCAGTGTCTCATCGTCACTGTGAAGGTCCAATGGATACCGTAAACCTGCAGAGGTGCATCGGAATGGTATGCTTGTGACACAGGAAACGCTCAAAACATAGACAGTAGGAAGACTCAGTCTTCCTGTACTTAAGTCGGCATTGTGTCTCTTATATATAATTCCGATGCAATTTCTGTGTTCCATCGTCACTTTGAAGGTCCAAGGGATACAGGAAAACCTGCAGAGGTGCATCGGAATGTAAAACTGGTGACACAGGAAACGCTCAAAACATAGACAGTTGGAAGACTCTGTCTTCCTGTACTTAAGACGTCATTGTGTCTGTTATATTTAATTCCGATGCAATTTCTGTGTTTCATCGCCAATGGGAAGGTCCAAGGAGCACAGTAAACCAGCAGAGGTGCATCGGAATGTAAAACTGGTGACACTGGAAACGCTCAAAACATAGACCGTAAGAGGAATCAGTTTTCTTGTACTTAAGTCGGCGTTGTGTCTCTTATATTTAATTCCGATGTAATCTCTGTGTTTCATCGTCAATGGGCAGGTCCAATGGATACAGTAAACCTGCAGAGGTGCATCGGAATGAAAAACTAGTGACACAGGAAACGCTCAAAACATGGACAGTAGGAAGACTCAACGTTCCTGTACTTAAGTCGGCATTGTGGCTCTTACATTTAATTCCGATGCAATTTCTGTGGTTCATCGTCAATGGGAAGTCCAATAGATACAGTAAACCTGCAGAGGTGCATCGGAATGTAAAGCTGGTGACGCAGGAAACGCTGAAAACATGGACAGCTGGAAGACTCAATGTTCCTGTACTTAAGTCGGCATTGTGTCTCTTATATCTAATTCCGATGCAATTTCTGTGGTTCATCGTCAATGGGAAGGTCCAATGGATACAGTAAACCTGCAGAGGTGCATCGGAATGTAAAACTGGTGAAACTGGAAACGCTCAAAACATAGACCGTAAGAAGACTCAGTTTTCCTGTACTTAAGTCAACGTTGTGTCTCTTATATTTAAATCCGATATAATTTCTGTGATTCATCGTCAATGGGAAGGTCCAGTGGATACAGTAAACCTGCAGAGGTGCATCGGAATGTAAAACTGGTGACGCAGGAAACGCTGAAAACATAGACAGTAGGAAGACTCAATGTTCCTGTATTAAAGTCGGCATTGTGTCTCTTATAGATAATCCGATGCAATTTCTGTGTTTCGTCGTCAATGGGAAGGTCCAAGGGATACAGTAAACCTGCAGAGGTGCATCGGAATGTAAAATTGGTCACACAGGAAGCGGTCAAAACATAGACCCTAAGAAGACTCAGTTTTCTTATACTGAAGTCGGCATTGTGTCTCTTATATTTAATTTAAATGCAATTTCTGTGTTTCATCGTTACTGTGAAGGTCCAAGGGATACAGTAAACCTGCAGAGGTGCATCAAAATGTAAAACTGATGACACAGGAAACGCTCAAAACTTAGACAGTAGTAAGACTCAGTCTTCCTGTACCTAAGTCTGCATTGTGTCTCTTATATTTAATTCCGATGCAATTTCTGTTTTTTTTTTTGCCAATGGGAAGGTCCAAGGTATATAGTAAAACTGCAGAGGTGCTCGGAATGTAAAAATGGTGACACAGGAAACGCTCAAATCATAGACCGTAAGAAGTCTCAGTTTTCTTGTACTTAAGTCGGCGTTGTGTGTCTTCTATTTAATTCCCATGCAATTGCTGTGCTTCATCGCCAATGGGAAGGTCCAATGGATACAGTAAACCTGCAGGGGAGGATCGGAATGTAAAACTGGTGACACAGGAAACGCTCAAAGCATAGACAGAAGGAAGACTCAGTCTTCCTGTACTTAAGTCTGCATTGTGTCTCTTATATTTCATTCCGATGCAATTTCTGTGTTTCATCGTCAATGGGAAAGTCGAAGGGAAACACTATACCTGCAGAGGTGCATCGGAATGTAAAACTGGTGACACAGGAAACGCTCAAAACATAGACAGTAGGAAGACTCAGTCTTCCTGTACTTAAGTCGGCATTGTGTCTCTTATATATAATTCCGATGCAATTTCTGTGTTTCATCGTCACTCTGAAGGCCCAAGGGAAACAGGAAAACCTGCAGAGGTGCATCGGAATGTAAAACTGGTGACGCTGGAAACGCTCAAAACATAGACTGTAAGAAGAATCAGTTTTCTTGTACTTAAGTCGGCGTTGTGTCTCTTATATTTAATTCCGATGTAATTTCTGTGTTTCATCGTCAATGGGAAGGTCCAATGGATACAGTAAACCTGCAGTGGTGCATCGGAATGTAAAACTGGTGACGCAGGAAACGCTGAAAACATAGAAAGTAGAAAGACTAAACCTTCCTGTTCTTAAGTCGGCATTGTGTCTCTTATATTTAAATCCGATGCAATTTCTGTGTTTCGTCGTCAATGGGAATATCCAAGGGATACAGTAAACCTGCAGAGGTGCATCGGAATGTAAAATTGGTGACACAGGAATCGGTCAAAACATAGACCCGAAGAAGACTCCGTTTTCTAGTACTGAAGTCGGCATTGTGTCTCTTATATTTAATTTAGATGCAATTTCTGTGTTTCATCGTCAATGGGAAGGTCCAATGGATACAGTAAACCTGCAGTGGTGCATCGGAATGTAAAACTGGTGACACAGGAAACGCTCAAACATTGACAGTAGGAAGACTCAGTCTTCCTGTACTTAAGTCGGCATTGTGTCTCTTATATTTAATTCCGATGCAATTTCTGTGGTTCATCGTCAATGGTAAAGTCCAAGGGATACAGCAAACCTGCAGAGGTGCATCGGAATGTAAAACTGGTGAAACAGGACACGCTCAAAACATAGAAAGTATGAAGACTCAGTCTTCCTGTACTTAAGTCGGCATTGTGTCTGTTATATTTAAGTCCGATGTAATTTCTGTGTTTCATTGTCAATGGGAAGGTGCATGGGATACAGTAACCTGCAGAGGTGCATCGGAATGTAAAACTGGTGACACAGGAAACGCTCAAAACATAGACAGTAGGAAGACTCAGTCTTTCTGTACTTAAGTCGGCATTGTGTCTCTTATATTTAATTCCGATGCAATTTCTGTGTTTCATCGTCAATGGGAAGGTCCAAGGGATACAGTAACCCTGCAGAGGTGCATCGGAATGTAAAACTGGTGACTCAGCAAGCGCTCATAACATAGACCCTAAGAAGACTCAGTTTTCTTGTACTTAAGTCAACGTTGTGTCTCTTGTATTTAATTCCGATATAATTTCTATGTTTCATCGTCAATGGGAAGGTCCAAAGGTTACAGTAAACCTGCAGAGGTGGATCGGATTGTAAAACTGGTGACGCAGGAAACGCTGAAAACATAGACAGTTGGAAGACTCAATGTTCCTGTACTTAAGTCAGCATTGTGTTTCTTATATTTAATTCCGAAGCAATTTCTGTGTTTCATCGTCAATGGGAAGATCCAAGGGATACAGTAAACCCGCAGAGGTCCATCGGAATGTAAAACTTATGACACAGGATACGCTCAAAACATAGACAGTAGGAAGACTCAGTCTTCCTGTACTTATTTCGGCATTGTGTCTCTAATATTTAATACCAATGCAATTTCTGTGTTTCATCGTCAATGGGAAAGTCCAATGGATACAGTATATATGCAGAGGAGGATCGGAATGTAAAACTGGTGACACAGGAAACGATCAAAACATAGACAGTAGGAAGACTCAGTCTTCCTGTACTTAAGTCGGCATTGTGTCTCTTATATTTAATTCCGATTCATTTTCTGTGTTTCATCATCAATGAGAAGGTCCAAGGGATACATCAAATCTGCAGAGGTGCATCGGAATGTAAAACTGTTGACACAGGAAACGCTCAAATTTGGCAGTAGGAAGACTCAGTCTTCCTGTACTTAAGTCGGCATTGTGTCTCTTATATTTAATTCCGATGCAATTTCTGTGTTTCATCGTCAATGGGGGGGTCCAATGGATACAGTAAACCTGCAGAGGTGCATCGGAATGTAAAACTGGTGACACAGGAAACGCTCAAAACATAGACAGTTGGAAGACTCTGTCTTCCTGTACTTAAGACGTCATTGTGTCTCTTATATTTAATTCCGATGCAATTTCTGTGTTTCATCGTCAATGGGAAAGTCGAAGGGAAACACTATACCTGCAGAGGTGCATCGGAATGTAAAACTGGTGACACAGGAAACGCTCAAAACATAGACAGTAGGAAGACTCAATCTTCCTGTACTTAAGTCGGCATTGTGTCTCTTATATATAATTCCGATGCAATTTCTGTGTTTCATCGTCACTGTGAAGGTCCAAGGGAAACATGAAAACCTGCAGAGGTGCATCGGAATGTAAAACTGGTGACACAGGAAACGCTCAAAACATAGACAGTTGGAAGACTCTGTCTTCCTGTACTTAAGACGTCATTGTGTCTCTTATATTTAATTCTGATGCAATTTCTGTGTTTCATCGCCAATGGGGAGGTCCAAGGGAAACAGGAAAACCTGCAGAGGTGCATCGGAATGTAAAACTGTTGACACAGGAAACGCTCAAAATATAGACAGTAGTAAGACTCAGCCTTCCTGTTCTTATGTCGCCATTGTGTCTCTTCTATTTAATTCCGACGCAATTTCTGTGTTTCATCGTCTATGGGAAGGTCCAATGGATACAGTAAACCTGCAGAGGTGCATCGGAATGTAAAATCTGTGACGCAGGAAACGCTCAAAATATAGACAGTAGGAAGACACAATCTTCCTGTACTTAAGTCGGCATTGTGTCTCCTATATTTAAATCCGATGCAAATTCTATGTTTCGTCGTCAATGGGAAGGTCCAAGGGATACAGTAAACCTGCAGAGGTGCATCGGAATGTAAAATTGGTGACACAGGAAGCGGTCAAAACATAGACCCTAGGAAGACTCAGTTTTCTAGTACTGAAGTCGGCATTGTGTCTCTTATATTTAATTTAGATGCAATTTCTGTGTTTCATCGTCATTGTGAAGGACCAAGGGATACAGTAAACCTGCAGAGGTGCATCAAAATGTAAAACTGATTACACAGGAAACGCTCAAAACATAGACAGTAGGAAGACTCAATGTTCCTGTACTTAAGTCGGCATTGTGTCCTTTATATTTCATTCCGATGCAATTTCAGTGTCTCATCGTCACTGTGAAGGTCCAATGGATACAGTAAACCTGCAGAGGTGCATCGGAATGTAATGCTTGTGACACAGGAAACGCTGAAAACATAGACAGTAGGAAGACTCAGTCTTCCTGTACTTAAGTCGGCATTGTGTCTCTTATATTTAATTCCGATGCAATTTCTGTGTTTCATCGTCAATGGGAAAGTCGAAGGGAAACAGTATACCTGCAGAGGTGCATCGGAATGTAAAACTGGTGACACACGAAACGCTCAAAACATAGACAGTAGGAAGACTCAGTCTTCCTGTACTTAAGTCGGCATTGTGTCTCTTATATTTAATTCCGATGCAATTTCTGTGTTTCATCGTCACTGTGTAGGTCCAAGGGATACAGTAAACCTGCAGAAGTGCATCAAAATGGAAAACTGATGACACAGGAAACGCTCAAATCATAGACAGTAAGAAGACTCAGTCTTCCTGTACCTAAGTCGGCATTGTGTCTCTTATATTGAAATCCGATGCAATTTCTGTGTTTCGTCGTCAATGGGAAGGTCCAAGCGATACAGTAAACCTGCAGAGGTGCATCGGAATGTAAAACTGGTGACACAGGAAGCGGTCAAAACATAGACCCCCAGTAGACTCAGTTTTCTTGTACTGATGTCGGCATTGTGTCTCTTATATTTAATTTAGATGCAAATTCTGTGTTTCATCGTCACTGTGAAGGTCCAAGGTATGCAGTAAACCTGCAGAGGTGCATCAAAATGTAAAACTGATGACACAGGAAACGCTCAAAACATAGACAATTTAAAGACACACTCTTCCTGTAGTTAAGTCGCATTGTGTCTCTTATATTTCATTCCGATGCAATTTCAGTGTCTCATCGTCACTGTGAAGGTCCAATGGATACAGTAAACCTGCAGAGGTGGATTGGAATGTAAAACTGGTGACACAGTAAACGCTCAAAGCATAGACAGTAGGAAGACTCAGTCTTCCTGTACTTAAGTCGGCATTGTGTCTCTTATATTTGATTCCGATGCATTTTCTGTGTTTCATCGTCAATGAGAAGGTCCAATGGATATAGTAAACCTGCAGAGGTGCTCGGAATGTAAACTGGTGACATAGGAAACGCTCAAAACATAGACCGTAAGAAGAATCAGTTTTCTTGTACTTAAGTCGGCGTTGTGTCTCTTATATTTAAATCCGACGTAATTTCTGTGTTTCATCGTCAATGGGAAGGTCCAATGGATACAGTAAACCCGCAGAGGAGGATCGGAATGTAAAACTGGTCACACAGGAAACGATCAAAACATAGACAGTAGGTAGACTCAGTCTACCTGTACTTCAGTCGGCATTGAGTCTCTCATACTTAATTCCGATTCATTTACTGTGTTTCATCGTCAATGAGAAGGTCCAAGGGACACAGTAAACCTGCAGAGGTGCATCGGAATGTAAAACTGTTGACACAGGAAACGCTCAAACATTGACAGTAGGAAGACTCTGTCTTCCTGTACTGACGTCGGCATTGTGTGTCTTATATATAATTCCGATGCAATTTCTGTGTTTCATCGTCACTGTGAAGGTCCAAGGGAAACAGGAAAACCTGCAGAGGTGCATCGGATTGTAAAACTGGTGACACAGGAAACGCTCAAATCATAGACAATTGAAAGACACACTCTTCCTGTACTTAAGTCGCATTGTGTCTCTTATATTTCATTCCGATGCAATATCTGTGTCTCATCGTCACTGTGAAGGTGCAATGGATACAGTAAACCTGCAGAGGTGCATCGGAATGTAAAGCTTGTGACACAGGAAACGCTCAAAACATAGACAGTAGGAAGACTCAGTCTTCCTGTACTTAAGTCGGCATTGTGAATTTTTTATTTAATTCCGATGCAATTTCTGTGTCTCATCGTCAATGGGAAGGTCCAATGGATACAGTAAACCTGCAGAGGTGCATTGGAATGTAAAACTGGTGACACAGGAAACGCTCAAAACATAGACAGTAGGAAGACTCAGTCTTCCTGTACATAAGTCGGCATTGTGTCCTTTATATTTAATTCCGATGCAATTTCTGTGTTTCATTGTCAATGGGAAAGTCGAAGGGAAACACTATACCTGCAGAGGTGCATCGGAATGTAAAACTGGTGACACAGGAAACGCTCAAAACATAGACAGTAGGAAGACTCAGTCTTCTTGTACTTAAGTCGGCATTGTGTCTCTTATATATAATTCCGATGCAATTTCTGTGTTTCATCGTCACTGTGAAGGCCCAAGGGAAACAGGAAAACCTGCAGAGGTGCATCGGAATGTAAAACTGGTGACACAGGGAACGCTCAAAACATACATAGTTGGAAGACTCTGTCTTCCTGTACTTAAGACGTCAATGTGTCTCTTATATTTAATTCTGATGCAATTTCTGTGTTTCATCGCCAATGGGAAGGTCCAAGGGACACAGTAAACCAGCAGAGGTGCATCGGAATCTAAAACTGGTGACAATGGAAACGCTCAATACATAGACTGTAAGAAGAATCAGTTTTCTTGTACTGAAGTTGGCGTTGTGTCTCTTATATTTAATTCCGATGTAATTTCTGTGTTTCATCGTCAATGGGAAGGTCCAATGGATACAGTAAACCTGCAGTGGTGCATCGGAATGTAAAACTGGTGACGCAGGAAACGCTGAAAACATAGACAGTAGGAAGGCTCAATGTTCCTGTACTTAAGTCGGCATTGTGTCTCTTATATTTAATTCCGATGCTATTTCTGTGTTTCATCGTCAATGGGAAGATCTAAGGAATACAGTAAACCTGCAGAGGTGCATCGGAATGTAAAACTGGTGACACAGGAAACGCTCAAAATATAGACAGTAGTAAGACTCAGCCTTCCTGTTCTTAAGTCGCCATTGTGTCTCTTATATTTAATTCCGATGCTATTTCTGTGTTTCATCGTCTATGGGAAGGTCCCATGGATACAGTAAACCTGCAGAGGTGCATCGGAATGTAAAATTGGTGACGCAGGAAACGCTCAAAATATAGACAGTAGGAAGACTCAGTCTTCCTGTACTTAAGTCGGCATTGTGTCTCTCATACTTAATTCCGATGCAATTTCTGTGTTTCATCGTCAATGGGAAGGTCGAAGGGAAACACTAAACCTGCAGAGGTGCATGGGAATGTAAAACTGGTGACACAGGAAACGCTCAAAAGATAGACAGTAGTAAGACTCAGCCTTCGAGTTCTTAAGTCGCCATTGTGTCTCTTATATTTAATTCCGATGCAATTTCTATGTTTCATCGTCTGTGGGAAGGTCCAATGGATACAGTAAACCAGCAGAGGTGCATCGGAATGTAAAACTGGTGACACAGGAAATGCTCAAAACATAGATAGTAGAAAGACTAAACCTTCCTGTTCTTAAGTCGGCATTGTGTCTCTTATATTTAAATCCGATGCAATTTCTGTGTTTCGTCGTCCATGGGAAGGTCCAAGGGATACAGTAAACCTGCAGAGGTGCATCGGAATGTAAAATTGGTGACACAGGAAGCGGTCAAAACATAGACCCTAAGAAGACCCAGTTTTCTAGTACTGAAGTCGGCATTGTGTCTCTTATATTTAATTTAATTGCAATTTCTGTCTTTCATCGTCAATGGGAAGGTCCAATGGATACAGTAAACCTGCAGTGGTGCATCGGAATGTAAAACTGGTGACACAGGAAACGCTCAAAACATAGACAGTAGGAAGACTCAGTCTTCCTGTACTTTAGTCGGCATTGTGTGTCTTATATTTAATTCCGATGCAATTTCTGTGGTTCATCGTCAATGGGAAAGTCCAAGGGATACAGTAAACCTGCAGAGGAGCATCGGAATGTAAAACTGGTGAAACAGGACACGCTCAAAACATAGAAAGTAGGAAGAATCAGTCTTCCTGTACTTAAGTCGGCATTGTGTCTGTTATATTTAAGTCCGATGTAATTTCTGTGTTTCATTGTCAATGGGAAGGTGCATGGGATACAGTATACCTGCAGAGGTGCATCGGAATGTAAAACTGGTGACACAGGAAACGCTCAAAACATAGATAGTAGGAAGACTCAGTCTTTCTGTACTTAAGTCGGCATTGTGACTCTTATATTTAATTCCGATGCAATTTCTGTGTTTCATCGTCAATGGGAAGGTCCAAGGGATACAGTAACCCTGCAGAGGTGCATCTGAATGTAAAACTGGTGACTCAGCAAGCGCTCATAACATAGACCCTAAGAAGACTCAGTTTTCTTGTACTTAAGTCAACGTTGTGTCTCTTGTATTTAATTCCGATGTAATTTCTATGTTTCATCGTCAATGGGAAGGTCCAAAGGTTACAGTAAACCTACAGAGGTGGATCGGAATGTAAAACTGGTGACGCAGGAAACGCTGAAAGCATAGACAGTTGGAAGACTCAATGTTCCTGTACTTAAGTCGGCATTGTGTTTCTTATATTTAATTCAGAAGCAATTTCTGTGTTTCATCGTCAATGGGAAGACCCAAGGGATACAGTAAACCTGCAGAGGTGCATCGGAATGTAAAACTGGTGACACAGGAAACGCCCAAATCATAGACAGTAGGAAGACTAAGCGTTCCTGTTCTTAAGTCGGCATTGTGTCTCTTATATTTAATTCCGATTCCATTTCTGTGTTTCATCGACAATGGGAAGGTCCAATGGATACAGTAGACCTGCAGAGGTGCATCGGAATGTAAAACAGGTGACGCAGTAAACGCTCAAAACATAGACAGTAGGAAGACTCAGTCTTCCTGTACTTAAGTCGGCATTGTGTCTCTTATATTTAATACCGATGCAATTTCTGTGTTTCATCGTCACTGGGAAGGTCCAATGGAAACAGTATATATGCAGAGGAGGATCGGAATGTAAAACTGGTGACACAGGAAACGATCAAAACATAGACAGTAGGAAGACTCAGTCTTCCTGTACTTAAGTCGGCATTGTGTCTCTTATATTTAATTCCGATTCATTTTCTGTGTTTCATCGTCAATGAGAAGGTCCAAGGGATACATCAAATCTGCAGAGGTGCATCGGAATGTAAAACTGTTGACACAGGAAACGCTCAAATTTTGACAGTAGGAAGACTCAGTCTTCCTGTACTTAAGTCGGCATTGTGTCTCTTATATTTAATTCCGATGCAATTTCTGTGTTTCATCGTCAATGGGGGGGGGGGGGGGGGGTCCAAAGGATACAGTAAACCTGCAGAGGTGCATTGGAATGTAGAACTGGTGACACAGGAAACGCTCAAAACATAGACAGTTGGAAGACTCTGTCTTCCTGTACTTAAGACGTCATTGTGTCTCTTATATTTAATTCCGATGCAATTTCTGTGTTTCATCGTCAATGGGAAAGTCGAAGGGAAACACTATACCTGCAGAGGTGCATCGGAATGTAAAACTGGTGACACAGGAAACGCTCAAAGCATAGACAGTAGGAAGACTCAATCTTCCTGTACTTAAGTCGACATTGTGTCTCTTATATTTAATTCCGATGCAATTTCTGTGTTTCATCGTCTGTGGGAAACTCCAATGGATACAGTAAACCAGCAGAGGTGCATCGGAATGTAAAACTGGTGACACAGGAAATGCTCAAAACATAGAAAGTAGAAAGACTAAACCATCCTGTTCTTAAGTCGGCATTGTGTCTCTTATATTTAAATCCGATGCAATATCTGTGTTTCGTCGTCCATGGGAAGGTCCAAGGGATACAGTAAACCTGCAGAGGTGCATCGGAATGTAAAATTGGTGACACAGGAAGCGGTCAAAACATAGACCCTAAGAAGACTTAGTTTTCTAGTACTGAAGTCGGCATTGTGTCTCTTATATTTAATTTAATTGCAATTTCTGTCTTTCATCGTCAATGGGAAGGTCCAATGGATACAGTAAACCTGCAGAGGAGCATCGGAATGTAAAACTGGTGAAACAGGACACGCTCAAAACATAGAAAGTAGGAAGACTCAGTCTTCCTGTACTTAAGTCGGCATTGTGTCTCTTATATTTAATTCCGATGCAATTTCTGTGGTTCATCGTCAATGGTAAAGTCCAAGGTATACAGTAAACCTGCAGAGGAGCATCGGAATGTAAAACTGGTGAAACAGGACACGCTCAAAACATAGAAAGTAGGAAGACTCAGTCTTCCTGTACTTATGTCGGCATTGTGTCTGTTATATTTAAGTCCGATGTAATTTCTGTGTTTCATTGTCAATGGGAAGGTGCATGGGATACAGTATACCTGCAGAGGTGCATCGGAATGTAAAACTGGTGACGCAGGAAACGCTGAAAACATAGACAGTTGGAAGACTCAATGTTCCTGTACTTAAGTCGGCATTGTGTTTCTTATATTTAATTCCGAAGCAATTTCTGTGTTTCATCGTCAATGGGAAGACCCAAGGGATACAGTAAACCTGCAGAGGTGCATCGGAATGTAAAACTGGTGACACAGGAAACGCCCAAATCATAGACAGTAGGAAGACTAAGCGTTACTGTTCTTAAGTCGGCATTGTGTCTCTTATATTTAATTCCGATTCCATTTCTGTGTTTCATCGACAATGGGAAGGTCCAATGGATACAGTAGACCTGCAGAGGTGCATCGGAATGTAAAACTGGTGACGCAGTAAACGCTCAAAACATAGACAGTAGGAAGACTCAATGTTCCTGTACTTATGTCGGCATTGTGTCTCTTATATTTAATTCCGATCCAATTTCTGTGTTTCATCGTCAATGGGAAGATCCAAGGGATACAGTAAACCTTCAGTGGTGCATCGGAATGTAAAACTGATGACATAGGATACGCTCAAAACATAGACAGTAGGAAGACTCAGTCTTCCTGTACTTAAGTCGGCATTGTGTCTCTTATATTTAATACCGATGCAATTTCTGTGTTTCATCGTCAATGGGAAGGTCCAATGGAAACAGTATATATGCAGAGGAGGATCGGAATGTAAAACTGGTGACACAGGAAACGATCAAAACATAGACAGTAGGAAGACTCAGTCTTCCTGTACTTAAGTCGGCATTGTGTCTCTTATATTTAATTCCGATTCATTTTCTGTGTTTCATCGTCAATGAGAAGGTCCAAGGGATACATCAAATCTGCAGAGGTGCATCGGAATGTAAAACTGTTGACACAGGAAACGCTCAAATTTTGACAGTAGGAAGACTCAGTCTTCCTGTACTTAAGTCGGCATTGTGTCTCTTATATTTAATTCCGATGCAATTTCTGTGTTTCATCGTCAATGGGGAGGGGGGGTCCAAAAGATACAGTAAACCTGCAGAGGTGCATTGGAATGTAAAACTGGTGACACAGGAAACGCTCAAAACATAGACAGTTGGAAGACTCTGTCTTCCTGTACTTAAGACGTCATTGTGTCTCTTATATATAATTCCGATGCAATTTCTGTGTTTCATCGTCACTGTGAAGGTCCAAGGGAAACAGGAAAACCTACAGAGGTGCATCGGAATGTAAAACTGGTGACACAGGAAACGCTCAAAACATAGACAGTTGGAAGACTCTGTCTTCCTGTACTTAAGACGTCATTGTGTCTCTTATATTTAATTCTGATTCAATTTCTGTGTTTCATCGCCAATGGGAAGGTCCAAGGGACACAGTAAACCAGCAGAGGCGCATCGGAATGTAAAACTGGTGACACTGGAAACGCTCAAAACATAGACCGTAAGAAGAATCAGTTTTCTTGTACTTAAGTCGGCGTTGTGTCTCTTATATTTAATTCCGATGCTATTTCTGTGTTTCATCGTCAATGGGAAGATCCAAGGAAAACAGTAAACCTGCAGAGTTGCATCGGAATGTAAAACTGGTGACACAGGAAACGCTCAAAATATAGACAGTAGTAAGACTCAGCCTTCCTGTTCTTAAGTCGCGATTGTGTCTCTTATATTTAATTCCGATGCAATTTCTGTGTTTCATCGTCTATGGGAAGGTCCAATGGATACAGTAAACCTGCAGAGGTGCATCGGAATGTAAAATTGGTGACGCAGGAAACGCTCAAAATATAGACAGTAGGAATACACAATCTTCCTGTACTTATGTCGGCATTGTGTCTCTTATATTTAAATCCGATGCAATTTTTTGTGTTTCGTCGTCAATGGGAAGGTCCAAGGGATACAGTAAACCTGCAGAGGTGCATCGGAATGAAAAATTGGTGACACAGGAAGCGGTCAAAACATAGACCCTAAGAAGACTCAGTTTTCTAGTACTGAAGTCGGCATTGTGTCTCTTATATTTAATTTAGATGCAATTTCTGTGTTTCATCATCGTTGTTAAGGACCAAGGGATACAGTAAACGTGCAGAGGTGCATCAAAATGTAAAACTGATGACACAGAATACGCTCAAAACATAGACAGATGTAAGACTCAGTCTTCCTGTACCTAATTCGGCATTGTGTCTCTTATATTTAATTCCGATGCATTTTCTGTGCTTCATCGTCAATGGGATGGTCCAATGGATACAAAAAACCGGCAGAGGTGGAGCGGAATGTAAAACTGGTGAAACAGGAAACGCTCAAAACATAGAAAGTAGGAAGACTCAGTCTTCCTGTACTTAAGTCGGCATTGTGTCTCTTATATTTAATTCCGATGCAATTTCTGTGTTTCATCGTCAATTGGAAGGTCCAAGGGATACAGTAACCCTGCAGAGGTGCATCGGAATGTAAAACTGGTGACTCAGCAAGCGCTCATAACATAGACCCTAAGAAGACTCAGTTTTCTTGTACTTAAGTCAACGTTGTGTCTCTTGTATTTAATTCCGATGTAATTTCTATGTTTCATCGTCAATGGGAAGGTCCAAAGGTTACAGTAAACCTGCAGAGGTGGACCGGAATGTAAAACTGGTGACGAAGGAAACGCTGAAAACATAGACAGTTGGAAGACTCAATGTTCCTGTACTTAAGTCGGCATTGTGTTTCTTATATTTAATTCCGAAGCAATTTCTGTGTTTCATCGTCAATGGGAAGATCCAAGGGATACAGTAAACCTGCGGAGGTACATCGGAATGTAAAACTGATGACACAGAATACGCTAAAACATAGACAGTAGGAAGACTCAGTCTTCCTGTACTTAAGTCGGCATTGTGTCTCTTATATTTAATACCGATGTAATTTCTGTGTTTCATCGTCAATGGGAAGGTCCAATGGATACAGTATATATGCAGAGGAGGATCGGAATGTAAAACTGGTGACACAAGAAATGATCAAAACATAGACAGTAGGAAGACTCAGTCTTCCTGTACTTAAGTCGGCATTATGTCTCTTACACTTAATTCCGTTGCAATTTCTGTGTTTCATCGTCAATGGGAAGGTCGAAGGGAAACAGTAAATCTGCAGAGGTGCATGGGAATGTAAAACTGGTGACACAGGAAACGCTCAAAATATAGACAGTAGGAAGACTCAGTCTTCCTGTACTTAAGTCGGCATTGTGTCTCTTATACTTAATTCCGTTGCAATTTCTGTGTTTCATCGTCAATGGGAAGGTCGAAGGGAAACAGTAAATCTGCAGAGGTGCATGGGAATGTAAAACTGGTGACACAGGAAACGCTCAAAAGATAGACAGTAGTCAGACTCAGCCTTCGAGTTCTTAAGTCACCATTGTGTCTCTTATATTTAATTCCGATGCAATTTCTGTGTTTCATCGTCTATGGGAAGGTCCAATGGATACAGTAAACCAGCAGAGGTGCATCGGAATGTAAAACTGGTGACACAGGAAATGCTCAAAACATAGAAAGTAGAAAGACTAAACCTTCCTGTTCTTAAGTCGGCATTGTGTCTCTTATATTTAAATCCGATGCAATTTCTGTGTTTCGTCGTCAATGGGAAGGTCCAAGGGATACATTAAACCTGCAGAGGTGCATCGGAATGTAAAATTGGTGACACAGGAAGCGGTCAAAACATAGACCCTAAGACGACTCAGTTTTCTAGTACTGAAGTCGGCATTGTGTCTCTTATATTTAATTTAGATGCAATTTCTGTCTTTCATCGTCAATGGGAAGGTCCAATGGATACAGTAAACCTGCAGTGGTGCATCGGAATGTAAAACTGGTGACACAGGAAACGCTCAAACATTGACAGTAGGAAGACTCAGTCTTCCTGTACTTAAGTCGGCATTGTGCCTCTTATATTTAATTCCGATGCAATTTCTGTGGTTCATCGTCAATGGTAAAGTCCAAGGGATACAGTAAACCTGCAGAGGGGCATCGGAATGTAAAACTGGTGAAACAGGACACGCTCAAAACATAGAAAGTAGGAAGACTCAGTTTTCCTGTACTTAAGTCGGCATAGTGTCTGTTATATTTAAGTCCGATGTAATTTCTGTGTTTCATTGTCAATGGGAAGGTGCATGGGATACAGTAAACCTGCAGAGGTGCATCGGAATGTAAAACTGGTGACACAGGAAACGCTCAAAACATAGACAGTAGGAAGACTCAGTCTTACTGTACTTATGTCGGCATTGTGTCTCTTATATTTAATTCCGATGCAATTTCTGTGTTTCATCGTCAATGGGAAGGTCCAAGGGATACAGTAACCCTGCAGAGGTGCATCGGAATGTAAAACTGGTGACTCAGCAAGCGCTCATAACATAGACCCTAAGAAGACTCAGTTTTCTTGTACTTAAGTCAACGTTGTGTCTCTTGTATTTAATTCCGATGTAATTTTTATGTTTCATCGTCAATGGGAAGGTCCAAAGGTTACAGTAAACCTGCAGAGGTGGATCGGAATGTAAAACTGGTGACGCAGGAAACGCTGAAAACATAGACAGTTGGAAGACTCAATGTTCCTGTACTTAAGTCGGCATTGTGTTTCTTATATTTAATTCCGAAGCAATTTCTGTGTTTCATCGTCAATGGGAAGACCCAAGGGATACAGTAAACCTGCAGAGGTGCATTGGAATGTAAAACTGATGACACAGGATACGCTCAAAACATAGACAGTTGGAAGACTCTGTCTTCCTGTACTTAAGACGTCATTGTGTCTCTTATATTTAATTCCGATGCAATTTCTGTGTTTCATCGTCAATGGGAAAGTCGAAGGGAAACACTATACCTGCAGAGGTGCATCGGAATGTAAAACTGGTGACACAGGAAACGCTCAAAACATAGACAGTAGGAAGACTCAATCTTCCTCTACTTATGTCGGCATTGTGTCTCTTATATATACTTCCGATGCAATTTCTGTGTTTCATCGTCACTGTGAAGGTCCAAGGGAAACAGGAAAACCTGCAGAGGTGCATCGGAATGTAAAACGGGTGACACAGGAAACGCTCAAAACATAGACAGTTGGAAGACTCTGTCTTCCTGTACTTAAGACGTCATTGTGTCTCTTATATTTAATTCTGATGCAATTTCTGTGTTTCATCGCCAATGGGAAGGTCCAAGGGACACAGTAAACCAGCAGAGGTGCATCGGAATGTAAAACTGGTGACACTTTAACCGCTCAAAACATAGACCGTAAGAAGAATCAGTTTTCTTGTACTTAAGTCGGCGTTGTGTCTCTTATATTTAATTCCGATGGAATTTCTGTGTTTCGTCGTCAATGGGAAGGTCCAATGGATACAGTAAACCTGCAGAGGTGCATTGGAATTTAAAACTGGTGACGCAGGAAACGCTCAAACATTGACAGTAGGAAGACTCAATGTTCCTGTACTTAAGTCGGCATTGTGTCTCTTATATTTAATTACGATGCTATTTCTGTGTTTCATCGTCAATGGGAAGATCCAAGGAATACAGTAAACCTGCAGAGGTGCATCGGAATGTAAAACTGGAGACACAGGAAACGCTCAAAATATAGACAGTAGTAAGACTCAGCCTTCCTGTTCTTAAGTCGCCATTGTGTCTCTTATATTTAATTCCGATGCAATTTCTGTGTTTCATCGTCTATGGGAAGGTCCAATGGATACAGTAAACCTGCAGATGTGCATGGGAATGTAAAATTGGTGACGCAGGAAACGCTCAAATTTTAGACAGTAGGAAGACACAATCTTCCTGTACTTACGTCGGCATTGTGTCTCTTGTACTTAATTCCGATGCAATTTCTGTGTTTCATCGTCAATGGGAAGGTCGAAGGGAAACAGTAAACCTGCAGAGGTGCATGGGAATGTAAAATTGGTGACACAGGAAGCGGTCAAAACATAGACCCTAAGAAGACTCAGTTTTCTAGTACTGAAGTCGGCATTGTGTCTCTTATATTTAATTTAGATGCAATTCCTGTGTTTCATCGTCATTGTGAAGGGCCAAGGGATACAGTAAACCTGCAGAGGTGCATCAAAATGTAAAACTGATGACACAGGAAACGCTCAAAACATAGACAGAAGTAAGACTCAGTCTTCCTGTACCTAAGTCGGCATTGTGTCTCTTATATTTAATTCCGATGCAATTTCTGTGCTTCATCGTCAATGGGAAGGTCCAATGGATACAGTAAACCTGCAGAGGTGGAGCGGAATGTAAAACTGGTGACACAGGAAACGCTCAAACATTGACAGTAGGAAGACTCAGTCTTCCTGTACTTAAGTCGGCATTGTGTCTGTTATGTTTAAGTCCGACGTAATTTCTGTGTTTCATCGTCAATGGGAAGGTCCAAGGGATACAGTAACCCTGCAGAGGTGCATTGGAATGTAAAACTGGTGACTCAGCAAGCGCTGATATCATAGACCCTAAGAAGACTCAGTTTTCTTGTACTTAAGTCAACGTTGTGTCTCTTGTATTTAATTCCGATGTAATTTCTATGTTTCATCGTCAATGGGAAGGTCCAAAGGTTACAGTAAACCTGCAGAGGTGGACCGGAATGTAAAACTGGTGACGCAGGAAACGCTGAAAACATAGACAGTTGGAAGACTCAATGTTCCTGTACTTAAGTCGGCATTGTGTTTCTTATATTTAATTCCGAAGCAATTTCTGTGTTTCATCGTCAATGGGAAGACCCAAGGGATACAGTAAACCTGCAGAGGTGCATCGGAATGTAAAACTGGTGACACAGGAAACGCCCAAATCATAGACAGTAGGAAGACTAAGCGTTCCTGTTCTTAAATCGGCATTGTGTCTCTTATATTTAATTCCGATTCCATTTCTGTGTTTCAACGACAATGGGAAGGTCCAATGGATACAGTATATATGCAGAGGAGGATCGGAATGTAAAACTGGTGACACAGGAAACGATCAAAGCATAGACAATAGGAAGACTCAGTCTTCCTGTACTTAAGTCGGCATTGTGTCTCTTATATTTAATTCCGATTCATTTTCTGTGTTTCATCGTCAATGAGAAGGTCCAAGGGATACATCAAATCTGCAGAGGTGCATCGGAATGTAAAACTGTTGACACAGGAAACGCTCAAACTTTGACAGTAGGAAGACTCAGTCTTCCTGTACTTAAGTCGGCATTGTGTCTCTAATATTTAATTCCGATGCAATTTCTGTGTTTCATCGTCAATGGTAAGGTATAAGGGATACATTAAACCTGGAAAGGTGCATCGGAATGAAAAACTGGTGACACAGGAAACGCTCAAAACATAGACCGTAAGAAGAATTAGTTTTCTTGTACTTAAGTCAACGTTGTGTCTCTTATATTTAATACCGATGCAATTTCTGTGTTTCATCGTCAATGGTAAAGTCCAAGGGATACAGTAAACCTGCAGAGGTGCATCGGAATGTAAAACTGGAGACACAGGAAACGCTCAAAACATAGACAGCAGGAAGACTCAGTCTTCCTGTACTTAAGTCGGCATTGTGTCTCTTATATATAATTCCGATGCAATTTATGTGTTTCATTGTCACTGTGAAGGTCCAATGGATACAGTAAACCTGCAGAGGTGCATCGGAATAAAAAACTGGTGCCACAGGAAACGCTCAAAACATAGACCGTAAGAAGAATCAGTTTTCTTGTACTTAGGTCAGCGTTGTGTCTCTTATATTTAATACCGATGCATTTTCTGTGTTTCATCGTCAATGGTAAAGTCCAAGGGATACAGTAAACCTGCAGAGGTGCATCGGAATGTAAAACTGGAGACACAGGAAACGCTCAAAACATAGACAGTAGGAAGACTCAGTCTTCCTGTACTTAAGTCGGCATTGTGTCTGTTATATTTAAGTCCGATGTAAATTTTGTGTTTCTCTGTCAATGGGAAGGTGCAAGGGATACAGTAAAGCTGCAGTGGTGCATCGGAATGTAAAACTGGTGACACAGGAAACGCTCAAAACATAGACAGTAGGAAGACTCAGTCTTTCTGTACTTAAGTCGGCATTGTGTCTCTTATATTTACTTCCGATGCAATTTCTGTGTTTCATTGTCAATGGGAAGGTCCAAGGGATACAGTAACCCTGCAGAGGTGCATCGGAATGTAAAACTGGTGACACAGCAAGCGCTCATAACATAGACCCTAAGAAGACTCAGTTTTCTTGTACTTGAGTCAACGTTGTGTCTCTTATATTTAATTCCGATGTAATTTCTGTGTTTCATCGTCAGTGAGAAGGTCCAATGGATACAGTAAACCTGCAGAGGTGCATCGGAATGTAAAACTGGTGACGCAGGAAATGCTCAAAACATAGACAGTAGCAAGACTCAATGTTCCTGTACTTAAGTCGTCATTGTGTCCCTTATATTTCATTCCCAAGCAATTACTGTGTTTCATCGTCAATGGGAAGACCCAAGGGATACAGTAAACCTGCAGAGGTGCATCGGAATGTAAAACTGGTGACACAGGAAACGCTCAAAACATAGACAGTAGGAAGACTCAGTCTTCCTGTACTTAAGTCGGCATTGTGTCTCTTATATTTAATTCCGATGCATTTTCTGTGTTTCATCGTCAATTGGAAGGTCCAATGGATACAGTAAACCTGCAGTGGTGCATCGGAATGTAAAACTGGTGACACAGGAAACGCTCAAAAGATAGACAGTAGTAAGACTCAGTCTTCCTGTACTTAAGTCGGCATTGTGTCTCTTATATTTAATTCCGATGCAATTTCTGTGGTTCATCGTCAATGGTAAAGTCCAAGGGATACAGTAAACCGGCAGAGGTGCATCGGAATGTAAAACTGGTGACACAGGAAACGCTCAAAACATATACAGTATGAAGACTCAGTCTTTCTGTACTTAAGTCGGCATTGTGTCTTTTATATTTAATTCCGATGCAATTTCTGTGTTTCATCGTCAATGGGAAGGTACAAGGGATACAGTAACCCTGCAGAGGTGCATCGGAATGTAAAACTGGTGACTCAGCAAGCGCTCATAACATAGACTCTAAGAAGACTCAGTTTTCTTGTACTTAAGTCTACGTTGTGTCTCTTGTATTTAATTACGATGTAATTTCTATGTTTCATCGTCAATGGGAAGGTCCAAAGGTTACAGTAAACCTGCAGAGGTGGACCGGAATGTAAAACTGGTGACGCAGGAAACGCTGAAAACATAGACAGTTGGAAGACTCAATGTTCCTGTACTTAAGTCGGCATTGTGTCTCTTATATTTAATTCCGATTCATTTTCAGTGTTTCATCGTCAATGAGAAGGTCCAAGGGATACATCAAATCTGCAGAGGTGCATCGGAATGTAAAACTGTTGACACAGGAAACGCTCAAACTTTGACAGTAGGAAGACTCAGTCTTCCTGTACTTCAGTCGGCATTGTGTCTCTAATATTTAATTACGATGCAATTTCTGTGTTTCTTCGTCAATGGTAAGGTCCAAGGGATACATTAAACCTGCAAAGGTGCATCGGAATGAAAAACTGGTGACACAGGAAACGCTCAAAACATAGACAGTAGGAAGACTCAGTTTTCCTGTACTTAAGTCGGCATTGTGTCTCTTATATTTAATACCGATGCAATTTCTGTGTTTCATCGTCACTTTGAAGGTCCAAGGGATACAGGAAAACATGCAGAGGTGCATCGGAATGTAAAACTGGTGACACAGGAAACGCTCAAAACATAGACAGTTGCAAGACTCTGTCTTCCTCTACTTAAGACGTCATTGTGTCTCTTATATTTAATTCCGATGCAATTTCTGTGTTTCATCGCCATTGGGAAGGTCCAAGGGACACAGTAAACCAGCAGAGGTACATCGGAATTTAAAACTGGTGACACTGGAAACGCTCAAAACATAGACAGTAGGAAGACTCAGTTCTTCTGTACTTAAGTCGGCATTGTGTCCCTTATATTTAATTCCGAAGCAATTTCTGTGTTTCATCGTCAATGGGAAGACCCAAGCGATACAGTAAACCTGCAGAGGTGCATCGGAATGTAAAACTGGTGACACAGGAAACGATCAAAACATAGACAGTAGGAATTCTCAGTTTTCCTGTACTTAAGTCGGCATTGTGTCTCTTATATTTAAATCCGATGCAATTTCTGTGTTTCGTCGTCAATGGGAAGGTCCAAGGGATACAGTAAACCTGCAGAAGTGCATCGGAATGTAAAACTGGTGACACAGACAGCGGTCAAAACATAGACCCTAATAAGACTCAGTTTTCTTGTACTGAAGTCGGCATTGTGCCTCTTATATTTAATGTAGAAGCAATTTCTGTGTTTCATCGTCACTGTGAAGGCCCAAGGGCTACAGTAAACCTGCAGAGGTGCATCAAAATGTAAAACTGATGACACAGAATACGCTCAAAACATAGACAGTAGGAAGACTCAGTCTTCCTGTACCTAAGTCGGCATTGTGTCTCTTACATTTAATTCCGATGCAATTTCTGTGTTTCATCGTCAATGGGAAGGTCCAATGGATACAGTAAACCTGCAGAGGAGGATCGGAATGTAAAACTGGTGACACAGGAAACGCTCAAAACATAGACAATAGGAAGACTCAGTGTTCCTGTACTTAAGTCGGCATTGTGTCTCTTATATTTAATTCCGATTCATTTTCTGTGTTTCATCGTCAATAGGAAGGTCCAAGGGATACAGTAAACCTGCAGACGTGCATCGGAATGTAAAACCGTTGACACAGGAAACGCTCAAACATTGACAGTATTAAGACTTTGTCTTCCTGTACTTAAGTCGGCATTGTGTCTCTTATATTTAATTCCGATGCAATTTCTGTGTTTCATCGTCAATGGTAAGGTCCAAGGGATACAGTAAACCTGCAGAGATGAATTGGAATGTAAAACTGGTGACACAGGAATCGCTGAAATCATAGACCGTAAGAAGACTCAGTTCTCTTGTACTTAAGTCGGCGATGAGTCTCTTATATTTAATTGCGATGCAATTTCTGTGTTTCCACGTCAATGGTAAGGTCCAATGTATACAGTAAACCTGCAGGGGTGCATCGGAATGTAAAACTGGTGACACAGGAAACGCTCAAAACATAGACATTTGAAAGACACACTCTTCCTGTACTTAAGTCGCATTGTGTCTCATATATTTAATTCCGATGCAATTTCTGTGTTTCATCGTCAATGGTAAAGTCCAAGGTATACAGTAAACCTGCAGAGGTGCATCGGAATGTAAAACTGGAGACACAGGAAACGCTCAAAACATAGACAGTAGGAAGACTCAGTCTTCCTGTACTTAAGTCGGCATTGTGTCTCTTATATTTAATTCCGATGCAATTTCTGTGTTTCATCGTTACTGTGTAGGTCCAATGGATAGAGTGAACCTGCAGAGGTGCATTGGAATGCAAAAATGGTGACACAGGAAACTCTGAAATCATAGACCGTAACAAGTCTCAGTTTTCTTGCACTTAAGTCGGCGTTGTGTCTCTTATATTTAATTCCGATGCAATTTCTGTGCTTCATCGTTAATGGGAAGGTCCAATGGATACAGTAAACCTGCAGAGGTGGATCGGAATGTAAAACTGGTGACACAGGAAACGCTCAAAACATAGACAGTAGGAAGACTCAGTCATCCTGTACTTAAGTCGGCATTGTGTCTCTTATATTTAATTCCGATGCAATTTCTGTGTTTCATCGTCAATGGTAAAGTCCAAGGTATACAGTAAACCTGCAGAGGTGCATCGGAATGTAAAACTGGAGACACAGGAAACGCTCAAAACATAGACAGTAGGAAGACTCAGTCTTCCTGTACTTAAGGCGGCATTGTGTCTCTTATATTTAATTCCGATGCAATTTCTGTGTTTCATCGTCAATGGGAAGGTCCAAGGGATACAGTAACCCTGCAGAGTTGCATCGGAATGTAAAACTGATGACACAGCATGCGCTTATGACATAGACCCTAAGAAGACTCAGTTTTCTTGTACTTAAGTCAACGTTGTGTCTCTTATATTTAATTCCGATGTATTTTCTGTGTTTCATCGTCAGTGGGAAGGTCCCATGGATACAGTAAACCTGCAGAGGTGCATCGGAATGTAAAACTGGTGACGCAGGAAACGCTCAAAACATAGACAGCAGGAAGACTCAGTGTTCCTGTACTTAAGTCGGCATTGTGTCCCTTATATTTAATTCCGAAGCAATTTCTGTGTTTCATCCTCAATGGGATGGCCCAATGGATACAGTAGACCTGCAGATGTGCATCGGAATGTAAAATTGGTGACGCAGGAAACGCTCAAAACAAAGAGAGTATGAAAACTCAATCTTCCTGTACTTAAGTCGGCATTGTGTCCTTTATATTTAATTCCGATGCAATTTCTGTGTTTCATCGAAATGGGAAGATCCAAGGGATACAGTAAACCTGCAGAGGTGCATTTGAATGTAAAACTGGTGACACAGGAAATTCTCAAAACATAGACACTAGGAAGACTCAGCCTTCCTGTTCTTAAGTCGGCATTGTGTATCTTATATTTAGTTCCGATGATATTTTTGTGTTTCATCGTCAATGGGAATGTCCAAGGGATACAGTAAACCTGCAGAGGTGCATCGGAATGTAAAACTGGTGAAACAGGAAGACGTCAAATCATAGACCCTAAGAAGACTCAGTTTTCTTGTACTGAAGTCGGCATTGTGCCTCTTATATTTAATTTAGATGCAATTTCTGTGTTCCATCGTCACTGTGAAGGTCCAAGGGATACAGTAAACCTGCAGAGGTGCATCAAAATGTAAAACTGATGACACAGAATACGCTCAAAGCATAGACAGTAGGAGGACTCAGACTTCCTGTACCTAAGTCGGCATTGTGTCTCTTACATTTAATTCCGATGCAATTTCTGTGTTTCATCGTCAATGGGAAGGTCGAAGGGAAACAGTAAACCTGCAGATGTGCATGGGAATGTAAAACTGGTGACACAGGAAACGCTCAAAACATAGACAGTTGGAAGACTCTGTCTTCCTTTACTTAAGACGTCATTGTGTCTCCTATATTTTATTCCGATGAAATTTCTGTGTTTCATCGTCAATGGGAAAGTCGAAGGGAAACATCAAATCTGCAGAGGTGCATCGGAATGTAAAACTGTTGACACAGGAAACGCTCAAACTTTGACAGTAGGAAGACACAGTCTTCCTGTACTTAAGTCGGCATTGTGTCTCTTATATTCAATTCCGATGATATTTCTGTGTTCCATCGTCAATGGGAAGGTCGAAGGGAAACAGTAAACCTGCAGATGTGCATGGGAATGTAAAACTGGTGACACAGGAAACGCTCAAAAGATAGACAGTAGTAAGACTCAGCCTTCGAGTTCTTAAGTCGCCATTGTGTCTCTTATATTTAATTCCGATGCAATTTCTGTGTTTCATCGTTTATGGGAAGGTCCAATGGATACAGTAAACCAGCAGAGGTGCATCGGAATGTAAAACTGGTGACACAGGAAATGCTCAAAACATAGAAAGTAGAAAGACTAAACCTTCCTGTTCTTAAGTCGGCATTGTGTCTCTTATATTTAAATCCGATGGAATTTCTGTGTTTCGTCGTCAATGGGAAGGTCCAAGGGATACAGAAAACCTGCAGAGGTGCATCGGAATGTAAAATTGGTGACACAGGAAGCCGGCAAAACATAGACCCTAAGAAGACTCAGTTTTCTTGTACTGAAGTCGGCATTGTGTCTCTTATATTTAATTTAGATGCAATTTCTGTCTTTCATCGTCAATGGGAAGGTCCAATGGATACAATAAACCTGCAGTGGTGCATAGGAATGTAAAACTGGTGAAACAGGACACGCTCAAAACATAGAAAGTAGGAAGACTCAGTTTTCCTGTACTTAAGTCGGCATTGTGTCTCTTATATTTAATTCCGATGCAATTTCTGTGGTTCATCGTCAATGGTAAAGTCCAAGGGATACAGTAAACCTGCAGAGGTGCATCGGAATGTAAAACTGGTGAAACAGGACACGCTCAAAACATAGAAAGTAGGAAGACTCAGTTTTCCTGTACTTAAGTCGGCATTGTGTCTGTTATATTTAAGTCCGATGTAATTTCTGTGTTTCATTGTCAATGGGAAGGTGCATGGGATACAGTAAACCTGCAGAGGTGCATCGGAATGTAAAACTGGTGACACAGGAAACGCTCAAAACATAGACAGTAGGAAAACTCAGTCTTTCTGTACTTAAGTCGGCATTGTGTCTCTTATATTTAATTCCGATGCAATTTCTGTGTTTCATCGTCAATGGGAAGGTCCAAGGGATACAGTAACCCTGCAGAGGTGCATCGGAATGTAAAAGTGGTGACTCAGCAAGCGCTCATAACATAGACACTAAGAAGACTCAGTTTTCTTGTACTTAAGTCAACGTTGTGTCTCTTGTATTTAATTCCGATGTAATTTCTATGTTTCATCGTCAATGGGAAGGTCCAAAGGTTATAGTAAACCTGCAGAGGTGGATCGGAATGTAAAACTGGTAACGCAGGAAACGCTGAAAACATAGACAGTTGGAAGACTCAATGTTCCTGTACTTAAGTCGGCATTGTGTTTCTTATATTTAATTCTGAAGCAATTCCTGTGTTTCATCGTCAATGGGAAGACCCAAGGGATACAGTAAACCTGCAGAGGTGCATCGGAATGTAAAACAGGTGACACAGGAAACGCCCAAATCATAGACAGTAGGAACACTCAGTCTTCCTGTACTTAAGTCGGCATTGTGTCTCTTATATTTCATTCCGATTCATTTTCTGTGTTTCATCGTCAATGAGAAGGTCTAAGGGATACATCAAATCTGCAGAGGTGCATCGGAATGTAAAACTGTTGACACAGGAAACGCTCAAACTTTGACAGTAGGAAGACACAGTCTTCCTGTACTTATGTCGGCATTGTGTCTCTTATATTTAATTCCGATGCAATTTCTGTTTCATCGTCAATGGGGGGGGGGGGGTCCAATGGATACAGTAAACCTGCAGAGGTGCATCGGAATGTAAAACTAGTGACACAGGAAACGCTCAAAACATAGACAGTTGGAAGACTCTGTCTTCCTTTACTTAAGACGTCATTGTGTCTCTTATATTTAATTCCGATGCAATTTCTGTGTTTCATCGCCAATGGGAAAGTCGAAGGGAAACACTATACCTGCAGAGGTGCATCGGAGTGTAAAACTGGTGACACAGGAAACGCTCAAAATATAGACAGTAGGAAGACTCAATCTTCCTGTACTTATGTCGGCATTGTGTCTCTTATATATATTTCCGACGCAATTTCTGTGTTTCATCGTCACTGTGAAGGTCCAAGGCAAACAGGAAAACCTGCAGAGGTGCATCGGAATGTAAAACTGGTGACACAGGAAACGCTCAAAACATAGACAGTTGGAAGACTCAGTCTTCCTGTACTTAAGACGTCATTGTGTCTCTTATATTTAATTCTGATGCAATTTCTGTGTATCATCGCCAATGGGAAGGTCCAAGGGACACAGTAAACCAGCAGAGGTGCATCGGAATGTAAAACTGGTGACATTGGAACCGCTCAAAACATAGACCGTAAGAAGAATCAGTTTTCTTGTACTTAAGTCGGCGTTGTGTCTCTTATATTTAATTCCGATGTAATTTCTGTGTTTCGTCGTTTATGGGAAGGTCCAATGGATACAGTAAACCTGCAGAGGTGCATCGGAATTTAAAACTGGTGACGCATAGACAGTAGGAAGGCTCAGTTTTCCTGTACTTAAGTCGGCATTGTGTCTCTTATATTTAATTCCGATGCATTTTCTGTGTTTCATCGTCAATTGGAAGGTCCAATGGATACAGTAAACCTGCAGTGGTGCATCGGAATGTAAAACTGGTGACACAGGAAACGCTCAAACATTGACAGTAGGAAGACTCAGTCTTCCTGTACTTAAGTCGGCATTGTGTCTCTTATATTTAATTCCGATGCAATTTCTGTGGTTCATCGTCAATGGTAAAGTCCAAGGGATACAGTAAACCGGCAGAGGTGCATCGGAATGTAAAACTGGTGACACACTAAATGCTCAAAACATAGAAAGTAGAAAGACAAAACCTTCCTGTTCATAAGTCGACATTGTGTCTCTTATATTTAAATCTGATGCAATTTCTGTGTTTCGTCGTCAATGGGAAGGTCCAAGGGATACAGTAAACCTGCAGAGGTGCATCGGAATGTAAAATTGGTGACACAGGAAGCGGTCAAAACATAGACCCTAAGAAGACTCAGTTTTCTAGTACTGAAGTCGGCATTGTGTCTCTTATACTGAATTTAGATGCAATTTCTGTGTTTCACCGTCTTTGTGAAGGACCAAGGGATACAGTAAACCTGCAGAGGTGCATCAAAATGTAAAACTGATGACACAGGAAACGCTCAAAACAGAGACAGAAGTAAGACTCAGTCTTCCTGTACCTAAGTCGGCATTGTGTCTCTTATATTTAATTCCGATGCAATTTCTGTGCTTCATCGTCAATGGGAGGGTCCAATGGATACAGTAAACCTGCAGAGGTGGAGCGGAATGTAAAACTGGTGACACAGGAAACGGTCAAAACATAGACAGTTGGAAGACTCAGTCTTCCTGTACTTAAGACGTCATTGTGTCTCTTATATTTAATTCTGATGCAATTTCTGTGTATCATCGCCAATGGGAAGGTCCAAGGGACACACTAAACCTGCAGAGGTGCATCGGAGTGTAAAACTGGTGACTCAGCAAGCGCTCATAACATAGACCCTAAGAAGACTCAGTTTTCTTGTACTTAAGTCAACGTTGTGTCTCTTATATTTAGTTCCGATGATATTTTTGTGTTTCATCGTCAATGGGAAGGTCAAATGGATACAGTAAAATTGCAGAGGTGCATCGGAATGTAAAACTGGTGACACAGGAAACGATCAAAACATAGACAGTAGGAATAATCAGTCTTCCTGTACTTAAGTCGGCATTGTGTCTCTTATATTTAAATCCGATGCAATTTCTGTGTTTCGTCGTCAATGGGAAGGTCCAAGGGATACAGTAAACCTGCAGAGGTGCATCGGAATGTAAAACTGGTGACACAGAATACGCTCAAAGCATAGACAGTAGGAAGACTCAGTCTTCCTGTACCTAAGTCGGCATTGTGTCTCTTACATTTAATTACGATGCAATTTCTGTGTTTCATCGTTAATGGGAAGGTCCAATGGATACAGTAAACCTGCAGAGGTGCATCGGAATATAAAACTGGTGACACAGGAAACGCCCAAATCATAGACAGTAGGAAGACTCAGTCTTCCTGTACTTAAGTCGGCATTGTGTCTCTTATATTTAATACCGATGCAATTTCTGTGTTTCATCGTCAATGGGAAGGTCCAATGGATACAGTATATATGCAGAGTAGGATCGTAATGTAAAACTGGTGACACAGGAAACGATCAAAAATAGACAGTAGGAAGACTCAGTCTTCCTGTACTTAAGTCGGCATTGTGTCTCTTATATTTAATTCCGATCCAATTTCTGTGTTTCATCGTCACTGAGAAGGTCCAAGGGATACATCAAATCTGCAGAGGTGCATCGGAATGTAAAACTGTTCACACAGGAAACGCTCAAACTTTGACAGTAGGAAGACTCAGTCTTCCTGTACTTAAGTCGGCATTGTGTGTCTTATATTTAATTCCGATGCAATTTCTGTGTTTCATCGTCAATGGTAAGGTCCAAGGGATACAGTAAACCTGCAGAGGTGCATCGGAATGAAAAACTGGTGACACAGGAAACGCTCAAAATATAGACCGTAAGAAGAATCAGTTTTCTTGTACTTAGGTCAGCGTTATGTCTCTTATATTTAATACCGATGCAATTTCTGTGGTTCATCGTCAATGGTAAAGTCGAAGGGATACAGTAAACCTGCAGAGGTGCATCGGAATGTAAAACTGGAGACACAGGAAACGCTCAAAACATAGACAGTAGGAAGACTCAGTCTTCCTGTACTTAAGTCGGCATTGTGTCTCTTATATATAATTCCGATGCAATTTATGTGTTTCATTGTCACTGTGAAGGTCCAATGGATACAGAAAACCTGCAGAGGTAAATCGGAATGAAAAACTGGTGCCACAGGAAACGCTCAAAACATAGACCGAAAGAAGAATCAGTTTTCTTGTACTTAGGTCAGCGTTGTGTCTCTTATATTTAATACCGATGCAATTACTGTGTTTCATCGTCAATGGTAAAGTCCAAGGGATACGGTAAACCTGCAGAGGTGCATCGGAATGTAAAACTGGAGACACAGGAAACGCTCAAAACATAGACAGTAGGAAGACTCAGTCTTCCTGTACTTAAGTCGGCATTGTGACTGTTATATTTAAGTCCGATGTAATTTTTGTGTTTCTCTGTCAATGGGAAGGTGCAAGGGATACAGTGAACCTGCAGTGGTGCATCGGAATGTAAAACTGGTGACACAGGAAACGCTCAAAACATAGACAGTAGGAAGACTCAGTCTTTCTGTACTTAAGTCGGCATTGTGTCTCTTATATTTAATTCCGATGCAATTTCTGTGTTTCATCGTCAATGGGAAGGTCCAAGGGATACAGTAACCCTGCAAAGGTGCATCGGAATGTAAAACTGGTGACACAGCAAGCGCTCATAACATAGACCCTAAGAAGACACAGTTTTCTTGTACTTAAGTCAACGTTGTGTCTCTTATATTTAATTCCGATGTAATTTCTGTGTTTCATCGTCAGTGGGAAGGTCCAATGGATACAGTAAACCTGCAGAGGTGCATCGGAATGTAAAACTGGTGACGCAGGAAATGCTCAAAACATAGACAGTAGCAAGACTCAATGTTCCTCTACTTAAGTCGTCATTGTGTCCCTTATATTTCATTCCGAAGCAATTACTGTGTTTCATCGTCAATGGGAAGACCCAAGGGATACTGTAAACCTGCAGAGGTGCATCGGAATGTAAAACTGGTGACACAGGAAACGCTCAATACATAGACAGTAGGAAGACTCACCCTTCCTGTTCTTAAGTCGGCATTGTGTCTCTTATATTTAATTCCGATGCTATTTCAGTGTTTCATCGACAATGGGAAGGTCCATTGGATACAGTAAACCTACAGAGGTGCATCGGAATGTAAAATTGGTGACGCAGGAAACCCTCAAAACATAGACAGTAGGGAAACTCAATCTTCCTGTACTTAAGTTGGCATTGTGTCTCTTATATTTAATTCCGATGCAATTTCTGTGTTTCATGGTCAATGGGAAGATCCAAGGGATACAGTAAACCTGCAGAGGTGCATCGGAATGTAAAACTGGTGACACAGGAAATTCTCAAAACATAGACAGTAGGAAGACTCAGCCTTCCTGTTCTTAAGTCGGCATTGTGTCACTTATATTTAGTTCCGATGATATTTTTGTGTTTCATCGTCAATGGGAAGGTCCAATGGATACAGTAAAATTGCAGAGGTGCATCGGAATGTAAAACTGGTGACACAGGAAACGATCAAAACATAGACAGTAGGAATAATCAGTCTTCCTGTACTTAAGTCTGCATTGTGTCTCTTATATTGAAATCCGATGCAATTTCTGTGTTTCGTCGTCAATGGGAAGGTCCAAGGGATACAGTAAACCTGCAGAGGTGCATCGGAATGTAAAATTGGTGACGCAGGAAACCCTCAAAACATAGACAGTAGGGAAACTCAATCTTCCTGTACTTAAGTTGGCATTGTGTCTCTTATATTTAATTCCGATGCAATTTCTGTGTTTCATGGTCAATGGGAAGATCCAAGGGATACAGTAAACCTGCAGAGGTGCATCGGAATGTAAAACTGGTGACACAGGAAATTCTCAAAACATAGACAGTAGGAAGACTCAGCCTTCCTGTTCTTAAGTCGGCATTGTGTCACTTATATTTAGTTCCGATGATATTTTTGTGTTTCATCGTCAATGGGAAGGTCCAATGGATACAGTAAAATTGCAGAGGTGCATCGGAATGTAAAACTGGTGACGCAGGAAACGATCAAAACATAGACAGTAGGAATAATCAGTCTTCCTGTACTTAAGTCGGCATTGTGTCTCTTATATTTAATACCGATGCAATTTCTGTGTTTCATCGTCAATGGGAAGGTCCAATGGATACAGTATATATGCAGAGTAGGATCGTAATGTAAAACTGGTGACACAGGAAACGATCAAAAATAGACAGTAGGAAGACTCAGTCTTCCTGTACTTAAGTCGGCATTGTGTCTCTTATATTTAATTCCGATCCAATTTCTGTGTTTCATCGTCACTGTGAAGGTCCAAGGGACACAGTAAACCTGTAGTGGTGCATCAAAATGTAAAACTGATGACACAGAATACGCTCAAAGCATAGACAGTAGGAAGACTCAGTCTTCCTGTACCTAAGTCGGCATTGTGTCTCTTACATTTAATTCCGATGCAATTTCTGTGTTTCATCGTCAATGGGGGGGTCCAATGGATGCAGTAAACTTGCAGAGGTGCATCGGGATGTAGAACTGATGACACAGGAAACGCTCAAAACATAGACAGTAGGAAGACTCAGTCTTCCTGTACTGAAGTCGGCATTGTGTCTCTTATATTTATTTCCGATGCAATTTCTGTGTTTCATCGTCAATGGGACGGTCCAATGGATACAGTATATATGCAGAGTAGGATCGTAATGTAAAACTGGTGACACAGGAAACGATCAAAAATAGACAGTAGGAAGACTCAGTCTTCCTGTACTTAAGTCGGCATTGTGTCTCTTATATTTAATTCCGATCCAATTTCTGTGTTTCATCGTCACTGTGAAGGTCCAAGGGACACAGTAAACCTGTAGTGGTGCATCAAAATGTAAAACTGATGACACAGAATACGCTCAAAGCATAGACAGTAGGAAGACTCAGTCTTCCTGTACCTAAGTCGGCATTGTGTCTCTTACATTTAATTCCGATGCAATTTCTGTGTTTCATCGTCAATGGGGGGGTCCAATGGATGCAGTAAACCAGCAGAGGTACATCGGAATGTAAAACTGGTGACACTGGAAACGCTCAAAACATAGACCGTAAGAAGAATCAGTTTTCTTGTACTTATGTCAGCGTTGTGTCTCTTATATTTAATTCCGATGTAATTTCTGTGTTTCATCGACAATGGGAAGGTCCAGTGCATACAGTAAACCTGCAGAGGTGCATCCGGATGTAAAACTGGTGACGTAGGAAACGCTGAAAACATAGACAGTAGGAAGACTCAATGTTCCTGTACCTAAGTCGGAATTGTGTCTCTTACATTTAATTCCGATGCAATTTCTGTGTTTCATCGTCAATGGGAAGATCCAAGGTATACAGTAAACCTGCGGAGGTGCATCGGAGTGTAAAACTGGTGACTCAGGAAACGCTCAAACATTGACAGTAGGAAATCTCAGTCTTCCTGTACTTAAGTTGGCATTGTGTCCCTTATATTTAATTCCGAAGCAGTTTCTGTGTTTCATCGTCAAAGGGAAGACCCAAGGGATACAGTAAACCTGCAGAGATGCATCGGAATGTAAAACTGGTGACACAGGAAACGATCAAAGCATAGACAGTGAGAATTCTCAGTCTTCCTGTACTTAAGTCGGCATTGTGTCTCTTATATTTAAATGCGATGCAATTTCTGTGTTTCGTCGTCAATGGGAAGGGCCAATGGATACAGTATATATGCAGAGTAGGATCGTAATGTAAAACTGGTGACACAGGAAACGATCAAAAATAGACAGTAGGAAGACTCAGTCTTCCTGTACTTAAGTCGGCATTGTGTCTCTTATATATAATTCCGATGCAATTTATGTGTTTCATTGTCACTGTGAAGGTCCAATGGATACAGTAAACCTGCAGAGGTAAATCGGAATGAAAAACTGGTGCCACAGGAAACGCTCAAAACATAGACCGAAAGAAGAATCAGTTTTCTTGTACTTAGGTCAGCGTTGTGTCTCTTATATTTAATACCGATGCAATTACTGTGTTTCATCGTCAATGGTAAAGTCCAAGGGATACGGTAAACCTGCAGAGGTGCATCGGAATGTAAAACTGGAGACACAGGAAACGCTCAAAACATAGACAGTAGGAAGACTCAGTCTTCCTGTACTTAAGTCGGCATTGTGACTGTTATATTTAAGTCCGATGTAATTTTTGTGTTTCTCTGTCAATGGGAAGGTGCAAGGGATACAGTAAACCTGCAGTGGTGCATCGGAATGTAAAACTGGTGACACAGGAAACGCTCAAAACATAGACAGTAGGAAGGCTCAGTCTTTCTGTACTTAAGTCGGCATTGTGTCTCTTATATTTAATTCCGATGCAATTTCTGTGTTTCATCGTCAATGGGAAGGTCCAAGGGATACAGTAACCCTGCAGAGGTGCATCGGAATGTAAAACTGGTGACACAGCAAGCGCTCATAACATAGACCCTAAGAAGACTCAGTTTTCTTGTACTTAAGTCAACGTTGTGTCTCTTATATTTAATTCCGATGTAATTTCTGTGTTTCATCGTCAGTGGGAAGGTCCAATGGATACAGTAAACCTGCAGAGGTGCATCGGAATGTAAAACTGGTGACGCAGGAAATGCTCAAAACATAGACAATAGCAAGACTCAATGTTCCTCTACTTAAGTCGTCATTGTGTCCCTTATATTTCATTCCGAAGCAATTACTGTGTTTCATCGTCAATGGGAAGACCCAAGGGATACTGTAAACCTGCAGAGGTGCATCGGAATGTAAAACTGGTGACACAGGAAACGCTCAAAACATAGACAGTAGGAAGACTCACCCTTCCTGTTCTTAAGTCGGCATTGTGTCTCTTATATTTAATTCCGATGCTATTTCTGTGTTTCATCGACAATGGGAAGGTCCATTGGATACAGTAAACCTACAGAGGTGCATCGGAATGTAAAATTGGTGACGCAGGAAACGCTCAAAACATAGACAGTAGGGAAACTCAATCTTCCTGTACTTAAGTTGGCATTGTGTCTCTTATATTTAATTCCGATGCAATTTCTGTGTTTCATGATCAATGGGAAGATCCAAGGGATACAGTAAACCTGCAGAGGTGCATCGGAATGTAAAACTGGGGACACAGGAAATTCTCAAAACATAGACAGTAGGAAGACTCAGCCTTCCTGTTCTTAAGTCGGCATTGTGTCACTTATATTTAGTTCCGATGATATTTTTGTGTTTCATCGTCAATGGGAAGGTCCAATGGATACAGTAAAATTGCAGAGGTGCATCGGAATGTAAAACTGGTGACACAGGAAACGATCAAAACATAGACAGTAGGAATAATCAGTCTTCCTGTACTTAAGTCGGCATTGTGTCTCTTATATTTAAATCCGATGCAATTTCTGTGTTTCGTCGTCAATGGGAAGGTCCAAGGGATATAGTAAACCTGCAGAGGTGCATCAAAAAGTAAAACTGATGACACAGGAAACGCTCTAAGCATAGACAGTAGGAAGACTCAGTCTTCCTGTACCTAAGTCGGCATTGTGTCTCTTACATTTAATTCCGATGCAATTTCTGTGTTTCATCGTCAATGGGGGGGTCCAATGGATGCAGTAAACCTGCAGAGGTGCATCGGAATGTAGAACTGATGACACAGGAAACGCTCAAAACATAGACAGTAGGAAGACTCAGTCTTCCTGTACTGAAGTCGGCATTGTGTCTCTTATATTTATTTCCGATGCAATTTCTGTATTTCATCGTCAATGGGAAAGTCGAAGGGAAACAGTATACCTGCAGAGGTGCATCGGAATGTAAAACTGGTGACACAGGAAACGCTCAAACATAGACAGTTGGAAGACTCTGTCTTCCTCTCCTTAAGACGTCATTGTGTCTCATATATTTAATTCCGATGCAATTTCTGTGTTTCATCGCCAATGGGAAGGTCCAAGGGACACAGTAAACCAGCAGAGGTACATCGGAATGTAAAACTGGTGACACTGGAAACGCTCAAAACATAGACCGTAAGAAGAATCAGTTTTCTTGTACTTATGTCAGCGTTGTGTCTCTTATATTTAATTCCGATGTAATTTCTGTGTTTCATCGACAATGGGAAGGTCCAGTGCATACAGTAAACCTGCAGAGGTGCATCCGGATGTAAAACTGGTGACGTAGGAAACGCTGAAAACTTAGACAGTAGGAAGACTCAATGTTCCTGTACTTAAGTCGGAATTGTGTCTCCTACATTTAATTCCGATGCAATTTCTGTGTTTCATCGTCAATGGGAAGATCCAAGGTATACAGTAAACCTGCGGAGGTGCATCGGAGTGTAAAACTGGTGACTCAGGAAACGCTCAAACATTGACAGTAGGAAATCTCAGTCTTCCTGTACTTAAGTCGGCATAGTGTCTCTTATATTTAATTCCGATGCAATTTCTGTGTTTCATCGTCAATGGTAAAGTCCAAGGGATACAGTAAACCTGCAGAGGTGCATCGGAATGTAAAACTAGATACACATGAAACGCTCAAAACATAGACAGTAGGAAGACTCAGTCTTCCTGTACTTAAGTTGGCATTGTGTCCCTTATATTTAATTCCGAAGCAATTTCTGTGTTTCATCGTCAATGGGAAGGTCCAAGGGATACAGTAAACCTGCAGAGGTGCATCGGAATGTAAAACTGGTGACACAGAGAGCGGTCAAAACATAGACCCTAATAAGACTCAGTTTTCTTGTACTGAAGTAGGCATTGTGCCTCTTATATTGAATTTAGAAGCAATATCTGTGTTTCATCGTCACTGTGAAGGTCCAAGGGATACAGTAAACCTGCAGAGGAGGATCGGAATGTAAAACTGGTGACACAGGAAACGCTCAAAACATAGACAGTTGGAAGACTCAGTTTTCCAGTACTTAAGTCGGCATTGTGTCTCTTATATTTAATTCCGATTCATTTTCTGTGTTTCATCGTCAATGGGAAGGTCCAAGGGATACAGTAAACCTGCAGACGTGCATCGGAATGTAAAACTGTTGACACAGGAAACGCTCAAACATTGACAGTATTAAGACTCGGTCTTAATGTACTTAATTAGGCATTGTGTCTCTTATCTTTCATTCCTATGCAATTTCTGTGTTTCATCGTCAATGGTAAGGTCCAAGGGATACAGTAAACCTGCAGAGGTGAATTGGAATGTAAAACTGTTGAGACAGGAATCGCTCAAATAATAGACCGTAAGAAGACTCAGTTCTCTTGTACTTAAGTCGGCGTTGAGTCTCTTATATTTAATTGCGATGCAATTTCTGTGTTTCCACGTCAATGGGAAGGTCCAATGTATAGAGTAAACCTGCAGAGGTGCATCGGAATGTAAAACTGGTGACACAGGAAACGCTCGAAACATAGACAATTGAAATACACACTCTTGCTGTACTTAAGTCGCATTGTGTCTCTTATATTTCATTCCGATGCAGTTTCAGTGTCTCATCGTCACTGTGAGGGTCCAATGGGTACAGTAAACCTGCAGAGGTGCATCGGAATGTAAAGCTGGAGACACAGGAAAGCTCAAAACATAGACAGTAGGAAGACTCAGTCTTCCTGTACTTAAGTCGGCATTGTGTCTTTTTTATTTTATTCCGCTGCAATTTCTGTTTTTCATCCTCAATGGGAGGGTCCAACGGATACAGTAAATCTGCAGAGGTGCATTGGAATGTAAAACTGATGACACAGGAAACGCTCAAAACATAGACAGTAGGAAGACTCAGTCTTCCTGTACTTAAGTCGGCATTGTGTCTCTTATATTTAAATCCGATGCAATTTCTGTGTTTCGTCGTCAATGGGAAGGTCCAAGGGATACAGTAAACCTGCAGAGGTGCATCGGAATGTAAAACTGGTGACACAGGAAGCGGTCAAAACATAGACCCTAAGAAGACTCAGTTTTCTTGTACTGAAGTTGGCATTGTGCCTCTTATATTTAATTTGGATGTAATTTCTGTGTTTCATCGTCACTGCGAAGTTCCAAGGGATACAGTAAACCTGCAGAGGTGCATCAAAATGTAAAACTGATGACACAGAATACGCTCAAAGCATAGACAGTAGGAAGACTCAGTCTTCCTGTACCTAAGTCGGCATTGTGTCTCTTACATTTAATTCCGATGCAATTTCTGTGTTTCATCGTCAATGGGAAGGTCCAATGGATACAGTAAACCAGCAGAGGAGGATCGGAATGTAAAACTGGTGACACAGGAAACGCTCAAAACATAGACAGTAGAAAGACTCAGTCTTCCTGTACTGAAGTCGGCATTGTGTCTCTTATATTTATTTCCGATGCAATTTCTGTATTTCATCGTCAATGGGGGGGTCCAATGGATGCAGTAAACCTGCAGAGGTGCATCGGAATGTAGAACTGATGACACAGGAAACACTCAAAACATAGACAGTAGGAAGACTCAGTCTTCCTGTACTTAAGTCGGCATTTTGTCTTTTTTATTTAATTCCGCTGCAATTTCTGTTTTTCATCCTCAATGGGAGGGTCCAACGGATACAGTAAACCTGCAGAGGTGCATTGGAATGTAAAACTGATGACACAGGAAACGCTCAAAACATAGACAGTAGGAAGACTCAGTCTTCCTGTACTTAAGTCGGCATTGTGTCTCTTATATTTAATTCCGATGCAATTTCTGTGTTTCATCGTCAATGGGAAGGTCGAATGGATAGAGTAAACCTGCAGAGGTGCATTGGAATACAAAAATGGTGACACAGGAAACGCTCAAATCATAGACCGTAAGAAGTCTCAGTTTTCTTGCACTTAAGTCGGCGTTGTGTCTCTTATATTTAATTCCGATGCAATTTCTGTGCTTCATCGTTAATGGGAAGGTCCAATGGATACATTAAACCTGCAGAGGTGCATCGGAATGTAAAACTGGAGACACAGGAAACGCTCAAAACATAGACAGTAGGAAGACTCAGTCTTCCTGTACTTAAGTCGGCATTGTGTCTGTTATATTTAAGTCCGACGTAATTTCTGTGTTTTATTGTCAATGGGAAGGTGCAAGGGATACAGTAAACCTGCAGTGGTGCATCGGAATGTAAAACTGGTGACACAGGAAACGCTCAAAACATAGACATTAGGAAGACTCAGTCTTTCTGTACTTAAGTCGGCATTGTGTCTCTTATATTTAATTCCGATGCAATTTCTGTGTTTCATCGTCAATGGGAAGGTCCAAGGGATACAGTAACCCTGCAGAGGTGCATCGGAATGTAAAACTGGTGACACAGCATTGCGCTCATAACATAGACCCTAAGGAGACTCAATGTTCCTGCACTTAAGTCGCCATTGTGTCTCTTATATTTAATTCCGATGCAATTTCTGTGTTTCATCGAAATGGGAAGATCCAAGGGATACAGTATACCTGCAGAGGTGTATCTGAATGTAAAACTGGTGACACAGGAAATTCTCAAAACATAGACAGTAGGAAGACTCAGCCTTCCTGTTCGTAAGTCGGCATTGTGTATCTTATATTTAGTTCCGATGATATTTTTGTGTTTCATCGTCAATGGGAATATCCAAGGGATACAGTAAACCTGCAGAGGTGTATCGGAATGTAAAACTGGTGAAACAGGAAGCGGTCAAAACATAGACCCTAAGAAGACTCAGTTTTCTTGTACTGAAGTCGGCATTGTGCTTCTTATATTTAATTTAGATGCAATTTCTGTGTTCCATCGTCACTGTGAAGGTCCAAGGGATACAGTAAACCTGCAGAGGTGCATCAAAATGTAAAACTGATGACACAGAATACGCTCAAAGCATAGACAGTGGGAAGACTCAGACTTCCTGTACCTAAGTCGGCATTGTGTCTCTTACATTTAATTCCGATGCAATTTCTGTGTTTCATCGTCAATGGGAAGGTCCAAGGTATACAGTAAACCTGCAGAGGTGCATCGGAATGTAAACCTGTTGACACAAGAAACGCTCAAACGTTGACAGTAGGAAGACTCAGTCTTCCTGTACTTAAGTCGGCATTGTGTCTCTTATATTCAATTCCGATGCAATTTCTGTGTTTCAACGTCAATGGGAAAGTCCAATGTATACAGTAAACCTGCAGAGGTGCATTGCAACGTAAAACTGGTGACACAGGAAACGCTCAAAACATAGACAGTTGAAAGACACACTCTTCCTGTACTTAAGTCGCATTGTGTCTCTTATATTTTATTCCGATGCAATTTCAGTGTCTCATCGTCATTGTGAAGGTCCAATGGATACAGTAAACCTGCAGAGGTGCATCGGAATGTAAAGATTGTGACACAGGAAACGCTCAAAACATAGACAGTAGGAAGACTCAGTCTTCCTGTACTTCAGTCGGCATTGTGTCTTTTTTATTTAATTCCGATAGAATTTCTGTGTTTCATCGTCAATGGGGAGGTCAAATGGATACAGTAAACCTGCAGAGGTGCATTGGAGTGTAAAACTGATGACACAGGAAACGCTCAAAACATAGACAGTAGGAAGACTCAGTCTTCCTGTACTTAAGTGGGCAATGTGTCTCTTATATTTAATTCCGATGCAATTTCTGTATTTCATCTTCAATGGGAATGTCGAAGGGAAACAGTATACCTGCAGAGGTGCAACGGAATGTAATACTGGTGACACAGGAAACGCTCAAAACATAGACAGTAGGAAGACTCAGTATTCCTGCACTTAAGGCGGCATTTTGGCTCTTATATTTAATTCCGATGCAATTTCTGTGTTTCATCGTCACTGTGTAAGTCCAAGGGATACAGTAAACCTGCAGAGGTGCATCAAAATGTAAAACTGATGACACAGAATACGCTCAAAGCATAGACAGTGGGAAGACTCAGACTTCCTGTACCTAAGTCGGCATTGTGTCTCTTATATTTAATTCCGATGCAATTTCTGTGTTTAATCGTCAATGGGAAGGTCCAATGGATACAGTAAACCTGCAGAGGTGCATCGGAATGTAAAAGTGGAAACACAGGAAACGCTCAAATCATAGACAATAGAAAGACACACTCTTCCTGTACTTAAGTCGACATTGTGTCTCTGATATCTCATTCCGATGCAATTTCTGTGTTTCAATGTCACTTTGAAAGTCCAATGGATACAGAAAATCTGCAGAGATGAATTGGAATGTAAAACTGGTGACACAGGAAACGCTCAAAACATAGACAGTAGGAAGACTCAGTCTTCCTGTACTTAAGTCGGCATTGTGTCTTTTATATTTAATTCCGATCCAATTTCTGTGTTTCATCGTCAATGGGGGGTCCAATGGATACAGTAAACCTGCAGAGGAGCATCGGAATGTAGAACTGATGACACAGGAAACGCTGAAAACATAGACAGTAGGAAGACTCAGTCTTCCTGTACTTAAGTAGGCATTGTGTCCCCTTAATTTAAATCTGATGCAAATTCTGTGTTTCATCGTCAATGAGAACGTCGAAGGGAAACACTATACCTGCAGAGGTGCATCGGAATGTAAAACTGGTGACACAGGAAACGCTCAAAACATAGACAGTAGGAAGACTCAGTCTTTCTGTACTTAAGTCGGCGTTCTGTCTCTTATATATAATTCCGATGCTATTTCTGTGTTTCATCGTCACTGTGAAGGTCCAAGGGGTACAGGAAAACCTGCTGAGGTGTATCGGAATGTAAAACTGGTGACACAGGAAACGCTCGACGCATAGACAGTTGGAAGACTCTGTCTTCCTCTACTTAAGACGTCATTGTGTCTCATATATTTAATTCCGATGCAATTTCTGTGTTTCATCGCCAATGGGAAGGTCCAAGGGACACAGTAAACCAGCAGAGGTGCATCGGAATGTAAAACTGGTGACACTGGAATCGTTCAAAACATAGACCGTAAGAAGAATCTGTTTTCTTGTACTTAAGTCGGCGTTGTGTCTCTTACATTTTATTCCGATGTAATTTCTGTGTTTCATTGTCAATGGGAAGGTCCAATGGATACAGTAAACCTGCAGAGGTGCATCGGAATGTAAAACTGGTGACGCAGGAAACGCTGAAAACATAGACAGTAGGAAGACTCAATGTTCCTGTACTTAAGTCGGCATTGTGTCTCTTATATTTAATTCCGATGCTATTTCTGTGTTTCATCGTCAATTGGAAGATCCAAAGGATACAGTAAACCTGCAGAGGTGCATCGGAATGTAAAACTGGTGACACAGGAAACGCTCAAAATATAGACAGTAGTAAGACTCAGCCTTCCTGTTCTTAAGTCGCCATTGTGTCTCTTATATTTCATTCAGATGCAATTTCAGTGTCTCATCGTCACTGGGAAGTTCCAATGGATACAGTAAACCTGCAGAGGTGCATCGGAATGTAAAGCTTGTGACATAGGAAACGCTCAAAACATAGACAGTAGGAAGACTTAGTCTTCCTGTACTTAAGTCGACTTTGTGTCTTATTTATTTAATTCCGATGCAATTTCTGTGTTTAATCGTCAATGGGAAGGTCCAACGGATACAGTAAACCTGCGGAGGTGCATTGGAATGTAAAACTGATGACACAGGAAACGCTCAAATCATAGACAGTAGGAAGACTCAGTCTTCCTGTACTTAAGTCGGCATTGTATCTCTTATATTTAATTCCGATGCAATTTCTGTGTTTCATCGTCAATGGGAAAGTCGAAGGGAAACAGTGTACCTGCAGAAGTGCATCGGAATGTAAAACTGGTGACACAGGAAACGCTCAAATCATAGACAGTAGGAAGACTCAGTCTTCCTGTACTTAAGTCGGCATTGTGTCTCTTATATTTAATTCCGATGCAATTTCTGTGTTTCAGTGTCACTTTGAAAGTCCAATGGATACAGTAAATCTGCAGAGATGCATTGGAATCAAAAACTGGTGACACAGGAAACGCTCAAAACATAGACAGTAGGAAGACTCAGTCTTCCTGTACTTAAGTCGGCATTGTGTCTTTTATATTTAATTCCGATGCAATTTCTGTGTTTCATCGTCAATGGGGGGTCCAATGGATACAGTAAACCTGCAGAGGTGCATCGGAATGTAGAACTGATGACACAGGAAACGCTCAAAACATAGACAGTAGGAAGACTCAGTCTTCCTGTACTTAAGTCTGCATTGTGTCTCTTATATTTAATTCTGATGCAAATTCTGTTTTTCATCGTCAAGGAGAAAGTCGAAGGGAAACACTATACCTGCAGAGGTGCATCGGAATGTAAAATTGGTGACACAGGAAACGCTCAAAGCATAGACAGTAGGAAGACTCAGTCTTTCTGTACTTAAGTCGGCGTTCTGTCTCTTATATATAATTCCGATGCTATTTCTGTGTTTCATCGTCACTGGGAAGGTCCAAGGGATACAGGAAAACCTGCAGAGGTGTATCGAAATGTAAAACTGGTGACACAGGAAACGCTAAAAGCATAGACAGTAGGAAGACTCTGTCTTCCTGTACTTAAGACGTCATTGTGTCTCTTATATTTAATTCCGATGCTATTTCTGTGTTTCATCGTCAATGGGAAGGTCCAATGGATACATTAAACCTGCAGAGGTGCATCGGAAAGTAAAATTGGTGACGCAGGAAACGCTCGAAATATAGACAGTAGGAAAACTCAATCTTCCTGTGCTTAAGTCAACATTGTGTCTCTTACATTTAATTCCGATGCAATTTCTGTGCTTCATCGTCAATTGGAAGATCCAACGGATACAGTAAACCTGCAGAGGTGCATCGGAATGTAAAACTGGTGACACAGGAAATGCTCAAAACATAGACAGTAGGAAGACTCAGAATTCCTGTTCTTAAGTCGGCATTGTGTCTCTTATATTTATATCCGATGCAATTTCTGTGTTTAGTCGTCAATGGGAAGGTCCAAGGGATACAGCAAACCTGCAGGGGTGCATCGGAATGTAAAATTGGTGACACAGGAATCGCTCAAATCATAGACCGTTAGAAGACTCAGTTCTCTTGTACTTAAGTCGGCGTTGTGACTCTTATATTTAATTGCGATGAAATTTCTGTGTTTCAACGTCAATGGGAAGGTCCAATGAATACAGTAAACCTGCAGAGGTGCATCGGAATGTAAAACTGGTGACACAGGAAACGCTCAAAACATAGACAGTAGGAAGACTCAGTCTTCCTTTACTTAAGTCGACATTGTGTCTTTTTTATTTAATTCCGATGCAATTTCTGTGTTTCATCGTCAAGGGGAAGGTCCAACGGATACAATAAACCTGCAGAGGTGCATTGGAATGTAAAACTGATGACACAGGAAACGCTCAAAACATAGACAGTAGGAAGACTCAGTCTTCCTGTACTTAAGTCGGCATTGTATCTCTTCTATTTAATTCCGATGCAATTTCTGTGTTTCATCGTCAATGGGAAAGTCGAAGGGAAACAGTATACCTGCAGAGGTGCATCGGAATGTAAAACTGGTGACACAGGAAACGCTCAAATCATAGACAGTAGGAAGAGTCAGTCTTCCTGTACTTAAGTCGGCATTGTGTCTCTTATATTAATTTCCGATGCAATTTCTGTGTTTCATCGTCACTGTGTAGGTCCAAGGGATACAGTAAACCTGCAGAGGTGCATCAAAATGGAAAACTGATGACACAGGAAACGCTCAAAACATAGACAGTAGGAAGTCTCAGTCTTCCTGTACCTAAGTCGGCATTGTGTCTCTTATATTTCATTCCGATGCAATTTCTGTGTTTCATCGTCAATGGGAGGGTACAATGGATACAGTAAACCTGCAGAGGTGCATCGGAATGTAAAACTGGTGACGCAGGAAACGCTGAAAACATAGACAGTAGGAAGACTCAATGTTCCTGTACTTAAGTCGGCATTGTGTCTCTTATATTTAATTCCGATGCTATTTCTGTGTTTCATCGTCAATTGGAAGATCCAAAGGATACAGTAAACCTGCAGAGGTGCATCGGTATGTAAAACTGGTGACACAGGAAACGCTCAAAATATACACAGTAGTAAGACTCAGCCTTCCTGTACTTAAGTCGCCATTGTGTCTCTTATATTTCATTCAGATGCAATTTCAGTGTCTCATCGTCACCGTGAAGGTCCAATGGATACAGTAAACCTGGAGAGGTGCATCGGAATGTAAAACTGGCGACGCAGGAAACGCTGAAAAAATAGACAGAAGGAAGACTCAATGTTCCTGTACTTAAGTCGTCATTGTGTCTCTTACATTTAATTGCGATGGTATTTCTGTGTTTCATTGTCAATGGGAAGATCCAAGGTATACAGTAAACCTGCAGAGGTGCATTGGAATGTAAAACTGGTGACACAGGAAACGCTCATTATATAGACAGTAGTAAGACTCAGCCTTTCTGTTCTTAAGTCGCCATTGTGTCTCTTATATTTAATTCCGATGCAATTTCTGTGTTTCATCGTCTATGGGAAGGTCCAAGCGATACACTAAACCTGCAGAGGTGAATTGGAATGTAACACTGGTGACAAAGGAATCGCTAAAATCATAGACCGTAAGAAGACTCAGTTCTATTGTACTTTAGTCGGCCTTCTGTCTCTTATATTTAATTGCGATGCAATTTCTGTGTATCAACGTCAATGGGAAGGTCCAATGTATACGGTAATCCTGCAGAGGTGCATCGGAATGTAAAACTGGTGACACAGGAAACGCTCAAAACATAGACAGTAGGAAGACTCAGTCTTCCTGTACTTAAGTCGGCATTGTGTCTCTTATATTTAATTCCGATGCAATTTCTGTGTTTCATCGTCAATGGGAGGGTACAATGGATACAGTAAACCTGCAGAGGTGCATCGGAATGTAAAACTGGTGACGCAGGAAACGCTGAAAACATAGACAGTAGGAAGACTCAATGTTCCTGTACTTAAGTCGGCATTGTGTCTCTTATATTTAATTCCGATGCTATTTCTGTGTTTCATCGTCAATTGGAAGATCCAAAGGATACAGTAAACCTGCAGAGGTGCATCGGTATGTAAAACTGGTGACACAGGAAACGCTCAAAATATACACAGTAGTAAGACTCAGCCTTCCTGTACTTAAGTCGCATTGTGTCTCTTATATTATATTCCGATGCAATTTCAGTGTCTCATCGTCATTGTGAAGGTCCAATGGTTACAGTAAACCTGCAGAGGTGCATCGGAATGTAAAGCTTGTGACACAGGAAACGCTCAAAACATAGACAGTAGGAAGACTCAGTCATCCTGTACTTAAGTCGGCATTGTGTCTTTTTTATTTAATTCCGATGCATTTTCTGTGTTTCATCGTCAATGGGAAGTCCAATGGATACAGTAAACCTGCAGAGGTGCATTGGAATGTAAAACTGATGACACAGGAAACGCTCAAAACATAGACAGTAGGAAGACTCAGTCTTCCTGTACTTAAGTCGGCATTGTGTCTCTTATATTTAATTCCGATGCAATTTCTGTATTTCATCGTCAATGGGAATGTCGAAGGGAAACAGTATACCTGCAGAGGTGCATCGGAATGTAAAAGTGGTGACACAGGAAACGCTCAAATCATAGACAATAGAAAGATACACTCTTCCTGTACTTAAGTCGACATTGTGTCTCTGATATCTCATTCCGATGCAATTTCTGTGTTTCATTGTCACTTTGAAAGTCCAATGGATACAGTAAACCTGCAGAGGTGCATTGGAATGTAAAACTGGTGACACAGGAAACGCTCAAAACATAGACAGTAGGAAGACTCAGTCTTCCTGTACTTAAGTCGGCATTGTGTCTTTTATATTTAATTCCGATGCAATTTCTGTGTTTCATCGTCAATGGGGGGTCCAATGGATACAGTAAACCTGCAGAGCTGCATCGGAATGTAGAACTGATGACACAGGAAACGCTCAAAACATAGACAGTAGGAAGACTCCGTCTTCCTGTACTTAAGTCGGCATTGTGTCTCTTATATTTAATTCTGATGCAAATTCTGTGTTTCATCGTCAATGAGAAAGTCGAAGGGAAACACTATACCTGCAGGGGTGCATCGGAATGTAAAACTGGTGACACAGGAAACGCTCAAAACATAGACAGTAGGAAGACTCAGTCTTTCTGTACTTAAGTCGGCGTTCTGTCTCTTATATATAATTCCGATGCTATTTCTGTGTTTCATCGTCACTGTGAAGGTCCAAGGGATACAGGAAAACCTGCAGAGGTGTATCGGAATGTAAAACTGGTGACACAGGAAATGCTCAAAGCATAGACAGTTGGAAGACTCTGTCTTCCTGTACTTAAGACGTCATTGTGTCTCTTATATTTAATTCCGATGCAATTTCTGTGTTTTATCGCCAATGGGAAGGTCTAAGGGACACAGTAAACCAGCAGAGGTGCTTCCGAATGTAAAACTGGTGACACTGGAATCGTTCAAATCATAGACCGTAAGAAGAATCAGTTTTCTTGTACTTAAGTCGGCGTTGTGTCTCTTATATTTAATTCCGATGTAATTTCTGTGTTTCATCGTCAATGGGAAGGTCCAATGGATACAGTAAACCTGCAGAGGTGCATCGGAAAGTAAAATTGGTGACGCAGGAAACGCTCGAAATATAGACTGTGGGAAGACTCAATCTTCCTGTACTTAAGTCAACATTGTGTCTCTTACATTTAATTCCGATGCAATTTCTGTGTTTCATCGTCAATTGGAAGAGCCAAGGGATACAGTAAACCTGCAGAGGTGCATCGGAATGTAAAATTGGTGACACAGGAATCGCTCAAATCATAGACCGTAAGAAGACTCAGTTCTCTTGTACTTAAGTCGTCGTTGTGACTCTTATATTTAATTGCGATGCAATTTCTGTGTTTCAACGTCAATGGGAAGGTCCAATGTATACAGTAAACCTGCAGAGGTGCATCGGAATGTAAAACTGGTGACACAGGAAACACTCAAAACATTGAGAATCGAAAGACACACTCTTCCTGTACTTAAGTCGCATTGTGTCTCTTATATTTCATTCCGATGCAATTTCAGTGTCTCATCGTCACTGTGAAGGTCCAATGTATACAGTAAACCTGCAGAGGTGCATCGGAATGTAAAGCTTGTGACACAGGAAACGCTCAAAACATAGACAGTAGGAAGACTCAGTCTTCCTGTACTTAAGTCGGCATTGTGTTTTTTTTATTTAATTCCGATGCAATTTCTGTGTTTCATCGTCAATGGGAAGGTCCAACGGATACAGTAAACCTGCAGATGTGCATTGGAATGTAAAACTGATGACACAGGAAACGCTCAAAACATAGACAGTAGGAAGACTCAGTCTTCCTGTACTTAAGTCGGCATTGTATCTCTTATATTTAATTCCGATGCAATTTCTGTGTTTCATCGTCAATGGGAAAGTCGAAAAGAAACAGTATACCTGCAGAGGTGCATCGGAAAGTAAAACTGGTGACACAGGAAACGCTCAAAACATAGACAGTAGGAAGACTCTGTCTTCCTGTACTTAAGTCGGCATTGTGTCTCTTATATTTAATTCCGATGCAATATCTGTGTTTCATCGTCACTGTGTAGGTCCAAGGGATACAGTAAACCTGCAGAGGTGCATCAAAATGGAAAACTGATGACACAGGAAACGCTCAAAACATAGACAGTAGGAAGACTCAGTCTTCCTGTACCTAAGTCGGCATTGTGTCTCTTACATTTAATTCCGATGCAATTTCTGTGTTTCATCGTCAATGGGAAGGTACAATGGATACAGTAAACCTGCAGAGGTGCATCGGAATGTAAAACTGGTGACACAGGAAACGCTCAAATCATAGACAATAGAAAGACAAACTCTTCCTGTACTTAAGTCGACATTGTGTATCTTATATTTCATTCCGATGCAATTTCTGTGTTTCATTGTCACTGTGAAAGTCCAATGGATACAGTAAACCTGCAGAGATGTATCGGAATGTAAAACTGGTGACACAGGAAACGCTCAAAACATAGACAATAGGAGGCCTCAGTCTTCCTATACTTAAGTCGGCTTTGTGTCTTTTATATTTAATTCCGATGCAATTTCTGTGTTTCATCGTCAATGGGGGGGTCCAATGGATGCAGTAAACCTGTAGAGGTGCATCGGAATGTAGAACTGATGACACAGGAAACGCTCAAACATATACAGTAGGAAGACACAGTCTTCCTGTACTTAAGTCGTCATTGTGTCTCTTATATTTAATTCCGATGCAATTTCTGTGTTTCATCGTCAATGGGAAAGTTGAAGGGAAACACTATACCTGCAGAGGTCATCGGAATGTGAAACTGGTGACACAGGAAAAGCTCAAAACATTGACAGTAGGAAGACTCAGTCTTCCTGTACTTAAGTCGGCATTGTGTCTCTTATATATAATTCCGATGCAATTTCTGTGTTTCATCGTCACTGTGAAGGTCCAAGGGATACAGGAAAACCTGCAGAGGTGCATCGGAATGTAAAACTGGTGACACAGGAAACGCTCAAAACATAGACAGTTGGAAGACTCTGTCTTCCTGTACTTAAGACGTCATTGTGTCCCTTATATTTAATTACGATGCAATTTCTGCGTTTCTTCGCCAATGGGAAGGTCCAAGGACACAGTAAACCAGCAGAGGTGCATCGGAATGTAAAACTGGTGACACTGGAAATGCTCAAAACATAGACCGTAAGAGGAATCAGTTTTCTTGTACTTAAGTCGGCGTTGTGTCACTTATATTTAATTCCGATGCAATTTCTGTGTTTTATCGCCAATGGGAAGGTCTAAGGGACACAGTAAACCAGCAGAAGTGCTTCCGAATGTAAAACTGGTGACACTGGAATCGTTCAAATCATAGACCGTAAGAAGAGCAGTTTTCTTTTACTTAAGTCGGCGTTGTGTCTCTTATATTTAATTCCGATGTAATTTCTGTGTTTCATCGTATATGGGAAGGTCCAATGGATACAGTAAACCAGCAGAGGTGCATCGGAATGTAAAACTGGTGACGCAAGAAACGCTGAAAACATAGACAGTAGGAAGACTCGATGTTCCTGTACTTAAGTCGGCATTGTGTCTCTTATATTTAATTCCGATGCTATTTCTGTGTTTCATCGTCAATGGGAAGATCCAAGGGATACAGTAAACCTGCAGAGGTGCATCGGAATGTAAAACTGGTGACACAGGAAACGCTCAAAATATAGACAGTAGAAAGACTCAGCCTTCCTGTTCTTAAGTCGCCATTGTGTCTCTTATATTTAATTTCGATGCATTTTCTGTGTTTCATCGTCTATGGGAAGGTCCAATGGATACAGTAAACCTGCAGAGGTGCATCGGAAAGTAAAATTGGTGACACAGGAAACGCTCGAAATATAGACAGTAGGAAGACTCAATCTTCCAGTACTTAAGTCAACATTGGGTCTCTTACATTTAATTCCGATGCAATTTCTGTGTTTCATCGTCAATTGGAAGATCCAAGGGATACAGTAAACCTGCAGAGGTGCATCGGAATGTAAAATTGGTGACACAGGAATCGCTCAAATCATAGACCGTAAGAAGACTCATTTCTCTTGTACTTAAGTCGGCGTTGTGACTCTTATATTTAATTGCGATGAAATTTCTGTGTTTCAACGTCAATGGGAAGGTCCAATGAATACAGTAAACCTGCAGAGGTGCATCGGAATGTAAAACTGGTGACACAGGAAACGCTCAAAACATAGACAGTAGGAAGACTCAGTCTTCCTTTACTTAAGTCGACATTGTGTCTTTTTTATTTAATTCCGATGCAATTTCTGTGTTTCATCGTCAATGGGAAGGTCCAACGGATACAGTAAACCTGCAGAGGTGCATTGGAATGTAAAACTGATGACACAGGAAACGCTCAAAACATAGACAGTAGGAAGACTCAGTCTTCCTGTACTTAAGTCGGCATTGTATCTCTTCTATTTAATTCCGATGCAATTTCTGTGTTTCATCGTCAATGGGAAAGTCGAAGGGAAACAGTATACCTGCAGAGGTGCATCGGAATGTAAAACTGGTGACACAGGAAACGCTCAAATCATAGACAGTAGGAAGAGTCAGTCTTCCTGTACTTAAGTCGGCATTGTGTCTCTTATATTAATTTCCGATGCAATTTCTGTGTTTCATCGTCACTGTGTAGGTCCAAGGGATACAGTAAACCTGCAGAGGTGCATCAAAATGGAAAACTGATGACACAGGAAACGCTCAAAACATAGACAGTAGGAAGTCTCAGTCTTCCTGTACCTAAGTCGGCATTGTGTCTCTTATATTTCATTCCGATGCAATTTCTGTGTTTCATCGTCAATGGGAGGGTACAATGGATACAGTAAACCTGCAGAGGTGCATCGGAATGTAAAACTGGTGACGCAGGAAACGCTGAAAACATAGACAGTAGGAAGACTCAATGTTCCTGTACTTAAGTCGGCATTGTGTCTCTTATATTTAATTCCGATGCTATTTCTGTGTTTCATCGTCAATTGGAAGATCCAAAGGATACAGTAAACCTGCAGAGGTGCATCGGTATGTAAAACTGGTGACACAGGAAACGCTCAAAATATACACAGTAGTAAGACTCAGCCTTCCTGTACTTAAGTCGCCATTGTGTCTCTTATATTTCATTCAGATGCAATTTCAGTGTCTCATCGTCACTGTGAAGGTCCAATGGATACAGTAAACCTGGAGAGGTGCATCGGAATGTAAAACTGGCGACGCAGGAAACGCTGAAAAAATAGACAGAAGGAAGACTCAATGTTCCTGTACTTAAGTCGTCATTGTGTCTCTTACATTTAATTGCGATGGTATTTCTGTGTTTCATTGTCAATGGGAAGATCCAAGGTATACAGTAAACCTGCAGAGGTGCATTGGAATGTAAAACTGGTGACACAGGAAACGCTCATTATATAGACAGTAGTAAGACTCAGCCTTTCTGTTCTTAAGTCGCCATTGTGTCTCTTATATTTAATTCCGATGCAATTTCTGTGTTTCATCGTCTATGGGAAGGTCCAAGCGATACACTAAACCTGCAGAGGTGAATTGGAATGTAACACTGGTGACAAAGGAATCGCTAAAATCATAGACCGTAAGAAGACTCAGTTCTATTGTACTTTAGTCGGCCTTCTGTCTCTTATATTTAATTGCGATGCAATTTCTGTGTATCAACGTCAATGGGAAGGTCCAATGTATACGGTAATCCTGCAGAGGTGCATCGGAATGTAAAACTGGTGACACAGGAAACGCTCAAAACATAGACAATTGAAAGACACACTCTTCCTGTACTTAAGTCGCATTGTGTCTCTTATATTATATTCCGATGCAATTTCAGTGTCTCATCGTCATTGTGAAGGTCCAATGGTTACAGTAAACCTGCAGAGGTGCATCGGAATGTAAAGCTTGTGACACAGGAAACGCTCAAAACATAGACAGTAGGAAGACTCAGTCATCCTGTACTTAAGTCGGCATTGTGTCTTTTTTATTTAATTCCGATGCATTTTCTGTGTTTCATCGTCAATGGGAAGTCCAATGGATACAGTAAACCTGCAGAGGTGCATTGGAATGTAAAACTGATGACACAGGAAACGCTCAAAACATAGACAGTAGGAAGACTCAGTCTTCCTGTACTTAAGTCGGCATTGTGTCTCTTATATTTAATTCCGATGCAATTTCTGTATTTCATCGTCAATGGGAATGTCGAAGGGAAACAGTATACCTGCAGAGGTGCATCGGAATGTAAAAGTGGTGACACAGGAAACGCTCAAATCATAGACAATAGAAAGACACACTCTTCCTGTACTTAAGTCGACATTGTGTCTCTGATATCTCATTCCGATGCAATTTCTGTGTTTCATTGTCACTTTGAAAGTCCAATGGATACAGTAAACCTGCAGAGGTGCATTGGAATGTAAAACTGGTGACACAGGAAACGCTCAAAACATAGACAGTAGGAAGACTCAGTCTTCCTGTACTTAAGTCGGCATTGTGTCTTTTATATTTAATTCCGATGCAATTTCTGTGTTTCATCGTCAATGGGGGGTCCAATGGATACAGTAAACCTGCAGAGCTGCATCGGAATGTAGAACTGATGACACAGGAAACGCTCAAAACATAGACAGTAGGAAGACTCCGTCTTCCTGTACTTAAGTCGGCATTGTGTCTCTTATATTTAATTCTGATGCAAATTCTGTGTTTCATCGTCAATGAGAAAGTCGAAGGGAAACACTATACCTGCAGGGGTGCATCGGAATGTAAAACTGGTGACACAGGAAACGCTCAAAACATAGACAGTAGGAAGACTCAGTCTTTCTGTACTTAAGTCGGCGTTCTGTCTCTTATATATAATTCCGATGCTATTTCTGTGTTTCATCGTCACTGTGAAGGTCCAAGGGATACAGGAAAACCTGCAGAGGTGTATCGGAATGTAAAACTGGTGACACAGGAAATGCTCAAAGCATAGACAGTTGGAAGACTCTGTCTTCCTGTACTTAAGACGTCATTGTGTCTCTTATATTTAATTCCGATGCAATTTCTGTGTTTTATCGCCAATGGGAAGGTCTAAGGGACACAGTAAACCAGCAGAGGTGCTTCCGAATGTAAAACTGGTGACACTGGAATCGTTCAAATCATAGACCGTAAGAAGAATCAGTTTTCTTGTACTTAAGTCGGCGTTGTGTCTCTTATATTTAATTCCGATGTAATTTCTGTGTTTCATCGTCAATGGGAAGGTCCAATGGATACAGTAAACCTGCAGAGGTGCATCGGAAAGTAAAATTGGTGACGCAGGAAACGCTCGAAATATAGACTGTGGGAAGACTCAATCTTCCTGTACTTAAGTCAACATTGTGTCTCTTACATTTAATTCCGATGCAATTTCTGTGTTTCATCGTCAATTGGAAGAGCCAAGGGATACAGTAAACCTGCAGAGGTGCATCGGAATGTAAAATTGGTGACACAGGAATCGCTCAAATCATAGACCGTAAGAAGACTCAGTTCTCTTGTACTTAAGTCGTCGTTGTGACTCTTATATTTAATTGCGATGCAATTTCTGTGTTTCAACGTCAATGGGAAGGTCCAATGTATACAGTAAACCTGCAGAGGTGCATCGGAATGTAAAACTGGTGACACAGGAAACACTCAAAACATTGAGAATCGAAAGACACACTCTTCCTGTACTTAAGTCGCATTGTGTCTCTTATATTTCATTCCGATGCAATTTCAGTGTCTCATCGTCACTGTGAAGGTCCAATGTATACAGTAAACCTGCAGAGGTGCATCGGAATGTAAAGCTTGTGACACAGGAAACGCTCAAAACATAGACAGTAGGAAGACTCAGTCTTCCTGTACTTAAGTCGGCATTGTGTTTTTTTTATTTAATTCCGATGCAATTTCTGTGTTTCATCGTCAATGGGAAGGTCCAACGGATACAGTAAACCTGCAGATGTGCATTGGAATGTAAAACTGATGACACAGGAAACGCTCAAAACATAGACAGTAGGAAGACTCAGTCTTCCTGTACTTAAGTCGGCATTGTATCTCTTATATTTAATTCCGATGCAATTTCTGTGTTTCATCGTCAATGGGAAAGTCGAAAAGAAACAGTATACCTGCAGAGGTGCATCGGAAAGTAAAACTGGTGACACAGGAAACGCTCAAAACATAGACAGTAGGAAGACTCTGTCTTCCTGTACTTAAGTCGGCATTGTGTCTCTTATATTTAATTCCGATGCAATATCTGTGTTTCATCGTCACTGTGTAGGTCCAAGGGATACAGTAAACCTGCAGAGGTGCATCAAAATGGAAAACTGATGACACAGGAAACGCTCAAAACATAGACAGTAGGAAGACTCAGTCTTCCTGTACCTAAGTCGGCATTGTGTCTCTTACATTTAATTCCGATGCAATTTCTGTGTTTCATCGTCAATGGGAAGGTACAATGGATACAGTAAACCTGCAGAGGTGCATCGGAATGTAAAACTGGTGACACAGGAAACGCTCAAATCATAGACAATAGAAAGACAAACTCTTCCTGTACTTAAGTCGACATTGTGTATCTTATATTTCATTCCGATGCAATTTCTGTGTTTCATTGTCACTGTGAAAGTCCAATGGATACAGTAAACCTGCAGAGATGTATCGGAATGTAAAACTGGTGACACAGGAAACGCTCAAAACATAGACAATAGGAGGCCTCAGTCTTCCTATACTTAAGTCGGCTTTGTGTCTTTTATATTTAATTCCGATGCAATTTCTGTGTTTCATCGTCAATGGGGGGGTCCAATGGATGCAGTAAACCTGTAGAGGTGCATCGGAATGTAGAACTGATGACACAGGAAACGCTCAAACATATACAGTAGGAAGACACAGTCTTCCTGTACTTAAGTCGTCATTGTGTCTCTTATATTTAATTCCGATGCAATTTCTGTGTTTCATCGTCAATGGGAAAGTTGAAGGGAAACACTATACCTGCAGAGGTCATCGGAATGTGAAACTGGTGACACAGGAAAAGCTCAAAACATTGACAGTAGGAAGACTCAGTCTTCCTGTACTTAAGTCGGCATTGTGTCTCTTATATATAATTCCGATGCAATTTCTGTGTTTCATCGTCACTGTGAAGGTCCAAGGGATACAGGAAAACCTGCAGAGGTGCATCGGAATGTAAAACTGGTGACACAGGAAACGCTCAAAACATAGACAGTTGGAAGACTCTGTCTTCCTGTACTTAAGACGTCATTGTGTCCCTTATATTTAATTACGATGCAATTTCTGCGTTTCTTCGCCAATGGGAAGGTCCAAGGACACAGTAAACCAGCAGAGGTGCATCGGAATGTAAAACTGGTGACACTGGAAATGCTCAAAACATAGACCGTAAGAGGAATCAGTTTTCTTGTACTTAAGTCGGCGTTGTGTCACTTATATTTAATTCCGATGCAATTTCTGTGTTTTATCGCCAATGGGAAGGTCTAAGGGACACAGTAAACCAGCAGAAGTGCTTCCGAATGTAAAACTGGTGACACTGGAATCGTTCAAATCATAGACCGTAAGAAGAGCAGTTTTCTTTTACTTAAGTCGGCGTTGTGTCTCTTATATTTAATTCCGATGTAATTTCTGTGTTTCATCGTATATGGGAAGGTCCAATGGATACAGTAAACCAGCAGAGGTGCATCGGAATGTAAAACTGGTGACGCAAGAAACGCTGAAAACATAGACAGTAGGAAGACTCGATGTTCCTGTACTTAAGTCGGCATTGTGTCTCTTATATTTAATTCCGATGCTATTTCTGTGTTTCATCGTCAATGGGAAGATCCAAGGGATACAGTAAACCTGCAGAGGTGCATCGGAATGTAAAACTGGTGACACAGGAAACGCTCAAAATATAGACAGTAGAAAGACTCAGCCTTCCTGTTCTTAAGTCGCCATTGTGTCTCTTATATTTAATTTCGATGCATTTTCTGTGTTTCATCGTCTATGGGAAGGTCCAATGGATACAGTAAACCTGCAGAGGTGCATCGGAAAGTAAAATTGGTGACACAGGAAACGCTCGAAATATAGACAGTAGGAAGACTCAATCTTCCAGTACTTAAGTCAACATTGGGTCTCTTACATTTAATTCCGATGCAATTTCTGTGTTTCATCGTCAATTGGAAGATCCAAGGGATACAGTAAACCTGCAGAGGTGCATCGGAATGTAAAATTGGTGACACAGGAATCGCTCAAATCATAGACCGTAAGAAGACTCATTTCTCTTGTACTTAAGTCGGCGTTGTGACTCTTATATTTAATTGCAATGCAATTTCTGTGTTTCAACGTCAATGGGAAGGTCCAATGTATACAGTAAACCTGCAGAGTTGCATCGGAATGTAAAACTGGTGACACAGGAAACGCTCAAAACATTGAGAATCGAAAGACACACTCTTCCTGTACTTAAGTCGCATTGTGTCTCTTATATTTCATTCCGATGCAATTTCAGTGTCTCATCGTCACTGTGAAGGTCCAATGTATACAGTAAACCTGCAGAGGTGCATCGGATTGTAAGGCTTGTGACACAGGAAACGCTCAAAACATAGACAGTAGGAAGACTCTGTCTTCCTGTACTTAAGTCGGCATTGTGTCTTTTTTATTTAATTCCGATTCATTTTCTGTGTTTCATCGTCAATGGGAAGGTCCAACGGATACAGTAAACCTGCAGAGGTTCATTGTAATGTAAAGCTGATGACACAGGAAACGCTCAAAACATAGACAGTAGGAAGACTCAGTCTTCCTGTACTTATGTCGGCATTGTATCTCTTATATTTAATTCCGATGCAATTTCTGTGTTTCATCGTCAATGGGAAAGTCGAAGGGAAACAGTATACCTGCAGAGGTGCATCGGAATGTAAAACTGGTGACACAGGAAACGCTCAAAACGTAGACAGTAGGAAGACTCAGTCTTCCTCTACTTAAGTCGGCATTGTGTCTCTTATATTTAATTCCGATGCAATATCTGTGTTTCATCGTCACTGTGTAGGTCCAAGGGATACAGTAAACCTGCAGAGGTGCATCAAAATGGAAAACTGATGACACAGGAAACGCTCAAAACATAGACAGTAGGAAGACTCAGTCTTCCTGTACCTAAGTCGGCATTGTGTCTCTTACATTTAATTCCGATGCAATTTCTGTGTTTCATCGTCAATGGGAAGGTGCAATGGATACAGTATACAGTAAACCTGCAGAGGTGCATCGGAATGTAAAACTGGTGACACAGGAAACGCTCAAATCATAGACAATAGAAAGACGCACTCTTCCTGTACTTAAGTCGACATTGTGTCTCTTATATTTCATTCCGATGCAATTTCTGTGTTTCATTGTCACTGTGAAAGTCCAATGGATACAGTAAACCTGCAGAGATGTATCGGAATGTAAAACTGGTGACACAGGAAATGCTCAAAACATAGACAATAGGAAGACTCAGTCTTCCTGTACATAAGTCGGCTTTGTGTCTTTTATATTTAATTCCGATGCAATTTCTGTGTCTCATCGTCAATGGGGGGGTCCAATGGATGCAGTAAACCTGTAGAGGTGCATCGGAATGTAGAACTGATGACACAGGAAACGCTCAAACATAGACAGTAGCAAGACTCAGTCTTCCTGTACTTAAGTCGTCATTGTGTCTCTTATATTTAATTCCGATGCAATTTCTGTGTTTCATCGTCAATGGGAAAGTTGAAGGGAAACACTATACCTGCAGAGGTGCATCGGAATGTGAAATTGGTGACACAGGAAAAGCTCAAAACATAGACAGTAAGAAGACTCAGTCTTCCTGTACTTAAGTCGGCATTGTGTCTCTTATATATAATTCCGATGCAATTTCTGTGTTTCATCGTCACTGTGAAGGTCCAAGGGATACAGGAAAACCTGCAGAGGTGCATCGGAATGTAAAACTGGTGACACAGGAAACGCTCAAAACATAGACAGTTGGAAGACTCTGTCTTCCTGTACTTAAGTCGGCTTTGTGTCTTTTATATTTAATTCCGATGCAATTTCTGTGTTTCATCGTCAATGGGGGGGGTCCAATGGATGCAGTAAACCTGTAGAGGTGCATCGGAATGTAGAACTGATGACACAGGAAACGCTCAAACATAGACAGTAGGAAGACACAGTCTTCCTGTACTTAAGTCGTCATTGTGTCTCTTATATTTAATTCCGATGCAATTTCTGTGTTTCATCGTCAATGGGAAAGTTGAAGGGAAACACTATACCTGCAGAGGTGCATCGGAATGTGAAACTGGTGACACAGGAAAAGCTCAAAACATAGACAGTAGGAAGACTCAGTCTTCCTGTACTTAAGTCGGCATTGTGTCTCTTATATATAATTCCGATGCAATTTCTGTGATTCATCGTCACTGTGAAGATCCTAGGGATACAGGAAAACCTGCAGAGGTGCATCGGAATGTAAAACTGGTGACACAGGAAACGCTCAAAACATAGACAGTTGGAAGACTCTGTCTTCCTGTACTTAAGACGTCATTGTGTCTCTTATATTTAATTCCGATGCAATTTCTGCGTTTCTTCGCCAATGGGAAGGTCCAAGGGACACAGTAAACCAGCAGAGGTGCATTGGAATGTAAGACTGGTGACACTGGAAATGCTCAAAACATAGACCGTAAGGGGAATCAGTTTTCTTGTACTTAAGTCGGCGTTGTGTCTCTTATATTTAATTCCGATGCAATTTCTGTGTTTTATCGCCAATGGGAAGGTCTAAGGGACACAGTAAACCAGCAGAGGTGCTTCCGAATGTAAAACTGGTGACACTGGAATCGTTCAAAACATAGACCGTAAGAAGAGCAGTTTTCTTTTACTTAAGTCGGCGTTGTGTCTCTTAAATTTAATTCCGATGTAATTTCTGTGTTTCATCGTATATGGGAAGGTCCAATGGATACAGTAAACCATCAGAGGTGCATCGGAATGTAAAACTGGTGACGCAAGAAACGCTGAAAACATAGACAGTAGGAAGACTCGATGTTCCTGTACTTAAGTCGGCATTGTGTCTCTTATATTTAATTCTGATGCTATTTCTGTGTTTCATCGTCAATGGGAAGGTCCAAGGGATACAGTAAACCTGCAGAGGTGCATCGGAATGTAAAACTGGTGACACAGGAAACGCTCAAAATATAGACAGTAGAAAGACTCAGCCTTCCCGTTCTTAAGTCGCCATTGTGTCTCTTATATTTAATTTCGATGCATTTTCTGTGTTTCATCGTCTATGGGAAGGTCCAATGGATACAGTAAACCTGCAGAGGTGCATCGGAAAGTAAAATTGGTGAGACAGGAAACGCTCGAAATATAGACAGTAGGAAGACTCAATCTTCCTGTACTTAAGTCAACATTGGGTCTCTTACATTTAATTCCGATGCAATTTCTGTGTTTCATCGTCAATTGGAAGATCCAAGGGATACAGTAAACCTGCAGAGGTGCATCGGAATGTAAAATTGGTGACACAGGAATCGCTCAAATCATAGACCGTAAGAAGACTCATTTCTCTTGTACTTAAGTCGGCGTTGTGACTCTTATATTTAATTGCGATGCAATTTCTGTGTTTCAACGTCAATGGGAAGGTCCAATGTATACAGTAAACCTGCAGAGGTGCATCGGAATGTAAAACTGGTGACACAGGAAACGCTCAAAACATTGAGAATCGAAAGACACACTCTTCCTGTACTTGAGTCGCATTGTGTCTCTTATATTTCATTCCGATGCAATTTCAGTGTCTCATCGTCACTGTGAAGGTCCAATGTATACAGTAAACCTGCAGAGGTGCATCGGATTGTAAGGCTTGTGACACAGGAAACGCTCAAAACATAGACAGTAGGAAGACTCAGTCTTCCTGTACCTAAGGTGGCATTGTGTCTCTTACATTTAATTCCGATGCTATTTCTGTGTTTCATCGTCAATGGGAAGGTACAATGGATACAGTATACAGTAAACCTGCAGAGGTGCATCGGAATGTAAAACTGGTGACACAGGAAACGCTCAAATCATAGACAATAGAAAGACGCACTCTTCCTGTACTTAAGTCGCATTGTGTCTCTTATTTTTCATTCCGATGCAATTTCAGTGTCTCATCGTCACTGTGAAGGTCCAATGTATACAGTAAACCTGCAGAGGTGCTTCGGAATGTAAAGCTTGTGACACAGGAAACGCTCAAATCATAGACAGTAGGAAGACTCTGTCTTCCTGTACTTATGTCGGCATTGTGTCTTTTTTATTTAATTCCGATTCAATTTCTGTGTTTCATCGTCAATGGGAAGGTCCAACGGATACAGTAAACCTGCAGAGGTTCATTGGAATGTAAAACTGATGACACAGGAAACGCTCAAAACATAGACAGTAGGAAGACTCAGTCTTCCTGTACTTAAGTCGGCATTGTATCTCTTATATTTAATTCCGATGCAATTTCTGTGTTTCATCGTCAATGGGAAAGTCGAAGGGAAACAGTATACCTGCAGAGGTGCATCGGAATGTAAAACTGGTGACACAGGAAACGCTCAAAACGTAGACAGTAGGAAGACTCAGTCTTCCTCTACTTAAGTCGGCATTGTGTCTCTTATATTTAATTCCGATGCAATATCTGTGTTTCATCGTCACTGTGTAGGTCCAAGGGATACAGTAAACCTGCAGAGGTGCATCAAAATGGAAAACTGATGACACAGGAAACGCTCAAAACATAGACAGTAGGAAGACTCAGTCTTCCTGTACCTAAGTCGGCATTGTGTCTCTTACATTTAATTCCGATGCAATTTCTGTGTTTCATCGTCAATGGGAAGGTACAATGGATACAGTATACAGTAAACCTGCAGAGATGCATCGGAATGTAAAACTGGTGACACAGGAAACGCTCAAATCATAGACAATAGAAAGACGCACTCTTCCTGTACTTAAGTCGACATTGTGTCTCTTATATTTCATTCCGATGCAATTTCTGTGTTTCATTGTCACTGTGAAAGTCCAATGGATACAGTAAACCTGCAGAGATGTATCGGAATTTAAAACTGGTGACACAGGAAACGCTCAAAACATAGACAATAGGAAGACTCAGTCTTCCTGTACATAAGTCGGCTTTGTGTCTTTTATATTTAATTCCGATGCAATTTCTGTGTTTCATCGTCAATGGGGGGGTCCAATGGATGCAGTAAACCTGTAGAGGTGCATCGGAATGTAGAACTGATGACACAGGAAACGCTCAAACATAGACAGTAGCAAGACTCAGTCTTCCTGTACTTAAGTCGGCATTGTGTCTCTTATATTTAATTCCGATGCAATTTCTGTGTTTCATCGTCTATGGGAAAGTTGAAGGGAAACACTATACCTGCAGAGGTGCATCGGAATGTGAAACTGGTGACACAGGAAACGCTCAAATCATAGACAGTAGGAAGACTCAGTCTTCCTGTACTTAAGTCGGCATTGTGTCTCTCATATATAATTCCGATGCAATTTCTGTGTTTCATCGTCACTGTCTAGGTCCAAGGGATACAGGAAAACCTGCAGAGGTGCATCGGAATGTAAAATTGGTGACACGGGAATCGCTCAAATCATAGACCGTAAGAAGACTCATTTCTCTTGTACTTAAATCGGCGTTGTGACTCTTATATTTAATTGCGATGCAATTTCTGTGTTTCAACGTCAATGGGAAGGTCCAATGTATACAGTAAACCTGCAGAGGTGCATCGGAATGTAAAACTGGTGACACAGGAAACGCTCAAAACATTGAGAATCGAAAGACACACTCTTCCTGTACTTGAGTCGCATTGTGTCTCTTATATTTCATTCCGATGCAATTTCAGTGTCTCATCGTCACTGTGAAGGTCCAATGTATACAGTAAACCTGCAGAGGTGCATCGGATTGTAAGGCTTGTGACACAGGAAACGCTCAAAACATAGACAGTAGGAAGACTCAGTCTTCCTGTACCTAAGGTGGCATTGTGTCTCTTACATTTAATTCCGATGCTATTTCTGTGTTTCATCGTCAATGGGAAGGTACAATGGATACAGTATACAGTAAACCTGCAGAGGTGCATCGGAATGTAAAACTGGTGACACAGGAAACGCTCAAATCATAGACAATAGAAAGACGCACTCTTCCTGTACTTAAGTCGACATTGTGTCTCTTATATTTCATTCCGATGCAATTTCTGTGTTTCATTGTCACTGTGAAAGTCCAATGGATACAGTAAACCTGCAGAGATGTATCGGAATGTAAAACTGGTGACACAGGAAACGCTCAAAACATAGACAATAGGAAGACTCAGTCTTCCTGTACATAAGTCGGCTTTGTGTCTTTTATATTTAATTCCGATGCAATTTCTGTGTTTCATCGTCAACGGGGGGGTCCAATGGATGCAGTAAACCTGTAGAGGTGCATCGGATTGTAGAACTGATGACACAGGAAACGCTCAAACATAGACAGTAGCAAGACTCAGTCTTCCTGTACTTAAGTCGTCATTGTGTCTCTTATATTTAATTCCGATGCAATTTCTGTGTTTCATCGTCAATGGGAAAGTTGAAGGGAAACACTATACCTGCAGAGGTGCATCGGAATGTGAAACTGGTGACACAGGAAAAGCTCAAAGCATAGACAGTAAGAAGACTCAGTCTTCCTGTACATAAGTCGGCATTGTGTCTCTTATATATAATTCCGCTGCAATTTCTGTGTTTCATCGTCACTGTGAAGGTCCAAGGGATACAGGAAAACCTGCAGAGGTGCATCGGAATGTAAAACTGGTGACACAGGAAACGCTCAAAACATAGACAGTTGGAAGACTCTGTCTTCCTGTACTTAAGTCGGCTTTGTGTCTTTTATATTTAATTCCGATGCAATTTCTGTGTTTCATCGTCAATGGGGGGGTCCAATGGATGCAGTAAACCTGTAGAGGTGCATCGGAATGTAGAACTGATGACACAGGAAACGCTCAAACATAGACAGTAGGAAGACACAGTCTTCCTGTACTTAAGTCGTCATTGTGTCTCTTATATTTAATTCCGATGCAATTTCTGTGTTTCATCGTCAATGGGAAAGTTGAAGGGAAACACTATACCTGCAGAGGTGCATCGGAATGTGAAACTAGTGACACAGGAAAAGCTCAAAACGTGGACAGTAGGAAGACTCAGTCTTCCTGTACTTAAGTCGGCATTGTGTCTCTTATATATAATTCCGATGCAATTTCTGTGATTCATCGTCACTGTGAAGATCCAAGGGATACAGGAAAACCTGTGGAGGTGCATCGGAATGTAAAACTGGTGACACAGGAAACGCTCAAAAGATAGACAGTTGGAAGACTCTGTCTTCCTGTACTTAAGACGTCATTGTGTCTCTTATATTTAATTCCGATGCAATTTCTGCGTTTCTTCGCCAATGGGAAGGTCCAAGGGACACAGTAAACCAGCAGAGGTGCATCGGAATGTAAGACTGGTGACACTGGAAATGCTCAAAACATAGACCGTAAGGGGAATCAGTTTTCTTGTACTTAAGTCGGCATTGTGTCTCTTATATTTAATTCCGATGCAATTTCTGTGTTTTATCGCCAATGGGAAGGTCTAAGGGACACAGTAAACCAGCAGAGGAGCTTCCGAATGTAAAACTGGTGACACTGGAATCGTTCAAAACATAGACCGTAAGAAGAGCAGTTTTCTTTTACTTAAGTCGGCGTTGTGTCTCTTAAATTTAATTCCGATGTAATTTCTGTGTTTCATCGTATATGGGAAGGTCCAATGGATACAGTAAACCATCAGAGGTGCATCGGAATGTAAAACTGGTGACGCAAGAAACGCTGAAAACATAGACAGTAGGAAGACTCGATGATCCTGTACTTAAGTCGGCATTGTGTCTCTTATATTTAATTCTGATGCTATTTCTGTGTTTCATCGTCAATGGGAAGGTCCAAGGGATACAGTAAACCTGCAGAGGTGCATCGGAATGTAAAACTGGTGACACAGGAAACGCTCAAAATATAGACAGTAGAAAGACTCAGCCTTCCTGTTCTTAAGTCGCCATTGTGTCTCTTATGTTTAATTTCGATGCATTTTCTGTGTTTCATCGTCTATGGGAAGGTCCAATGGATACAGTAAACCTGCAGAGGTGCATCGGAAAGTAAAATTGGTGACACAGGAAACGCTCGAAATATAGACAGTAGGAAGACTCAATCTTCCTGTACTTAAGTCAACATTGGGTCTCTTACATTTACTTCCGATGCAATTTCTGTGTTTCATCGTCAATTGGAAGATACAAGGGATACAGTAAACCTGCAGAGGTGCATCGGAATGTAAAATTGGTGACACAGGAATCGCTCAAATCATAGACCGTAAGAAGACTCATTTCTCTTGTACTTAAGTCGGCGTTGTGACTCTTATATTTAATTGCGATGCAATTTCTGTGTTTCAACGTCAATGGGAAGGTCCAATGTATACATTAAACCTGCAGAGGTGCATCGGAATGTAAAATTGGTGACACAGGAAACGCTCAAAACATTGAGAATCGAAAGACACACTCTTCCTGTACTTAAGTCGCATTGTGTCTCTTATTTTTCATTCCGATGCAATTTCAGTGTCTCATCGTCACTGTGAAGGTCCAATGTATACAGTAAACCTGCAGAGGTGCATCGGAATGTAAAGCTTGTGACACAGGAAACGCTCAAAACATAGACAGTAGGAAGACTCTGTCTTCCTGTACTTATGTCGGCATTGTGTCTTTTTTATTTAATTCCGATTCAATTTCTGTGTTTCATCTTCAATGGGAAGGTCCAACGGATACAGTAAACCTGCAGAGGTTCATTGGAATGTAAAACTGATGACACAGGAAACGCTCAAAACATAGACAGTAGGAAGACTCAGTCTTCCTGTACTTATGTCGGCATTGTATCTCATATTTAATTCCGATGCAATTTCTGTGTTTCATCGTCAATGGGAAAGTCGAAGGGAAACAGTATACCTGCAGAGGTGCATCGGAATGTAAAACTGGTGACACAGGAAACGCTCAAAACGTAGACAGTAGGAAGACTCAGTCTTCCTCTACTTAAGTCGGCATTGTGTCTCTTATATTTAATTCCGATGCAATATCTGTGTTTCATCGTCACTGTGTAGGTCCAAGGGATACAGTAAACCTGCAGAGGTGCATCAAAATGGAAAACTGATGACACAGGAAACGCTCAAAACATAGACAGTAGGAAGACTCAGTCTTCCTGTACCTAAGTCGGCATTGTGTCTCTTACATTTAATTCCGATGCAATTTCTGTGTTTCATCGTCAATGGGAAGGTACAATGGATACAGTATACAGTAAACCTGCAGAGATGCATCGGAATGTAAAACTGGTGACACAGGAAACGCTCAAATCATAGACAATAGAAAGACGCACTCTTCCTGTACTTAAGTCGACATTCTGTCTCTTATATTTCATTCCGATGCAATTTCTGTGTTTCATTGTCACTGTGAAAGTCCAATGGATACAGTAAACCTGCAGAGATGTATCGGAATTTAAAACTGGTGACACAGGAAACGCTCAAAACATAGACAGTTGGAAGACTCTGTCTTCCTGTACTTAAGTCGGCTTTGTGTCTTTTATATTTAATTCCGATGCAATTTCTGTGTTTCATCGTCAATGGGGGGGTCCAATGGATGCAGTAAACCTGTAGAGGTGCATCGGAATGTAGAACTGATGACACAGGAAACGCTCAAACATAGACAGTAGGAAGACACAGTCTTCCTGTACTTAAGTCGTCATTGTGTCTCTTATATTTAATTCCGATGCAATTTCTGTGTTTCATCGTCAATGGGAAAGTTGAAGGGAAACACTATACCTGCAGAGGTGCATCGGAATGTGAAACTAGTGACACAGGAAAAGCTCAAAACGTGGACAGTAGGAAGACTCAGTCTTCCTGTACTTAAGTCGGCATTGTGTCTCTTATATATAATTCCGATGCAATTTCTGTGATTCATCGTCACTGTGAAGATCCAAGGGATACAGGAAAACCTGTGGAGGTGCATCGGAATGTAAAACTGGTGACACAGGAAACGCTCAAAAGATAGACAGTTGGAAGACTCTGTCTTCCTGTACTTAAGACGTCATTGTGTCTCTTATATTTAATTCCGATGCAATTTCTGCGTTTCTTCGCCAATGGGAAGGTCCAAGGGACACAGTAAACCAGCAGAGGTGCATCGGAATGTAAGACTGGTGACACTGGAAATGCTCAAAACATAGACCGTAAGGGGAATCAGTTTTCTTGTACTTAAGTCGGCATTGTGTCTCTTATATTTAATTCCGATGCAATTTCTGTGTTTTATCGCCAATGGGAAGGTCTAAGGGACACAGTAAACCAGCAGAGGAGCTTCCGAATGTAAAACTGGTGACACTGGAATCGTTCAAAACATAGACCGTAAGAAGAGCAGTTTTCTTTTACTTAAGTCGGCGTTGTGTCTCTTAAATTTAATTCCGATGTAATTTCTGTGTTTCATCGTATATGGGAAGGTCCAATGGATACAGTAAACCATCAGAGGTGCATCGGAATGTAAAACTGGTGACGCAAGAAACGCTGAAAACATAGACAGTAGGAAGACTCGATGATCCTGTACTTAAGTCGGCATTGTGTCTCTTATATTTAATTCTGATGCTATTTCTGTGTTTCATCGTCAATGGGAAGGTCCAAGGGATACAGTAAACCTGCAGAGGTGCATCGGAATGTAAAACTGGTGACACAGGAAACGCTCAAAATATAGACAGTAGAAAGACTCAGCCTTCCTGTTCTTAAGTCGCCATTGTGTCTCTTATGTTTAATTTCGATGCATTTTCTGTGTTTCATCGTCTATGGGAAGGTCCAATGGATACAGTAAACCTGCAGAGGTGCATCGGAAAGTAAAATTGGTGACACAGGAAACGCTCGAAATATAGACAGTAGGAAGACTCAATCTTCCTGTACTTAAGTCAACATTGGGTCTCTTACATTTACTCTCGATGCAATTTCTGTGTTTCATCGTCAATTGGAAGATACAAGGGATACAGTAAACCTGCAGAGGTGCATCGGAATGTAAAATTGGTGACACAGGAATCGCTCAAATCATAGACCGTAAGAAGACTCATTTCTCTTGTACTTAAGTCGGCGTTGTGACTCTTATATTTAATTGCGATGCAATTTCTGTGTTTCAACGTCAATGGGAAGGTCCAATGTATACATTAAACCTGCAGAGGTGCATCGGAATGTAAAATTGGTGACACAGGAAACGCTCAAAACATTGAGAATCGAAAGACACACTCTTCCTGTACTTAAGTCGCATTGTGTCTCTTATTTTTCATTCCGATGCAATTTCAGTGTCTCATCGTCACTGTGAAGGTCCAATGTATACAGTAAACCTGCAGAGGTGCATCGGAATGTAAAGCTTGTGACACAGGAAACGCTCAAAACATAGACAGTAGGAAGACTCTGTCTTCCTGTACTTATGTCGGCATTGTGTCTTTTTTATTTAATTCCGATTCAATTTCTGTGTTTCATCTTCAATGGGAAGGTCCAACGGATACAGTAAACCTGCAGAGGTTCATTGGAATGTAAAACTGATGACACAGGAAACGCTCAAAACATAGACAGTAGGAAGACTCAGTCTTCCTGTACTTATGTCGGCATTGTATCTCATATTTAATTCCGATGCAATTTCTGTGTTTCATCGTCAATGGGAAAGTCGAAGGGAAACAGTATACCTGCAGAGGTGCATCGGAATGTAAAACTGGTGACACAGGAAACGCTCAAAACGTAGACAGTAGGAAGACTCAGTCTTCCTCTACTTAAGTCGGCATTGTGTCTCTTATATTTAATTCCGATGCAATATCTGTGTTTCATCGTCACTGTGTAGGTCCAAGGGATACAGTAAACCTGCAGAGGTGCATCAAAATGGAAAACTGATGACACAGGAAACGCTCAAAACATAGACAGTAGGAAGACTCAGTCTTCCTGTACCTAAGTCGGCATTGTGTCTCTTACATTTAATTCCGATGCAATTTCTGTGTTTCATCGTCAATGGGAAGGTACAATGGATACAGTATACAGTAAACCTGCAGAGATGCATCGGAATGTAAAACTGGTGACACAGGAAACGCTCAAATCATAGACAATAGAAAGACGCACTCTTCCTGTACTTAAGTCGACATTCTGTCTCTTATATTTCATTCCGATGCAATTTCTGTGTTTCATTGTCACTGTGAAAGTCCAATGGATACAGTAAACCTGCAGAGATGTATCGGAATTTAAAACTGGTGACACAGGAAACGCTCAAAACATAGACAATAGGAAGACTCAGTCTTCCTGTACATAAGTCGGCTTTGTGTCTTTTATATTTAATTCCGATGCAATTTCTGTGTTTCATCGTCAATGGGGGGGTCCAATGGATGCAGTAAACCTGTAGAGGTGCATCGGAATGTAGAACTGATGACACAGGAAACGCTCAAACATAGACAGTAGCAAGACTCAGTCTTCCTGTACTTAAGTCGTCATTGTGTCTCTTATATTTAATTCCGATGCAATTTCTGTGTTTCATCGTCTATGGGAAAGTTGAAGGGAAACACTATACCTGCAGAGGTGCATCGGAATGTGAAACTGGTGACACAGGAAACGCTCAAATCATAGACAGTAGGAAGACTCAGTCTTCCTGTACTTAAGTCGGCATTGTGTCTCTCATATATAATTCCGATGCAATTTCTGTGTTTCATCGTCACTGTCTAGGTCCAAGGGATACAGGAAAACCTGCAGAGGTGCATCGGAATGTAAAACTGGTGACACAGGAAACGCTCAAAACATAGACAGTTGGAAGACTCTGTCTTCCTGTACTTAAGACGTCATTGTATCTCTTATATTTAATTCCGGTGCAATTTCTGCGTTTCTTCGCCAATGGGAAGGTCCAAGGGACACAGTAAACCAACAGAGGTGCATCGGAATGTAAAACTGTCGACACTGGAAATGCTCAAATCATAGACCATAAGAGGAATCAGTTTTCTTGTACTTAAGTCGGCGTTGTGTCTCGTATATTTAATTCAGATGTAATTTCTGTGTTTCATCGTCAATGGGAAGGTCCAATGGATACAGTAAACCTTCAGAGGTGCTTCGGAATGTAAAACTGGTGACACAGGAAACGCTCAAATCATAGACAATAGAAAGACACAATCTTCCTGTACTTAAGTCGACATTGTGTCTCTTATATTTCATTCCGATGTAATTTCTGTGTTTCATTGTCACTGTGAAAGTCCAATGGATACAGTAAACCTGCAGAGATGTATCGGAATGTAGAACTGATGACACAGGAAACGCTCAAACATAGACAGTAGGAAGACTCTGTCTTCCTGTACTTAAGTCGTCATTGTGTCTCTTATATTTAATTCCGATGCAATTTCTGTGTTTCATCGTCAATGGGAAAGTTGAAGGGAAACACTATACCTGCAGAGGTGCATCGGAATGTGAAACTGGTGACACAGGAAAAGCTCAAAACATAGACAGTAGGAAGACTCAGTCTTCCTGTACTTATGTCGGCTTTGTGTCTTTTATATTTAATTCCGATGCAATTTCTGTGTTTCATCGTCAATGGGGGGGTCCAATGGATGCAGCAAACCTGCAGAGGTGCATCGGAATGTAGAACTGATGACACAGGAAACGCTCAAACATAGACAGTAGGAAGACTCTGTCTGCCTGTACTTAAGTCGTCATTGTGTCTCTTATATTTAATTCCGATGCAATTTCTGTGTTTCATCGTCAATGGGAAAGTTGAAGGGAAACACTATAACTGCAGAGGTGCATCGGAATGTGAAACTGGTGACACAGGAAAAGCTCAAAACATAGACAGTAGGAAGACTCAGTCTTCCTGTACTTATGGCGGCATTGTGTCTCTTATATATAATTCCGATGCAATTTCTGTGTTTCATCGTCACTGTGAAGGTCCAAGGGATACAGGAAAACCTGCAGAGATGCATCGGAATGTAAAACTGGTGACACAGGAAACGCTCAAAACATAGACAGTTGGAAGACTCTGTCTTCCTGTACTTAAGACGTCATTGTATCTCTTATATTTAATTCCGATGCAATTTCTGCGTTTCTTCGCCAATGGGAAGGTCCAAGGGACACAGTAAACCAGCAGAGGTGCTTCGGAATGTAAAACTGGTGACACTGGAAATGCTCAAAACATAGACCGTAAGAGGAATCAGTTTTCTTGTACTTAAGTCGGCGTTGTGTCTCCTATATTTAATTCCGATGCAATTTCTGTGTTTTCTCGCCAATGGGAAGGTCTAAGGGACACAGTAAACCAGCAGAGGTGCTTCCGAATGTAAAACTGGTGACACTGGAATCGTTCAAAACATAGACCGTAAGAAGAGCAGTTTTCTTGTACTTAAGTCGTCATTGTGTCTCTTATATTTAATTTCGATGCAATTTCTGTGTTTTTTCGCCAATGGGAAAGTCGAAGGGAAACAGTATACCTGCAGAGGTGCAGCGGAATGTAAAACTGGTGACACAGGAAACGCTCAAAACGTAGACAGTAGGAAGACTCAGTCTTCCTCTACTTAAGTCGGCATTGTGTCTCTTATATTTAATTCCGATGCAATATCTGTGTTTCATCGTCACTGTATAGGTCCAAGGGATACAGTAAACCTGCAGAGGTGCATCAAAATGGAAAACTGATGACACAGGAAACGCTCAAAACAAAGACAGTTGGAAGACTCAGTCTTCCTGTACCTAAGTCGGCATTGTGTCTCTTACATTTAATTCCGATGCAATTTCTGTGTTTCATCGTCAATGGGAAGGTACAATGGATACAGTAAACCTGCAGAGGTGCATCGGAATGTAAAACTGGTGACACAGGAAACGCTCAAATCATAGACAATAGAAAGACAAACTCTTCCTGTACTTAAGTCGACATTGTGTATCTTATATTTCATTCCGATGCAATTTCTGTGTTTCATTGTCACTGTGAAAGTCCAATGGATACAGTAAACCTGCAGAGATGTATCGGAATGTAAAACTGGTGACACAGGAAACGCTCAAAACATAGACAATAGGATGACTCAGTCTTCCTGTACTTAAGTCGGCTTTGTGTCTTTTATATTTAATTCCGATGCAATTTCTGTGTTTCATCGTCAATGGGGGGGTCCAATGGATGCAGTAAACCTGTAGAGGTGCATCGGAATGTAGAACTGATGACACAGGAAACGCTCAAACATAGAAAGTAGCAAGACTCAGTCTTCCTGTACTTAAGTCGTCATTGTGTCTCTTATATTTAATTCCGATGCAATTTCTGTGTTTCATCGTCAATGGGAAAGTTGAAGAGAAACACTATACCTGCAGAGGTGCATCGGAATGTGAAACTGGTGACACAGGAAACGCTCAAAACATAGACAGTAGGAAGACTCAGTCTTCCTGTTCTTATGTCGGCATTGTGTCTCTTATATTTAAATCCGATGCAATTTCTGTGTTTCGTCGTCAATGGGAAGGTCCAAGGGATACTGCAAACCTGCAGAAGTGCATCGGAATTTAAAATTGGTGACACAGGAAGCGGTCAAAACATAGACCCTAAGAAGACTCAGTTTTCTTGTACTGAAGTCGGCATTGTGTCTCTTATATTTAATTTAGATGCAATTTCTGTGTTTCATCGTCACTGTAAAGGTCCAAGGGATACAGTAAACCTGCAGAGGTGCATCAAAATGTAAAACTGATGAAACAGGAAACGCTCAAAACATAGACAGTAGTAAGACTCAGTCTTCCTGTACCTAAGTCGGCATTGTGTCTCTTATATTTAATTTCGATGCAATTTCTGTGTTTTTTCGCCAATGGGAAAGTCCAAGGTACATAGTAAAACTGCAGAGGTGCATTGGAATGTAAAAATGGTGACACAGGAAATGCTCAAACCATAGACCGTAAGAATTCTGTTTTCTTGTACTTAAGTCGGCGTTGTGTCTCTTATATTTAATTCCGATGCAATTTCTGTGCTTCATCGTTAATGGAAGGTCCAATGGATACAGTAAACCTGCAGAAGTGGTTCGGAATATAAAACTGGTGACACAGGAAACGCTCAAAACATAGACAGTAGGAAGACTCAGTCTTTCTGTACTTACGTCGGCATTGTGTCTCTTATATTTAATTCCGATGCATTTTCTGTGTTTCATCGTCAATGGGAAGGTCCAATGGATACAGTTAACCTGCAGAGGTGCATCGGAATGTAAAACTGGTGACACAGGAAACGCTCAAACATTGACAGTAGGAAGACTCAGTCTTCCTGTACTTAAGTCGGCATTGTGTCTCTTATATCTAATTCCGATGCAATTTCTGTGTTTCACCGACAATGGTAAAGTCCAAGGGATACAGTAAACCTGCAGAGGTGCATCGGAATGTAAAACTGGTGAAACAGGAGACGCTCAAAACATAGACAGTAGGAAGACAGTCTTCCTGTACTTAAGTCGTCATTGTGGCTCTTATATTTAATTCCGATGCAATTTCTGTGTTTCATCGTCACTGTGTAGGTCCAAGGGATACAGTAAACCTGCAGAGGTGCATCAAAATGGAAAACTGATGACACAGGAAACGCTCAAAATATAGAGAGTAGGAAGACTCAGTCTTCATGTACCTACGTCGGCATTGTGTCCCTTATATTTAATTCCGATGCAATTTCTGTGTTTCATCGTCAATGGGAAGGTCCAATGGATACAGTAAACCTGCAGAGGTGCATCGGAATGTAAAAGTGGTGACAGAGGAAACGCTCAAATCATAGACAATAGAAAGACACACTCTTCCTGTACTTAAGTCGACATTGTGTCTCTGATCTCTCATTCCGATGCAATTTCTGTGTTTCATTGTCAGTTTGAAAGTCCAACGGATACAGTAAACCTGCAGAGATGCATGGAATGTAAAACTGGTGACACAGGAAACGCTCAAAACATAGACAGTAGGAAGACTCAGTCTTCCTGTACTTAAGTCGGCATTGTGTCTTTTATATTTAATTCCGATGCAATTTCTGTGTTTCATCGTCAATGGGGTGTCCAATGGATACAGTAAACCTGCAGAGGTGCATCCGAATGTAAAACTGGTGACACAGGAATCGTTCAAAACATAGACCGTAAGAAGAATCAGTTTTCTTGTACTTAAGTCGGCGTTGTGTCTCTTATATTTAATTTCGATGTAATTTCTGTGTTTCATCGTCAATGGGAAGGTCCAATGGATACAGTAAACCTGCAGAGGTGCATCGGAATGTAAAACTGGTGACGCAGGAAACGCTCAAATCATAGACCGTAAGAGGAATCAGTTTTCTTGTACTTAAGTCGGCGTTGTGTCTCTTATATTTAATTCCGACGCAATTTCTGTGTTTCATCGTCAATGGGGTGTCCAATGTATACAGTAAACCTGCAGAGGTGCATCGGAATGTAGAACTGGTGACACAGGAAACGCTCAAAACATTGAGAATCGAATGACCCACTCTTCCTGTACTTCAGTCGCATTGTGTCTCTTATATTTCATTCCGATGCAATTACAGTGTCTCATCGTCACTGTGAAGGTCCAATGTATACAGTAAACCTGCAGAGGTGCATCGGAATGTAAAGCTTGTGACACAGGAAACGCTCAAACCATAGACAGTAGGAAGACTCAGTCGTCCTGTACTTAAGTCGTCATTGTGTCTCTTATATTTAATTCCGATGCAATTTCTGTGTTTCATCGTCAGTGGGAAAGTTGAAGGGAAACACTGTACCTGCAGAGGTGCATCGGAATGGGAAACTGGTGACACAGGAAACGCTCAAAACATAGACAGTAGGAAGACTCAGTCTTCCTGTACTTAAGTCGGCATTGTGTCTCTTATATATAATTCCGATGCAATTTCTGTGTTTCATCGTCACTGTGAAGGTCCAAGGGATACAGGAAAACCTGCAGAGGTGCATCGGAATGTAAAACTGGTGACACAGGAAACGCTCAAAACATAGACAGTTGGAAGACTCTGTCTACCTGTACTTAAGACGTAATTGTATCTCTTATATTTAATTCCGATGCAATTTCTGCGTTTCTTCGCCAATGGGAAGGTCCAAGGGACACAGTAAACCAGCAGAGGTGCATCGGAATGTAAAACTGGTGACACTGGAAATGCTCAAATCATAGACCGTAAGAGGAATCAGTTTACTTGTACTTAAGTCGGCGTTGTGTCTCTTATATTTAATTCCGATGTAATTTCTGTGTTTCATCGTCAATGGGAAGGTCCAATGGATACGGTAAACCTGCAGAGGTGCATCGGAATGTAAAATTGGTGACGCAGGAAACGCTCAAAATATAGACAGTAGGAAGACTCAATCTTCCTGTACTTAAGTCGGCATTGTGTCTCTTATATTCAATTCCGATGCGAATTCTGTGTTTCATCGTCAATTGGAAGATCCAAGGGATACAGTAAACCTGCAGAGGTGCATCGGAATGTAAAACTGGTGACACAGGAAATGCTCAAAACATAGACAGTAGGAAGACTCAGATTTCCTGTTCTTAAGTCGGCATTGTGTCTCTTATATTTAAATCCGATGCAATTTCTGTGTTTCGTCGTCAATGGGAAGGTCCAAGGGATACAGCAACCCTGCAGAGGTGCATCGGAATGTAAAACTGGTGACACAGGAAACGCTCAAACATTGACAGTAGGAAGACTCAGTCTTCCTGTACTTAAGTTGGCATTGTGTCTCTTATATTTAATTCCGATGCAATTTCTGTGTTTCATCGACAATGGTAAAGTCCAAGGGATACAGTAAACCTGCAGAGGTGCACCGGATTGTAAAACTGGTGAAACAGGAAACGCTCAAAACATAGACAGTAGGAAGACTCAGTCTTCCTGTACTTAAGTAGGCATTGTAACTCTTATATTTAATTCCGATGCAATTTCTGTGTTTCATCGTCACTGTGTGGGTACAAGGGATACAGTAAACCTGCAGAGGTGCATCAAAATGGAAATCTGATTACACAGGAAACGCTCAAAACATAGAGAGTAGGAAGATTCAGTCTTCATGTACCTAAGTCGGCATTCTGTCCCTTATATTTAATTCCGATGCAATTTCTGGGTTTCATCGCCAATGGGAATGTCCAATGCATACAGTAAACCTGCAGAGGTGCATCGGAATGTAAAAGTGGTGACACAGGAAACGCTCAAATCATAGACAATAGAAAGACACACTCTTCCTGTACTTAAGTCGACATTGTGTCTCTGATATCTCATTCCGATGCAATTTCTGTGTTTCATTGTCAGTTTGAAAGTCCAATGGATACAGTAAACCTGCAGAGATGCATGGAATGTAAAACTGGTGACACTGGAAACGCTCAAAACATAGACAGTACTAAGACTCAGTCTTCCTGTACTTAAGTCGGCATTGTGTCTTTTATATTTAATTCCGATGCAATTTCTGTGTTTCATCGTCAATGGGGTGTCCAATGGATACAGTAAACCTGCAGAGGTGCATCGGAATATAGAACTGATGACACAGGAAACGCTCAAAACATAGACAGTAGGAAGACTCAGTCTTCCTGTACTTAAGTCGTCATTGTGTCTCTTATATTTAATTCTGATGCAAATTCTGTGTTTCATCGTCAATGAGAGAGTGGAAGGGAAACTCTATACCTGCAGAGGTGCATCGGAATGTAAAACTGGTGACACAGGAAACGCTCAAAACATAGACAGTAGGAAGACTCAGTCTTTCTGTACTTAAGTCGGCGTTCTGTCTCGTATATATAATTCCGATGCTTTTTCTGTGTTTCATCGTAACTGTGAAGGTCCAAGGGATACAGGAAAACCTGCAGAGGTGTATCGGAATGTAAAACTGGTGACACAGGAAACGCTCAAAGCATAAACATTTGGAAGACTCTGTCTTCCTGTACTTAAGACGTCATTGTGTCTCTTATATTTAATGCCGATGAAATTTCTGTGTTTCATCGCCAATGGGAAGGTCCAAGGGACACAGTAAACCAGGAGAGGTGCATCGGAATGTAAAACTGGTGACACTGGAATCGTTCAAATCATAGACCGTAAGAAGAATCAGTTTTCTTGTACTTAAGTCGGCGTTGTGTCTCTTATATTTAATTTCGATGTAATTTCTGTGTTTCATCGTCAATGGGAAGGTCCAATGGATACAGTAAACCTGCAGAGGTGCATCGGAATGTAAAACTGGTGACGCAGGAAACGCTCAAATCATAGACCGTAAGAGGAATCAGTTTTCTTGTACTTAAGTCGGCGTTGTGTCTCTTATATTTAATTCCGATGCAATTTCTGTGTTTCATCGTCAATGGGGTGTCCAATGTATACAGTAAACCTGCAGAGGTGCATCGGAATGTAGAACTGGTGACACAGGAAACGCTCAAAACATTGAGAATCGAAAGACCCACTCTTCCTGTACTTAAGTCGCATTGTGTCTCTTATATTTCATTCCGATGCAATTTCAGTGTCTCATCGTCACTGTGTAGGTCCAATGTATACAGTAAACCTGCAGAGGTGCATCGGAATGTAAAGCTTGTGACACAGGAAACGCTCAAACCATAGACAGTAGGAAGACTCAGTCTTCCTGTACTTAAGTCGTCATTGTGTCTCTTATATTTAATTCCGATGCAATTTCTGTGTTTCATCGTCAGTGGGAAAGTTGAAGGGAAACACTATACCTGCAGAGGTGCATCGGAATGGGAAACTGGTGACACAGGAAACGCTCAAAACATAGACAGTAGGAAGACTCAGTCTTCCTGTACTTAAGTCGGCATTGTGTCTCTTATATATAATTCCGATGCAATTTCTGTGTTTCATCGTCACTGTGAAGGTCCAAGGGATACAGGAAAACCTGCAGAGGTGCATCGGAATGTAAAACTGGTGACACAGGAAACGCTCAAAACATAGACAGTTGGGAGACTCTGTCTTCCTGTACTTAAGACGTAATTGTATCTCTTATATTTAATTCCGATGCAATTGCTGCGTTTCTTCGCCAATGGGAAGGTCCAAGGGACACAGTAAACCAGCAGAGGTGCACCGGAATGTAAAACTGGTGACACTGGAAATGCTCAAATCATAGACCGTAAGAGGAATCAGTTTACTTGTACTTAAGTCGGCGTTGTGTCTCTTATATTTAATTCCGATGTAATTTCTGTGTTTCATCGTCAATGGGAAGGTCCAATGGATACAGTAAACCTGCAGAGGTGCATCGGAATGTAAAATTGGTGACGCAGGAAACGCTCAAAATATAGACAGTAGGAAGACTCAATCTTCCTGTACTTAAGTCGGCATTGTGTCTCTTATATTCAATTCCGATGCGAATTCTGTGTTTCATCGTCAATTGGAAGATCCAAGGGATACAGTAAACCTGCAGAGGTGCATCGGAATGTAAAACTGGTGACACAGGAAATGCTCAAAACATAGACAGTAGGAAGACTCAGCCTTCCTGTTCTTAAGTCGGCATTGTGTCTCTTATATTTAAATCCGATGCAATTTCTGTGTTCCGTCGTCAATGGGAAGGTCCAAGGGATACAGCAACCCTGCAGAGGTGCATCGGAATGTAAAACTGGTGACACAGGAAACGCTCAAACATTCACAGTAGGTAGACTCAGTCTTCCTGTACTTAAGTCGGCATTGTGTCTCTTATATTTAATTCCGATGCAATTTCTGTGTTTCATCGACAATGGTAAAGTCCAAGGGATACAGTAAACCTGCAGAGGTGCATCGGAATGTAAAAGTGGTGAAACAGGAAACGCTCAAAACATAGACAGTAGGTAGACTCAGTCTTCGTGTACTTAAGTAGGCATTGTGGCTCTTATATTTAATTCCGATGCAATTTCTGTGTTTCATCGTCACTGTGTACGTCCAAGGGATACAGTAAACCTGCAGAGGTGCATCAAAATGGAAAACTGATTACACAGGAAACGCTCAAAACATAGAGAGTAGGAAGACTCAGTCTTCATGTACCTAAGTCGGCATTCTGTCCCTTATATTTAATTCCGATGCAATTTCTGGGTTTCATCGTCAATGGGAATGTCCAATGGATACAGTAAACCTGCAGAGGTGCATCGGAATGTAAAAGTGGTGACACAGGAAACGCTCAAATCATAGACAATAGAAAGACACACTCTTCCTGTACTTAAGTCGACATTGTGTCTCTGATATCTCATTCCGATGCTATTTCTGTCTTTTATCGTCAATGGGAAGGTCCAATGGATACAGTAAACCTGCAGAGGTGCATCGGAATGTAAAACTGGTGACGCATGAAACGCTGAAAACATAGACAGTAGGAAGACTCAGTCTTCCTGTACTTAAGACGTCATTGTGTCTCTTATATTTATATCCGATGCAATTTCAGTGTTTAGTCGTCAATGGGAAGGTCCAAGGGATACAGTATACCTGCAGAGGTGCATCGGAATTTAAAATTGGTGACACAGGAATCGCTCAAATCATAGACCGTAAGAAGACTCAGTTCTCCTGTACTTATGTCGGCGTTGTGACTCTTATATTTAATTGCGATGCAATTTCTGTGTTTCAACGTCAATGGGAAGGTCCAATGTATACAGTAAACCTGCAGAGGTGCATCGGAATGTAGAACTGGTGACACAGGAAACGCTCAAAACATTGAGAATCGAAAGACCCACTCTTCCTGTACTTAAGTCGCATTGTGTGTCTTATATTTCATTCCGATGCAATTTCAGTGTCTCATCGTCACTGTGAGGGTCCAATGTATATAGTAAACCTGCAGAGGTGCATCGGAATGTAAAGCTTGTGACACAGGAAACGCTCAAACCATAGACAGTAGGAAGACTCAGTCTTCCTGTTCTTAAGTCGGCATTGTGTCTCTTATATTTAAATCCGATGCAATTTCTGTGTTTCGTCGTCAATGGGAAGGTCCAAGGGATACAGCAAACCTGCAGAAGTATATCGGAATGTAAAATTGGTGACACAGGAAGCGGTCAAATCATAGACCCTAAGAAGACTCAGTTTTCTTGTTCTGAAGTCGGCATTGTGTCTCTTATATTTAATTTCGATGCAATTTCTGTGTTTTTTCGCCAGTGGGAAGGTCCAAGGTACATAGTAAAACTGCAGAGGTGCATTGGAGTGTAAAAATGGTGACACAGGAAACGCTCAAACCATAGACCGTAAGAAGTCTCAGTTTTCTTGTACTTAAGTCGGCGTTGTGTCTCTTATATTTAATTCCGATGCAATTTCTGTGCTTCATCGTCAATGGGAAGGTCCAATGGATACAGTAAACCTACAGAGGTGGTTCGGAATATAAAACTGGTGACGCAGGAAACGCTGAAAACATGGACAGTTGAAAGACTCAATGTTATTGTACTTCAGTCGGCATTGTGTCTCCTATATTTAATTCCGATGCAATTTCTGTGGTTCATCGTCAATGGGAAGATCCAAGGGATACAGTAACCCTGCAGAGGTGCATCGGAATGTAAAACTGGTGACACAGGAAATGCTCAAAACATAGACAGTAGGAAGACTCAGCCTTCCTGTTCTTAAGTCGGCATTGTGTCTCTTATATTTAAATCCGATGCAATTTCTGTGTTCCGTCGTCAATGGGAAGGTCCAAGGGATACAGCAACCCTGCAGAGGTGCATCGGAATGTAAAACTGGTGACACAGGAAACGCTCAAACATTGACAGTAGGAAGACTCAGTCTTCCTGTACTTAAGTCGGCATTGTGTCTCTTATATTTAATTCCGATGCAATTTCTGTGTTTCATCGACAATGGTAAAGTCCAAGGGATACAGTAAACCTGCAGAGGTGCATCGGAATGTAAAAGTGGTGAAACAGGAAACGCTCAAAACATAGACAGTAGGAAGACTCAGTCTTCGTGTACTTAAGTAGGCATTGTGGCTCTTATATTTAATTCCGATGCAATTTCTGTGTTTCATCGTCACTGTGTACGTCCAAGGGATACAGTAAACCTGCAGAGGTGCATCAAAATGGAAAACTGATTACACAGGAAACGCTCAAAACATAGAGAGTGGGAAGACTCAGTCTTCATGTACCTAAGTCGGCATTCTGTCCCTTATATTTAATTCCGATGCAATTTCTGGGTTTCATCGTCAATGGGAATGTCCAATGGATACAGTAAACCTGCAGAGGGGCATCGGAATGTAAAAGTGGTGACACAGGAAACGCTCAAATCATAGACAATAGAAAGACACACTCTTCCTGTACTTAAGTCGACATTGTGTCTCTGATATCTCATTCCGATGCAATTTCTGTCTTTTATCGTCAATGGGAAGGTCCAATGGATACAGTAAACCTGCAGAGGTGCATCGGAATGTAAAACTGGTGACGCATGAAACGCTGAAAACATAGACAGTAGGAAGACTCAGTCTTCCTGTACTTAAGACGTCATTGTGTCTCTTATATTTATATCCGATGCAATTTCAGTGTTTAGTTGTCAATGGGAAGGTCCAAGGGATACAGTATACCTGCAGAGGTGCATCGGAATTTAAAATTGGTGACACAGGAATCGCTCAAATCATAGACCGTAAGAAGACTCAGTTCTCCTGTACTTATGTCGGCGTTGTGACTCTTATATTTAATTGCGATGCAATTTCTGTGTTTCAACGTCAATGGGAAGGTCCAATGTATACAGTAAACCTGCAGAGGTGCATCGGAATGTAGAACTGGTGACACAGGAAACGCTCAAAACATTGAGAATCGAAAGACCCACTCTTCCTGTACTTAAGTCGCATTGTGTCTCTTATATTTCATTCCGATGCAATTTCAGTGTCTCATCGTCACTGTGAGGGTCCAATGTATATAGTAAACCTGCAGAGGTGCATCGGAATGTAAAGCTTGTGACACAGGAAACGCTCAAACCATAGACAGTAGGAAGACTCAGTCTTCCTGTTCTTAAGTCGGCATTGTGTCTCTTATATTTAAATCCGATGCAATTTCTGTGTTTCGTCGTCAATGGGAAGGTCCAAGGGATACAGCAAACCTGCAGAAGTATATCGGAATGTAAAATTGGTGACACAGGAAGCGGTCAAATCATAGACCCTAAGAAGACTCAGTTTTCTTGTTCTGAAGTCGGCATTGTGTCTCTTATATTTAATTTCGATGCAATTTCTGTGTTTTTTCGCCAGTGGGAAGGTCCAAGGTACATAGTAAAACTGCAGAGGTGCATTGGAGTGTAAAAATGGTGACACAGGAAACGCTCAAACCATAGACCGTAAGGGGAATCAGTTTTCTTGTACTTAAGTCGGCATTGTGTCTCTTATATTTAATTCCGATGCAATTTCTGTGTTTTATCGCCAATGGGAAGGTCTAAGGGACACAGTAAACCAGCAGAGGAGCTTCCGAATGTAAAACTGGTGACACTGGGATTGTTCAAAACATAGACCGTAAGAAGAGCAGTTTTCTTTTACTTAAGTCGGCGTTGTGTCTCTTAAATTTAATTCCGATGTAATTTCTGTGTTTCATCGTATATGGGAAGGTCCAATGGATACAGTAAACCATCAGAGGTGCATCGGAATGTAAAACTGGTGACGCAAGAAACGCTGAAAACATAGACAGTAGGAAGACTCGATGTTCCTGTACTTAAGTCGGCATTGTGTCTCTTATATTTAATTCTGATGCTATTTCTGTGTTTCATCGTCAATGGGAAGGTCCAAGGGATACAGTAAACCTGCAGAGGTGCATCGGAATGTAAAACTGGTGACACAGGAAACGCTCAAAATATAGACAGTAGAAAGACTCAGCCTTCCTGTTCTTAAGTCGCCATTGTGTCTCTTATGTTTAATTTCGATGCATTTTCTGTGTTTCATCGTCTATGGGAAGGTCCAATGGATACAGTAAACCTGCAGAGGTGCATCGGAAAGTAAAATTGGTGACACAGGAAACGCTCGAAATATAGACAGTAGGAAGACTCAATCTTCCTGTACTTAAGTCAACATTGGGTCTCTTACATTTACTTCCGATGCAATTTCTGTGTTTCATCGTCAATTGGAAGATACAAGGGATACAGTAAACCTGCAGAGGTGCATCGGAATGTAAAATTGGTGACACAGGAATCGCTCAAATCATAGACCGTAAGAAGACTCATTTCTCTTGTACTTAAGTCGGCGTTGTGACTCTTATATTTAATTGCGATGCAATTTCTGTGTTTCAACGTCAATGGGAAGGTCCAATGTATACATTAAACCTGCAGAGGTGCATCGGAATGTAAAATTGGTGACACAGGAAACGCTCAAAACATTGAGAATCGAAAGACACACTCTTCCTGTACTTAAGTCGCATTGTGTCTCTTATTTTTCATTCCGATGCAATTTCAGTGTCTCATCGTCACTGTGAAGGTCCAATGTATACAGTAAACCTGCAGAGGTGCATCGGAATGTAAAGCTTGTGACACAGGAAACGCTCAAATCATAGACAGTAGGAAGACTCTGTCTTCCTGTACTTATGTCGGCATTGTGTCTTTTTTATTTAATTCCGATTCAATTTCTGTGTTTCATCGTCAATGGGAAGGTCCAACGGATACAGTAAACCTGCAGAGGTTCATTGGAATGTAAAACTGATGACACAGGAAACGCTCAAAACATAGACAGTAGGAAGACTCAGTCTTCCTGTACTTATGTCGGCATTGTATCTCTTATATTTAATTCCGATGCAATTTCTGTGTTTCATCGTCAATGGGAAAGTCGAAGGGAAACAGTATACCTGCAGAGGTGCATCGGAATGTAAAACTGGTGACACAGGAAACGCTCAAAACGTAGACAGTAGGAAGACTCAGTCTTCCTCTACTTAAGTCGGCATTGTGTCTCTTATATTTAATTCCGATGCAATATCTGTGTTTCATCGTCACTGTGTAGGTCCAAGGGATACAGTAAACCTGCAGAGGTGCATCAAAATGGAAAACTGATGACACAGGAAACGCTCAAAACATAGACAGTAGGAAGACTCAGTCTTCCTGTACCTAAGTCGGCATTGTGTCTCTTACATTTAATTCCGATGCAATTTCTGTGTTTCATCGTCAATGGGAAGGAACAATGGATACAGTATACAGTAAACCTGCAGAGATGCATCGGAATGTAAAACTGGTGACACAGGAAACGCTCAAATCATAGACAATAGAAAGACGCACTCTTCCTGTACTTAAGTCGACATTGTGTCTCTTATATTTCATTCCGATGCAATTTCTGTGTTTCATTGTCACTGTGAAAGTCCAATGGATACAGTAAACCTGCAGAGATGTATCGGAATTTAAAACTGGTGACACAGGAAACGCTCAAAACATAGACAATAGGAAGACTCAGTCTTCCTGTACATAAGTCGGCTTTGTGTCTTTTATATTTAATTCCGATGCAATTTCTGTGTTTCATCGTCAATGGGGGGGTCCAATGGATGCAGTAAACCTGTAGAGGTGCATCGGAATGTAGAACTGATGACACAGGAAACGCTCAAACATAGACAGTAGCAAGACTCAGTCTTCCTGTTCTTAAGTCGGCATTGTGTCTCTTATATTTAATTCCGATGCAATTTCTGTGTTTCATCGTCTATGGGAAAGTTGAAGGGAAACACTATACCTGCAGAGGTGCATCGGAATGTGAAACTGGTGACACAGGAAACGCTCAAATCATAGACAGTAGGAAGACTCAGTCTTCCTGTACTTAAGTCGGCATTGTGTCTCTCATATATAATTCCGATGCAATTTCTGTGTTTCATCGTCACTGTCTAGGTCCAAGGGATACAGGAAAACCTGCAGAGGTGCATCGGAATGTAAAATTGGTGACACAGGAATCGCTCAAATCATAGACCGTAAGAAGACTCATTTCTCTTGTACTTAAGTCGGCGTTGTGACTCTTATATTTAATTGCGATGCAATTTCTGTGTTTCAACGTCAATGGGAAGGTCCAATGTATACAGTAAACCTGCAGAGGTGCATCGGAATGTAAAACTGGTGACACAGGAAACGCTCAAAACATTGAGAGCGAAAGACACACTCTTCCTGTACTTGAGTCGCATTGTGTCTCTTATATTTCATTCCGATGCAATTTCAGTGTCTCATCGTCACTGTGAAGGTCCAATGTATACAGTAAACCTGCAGAGGTGCATCGGATTGTAAGGCTTGTGACACAGGAAACGCTCAAAACATAGACAGTAGGAAGACTCAGTCTTCCTGTACCTAAGGTGGCATTGTGTCTCTTACATTTAATTCCGATGCTATTTCTGTGTTTCATCGTCAATGGGAAGGTACAATGGATACAGTATACAGTAAACCTGCAGAGGTGCATCGGAATGTAAAACTGGTGACACAGGAAACGCTCAAATCATAGACAATAGAAAGACGCACTCTTCCTGTACTTAAGTCGACATTGTGTCTCTTATATTTCATTCCGATGCAATTTCTGTGTTTCATTGTCACTGTGAAAGTCCAATGGATACAGTAAACCTGCAGAGATGTATCGGAATGTAAAACTGGTGACACAGGAAACGCTCAAAACATAGACAATAGGAAGACTCAGTCTTCCTGTACATAAGTCGGCTTTGTGTCTTTTATATTTAATTCCGATGCAATTTCTGTGTTTCATCGTCAACGGGGGGGTCCCATGGATGCAGTAAACCTGTAGAGGTGCATCGGATTGTAGAACTGATGACACAGGAAACGCTCAAACATAGACAGTAGCAAGACTCAGTCTTCCTGTACTTAAGTCGTCATTGTGTCTCTTATATTTAATTCCGATGCAATTTCTGTGTTTCATCGTCAATGGGAAAGTTGAAGGGAAACACTATACCTGCAGAGGTGCATCGGAATGTGAAACTGGTGACACAGGAAAAGCTCAAAACATAGACTGTAAGAAGACTCAGTCTTCCTGTACTTAAGTCGGCATTGTGTCTCTTATATATAATTCCGATGCAATTTCTGTGTTTCATCGTCACTGTGAAGGTCCAAGGGATACAGGAAAACCTGCAGAGGTGCATCGGAATGTAAAACTGGTGACACAGGAAACGCTCAAAACATAGACAGTTGGAAGACTCTGTCTTCCTGTACTTAAGTCGGCTTTGTGTCTTTTATATTTAATTCCGATGCAATTTCTGTGTTTCATCGTCAATGGGGGGGTCCAATGGATGCAGTAAACCTGTAGAGGTGCATCGGAATGTAGAACTGATGACACAGGAAACGCTCAAACATAGACAGTAGGAAGACACAGTCTTCCTGTACTTAAGTCGTCATTGTGTCTCTTATATTTAATTCCGATGCAATTTCTGTGTTTCATCGTCAATGGGAAAGTTGAAGGGAAACACTATACCTGCAGAGGTGCATCGGAATGTGAAATGAGTGACACAGGAAAAGCTCAAAACGTGGACAGTAGGAAGACTCAGTCTTCCTGTACTTAAGTCGGCATTGTGTCTCTTATATATAATTCCGATGCAATTTCTGTGATTCATCGTCACTGTGAAGATCCAAGGGATACAGGAAAACCTGTGGAGGTGCATCGGAATGTAAAACTGGTGACACAGGAAACGCTCAAAAGATAGACAGTTGGAAGACTCTGTCTTCCTGTACTTAAGACGTCATTGTGTCTCTTATATTTAATTCCGATGCAATTTCTGCGTTTCTTCGCCAATGGGAAGGTCCAAGGGACACAGTAAACCAGCAGAGGTGCATCGGAATGTAAGACTGGTGACACTGGAAATGCTCAAAACATAGACCGTAAGGGGAATCAGTTTTCTTGTACTTAAGTCGGCATCGTGTCTCTTATATTTAATTCCGATGCAATTTCTGTGTTTTATCGCCAATGGGAAGGTCTAAGGGACACAGTAAACCAGCAGAGGAGCTTCCGAATGTAAAACTGGTGACACTGGAATCGTTCAAAACATAGACCGTAAGAAGAGCAGTTTTCTTTTACTTAAGTCGGCGTTGTGTCTCTTAAATTTAATTCCGATGTAATTTCTGTGTTTCATCGTATATGGGAAGGTCCAATGGATACAGTAAACCATCAGAGGTGCATCGGAATGTAAAACTGGTGACGCAAGAAATACTGAAAACATAGACAGTAGGAAGACTCGATGTTCCTGTACTTAAGTCGGCATTGTGTCTCTTATATTTAATTCTGATGCTATTTCTGTGTTTCATCGTCAATGGGAAGGTCCAAGGGATACAGTAAACCTGCAGAGGTGCATCGGAATGTAAAACTGGTGACACAGGAAACGCTCAAAATATAGACAGTAGAAAGACTCAGCCTTCCTGTTCTTAAGTCGCCATTGTGTCTCTTATGTTTAATTTCGATGCATTTTCTGTGTTTCATCGTCTATGGGAAGGTCCAATGGATACAGTAAACCTGCAGAGGTGCATCGGAAAGTAAAATTGGTGACACAGGAAACGCTCGAAATATAGACAGTAGGAAGACTCAATCTTCCTGTACTTAAGTCAACATTGTGTCTCTTACATTTACTTCCGATGCAATTTCTGTGTTTCATCGTCAATTGGAAGATACAAGGGATACAGTAAACCTGCAGAGGTGCATCGGAATGTAAAATTGGTGACACAGGAATCGCTCAAATCATAGACCGTAAGAAGACTCATTTCTCTTGTACTTAAGTCGGCGTTGTGACTCTTATATTTAATTGCGATGCAATTTCTGTGTTTCAACGTCAATGGGAAGGTCCAATGTATACATTAAACCTGCAGAGGTGCATCGGAATGTAAAATTGGTGACACAGGAAACGCTCAAAACATTGAGAATCGAAAGACACACTCTTCCTGTACTTAAGTCGCATTGTGTCTCTTATTTTTCATTCCGATGCAATTTCAGTGTCTCATCGTCACTGTGAAGGTCCAATGTATACAGTAAACCTGCAGAGGTGCATCGGAATGTAAAGCTTGTGACACAGGAAACGCTCAAAACATAGACAGTAGGAAGACTCTGTCTTCCTGTACTTATGTCGGCATTGTGTCTTTTTTATTTAATTCCGATTCAATTTCTGTGTTTCATCGTCAATGGGAAGGTCCAACGGATACAGTAAACCTGCAGAGGTTCATTGGAATGTAAAACTGATGACACAGGAAACGCTCAAAACATAGACAGTAGGAAGACTCAGTCTTCCTGTACTTATGTCGGCATTGTATCTCTTATATTTAATTCCGATGCAATTTCTGTGTTTCATCGTCAATGGGAAAGTCGAAGGGAAACAGTATACCTGCAGAGGTGCATCGGAATGTAAAACTGGTGACACAGGAAACGCTCAAAACGTAGACAGTAGGAAGACTCAGTCTTCCTCTACTTAAGTCGGCATTGTGTCTCTTATATATAATTCCGATGCAATATCTGTGTTTCATCGTCACTGTGTAGGTCCAAGGGATACAGTAAACCTGCAGAGGTGCATCAAAATGGAAAACTGATGACACAGGAAACGCTCAAAACATAGACAGTAGGAAGACTCAGTCTTCCTGTACCTAAGTCGGCATTGTGTCTCTTACATTTAATTCCGATGCAATTTCTGTGTTTCATCGTCAATGGGAAGGTACAATGGATACAGTATACAGTAAACCTGCAGAGATGCATCGGAATGTAAAACTGGTGACACAGGAAACGCTCAAATCATAGACAATAGAAAGACGCACTCTTCCTGTACTTAAGTCGACATTGTGTCTCTTATATTTCATTCCGATGCAATTTCTGTGTTTCATTGTCACTGTGAAAGTCCAATGGATACAGTAAACCTGCAGAGATGTATCGGAATTTAAAACTGGTGACACAGGAAACGCTCAAAACATAGACAATAGGAAGACTCAGTCTTCCTGTACATAAGTCGGCTTTGTGTCTTTTATATTTAATTCCGATGCAATTTCTGTGTTTCATCGTCAATGGGGGGGTCCAATGGATGCAGTAAACCTGTAGAGGTGCATCGGAATGTAGAACTGATGACACAGGAAACGCTCAAACATAGACAGTAGCAAGACTCAGTCTTCCTGTACTTAAGTCGTCATTGTGTCTCTTATATTTAATTCCGATGCAATTTCTGTGTTTCATCGTCTATGGGAAAGTTGAAGGGAAACACTATACCTGCAGAGGTGCATCGGAATGTGAAACTGGTGACACAGGAAACGCTCAAATCATAGACAGTAGGAAGACTCAGTCTTCCTGTACTTAAGTCGGCATTGTGTCTCTCATATATAATTCCGATGCAATTTCTGTGTTTCATCGTCACTGTCTAGGTCCAAGGGATACAGGAAAACCTGCAGAGGTGCATCGGAATGTAAAACTGGTGACACAGGAAACGCTCAAAACATAGACAGTTGGAAGACTCTGTCTTCCTGTACTTAAGACGTCATTGTATCTCTTATATTTAATTCCGATGCAATTTCTGCGTTTCTTCGCCAATGGGAAGGTCCAAGGGACACAGTAAACCAACAGAGGTGCATCGGAATGTAAAACTGTCGACACTGGAAATGCTCAAATCATAGACCGTAAGAGGAATCAGTTTTCTTGTACTTAAGTCGGCGTTGTGTCTCGTATATTTAATTCAGATGTAATTTCTGTGTTTCATCGTCAATGGGAAGGTCCAATGGATACAGTAAACCTTCAGAGGTGCTTCGGAATGTAAAACTGGTGACACAGGAAACGCTCAAATCATAGACAATAGAAAGACACAATCTTCCTGTACTTAAGTCGACATTGTGTCTCTTATATTTCATTCCGATGTAATTTCTGTGTTTCATTGTCACTGTGAAAGTCCAATGGATACAGTAAACCTGCAGAGATGTATCGGAATGTAGAACTGATGACACAGGAAACGCTCAAACATAGACAGTAGGAAGACTCTGTCTTCCTGTACTTAAGTCGTCATTGTGTCTCTTATATTTAATTCCGATGCAATTTCTGTGTTTCATAGTCAATGGGAAAGTTGAAGGGAAACACTATACCTGCAGAGGTGCATCGGAATGTGAAACTGGTGACACAGGAAAAGCTCAAAACATAGACAGTAGGAAGACTCAGTCTTCCTGTACTTATGTCGGCTTTATGTCTTTTATATTTAATTCCGATGCAATTTCTGTGTTTCATCGTCAATGGGGGGGTCCAATGGATGCAGCAAACCTGCAGAGGTGCATCGGAATGTAGAACTGATGACACAGGAAACGCTCAAACATAGACAGTAGGAAGACTCTGTCTGCCTGTACTTAAGTCGTCATTGTGTCTCTTATATTTAATTCCGATGCAATTTCTGTGTTTCATCGTCAATGGGAAAGTTGAAGGGAAACACTATAACTGCAGAGGTGCATCGGAATGTGAAACTGGTGACACAGGAAAAGCTCAAAACATAGACAGTAGGAAGACTCAGTCTTCCTGTACTTAAGACGTCATTGTATCTCTTATATTTAATTCCGATGCAATTTCTGCGTTTCTTCGCCAATGGGAAGGTCCAAGGGACACAGTAAACCAGCAGAGGTGCTTCGGAATGTAAAACTGGTGACACTGGAAATGCTCAAAACATAGACCGTAAGAGGAATCAGTTTTCTTGTACTTAAGTCGGCGTTGTGTCTCCTATATTTAATTCCGATGCAATTTCTGTGTTTTCTCGCCAATGGGAAGGTCTAAGGGACACAGTAAACCAGCAGAGGTGCTTCCGAATGTAAAACTGGTGACACTGGAATCGTTCAAAACATAGACCGTAAGAAGAGCAGTTTTCTTGTACTTAAGTCGTCATTGTGTCTCTTATATTTAATTTCGATGCAATTTCTGTGTTTTTTCGCCAATGGGAAAGTCGAAGGGAAACAGTATACCTGCAGAGGTGCAGCGGAATGTAAAACTGGTGACACAGGAAACGCTCAAAACGTAGACAGTAGGAAGACTCAGTCTTCCTCTACTTAAGTCGGCATTGTGTCTCTTATATTTAATTCCGATGCAATATCTGTGTTTCATCGTCACTGTGTAGGTCCAAGGGATACAGTAAACCTGCAGAGGTGCATCAAAATGGAAAACTGATGACACAGGAAACGCTCAAAACAAAGACAGTTGGAAGACTCAGTCTTCCTGTACCTAAGTCGGCATTGTGTCTCTTACATTTAATTCCGATGCAATTTCTGTGTTTCATCGTCAATGGGAAGGTACAATGGATACAGTAAACCTGCAGAGGTGCATCGGAATGTAAAACTGGTGACACAGGAAACGCTCAAATCATAGACAATAGAAAGACAAACTCTTCCTGTACTTAAGTCGACATTGTGTATCTTATATTTCATTCCGATGCAATTTCTGTGTTTCATTGTCACTGTGAAAGTCCAATGGATACAGTAAACCTGCAGAGATGTATCGGAATGTAAAACTGGTGACACAGGAAACGCTCAAAACATAGACAATAGGATGACTCAGTCTTCCTGTACTTAAGTCGGCTTTGTGTCTTTTATATTTAATTCCGATGCAATTTCTGTGTTTCATCGTCAATGGGGGGGTCCAATGGATGCAGTAAACCTGTAGAGGTGCATCGGAATGTAGAACTGATGACACAGGAAACGCTCAAACATAGACAGTAGGAAGACTCTGTCTTCCTGTACTTAAGTCGTCATTGTGTCTCTTATATTTAATTCCGATGCAATTTCTGTGTTTCATCGTCAGTGGGAAAGTTGAAGGGAAACACTATACCTGCAGAGGTGCATCGGAATGGGAAACTGGTGACACAGGAAACGCTCAAAACATAGACAGTAGGAAGACTCAGTCTTCCTGTACTTAAGTCGGCATTGTGTCTCTTATATATAATTCCGATGCAATTTCTGTGTTTCATCGTCACTGTGAAGGTCCAAGGGATACAGGAAAACCTGCAGAGGTGCATCGGAATGTAAAACTGGTGACACAGGAAACGCTCAAAACATAGACAGTTGGAAGACTCTGTCTTCCTGTACTTAAGACGTAATTGTATCTCTTATATTTAATTCCGATGCAATTGCTGCGTTTCTTCGCCAATGGGAAGGTCCAAGGGACACAGTAAACCAGCAGAGGTGCACCGGAATGTAAAACTGGTGACACTGGAAATGCTCAAATCATAGACCGTAAGAGGAATCAGTTTACTTGTACTTAAGTCGGCGTTGTGTCTCTTATATTTAATTCCGATGTAATTTCTGTGTTTCATCGTCAATGGGAAGGTCCAATGGATACAGTAAACCTGCAGAGGTGCATCGGAATGTAAAATTGGTGACGCAGGAAACGCTCAAAATATAGACAGTAGGAAGACTCAATCTTCCTGTACTTAAGTCGGCATTGTGTCTCTTATATTCAATTCCGATGCGAATTCTGTGTTTCATCGTCAATTGGAAGATCCAAGGGATACAGTAAACCTGCAGAGGTGCATCGGAATGTAAAACTGGTGACACAGGAAATGCTCAAAACATAGACAGTAGGAAGACTCAGCCTTCCTGTTCTTAAGTCGGCATTGTGTCTCTTATATTTAAATCCGATGCAATTTCTGTGTTCCGTCGTCAATGGGAAGGTCCAAGGGATACAGCAACCCTGCAGAGGTGCATCGGAATGTAAAACTGGTGACACAGGAAACGCTCAAACATTGACAGTAGGAAGACTCAGTCTTCCTGTACTTAAGTCGGCATTGTGTCTCTTATATTTAATTCCGATGCAATTTCTGTGTTTCATCGACAATGGTAAAGTCCAAGGGATACAGTAAACCTGCAGAGGTGCATCGGAATGTAAAAGTGGTGAAACAGGAAACGCTCAAAACATAGACAGTAGGAAGACTCAGTCTTCGTGTACTTAAGTAGGCATTGTGGCTCTTATATTTAATTCCGATGCAATTTCTGTGTTTCATCGTCACTGTGTACGTCCAAGGGATACAGTAAACCTGCAGAGGTGCATCAAAATGGAAAACTGATTACACAGGAAACGCTCAAAACATAGAGAGTAGGAAGACTCAGTCTTCATGTACCTAAGTCGGCATTCTGTCCCTTATATTTAATTCCGATGCAATTTCTGGGTTTCATCGTCAATGGGAATGTCCAATGGATACAGTAAACCTGCAGAGGTGCATCGGAATGTAAAAGTGGTGACACAGGAAACGCTCAAATCATAGACAATAGAAAGACACACTCTTCCTGTACTTAAGTCGACATTGTGTCTCTGATATCTCATTCCGATGCAATTTCTGTCTTTTATCGTCAATGGGAAGGTCCAATGGATACAGTAAACCTGCAGAGGTGCATCGGAATGTAAAACTGGTGACGCATGAAACGCTGAAAACATAGACAGTAGGAAGACTCAGTCTTCCTGTACTTAAGACGTCATTGTGTCTCTTATATTTATATCCGATGCAATTTCAGTGTTTAGTCGTCAATGGGAAAGTCCAAGGGATACAGTATACCTGCAGAGGTGCATCGGAATTTAAAATTGGTGACACAGGAATCGCTCAAATCATAGACCGTAAGAAGACTCAGTTCTCCTGTACTTATGTCGGCGTTGTGACTCTTATATTTAATTGCGATGCAATTTCTGTGTTTCTACGTCAATGGGAAGGTCCAATGTATACAGTAAACCTGCAGAGGTGCATCGGAATGTAGAACTGGTGACACAGGAAACGCTCAAAACATTGAGAATCGAAAGACCCACTCTTCCTGTACTTAAGTCGCATTGTGTGTCTTATATTTCATTCCGATGCAATTTCAGTGTCTCATCGTCACTGTGAGGGTCCAATGTATATAGTAAACCTGCAGAGGTGCATCGGAATGTAAAGCTTGTGACACAGGAAACGCTCAAACCATAGACAGTAGGAAGACTCAGTCTTCCTGTTCTTAAGTCGGCATTGTGTCTCTTATATTTAAATCCGATGCAATTTCTGTGTTTCGTCGTCAATGGGAAGGTCCAAGGGATACAGCAAACCTGCAGAAGTATATCGGAATGTAAAATTGGTGACACAGGAAGCGGTCAAATCATAGACCCTAAGAAGACTCAGTTTTCTTGTTCTGAAGTCGGCATTGTGTCTCTTATATTTAATTTCGATGCAATTTCTGTGTTTTTTCGCCAGTGGGAAGGTCCAAGGTACATAGTAAAACTGCAGAGGTGCATTGGAGTGTAAAAATGGTGACACAGGAAACGCTCAAACCATAGACCGTAAGGGGAATCAGTTTTCTTGTACTTAAGTCGGCGTTGTGTCTCTTATATTTAATTCCGATGCAATTTCTGTGCTTCATCGTCAATGGGAAGGTCCAATGGATACAGTAAACCTACAGAGGTGGTTCGGAATATAAAACTGGTGACGCAGGAAACGCTGAAAACATGGACAGTTGAAAGACTCAATGTTATTGTACTTCAGTCGGCATTGTGTCTCCTATATTTAATTCCGATGCAATTTCTGTGGTTCATCGTCAATGGGAAGATCCAAGGGATACAGTAACCCTGCAGAGGTGCATCGGAATGTAAAACTGGTGACACAGGAAATGCTCAAAACATAGACAGTAGGAAGACTCAGCCTTCCTGTTCTTAAGTCGGCATTGTGTCTCTTATATTTAAATCCGATGCAATTTCTGTGTTCCGTCGTCAATGGGAAGGTCCAAGGGATACAGCAACCCTGCAGAGGTGCATCGGAATGTAAAACTGGTGACACAGGAAACGCTCAAACATTGACAGTAGGAAGACTCAGTCTACCTGTACTTAAGTCGCATTGTGTCTCTTATATTTAATTCCGATGCAATTTCTGTGTTTCATCGACAATGGTAAAGTCCAAGGGATACAGTAAACCTGCAGAGGTGCATCGGAATGTAAAAGTGGTGAAACAGGAAACGCTCAAAACATAGACAGTAGGAAGACTCAGTCTTCGTGTACTTAAGTAGGCATTGTGGCTCTTATATTTAATTCCGATGCAATTTCTGTGTTTCATCGTCACTGTGTACGTCCAAGGGATACAGTAAACCTGCAGAGGTGCATCAAAATGGAAAACTGATTACACAGGAAACGCTCAAAACATAGAGAGTAGGAAGACTCAGTCTTCATGTACCTAAGTCGGCATTCTGTCCCTTATATTTAATTCCGATGCAATTTCTGGGTTTCATCGTCAATGGGAATGTCCAATGGATACAGTAAACCTGCAGAGGTGCATCGGAATGTAAAAGTGGTGACACAGGAAACGCTCAAATCATAGACAATAGAAAGACACACTCTTCCTGTACTTAAGTCGACATTGTGTCTCTGATATCTCATTCCGATGCAATTTCTGTCTTTTATCGTCAATGGGAAGGTCCAATGGATACAGTAAACCTGCAGAGGTGCATCGGAATGTAAAACTGGTGACGCATGAAACGCTGAAAACATAGACAATAGGAAGGCTCAGTCTTCCTGTACTTAAGACGTCATTGTGTCTCTTATATTTATATCCGATGCAATTTCAGTGTTTAGTCGTCAATGGGAAGGTCCAAGGGATACAGTATACCTGCAGAGGTGCATCGGAATTTAAAATTGGTGACACAGGAATCGCTCAAATCATAGACCGTAAGAAGACTGAGTTCTCCTGTACTTATGTCGGCGTTGTGACTCTTATATTTAATTGCGATGCAATTTCTGTGTTTCAACGTCAATGGGAAGGTCCAATGTATACAGTAAACCTGCAGAGGTGCATCGGAATGTAGAACTGGTGACACAGGAAACGCTCAAAACATTGAGAATCGAAAGACCCACTCTTCCTGTACTTAAGTCGCATTGTGTCTCTTATATTTCATTCCGATGCAATTTCAGTGTCTCATCGTCACTGTGAGGGTCCAATGTATATAGTAAACCTGCAGAGGTGCATCGGAATGTAAAGCTTGTGACACAGGAAACGCTCAAACCATAGACAGTAGGAAGACTCAGTCTTCCTGTTCTTAAGTCGGCATTGTGTCTCTTATATTTAAATCCGATGCAATTTCTGTGTTTCGTCGTCAATGGGAAGGTCCAAGGGATACAGCAAACCTGCAGAAGTATATCGGAATGTAAAATTGGTGACACAGGAAGCGGTCAAATCATAGACCCTAAGAAGACTCAGTTTTCTTGTTCTGAAGTCGGCATTGTGTCTCTTATATTTAATTTCGATGCAATTTCTGTGTTTTTTCGCCAGTGGGAAGGTCCAAGGTACATAGTTAAACTGCAGAGGTGCATTGGAGTGTAAAAATGGTGACACAGGAAACGCTCAAACCATAGACCGTAAGAAGTCTCAGTTTTCTTGTACTTAAGTCGGCGTTGTGTCACTTATATTTAATTCCGATGCAATTTCTGTGCTTCATCGTCAATGGGAAGGTCCAATGGATACAGTAAACCTACAGAGGTGGTTCGGAATATAAAACTGGTGACGCAGGAAACGCTGAAAACATGGACAGTTGAAAGACTCAATGTTATTGTACTTCAGTCGGCATTGTGTCTCCTATATTTAATTCCGATGCAATTTCTGTGGTTCATCGTCAATGGGAAGATCCAAGGGATACAGTAACCCTGCAGAGGTGCATCGGAATGTAAAACTGGTGACACAGCAAGCGCTCATAACATAGACCCTAAGAAGACTCAGTTTTCTTGTACTTAAGTCAACGTTGTGTCTCTTATATTTAATTCCGATGCTATTTCTGTGTTTCATAGACAATGGGAAGGTCCAAGGGATACAGTAACCCTGCAGAGGTGCATCGGAATGTAAAACTGGTGACACAGCAAGCACTCATAACATAGACCCTAAGAAGACTCAGTTTTCTTGTACTTAAGTCAACGTTGTGTCTCTTATATTTAATTCCGATGTAATTTCTGTATTTCATCGTCAATGGGAAGACCCAATGGATACAGTAAACCTGCAGAGGTGCATCGGAATGTAAAACTGGTGACGCAGGAAACGCTCAAAGCATAGACAGTTGGAAGTCTAAATGTTCCTGTACTTAAGTCGGCATTGTGTCTCGTATATTTAATTCCAAAGCAATTTCTGTGTTTCATCGTCAATGGGAAGACCCAAGTGATACAGTAAACCTGCAGAGGTGCATCGGAATGTAAAACTGGTGACAAAAGAAACGTTCAAAGCATAGACAGTAGGAAGACTCAGCCTTCCTGTTCATACGTCGGCATTGCGTCTCTTATATTTAATTCCGTTGCTATTTCTGTGTTTCATCGACAATGGGAAGGTCCAATGGACACAGTAGAACTGCAGAGGTGCATCGGAATGTAAAATTGGTGACGCAGGAAACGCTCAAATCATAGACAGTAGGAAGACTCAGTCTTCCTGTACTTAAGTCGTCATTGTGTCTCTTATATTTAATTCTGATGCAAATTCTGTGTTTCATCGTCAATGAGAGAGTGGAAGGGAAACTCTATACCTGCAGAGGTGCATCGGAATGTAAACTGGTGACACAGGAAACGCTCAAAACATAGACAGTAGGAAGACTCAGTCTTTCTGTACTTAAGTCGGCGTTCTGTCTCTTATATATAATTCCGATGTTTTTCTGTGTTTCATCGTAACTGTGAAGGTCCAAGGGATACAGGAAAATCTGCAGAGGTGTATCGGAATGTAAAACTGGTGACACAGGAAACGCTCAAAGCATAAACAGTTGGAAGACTCTGTCTTCCTGTACTTAAGGCGACATTGTGTCTCTTATATTTAATTCCGATGAAATTTCTGTGTTTCATCGCCAATGGGAAGGTCCATGGGACACAGTAAACCAGGAGAGGTGCATCGGAATGTAAAACTGGTGACACTGGAATCGTTCAAATCATAGACCGTAAGAAGAATCAGTTTTCTTCTACTTCAGTCGGCGTTGTGTCTCTTATATTTAATTCCGATGTAATTTCTGTGTTTTATCGTCAATGGGAAGGTCCAATGGATACAGTATACCTGCAGAGGTGCATCGGAATTTAAAATTGGTGACACAGGAATCGCTCAAATCATAGACCGTAAGAAGACTCAGTTCTCCTGTACTTATGTCGGCGTTGTGACTCTTATATTTAATTGCGATGCAATTTCTGTGTTTCAACGTCAATGGGAAGGTCCAATGTATACAGTAAACCTGCAGAGGTGCATCGGAATGTAGAACTGGTGACACAGGAAACGCTCAAAACATTGAGAATCGAAAGACCCACTCTTCCTGTACTTAAGTCGCATTGTGTCTCTTATATTTCATTCCGATGCAATTTCAGTGTCTCATCGTCACTGTGAGGGTCCAATGTATATAGTAAACCTGCAGAGGTGCATCGGAATGTAAAGCTTGTGACACAGGAAACGCTCAAACCATAGACAGTAGGAAGACTCAGTCTTCCTGTTCTTAAGTCGGCATTGTGTCTCTTATATTTAAATCCGATGCAATTTCTGTGTTTCGTCGTCAATGGGAAGGTCCAAGGGATACAGCAAACCTGCAGAAGTATATCGGAATGTAAAATTGGTGACACAGGAAGCGGTCAAATCATAGACCCTAAGAAGACTCAGTTTTCTTGTTCTGAAGTCGGCATTGTGTCTCTTATATTTAATTTCGATGCAATTTCTGTGTTTTTTCGCCAGTGGAAAGGTCCAAGGTACATAGCAAAACTGCAGAGGTGCATTGGAGTGTAAAAATGGTGACACAGGAAACGCTCAAACCATAGACCGTAAGAAGTCTCAGTTTTCTTGTACTTAAGTCGGCGTTGTGTCTCTTATATTTAATTCCGATGCAATTTCTGTGCTTCATCGTCAATGGGAAGGTCCAATGGATACAGTAAACCTACAGAGGTGGTTCGGAATATAAAACTGGTGACGCAGGAAACTCTGAAAACATGGACAGTTGAAAGACTCAATGTTATTGTACTTCAGTCGGCATTGTGTCTCCTATATTTAATCCCGATGCAATTTCTGTGGTTCATCGTCAATGGGAAGATCCAAGGGATACAGTAAACCTGCAGAGGTGCATCGGAATGTAAAACTGGTGACACAGGAAACGCTCAAAACATAGACAGTAGTAAGACTCAGCCTTCCTGTTCTTAAGTCGCCATTGTGTCTCTTATATTTAATTCCGATGCTATTTCTGTGTTTCATCGTCTATGGGAAGGTCCAATGGATACAGTAAACCTGCAGTGGTGCATCGGAAAATAAATTGGTGAAGCAGGAAACGCTCAAAACATTGACAGTAGGAAGACTCAATCTTCCAGTACTTAAGTCGGCATTGTGTCTCTTATATTTAATTCCGATGCAATTTCTGTGTTTCATCGTCAACTGGAAGATCCAAGGTATACAGTAAACCTGCAGATAAGCATCGGAACGTAAAACTGGTGACACAGGAAACGCTCAAATCATAGACAGTAGGAAGACTCAGTCTTTCTGTACTTACGTCGGCATTGTGTCTCTTATATCTAATTCCGATGCAATTTCTGTGTTTCATAGACAATGGGAAGGTCCAACGGATACAGTAACCCTGCAGAGGTGCATCGGAATGTAAAACTGGTGACACAGCAAGCGCTCATAACATAGACCCTAAGAAGACTCAGTTTTCTTGTACTTAAGTCAACGTTGTGTCTCTTATATTTAATTCCGATGTAATTTCTGTATTTCATCGTCAATGGGAAGACCCAATGGATACAGTAAACCTGCAGAGGTGCATCGGAATGTAAAACTGGTGACGCAGGAAACGCTCAAAGCATAGACAGTTGGAAGTCTAAATGTTCCTGTACTTAAGTCGGCATTGTGTCTCGTATATTTAATTCCAAAGCAATTTCTGTGTTTCATCGTCAATGGGAAGACCCAAGTGATACAGTAAACCTGCAGAGGTGCATCGGAATGTAAAACTGGTGACACAAGAAACGTTCAAAGCATAGACAGTAGGAAGACTCAGCCTTCCTGTTCATACGTCGGCATTGCGTCTCTTATATTTAATTCCGTTGCTATTTCTGTGTTTCATCGACAATGGGAAGGTCCAATGGATGCAGTAGAACTGCAGAGGTGCATCGGAATGTAAAATTGGTGACGCAGGAAACGCTCAAATCATAGACAGTAGCAAGACTCAGTCTTCCTGTACTTAAGTCGGCATTGTGTCTCTTATATTTAATTCCGATGCAATTTCTGTTTTTCATCGTCGATGGGAAGGTCCAAGGGATACAGTAAACCTGCACAGGTGCATCGGAATGTAAAACTGGTGACACAGGAAATTCTCATAACATAGACAGTAGGAAGACTCAGTCTTCCTGTACTTAAGTCGGCATTGTGTCTCTTATATTTAATTCCGATGCAATTTCTCTGTTTCATCGTCTATGGGAAAGTCGAATGGAAACAGTATACCTGCAGAGGTGCATCGGAATGTAAAACTGGTCACACAGGAAACGCTCAAAACATAGACAGTACGAAGACTCAGTTTTCTTGTACTTAAGTCGGCGTTGTGTCTCTTATATTTAATTCCGATGCAATTTCTGTGCTTCATCGTCAATGGGAAGGTCCAATGGATACAGTAAACCTACAGAGGTGGTTCGGAATATAAAACTGGTGACGCAGGAAACGCTGAAAACATGGACAGTTGAAAGACTCAATGTTATTGTACTTCAGTCGGCATTGTGTCTCTTATATTTAATTCCGATGCAATTTCTGTGGTTCATCGTCAATGGGAAGATCCAAGGGATACAGTAAACCTGCAGAGGTGCATCGGAATGTAAAACTGGTGACACAGGAACCGCTCAAAACATAGACAGTAGTAAGACTCAGCCTTCCTGTTCTTAAGTCGCCATTGTGTCTCTTATATTTAATTCCGATGCTATTTCTGTGTTTCATCGTCTATGGGAAGGTCCAATGGATACAGTAAACCTGCAGTGGTGCATCGGAAAATAAATTGGTGAAGCAGGAAACGCTCAAAACATTGACATTAGGAAGACTCAATCTTCCTGTACTTAAGTCGGCATTGTGTCTCTTATATTTAATTCCGATGCAATTTCTGTGTTTCATCGTCAACTGGAAGATCCAAGGTATACAGTAAACCTGCAGATGTGCATCGGAACGTAAACCTGGTGACACAGGAAACGCTCAAATCATAGACAGTAGGAAGACTCAGTCTTTCTGTACTTACGTCGGCATTGTGTCTCTTATATCTAATTCCGATGCAATATCTGTGTTTCATAGACAATGGGAAGGTCCAAGGGATACAGTAACCCTGCAGAGGTGCATCGGAATGTAAAACTGGTGACACAGCAAGCGCTCATAACATAGACCCTAAGAAGACTCATTTTTCTTGTACTTAAGTCAACGTTGTGTCTCTTATATTTAATTCCGATGTAATTTCTGTATTTCATCGTCAATGGGAAGACCCAATGGATACAGTAAACCTGCAGAGGTGCATCGGAATGTAAAACTGGTGACGCAGGAAACGCTCAAAACATAGACAGTTGGAAGTCTAAATGTTCCTGTACTTAAGTCGGCATTGTGTCTCGTATATTTAATTCCAAAGCAATTTCTGTGTTTCATCGTCAATGGGAAGACCCAAGTGATACAGTAAACCTGCAGAGGAGCATCGGAATGTAAAACTGGTGACACAAGAAACGTTCAAAGCATAGACAGTAGGAAGACTCAGCCTTCCTGTTCATACGTCGGCATTGCGTCTCTTATATTTAATTCCGTTGCTATTTCTGTGTTTCATCGACAATGGGAAGGTCCAATGGATACAGTAGAACTGCAGAGGTGCATCGGAATGTAAAATTGGTGACGCTGGAAACGCTCAAATCATAGACAGTAGCAAGACTCAGTCTTCTTGTACTTAAGTCGGCATTGTGTCTCTTATATTTAATTTAGATGCAATTTCTGTTTTTCATCGTCAATGGGAAGGTCCAAGGGATACAGTAAACCTGCACAGGTGCATCGGAATGTAAAACTTGTGACACAGGAAATTCTCATAACATAGACAGTAGGAAGACTCAGTCTTCCTGTACTTAAGTCGGCATTGTGTCTCTTATATTTAATTCCGATGCAATTTCTGTGTTTCATCGCCTATGGGAAAGTCGAATGGAAACAGTATACCTGCAGAGGTGCATCGGAATGTAAAACTGGTCACACAGGAAACGCTCAAAACATAGACAGTACGAAGACTCAGTTTTCCTGTACTTACGTCCGCATTATGTCTCTTATATTTAATTCCGATGTAATTTCTGTGTTTCATCGTCAACGGGAAGGTCCAATGGATACAGTAAACCTGCAGAGGTGCATCGGAATGTAAAACTGGTGACGCAGGAAACGCTGAAAACATGGACAGTTGGAAGACTCAATGTTCCTGTACTTCAGTCGGCATTGGGTCTCTTATATTTAATTCCGATGCAATTTCTGTGGTTCATCGTCATTGGGAAGATCCAAGGGATACAGTAAACCTGCAGAGGCGCATCGGAATGTAAAACTGGTGACACAGGAAACGCTTAAAACATAGACAGTAGTAAGACTCAGCCATCCTGTCCTTAAGTCGCCATTGTGTCTCTTATATTTAATTCCGATGCTATTTCTGTGTTTCATCGTCAATGGGAAGGTCCAATGGATACAGTAAACCTGCAGAGGTGCATCGGAAAATAAATTGGTGACGCAGGAAACGCTCAAAACATAGACAGTAGGAAGACTCAATCTTCCTGTACTTAAGTAGGCATTGTGTCTCTTATATATAATTCCGATGCAATTTCTGTGTTTCATCGTCACTGTGAAGGTCCAAGTGATACAGGAAAACCTGCAGAGGTGCATCGGAATGTAAAACTGGTGACACAGGAACGCTCAAAACATAGAAAGTTGGAAGACTCTGTCTTCCTGTACTTAAGACGTCATTGTATCTCTTATATTTAATTCCGATGCAATTTCTGCGTTTCATCGTCAATGGGAAGGTCCAATGGATACAGTAAACCTGCAGAGGTGCATCGGAATGTAAAACTGGCGACGCAGGAAACGCTGAAAACATAGACAGAAGGTAGACTCAATGTTCCTGTACTTAAGTCGGCATTGTGTCTCTTACATTTAATTCCGATGCTATTTCTGTGTTTCATTGTCAATGGGAAGTTCCAAGGTATACAGTAAACCTGCAGAGGTGCATCGGAATGTAAAACTGGTGACACAGGAGACGCTCATTGTATAGACAGTAGTAAGACTCAGCCTTTCTGTACTTAAGTCGCCATTGTGTGTCTTATATATAATTCCGATGCAATTTCTGTGTTTCATCGTCTATGGGAAGGTCCAATGGATACAGTAAACCTGCAGAGGTGCATCGGAATGTAAAATTGGTGACGCAGGAAACGCTCAAAATATAGACAATAGGAAGACTCAGCCTTCCTGTTCTTAAGTCGGCATTGTGTCTCTTATATTTAAATCCGATGCAATTTCTGTGTTTCGTCGTCAATGGGAAGGTCCAAGGGATACAGCAAACCCGCAGAAGTGCATCGGAATGTAAAATTGGTGACACAGGAAGCGGTCAACACATAGACCTACGAAGACTCAGTTTACTTGTACTGAAGTCGGCATTGTGTCTCTTATATTTAATTTCGATGCAATTTCTGTGTTTCATCGTCACTGTGAAGGTCCAAGGGATACAGTAAACCTGCAGAGGTGCATCAAAATGTAAAACTGAAGAAACAGGAAGCGCTCAAAACATAGACAGTAGTAAGACTCAGTCTTCCTGTACCTAAGTCGGCATTGTGTCTCTTATATTTAATTTCGATGCAATTTCTGTGTTTTTTCGCCAATGGGAAGGTCCAAGGTACATAGTAAACCTGCAGAGGTGCGTCGGAATGTAAAACTGGTGACACAGGAAACGCTCAAACATTGACAGTAGGAACACTCAGTCTTCCTGTACTTAAGTCGGCATTGTGCCTCTTATATTTAATTCCGATGCAATTTCTGTGTTTCATCGACAATCGTAAAGTCCAAGGGATAACGTAAACCTGCAGAGGTGCATCGGAATGTAAAACTGGTGAAACAGGAAACGCTCAAAACATTGACAGAAGGAATGCTCAGTCTTCCTGTACTTAAGTCGGCATTGTGTCTCTTATATTTAAATCCAATGCAATTTCTGTGTTTCGTCGTCAATGGGAAGGTCCAAGGGATACAGTAAACCTGCAGAGGTGCATCAAAATGTAAAACTGATGACACAGGAAACGCTCAAACCATAGACCGTAAGAAGTCTCAGTTTTCTTGTACTTAAGTCGGCGTTGTGTTTCTTATATTTAATTCCGATGCAATTTCTGTGCTTCATCGTCAATGGGAAGGTCCAATGGATACAGTAAACCTGCAGAGGTGGTTCGGAATATAAAACTGGTGACACAGGAAACGCTCAAAACATAGACAGTAGGAAGACTCAGTCGTCCTGTACTTATGAGGGCATTGTGTCTCTTATATTTATTTCCAATGCATTTTCTGTGTTTCATCGTCAATGGGAAGCTCCAATGGATACAGTAAACCTGAAGAGGTGCATCGGAATGTAAAACTGGTGACACAGGAAACGCTCAAACATTGACAGTTGGAAGACTCAGTCTTCCTGCACTTAAGTCGGCATTGTGTCTCTTATATTTAATTCCGATGCAATTTCTGTGTTTCATCGACAATGGTAAAGTCCAAGGGATACAGTAAACCTGCAGAGGTGCATCGGAATGTAGAACTGGTGAAAGAAACGCTCAAAGCATAGACAGTAGAAATACTCAGTCTTCCTGTACTTAAGTCGGCAATGTGTCTGTTATATGTAAGTCCAATGTAATTTCTGTGTTTCATTGTCAATGGGAAGGTGCAAGGGATACAGTAAAGCTTCAGATGTGCTTCGGAATGTAAAACTGGTGACACAGGAAACGCTCAAAACATAGACAGAAGGAAGACTCAGTCTTTCTGTACTTAAGTCGGCATTGTGTCTCTTATATTTAAATCCGATGCAATTTCTGTGTTTCGTCGTCAAAGGGAAGGTCCAAGGGATACAGTAAACCTGCAGAGGTGCATCGGAATGTAAAACTGGTGACACAGGAACCGGTAAAAACATAGACCCTCAGAAGACTCAGTTTTCTTTTACTGCAGTCAGCATTGTGTCTCTTATATTTAATTTAGATGCAATTTCTGTATTTCATCGTCACTGTGAAGGTCCAAGGTATGCAGTAAACCTGCAGAGGTGCATCGGAATGTAAAACTGGTGACACAGGAAACGCTCAAATCATAGACAGTAGGAAGACTCAGTCTTTCTGTACTTAAGTCGGCATTGTGTCTCTTATATTTAATTCCGATGCAATGTCTGTGGTTCATCGTCAATGGGAAGATCCCAGGGATACAGTAAACTTGCAGAGGTGCATCGGAACGTAAAACTGGTGACACAAGAAACGCTCAAAACATAGACAGTAGGAAGACTCAGTCTTCCTGTACTTAAGTCGGCATTGTGTCTGTTACATTTAAGTCCGATGTAATTTCTGTGTTTCATTGTCAATGGGAAGGTGCAAGGGATACAGTAAACCTGCAGAGGTGCATCGGAATGTAAAACTGGTGACACAGGAAACGCTCAAATCATAGACAGTAGGAAGACTCAGTCTTTCTGTACTTAAGTCGGCATTGTGTCTCTTATATTTAATTCCGATGCAATTTCTGTGTTTCATAGACAATGGGAAGGTCCAAGGGATACAGTAACCCTGCAGAGGTGCATCGGAATGTAAAACTGGTGACACAGCAAGCGCTCATAACATAGACCCTAAGAAGACTCAGTTTTCTTGTACTTAAGTCAACGTTGTGTCTCTTATATTTAATTCCGATGTAATTGCTGTGTTTCATCGTCAATGGGAAGACCCAATGGATACAGTAAACCTGCAGAGGTGCATCAGAATGTAAAACTGGTGACGCAGGAAACGCTCAAAACATAGACAGTTGGAAGACTAAATGTTCCTGTACTTAAGTCGGCATTGTATCTCTTATATTTAATTCCAAAGCAATTTCTGTGTTTCATCGTCAATGGGAAGACCGAAGTCATACAGTAAACCTGCAGAGGTGCATCGGAATGTAAAACTGGTGACACAGGGAACGTTTAAAACATAGACAGTAGGAAGACTCAGCCTTCCCGTTCATTCGTCGGCATTGCGTCTCTTATATTTAATTCCGTTGCTATTTCTGTGTTTCATCGACAATGGGAAGGTCCAATGGATACAGTAGGACTGCAGAGGTGCATCGGAATGTAAAATTGGTGACGCAGGAAACGCTCAAAACATAGACAGTAGCAAGACTCAATCTTCCTGTACTTAAGTCGGCATTGTGTCTCTTATATTTAATTCCGATGCAATTACTGTGTTTCATCGTCAATGGGAAGATCCAAGGGATACAGTGAACCTGCAGAGGTGCATCGGAATGTAAAACTGGTGACACAGGAAATTCTCCAAACATAGACAGTAGGAAGACTCAGTCTTCCCGTACTTAAGTCGGCATTATGTCTCTTATATTTAATTCCGATGTAATTTCTGTGATTCATCGTCAATGGGAAGGTCCAATGGATACAGTAAACCTGCAGAGGTGCATCGGAATGTAAAACTGGTGACGCAGGAAACGCTGAAAGCATGGACAGTAGGAAGACTCAATGTTCCTGTACTTCAGTCGGCATTGTGTCTCTTATATTTAATTCCGATGCAATTTCTGTGGTTCAGCGTCAATGGGAAGATCCAAGGGATACAGTAAACCTGCAGAGGTGCATCGGAATGTAAAACTGATGACACAGGAAACGCTCAAAACATAGACAGTAGGAAGACTCAGTCTTTCTGTTCTTAAGTCGGCATTGTGTCTCTTATATTTAATTCCGATGCTATTTCTGTGTTTCATCGACAATGGGAAGGTCCAAGGGATACAGTAACCCTGCAGAGGTGCATCGGAATGTGAAACTGGTGACACAGCAAGCGCTCATAACATACACCCTTAGAAGACTCAGTTTTCTTGTACTTAAGACAACGTCGTGTCTCTTATATTTAATTCCGATGTAGTTTCTGTGTTTCATCGTCAATGGGAAGACCCAATGGATACAGTAGACTGCAGAGGTGCATCGGAATGTAAAATTGGTGACGCAGGAAACGCTCAAAACATAGACAGTAGCAAGACACAATCTTCCTGTACTTAAGTCGGCATTGTGTCTCTTATACTTAATTCCGATACAATTAGTCTGTTTCATCGTCAATGGGAAGATCCAAGGGATACAGTGAACCTGCAGAGGTGCATCGGAATGTAAAACTGGTGACACAGGAAATTCTCATAACATAGACAGTAGGAAGACTCAGCCTTCCTGTCCTTAAGTCGGCATTGTGTCTCTTATATTTAGTTCCGATAATATTTTTGTGTTTCATCGTCAATGGGAAGGTCCAATGGATACAGTAAAATAGAGAGGTGCATCGGAATGTAAAACTGGTGACGCAGGAAACGATCAAATCATAGACAGTAGGAATACTCAGTCTTCCTGTACTTAAGTCGGCATTGTGTCTCTTATATTTAAATCTGATGCAATTTCTGTGTTTCATCGTCACTGTGAAGGTCCAAGGGATGCAGTAAACCTGCAGAGGTGCATCAAAATGTAAAACTGATGACACAGGAAACGCTCAAAACTTAGACAGTAGGAAGACTCAGTCCTCCCGTACTTAAGACGGCATTGTGTCCCTTATATTTAATTCCGATGCATTTTCTGTACTTCATCGTCAATGGGAAGGTCCAAAGGATACAGTAACCTGCAGAGGTGCATCGGAATGAAAAACTGTTGACACTGGAAACGCTCAAACATTGACAGTAGGAAGACTCAGTCTTCCTGTACTTAAGTCGGCATTGTGTCTCTTACATTTATTTCCGATGCAATTTCTGAGCTTCGTCGTCAATGGGAAGGTCCAAGGTACACAGTAAATCTGCAGAGGTGCATTGGAATGTAAAGCTGGTGACACAGGAAACGCTCAAAACATAGACCCTAAGAAGACTGAGTTTACTTGTACTTAAGTCGGCATTGTGTCTCTTATATTTAATTCCGATGCAATTTCTGTGTTTCATCGTCACTGTGAAGGTCCAAGGGATACAGTAAACCTGCAGAGGTGCATTGGAATGTAAAACTGGTGACACAGAATACGCTCAAAACATTGACCCTAAGAAGACTCAGTTTTCTTGTACTTAAGTCGGCATTGTGTCTCTTATATTTAATTCCGATGCCATTTCTGTGTTTCATCGCCAAAGGGAAGGTCCAAGGGTTACAGTAAACCTGCAGAGGTGCATCGGAATGTAAAACTGGTGACACAGGAAACGCTCAAATCATAGACCGTAAGAAGGCTCAGTTTCCTTGTACTTAAGTCGGCGTTGTGTCTCTTATATTTAATCCGGTGCAATTTCTGTGTTTCATCGTCCATGGGAAGGTCCAATGGATACAGTAAACCTGCAGAGGTGCATCGGAATGTAAACTTGGTGACACCGGAAACGCTCAAAACATAGACAGTAGGAAGACTCAGTTTTCCTGTACTTAAGTCGGCATTGTGTCTCTTATATTTAATTCCGATGCAATTTCTGTGTTTCATTGTCAATGGGAAGGTCCAAGGGATACAGTAAACCTGCAGAGGTGCATCGGAATGTAAAACTGGTGACACAGGAAACGCTCATAACATACACAGTAGGTAAACTCAGTCTTCCTGTACTTAAGTCAGCATTGTGTCTCTTATATTTATTTCCGATGCAATTTCTGAGCTTCATCGTCAATGGGAAGGTCCAATGGTTACAGTAACCCTGCAGAGGTGCATCGGAATGTAAAACTGGTGACACAGCAAGCGCTCATAACATAGACAGTAGTAAGACTCAATCTTCCTGTACTTAAGTCGGCATTGTGTCTCTTATATTTAATTCCGATGCAATTACTGTGTTTCATCGTCAATGGGAAGATCCAAGGGATACAGTGAACCTGCAGAGGTGCATCGGAATGTAAAACTGGTGACACAGGAAATTCTCAAAACATAGACAGTAGGAAGACTCAGTCTTCCTGTACTTAAGTCGGCATTATGTCTCTTATATTTAATTCCGATGTAATTTCTGTGATTCATCGTCAATGGGAAGGTCCAATGGATACAGTAAACCTGCAGAGGTGCATCAGAATGTAAAACTGGTGACGCAGGAAACGCTCAAAACATAGACAGTTGGAAGACTAAATGTTCCTGTACTTAAGTCGGCATTGTATCTCTTATATTTAATTCCAAAGCAATTTCTGTGTTTCATCGTCAATGGGAAGACCCAAGTCATACAGTAAACCTGCAGAGGTGCATCGGAATGTAAAACTGGTGACACAGGGAACGTTTAAAACATAGACAGTAGGAAGACTCAGCCTTCCCGTTCATACGTCGGCATTGCGTCTCTTATATTTAATTCCGTTGCTATTTCTGTGTTTCATCGACAATGGGAAGGTCCAATGGATACAGTAGAACTGCAGAGGTGCATCGGAATGTAAAATTGGTGACGCAGGAAACGCTCAAAACATAGACAGTAGTAAGACTCAATCTTCCTGTACTTAAGTCGGCATTGTGTCTCTTATATTTAATTCCGATGCAATTACTGTGTTTCATCGTCAATGGGAAGATCCAAGGGATACAGTGAACCTGCAGAGGTGCATCGGAATGTAAAACTGGTGACACAGGAGATTCTCAAAACATAGACAGTAGGAAGACTCAGTCTTCCTGTACTTAAGTCGGCATTATGTCTCTTATATTTAATTCCGATGTAATTTCTGTGATTCATCGTCAATGGGAAGGTCCAATGGATACAGTAAACCTGCAGAGGTGCATCGGAATGTAAAACTGGTGACGCAGGAAACGCTGAAAGCATGGACAGTAGGAAGACTCAATGTTCCTGTACTTCAGTCGGCATTGTGTCTCTTATATTTAATTCCGATGCAATTTCTGTGGTTCAGCGTCAATGGGAAGATCCAAGGGATACAGTAAACCTGCAGAGGTGCATCGGAATGTAAAACTGATGACACAGGAAATGCTCAAAACATAGACAGTAGGAAGACTCAGTCTTTCTGTTCTTAAGTCGGCATTGTGTCTCTTATATTTAATTCCGATGCTATTTCTGTGTTTCATCGACAATGGGAAGGTCCAAGGGATACAGTAACCCTGCAGAGGTGCATCGGAATGTGAAACTGGTGACACAGCAAGCGCTCATAACATACACCCTAAGAAGACTCAGTTTTCTTGTACTTAAGACAACGTCGTGTCTCTTATATTTAATTCCGATGTAGTTTCTGTGTTTCATCGTCAATGGGAAGACCCAATGGATACAGTAGAACTGCAGAGGTGCATCGGAATGTAAAATTGGTGACGCAGGAAACGCTCAAAACATAGACAGTAGCAAGACACAATCTTCCTGTACTTAAGTCGGCATTGTGTCTCTTATACTTAATTCCGATACAATTAGTCTGTTTCATCGTCAATGGGAAGATCCAAGGGACACAGTGAACCTGCAGAGGTGCATCGGAATGTAAAACTGGTGACACAGGAAATTCTCATAACATAGACAGTAGGAAGACTCAGCCTTCCTGTCCTTAAGTCGGCATTGTGTCTCTTATATTTAGTTCCGTTAATATTTTTGTGTTTCATCGTCAATGGGAAGGTCCAATGGATACAGTAAAATTAGAGAGGTGCATCGGAATGTAAAACTGGTGACGCAGGAAACGATCAAATCATAGACAGTAGGAGTACTCAGTCTTCCTGTATTGTCGGCATTGTGTCTCTTATATTTAAATCTGATGCAATTTCTGTGTTTCATCGTCACTGTGAAGGTCCAAGGGATGCAGTAAACCTGCAGAGGTGCATCAAAATGTAAAACTGATGACACAGGAAACGCTCAAAACTTAGACAGTAGGAAGACTCAGTCCTCCCGTACTTAAGACGGCATTGTGTCTCTTATATTTAATTCCGATGCATTTTCTGTACTTCATCGTCAATGGGAAGGTCCAAAGAATACAGTAACCTGCAGAGGTGCATCGGAATGAAAAACTGTTGACACTGGAAACGCTCAAACATTGACAGTAGGAAGACTCAGTCTTCCTGTACTTAAGTCGGCATTGTGTCTCTTACATTTATTTCCGATGCAATTTCTGAGCTTCATCGTCAATGGGAAGGTCCAAGGTACACAGTAAATCTGCAGAGGTGCATTGGAATGTAAAGCTGGTGACACAGGAAACGCTCAAAACATAGACCCTAAGAAGACTGAGTTTACTTGTACTTAAGTCGGCATTGTGTCTCTTATATTTAATTCCGATGCAATTTCTGTGTTTCATCGTCACTGTGAAGGTCCAAGGGATACAGTAAACCTGCAGAGGTGCATTGGAATGTAAAACTGGTGACACAGAATACGCTCAAAACATTGACCCTAAGAAGACTCAGTTTTCTTGTACTTAAGTCGGCGTTGTGTCTCTTATATTTAATTCCGATGCAATTTTTGTGTTTCATCGTCACTCTGAAGGTCCAAGGGATACAGTAAACCTGCAGAGGTGCATCGGAATGTAAAACTGGTGACACAGGAAGCGCTCAAAACATCGACAGTAGTAAGACTCAGTCTTCCTGTACTTCAGTCGGCATTGTATCTCTTATATTTCATTCCGATGCCATTTCTGTGTTTCATCGCCAAAGGGAAGGTCCAAGGGTTACAGTAAACCTGCAGAGGTGCATCGGAATGTAAAACTGGTGACACAGGAAACGCTCAAATCATAGACCGTAAGAAGACTCAGTTTCCTTGTACTTAAGTCGGCGTTGTGTCTCTTATATTTAATCCGGTGCAATTTCTGTGTTTCATCGTCCATGGGAAGGTCCAATGGATACAGTAAACCTGCGGAGGTACATCGGAATGTAAACTTGGTGACACCGGAAACGCTCAAAACATAGACAGTAGGAAGAGTCAGTTTTCCTGTACTTAAGTCGGCATTGTGTCTCTTATATTTAATTCCGATGCAATTTCTGTGTTTCATTGTCAATGGGAAGGTCCAAGGGATACAGTAAACCTGCAGAGGTGCATCGGAATGTAAAACTGGTGACACAGGAAACGCTCAAAACATACACAGTAGGAAAACTCAGTCTTCCTGTACTTAAGTCAGCATTGTGTCTCTTATATTTATTTCCGATGCAATTTCTGAGCTTCATCGTCAATGGGAAGGTCCAATGGTTACAGTAACCCTGCAGAGGTGCATCGGAATGTTAAACTGGTGACACAGCAAGCGCTCATAACATAGACCCTAAGAAGACTCAGTTTTCTTGTACTTAAGTCAACGTTGTGTCTCTTATACTTAATTCCGATGTAATTGCTGTGTTTCATCGTCAATGGGAAGACCCAATGGATACAGAAAACCTGCAGAGGTGCATCAGAATGTAAAACTGGTGACGCAGGAAACGCTCAAAACATAGACAGTTGGAAGACTAAATGTTCCTGTACTTAAGTCGGCATTGTATCTCTTATATTTAATTCCAAAGCAATTTCTGTGTTTCATCGTCAATGGGAAGACCCAAGTCATACAGTAAACCTGCAGAGGTGCATCGGAATGTAAAACTGGTGACACAGGGAACGTTTAAAACATAGACAGTAGGAAGACTCAGCCTTCCCGTTCATACGTCGGCATTGCGTCTCTTATATTTAATTCCGTTGCTATTTCTGTGTTTCATCGACAATGGGAAGGTCCAATGGATACAGTAGAACTGCAGAGGTGCATCGGAATGTAAAATTGGTGACGCAGGAAACGCTCAAAACATAGACAGTAGCAAGACTCAATCTTCCTGTACTTAAGTCGGCATTGTGTCTCTTATATTTAATTCCGATGCAATTACTGTGTTTCATCGTCAATGGGAAGATCCAAGGGATACAGTGAACCTGCAGAGGTGCATCGGAATGTAAAACTGGTGACACAGGAAATTCTCAAAACATAGACAGTAGGAAGACTCAGTCTTCCTGTACTTAAGTCGGCATTATGTCTCTTATATTTAATTCCGATGTAATTTCTGTGATTCATCGTCAATGGGAAGGTCCAATGGATACAGTAAACCTGCAGAGGTGCATCGGAATGTAAAACTGGTGACGCAGGAAACGCTGAAAGCATGGACAGTAGGAAGACTCAATGTTCCTGTACTTCAGTCGGCATTGTGTCTCTTATATTTAATTCCGATTCAATTTCTGTGGTTCAGCGTCAATGGGAAGATCCAAGGGATACAGTAAACCTGCAGAGGTGCATCGGAATGTAAAACTGATGACACAGGAAACGCTCAAAACATAGACAGTAGGAAGACTCAGTCTTTCTGTTCATAAGTCGGCATTGTGTCTCTTATATTTAATTCCGATGCTATTTCTGTGTTTCATCGACAATGGGAAGGTCCAAGGGATACAGTAACCCTGCAGAGGTGCATCGGAATGTGAAACTGGTGACACAGCAAGCGCTCATAACATACACCCTAAGAAGACTCAGTTTTGTTGTACTTAAGACAACGTCGTGTCTCTTATATTTAATTCCGATTTAGTTTCTGTGTTTCATCGTCAATGGGAAGACCCAATGGATACAGTAGAACTGCAGAGGTGCATCGGAATGTAAAATTGGTGACGCAGGAAACGCTCAAAACATAGACAGTAGCAAGACACAATCTTCCTGTACTTAAGTCGGCATTGTGTCTCTTATACTTAATTCCGATACAATTAGTCTGTTTCATCGTCAATGGGAAGTTCAATGGATACAGTAAACCTGCAGAGGTGCATCGGAATGTAAAACTGGAGACACAGGAAACGCTCAAAACATAGACAGTAGAAAGACACAGTCTTCCTGTACTTAGGTGGACATTGTGATTCTTATATTTAATTCCGATGCAATTTCTGTGTTTCAGCGTCACTGTGAAGGTCTAATGGATACAGTAAACCTGCAGAGTTGCATCGGAATGTAAAACTGGTGACACGGGAAGCGGTCAAAACATAGACCCTAAGAAGACTTAGTTATCTTGTACTTAAGTCGCAATTGTGTCTCTTAAATTTAATTTGATGCAATTTCTGTGTTTCATCGTCACTGTGAAGGTCCAAGGGATACAGTAAACATGCAGAGGTGCATCGAAATGTAAAAGTGGTGACGCAGGAAACGCTCAAAACATACACAGTAGGAAGACTCAATGTTCCTGCACTTAAGTCGGCATTGTGTCTCTTATATTTAATTCCGATGCAATTTCTGTGTTTCATCGTCAATGGGTAGATCCAAGGGATACAGTAAACCTGAGGAGGTGCATCGGAATGTAAAACTGGTGACACAGGAATCGCTCAAAACATAGACATTAGGAAGACTCAGCCTTCCTGTTCTTAAGTCGGCATTGTGTCTCTTATATTTAATTCCGATGCTATTTCAGTGTTTCATCGTCAATGGGAAGGTGCAATGGATACAGTAAACCTGCAGAAGTGCATCGGAATGTAACATTGGTGACGCAGGAAACGCTCAAAACATAGACAGTAGGAATACTCAGTCTTCCTGTACTTAAGTCGGCATTGTGTCTCTTATATTTAATTCCGATCCAATTTCTGTGTTTCATCGTCAATGGGAAGATCCAAGGGATACAGTAAACCTGCAGATGTGCATCGGAATGTAAAACTGGTGACACAAGAAATGCTCAAAACATAGACAGTAGGAAGACTCAGCCTTTCTGTTCTTAAGTCGGCATTGTGTCTGTTATATTTAATTCCGATGTAATTTCTTTGTTTCATCGTCAATGGGAACGTCCAATGGATACAGTAAAAATGCAGAGGTGCATCGGAATGTAAAACTGGTGACACAGGAAACGATCAAAACACAGACAGTGGGAATATTCAGTCTTCCTGTACTTAAGTCGGCATTGTGTCTCTTATATTTAAATCCGATGCAATTTCTGTGTTCGTCGTCAATAGGAAGGTCCAAGGGATACAGTAAACCTGCAGAGATGTATCGGAATGTAAAACTGGTGACACAGGAAGCGGTCAAAACATAGACCCCAAGAAGAATCTGTTTTCTTGTACTGAAGTCGGCATTGTGTCTCTTATATTTAACTCCGATGAAATTTCTGTGTTTCATCGTCAGTAGGGTGATCCAAGGGATACAGTAAAGCTGCAGAGGTGCATCGGAATGTAAAACTGGTGACCCAGGAAACGCTCAAAACATAGACAGAAGGAAGACTCAGTTTTCCTGTACTTAAGTCGGCATTGTGTCTCTTATATTTAATTCCGATGCAATTTCTGTGTTTTTTCGTCAATGGGAAGGTCCAATGGATTCAGTAAACCGGCAGAGGTGCATCGGAATGTAAAACTGGTGACACAGGAAACGCTCAAAACATAGACATTAATAAGACTCAGTCTTACTGTACTTAAGTCAGCATTGTATCTCTTATATTTAATTCCGATCTAATTTCTGTGTTTCATCGTCACTGTGAAGGTCCAAGGGATACAGTAAACCTGCAGAGGTGCATCGGAATGTAAAACTGCTGACACAGGAAACGCTTAAAACTTAGACAGTAGGAAGACTCAGTCTTCCTGTACTTGAGTCGGCATTGTGACTCATATTTAATTGCGATGCCATTTCTGTGTTTCATCGGCAATGGGAAGGTCCAAGGGATACAGAAAACCTGCACAGGTGCATCGGAATGTAAAACTGGTGACACCGGAAACGCTCAAAACATAGACAGTACGAAGACTCAGTCTTCCTGTACTTATGTCGGCATTGTGTCTCTTATATTTAATTCCGATGCAATTTCTGTATTTCATCGTCAATGGGAAGGACCAAGCGATACAGTAAACCTCCAGAGGTGCATCGGAATGTAAAACTGGTGACACATTAAACGCTCAAAACATAAGCCGTAAGAAGACTCAGTTTTCTTGTAATTAAGTCGGCGTTGTGTCTCTTATATTTAATTCCGATGCAATTTCTGTGTTTCATCTTCAATAGGAAGGTCCAATGGATACAGTAAACCTGCAGAGGTGCATCGGAATGTAAAACAGGTGACACAGGAAGCGCTCAAAACATAGACCCTAAGAAGACTCAGTTTTATTGTACTTCAGTTGGCATTGTATCTCTTATATTTAATTCCGATGCAATTTCTGTATTTCATCGTCAATGCGAAGGTCCAAGGGATACAGTAAACCTGCAGAGGTGCATCGGAATGTAAAAGTGGTGACACGGGAAACGCTCAAATCATAGACGCTAAGAAGATTCAGTTTTCTTGTATTTAAGTCGGCATTGTGTCTCTTATATTTAATTCCGATGCAATTTCTGTATTTCATCGTCAATGGGAAGGTCCAAGGGATACAGTAAACCTGCAGAGGTGCATCGGAATGTAAAACTGGTGACACAGGAAACACTCAAAACATAGACCGTAAGAAGACTCAGTTTTCTTGTACTTAAGTCGGCGTTGTGTCTCTTATATTTAAATCCGATGCAATTTCTGTTTTTCATCGTCAATGGGAAGGTCCAAGGGATACAGTAAACCTGCACAGGTGCATCGAAATGTAAAACTTGTGACACCGGAAACGCTCAAAACATAGACAGTAGGAAGACTCAGTCTTCCTGTGCTAAAGTCGGCATTGTGTCTCTTATATTTAATTCCGATGCAATTTTGTATTTCATCGTCAATGGGAAGGTCCAAGGGATACAGTAAACCTGCAGAGGTGCATCGGAATGTAAAACTGGTGACACAGGAAACGCTCAAAACATAGACAGTAGGACGAATCAATGTTCCTGTACTTAAGTCGGCTTTGTGTCTCTTATATTTAATTCCGATGCAATTTCTGTGTTTCATCGTCAGTGTGAAGGTCCAAGGGATACAGTAAACCTGCAGAGGTGCATCGGAATGTAAAACTGCTGACACAGGAAACGCTCAAAACATAGACAGTAGGAAGACTCAGTCTTCCTGTACTTGAGTCGGCATTGTGACTCTTATATTTAATTGCGATGCCATTTCTGTGTTTCATCGTCAATGGGAAGGTCCAAGGGATACACTAAACATGCACAGGTGCTTCGGAATGTAAAACTGGTGACACCGGAAACGCTCAAAACATAGACAGTAGGAAGACTCAGTCTTCCAGTACTTAAGTCGGCATTGTGTCTCTTATATTTAAATCCGATGCAATTTCTGTATTTCATCGTCAATGGGAAGGTCCAAGAGATACAGTAAACCTGCAGAGGTGCATCGGAATGTAAAACTGGTGACTCAGGAATCGCTCACAACATAGACGTAAGAAGACTCAGTTTTCTTGTACTTAAGTCGGCGTTGTGTCTCTTATATTTAATTCCGATGCAATTTCTGTGTTTCATCGTCAATGGGAAGGTCCAATGGATACAGTAAATCTGCAGAGGTGCATCGGAATGTAAAACAGGTGACACACGAAGCGCTCAAAACATAGACCCTAAGAAGACTCAGTTTTCTTGTACTTATGTGGGCATTGTATCTCTTATATTTAACTCCGATGCAATTTCTGTGTTTCATCGTCAGTAGGGTGATCCAAGGGATACATTAAAACTGCAGAGGTGCTTCGGAATATAAAATAAGTGACACAGGAAACGCTCAAAACATAGACAGTGGGAAAACTCAGTCTTCCCGTACTTAAGTCGGCATTGTGTCTCTTATATTTAATTCCTATGCATTTTCTGTGTTTTTTCGTCAATGGGAAGGTCCAAGGTATATAGTAAACCTGCAGAGGTGCTTTGGAATGTAAAACTGGTTACACAGGAAACGCTCAAATCATATACCGTCAGAAGACTCAGTTTTCTTGTACTTAAGTCGGCGTTGTGTCTCTTATATTTAATTCCGATGCAATTTCTGTATTTCATCGCCAATGGGAAGGTCCAAGTGATACAGTAAACCTGCATTGGTGCATCGGAATGTAAAACTGGTGACACAGGAAAGGCTCAAAACATAGACAGTAGGAAGACTCAGTCTTCCTGTACTTAAGTCGGCATTGTGTCTCTTATATTTAATTCCTATGCATTTTCTGTGTTTCATCGTCAATGGGAAGGTCCAATGGATAAAGTAAACCTGCAGAGGTGCATCGGAATGTAAAACTGGTGACACAGGAAAGGCTCAAAACATAGACAGTAGGAAGACTCAGTCTTCCTGTACTTCTGTCGGCATTGTGTGTCTTATATTTAATTCCGATGCCACTTCTGTGTTTCATCGCCAATGGGAAGGTCCAAGTGATACAGTAAACCTGCATTGGTGCATCGGAATGTAAAACTGGTGACACAGGAAAGGCTCAAATCATAGACAGTAGGAAGACTCAGTCTTCCTGTACTTAAGTCGGCATTGTGTCTCTTATATTTAATTCCGATGCAATTTCTGTGTTTCATCGCCAATGGGATGGTCCAAGGGATACAGTAAACCTGCAGAGGTGCATCGTAATGTAAAACTGGTGACACAGGAAACGCTCAAAACATAGACAGTAGGAGGGCTCAGTCTTCCTGTACATAAGCCGGCATTGTGTCTCTTATATTTAATTCCGATGCAATTTCTGTGTTTCATCGTCAATGGGAAGGTCCAAGGGATACAGAAAACCCACAAAGGTTCATCGGAATGTAAAACTGGTGACACAGGAAACGCTCAGTCTTCCTGTACTTAAGTCGGCAAAGTGTCTCTTATATTTATTTCCGATGCAATGTCTGAGCTTCATCATCAATGGGAAGGTTCAAGGGACACAGTAAACCTGCAAAGGTGCATCGGAATGTAAAACTGGTGACACAGGAAACGCTCAAAACATAGACAGTAGGAGGGCTCAGTCTTCCTGTACATAAGCCGGCATTGCGTCTCTTATATTTAAATCCGATGCAATTTCTGTATTTCATCGTCAATCGGAAGGTCCAAGGGATACAGTAAACCTGCACAGGTGCATCGGAATGTAAAACTGGTGACACCGGAAACGCTCAAAACATGGACAGTAGGAAGACTCAGTCTTCTGTACTTTAGTCGGCATTGTGTCTCTTATATTTAATTCCGATGCTATGTCTGTGTTTCATCATCACTGTGAAGGACCAATGGATACAGTAAACCTGCGGAGGTGCATCGGAATGTAAAACTGGTGACACTGGAAACGCTCAAAACATAGACATTAATAAGACTCAGTTTTCCTGTACTTAAGTCAGCAATGTGTCTCTTATATTTAATTGCGATGCAATTTCTGTGTTTTTTCGTCAATGGGAAGGTCCAAGGGATACAGTAAACCTGCACAGCTGCATCGGAATGTAAAACTGGTGACACAGGAAACGCTCGAAACATAGACCGTAAGAAGACACAGTTTTCTTGTACTTAAGTGGGCATTGTGACTCTTATATTTAACTCCGATGCAATTTCTGTGTTTCATCGTCAGTAGGGTGATCCAAGTGATACAGTAAAGATGTAGAGGTGCATCGGAATGTAAAACAGGTGACCCAGGAAACGCTCAAAACATAGACAGTAGGAAAACTCAGTCTTCCTGTACTTACGTCGGCATTGTGTCTCTTATATTTAATTCCGATGCAATTTCTGTATTTCATCGCAATGCGAAAGTCCAAGGCATACAGTAAACCTGCAGCGGTGCATCGGAATGTAAAAGTGGTGACACGGGAAACGCTCAAATCATAGACATTAATAAGACTCAGTCTTCCGGTACTTAAGTCGGCATTGTGTCTCTTATATTTCATTCCGATGCAATTTCTGTGTTTCATCGTCAATGGGAAGGTCCAAGGGATACAATAAACCTTGAGAGGTGCATCGGAATGTAAAACTGGTGACACAGGAAACGCTCGAAACATAGACCGTAAGAAGACACAGTTTTCTTGTACTTAAGTGGGCATTGTGACTCTTATATTTAATTGCGATGCAATTTCTGTGTTTCATCGTCACTGTGAAGGTCCAAGGGATACAGTAAACCTGCAGAGGTGCATCGGAATGTAAAACTGGTGACACAGGAAACGCTCAAACATAGACAGTAGAAAGAAAAACTCTTCCTGTACTTATGTCGACATTGTGTCTCTTATATTTTATCCGATGCAATTTCTGTGTCTCTTCATCACTGCGAAGGTCCAATGGATACAGTAAACCGGCAGAGGTGCATCGGAATGTAAAACTGGTGACACAGGAAACGCTCAAAACATAGACATTAATAAGACTCAGTCTTCCGGTACTTAAGTCGGCATTGTGTCTCTTATGTTTCATTCCGATGCAATTTCTGTGTTTCATCGTCAATGGGAAGGTCCAAGGGATACAATAAACCTTGAGAGGTGCATCGGAATTTAAAACTGCTGACACAGGAAACACTCAAAACATAGACAGTAGGAAGACTCAGTCTTTCTGTACTTGAGTCGGCATTGTGAGTCTTATATTTAATTGCGATGCCATTTCTGTGTTTCATCGTCAATCGGAAGGTCCAATGGATACAGTAAACCTGCACAGATGCATCGGAATGTAAAACTGGTGTCGCAGGAAACGCTCACAACATAGACAGTAGGAAGACTCAATCTTCCTGTACTTCAGTCGGCATTGTGTCTGTTATACTTAATTCCGATGCAATTTCTGTGTTTCATCGTCAATGGGAAGGTCCAAGGGATACAGTAAACCTGCAGAAGTGCATCGGAAGGTAAAACTGGTGACACAGGAAACGCTCAAATCATAGACAGTAGGAGGGCTCTGTCTTCCTGTACATAATCCGGCATTGTGTCTCTTATATTTAAATCCGATGCAATTTCTGTTTTTCATCGTCAATGGGAAGTCCAAGGGATACAGCAAAAACCTGCAGAGGTGCATCGGAATGTAAAACTGGTGACACAGGATACGCTCAAAACATAGACCGTAAGAAGACTCAGTTTCCTTGTACTTAAGTCGGCGTTGTGTCTCTTATATTTAATTCCGATGCAATTTCTGTGTTTCATCGTCAATGGGAAGGTCCAAGGGATACAGTAAACCTGCAGAGGTGCATCGGAATGTAAAACTGGTGACACAGGAAACGCTCAAACATAGACAGTAGAAAGAAAAACTCTTCTTGTACTTATGTCGACATTGTGTCTCTTATATTTAATCCGATGCAATTTCTGTGTTTCTTCATCACTGTGAAGGTCCAATGGATACAGTAAACCTGCGGAGGTGCATCGGAATGTAATACTGGTGACACAGGAAACGCTCAAAAGATAGACTGTAGGAAGACTCAGTCTTCCTGTACTACAGTCGGCATTGTGTCTCTTATATTTAATTCCGATAGAATTTCTGTGTTTCATCGTCAATGGGAAGGTCCAATGAATACAGTAAACCTGCAGAGGTCCATCGGAATGTAAAACTGGTGACACAGGAAACGTTCAATACGTAGACAGTAGAAAGACAAACTCTTCCTGTGCTTAAGTCGACATTGTGTCTCTTATATTTAATTCCGGTGCAATTTCTGTGTTTCATCATCACTGTGAAGGACCAATGGATACACTAAACCTGCGGAGGTGCATCGGAATGTAAAACTGGTGACACAGGAAACGCTCAAAACATAGACAGTAGGAAGAATCAATGTTCCTGTACTTAAGTCGGCATTGTGTCTCTTACATTTAACTCCGATGATATTTCTGTGTTTCATCGACAATGGGAAGGTCCAAGGGATACAGTAAACCTGCAGAGGTGCATCGGAATGTAAAACTGCTGACACAGGAAACGCTCAAATCATAGACAGTAGGAAGACTCAGTCTTCCTGTACTTGAGTCGGCATTGTGACTCTTATATTTAATTCCGATGCAATTTCTGTGTTTCATCGTCAATGGGATGGTCCAAGGGATACAGTAAACCTGCAGAGGTGCATCGCAATGTAAAACTGGTGACACAGGAAACGCTCAAAACATAGACAGTAGGAGGGCTCAGTCTTCCTGTACATAAGCCGCCATTGTGTCTCTTATATTTAATTCCGATGCAATTTCTGTGTTTCATCGTCAAAGGGAAGGTCCAAGGGATACAGAAAACCCGCAAAGATTCATCGGAATGTAAAACTGGTGACACAGGATACGCTCAGTCTTCCTGTACTTAAGTCGGCATTGTGTCTCTTATATTTATTTCCGATGCAATGTCTGAGCTTCATCGTCAATGGGATGGTCCAAGGGACACAGTAAACCTGCAAAGGTGCATCGGAATATAAAACTGGTGACACAGGAAACGCTCAAAACATAGACAGTCGGAGGGCTCAGTCTTCCTGTACATAAGCCGGCATTGCGTCTCTTATATTTAAATCCGATGCAATTTCTGTTTTTCATCGTCAATCGGAAGGTCCAAGGGATACAGTAAACCTGCACAGGTGCATCGGATTGTAAAACTGGTGCCACCGGAAACGCTCAAAACATAGACAGTAGGAAGACTCAGTCTTCTGTACTTTAGTCGGCATTGTGTCTCTTATATTTAATTCCGATGCAATTTCTGTATTTCATCGTCTATGGGAAGGTCCAAGGCATACAGTAAACCTGCAGAGGTGCATCGGAATGTTAAACTGGTGACACGGGAAACGCTCAAATCGTAGACCTTAAGAAGACTCAGTTTTCTTGTACTTAAGTCGGCATTGTGTCTCTTATATTTAATTCCGATGCAATTTCTGTGTTTCATCATCACTGTGAAGGACCAATGGATAGAGTAAACCTGCGGAGGTGCATCGGAATGTAAAACTGGTGACACTGGAAACGCTCAATACATAGACATTAATAAGACTCAGTATTCCTGTAGTTAAGTCAGCATTGTGTCTCTTATATTTAATTCCGATGCAATTTCTGTGTTTTTTCGTCAATGGGAAGGTCCAAGGGATACAGTAAACCTGCACAGGTGCATCGGAATGTAAAACTGGTGACACAGGAAACGCTCGAAACATAGACAGTAAGAAGACACAGTTTTCTTGTACTTAAGTGGGCATTGTGACTCTTATATTTAAGTCCGATGCAATTTCTGTGTTTCATCGTCAGTAGGGTGATCCAAGTGATACAGTAAAGCTGTAGAGGTGCATCGGAATGTAAAACAGGTGACCCAGGAAACGCTCAAAACATAGACAGTAGGAAGACTCTGTCTTCCTGTACTTAAGTCGGCATTGTGTCTCTTATATTTAATTCCGATGCAATTTCTGTGTTTTTTCGTCAATGGGAAGGTCCAATGGATACAGTAAACCGGCAGCGGTGCATCGGAATGTAAAACTGGTGACACAGGAAACGCTCAAAACATAGACATTAATAAGACTCAGTCTTCCGGTACTTAAGTCGCATTGTGTGTCTTATATTTCATTCCGATGCAATTTCTGTGTTTCATCGTCAATGGGAAGGTCCAAGGGATACAATAAACCTTGAGAGGTGCATCGGAATGTAAAACTGGTGACACAGGAAACGCTCGAAACATAGACCGTAAGAAGACACAGTTTTCTTGTACTTAAGTGGGCATTGTGACTCTTATATTTTTATTCCGATGCAATTTCTGTGTTTCATCGTCACTGTGAAGGTCCAAGGGATACAGTGAACCTGCAGAGGTGCATCGGAATGTAAAACTGGTGACACAGGAAACGCTGAAAACATAGACCGTAAGAAGACTCAGTTTTCTTGTACTTAAGTCGGCGTTGTGTCTCTTATATTTAATTCCGATGCAATTTCTGTGTTTCATCGTCAATGGGAAGGTCCAAGGGAAACAGTAAACCTGCAGAGGAGCATCGGAATGTAAAACTGGTGACACAGGAAACGCTCAAACATAGACAGTAGAAAGAAAAACTCTTCTTGTACTTATGTCGACATTGTGTCTCTTATATTTAATCCGATGCAATTTCTGTGTTTCTTCATCACTGTGAAGGTCCAATGGATACAGTAAACCTGCGGATGTGCATCGGAATGTAATACTGGTGACACAGGAAACGCTCAAAACATAGACTGTAGGAAGACTCACTCTTCCTGTACTACAGTCGGCATTGTGTCTCTTATATTTAATTCCGATAGAATTTCTGTGTTTCATCGTCAATGGGAAGGTCCAATGAATACAGTAAACCTGCAGAGTTCCATCGGAATGCAAAACTGGTGACACAGGAAACGTTCAATACGTAGACAGTAGAAAGACAAACTCTTCCTGTACTTAAGTCGACATTGTGTCTCTTATATTTAATTCCGGTGCAATTTCTGTGTTTCATCATCACTGTGAAGGACCAATGGATACACTAAACCTGCGGAGGTGCATCGGAATGTAAAACTGGTGACACAGGAAACGCTCAAAACATAGACAGTAGGAAGAATTAATGTTCCTGTACTTAAGTCGGCTTTGTGTCTCTTACATTTAACTCCGATGCAATTTCTGTGTTTCATCGACAATGGGAAGGTCCAAGGGATACAGTAAACCTGCAGAGGTGCATCGGAATGTAAAACTGCTGACACAGGAAACGCTCAAATCATAGACAGTAGGAAGACTCAGTCTTCCTGTACTTGAGTCGGCATTGTGACTCTTATATTTAATTCCGATGCAATTTCTGTGTTTCATCGTCAATGGGATGGTCCAAGGGATACAGAAAAACCTGCAGAGGTGCATCGTAATGTAAAACTGGTGACACAGGAAACGCTCAAAACATAGACAGTAGGAGGGCTCAGTCTTCCTGTACATAAGCCGGCATTGTGTCTCTTATATTTAATTCCGATGCAATTTCTGTGTTTCATCGTCAAAGGGAAGGTCCAAGGGATACAGAAAACCCGCAAAGATTCATCGGAATGTAAAACTGGTGACACAGTATACGCTCAGTCTTCCTGTACTTAAGTCGGCATTGTGTCTCTTATATTTATTTCCGATGCAATGTCTGAGCTTCATCGTCAATGGGAAGGTCCAAGGGACACAGTAAACCTGCAAAGGTGCACGGAATATAAAACTGGTGACACAGGAAACGCTCAAAACATAGACAGTAGGGGGGGTTCAGTCTTCCTGTACATAAGCCGGCATTGCGTCTCTTATATTTAATTCCGATGCAATTTCTGTTTTTCATCGTCAATCGGAAGGTCCAAGGGATACAGTAAACCTGCACAGGTGCATCGGAATGTAAAACTGGTGCCACCGGAAACGCTCAAAACATAGACAGTAGGAAGACTCAGTCTTCTGTACTTTAGTCGGCATTGTGTCTCTTATATTTAATTCCGATGCAATTTCTGTATTTCATCGTCTATGGGAAGGTCCAAGGCATACAGCAAACCTGCAGAGGTGCATCGGAATGTTAAACTGGTGACACGGGAAACGCTCAAATCGTAGACCTTAAGAAGACTCAGTTTTCTTGTACTTAAGTCGGCATTGTGTCTCTTATATTTAATTCCGATGCAATTTCTGTGTTTCATCATCACTGTGAAGGACCAATGGATACAGTAAACCTGCGGAGGTGCATCGGAATGTAAAACTGGTGACACTGGAAACGCTTAATACATAGACATTAATAAGACTCAGTCTTCCTGTAGTTAAGTCAGCATTGTGACTCTTATATTTAATTCCGATACAATTTCTGTGTTTTTTCGTCAATGGGAAGGTCCAAGGGATACAGTAAACCTGCACAGGTGCATCGGAATGTAAAACTGGTGACACAGGAAACGCTCGAAACATAGACCGTAAGAAGACACAGTTTTCTTGTACTTAAGTGGGCATTGTGAGTCTTATATTTCACTCCGATGCAATTTCTGTGTTTTTTCGTCAATGGGAAGGTCCAATGGATACAGTAAACCGGCAGAGGTGCATCGGAATGTAAAACTGGAGACACAGGAAACGCTCAAAACATAGACATTAATAAGACTCAGTCTTCCGGTACTTAAGTCGGCATTGTGTGTCTTATATTTCATTCCGATGCAATTTCTGTGTTTCATCGTCAATGGGAAGGTCCAAGGGATACAATAAACCTTGAGAGGTGCATCGGAATGTAAAACTGGTGACACAGGAAACGTTCGAAACATAGACCGTAAGAAGACACAGTTTTCTTGTACTTAAGTGGGCATTGTGACTCTTATATTTTTATTCCGATGCAATTTCTGTGTTTCATCGTCACTGTGAAGGTCCAAGGGATACAGTGAACCTGCAGAGGTGCATCGGAATGTAAAACTGCTGACACAGGAAACGCTCAAAACATAGACAGTAGGAAGACTCAGTCTTCCTGTACTTGAGTCGGCATTGTGAGTCTTATATTTAATTGCGATGCCATTTCTGTGTTTCATCGTCAATGGGAAAGTCCAATGGATACAGTAAACCTGCACAGATGCATCGGAATGTAAAAGTGGTGACACGGGAAACGCTCAAATCATAGACCCTAAGGAGACTCAGTCTTCCTGTACTTATGTCGGCATTGTGTCTCTTATATTTAATTCCGATGCAATTTCTGTATTTCATCGTCAATGCGAAAGTCCAAGGCATACAGTAAACCTGCAGAGGTGCATCGGAATGTAAAAGTGGTGTCACGGGAAACGCTCAAATCATAGACCCTAAGAAGACTCAGTTTTCTTGTACTTATGTCGGCATTGTGTGTCTTATATTTAAATCCGATGCAATTTCTGTTTTTCATCGTCAATGGGAAGGTCCATGGGATACAGTAAACCTGCAGAGGTGCATCGGAATGTAAAACTGGTGACACAGGAAACGCTCAAAACATAGACCGTAAGAAGACTCAGTTTTCTTGTACTTAAGTCGGCGTTGTGTCTCTTATATTTAATTCCGATGCAATTTCTGTGTTTCATCGTCAATGGGAAGGTCCAAGGGATATAGTAAACCTTCAGAGGTGCATCGGAATGTAAAACTGGTGACACAGGAAACGCTCAAACATAGACAGTAGAAAGAAAAACTCTTCCTGTACTTATGTCGACATTGTGTCTCTTATATTTAATCCGACGCAATTTCTGTGTTTCTTCATCACTGTGAAGGTCCAATGGATACAGTAAACCTGCGGAGGTGCATCGGAATGTAATACTGGTGACACAGGAAACGCTCAAAACATAGACAGTAGGAAGACTCAGTCTTCCTGTACTACAGTCGGCATTGTGTCTCTTATATTTAATTCCGATAGAATTTCTGTGTTTCATCGTCAATGGGAAGGTCCAATGAATACAGTAAACCTGCAGAGGTGCATCGGAATGTAAAACTGGTGACACAGGAAACGTTCAAAACGTAGACAGTAGAAAGACAAACTCTTCCTGTACTTAAGTCGACATTGTGTCTCTTATATTTAATTCCGGTGCAATTTCTGTGTTTCATCATCACTGTGAAGGACCAATGGACACAGTAAACCTGCGGAGGTGCATCGGAATGTAAAACTGGTGACACAGGAAACGCTCAAAACATAGACAGTAGGAAGAATCAATGTTCCTGTACTTAAGTCGGCTTTGTGTCTCTTACATTTAACTCCGATGCAATTTCTGTGTTTCATCGACAATGGGAAGGTCCAAGGGATACAGTAAACCTGCACAGGTGCATCGGAATGTAATACTGGTGACACAGGAAACGCTCAAAACATAGACAGTAGGAAGACTCAGTCTCCCTGTACTTAATCGGCATTTTGTCTCTTATATTTAATTCCGATGCAATTTCTGTGTTTCATCGTCAATGGGAAGGTCCAATGGATACAGTAAACCTGCAGAGGTGCATCGGAATGTAAAACAGGTGACACAGGAAGCGCTCAAAACATAGACCCTAAGAAGACTCAGTATTCTTGTACTTAAGTGGGCATTGTATCTCTTATATTTAACTCCGATGCAATTACTGTGTTTCATCGTCAGTAGGGTGATCCAGGGGATACAGTAAACCTGCAGAGGTGCATCGGAATGTAAAACAGGTGACCCAGGAAGCGCTCAAAACATAGACAGTAGGAAGACTCAGTTTTCCTGTACTTAAGTCGGCATTGTGTCTCTTATATTTAATTCCGACGCAATTTCTGTGTTTCATCGTCAATGGGAAGGTCCAATGAATACAGTAAACCTGCAGAGGTGCATCGGAATGTAAAACTGGTGACACAGGAAACGTTCAAAACGTAGACAGTAGAGAGACAAACTCTTCCTGTGCTTAAGTCGACATTGTGTCTCTTATATTTAATTCCGGTGCAATTTCTGTGTTTCATCATCACTGTGGAGGACCAATGGATACACTAAACCTGCGGAGGTGCATCGGAATGTAAAACTGGTGACACAGGAAACGCTCAAAACATAGACAGTAGGAAGAATCAATGTTCCTGTACTTAAGTCGGCATTGTGTCTCTTACATTTAACTCCGATGCAATTTCTGTGTTTCATCGACAATGGGAAGGTCCAAGGGATACAGTAAACCTGCAGAGGTGCATCGGAATGTAAAACTGCTGACACAGGAAACGCTCAAATCATAGACAGTAGGAAGACTCAGTCTTCCTGTACTTGAGTCGGCATTGTGACTGTTATATTTATTTCCGATGCAATGTCTGAGCTTCATCGTCAATGGGAAGGTCCAAGGGACACAGTAAACCTGCAAAGGTGCATCGGAATATAAAACTGGTGACACAGGAAACGCTCAAAACATAGACAGTAGGAGGGCTCAGTCTTCCTGTACATAAGCCGGCATTGCGTCTCTTATATTTAATTCCGATGCAATTTCTGTATTTCATCGTCTATGGGAAGGTCCAAGGCATACAGTAAACCTGCAGAGGTGCATCGGAATGTTAAACTGGTGACACGGGAAACGCTCAAATCGTAGACCTTAAGAAGACTCAGTTTTCTTGTACTTAAGTCGGCATTGTGTCTCTTATATTTAATTCCGATGCAATTTCTGTGTTTCATCATCACTGTGAAGGACCAATGGATAGAGTAAACCTGCGGAGGTGCATCGGAATGTAAAACTGGTGACACTGGAAACGCTCAATACATAGACATTAATAAGACTCAGTCTTCCTGTAGTTAAGTCAGCATTGTGTCTCTTATATTTAATTCCGATGCAATTTCTGTGTTTTTTCGTCAATGGGAAGGTCCAAGGGATACAGTAAACCTGCACAGGTGCATCGGAATGTAAAACTGGTGACACAGGAAACGCTCGAAACATAGACCGTAAGAAGACACAGTTTTCTTGTACTTAAGTGGGCATTGTGACTCTTATATTTAAGTCCGATGCAATTTCTGTGTTTCATCGTCAGTAGGGTGATCCAAGTGATACAGTAAAGCTGTAGAGGTGCATCGGAATGTAAAACAGGTGACCCAGGAAACGCTCAAAACATAGACAGTAGGAAGACTCTGTCTTCCTGTACTTAAGTCGGCATTGTGTCTCTTATATTTAATTCCGATGCAATTTCTGTGTTTTTTCGTCAATGGGAAGGTCCAATGGATACAGTAAACCGGCAGAGGTGCATCGGAATGTAAAACTGGTGACACAGGAAACGCTCAAAACATAGACATTAATAAGACTCAGTCTTCCGGTACTTAAGTCGCATTGTGTGTCTTATATTTCATTCCGATGCAATTTCTGTGTTTCATCGTCAATGGGAAGGTCCAAGGGATACAATAAACCTTGAGAGGTGCATCGGAATGTAAAACTGGTGACACAGGAAACGCTCGAAACATAGACCGTAAGAAGACACAGTTTTCTTGTACTTAAGTGGGCATTGTGACTCTTATATTTTTATTCCGATGCAATTTCTGTGTTTCATCGTCACTGTGAAGGTCCAAGGGATACAGTGAACCTGCAGAGGTGCATCGGAATGTAAAACTGGTGACACAGGAAACGCTGAAAACATAGACCGTAAGAAGACTCAGTTTTCTTGTACTTAAGTCGGCGTAGTGTCTCTTATATTTAATTCCGATGCAATTTCTGTGTTTCATCGTCAATGGGAAGGTCCAAGGGAAACAGTAAACCTGCAGAGGTGCATCGGAATGTAAAACTGGTGACACAGGAAACGCTCAAACATAGACAGTAGAAAGAAAAACTCTTCTTGTACTTATGTCGACATTGTGTCTCTTATATTTAATCCGATGCTATTTCTGTGTTTCTTCATCACTGTGAAGGTCCAATGGATACAGTAAACCTGCGGATGTGCATCGGAATGTAATACTGGTGACACAGGAAACGCTCAAAACATAGACTGTAGGAAGACTCACTCTTCCTGTACTACAGTCGGCATTGTGTCTCTTATATTTAATTCCGATAGAATTTCTGTGTTTCATCGTCAATGGGAAGGTCCAATGAATACAGTAAACCTGCAGAGTTCCATCGGAATGTAAAACTGGTGACACAGGAAACGTTCAATACGTAGACAGTAGAAAGACAAACTCTTCCTGTGCTTAAGTCGACATTGTGTCTCTTATATTTAATTCCGGTGCAATTTCTGTGTTTCATCATCACTGTGAAGGACCAATGGATACACTAAACCTGCGGAGGTGCATCGGAATGTAAAACTGGTGACACAGGAAACGCTCAAAACATAGACAGTAGGAAGAATCAATGTTCCTGTACTTAAGTCGGCTTTGTGTCTCTTACATTTAACTCCGATGCAATATCTGTGTTTCATCGACAATGGGAAGGTCCAAGGGATACAGTAAACCTGCAGAGGTGCATCGGAATGTAAAACTGCTGACACAGGAAACGCTCAAATCATAGACAGTAGGAAGACTCAGTCTTCCTGTACTTGAGTCGGCATTGTGACTCTTATATTTAATTCCGATGCAATTTCTGTGTTTCATCGTCAATGGGATGGTCCAAGGGATACAGAAAAACCTGCAGAGGTGCATCGTAATGTAAAACTGGTGACACAGGAAACGCTCAAAACATAGACTGTAGGAGGGCTCAGTCTTCCTGTACATAAGCCGGCATTGTGTCTCTTATATTTAATTCCGATGCAATTTCTGTGTTTCATCGTCAAAGGGAAGGTCCAAGGGATACAGAAAACCCGCAAAGATTCATCGGAATGTAAAACTGGTGACACAGTATACGCTCAGTCTTCCTGTACTTAAGTCGGCATTGTGTCTCTTATATTTATTTCCGATGCAATGTCTGAGCTTCTTCGTCAATGGGAAGGTCCAAGGGACACAGTAAACCTGCAAAGGTGCACGGAATATAAAACTGGTGACACAGGAAACGCTCAAAACATAGACAGTAGGAGGGCTCAGTCTTCCTGTACATAAGCCGGCATTGCGTCTCTTATATTTAATTCCGATGCAATTTCTGTTTTTCATCGTCAATCGGAAGGTCCAAGGGATACAGTAAACCTGCACAGGTGCATCGGAATGTAAAACTGGTGCCACCGGAAACGCTCAAAACATAGACAGTAGGAAGACTCAGTCTTCTGTACTTTAGTCGGCATTGTGTCTCTTATATTTAATTCCGATGCAATTTCTGTATTTCATCGTCTATGGGAAGGTCCAAGGCATACAGCAAACCTGCAGAGGTGCATCGGAATGTTAAACTGGTGACACGGCAAACGCTCGAATCGTAGAACTTAAGAAGACTCAGTTTTCTTGTACTTAAGTCGGCATTGTGTCTCTTATATTTAATTCCGATGCAATTTCTGTGTTTCATCATCACTGTGAAGGACCAATGGATACAGTAAACCTGCAGAGGTGCATCGGAATGTAAAACTGGTGACACTGGAAACGCTTAATACATAGACATTAATAAGACTCAGTCTTCCTGTAGTTAAGTCAGCATTGTGTCTCTTATATTTAATTCCGATGCAATTTCTGTGTTTTTTCGTCAATGGGAAGGTCCAAGGGATACAGTAAACCTGCACAGGTGCATCGGAATGTAAAACTGGTGACACAGGAAACGCTCGAAACATAGACCGTAAGAAGACACAGTTTTCTTGTACTTAAGTGGGCATTGTGACTCTTATATTTCACTCCGATGCAATTTCTGTGTTTCATCGTCAGTTGGGTGATCCAAGTGATACAGTAAAGCTGTAGAGGTGCATCGGAATGTAAAACAGGTGACCCAGGAAACGCTCAAAACATAGACAGTAGGAAGACTCTGTCTTCCTGTACTTAAGTCGGCATTGTGTCTCTTATATTTAATTCCGATGCAATTTCTGTGTTTTTTCGTCAATGGGAAGGTCCAATGGATACAGTAAACCGGCAGAGGTGCATCGGAATGTAAAACTGGAGACACAGGAAACGCTCAAAACATAGACATTAATAAGACTCAGTCTTCCGGTACTTAAGTCGGCATTGTGTGTCTTATATTTCATTCCGATGCAATTTCTGTGTTTCATCGTCAATGGGAAGGTCCAAGGGATACAATAAACCTTGAGAGGTGCATCGGAATGTAAAACTGGTGACACAGGAAACGTTCGAAACATAGACCGTAAGAAGACACAGTTTTCTTGTACTTAAGTGGGCATTGTGACTCTTATATTTTTATTCCGATGCAATTTCTGTGTTTCATCGTCACTGTGAAGGTCCAAGGGATACAGTGAACCTGCAGAGGTGCATCGGAATGTAAAACTGCTGACACAGGAAACGCTCAAAACATAGACAGTAGGAAGACTCAGTCTTCCTGTACTTGAGTCGGCATTGTGAGTCTTATATTCAATTGCGATGCCATTTCTGTGTTTCATCGTCAATGGGAAAGTCCAATGGATACAGTAAACCTGCACAGATGCATCGGAATGTAAAAGTGGTGACACGGGAAATGCTCAAATCATAGACCCTAAGGAGACTCAGTCTTCCTGTACTTATGTCGGCATTGTGTCTCTTATATTTAATTCCGATGCAATTTCTGTATTTCATCGTCAATGCGAAAGTCCAAGGCATACAGTAAACCTGCAGAGGTGCATCGGAATGTAAAAGTGGTGTCACGGGAAACGCTCAAATCATAGACCCTAAGAAGACTCAGTTTTCTTGTACTTATGTCGGCATTGTGTCTCTTATATTTAAATCCGATGCAATTTCTGTTTTTCATCGTCAATGGGAAGGTCCAAGGGATACAGTAAACCTGCAGAGGTGCATCGGAATGTAAAACTGGTGACACAGGAAACGCTCAAAACATAGACCGTAAGAAGACTCAGTTTTCTTGTACTTAAGTCGGCGTTGTGTCTCTTATATTTAATTCCGATGCAATTTCTGTGTTTCATCGTCAATGGGAAGGTCCAAGGGATATAGTAAACCTTCAGAGGTGCATCGGAATGTAAAACTGGTGACACAGGAAACGCTCAAACATAGACAGTAGAAAGAAAAACTCTTCCTGTACTTATGTCGACATTGTGTCTCTTATATTTAATCCGACGCAATTTCTGTGTTTCTTCATCACTGTGAAGGTCCAATGGATACAGTAAACCTGCGGAGGTGCATCGGAATGTAATACTGGTGACACAGGAAACGCTCAAAACATAGACAGTAGGAAGACTCAGTCTTCCTGTACTACAGTCGGCATTGTGTCTCTTATATTTAATTCCGATAGAATTTCTGTGTTTCATCGTCAATGGGAAGGTCCAATGAATACAGTAAACCTGCAGAGGTGCATCGGAATGTAACACTGGTGACACAGGAAACGTTCAAAACGTAGACAGTAGAAAGACAAACTCTTCCTGTACTTAAGTCGACATTGTGTCTCTTATATTTAATTCCGGTGCAATTTCTGTGTTTCATCATCACTGTGAAGGACCAATGGATACAGTAAACCTGCGGAGGTGCATCGGAATGTAAAACTGGTGACACAGGAAACGCTCAAAACATAGACAGTAGGAAGAATCAATGTTCCTGTACTTAAGTCGGCTTTGTGTCTCTTACATTTAACTCCGATGCAATTTCTGTGTTTCATCGACAATGGGAAGGTCCAAGGGATACAGTAAACCTGCACAGGTGCATCGGAATGTAATACTGGTGACACAGGAAACGCTCAAAACATAGACAGTAGGAAGACTCAGTCTCCCTGTACTTAATCGGCATTGTGTCTCTTATATTTAATTCCGATGCAATTTCTGTGTTTCATCGTCAATGGGAAGGTCCAATGGATACAGTACACCTGCAGAGGTGCATCGGAATGTAAAACAGGTGACACAGGAAGCGCTCAAAACATAGACCCTAAGAAGACTCAGTATTCTTGTACTTAAGTGGGCATTGTATCTCTTATATTTAACTCCGATGCAATTACTGTGTTTCATCGTCAGTAGGGTGATCCAAGGGATACAGTAAACCTGCAGAGGTGCATCGGAATGTAAAACAGGTGACCCAGGAAACGCTCAAAACATAGACAGTAGGAAGACTCAGTCTTCCTGTACTTAAGTCGGCATTGTGTCTCTTATATTTAATTCCGATGCAATTTCTGTGTTTCATCGTCAATGGGAAGGTCCAATGAATACAGTAAACCTGCAGAGGTGCATCGGAAAGTAAAACTGGTGACACAGGAAACGTTCAAAACGTAGACAGTAGAAAGACAAACTCTTCCTGTGCTTAAGTCGACATTGTGTCTCTTATATTTAATTCCGGTGCAATTTCTGTGTTTCATCATCACTGTGAAGGACCAATGGATACACTAAACCTGCGGAGGTGCATCGGAATGTAAAACTGGTGACACAGGAAACGCTCAAAACATAGACAGTAGGAAGAATCAATGTTCCTGTACTTAAGTCGGCATTGTGTCTCTTACATTTAACTCCGATGCAATTTCTGTGTTTCATCGACAATGGGAAGGTCCAAGGGATACAGTAAACCTGCAGAGGTGCATCGGAATGTAAAACTGCTGACACAGGAAACGCTCAAAACATAGACAGTAGGAAGACTCAGTCTTCCTGTACTTGAGTCGGCATTGTGACTCTTATATTTAATTCCGATGCGATTTCTGTGTTTCATCGTCAATGGGATGGTCCAAGGGATACAGTAAACCTGCAGAGGTGCATCGCAATGTAAAACTGGTGAGACAGGAAACGCTCAAAACATAGACAGTAGGAGGGCTCAGTCTTCCTGTACATAAGCCGCCATTGTGTCTCTTATATTTAATTCCGATGCAATTTCTGTGTTTCATCGTCAAAGGGAAGGTCCAAGGGATACAGAAAACCCGCAAAGATTCATCGGAATGTAAAACTGGTGACACAGGATACGCTCAGTCTTCCTGTACTTAAGTCGGCATTGTGTCTCTCATATTTATTTCCGATGCAATGTCTGAGCTTCATCGTCAATGGGAAGGTCCAAGGGACACAGTAAACCTGCAAAGGTGCATCGGAATATAAAACTGGTGACACAGGAAACGCTCAAAACATAGACAGTAGGAGGGCTCAGTCTTCCTGTACATAAGCCGGCATTGCGTCTCTTATATTTAAATCCGATGCAATTTCTGTTTTTCATCGTCAATCGGAAGGTCCAAGGGATACAGTAAACCTGCACAGGTGCATCGGATTGTAAAACTGGTGCCACCGGAAACGCTCAAAACATAGACAGTAGGAAGACTCAGTCTTCTGTACTTTAGTCGGCATTGTGTCTCTTATATTTAATTCCGATGCAATTTCTGTATTTCATCGTCTATGGGAAGGTCCAAGGCATACAGTAAACCTGCAGAGGTGCATCGGAATGTTAAACTGGTGACACTGGAAACGCTCAATACATAGACATTAATAAGACTCAGTCTTCCTGTAGTTAAGTCAGCATTGTGTCTCTTATATTTAATTCCGATGCAATTTGTGTTTTTTCGTCAATGGGAAGGTCCAAGGGATACAGTAAACCTGCACAGGTGCATCGGAATGTAAAACTGGTGACACAGGAAACGCTCGAAACATAGACCGTAAGAAGACACAGTTTTCTTGTACTTAAGTGGGCATTGTGACTCTTATATTTTTATTCCGATGCAATTCCTGTGTTTCATCGTCACTGTGAAGGTCGAAGGGATACAGTGAACCTGCAGAGGTGCATCGGAATGTAAAACTGGTGACACAGGAAACGCTGAAAACATAGACCGTAAGAAGACTCAGTTTTCTTGTACTTAAGTCGGCGTTGTGTCTCTTATATTTAATTCCGATGCAATTTCTGTGTTTCATCGTCAATGGGAAGGTCCAAGGGAAACAGTAAACCTGCAGAGGTGCATCGGAATGTAAAACTGGTGACACAGGAAACGCTCAAACATAGACAGTAGAAAGAAAAACTCTTCTTGTACTTATGTCGACATTGTGTCTCTTATATTTAATCCGATGCAATTTCTGTGTTTCTTCATCACTGTGAAGGTCCAATGGATACAGTAAACCTGCGGATGTGCATCGGAATGTAATACTGGTGACACAGGAAACGCTCAAAACATAGACTGTAGGAAGACTCACTCTTCCTGTACTACAGTCGGCATTGTGTCTCTTATATTTAATTCCCATAGAATTTCTGTGTTTCATCGTCAATGGGAAGGTCCAATGAATACAGTAAACCTGCAGAGTTCCATCGGAATGTAAAACTGGTGACACAGGAAACGTTCAATACGTAGACAGTAGAAAGACAAACTCTTCCTGTACATAAGTCGACATTGTGTCTCTTATATTTAATTCCGGTGCAATTTCTGTGTTTCATCATCACTGTGAAGGACCAATGGATACACTAAACCTGCGGAGGTGCATCGGAATGTAAAACTGGTGACACAGGAAACGCTCAAAACATAGACAGTAGGAAGAATCAATGTTCCTGTACTTAAGTCGGCTATGTGTCTCTTACATTTAACTCCGATGCAATTTCTGTGTTTCATCGACAATGGGAAGGTCCAAGGGATACAGTAAACCTGCAGAGGTGCATCGGAATGTAAAACTGCTGACACAGGAAACGCTCAAATCATAGACAGTAGGAAGACTCAGTCTTCCTGTACTTGAGTCGGCATTGTGACTCTTATATTTAATTCCGATGCAATTTCTGTGTTTCATCGTCAATGGGATGGTCCAAGGGATACAGAAAAACCTGCAGAGGTGCATCGTAATGTAAAACTGGTGACACAGGAAACGCTCAAAACATAGACAGTAGGAGGGCTCAGTCTTCCTGTACATAAGCCGGCATTGTGTCTCTTATATTTAATTCCGATGCAATTTCTGTGTTTCATCGTCAAAGGGAAGGTCCAAGGGATACAGAAAACCCGCAAAGATTCATCGGAATGTAAAACTGGTGACACAGTATACGCTCAGTCTTCCTGTACTTAAGTCGGCATTGTGTCTCTTATATTTATTTCCGATGCAATGTCTGAGCTTCATCGTCAATGGGAAGGTCCAAGGGACACAGTAAACCTGCAAAGGTGCACGGAATATAAAACTGGTGACACAGGAAACGCTCAAAACATAGACAGTAGGAGGGCTCAGTCTTCCTGTACATAAGCCGGCATTGCGTCTCTTATATTTAATTCCGATGCAATTTCTGTTTTTCATCGTCAATCGGAAGGTCCAAGGGATACAGTAAACCTGCACAGGTGCATCGGAATGTAAAACTGGTGCCACCGGAAACGCTCAAAACATAGACAGTAGGAAGACTCAGTCTTCTGTACTTTAGTCGGCATTGTGTCTCTTATATTTAATTCCGATGCAATTTCTGTATTTCATCGTCTATGGGAAGGTCCAAGGCATACAGCAAACCTGCAGAGGTGCATCGGAATGTTAAACTGGTGACACGGGAAACGCTCAAATCGTAGACCTTAAGAAGACTCAGTTTTCTTGTACTTAAGTCGGCATTGTGTCTCTTATATTTAATTCAGATGCAATTTCTGTGTTTCATCATCACTGTGAAGGACCAATGGATACAGTAAACCTGCGGAGGTGCATCGGAATGTAAAACTGGTGACACTGGAAACGCTTAATACATAGACATTAATAAGACTCAGTCTTCCTGTAGTTAAGTCAGCATTGTGTCTCTTATATTTAATTCCGATGCAATTTCTGTGTTTTTTCGTCAATGGGAAGGTCCAAGGGATACAGTAAACCTGCACAGGTGCATCGGAATGTAAAACTGGTGACACAGGAAACGCTCGAAACATAGACCGTAAGAAGACACAGTTTTCTTGTACTTAAGTGGGCATTGTGACTCTTATATTTCACTCCGATGCAATTTCTGTGTTTCATCGTCAGTTGGGTGATCCAAGTGATACAGTAAAGCTGTAGAGGTGCATCGGAATGTAAAACAGGTGACCCAGGAAACGCTCAAAACATAGACAGTAGGAAGACTCTGTCTTCCTGTACTTAAGTCGGCATTGTGTCTCTTATATTTAATTCCGATGCAATTTCTGTGTTTTTTCGTCAATGGGAAGGTCCAATGGATACAGTAAACCGGCAGAGGTGCATCGGAATGTAAAACTGGAGACACAGGAAACGCTCAAAACATAGACATTAATAAGACTCAGTCTTCCTGTACTTAAGTCGGCATTGTGTGTCTTATATTTCATTCCGATGCAATTTCTGTGTTTCATCGTCAATGGGAAGGTCCAATTGATACAATAAACCTTGAGAGGTGCATCGGAATGTAAAACTGGTGACACAGGAAACGTTCGAAACATAGACCGTAAGAAGACACAGTTTTCTTGTACTTAAGTGGGCATTGTGACTCTTATATTTTTATTCCGATGCAATTTCTGTGTTTCATCGTCACTGTGAAGGTCCAAGGGATACAGTGAACCTGCAGAGGTGCATCGGAATGTAAAACTGCTGACACAGGAAACGCTCAAAACATAGACAGTAGGAAGACTCAGTCTTCCTGTACTTGAGTCGGCATTGTGAGTCTTATATTTAATTGCGATGCCATTTCTGTGTTTCATCGTCAATGGGAAAGTCCAATGGATACAGTAAACCTGCACAGATGCATCGGAATGTAAAAGTGGTGACACGGGAAACGCTCAAATCATAGACCCTAAGGAGACTCAGTCTTCCTGTACTTATGTCGGCATTGTGTCTCTTATATTTAATTCCGATGCAATTTCTGTATTTCATCGTCAATGCGAAAGTCCAAGGCATACAGTAAACCTGCAGAGGTGCATCGGAATGTAAAAGTGGTGTCACGGGAAACGCTCAAATCATAGACCCTAAGAAGACTCAGTTTTCTTGTACTTATGTCGGCATTGTGTCTCTTATATTTAAATCCGATGCAATTTCTGTTTTTCATCGTCAATGGGAAGGTCCAAGGGATACAGTAAACCTGCAGAGGTGCATCGGAATGTAAAACTGGTGACACAGGAAACGCTCAAAACATAGACCGTAAGAAGACTCAGTTTTCTTGTACTTAAGTCGGCGTTGTGTCTCTTATATTTAATTCCGATGCAATTTCTGTGTTTCATCATCAATGGGACGGTCCAAGGGATATAGTAAACCTTCAGAGGTGCATCGGAATGTAAAACTGGTGACACAGGAAACGCTCAAACATAGACAGTAGAAAGAAAAACTCTACCTGTACTTATGTCGACATTGTGTCTCTTATATTTAATCCGACGCAATTTCTGTGTTTCTTCATCACTGTGAAGGTCCAATGGATACAGTAAACCTGCGGAGGTGCATCGGAATGTAATACTGGTGACACAGGAAACGCTCAAAACATAGACAGTAGGAAGACTCAGTCTTCCTGTACTACAGTCGGCATTGTGTCTCTTATATTTAATTCCGATAGAATTTCTGTGTTTCATCGTCAATGGGAAGGTCCAATGAATACAGTAAACCTGCAGAGGTGCATCGGAATGTAAAACTGGTGACACAGGAAACGTTCAAAACGTAGACAGTAGAAAGACAAACTCTTCCTGTACTTAAGTCGACATTGTGTCTCTTATATTTAATTCCGGTGCAATTTCTGTGTTTCATCATCACTGTGAAGGACCAATGGATACACTAAACCTGCGGAGGTGCATCGGAATGTAAAACTGGTGACACAGGAAACGCTCAAAACATAGACAGTAGGAAGAATCAATGTTCCTGTACTTAAGTCGGCTTTGTGTCTCTTACATTTAACTCCGATGCAATTTCTGTGTTTCATCGAAAATGGGAAGGTCCAAGGGATACAGTAAACCTGCACAGGTGCATCGGAATGTAATACTGGTGACACAGGAAACGCTCAAAACATAGACAGTAGGAAGACTCAGTCTCCCTGTACTTAATCGGCATTGTGTCTCTTATATTTAATTCCGATGCAATTTCTGTGTTTCATCGTCAATGGGAAGGTCCAATGGATACAGTAAACCTGCAGAGGTGCATCGGAATGTAAAACAGGTGACACAGGAAGCGCTCAAAACATAGACCCTAAGAAGACTCAGTATTCTTGTACTTAAGTGGGCATTGTATCTCTTATATTTAACTCCGATGCAATTACTGTGTTTCATCGTCAGTAGGGTGATCCAAGGGATACAGTAAACCTGCAGAGGTGCATCGGAATGTAAAACAGGTGACCCAGGAAACGCTCAAAACATAGACAGTAGGAAGACTCAGTCTTCCTGTACTTAAGTCGGCATTGTGTCTCTTATATTTAATTCCGATGCAATTTCTGTGTTTCATCGTCAATGGGAAGGTCCAATGAATACAGTAAACCTGCAGAGGTGCATCGGAATGTAAAACTGGTGACACAGGAAACGTTCAAAACGTAGACAGTAGAAAGACAAACTCTTCCTGTACTTAAGTCAACATTGTGTCTCTTATATTTAATTCCGGTGCAATTTCTGTGTTTCATCGACAATGGGAAGGTCCAAGGGATACAGTAAGCCTGCAGAGGTGCATCGGAATGTAAAAGTGGTGACACGGGAAACGCTCAAATCATAGACCCTAAGAAGACTCAGTTTTCTTGTACTTAAGTCGGCGTTGTGTCTCTTATATTTAATTCCGATGCAATTTCTGTGTTTCATCGTCAATGGGAAGGTCCAAGGGATACAGTAAACCTGCAGAGGTGCATCGGAATGTAAAAGAGGTGACACACGAAGCGCTCAAAACATAGACCGTAAGAAGACTCAGTTTTCTTGTACTTAAGTGGGCATTGTATCTCTTATATTTAACTCCGATGCAATTTCTGTGTTTCATCGTCAGTAGGGTGATCCAAGGGATACTTTAAAGCTGCAGAGGTGCATCGGAATATAAAATAGGTGACACAGGAAACGCTAAAAACATAGACAGTAGGAAAACTCAGTCTTCCTGTACTTAAGTCGGCATTGTGTCTCTTATATTTAATTCCTATGCATTTTCTGTGTTTTTTCGTCAATGGGAAGGTCCAAGGTATATAGTAAACCTGCAGAGGTGCTTTGGAATGTAAAACTGGTTACACAGGAAACGCTCAAATCATATACCGTCAGAAGACTCAGTTTTCTTGTACTTAAGTCGGCGTTGTGTCTCTTATATTTAATTCCGATGCAATTTCTGTATTTCATCGCCAATGGGAAGGTCCATAGGATACAGTAAACCTGCAGAGGTGCATCGGAATGGAAAACTGCTGACACAGGAAACGCTCAAAACATAGACAGTAGGAAAACTCAGTCTTCCTGTACTTATGTCGGCTTTGTGTCTCTTATATTTAATTCCTATGCATTTTCTGTGTTTCATCGTCAATGGGAAGGTCCAATGGATAAAGTAAACCTGCAGAGGTGCATCGGAATGTAAAACTGGTGACACAGGAAAGGCTCAAAACATAGACAGTAGGAAGACTCAGTCTTCCTGTACTTCTGTCGGCATTGTGTGTCTTATATTTAATTCCGATGCCATTTCTGTGTTTCATCGCCAATGGGAAGGTCCAAGTGATACAGTAAACCTGCATTGGTGCATCGGAATGTAAAACTGGTGACACAGGAAAGGCTCAAATCATAGACAGTAGGAAGACTCAGTCTTCCTGTACTTAAGTCGGCATTGTGTCTCTTATATTTAATTCCGATGCAATTTCTGTGTTTCATCGTCAATGGCATGGTCCAAGGGATACAGTAAACCTGCAGAGGTGCATCGTAATGTAAAACTGGTGACACAGGAAACGCTCTAAACATAGACAGTAGGAGGGCTCAGTCTTCCTGTACATAAGCCGGCATTGTGTCTCTTATATTTAATTCCGATGCAATTTCTGTGTTTCATCGTCAATGGGAAGGTCCAAGGGATACAGAAAACCCACAAAGGTTCATCGGAATGTAAAACTGGTGACACAGGAAACGCTCAGTCTTCCTGTACTTAAGTCGGCATTGTGTCTCTTATATTTATTTCCGATGCAATATCTGAGCTTCATCATCAATGGGAAGGTTCAAGGGACACAGTAAACCTGCAAAGGTGCATCGGAATGTAAAACTGGTGACACAGGAAACGCTCAAATCATAGACAGTAGGAGGGCTCAGTCTTCCTGTACATAAGCCGGCATTGCGTCTCTTATATTTAAATCCGATGCAAACTGTTTTTCATCGTCAATCGGAAGGTCCAAGGGATACAGTAAACCTGCACAGGTGCATCGGGATGTAAAACTGGTGACACCGGAAATGCTCAAGACATGGACAGTAGGAAGACTCAGTCTTCTGTACTTTAGTCGGCATTGTGTCTCTTACATTTAATTCCGATGCTATGTCTGTGTTTCATCATCACTGTGAAGGACCAATGAATACAGTAAACCTGCGGAGGTGCATCGGAATGTAAAACTGGTGACACTGGAAACGCTCAAAACATAGACATTAATAAGACTCAGTTTTCCAGTACTTAAGTCAGCAATGTGTCTCTTATATTTAATTCCGATGCAATTTCTGTGTTTCATCGCAATGCGAAAGTCCAAGGCATACAGTAAACCTGCAGCGGTGCATCGGAATGTAAAAGTGGTGACACGGGAAACGCTCAATACATAGACATTAATAAGACTCAGTCTTCCGGTACTTAAGTCGGCATTGTGTCTCCTATATTTCATTCCGATGCAATTTCTGTGTTTCATCGTCAATGGGAAGGTCCAAGGGATACAGTAAACCTGCACAGCTGCATCGGAATGTAAAACTGGTGACACAGGAAACGCTCGAAACATAGACCGTAAGAAGACACAGTTTTCTTGTACTTAAGTGGGCATTGTGACTCTTATATTTAACTCCGATGCAATTTCTGTGTTTCATCGTCAGTAGGGTGATCCAAGTGATACAGTAAAGATGTAGAGGTGCATCGGAATGTAAAACAGGTGACCCAGGAAACGCTCAAAACATGGACAGTAGGAAAACTGAGTCTTCCTGTACTTAAGTCGGCATTGTGTCTCTTATATTTAATTCCGATGCAATTTCTGTATTTCATCGCAATGCGAAAGTCCATGGCATACAGTAAACCTGCAGCGGTGCATCGGAATGTAAAAGTGGTGACACGGGAAACGCTCAAAACATAGACATTAATAAGACTCAGTCTTCCGGTACTTAAGTCGGCATTGTGTCTCCTATATTTCATTCCGATGCAATTTCTGTGTTTCATCGTCAATGGGAAGGTCCAAGGGATACAATAAACCTTGAGAGGTGCATCGGAATGTAAAACTGGTGACACAGGAAACGCTCGAAACATAGACCGTAAGAAGACACAGTTTTCTTGTACTTAAGTGGGCATTGTGACTCTTATATTTAATTCCGATGCAATTTCTGTGTTTCATCGTCACTGTGAAGGTCCAAGGGATACAGTAAACCTGCAGAGGTGCATCGGAAAGTAAAACTGGTGACACAGGAAACGCTCAAACATAGACAGTAGAAAGAAAAACTCTTCCTGTACTTATGTCGACATTGTGTCTCTTATATTTAATCCGATGCAATTTCTGTGTTTCTTCATCACTGCGAAGGTCCAATGGATACAGTAAACCGGCAGAGGTGCATCGGAATGTAAAACTGGTGACACAGGAAACGCTCAAAACATAGACATTAATAAGACTCAGTCTTCCGGTACTTAAGTCGGCATTGTGTCTCTTATGTTTCATTCCGATGCAATTTCTGTGTTTCATCGTCAATGGGAAGGTCCAAGGGATACAATAAACCTTGAGAGGTGCATCGGAATGTAAAACTGCTGACACAGGAAACACTCAAAACATAGACAGTAGGAAGACTCAGTCTTCCTGTACTTGAGTCGGCATTGTGAGTCTTATATTTAATTGCGATGCCATTTCTGTGTTTCATCGTCAATGGGAAGGTCCAATGGATACAGTAAACCTGCACAGATGCATCGGAATGTAAAAGTGGTGACACCGGAAACGCTCAAAACATAGAGAGTAGGAAGACTCAGTCTTCCTGTACTTAAGTCGGCATTGTGTCTCTTATATTTAATTCCGATGCAATTTCTGTATTTCATCGTCAATGCGAATGTCCAAGGCATACAGTAAACCTGCAGCGGTGCATCGGAATGTAAAAGTGGTGACACGGGAAACGCTCAAATCATAGACCCTAAGAAGACTCAGTTTTCTTTTACTTACGTCGGCATTGTGTCTCTTATATTTAATTCCGATGCAATTTCTGTGTTTCATCGTCAATGGGAAGGTCCAATGAATACAGTAAACCTGCAGAGGTGCATCGGAATGTAAAACTGGTGTCGCAGGAAACGCTCACAACATAGACAGTAGGAAGACTCAATCTTCCTGTACTTCAGTCGGCATTGTGTCTGTTATACTTAATTCCGATGCAATTTCTGTGTTTCATAGTCAATGGGAAAGTCCAAGGGATACAGTAAACCTGCAGAAGTGCATCGGAATGTAAAACTGGTGACACAGGAAACGCTCAAAACATAGACCGTAAGAAGACTCTGTTTTCTTGTACTTAAGTCGGCGTTGTGTCTCTTATATTTAATTCCGATGCAATTTCTGTGTTTCATCGTCAATGGGAAGGTCCAAGGGATACAGTAAACCTGCAGAGGTGCATCGGAATGTAAAACTGGTGACACAGGAAACGCTCAAACATAGACAGTAGAAAGAAAAACTCTTCTTGTACTTATGTCGACATTGTGTCTCTTATATTTAATCCGATGCAATTTCTGTGTTTCTTCATCACTGTGAAGGTCCAATGGATACAGTAAACCTGCGGAGGTGCATCGGAATGTAATACTGGTGACACAGAAAACGCTCAAAACATAGACTGTAGGAAGACTCAGTCTTCCTGTACTACAGTCGGCATTGTGTCTCTTATATTTTATTCCGATAGAATTTCTGTGTTTCATCGTCAATGGGAAGGTCCAATGAATACAGAAAACCTGCAGAGGTCCATCGGAATGTAAAACTGGTGACACAGGAAACGTTCAATACGTAGACAGTAGAAAGACAAACTCTTCCTGTACTTAAGTCGACATTGTGTCTCTTATATTTAATTCCGGTGCAATTTCTGTGTTTCATCATCACTGTGAAGGACCAATGGATACACTAAACCTGCGGAGGTGCATCGGAATGTAAAACTGATGACACAGGAAACGCTCAAAACATAGACAGTAGGAAGAATCAATGTTCCTGTACTTAAGTCGGCATTGTGTCTCTTACATTTAACTCCGATGCAATTTCTGTGATTCATCGACAATGGGAAGGTCCAAGGGATACAGTAAACCTGCAGAGGTGCATCGGAATGTAAAACTGCTGACACAGGAAACGTTCAAAACATAGACAGTAGGAGGGCTCAGTCTTCCTGTACATAAGCCGGCATTGTGTCTCTTATATTTAATTCCGATGCAATTTCTGTGATTCATCGTCAAAGGGAAGGTCCAAGGGATACAGAAAACCCGCAAAGATTCATCGGAATGTAAAACTGGTGACACAGGATACGCTCAGTCTTCCTGTACTTAAGTCGGCATTGTGTCTCTTATATTTATTTCCGATGCAATGTCTGAGCTTCATCGTCAATGGGAAGGTCCAAGGGCCACAGTAAACCTGCAAAGGTGCATCGGAATATAAAACTGGTGACACAGGAAACGCTCAAAACATAGACAGTAGGAGGGCACAGTCTTCCTGTACATAAGCCGGCATTGCGTCCCTTATATTTAAATCCGATGCAATTTCTGTTTTTCATCGTCAATCGGAAGGTCCAAGGGATACAATAAACCTGCACAGGTGCATCGGAATGTAAAACTGGTGCCACCGGAAACGCTCAAAACATAGACAGTAGGAAGACTCAGTCTTCTGTACTTTAGTCGGCATTGTGTCTCTTATATTTAATTCCGATGCAATTTCTGTATTTCATCGTCAATGGGAAGGTCCAAGGCATACAGTAAACCTGCAGAGGTGCATCGGAATGTTAAACTGGTGACACGGGAAACGCTCAAATCGTAGACCTTAAGAAGACTCAGTTTTCTTGTACTTAAGTCGGCATTGTGTCTCTTATATTGAATTCCGATGCAATTTCTGTGTTTCATCATCACTGTGAAGGACCAATGGATACAGTAAACCTGCGGAGGTGCATCGGAATGTAAAACAGGTGACACTGGAAACGCTCAATACATAGACATTAATAAGACTCAGTCTTCCTGTAGTTAAGTCAGCATTGTGTCTCTTATATTTAATTCCGATGCAATTTCTGTGTTTTTTCGTCACTGGGAAGGTCCAAGGGATACAGTAAACCTGCACAGGTGCATCGGAATGTAAAACTGGTGACACAGGAAACGCTCGAAACATAGACCGTAAGAAGACACAGTTTTCTTGTACTAAAGTGGGCATTGTGACTCTTATATTTAACTCCGATGCAATTTCTGTGTTTCATCGTCAGTAGGGTGATCCAAGTGACACAGTAAAGCTGTAGAGGTGCATCGGAATGTAAAACAGGTGACCCAGGAAACGCTCAAAACATAGACAGTAGGAAGACTCTGTCTTCCTGTACTTAAGTCGGCATTGTGTCTCTTATATTTAATTCCGATGCAATTTCTGTGTTTTTTCGTCAATGGGAAGGTCCAATGGATACAGTAAACCGGCAGAGGTGCATCGGAATGTAAAACTGGTGACACAGGAAACGCTCAAAACATAGACATTAATAAGACTCAGTCTTCCGGTACTTAAGTCGGCATTGTGTGTCTTATATTTCATTCCGATGCAATTTCTGTGTTTCATCGTCAATGGGAAGGTCCAAGGGATACAATAAACCTTGAGAGGTGCATCGGAATGTAAAACTGGTGACACAGGATACGCTCGAAACATAGACCGTAAGAAGACACAGTTTTCTTGTACTTAAGTGGGCATTGTGACTCTTATATTTTTATTCCGATGCAATTTCTGTGTTTCATCGTCACTGTGAAGGTCCAAGGGATACAGTGAACCTGCAGAGGTGCATCGGAATGTAAAACTGCTGACACAGGAAACGCTCAAAACATAGACAGTAGGAAGACTCAGTCTTCCTGTACTTGATTCGGCATTTTGAGTCTTATATTTAATTGCGATGCCATTTCTGTGTTTCATCGTCAATGGGAAAGTCCAATGGATACAGTAAACCTGCACAGATGCATCGGAATGTAAAAGTGGTGACACGGGAAACGCTCAAATCATAGACCCTAAGGAGACTCAGTCTTCCTGTACTTATGTCGGCATTGTGTCTCTTATATTTAATTCCGATGCAATTTCTGTATTTCATCGTCAATGCGAAAGTCCAAGGCATACAGTAAACCTGCAGAGGTGCATCGGAATGTATAACTGGTGACACAGGAAACGCTCAAAACATAGACCGTAAGAAGACTCAGTTTTCTTGTACTTAAGTCGGCGTTGTGTCTCTTATATTTAACTCCGATGCAATTTCTGTGTTTCATCGTCAATGGGAAGGTCCAAGGGATATAGTAAACCTTCAGAGGTGCATCGGAATGTAATACTGGTGACACAGGAAACGCTCAAAACATAGACAGTAGGAAGACTCAGTCTTCCTGTACTACAGTCGGCATTGTGTCTCTTATATTTAATTCCGATAGAATTTCTGTGTTTCATCGTCAATGGGAAGGTCCAATGAATACAGTAAACCTGCAGAGGTGCATCGGAATGTAAAACTGGTGACACAGGAAACGTTCAAATCGTAGACAGTAGAAAGACAAACTCTTCCTGTACTTAAGTCGACATTGTGTCTCTTATATTTAATTCCGGTGCAATTTCTGTGTTTCATCATCACTGTGAAGGACCAATGGATACAGTAAACCTGCGGAGGTGCATCGGAATGTAAAACTGGTGACACAGGAAACGCTCAAAACATAGACAGTAGGAAGAATCAATGTTCCTGTACTTAAGTCGGCTTTGTGTCTCTTACATTTAACTCCGATGCCATTTCTGTGTTTCATCGAAAATGGGAAGGTCCAAGGGATACAGTAAACCTGCAGAGGTGCATCGGAATGTAAAACTGCTGACACAGGAAACGTTCAAAACATAGACAGTAGGAGGGCTCAGTCTTCCTGTACATAAGCCGGCATTGTGTCTCTTATATTTAATTCCGATGCAATTTCTGTGTTTCATCGTCAAAGGGAAGGTCCAAGGGATACAGAAAACCCGCAAAGATTCATCGGAATGTAAAACTGGTGACACAGGATACGCTCAGTCTTCCTGTACTTAAGTCGGCATTGTGTCTCTTATATTTATTTCCGATGCAATGTCTGAGCTTCATCGTCAATGGGAAGGTCCAAGGGCCACAGTAAACCTGCAAAGGTGCATCGGAATATAAAACTGGTGACACAGGAAACGCTCAAAACATAGACAGTAGGAGGGCACAGTCTTCCTGTACAGAAGCCGGCATTGCGTCCCTTATATTTAAATCCGATGCGATTTCTGTTTTTCATCGTCAATCGGAAGGTCCAAGGGATACAATAAAGCTGCACAGGTGCATCGGAATGTAAAACTGGTGCCACCGGAAACGCTCAAAACATAGACAGTAGGAAGACTCAGTCTTCTGTACTTTAGTCGGCATTGTGTCTCTTATATTTAATTCCGATGCAATTTCTGTATTTCATCGTCAATGGGAAGGTCCAAGGCATACAGTAAACCTGCAGAGGTGCATCGGAATGTTAAACTGGTGACACGGGAAACGCTCAAATCGTAGACCTTAAGAAGACTCAGTTTTCTTGTACTTAAGTCGGCATTGTGTCTCTTATATTGAATTCCGATGCAATTTCTGTGTTTCATCATCACTGTGAAGGACCAATGGATACAGTAAACCTGCGGAGGTGCATCGGAATGTAAAACTGGTGACACTGGAAACGCTCAATACATAGACATTAATAAGACTCAGTCTTCCTGTAGTTAAGTCAGCATTGTGTCTCTTATATTTAATTCCGATGCAATTTCTGTGTTTTTTCGTCACTGGGAAGGTCCAAGGGATACAGTAAACCTGCACAGGTGCATCGGAATGTTAAACTGGTGACACAGGAAACGCTCGAAACATAGACCGTAAGAAGACACAGTTTTCTTGTACTTAAGTGGGCATTGTGACTCTTATATTTAACTCCGATGCAATTTCTGTGTTTCATCGTCAGTAGGGTGATCCAAGTGATACAGTAAAGCTGTAGAGGTGCATCGGAATGTAAAACAGGTGACCCAGGAAACGCTCAAAACATAGACAGTAGGAAGACTCTGTCTTCCTGTACTTAAGTCGGCATTGTGTCTCTTATATTTAATTCCGATGCAATTTCTGTGTTTTTTCGTCAATGGGAAGGTCCAATGGATACAGTAAACCGGCAGAGGTGCATCGGAATGTAAAACTGGTGACACAGGAAACGCTCAAAACATAGACATTAATAAGACTCAGTCTTCCGGTACTTAAGTCGGCATTGTGTGTCTTATATTTCATTCCGATGCAATTTCTGTGTTTCATCGTCAATGGGAAGGTCCAAGGGATACAATAAACCTTGAGAGGTGCATCGGAATGTAAAACTGGTGACACAGGAAACGCTCGAAACATAGACCGTAAGAAGACACAGTTTTCTTGTACTTAAGTGGGCATTGTGACTCTTATATTTTTATTCCGATGCAATTTCTGTGTTTCATCGTCACTGTGAAGGTCCAAGGGATACAGTGAACCTGCAGAGGTGCATCGGAATGTAAAACTGCTGACACAGGAAACGCTCAAAACATAGACAGTAGGAAGACTCAGTCTTCCTGTACTTGATTCGGCATTGTGAGTCTTATATTTAATTGCGATGCCATTTCTGTGTTTCATCGTCAATGGGAATGTCCAATGGATACAGTAAACCTGCACAGATGCATCGGAATGTAAAAGTGGTGACACGGGAAACGCTCAAATCATAGACCCTAAGGAGACTCAGTCTTCCTGTACTTATGTCGGCATTGTGTCTCTTATATTTAATTCCGATGCAATTTCTGTATTTCATCGTCAATGCGAAAGTCCAAGGCATAAAGTAAACCTGCAGAGGTGCATCGGAATGTATAACTGGTGACACAGGAAACGCTCAAAACATAGACCGTAAGAAGACTCAGTTTTCTTGTACTTAAGTCGGCGTTGTGTCTCTTATATTTAACTCCGATGCAATTTCTGTGTTTCATCGTCAATGGGAAGGTCCAAGGGATATAGTAAACCTTCAGAGGTGCATCGGAATGTAATACTGGTGACACAGGAAACGCTCAAAACATAGACAGTAGGAAGACTCAGTATTCCTGTACTACAGTCGGCATTGTGTCTCTTATATTTAATTCCGATAGAATTTCTGTGTTTCATCGTCAATGGGAAGGTCCAATGAATACAGTACACCTGCAGAGGTGCATCGGAATGTAAAACTGGTGACACAGGAAACGTTCAAAACGTAGACAGTAGAAAGACAAACTCTTCCTGTACTTAAGTCGACATTGTGTCTCTTATATTTAATTCCGGTGCAATTTCTGTGTTTCATCATCACTGTGAAGGACCAATGGATACAGTAAACCTGCGGAGGTGCATCGGAATGTAAAACTGGTGACACAGGAAACGCTCAAAACATAGACAGTAGGAAGAATCAATGTTCCTGTACTTAAGTCGGCTTTGTGTCTCTTACATTTAACTCCGATGCCATTTCTGTGTTTCATCGAAAATGGGAAGGTCCAAGGGATACAGTAAACCTGCACAGGTGCATCGGAATGTAAAACTGGTGACACAGGAAACGCTCAAAACATAGACAGTAGGAAGACTCAGTCTTCCTGTACTTAATCGGCATTGTGTCTCTTATATTTAATTCCGATGCAATTTCTGTGTTTCATCGTCAATGGGAAGGTCCAATGGATACAGTAAACCTGCAGAGGTGCATCGGAATGTAAAACAGGTGACACAGGAAGCGCTCAAAACATAGACCCTAAGAAGACTCAGTATTCTTGTACTTATGTGGGCATTGTATCTCTTATATTTAACTCCGATGCAATTACTGTGTTTCATCGTCAGTAGGGTGATCCAAGGGATACAGTAAACCTGCAGAGGTGCATCGGAATGTAAAACAGGTGACCCAGGAAACGCTCAAAGCATAGACAGTAGGAAGACTCAGTCTTCCTGTACTTAAGTCGGCATTGTGTCTCTTATATTTAATTCCGATGCAATTTCTGTGTTTCATCGTCAATGGGAAGGTCCAATGAATACAGTAAACCTGCAGAGGTGCATCGGAATGTAAAACTGGTGACACAGGAAACGTTCAAAACGTAGACAGTAGAAAGACAAACTCTTCCTGTACTTAACTCGACATTGTGTCTCTTATATTTAATTCCGGTGCAATTTCTGTGTTTCATCGACAATGGGAAGGTCCAAGGGATACAGTAAACCTGCAGAGGTGCATCGGAATGTAAAAGTGGTGACACGGGAAACGCTCAAATCATAGACCCTAAGAAGACTCAGTTTTCTTGTACTTATGTCGGCATTGTGTCTCTTATATTTAAATCCGATGTAATTTCTGTGTTTCATCGTCAATGGGAAGGTCCAAGGGATACAGTAAACCTGCAGAGGTGCATCGGAATGTAAAACTGGTGACACAGGAAACGCTCAAAACATAGACCGTAAGAAGACTCAGTTTTCTTGTACTTAAGTCGGCGTTGTGTCTCTTATATTTAATTCCGATGCAATTTCTGTGTTTCATCGTCAATGGGAAGGTCCAAGGGATACAGTAAACCTGCAGAGGTGCATCGGAATGTAAAACAGGTGACACACGAAGCGCTCAAAACATAGACCGTAAGAAGACTCAGTTTTCTTGTACTTAAGTGGTTATTGTATCTCTTATATTTAACTCCGATGCAATTTCTGTGTTTCATCGTCAGTAGGGTGATCGATGGGATACATTAAGGCCGCAGAGGTGCATCGGAATATAAAATAGGTGACACAGGAAACGCTAAAAACATAGACAGTAGGAAAACTCAGTCTTTCTGTACTTAAGTCGGCATTGTGTCTCTTATATTTAATTCCTATGCATTTTCTGTGTTTTTTCGTCAATGGGAAGGTCCAATGGATAAAGTAAACCTGCAGAGGTGCATCGGAATGTAAAACTGGTGACACAGGAAAGGCTCAAAACATAGACAGTAGGAAGACTCAGTCTTCCTGTACTTCTGTCGGCATTGTGTGTCTTATATTTAATTCCCATGCCATTTCTGTGTTTCATCGCCAATGGGAGGTCCAAGTGATACAGTAAACCTGCATTGGTGCATCGGAATGTAAAACTGGTGACACAGGAAAGGCTCAAAACATAGACAGTAGGAAGACTCAGTCTTCCTGTACTTAAGTCGGCATTGTGTCTCTTATATTTAATTCCGATGCAATTTCTGTGTTTCATCGTCAATGGGATGGTCCAAGGGATACAGTAAACCTGCAGAGGTGCATCGTAATGTAAAACTGGTGACACAGGAAACGCTCAAAACATAGACAGTAGGAGGGCTCAGTCTTCCTGTACATATGCCGGCATTGTGTCTCTTACATTTAATTCCGATGCAATTTCTGTGTTTCATCGTCAATGGGAAGGTCCAAGGGATACAGAAAACCCACAAAGGTTCATCGGAATGTAAAACTGGTGACACAGGAAACGCTCAGTCTTCCTGTACTTAAGTCAGCATTGTGTCTCTTATATTTATTTCCGATGCAATGTCTGAGCTTCATCATCAATGGGAAGGTTCAAGGGACACAGTAAACGAGCAAATGTGCATCGGAATGTAAAACTGGTGACACAGGAAACGCTCATAACATAGACAGTAGGAGGGCTCAGTCTTCCTGTACATAAGCCGGCATTGCGTCTCTTATATTTAAATCCGATGCAATTTCTGTTTTTCATCGTCAATCGGAAGGTCCAAGGGATACAGTAAACCTGCACAGGTGCATCGGAATGTAAAACTGGTGACACCGGAAACGCTCAAAACATGGACAGTAGGAAGACTCAGTCTTCTGTACTTTAGTCGGCATTGTGTCTCTTATATTTAATTCCGATGCAATGTCTGTGTTTCATCATCACTGTGAAGGTCCAATGGATACAGTAAACCGGCAGAGGTACATCGGAATGTAAAACTGGTGACACAGGAAACGCTCAAAACATAGACATTAATAAGACTCAGTCTTCCGGTACTTAAGTCGGCATTGTGTCTCTTATGTTTCATTCCAATGCAATTTCTGTGTTTCATCGTCAATGGGAAGGTCCAAGGGATACAATAAACCTTGAGAGGTGTATCGGAATGTAAAACTGCTGACACAGGAAACACTCAAAACATAGACAGAAGGAAGACTCAGTCTTCCTGTACTTGAGTCGGCATTGTGAGTCTTATATTTATTTCCGATGCTATTTCTGTGTTTCATCGTCAATGGGAAGGTCCAATGAATACAGTAAACCTGCAGAGGTGCATCGGAATGTAAAACTGGTGTCGCAGGAAACGCTCACAACATAGACAGTAGGAAGACTCAATCTTCCTGTACTTCAGTCGGCATTGTGTCTGTTATACTTAATTCCGATGCAATTTCTGTGTTTAATCGTCAATGGGAAGGTCCAAGGGATACAGTAAACCTGCAGAGGTGCATCGGAATGTAAAACTGGTGACACAGGAAACGCTCAAATCATAGACAGTAGGAGGGCTCAGTCTTCCTGTACATAAGCCGGCATTGTGTCACTCATATTTTATTCCGATGCAATTTCTGTGTTTCATCGTCACTGTGAAGGTCCAAGGGATACAGTAAACCTGCAGAGGTGCATCGGAATGTAAAACAGGTGACACAGGAAGCGCTCAAAACATAGACGCTAAGAAGACTCAGTATTCTTGTACTTAAGTGGGCATTGTATCTCTTATATTTAACTCCGATGCAATTACTGTGTTTCATCGTTTTAGGGTGATCCAAGGGATACAGTAAACCTGCAGAGGTGCATCGGAATGTAAAACAGGTGACCCAGGAAACGCTCAAAACATAGACAGTAGGAAGACTCAGTCTTCCTGTACTTAAGTCGGCATTGTGTCTCTTATATTTAATTCCGATGCAATTTCTGTGTTTCATCGTCAATGGGAAGGTCCAATGAATACAGTAAACCTGCAGAGGTGCATCGGAATGTAAAACTGGTGACACACGAAACGTTCAAAACGTAGACAGTTGAAAGACAAACTCTTCCTGTACTTAAGTCGACATTGTGTCTCTTATATTTAATTCCGGTGCAATTTCTGTGTTTCATCGACAATGGGAAGGTCCAAGGGATACAGTAAACTTGCAGAGGTGCATCGGAATGTAAAAGTGGTGACACGGGAAACGCTCAAATCATAGACCCTAAGAAGACTCAGTTTTCTTGTACTTATGTCGGCATTGTGTCTCTTATATTTAAATCCGATGCAATTTCTGTGTTTCATCGTCAATGGGAAGGTCCAAGGGATACAGTAAACCTGAAGAGGTGCATCGGAATATAAAACTGGTGACACAGGAAACGCTCAAAACATAGACCGTAAGAAGACTCAGTTTTCTTGTACTTAAGTCGGCGTTGTGTCTCTTATATTTAATTCCGATGCAATTTCTGTGTTTCATCGTCAATGGGAAGGTCCAAGGGATACAGTAAACCTGCAGAGGTGCATCGGAATGTAAAACTGGTGACACAGGAAATGCTCAAACATAGACAGTAGAAAGAAAAACTCTTCTTGTACTTATGTCGACATTGTGTCTCTTATATTTAATCCGATGCAATTTCTGTGTTTCTTCATCACTGTGAAGGTCCAATGGATACAGTTAACCTGCGGAGGTGCATCGGAATGTAATACTGGTGACACAGGAAACGCTCAAAACACAGACTGTAGGAAGACTCAGTCTTCCTGTACTACAGTCGGCATTGTGTCTCTTATATTTAATTCCGATAAAATTTCTGTGTTTCATCGTCAATGGAAAGGTCCAATGAATACAGTAAACCTGCAGAGGTGCATCGGAATGTAAAACTGGTGACACAGGAAACGTTCAAAACGTAGACAGTAGAAAGACAAACTCTTCCTGTACTTAAGTCGACATTGTGTCTCTTATATTTAATTCCGGTGCAATTTCTGTGTTTCATCATCACTGTGAAGGACCAATGGATACAGTAAACCTGCGGAGGTGCATCGGAATGTAAAACTGGTGACAAAGGAAACGCTCAAAACATAGACAGTAGGAAGAATCAATGTTCCTGTACTTAAGTCGGCTTTGTGTCTCTTACATTTAACTCCGATGCAATTTCTGTGTTTCATCGACATTGGGAAGGTCCAAGGGATACAGTAAACCTGCAGAGGTGCATCGGAATGTAAAACTGCTGACACAGGAAACGCTCAAATCATAGACAGTAGGAAGACTCAGTCTTCCTGTACTTGAGTCGGCATTGTGACTCTTATATTTAATTCCGATGCAATTTCTGTGTTTCATCGTCAATGGAATGGTCCAAGGGATACAGTAAACCTGCAGAGGTGCATCGTAATGTAAAACTGGTGACACAGGAAACGCTCAAAACATAGACAGTAGGAGGGCTCAGTCTTCCAGTACATAAGCCGGCATTGTGTCTCTTATATTTAATTCCGATGCAATTTCTGTGTTTCATCGTCAATGGGAAGGTCCAAGGGATACAGAAAACCCGCAAAGATTCATCGGAATGTAAAACTGGTGACACAGGATACGCTCAGTCTCCCTGTACTTAAGTCGGCATTGTGTCTCTTATATTTAATTCCGATGCAATTTCTGTGTTTCATCGTCAAAGGGAAGGTCCAAGGGATACAGTAAACCTGCACAGGTGCATCGGAATGTAAAACTGGTGCCACCGGAAACGCTCAAAACATAGACAGTAGGAAGACTCAGTCTTCTGTACTTTAGTCGGCATTGTGTCTCTTATATTTAATTCCGATGCAATTTCTGTATTTCATCGTCAATGGGAAGGTCCAAGGCATACAGTAAACCTGCAGAGGTGCATCGGAATGTTAAACTGGTGACACGGGTAACGCTCAAATCGTAGACCTTAAGAAGACTCAGTTTTCTTGTACTTAAGTCGGCATTGTGTCTCTTATATTTAATTCCGATGCAATTTCTGTGTTTCATCAACACTGTGAAGGACCAATGGATACAGTAAACCTGCGGAGGTGCATCGGAATGTAAAACTGGTGACACTGGAAACGCTCAATACATAGACATTAATAAGACTCAGTCTTCCTGTAGTTAAGTCAGCATTGTGTCTCTTATATTTAATTCCGATGCAATTTCTGTGTATTTTCGTCAATGGGAAGGTCCAAGGGATACAGTAAACCTGCACAGGTGCATCGGAATGTAAAACTGGTGACACAGGAAACGCTCGAAACATAGACCGTAAGAAGACACAGTTTTCTTGTACTTAAGTGGGCATTGTGACTCTTATATTTAACTCCGATGCAATTTCTGTGTTTCATCGTCAGTAGGGTGATCCAAGTGATACAGTAAAGCTGTAGAGGTGCATCGGAATGTAAAACAGGTGACCCAGGAAACGCTCAAAACATAGACAGTAGGAAGACTCTGTCTTCCTGTACTTAAGTCGGCATTGTGTCTCTTATATTTAATTCCGATGCAATTTCTGTGTTTTTTCGTCAATGGGAAGGTCCAATGGATACAGTAAACCGGCAGAGGTGCATCGGAATGTAAAACTGGTGACACAGGAAACGCTCAAAACATAGACATTAATAAGACTCAGTCTTCCGGTACTTAAGTCGGCATTGTGTCTCTTATATTTCATTCCGATGCAATTTCTGTGTTTCATCGTCAATGGGAAGGTCCAAGGGATACAATAAACCTTGAGAGGTGCATCGGAATGTAAAACTGGTGACACAGGAAACGCTCGAAACATAGACCGTAAGAAGACACAGTTTTCTTGTACTTAAGTGGGCATTGTGACTCTTATATTTTTATTCCGATGCAATTTCTGTGTTTCATCGTCACTGTGAAGGTCCAAGGGATACAGTGAACCTGCAGAGGTGCATCGGAATGTAAAACTGCTGACACAGGAAACGCTCAAAACATAGACAGTAGGAAGACTCAGTCTTCCTGTACTTGAGTCGGCATTGTGAGTCTTATATTTAATTGCGATGCCATTTCTGTGTTTCATCGTCAATGGGAAAGTCCAATGGATACAGTAAACCTGCACAGATGCATCGGAATGTAAAAGTGGTGACACGGGAAACGCTCAAATCATAGACCCTAAGGAGACTCAGTCTTCCTGTACTTATGTCGGCATTGTGTCTCTTATATTTAATTCCGATGCAATTTCTGTATTTCATCGTCAATGCGAAAGTCCAAGGCATACAGTAAACCTGCAGAGGTGCATCGGAATGTAAAACTGGTGACACAGGAAACGCTCAAAACATAGACCGTAAGAAGACTCAGTTTTCCTGTACTTAAGTCGGCATTGTGACTCTTATATTTAATTGCGATGCCATTTCTGAGTTTCATCGTCAATGGGAAATTCCAAGGGATACAGTAAACCTGCACAGTTGCATCGGAATGTAAAACTGGTGACACCGGAAACGCTCAAAACATAGACAGAAGGAAGACTCAGTCTTCCTGTACTTAAGTCGGCATTGTGTCACTTATATTTAATTCCGATGCAATTTCTGTGTTTCATCATCACTGTGAAGGTCCAAGGGATACAGTAAACCTGCAGAGGTGCATCGGAATGTAAAACCGCTGACACAGGAAACGCTCAAAACATAGACAGTAGGAAGACTCAGTCTTCCTGTACTTGAGTCTGCATTGTGACTCTTATATTTAATTGCGATGCCATTTCTGTGTTTCATCGAAAATGGGAAGGTCCAAGGGATACAGTAAACCTGCAGAGGTGCATCGGAATGTAAAACTGCTGACACAGGAAACGCTCAAATCATAGACAGTAGGAAGACTCAGTCTTCCAGTACTTAATCGGCATTGTGTCTCTTATATTTAATTCCGATGCAATTTCTGTGTTTTATCGTCAAAGGGAAGGTCCAATGGATACAGTAAACCTGCAGAGGTGCATCGGAATGTAAAACAGGTGACACAGGAAGCGCTCAAAACATAGACCCTAAGAAGACTCAGTATTCTTGTACTTAAGTGGGCATTGTATCTCTTATATTTAACTCCGATGCAATTACTGTGTTTCATCGTCAGTAGGGTGATCCAAGGGATACAGTAAACCTGCAGAGGTGCATCGGAATGTAAAACAGGTGACCCAGGAAACGCTCAAAACATAGACAGTAGGAAGACTCAGTCTTCCTGTACTTAAGTCGGCATTGTGTCTCTTATATTTAATTCCGGTGCAATTTCTGTGTTTCATCGACAATGGGAAGGTCCAAGGGATACAGTAAACCTGCAGAGGTGCATCGGAATGTAAAAGTGGTGACACGGGAAACGCTCAAATCATAGACCCTAAGAAGACTCAGTTTTCTTGTACTTATGTCGGCATTGTGTCTGTTATATTTAAATCCGATGCAATTTCTGTGTTTCATCGTCAATGGGAAGGTCCAAGGGATACAGTAAACCTGCAGAGGTGCATCGGAATGTAAAACTGGTGACACAGGAAACGCTCAAAACATAGACAGTAGGAAGACTCAGTCTTCCTGTACTTCTGTCGGCATTGTGTGTCTTATATTTAATTCCGATGCCAATTCTGTGTTTCATCGCCAATGGGAAGGTCCAAGTGATACAGTAAACCTGCATTGGTGCATCGGAATGTAAAACTGGTGACACAGGAAAGGCACAAAACATAGACAGTAGGAAGACTCAGTCTTCCTGTACTTAAGTCGGCATTGTGTCTCTTATATTTAATTCCGATGCAATTTCTGCGTTTCATCGTCAATGGGAAAGTCGAAGGGAAACAGTATACCTGCAGAGGTGCATCGGAATGTAAAACTGGTGACACAGGAAACGCTCAAAACATAGACAGTAGGAAGACTCAGTCTTCCTGTACTTAAGTCGGCATTGTGTCTCTTATATTTAATTCCGATGCAATTTCTGTGTTTCATCGTCACTGTGTAGGTCCAAGGGATACAGTAAAACTGCAGAAGTGCATCAAAATGGAAAACTGATGACACAGGAAACGCTCAAATCATAGACAGTAAGAAGACTCAGTCTTCCTGTACCTAAGTCGGCATGGTGTCTCTTATATTTAAATCCGATGCAATTTCTGTGTTTCGTCGTCAATGGGAAGGTCCAAGCGATACAGTAAACCTGCAGAGGTTCATCGGAATGTAAAACTGGTGACACAGGAAGCGGTCAAAACATAGACCCCCAGGAGACTCAGTTTTCTTGTACTGATGTCGGCATTGTGTCTCTTATATTTAATTTAGATGCAATTTCTGTGTTTCATCGTCACTGTGAAGGTCCAAGGTATGCAGTAAACCTGCAGAGGTGCATCAAAATGTAAAACTGATGACACAGGAAACGCTCAAAACATAGACAATTGAAAGACACACTCTTCCTGTAGTTAAGTCGCATTGTGTCTCTTATATTTCATTCCGATGCAATTACAGTGTCTCATCGTCACTGTGAAGGTCCAATGGATACAGTAAACCTGCAGAGGTGCATCGGAATGGAAAGCTTGTGACACAGGAAACGCTCAAAACATAGACAGTAGGAAGACTCAGTCTTCCTGTACTTAAGTCGGCATTGTGTCTCTTATATATAATTCCGATGCAATTTCTGTGTTTCATCGTCACTTTTAAGGTCCAAGGGATACAGGAAAACCTGCAGAGGTGCATCGGAATGTAAAACTAGTGACACAGGAAACGCTCAAAACATGGATAGTAGGAAGACTCAACGTTCCTGTACTTAAGTCGGCATTGTGTCTCTTACATTTAATTCCGATGCAATTTCTGTGGTTCATCGTCAATGGGAAGTCCAATGGATACAGTAAACCTGCAGAGGTGCATCGGAATGTAAAGCTGGTGACGCAGGAAACGCTGAAAACATGGACAGTTGGAAGACTTAATGTTCCTGTACTTAAGTCGGCATTGTGTCTCTTATATCTAATTCCGATGCAATTTCTGCGGTTCATCGTCAATGGGAAGGTCCAATGGATACAGTAAACCTGCAGAGGTGGATCGGAATGTAAAACTGGTGACACAGGAAACGCTCAAAACATAGACAGTAGGATGACTCAGTCTTTCTGTACTTAAGTAGGCATTGTGTCTCTTATATTTAATTCCGATGCAATTTCTGTGTTTCATCGTCAATGGGAAGGTGAAAGGGATATAGTAACCCTGCAGAGGTGCATCGGAATGTAAAACTGGTGACACAGCAAGCGCTCATAACATAGACCCTAAGAAGACTCAGTTTTCTTGTACTTAAGTCAACGCTGTGTCTCTTATATTTAATTCCGATGTAATTTCTGTGTTTCATCGTCAGTGGGAAGGTCCAAGGGATACAGTAAACCTGCAGAGGTGCATCGGAATGATAAACTGGTGACGCAGGAAATGTTCAAAACATAGACAGTAGGAAGACTCAGTCTTCCTGTACTTAAGTCGGCATTGTGTCCCTTATATTTCATTCCGATGCAATTTCAGTGTCTCATCGTCACTGTGAAGGTCCAATGGAAACAGTAAACCTGCAGAGGTGCATCGGAATGTAATGCTTGTGAAACAGGTAACGCTGAAAACATAGACAGTAGGAAGGCTCAGTCTTCCTCTACTTAAGTCGGTATTGTGTCTCTTATATTTAATTTCGATGCAATTTCTGTGTTTCATCGTCACTGTGTAGGTCCAAGGGATACAGTAAACCTGCAGAAGTGCATCAAAATGGAAAACTGATGACACAGGAAACGCTCAAATCATAGACAGTAAGAAGACTCAGTCTTCCTGTACCTAAGTCGGCATTGTGTCTCTTATACTTAATTCCGATGCAATTTCTGTGTTTCGTCGTCAATGGGAAGGTCCAAGCGATACAGTAAAACTGCAGAGGTTCATCGGAATGTAAAACTGGTGACACAGGAAGCGGTCAAAACATAGACCCCCAGGAGACTCAGTTTTCTTGTACTGATGTCGGCATTGTGTCTCTTATATTTAATTTAGATGCAATTTCTGTGTTTCATCGTCACTGTGAAGGTCCAAGGTATGCAGTAAACCTGCAGAGGTGCATCAAAATGTAAAATTGATGACACAGAAAACGCTCAAAACATAGACAATTTAAAGACACACTCTTCCTGTAGTTAAGTCGCATTGTGTCTCTTATATTTCATTCCGATGCAATTTCAGTGTCTCATCGTCACTGTGAAGGTCCAATGGAAACAGTAAACCTGCAGAGGTGCATCGGAATGTAATGCTTGTGAAACAGGTAACGCTGAAAACATAGACAGTAGGAAGGCTCAGTCTTCCTGTACTTAAGTCGGCATTGCGTCTCTTATATTTAATTTCGATGCAATTTCTGTGTTTCATCGTCACTTTGAAGGTCCAAGGGATACAGGAAAACCTGCAGAGGTGCATCGGAATGTAAAACTGGTGACACTGGAAACGCTCAAAACATAGACCGTAAGAGAAATCAGTTTTCTTGTACTTAAGTCGGCGTTGTGTCTCTTATATTTAATTCCGATGTAATTTCTGTGTTTCATCGTCAATGGGCAGGTCCAATGGATACAGTAAACCTGCAGAGGTGCATCGGAATGTAAAACTAGTGACACAGGAAACGCTCAAAACATGGACAGTAGGAAGACTCAACGTTCCTGTACTTAAGTCGGCATTGTGTCTCTTATATATAATCCGATGCAATTTCTGTGTTTCGTCGTCAATGGGAAGGTCCAAGGGATACAGTAAACCTGCAGAGGTGCATCGGAATGTAAAACTGGTGAAACTGGAAACGCTCAAAACATAGACCGTAAGAAGACTCAGTTTTCTTGTACTTAAGTCAACGTTGTGTCTCTTATATTTAATTCAGATATAATTTCTGTGTTTCATCGTCAATGGGAAGGTCCAGTGGATACGGTAAACCTGCAGAGGTGCATCCGAATGTTAAACTGGTGACGCAATAAACGCTCAAAACATAGACAGTAGGAAGACTCAATGTTCCTGTACTAAAGTCGGCATTGTGTCTCTTATATATAATCCGATGCAATTTCTGTGTTTCGTCGTCAATGGGAAGGTCCAAGGGATACAGTAAACCTGCAGAGGTGCATCGGAATGTAAAATGGGTCACACAGGAAGCGGTCAAAACATAGACCCTAAGAAGACTCAGTTTTCTTATACTGAAGTCGGCATTGTGTCTCTTATATTTAATTTAGATGCAATTTCTGTGTTTCATCGTCACTGTGAAGGTCCAAGGGATACAGTAAACCTGCAGAGGTGCATCAAAATGTAAAACTGATGACACAGGAAACGCTCAAAACATAGACAGTAGTAAGACTCAGTCTTCCTGTAACTAAGTCGGCATTGTGTCTCTAATATTTAATTCCGATGCAATTTCCTTTTTTTTTGCCAATGGGAAGGTCCACGGTATATAGTAAAACTGCAGAGGTGCATTGGAATGTAAAAATGGTGCCACAGGAAACGCTCAAATCATAGACCGTAAGAAGTCTCAGTTTTCTTGTACTTAAGTCGGCGTTGTGTGTCTTCTATTTAATTCCGATGCAATTTCTGTGCTTCATCGTCAATGGGAAGGTCCAATGGATACAGTAAACCTGCAGAGGAGGATCGGAATGTAAAACTGGTGACACAGGAAACGCTCAAAGCATAGACAGTAGGAAGACTTAGTCTTCCTGTACTTAAGTCGGCATTGTGACTCTTATATTTGATTCCGATGCATTTTCTGTGTTTCATCGTCAATGGGAAGGTCCAATGGATATAGTAAACCTGCAGAGGTGCTCGGAATGTAAAACTGGTGACATAGGAAACGCTCAAACATTGACAGTAGGAAGACTCAGTCTTCCTGTACTTAAGTCGTCATTGTGACTCTTATATTTAATTTATATGCAATTTCTATGTTTCATCGTCAATGGTAAAGTCCAAGGGATACGGTAAACCTGCAGAGGTGCATCGGAATGTAAAACTGGTGACACAGCGAGCACTCATAACATAGACCTTAAGAAGTCTCAGTTTTCTTGTACTTAAGTCAATGTTGTGTCTCTTATATTCAATTGCGATGTAATTTCTGTGTTTCATCGTCAATGGGAAGGTCCAGTGGATACGGTAAACCTGCAGAGGTGCATCGGAATGTAAAACTGGTGACGCAGGAAACGCTCAAAACATAGACAGTAGGAAGACTCAATGTTCCTGTACTTAAGTCGGCATTGTGTCCCTTATATTTCATTCCGATGCAATTTCAGTGTCTCATCGTCACTGTGAAGGTCCAATGGAAACAGTAAACCTGCAGAGGTGCATCGGAATGTAATGCTTGTGAAACAGGTAACGCTGAAAACATAGACAGTAGGAAGGCTCAGTCTTCCTGTACTTAAGTAGGTATTGTGTCTCTTATATTTAATTTCGATGCAATTTCTGTGTTTCATCGTCACTGTGTAGGTGCAAGGGATACAGTAAACCTGCAGAAGTGCATCAAAATGGAAAACTGATGACACAGGAAACGCTCAAATCATAGACAGTAAGAAGACTCAGTCTTCCTGTACCTAAGTCGGCATTGTGTCTCTTATACTTAATTCCGATGCAATTTCTGTGTTTCGTCGTCAATGGGAAGGTCCAAGCGATACAGTAAACCTGCAGAGGTTCATCGGAATGTAAAACTGGTGACACAGGAAGCGGTCAAAACATAGACCCCCAGGAGACTCAGTTTTCTTGTACTGATGTCGGCATTGTGTCTCTTATATTTAATTTAGATGCAATTTCTGTGTTTCATCGTCACTGTGAAGGTCCAAGGTATGCAGTAAACCTGCAGAGGTGCATCAAAATGTAAAATTGATGACACAGAAAACGCTCAAAACATAGACAATTTAAAGACACACTCTTCCTGTAGTTAAGTCGCATTGTGTCTCTTATATTTCATTCCGATGCAATTTCAGTGTCTCATCGTCACTGTGAAGGTCCAATGGAAACAGTAAACCTGCAGAGGTGCATCGGAATGTAATGCTTGTGAAACAGGTAACGCTGAAAACATAGACAGTAGGAAGGCTCAGTCTTCCTGTACTTAAGTCGGCATTGTGTCTCTTATATTTAATTTCGATGCAATTTCTGTGTTTCATCGTCACTTTGAAGGTCCAAGGGATACAGGAAAACCTGCAGAGGTGCATCGGAATGTAAAACTGGTGACACTGGAAACGCTCAAAACATAGACCGTAAGAGAAATCAGTTTTCTTGTACTTAAGTCGGCGTTGTGTCTCTTATATTTAATTCCGATGTAATTTCTGTGTTTCATCGTCAATGGGCAGGTCCAATGGATACAGTAAACCTGCAGAGGTGCATCGGAATGTAAAACTAGTGACACAGGAAACGCTCAAAACATGGACAGTAGGAAGACTCAACGTTCCTGTACTTAAGTCGGCATTGTGTCTCTTATATATAATCCGATGCAATTTCTGTGTTTCGTCGTCAATGGGAAGGTCCAAGGGATACAGTAAACCTGCAGAGGTGCATCGGAATGTAAAACTGGTGAAACTGGAAACGCTCAAAACATAGACCGTAAGAAGACTCAGTTTTCTTGTACTTAAGTCAACGTTGTGTCTCTTATATTTAATTCAGATATAATTTCTGTGTTTCATCGTCAATGGGAAGGTCCAGTGGATACGGTAAACCTGCAGAGGTGCATCGGAATGTAAAACTGGTGATGCAGGAAACGCTCAAAACATAGACAGTAGGAAGACTCAATGTTCCTGTACTAAAGTCGGCATTGTGTCTCTTATATATAATCCGATGCAATTTCTGTGTTTCGTCGTCAATGGGAAGGTCCAAGGGATACAGTAAACCTGCAGAGGTGCATCGGAATGTAAAATGGGTCACACAGGAAGCGGTCAAAACATAGACCCTAAGAAGACTCAGTTTTCTTATACTGAAGTCGGCATTGTGTCTCTTATATTTAATTTAGATGCAATTTCTGTGTTTCATCGTCACTGTGAAGGTCCAAGGGATACAGTAAACCTGCAGAGGTGCATCAAAATGTAAAACTGATGACACAGGAAACGCTCAAAACATAGACAGTAGTAAGACTCAGTCTTCCTGTAACTAAGTCGGCATTGTGTCTCTAATATTTAATTCCGATGCAATTTTCTTTTTTTTTGCCAATGGGAAGGTCCACGGTATATAGTAAAACTGCAGAGGTGCATTGGAATGTAAAAATGGTGCCACAGGAAACGCTCAAATCATAGACCGTAAGAAGTCTCAGTTTTCTTGTACTTAAGTCGGCGTTGTGTGTCTTCTATTTAATTCCGATGCAATTTCTGTGCTTCATCGTCAATGGGAAGGTCCAATGGATACAGTAAACCTGCAGAGGAGGATCGGAATGTAAAACTGGTGACACAGGAAACGCTCAAAGCATAGACAGTAGGAAGACTTAGTCTTCCTGTACTTAAGTCGGCATTGTGACTCTTATATTTGATTCCGATGCATTTTCTGTGTTTCATCGTCAATGGGAAGGTCCAATGGATATAGTAAACCTGCAGAGGTGCTCGGAATGTAAAACTGGTGACATAGGAAACGCTCAAACATTGACAGTAGGAAGACTCAGTCTTCCTGTACTTAAGTCGTCATTGTGACTCTTATATTTAATTTATATGCAATTTCTGTGTTTCATCGTCAATGGTAAAGTCCAAGGGATACGGTAAACCTGCAGAGGTGCATCGGAATGTAAAACTGGTGACACAGCGAGCACTCATAACATAGACCTTAAGAAGTCTCAGTTTTCTTGTACTTAAGTCAATGTTGTGTCTCTTATATTCAATTGCGATGTAATTTCTGTGTTTCATCGTCAATGGGAAGGTCCAATGGATACAGTAAACCTGCAGAGGTGCATTGGAATGTAAAACTGGTGACACAGGAAACGCTCAAAACATAGACAGTAGGATGACTCAGTCTTCCTCTATATTGGTCGGCATTGTGTCTTTTATATTTAATTCCGATCCAATTTCTGTGTTTCATCGTCAATGGGGGGTCCAATGGATACAGTAAACCTGCAGAGGTGCCTCGGAATGTAGAACTGATGACACAGGAAACGCTCAAAACATAGACAGTAGGAGGACTCAGTCTTCCTGTACTTAAGTCGGCATTGTGTCTCTTATATTTAATTCCTATGCAATTTCTGTGTTTCATCGTCAATGGGAAAGTCGAAGGGAAACACTATACCTGCAGAGGTGCATCAGAATGTAAAACTGGTGACATAGGAAACGCTCAAAACATAGACAGTAGGAAGACTCAGTATTCCTGTACTTAAGTCGGCATTGTGTCTCTTATATATAATTCCGATGCAATTTCGGTGTTTCATCGTCACTCTGAAGGCCCAAGGGAAACAGGAAAACCTGCAGAGGTGCATCGGAATGTAAAACTGGTGACACAGGAAACGCTCAAAACATAGACAGTTGGAAGACTCTGTCTTCCTGTACTTAAGACGTCATAGTGTCTCTTATATTTAATTCTGATGCAATTTCTGTGTTTCATCGCCAATGGGAAGGTCCAAGGGACACAGTAAACCAACAGAGGTGCATCGGAATCTAAAACTGGTGACACTGGAAACGCTCAAAACATAGACTGTACGAAGAATCAGTTTTCTTGTACTTAAGTCGGCGTTGTGTCTCCTATATTTAATTCCGATGTCTTTTCTGTGTTTCATCGTCAATGGGAAGGTCCACTGGATACAGTAAACCTGCAGTGGTGCATCGGAATGTAAAACTGGTGACGCAGGAAACGCTGAAAACATAGACAGTAGGAAGACTCAATGTTCCTGTACTTAAGTCGGCATTGTGTCTCTTATATTTAATTCCGATGCTATTTCTGTGTTCCATCGTCAATGGGAAGATCCAAGGAAAAGAGTAAAACTGCAGAGGTGCATCGGAATGTAAAACTGGTGACACAGGAAACGCTAAAAATATAGACAGTAGTAATACTCAGCCTTCCTGTTCTTAAGTCGCCATTGTGTCTCTTATATTTAATTCCGATGCAATTTCTGTGTTTCATCGTCTGTGGGAAGGTCCAATGGATACAGTAAACCTGCAGAGGTGCATCGGAATGTAAAATTGGTGACGCAGGAAACGCTCAAAATATATACAGTAGGAAGACTCAGTATTCCGTACTTAAGTCGGCATTGTGTCTCTTATACTTAATTCCGATGCAATTTCTGTGTTTCATCGTCAATGGGAAGGTCGAAGGGAAACAGTAAACCTGCAGAGGTGCATGGGAATGTAAAACTGGTGACACAGGAAACGCTGAAAAGATAGACAGTAGTAAGACTCAGCCTTCGAGTTCTTAAGTCGCCATTGTATCTCTTATATTTAATTCCGATGCAATTTCTGTGTTTCATCGTCTGTGGGAAGTTCCAATGGATACAGTAAACCAGCAGAGGTGCATCGGAATGTAAAATTGGTGACACAGGAAGCGGTCAAAACATAGACCCGAAGAAGACTCAGTTTTCTAGTACTGAAGTCGGCATTGTGTCTCTTATATTTAATTTAGATGCAATTTCTGTGTTTCATCGTCAATGGGAAGGTCCAGTGGATACGGTAAACCTGCAGAGGTGCATCGGAATGTAAAACTGGTGACGCAGGAAACGCTCAAAACATAGACAGTAGGAAGACTCAATGTTCCTGTACTAAAGTCGGCATTGTGTCTCTTATATATAATCCGATGCAATTTCTGTGTTTCGTCGTCAATGGGAAGGTCCAAGGGATACAGTAAACCTGCAGAGGTGCATCGGAATGTAAAACTGGTGAAACTGGAAACGCTCAAAACATAGACCGTAAGAAGACTCAGTTTTCTTGTACTTAAGTCAACGTTGTGTCTCTTATATTTAATTCAGATATAATTTCTGTGTTTCATCGTCAATGGGAAGGTCCAGTGGATACGGTAAACCTGCAGAGGTGCATCGGAATGTAAAACTGGTGACGCAGGAAACGCTCAAAACATAGACAGTAGGAAGACTCAATGTTCCTGTACTAAAATCGGCATTGTGTCTCTTATATATAATCCGATGCAATTTCTGTGTTTCGTCGTCAATGGGAAGGTCCAAGGGATACAGTAAACCTGCAGATGTGCATCGGAATGTAAAATTGGTCACACAGGAAGCGGTCAAAACATAGACCCTAAGAAGACTCAGTTTTCGTATACTGAAGTCGGCATTGTGTCTCTTATATTTAATTTAGATGCAATTTCTGTGTTTCATCGTCTGTGGGAAGGTCCAATGGATACAGTAAACCAGCAGAGGTGCATCGGAATGTAAAACTGGTGACACAGGAAATGCTCAAAACATAGAAAGTAGAAAGACTAAACCTTCCTCTTCTTAAGTCGGCATTGTGTCTCTTATATTTAAATCCGATGCAATTTCTGTGTTTCGTCGTCAATGGGAAGGTGCAAGGGATACAGTAAACCTGCAGAGGTGCATCAGAATGTAAAATTGGTGACACAGGAAGCGGTCAAAACATACACCCGAAGAAGACTCAGTTTTCTAGTACTGAAGTCGGCATTGTGTCTCTTATATTTAATTTAGATGCAATTTCTGTGTTTCATCGTCAATGGGAAGGTCCAATGGATACAGTAAACCTGCAGAGGTGCATCGGAATGTTAAACTGGTGACGCAGGAAATGCTTAAAACATAGACAGTAGGAAGACACAATGTTCCTGTACTTAAGTCGGCATTGTGTCCCTTATATTTCATTCCGATGCAATTTCAGTGTCTCATCGTCACTGTGAAGGTCCAATGGATACAGTAAACCTGCAGAGGTGCATCGGAATGTAATGCTTGTGAAACAGGAAACGCTGAAAACATAGACATTAGGAAGGCTCAGTCTTCCTGTACTTAAGTCGGCATTGTGTCTCTTATATTTAATTCCGATGCAATTTCTGTGTTTCATCGTCACTGTGTAGGTCCAAGGGATACAGTAAACCTGCAGAAGTGCATCAAAATGGAAAACTGATGACACAGGAAACGCTCAAATCATAGACAGTATGAAGACTCAGTCTTCCTGTACCTAAGTCGGCATTGTGTCTCTTATATTTAAATCCCATGCAATGTCTGTGTTTCGTCGTCAATGGGAAGGTCCAAGCGATACAGTAAACCTGCAGAGGTGCATCGGAATGTAAAACTGGTGACACAGTAAGCGGTCAAAACATAGACCCCCAGTTGGCTCAGTCTTCCTGTACTGATGTCGGCATTGTGTCTCTTATATTTAATTTAGATGCAATTTCTGTGTTTCATCGTCACTGTGAAGGTCCAAGGTATGCAGTAAACCTGCAGAGATGCATCAAAATGTAAAACTGATGACACAGAAAACGCTCAAAACATAGACAATTTAAAGACACACTCTTCCTGTAGTTAAGTCGCATTGTGTCTCTTATATTTCATTCCGATGCAATTTCAGTGTCTCATCGTCACTGTGAAGGTCCAATGGATACCGTAAACCTGCAGAGGTGCATCGGAATGGTATGCTTGTGACACAGGAAACGCTCAAAACATAGACAGTAGGAAGACTCAGTCTTCCTGTACTTAAGTCGGCATTGTGTCTCTTATATATAATTCCGATGCAATTTCTGTGTTCCATCGTCACTTTGAAGGTCCAAGGGATACAGGAAAACCTGCAGAGGTGCATCGGAATGTAAAACTGGTGACACAGGAAACGCTCAAAACATAGACAGTTGGAAGACTCTGTCTTCCTGTACTTAAGACGTCATTGTGTCTCTTATATTTAATTCCGATGCAATTTCTGTGTTTCATCGCCAATGAGAAGGTCCAAGGAGCACAGTAAACCAGCAGAGGTGCATCGGAATGTAAAACTGGTGACACTGGAAACGCTCAAAACATAGACCGTAAGAGGAATCAGTTTTCTTGTACTTAAGTCGGCGTTGTGTCTCTTATATTTAATTCCGATGTAATCTCTGTGTTTCATCGTCAATGGGCAGGTCCAATGGATACAGTAAACCTGCAGAGGTGCATCGGAATGAAAAACTAGTGACACAGGAAACGCTCAAAACATGGACAGTAGGAAGACTCAACGTTCCTGTACTTAAGTCGGCATTGTGTCTCTTACATTTAATTCCGATGCAATTTCTGTGGTTCATCGTCAATGGGAAGTCCAATAGATACAGTAAACCTGCAGAGGTGCATCGGAATGTAAAGCTGGTGACGCAGGAAACGCTGAAAACATGGACAGCTGGAAGACTCAATGTTCCTGTACTTAAGTCGGCATTGTGTCTCTTATATATAATTCAGATGCAATTTCTGTGTTTCATCGTCACTCTGAAGGCCCAAGGGAAACAGGAAAACCTGCAGAGGTGCATCGGAATGTAAAACTGGTGACACAGGAAACGCTCAAAACATAGACAGTTGGAAGAATCTGTCTTCCTGTACTTAAGACGTCATTGTGTCTCTTATATTTAATTCTGATGCAATATCTGTGTTTCATCGCCAATGGGAAGGTCCAAAGGACACAGTAAACCAGCAGAGGTGCATCGGAATCTAAAACTGGTCACGCTGGAAACGCTCAAAACATAGACTGTAAGAAGAATCAGTTTTCTTGTACTTAAGTCGGCGTTGTGTCTCTTATATTTAATTCCGATGTAATTTCTGTGTTTCATCGTCAATGGGAAGGTCCAATGGATATAGTAAACCTGCAGTGGTGCATCGGAATGTAAAACTGGTGACGCAGGAAACGCTGAAAACATAGAAAGTAGAAAGACTAAACCTTCCTGTTCTTAAGTCGGCATTGTGTCTCTTATATTTAAATCCGATGCAATTTCTGTGTTTCGTCGTCAATGGGAATATCCAAGGGATACAGTAAACCTGCAGAGGTGCATCGGAATGTAAAATTGGTGACACAGGAATCGGTCAAAACATAGACCCGAAGAAGACTCCGTTTTCTAGTACTGAAGTCGGCATTGTGTCTCTTATATTTAATTTAGATGCAATTTCTGTGTTTCATCGTCAATGGGAAGGTCCAATGGATACAGTAAACCTGCAGTGGTGCATCGGAATGTAAAACTGGTGACACAGGAAACGCTCAAACATTGACAGTAGGAAGACTCAGTCTTCCTGTACTTAAGTCGGCATTGTGTCTCTTATATTTAATTCCGATGCAATTTCTGTGGTTCATCGTCAATGGTAAAGTCCAAGGGATACAGTAAACCTGCAGAGGTGCATCGGAATGTAAAACTGGTGAAACAGGACACGCTCAAAACATAGAAAGTATGAAGACTCAGTCTTCCTGTACTTAAGTCGGCATTGTGTCTGTTATATTTAAGTCCGATGTAACTTCTGTGTTTCATTGTCAATGGGAAGGTGCATGGGATACAGTAACCTGCAGAGGTGCATCGGAATGTAAAACTGGTGACACAGGAAACGCTCAAAACATAGACAGTAGGAAGACTCAGTCTTTCTGTACTTAAGTCGGCATTGTGTCTCTTATATTTAATTCCGATGCAATTTCTGTGTTTCATCGTCAATGGGAAGGTCCAAGGGATACAGTAACCCTGCAGAGGTGCATCGGAATGTAAAACTGGTGACTCAGCAAGCGCTCATAACATAGACCCTAAGAAGACTCAGTTTTCTTGTACTTAAGTCAACGTTGTGTCTCTTGTATTTAATTCCGATATAATTTCTATGTTTCATCGTCAATGGGAAGGTCCAAAGGTTACAGTAAACCTGCAGATTTGGATCGGATTGTAAATATGGTGACGCAGGAAACGCTGAAAACATAGACAGTTGGAAGACTCAATGTTCCTGTACTTAAGTCAGCATTGTGTTTCTTATATTTAATTCCGAAGCAATTTCTGTGTTTCATCGTCAATGGGAAGATCCAAGGGATACAGTAAACCTGCAGAGGTCCATCGGAATGTAAAACTTATGACACAGGATACGCTCAAAACATAGACAGTAGGAAGACTCAGTCTTCCTGTACTTATTTCGGCATTGTGTCTCTAATATTTAATACCAATGCAATTTCTGTGTTTCATCGTCAATGGGAAAGTCCAATGGATACAGTATATATGCAGAGGAGGATCGGAATGTAAAACTGGTGACACAGGAAACGATCAAAACATAGACAGTAGGAAGACTCAGTCTTCCTGTACTTAAGTCGGCATTGTGTCTCTTATATTTAATTCCGATTCATTTTCTGTGTTTCATCATCAATGAGAAGGTCCAAGGGATACATCAAATCTGCAGAGGTGCATCGGAATGTAAAACTGTTGACACAGGAAACGCTCAAATTTTGACAGTAGGAAGACTCAGTCTTCCTGTACTTAAGTCGGCATTGTGTCTCTTATATTTAATTCCGATGCAATTTCTGTGTTTCATCGTCAATGGGGGGGTCCAATGGATACAGTAAACCTGCAGAGGTGCATCGGAATGTAAAACTGGTGACACAGGAAACGCTCAAAACATAGACAGTTGGAAGACTCTGTCTTCCTGTACTTAAGACGTCATTGTGTCTCTTATATTTAATTCCGATGCAATTTCTGTGTTTCATCGTCAATGGGAAAGTCGAAGGGAAACACTATACCTGCAGAGGTGCATCGGAATGTAAAACTGGTGACACAGGAAACGCTCAAAACATAGACAGTAGGAAGACTCAATCTTCCTGTACTTAAGTCGGCATTGTGTCTCTTATATATAATTCCGATGCAATTTCTGTGTTTCATCGTCACTGTGAAGGTCCAAGGGAAACAGGAAAACCTGCAGAGGTGCATCGGAATGTAAAACTGGTGACACAGGAAACGCTCAAAACATAGACAGTTGGAAGACTCTGTCTTCCTGTACTTAAGACGTCATTGTGTCTCTTATATTTAATTCTGATGCAATTTCTGTGTTTCATCGCCAATGGGGAGGTCCAAGGGAAACAGGGAAACCTGCAGAGGTGCATCGGAATGTAAAACTGTTGACACAGGAAACGCTCAAAATATAGACAGTAGTAAGACTCAGCCTTCCTGTTCTTATGTCGCCATTGTGTCTCTTATATTTAATTCCGATGCAATTTCTGTGTTTCATCGTCTATGGGAAGGTCCAATGGATACAGTAAACCTGCAGAGGTGCATCGGAATGTAAAATCTGTGACGCAGGAAACGCTCAAAATATAGACAGTAGGAAGACACAATCTTCCTGTACTTAAGTCGGCAAGGTGTCTCCTATATTTAAATCCGATGCAATTTCTATGTTTCGTCGTCAATGGGAAGGTCCAAGGGATACAGTAAACCTGCAGAGGTGCATCGGAATGTAAAATTGGTGACACAGGAAGCGGTCAAAACATAGACCCTAGGAAGACTCAGTTTTCTAGTACTGAAGTCGGCATTGTGTCTCTTATATTTAATTTAGATGCAATTTCTGTGTTTCATCGTCATTGTGAAGGACCAAGGGATACAGTAAACCTGCAGAGGTGCATCGGAATGTAAAACTGGTGACACAGGAAGCGGTCAAAACATAGACCCCCAGTAGACTCAGTTTTCTTGTACTGATGTCGGCATTGTGTCTCTTATATTTAATTTAGATGCAAATTCTGTGTTTCATCGTCACTGTGAAGGTCCAAGGTATGCAGTAAACCTGCAGAGGTGCCTCAAAATGTAAAACTGATGACACAGGAAACGCTCAAAACATAGACAATTTAAAGACACACTCTTCCTGTAGTTAAGTCGCATTGTGTCTCTTATATTTCATTCCGATGCAATTTCAGTGTCTCATCGTCACTGTGAAGGTCCAATGGATACAGTAAACCTGCAGAGGTGCATCGGAATGGTAAGCTTGTGACACAGGAAACGCTCAAAACATAGACAGTAGGAAGACTCAGTCTTCCTGTACTTAAGTCGGCATTGTGTCTCTTATATATAATTCCGATGCAATTTCTGTGTTTCATCGTCACTTTTAAGGTCCAAGGGATACAGGAAAACCTGCAGAGGTGCATCGGAATGTAAAACTGGTGACACAGGAAACGCTCAAAACATAGACAGTTGGAAGACTCTGTCTTCCTGTACTTAAGACGTCATTGTGTCTCTTATATTTAATTCCGATGCAATTTCTGTGTTTCATCGCCAATGGGAAGGTCCAAGGGGTACAGTAAACCAGCAGAGGTGCATCGGAATGTAAAACTGGTGACACTGGAAACGCTCAAAACATAGACCGTAAGAGGAATCAGTTTTCTTGTACTTAAGTCGGCGTTGTGTCTCTTATATTAAATTCCGATGTAATTTCTGTGTTTCATCGTCAATGGGCAGGTCCAATGGATACAGTAAACCTGCAGAGGTGCATCGGAATGTAAAACTAGTGACACAGGAAACGCTCAAAACATGGACAGTAGGAAGACTCAACGTTCCTGTACTTAAGTCGGCATTGTGTCTCTTACATTTAATTCCGATGCAATTTCTGTGGTTCATCGTCAATGGGAAGTCCAATAGATACAGTACACCCGCAGAGGTGCATCGGAATGTAAAGCTGGTGACGCAGGAAACGCTGAAAACATGGACAGTTGGAAGACTCAATGTTCCTGTACTTAAGTCGGCATTGTGTCTCTTATATATAATCCGATGCAATTTCTGTGTTTCGTCGTCAATGGGAAGGTCCAAGGGATACAGTAAACCTGCAGAGGTGGATTGGAATGTAAAACTGGTGACACAGTAAACGCTCAAAGCATAGACAGTAGGAAGACTCAGTCTTCCTGTACTTAAGTCGGCATTGTGTCTCTTATATTTGATTCCGATGCATTTTCTGTGTTTCATCGTCACTGTGAAGGTCCAAGGGAAACAGGAAAACCTGCAGAGGTGCATCGGATTGTAAAACTGGTGACACAGGAAACGCTCAAATCATAGACAATTGAAAGACACACTCTTCCTGTACTTAAGTCGCATTGTGTCTCTTATATTTCATTCCGATGCAATATCTGTGTCTCATCGTCACTGTGAAGGTGCAATGGATACAGTAAACCTGCAGAGGTGCATCGGAATGTAAAGCTTGTGACACAGGAAACGCTCAAAACATAGACAGTAGGAAGACTCAGTCTTCCTGTACTTAAGTCGGCATTGTGAATTTTTTATTTAATTCCGATGCAATTTCTGTGTCTCATCGTCAATGGGAAGGTCCAATGGATACAGTAAACCTGCAGAGGTGCATTGGAATGTAAAACTGGTGACACAGGAAACGCTCAAAACATAGACAGTAGGAAGACTCAGTCTTCCTGTACATAATTCGGCATTGTGTCCTTTATATTTAATTCCGATGCAATTTCTGTGTTTCATTGTCAATGGGAAAGTCGAAGGGAAACACTATACCTGCAGAGGTGCATCGGAATGTAAAACTGGTGACACAGGAAACGCTCAAAACATAGACAGTAGGAAGACTCAGTCTTCTTGTACTTAAGTCGGCATTGTGTCTCTTATATATAATTCCGATGCAATTTCTGTGTTTCATCGTCACTGTGAAGGCCCAAGGGAAAGAGGAAAACCTGCAGAGGTGCATCGGAATGTAAAACTGGTGACACAGGGAACGCTCAAAACATACACAGTTGGAAGACTCTGTCTTCCTGTACTTAAGACGTCAATGTGTCTCTTATATTTAATTCCGATGCTATTTCTGTGTTTCATCGTCAATGGGAAGATCTAAGGAATACAGTAAACCTGCAGAGGTGCATCGGAATGTAAAACTGGTGACACAGGAAACGCTCAAAATATAGACAGTAGTAAGACTCAGCCTTCCTGTTCTTAAGTCGCCATTGTGTCTCTTATATTTAATTCCGATGCTATTTCTGTGTTTCATCGTCTATGGGAAGGTCCAATGGATACAGTAAACCTGCAGAGGTGCATCGGAATGTAAAATTGGTGACGCAGGAAACGCTCAAAATATAGACAGTAGGAAGACTCAGTCTTCCTGTACTTAAGTCGGCATTGTGTCTCTCATACTTAATTCCGATGCAATTTCTGTGTTTCATCGTCAATGGGAAGGTCGAAGGGAAACACTAAACCTGCAGAGGTGCATGGGAATGTAAAACTGGTGACACAGGAAACGCTCAAAAGATAGACAGTAGTAAGACTCAGCCTTCGAGTTCTTAAGTCGCCATTGTGTCTCTTATATTTAATTCCGATGCAATTTCTATGTTTCATCGTCTGTGGGAAGGTCCAATGGATACAGTAAACCAGCAGAGGTGCATCGGAATGTAAAACTGGTGACACAGGAAATGCTCAAAACATAGATAGTAGAAAGACTAAACCTTCCTGTTCTTAAGTCGGCATTGTGTCTCTTATATTTAAATCCGATGCAATTTCTGTGTTTCGTCGTCCATGGGAAGGTCCAAGGGATACAGTAAACCTGCAGAGGTGCATCGGAATGTAAAATTGGTGACACAGGAAGCGGTCAAAACATAGACCCTAAGAAGACCCAGTTTTCTAGTACTGAAGTCGGCATTGTGTCTCTTATATTTAATTTAATTGCAATTTCTGTCTTTCATCGTCAATGGGAAGGTCCAATGGATACAGTAAACCTGCAGTGGTGCATCGGAATGTAAAACTGGTGACACAGGAAACGCTCAAACATTGACAGTAGGAAGACTCAGTCTTCCTGTACTTTAGTCGGCATTGTGTGTCTTATATTTAATTCCGATGCAATTTCTGTGGTTCATCGTCAATGGGAAAGTCCAAGGGATACAGTAAACCTGCAGAGGAGCATCGGAATGTAAAACTGGTGAAACAGGACACGCTCAAAACATAGAAAGTAGGAAGAATCAGTCTTCCTGTACTTAAGTCGGCATTGTGTCTGTTATATTTAAGTCCGATGTAATTTCTGTGTTTCATTGTCAATGGGAAGGTGCATGGGATACAGTATACCTGCAGAGGTGCATCGGAATGTAAAACTGGTGACACAGGAAACGCTCAAAACATAGATAGTAGGAAGACTCAGTCTTTCTGTACTTAAGTCGGCATTGTGACTCTTATATTTAATTCCGATGCAATTTCTGTGTTTCATCGTCAATGGGAAGGTCCAAGGGATACAGTAACCCTGCAGAGGTGCATCGGAATGTAAAACTGGTGACTCAGCAAGCGCTCATAACATAGACCCTAAGAAGACTCAGTTTTCTTGTACTTAAGTCAACGTTGTGTCTCTTGTATTTAATTCCGATGTAATTTCTATGTTTCATCGTCAATGGGAAGGTCCAAAGGTTACAGTAAACCTACAGAGGTGGATCGGAATGTAAAACTGGTGACGCAGGAAACGCTGAAAACATAGACAGTTGGAAGACTCAATGTTCCTGTACTTAAGTCGGCATTGTGTTTCTTATATTTAATTCCGAAGCAATTTCTGTGTTTCATCGTCAATGGGAAGACCCAAGGGATACAGTAAACCTGCAGAGGTGCATCGGAATGTAAAACTGGTGACACAGGAAACGCCCAAATCATAGACAGTAGGAAGACCAAGGCTTCCTGTTCTTAAGTCGGCATTGTGTCTCTTATATTTAATTCCGATTCCATTTCTGTGTTTCATCGACAATGGGAAGGTCCAATGGATACAGTAGACCTGCAGAGGTGCATCGGAATGTAAAACTGGTGACGCAGTAAACGCTCAAAACATAGACAGTAGGAAGACTCAGTCTTCCTGTACTTAAGTCGGCATTGTGTCTCTTATATTTAATACCGATGCAATTTCTGTGTTTCATCGTCAATGGGAAGGTCCAATGGAAACAGTATATATGCAGAGGAGGATCGGAATGTAAAACTGGTGACACAGGAAACGATCAAAACATAGACAGTAGGAAGACTCAGTCTTCCTGTACTTAAGTCGGCATTGTGTCTCTTATATTTAATTCCGATTCATTTTCTGTGTTTCATCGTCAATGAGAAGGTCCAAGGGATACATCAAATCTGCAGAGGTGCATCGGAATGTAAAACTGTTGACACAGGAAACGCTCAAATTTTGACAGTAGGAAGACTCAGTCTTCCTGTACTTAAGTCGGCATTGTGTCTATTATATTTAATTCCGATGCAATTTCTGTGTTTCATCGTCAATGGGGGGGGGGGGGGGTCCAAAGGATACAGTAAACCTGCAGAGGTGCATTGGAATGTAGAACTGGTGACACAGGAAACGCTCAAAACATAGACAGTTGGAAGACTCTGTCTTCCTGTACTTAAGACGTCATTGTGTCTCTTATATTTAATTCCGATGCAATTTCTGTGTTTCATCGTCAATGGGAAAGTCGAAGGGAAACACTATACCTGCAGAGGTGCATCGGAATGTAAAACTGGTGACACAGGAAACGCTCAAAGCATAGACAGTAGGAAGACTCAATCTTCCTGTACTTAAGTCGACATTGTGTCTCTTATATTTAATTCCGATGCAATTTCTGTGTTTCATCGTCTGTGGGAAACTCCAATGGATACAGTAAACCAGCAGAGGTGCATCGGAATGTAAAACTGGTGACACAGGAAATGCTCAAAACATAGAAAGTAGAAAGACTAAACCATCCTGTTCTTAAGTCGGCATTGTGTCTCTTATATTTAAATCCGATGCAATTTCTGTGTTTCGTCGTCCATGGGAAGGTCCAAGGGATACAGTAAACCTGCAGAGGTGCATCGGAATGTAAAATTGGTGACACAGGAAGCGGTCAAAACATAGACCCTAAGAAGACTTAGTTTTCTAGTACTGAAGTCGGCATTGTGTCTCTTATATTTAATTTAATTGCAATTTCTGTCTTTCATCGTCAATGGGAAGGTCCAATGGATACAGTAAACCTGCAGTGGTGCATCGGAATGTAAAACTGGTGACACAGGAAACGCTCAAACATTGACAGTAGGAAGACTCAGTCTTCCTGTACTTTAGTCGGCATTGTGTGTCTTATATTTAATTCCGATGCAATTTCTGTGGTTCATCGTCAATGGGAAAGTCCAAGGGATACAGTAAACCTGCAGAGGAGCATCGGAATGTAAAACTGGTGAAACAGGACACGCTCAAAACATAGAAAGTAGGAAGAATCAGTCTTCCTGTACTTAAGTCGGCATTGTGTCTGTTATATTTAAGTCCGATGTAATTTCTGTGTTTCATTGTCAATGGGAAGGTGCATGGGATACAGTATACCTGCAGAGGTGCATCGGAATGTAAAACTGGTGACACAGGAAACGCTCAAAACATAGATAGTAGGAAGACTCAGTCTTTCTGTACTTAAGTCGGCATTGTGACTCTTATATTTAATTCCGATGCAATTTCTGTGTTTCATCGTCAATGGGAAGGTCCAAGGGATACAGTAACCCTGCAGAGGTGCATCGGAATGTAAAACTGGTGACTCAGCAAGCGCTCATAACATAGACCCTAAGAAGACTCAGTTTTCTTGTACTTAAGTCAACGTTGTGTCTCTTGTATTTAATTCCGATGTAATTTCTATGTTTCATCGTCAATGGGAAGGTCCAAAGGTTACAGTAAACCTACAGAGGTGGATCGGAATGTAAAACTGGTGACGCAGGAAACGCTGAAAACATAGACAGTTGGAAGACTCAATGTTCCTGTACTTAAGTCGGCATTGTGTTTCTTATATTTAATTCCGAAGCAATTTCTGTGTTTCATCGTCAATGGGAAGACCCAAGGGATACAGTAAACCTGCAGAGGTGCATCGGAATGTAAAACTGGTGACACAGGAAACGCCCAAATCATAGACAGTAGGAAGACCAAGGCTTCCTGTTCTTAAGTCGGCATTGTGTCTCTTATATTTAATTCCGATTCCATTTCTGTGTTTCATCGACAATGGGAAGGTCCAATGGATACAGTAGACCTGCAGAGGTGCATCGGAATGTAAAACTGGTGACGCAGTAAACGCTCAAAACATAGACAGTAGGAAGACTCAGTCTTCCTGTACTTAAGTCGGCATTGTGTCTCTTATATTTAATACCGATGCAATTTCTGTGTTTCATCGTCAATGGGAAGGTCCAATGGAAACAGTATATATGCAGAGGAGGATCGGAATGTAAAACTGGTGACACAGGAAACGATCAAAACATAGACAGTAGGAAGACTCAGTCTTCCTGTACTTAAGTCGGCATTGTGTCTCTTATATTTAATTCCGATTCATTTTCTGTGTTTCATCGTCAATGAGAAGGTCCAAGGGATACATCAAATCTGCAGAGGTGCATCGGAATGTAAAACTGTTGACACAGGAAACGCTCAAATTTTGACAGTAGGAAGACTCAGTCTTCCTGTACTTAAGTCGGCATTGTGTCTCTTATATTTAATTCCGATGCAATTTCTGTGTTTCATCGTCAATGGGGGGGGGTCCAAAGGATACAGTAAACCTGCAGAGGTGCATTGGAATGTAGAACTGGTGACACAGGAAACGCTCAAAACATAGACAGTTGGAAGACTCTGTCTTCCTGTACTTAAGACGTCATTGTGTCTCTTATATTTAATTCCGATGCAATTTCTGTGTTTCATCGTCAATGGGAAAGTCGAAGGGAAACACTATACCTGCAGAGGAGCATCGGAATGTAAAACTGGTGACACAGGAAACGCTCAAAGCATAGACAGTAGGAAGACTCAATCTTCCTGTACTTAAGTCGACATTGTGTCTCTTATATTTAATTCCGATGCAATTTCTGTGTTTCATCGTCTGTGGGAAACTCCAATGGATACAGTAAACCAGCAGAGGTGCATCGGAATGTAAAACTGGTGACACAGGAAATGCTCAAAACATAGAAAGTAGAAAGACTAAACCATCCTGTTCTTAAGTCGGCATTGTGTCTCTTATATTTAAATCCGATGCAATTTCTGTGTTTCGTCGTCCATGGGAAGGTCCAAGGGATACAGTAAACCTGCAGAGGTGCATCGGAATGTAAAATTGGTGACACAGGAAGCGGTCAAAACATAGACCCTAAGAAGACTTAGTTTTCTAGTACTGAAGTCGGCATTGTGTCTCTTATATTTAATTTAATTGCAATTTCTGTCTTTCATCGTCAATGGGAAGGTCCAATGGATACAGTAAACCTGCAGAGGAGCATCGGAATGTAAAACTGGTGAAACAGGACACGCTCAAAACATAGAAAGTAGGAAGACTCAGTCTTCCTGTACTTAAGTCGGCATTGTGTCTCTTATATTTAATTCCGATGCAATTTCTGTGGTTCATCGTCAATGGTAAAGTCCAAGGTATACAGTAAACCTGCAGAGGAGCATCGGAATGTAAAACTGGTGAAACAGGACACGCTCAAAACATAGAAAGTAGGAAGACTCAGTCTTCCTGTACTTAAGTCGGCATTGTGTCTGTTATATTTAAGTCCGATGTAATTTCTGTGTTTCATTGTCAATGGGAAGGTGCATGCGATACAGTATACCTGCAGAGGTGCATCGGAATGTAAAACTGGTGACGCAGGAAACGCTGAAAACATAGACAGTTGGAAGACTCAATGTTCCTGTACTTAAGTCGGCATTGTGTTTCTTATATTTAATTCCGAAGCAATTTCTGTGTTTCATCGTAAATGGGAAGACCCAAGGGATACAGTAAACCTGCAGAGGTGCATCGGAATGTAAAACTGGTGACACAGGAAACGCCCAAATCATAGACAGTAGGAAGACTAAGCGTTACTGTTCTTAAGTCGGCATTGTGTCTCTTATATTTAATTCCGATTCCATTTCTGTGTTTCATCGAGAATGGGAAGGTCCAATGGATACAGTAGACCTGCAGAGGTGCAATGGAATGTAAAACTGGTGACGCAGTAAACGCTCAAAACATAGACAGTAGGAAGACTCAATGTTCCTGTACTTATGTCGGCATTGTGTCTCTTATATTTAATTCCGATCCAATTTCTGTGTTTCATCGTCAATGGGAAGATCCAAGGGATACAGTAAACCTTCAGTGGTGCATCGGAATGTAAAACTGATGACATAGGATACGCTCAAAACATAGACAGTAGGAAGACTCAGTCTTCCTGTACTTAAGTCGGCATTGTGTCTGTTATATTTAAGTCCGATGTAATTTCTGTGTTTCATTGTCAATGGGAAGGTGCATGCGATACAGTATACCTGCAGAGGTGCATCGGAATGTAAAACTGGTGACGCAGGAAACGCTGAAAACATAGACAGTTGGAAGACTCAATGTTCCTGTACTTAAGTCGGCATTGTGTTTCTTATATTTAATTCCGAAGCAATTTCTGTGTTTCATCGTAAATGGGAAGACCCAAGGGATACAGTAAACCTGCAGAGGTGCATCGGAATGTAAAACTGGTGACACAGGAAACGCCCAAATCATAGACAGTAGGAAGACTAAGCGTTACTGTTCTTAAGTCGGCATTGTGTCTCTTATATTTAATTCCGATTCCATTTCTGTGTTTCATCGAGAATGGGAAGGTCCAATGGATACAGTAGACCTGCAGAGGTGCAATGGAATGTAAAACTGGTGACGCAGTAAACGCTCAAAACATAGACAGTAGGAAGACTCAATGTTCCTGTACTTAAGTCGGCATTGTGTTTCTTATATTTAATTCCGAAGCAATTTCTGTGTTTCATCGTAAATGGGAAGACCCAAGGGATACAGTAAACCTTCAGTGGTGCATCGGAATGTAAAACTGGTGACACAGGAAACGATCAAAACATAGACAGTAGGAAGACTCAGTCTTCCTGTACTTAAGTCGGCATTGTGTCTCTTATATTTAATTCCGATTCATTTTCTGTGTTTCATCGTCAATGAGAAGGTCCAAGGGATACATCAAATCTGCAGAGGTGCATCGGAATGTAAAACTGTTGACACAGGAAACGCTCAAATTTTGACAGTAGGAAGACTCAGTCTTCCTGTACTTAAGTCGGCATTGTGTCTCTTATATTTAATTCCGATGCAATTTCTGTGTTTCATCGTCAATGGGGAGGGGGGGTCCAAAAGATACAGTAAACCTGCAGAGGTGCATTGGAATGTAAAACTGGTGACACAGGAAACGCTCAAAACATAGACAGTTGGAAGACTCTGTCTTCCTCTACTTAAGACGTCATTGTGTCTCTTATATATAATTCCGATGCAATTTCTGTGTTTCATCGTCACTGTGAAGGTCCAAGGGAAACAGGAAAACCTACAGAGGTGCATCGGAATGTAAAACTGGTGACACAGGAAACGCTCAAAACATAGACAGTTGGAAGACTCTGTCTTCCTGTACTTAAGACGTCATTGTGTCTCTTATATTTAATTCTGATTCAATTTCTGTGTTTCATCGCCAATGGGAAGGTCCAAGGGACACAGTAAACCAGCAGAGGCGCATCGGAATGTAAAACTGGTGACACTGGAAACGCTCAAAACATAGACCGTAAGAAGAATCAGTTTTCTTGTACTTAAGTCGGCGTTGTGTCTCTTATATTTAATTCCGATGCTATTTCTGTGTTTCATCGTCAATGGGAAGATCCAAGGAAAACAGTAAACCTGCAGAGGTGCATCGGAATGTAAAACTGGTGACACAGGAAACGCTCAAAATATAGACAGTAGTAAGACTCAGCCTTCCTGTTCTTAAGTCGCGATTGTGTCTCTTATATTTAATTCCGATGCAATTTCTGTGTTTCATCGTCTATGGGAAGGTCCAATGGATACAGTAAACCTGCAGAGGTGCATCGGAATATAAAATTGGTGACGCAGGAAACGCTCAAAATATAGACAGTAGGAATACACAATCTTCCTGTACTTAAGTCGGCATTGTGTCTCTTATATTTAAATCCGATGCAATTTTTTGTGTTTCGTCGTCCATGGGAAGGTCCAAGGGATACAGTAAACCTGCAGAGGTGCATCGGAATGAAAAATTGGTGACACAGGAAGCGGTCAAAACATAGACCCTAAGAAGACTCAGTTTTCTAGTACTGAAGTCGGCATTGTGTCTCTTATATTTAATTTAGATGCAATTTCTGTGTTTCATCATCGTTGTTAAGGACCAAGGGATACAGTAAACGTGCAGAGGTGCATCAAAATGTAAAACTGATGACACAGAATACGCTCAAAACATAGACAGATGTAAGACTCAGTCTTCCTGTACCTAATTCGGCATTGTGTCTCTTATATTTAATTCCGATGCATTTTCTGTGCTTCATCGTCAATGGGATGGTCCAATGGATACAGTAAACCGGCAGAGGTGGAGCGGAATGTAAAACTGGTGAAACAGGAAACGCTCAAAACATAGAAAGTAGGAAGACTCAGTCTTTCTGTACTTAAGTCGGCATTGTGTCTCTTATATTTAATTCCGATGCAATTTCTGTGTTTCATCGTCAATTGGAAGGTCCAAGGGATACAGTAACCCTGCAGAGGTGCATCGGAATGTAAAACTGGTGACTCAGCAAGCGCTCATAACATAGACCCTAAGAAGACTCAGTTTTCTTGTACTTAAGTCAACGTTGTGTCTCTTGTATTTAATTCCGATGTAATTTCTATGTTTCATCGTCAATGGGAAGGTCCAAAGGTTACAGTAAACCTGCAGAGGTGGACCGGAATGTAAAACTGGTGACGAAGGAAACGCTGAAAACATAGACAGTTGGAAGACTCAATGTTCCTGTACTTAAGTCGGCATTGTGTTTCTTATATTTAATTCCGAAGCAATTTCTGTGTTTCATCGTCAATGGGAAGATCCAAGGGATACAGTAAACCTGCAGAGGTACATCGGAATGTAAAACTGATGACACAGAATACGCTAAAACATAGACAGTAGGAAGACTCAGTCTTCCTGTACTTAAGTCGGCATTGTGTCTCTTATATTTAATACCGATGTAATTTCTGTGTTTCATCGTCAATGGGAAGGTCCAATGGATACAGTATATATGCAGAGGAGGATCGGAATGTAAAACTGGTGACACAAGAAATGATCAAAACATAGACAGTAGGAAGACTCAGTCTTCCTGTACTTAAGTCGGCATTGTGTCTCTTATATTTAATTCCGATTCATTTTCTGTGTTTCATCGTCAATGAGAAGGTCCAAGGGATACATCAAATCTGCAGAGGTGCATCGGAATGTACAACTGTTGACACAGGAAACGCTAAAACTTTGACAGTAGGAAGACTCAGTCTTCCTGTACTTAAGTCGGCATTATGTCTCTTATATTTAATTCCGATGCAATTTCTGTGTTTCATCGTCTATGGGAAGGTCCAAAGGATGCAGTAAACCTGCAGAGGTGCATCGGAATGTAAAATTGGTGACGTAGGAAACGCTCAAAATATAGACAGTAGGAAGACTCAGTCTTCCTGTACTTAAGTCGGCATTGTGTCTCTTATACTTAATTCCGATGCAATTTCTGTGTTTCATCGTCAATGGGAAGGTCGAGGGAAACAGTAAATCTGCAGAGGTGCATGGGAATGTAAAACTGGTGACACAGGAAACGCTCAAAAGATAGACAGTAGTAAGACTCAGCCTTCGATTCCTTAAGTCGCCATTGTGTCTCTTATATTTAATTCCGATGCAATTTCTGTGTTTCATCGTCTATGGGAAGGTCCAATGGATACAGTAAACCAGCAGAGGTGCATCGGAATGTAAAACTGGTGACACAGGAAATGCTCAAAACATAGAAAGTAGAAAGACTAAACCTTCCTGTTCTTAAGTCGGCATTGTGTCTCTTATATTTAAATCCGATGCAATTTCTGTGTTTCGTCGTCAATGGGAAGGTCCAAGGGATACAGTAAACCTGCAGAGGTGCATCGGAATGTAAAATTGGTGACACAGGAAGCGGTCAAAACATAGACCCTAAGACGACTCAGTTTTCTAGTACTGAAGTCGGCATTGTGTCTCTTATATTTAATTTAGATGCAATTTCTGTCTTTCATCGTCAATGGGAAGGTCCAATGGATACAGTAAACCTGCAGTGGTGCATCGGAATGTAAAACTGGTGACACAGGAAACGCTCAAACATTGACAGTAGGAAGACTTAGTCTTCCTGTACTTATGTCGGCATTGTGCCTCTTATATTTAATTCCGATGCAATTTCTGTGGTTCATCGTCAATGGTAAAGTCCAAGGGATACAGTAAACCTGCAGAGGGGCATCGGAATGTAAAACTGGTGAAACAGGACACGCTCAAAACATAGAAAGTAGGAAGACTCAGTTTTCCTGTACTTAAGTCGGCATAGTGTCTGTTATATTTAATCCGATGTAATTTCTGTGTTTCATTGTCAATGGGAAGGTGCATGGGATACAGTAAACCTGCAGAGGTGCATCGGAATGTAAAACTGGTGACACAGGAAACGCTCAAAACATAGACAGTAGGAAGACTCAGTCTTACTGTACTTATGTCGGCATTGTGTCTCTTATATTTAATTCCGATGCAATTTCTGTGTTTCATCGTCAATGGGAAGGTCCAAGGGATACAGTAACCCTGCAGAGGTGCATCGGAATGTAAAACTGGTGACTCAGCAAGCGCTCATAACATAGACCCTAAGAAGACTCAGTTTTCTTGTACTTAAGTCAACGTTGTGTCTCTTGTATTTAATTCCGATGTAATTTTTATGTTTCATCGTCAATGGGAAGGTCCAAAGGTTACAGTAAACCTGCAGAGGTGGATCGGAATGTAAAACTGGTGACGCAGGAAACGCTGAAAACATAGACAGTTGGAAGACTCTATGTTCCTGTACTTAAGTCGGCATTGTGTTTCTTATATTTAATTCCGAAGCAATTTCTGTGTTTCATCGTCAATGGGAAGACCCAAGGGATACAGTAAACCTGCAGAGGTGCATTGGAATGTAAAACTGATGACACAGGATACGCTCAAAACATAGACAGTTGGAAGACTCTGTCTTCCTGTACTTAAGACGTCATTGTGTCTCTTATATTTAATTCCGATGCAATTTCTGTGTTTCATCGTCAATGGGAAAGTCGAAGGGAAACACTATACCTGCAGAGGTGCATCGGAATGTAAAACTGGTGACACAGGAAACGCTCAAAACATAGACAGTAGGAAGACTCAATCTTCCTCTACTTATGTCGGCATTGTGTCTCTTATATATACTTCCGATGCAATTTCTGTGTTTCATCGTCACTGTGAAGGTCCAAGGGAAACAGGAAAACCTGCAGAGGTGCATCGGAATGTAAAACGGGTGACACAGGAAACGCTCAAAACATAGACAGTTGGAAGACTCTGTCTTCCTGTACTTAAGACGTCATTGTGTCTCTTATATTTAATTCTGATGCAATTTCTGTGTTTCATCGCCAATGGGAAGGTCCAAGGGACACAGTAAACCAGCAGAGGTGCATCGGAATGTAAAACTGGTGACACTTTAACCGCTCAAAACATAGACCGTAAGAAGAATCAGTTTTCTTGTACTTAAGTCGGCGTTGTGTCTCTTATATTTAATTCCGATGTAATTTCTGTGTTTCGTCGTCAATGGGAAGGTCCAATGGATACAGTAAACCTGCAGAGGTGCATTGGAATTTAAAACTGGTGACGCAGGAAACGCTCAAACATTGACAGTAGGAAGACTCAATGTTCCTGTACTTAAGTCGGCATTGTGTCTCTTATATTTAATTACGATGCTATTTCTGTGTTTCATCGTCAATGGGAAGATCCAAGGAATACAGTAAACCTGCAGAGGTGCATCGGAATGTAAAACTGGAGACACAGGAAACGCTCAAAATATAGACAGTAGTAAGACTCAGCCTTCCTGTTCTTAAGTCGCCATTGTGTCTCTTATATTTAATTCCGATGCAATTTCTGTGTTTCATCGTCTATGGGAAGGTCCAATGGATACAGTAAACCTGCAGATGTGCATGGGAATGTAAAATTGGTGACGCAGGAAACGCTCAAATTTTAGACAGTAGGAAGACACAATCTTCCTGTACTTACGTCGGCATTGTGTCTCTTATACTTAATTCCGATGCAATTTCTGTGTTTCATCGTCAATGGGAAGGTCGAAGGGAAACAGTAAACCTGCAGAGGTGCATGGGAATGTAAAATTGGTGACACAGGAAGCGGTCAAAACATAGACCCTAAGAAGACTCAGTTTTCTAGTACTGAAGTCGGCATTGTGTCTCTTATATTTAATTTAGATGCAATTCCTGTGTTTCATCGTCATTGTGAAGGGCCAAGGGATACAGTAAACCTGCAGAGGTGCATCAAAATGTAAAACTGATGACACAGGAAACGCTCAAAACATAGACAGAAGTAAGACTCAGTCTTCCTGTACCTAAGTCGGCATTGTGTCTCTTATATTTAATTCCGATGCAATTTCTGCGCTTCATCGTCAATGGGAAGTTCCAATGGATACAGTAAACCTGCAGAGGTGGAGCGGAATGTAAAACTGGTGACACAGGAAACGCTCAAACATTGACAGTAGGAAGACTCAGTCTTCCTGTACTTAAGTCGGCATTGTGTCTGTTATGTTTAAGTCCGACGTAATTTCTGTGTTTCATCGTCAATGGGAAGGTCCAAGGGATACAGTAACCCTGCAGAGGTGCATTGGAATGTAAAACTGGTGACTCAGCAAGCGCTCATATCATAGACCCTAAGAAGACTCAGTTTTCTTGTACTTAAGTCAACGTTGTGTCTCTTGTATTTAATTCCGATGTAATTTCTATGTTTCATCGTCAATGGGAAGGTCCAAAGGTTACAGTAAACCTGCAGAGGTGGACCGGAATGTAAAACTGGTGACGCAGGAAACGCTGAAAACATAGACAGTTGGAAGACTCAATGTTCCTGTACTTAAGTCGGCATTGTGTTTCTTATATTTAACTCCGAAGCAATTTCTGTGTTTCATCGTCAATGGGAAGACCCAAGGGATACAGTAAACCTGCAGAGGTGCATCGGAATGTAAAACTGGTGACACAGGAAACGCCCAAATCATAGACAGTAGGAAGACTAAGCGTTCCTGTTCTTAAATCGGCATTGTGTCTCTTATATTTAATTCCGATTCCATTTCTGTGTTTCAACGACAATGGGAAGGTCCAATGGATACAGTATATCTGCAGAGGAGGATCGGAATGTAAAACTGGTGACACAGGAAACGATCAAAACATAGACAATAGGAAGACTCAGTCTTCCTGTACTTAAGTCGGCATTGTGTCTCTTATATTTAATTCCGATTCATTTTCTGTGTTTCATCGTCAATGAGAAGGTCCAAGGGATACATCAAATCTGCAGAGGTGCATCGGAATGTAAAACTGTTGACACAGGAAACGCTCAAACTTTGACAGTAGGAAGACTCAGTCTTCCTGTACTTAAGTCGGCATTGTGTCTCTAATATTTAATTCCGATGCAATTTCTGTGTTTCATCGTCAATGGTAAGGTATAAGGGATACATTAAACCTGGAAAGGTGCATCGGAATGAAAAACTGGTGACACAGGAAACGCTCAAAACATAGACCGTAAGAAGAATTAGTTTTCTTGTACTTAAGTCAACGTTGTGTCTCTTATATTTAATACCGATGCAATTTCTGTGTTTCATCAACAATGGTAAAGTCCAAGGGATACAGTAAACCTGCAGAGGTGCATCGGAATGTAAAACTGGAGACACAGGAAACGCTCAAAACATAGACAGCAGGAAGACTCAGTCTTCCTGTACTTAAGTCGGCATTGTGTCTCTTATATATAATTCCGATGCAATTTATGTGTTTCATTGTCACTGTGAAGGTCCAATGGATACAGTAAACCTGCAGAGGTGCATCGGAATGAAAAACTGGTGCCACAGGAAACGCTCAAAACATAGACCGTAAGAAGAATCAGTTTTCTTGTACTTAGGTCAGCGTTGTGTCTCTTATATTTAATACCGATGCAATTTCTGTGTTTCATCGTCAATGGTAAAGTCCAAGGGATACAGTAAACCTGCAGAGGTGCATCGGAATGTAAAACTGGTGACTCAGCAAGCGCTCATAACATAGACTCTAAGAAGACTCAGTTTTCTTGTACTTAAGTCTACGTTGTGTCTCTTGTATTTAATTACGATGTAATTTCTATGTTTCATCGTCAATGGGAAGGTCCAAAGGTTACAGTAAACCTGCAGAGGTGGACCGGAATGTAAAACTGGTGACGCAGGAAACGCTGAAAACATAGACAGTTGGAAGACTCAATGTTCCTGTACTTAAGTCGGCATTGTGTCTCTTATATTTAATTCCGATTCATTTTCAGTGTTTCATCGTCAATGAGAAGGTCCAAGGGATACATCAAATCTGCAGAGGTGCATCGGAATGTATAACTGTTGACACAGGAAACGCTCAAACTTTGACAGTAGGAAGACTCAGTCTTCCTGTACTTAAGTCGGCATTGTGTCTCTAATATTTAATTACGATGCAATTTCTGTGTTTCTTCGTCAATGGTAAGGTCCAAGGGATACATTAAACCTGCAAAGGTGCATCGGAATGAAAAACTGGTGACACAGGAAACGCTCAAAACATAGACCGTAAGAAGAATCAGTTTTCTTGTACTTAGGTCAGCGTTGTGTCTCTTATATTTAATACCGATGCAATTTCTGTGTTTCATCGTCAATGGTAAAGTCCAAGGGATACAGTAAACGTGCAGAGGTGCATCGGAATGTAAAACTGGAGACACAGGAAACGCTCAAAACATAGACAGTAGGAAGACTCAGTCTTCCTGTACTTAAGTCGGCATTGTGTCTGTTATATTTAAGTCCGATGTAATTTTTGTGTTTCTCTGTCAATGGGAAGGTGCAAGGGATACAGTAAACCTGCAGTGGTGCATCGGAATGTAAAACTGATGACACAGGAAACGCTCAAAACATAGACAGTAGGAAGACTCAGTCTTTCTGTACTTAAGTGGGCATTGTGTCTCTTATATTTAATTCCGATGCAAATTCTGTGTTTCATCGTCACTTTGAAGGTCCAAGGGATACAGGAAAACCTGCAGAGGTGCATCGGAATGTAAAACTGGTGACACAGGAAACGCTCAAAACATAGACAGTTGGAAGACTCTGTCTTCCTCTACTTAAGACGTCATTGTGTCTCTTATATTTAATTCCGATGCAATTTCTGTGTTTCATCGCCATTGGGAAGGTCCAAGGGACACAGTAAACCAGCAGAGGTACATCAGAATTTAAAACTGGTGACACTGGAAACGCTCAAAACATAGACAGTAGGAAGACTCAGTTCTTCTGTACTTAAGTCGGCATTGTGTCCCTTATATTTAATTCCGAAGCAATTTCTGTGTTTCATCGTCAATGGGAAGACCCAAGCGATACAGTAAACCTGCAGAGGTGCATCGGAATGTAAAACTGGTGACACAGGAAACGATCAAAACATAGACAGTACGAATTCTCAGTTTTCCTGTACTTAAGTCGGCATTGTGTCTCTTATATTTAAATCCGATGCAATTTCTGTGTTTCGTCGTCAATGGGAAGGTCCAAGGGATACAGTAAACCTGCAGAAGTGCATCGGAATGTAAAACTGGTGACACAGAGAGCGGTCACAACATAGACCCTAATAAGACTCAGTTTTCTTGTACTGAAGTCGGCATTGTGCCTCTTATATTTAATGTAGAAGCAATTTCTGTGTTTCATCGTCACTGTGAAGGCCCAAGAGCTACAGTAAACCTGCAGAGGTGCATCAAAATGTAAAACTGATGACACAGAATACGCTCAAAACATAGACAGTAGGAAGACTCAGTCTTCCTGTACCTAAGTCGGCATTGTGTCTCCTACATTTAATTCCGATGCAATTTCTGTGTTTCATCGTCAATGGGAAGGTCCAATGGATACAGTAAACCTGCAGAGGAGGATCGGAATGTAAAACTGGTGACACAGGAAACGCTCAAAACATAGACAGTAGGAAGACTCAGTGTTCCTGTACTTAAGTTGGCATTGTGTCTCTTATATTTAATTCCGATTCATTTTCTGTGTTTCATCGTCAATAGGAAGGTCCAAGGGATACAGTAAACCTGCAGACGTGCATCGGAATGTAAAACCGTTGACACAGGAAACGCTCAAAACATAGACAGTAGGAAGACTCAGTCTTCCTGTACTTAAGTCGGCATTGTGTCTCTTATATTTAATTCCGATGCAATTTCTGTGTTTCATCGTCAATGGTAAAGTCCAAGGTATACAGTAAACCTGCAGAGGTGCATCGGAATGTAAAACTGGAGACACAGGAAACGCTCAAAACATAGACAGTAGGAAGACTCAGTCTTCCTGTACTTAAGTCGGCATTGTGTCTCTTATATTTAATTCCGATGCAATTTCTGTGTTTCATCGTCACTGTGTAGGTCCAATGGATAGAGTGAACCTGCAGAGGTGCATTGGAATGCAAAAATGGTGACACAGGAAACTCTGAAATCATAGACCGTAACAAGTCTCAGTTTTCTTGCACTTAAGTCGGCGTTGTATCTCTTATATTTAATTCCGATGCAATTTCTGTGCTTCATCGTTAATGGGAAGGTCCAATGGATACAGTAAACCTGCAGAGGTGGATCGGAATGTAAAACTGGTGACACAGGAAACGCTCAAAACATAGACAGTAGGAAGACTCAGTCATCCTGTACTTAAGTCGGCATTGTGTCTCTTATATTTAATTCCGATGCAATTTCTGTGTTTCATCGTCAATGGTAAAGTCCAAGGTATACAGTAAACCTGCAGAGGTGCATCGGAATGTAAATCTGGAGACACAGGAAACGCTCAAAACATAGACAGTAGGAAGACTCAGTCTTCCTGTACTTAAGGCGGCATTGTGTCTCTTACATTTAATTCCGATGCAATTTCTGTGTTTCATCGTCAATGGGAAGGTCCAAGGGATACAGTAACCCTGCAGAGTTGCATCGGAATGTAAAACTGATGACACAGCATGCGCTCATAACATAGACCCTAAGAAGACTCAGTTTTCTTGTACTTAAGTCAACGTTGTGTCTCTTATATTTAATTCCGATGTATTTTCTGTGTTTCATCGTCAGTGGGAAGGTCCCATGGATACAGTAAACCTGCAGAGGTGCATCGGAATGTAAAACTGGTGACGCAGGAAACGCTCAAAACATAGACAGCAGGAAGACTCAGTGTTCCTGTACTTAAGTCGGCATTGTGTCCCTTATATTTAATTCCGAAGCAATTTCTGTGTTTCATCCTCAATGGGATGGCCCAATGGATACAGTAGACCTGCAGATGTGCATCGGAATGTAAAATTGGTGACGCAGGAAACGCTCAAAACAAAGAGAGTATGAAAACTCAATCTTCCTGTACTTAAGTCGGCATTGTGTCCTTTATATTTAATTCCGATGCAATTTCTGTGTTTCATCGAAATGGGAAGATCCAAGGGATACAGTGAACCTGCAGAGGTGCATTTGAATGTAAAACTGGTGACACAGGAAATTCTCAAAACATAGACACTAGGAAGACTCAGCCTTCCTGTTCTTAAGTCGGCATTGTGTATCTTATATTTAGTTCCGATGATATTTTTGTGTTTCATCGTCAATGGGAATGTCCAAGGGATACAGTAAACCTGCAGAGGTGCATCGGAATGTAAAACTGGTGAAACAGGAAGACGTCAAATCATAGACCCTAAGAAGACTCAGTTTTCTTGTACTGAAGTCGGCATTGTGCCTCTTATATTTAATTTAGATGCAATTTCTGTGTTCCATCGTCACTGTGAAGGTCCAAGGGATACAGTAAACCTGCAGAGGTGCATCAAAATGTAAAACTGATGACACAGAATACGCTCAAAGCATAGACAGTAGGAGGACTCAGACTTCCTGTACCTAAGTCGGCATTGTGTCTCTTACATTTAATTCCGATGCAATTTCTGTGTTTCATCGTCAATGGGAAGGTCGAAGGGAAACAGTAAACCTGCAGATGTGCATGGGAATGTAAAACTGGTGACACAGGAAACGCTCAAAACATAGACAGTTGGAAGACTCTGTCTTCCTTTACTTAAGACGTCATTGTGTCTCTTATATTTTATTCCGATGCAATTTCTGTGTTTCATCGTCAATGGGAAAGTCGAAGGGAAACATCAAATCTGCAGAGGTGCATCGGAATGTAAAACTGTTGACACAGGAAACGCTCAAACTTTGACAGTAGGAAGACACAGTCTTCCTGTACTTAAGTCGGCATTGTGTCTCTTATATTCAATTCCGATGCAATTTCTGTGTTTCATCGTCAATGGGAAGGTCGAAGGGAAACAGTAAACCTGCAGATGTGCATGGGAATGTAAAACTGGTGACACAGGAAACGCTCAAAAGATAGACAGTAGTAAGACTCAGCCTTCGAGTTCTTAAGTCGCCATTGTGTCTCTTATATTTAATTCCGATGCAATTTCTGTGTTTCATCGTTTATGGGAAGGTCCAATGGATACAGTAAACCAGCAGAGGTGCATCGGAATGTAAAACTGGTGACACAGGAAATGCTCAAAACATAGAAAGTAGAAAGACTAAACCTTCCTGTTCTTAAGTCGGCATTGTGTCTCTTATATTTAAATCCGATGGAATTTCTGTGTTTCGTCGTCAATGGGAAGGTCCAAGGGATACAGAAAACCTGCAGAGGTGCATCGGAATGTAAAATTGGTGACACAGGAAGCCGGCAAAACATAGACCCTAAGAAGACTCAGTTTTCTTGTACTGAAGTCGGCATTGTGTCTCTTATATTTAATTTAGATGCAATTTCTGTCTTTCATCGTCAATGGGAAGGTCCAATGGATACAATAAACCTGCAGTGGTGCATCGGAATGTAACACTGGTGACACAGGAAACGCTCAAACATTGACAGTAGGAAGACTCAGTCTTCCTGTACTTAAGTCGGCATTGTGTCTCTTATATTTAATTCCGATAAAATTTCTGTGGTTCATCGTCAATGGTAAAGTCCAAGGGATACAGTAAACCTGCAGAGGTGCATCGGAATGTAAAACTGGTGAAACAGGACACGCTCAAAACATAGAAAGTAGGAAGACTCAGTTTTCCTGTACTTAAGTCGGCATTGTGTCTGTTATATTTAAGTCCGATGTAATTTCTGTGTTTCATTGTCAATGGGAAGGTGCATGGGATACAGTAAACCTGCAGAGGTGCATCGGAATGTAAAACTGGTGACACAGGAAACGCTCAAAACATAGACAGTAGGAAAACTCAGTCTTTCTGTACTTAAGTCGGCATTGTGTCTCTTATATTTAATTCCGATGCAATTTCTGTGTTTCATCGTCAATGGGAAGGTCCAAGGGATACAGTAACCCTGCAGAGGTGCATCGGAATGTAAAACTGGTGACTCAGCAAGCGCTCATAACATAGACACTAAGAAGACTCAGTTTTCTTGTACTTAAGTCAACGTTGTGTCTCTTGTATTTAATTCCGATGTAATTTCTATGTTTCATCGTCAATGGGAAGGTCCAAAGGTTATAGTAAACCTGCAGAGGTGGATCGGAATGTAAAACTGGTAACGCAGGAAACGCTGAAAACATAGACAGTTGGAAGACTCAATGTTCCTGTACTTAAGTCGGCATTGTGTTTCTTATATTTAATTCTGAAGCAATTCCTGTGTTTCATCGTCAATGGGAAGACCCAAGGGATACAGTAAACCTGCAGAGGTGCATCGGAATGTAAAACAGGTGACACAGGAAACGCCCAAATCATAGACAGTAGGAACACTCAGTCTTCCTGTACTTAAGTCGGCATTGTGTCTCTTATATTTCATTCCGATTCATTTTCTGTGTTTCATCGTCAATGAGAAGGTCTAAGGGATACATCAAATCTGCAGAGGTGCATCGGAATGTAAAACTGTTGACACAGGAAACGCTCAAACTTTGACAGTAGGAAGACACAGTCTTCCTGTACTTATGTCGGCATTGTGTCTCTTATATTTAATTCCAATGCAATTTCTGTGTTTCATCGTCAATGGGGGGGGGGGGGGGGGTCCAATGGATACAGTAAACCTGCAGAGGTGCATCGGAATGTAAAACTAGTGACACAGGAAACGCTCAAAACATAGACAGTTGGAAGACTCTGTCTTCCTTTACTTAAGACGTCATTGTGTCTCTTATATTTAATTCCGATGCAATTTCTGTGTTTCATCGTCAATGGGAAAGTCGAAGGGAAACACTATACCTGCAGAGGTGCATCGGAGTGTAAAACTGGTGACACAGGAAACGCTCAAAATATAGACAGTAGGAAGACTCAATCTTCCTGTACTTATGTCGGCATTGTGTCTCTTATATATATTTCCGACGCAATTTCTGTGTTTCATCGTCACTGTGAAGGTCCAAGGCAAACAGGAAAACCTGCAGAGGTGCATCGGAATGTAAAACTGGTGACACAGGAAACGCTCAAAACATAGACAGTTGGAAGACTCAGTCTTCCTGTACTTAAGACGTCATTGTGTCTCTTATATTTAATTCTGATGCAATTTCTGTGTATCATCGCCAATGGGAAGGTCCAAGGGACACAGTAAACCAGCAGAGGTGCATCGGAATGTAAAACTGGTGACATTGGAACCGCTCAAAACATAGACCGTAAGAAGAATCAGTTTTCTTGTACTTAAGTCGGCGTTGTGTCTCTTATATTTAATTCCGATGTAATTTCTGTGTTTCGTCGTTTATGGGAAGGTCCAATGGATACAGTAAACCTGCAGAGGTGCATCGGAATTTAAAACTGGTGACGCATAGACAGTAGGAAAGCTCAGTCTTCCTGTACTTAAGTCGGCATTGTGTCTCTTATATTTAATTCCGATGCATTTTCTGTGTTTCATCGTCAATTGGAAGGTCCAATGGATACAGTACACCTGCAGTGGTGCATCGGAATATAAAACTGGTGACACAGGAAACGCTCAAACATTGACAGTAGGAAGACTTAGTCTTCCTGTACTTAAGTCGGCATTGTGTCTCTTATATTTAATTCCGATGCAATTTCTGTGGTTCATCGTCAATGGTAAAGTCCAAGGGATACAGTAAACCGGCAGAGGTGCATCGGAATGTAAAACTGGTGACACACTAAATGCTCAAAACATAGAAAGTAGAAAGACAAAACCTTCCTGTTCATAAGTCGACATTGTGTCTCTTATATTTAAATCTGATGCAATTTCTGTGTTTCGTCGTCAATGGGAAGGTCCAAGGGATACAGTAAACCTGCAGAGGTGCATCGGAATGTAAAATTGGTGACACAGGAAGCGGTCAAAACATAGACCCTAAGAAGACTCAGTTTTCTAGTACTGAAGTCGGCATTGTGTCTCTTATACTGAATTTAGATGCAATTTCTGTGTTTCATCGTCTTTGTGAAGGACCAAGGGATACAGTAAACCTGCAGAGGTGCATCAAAATGTAAAACTGATGACACAGGAAACGCTCAAAACAGAGACAGAAGTAAGACTCAGTCTTCCTGTACCTAAGTCGGCATTGTGTCTCTTATATTTAATTCCGATCCAATTTCTGTGTTTCATCGTCAACGGGAAGATCCAAGGGATTCACTAAACCTGCAGAGGTGCATCGGAATGTAAAACTGATGACACAGGATACGCTCAAAACATAGACAGTAGGAAGACTCAGTCTTCCTGTACTTAAGTCGGCATTGTGTCTCTTATATTTAATACCGATGCAATTTCTGTGTTTCATCGTCAATGGGAAGGTCCAAGGAACACACTAAACCTGCAGAGGTGCATCGGAGTGTAAAACTGGTGACTCAGCAAGCGCTCATAACATAGACCCTAAGAGGACTCAGTTTTCTTGTACTTAAGTCAACGTTGTGTCTCTTGTATTTAATTCCGATGTAATTTCTATGTTACATCGTCAATGGGAAGGTCCAAAGATTACAGTAAACCTGCAGAGGTGGACCGGAATGTAAAACTGGTGACGCAGGAAACGCTGAAAACATAGACTTTTGGAAGACTCAATGTTCCTGTACTTAAGTCGGAATTGTGTTTCTTATATTTAATTCCGAAGCAATTTCTGTGTTTCATCGTCAATGGGAAGACCCAAGGGATACAGTAAACCTGCAGAGGTGCATCGGAATATAAAACTGGTGACACAGGAAACGCCCAAATCATAGACAGTAGGAAGACTCAGCGTTCCTGTTCTTAAATCGGCATTGTGTCTCTTGTATTTAATTCCGATTCCATTTCTGTGTTTCATCGACAATGGGAAGGTCCAATGGATACAGTAGACCTGCAGAGGTTCATCGGAATGTGAAACTGGTGACGCAGGAAACGCTCAAAACATAGACAGTAGGAAGACTCAATGTTCCTGTACTTAAGTCGGCATTGTGTCTCTTATATTTAATTCCGATCCAATTTCTGTGTTTCATCGTCAATGGGAAGATCCAAGGGATTCACTAAACCTGCAGAGGTGCATCGGAATGTAAAACTGATGACACAGGATACGCTCAAAACATAGACAGTAGGAAGACTCAGTCTTCCTGTACTTAAGTCGGCATTGTGTCTCTTATATTTAATACCGATGCAATTTCTGTGTTTCATCGTCAATGGGAAGGTCCAATGGATACAGTATATATGCAGAGTAGGATCGTAATGTAAAACTGGTGACACAGGAAACGATCAAAAGTAGACAGTAGGAAGACTCAGTCTTCCTGTACTTAAGTCGGCATTGTGTCTCTTATATTTAATTCCGATCCAATTTCTGTGTTTCATCGTCACTGAGAAGGTCCAAGGGATACATCAAATCTGCAGAGGTGCATCGGAATGTAAAACTGTTGAAACAGGAAACGCTCAAACTTTGACAGTAGGAAGACTCAGTCTTCTTGTACTTAAGTCGGCATTGTGTCTCTTATATTTAATTCCGATGCAATTTCTGTGTTTCATCGTCAATGGTAAGGACCAAGGGATACAGTAAACCTGCAGAGGTGCATCGGAATGAAAAACTGGTGTCACAGGAAACGCTCAAAATATAGACCGTAAGAAGAATCAGTTTTCTTGTACTTAGGTCAGCGTTATGTCTCTTGTATTTAATACCGATGCAATTTCTGTGGTTCATCGTCAATGGTAAAGTCCAAGGGATACAGTAAACCTGCAGAGGTGCATCGGAATGTAAAACTGGAGACACAGGAAACGCTCAAAACATAGACAGTAGGAAGACTCAGTCTTCCTGTACTTAAGTCTCTTATATATAATTCCGATGCAATTTATGTGTTTCATTGTCACTGTGAAGGTCCAATGGATACAGTAAACCTGCAGAGGTAAATCGGAATGAAAAACTGGTGCCACAGGAAATGCTCAAAACATAGACCGAAAGAAGAATCAGTTTTCTTGTACTTAGGTCAGCGTTGTGTCTCTTATATTTAATACCAATGCAATTACTGTGTTTCATCGTCAATGGTAAAGTCCAAGGGATACGGTAAACCTGCAGAGGTGCATCAGAATGTAAAACTGGAGACACAGGAAACGCTCAAAACATAGACAGTAGGAAGACTCAGTCTTCCTGTACTTAAGTCGGCATTGTGACTGTTATATTTAAGTCCGATGTAATTTTTGTGTTTCTCTGTCAATGGGAAGGTGCAAGGGATACAGTAAACCTGCAGTGGTGCATCGGAATGTAAAACTGGTGACACAGGAAACGCTCAAAACATAGACAGTAGGAAGACTCAGTCTTTCTGTACTTAAGTCGGCATTGTGTCTCTTATATTTAATTCCGATGCAATTTCTGTGTTTCATCGTCAATGGGAAGGTCCAAGGGATACAGTAACCCTGCAGAGGTGCATCGGAATGTAAAACTGGTGACACAGCAAGCGCTCATAACATAGACCCTAAGAAGACTCAGTTTTCTTGTACTTAAGTCAACGTTGTGTCTCTTATATTTAATTCCGATGTAATTTCTGTGTTTCATCGTCAGTGGGAAGGTCCAATGGATACAGTAAACCTGCAGAGGTGCATCGGAATGTAAAACTGGTGACGCAGGAAATGCTCAAAACATAGACTGTAGCAAGACTCAATGTTCCTGTACTTAAGTCGTCATTGTGTCCCTTATATTTCATTCCGAAGCAATTACTGTGTTTCATCGTCAATGGGAAGACCCAAGGGATACAGTAAACCTGCAGAGGTGCATCGGAATGTAAAACTGGTGACACAGGAAACGCTCAAAACATAGACAGTAGGAAGACTCACCCTTCCTGTTCTTAAGTCGGCATTGTGTCTCTTATATTTAATTCCGATGCTATTTCTGTGTTTCATCGACAATGGGAAGGTCCATTGGATACAGTAAACCTACAGAGGTGCATCGGAATGTAAAATTGGTGACGCAGGAAACGCTCAAAACGTAGACAGTAGGGAAACACAATCTTCCTGTACTTAAGTTGGCATTGTGTCTCTTATATTTAATTCCGATGCAATTTCTGTGTTTCATGGTCAATGGGAAGATCCAAGGGATACAGTAAACCTGCAGAGGTGCATCGGAATGTAAAACTGGTGACACAGGAAATTCTCAAAACATAGACAGTAGGAAGACTCAGCCTTCCTGTTCTTAAGTCGGCATTGTGTCACTTATATTTAGTTCCGATGATATTTTTGTGTTTCATCGTCAATGGGAAGGTCAAATGGATACAGTAAAATTGCAGAGGTGCATCGGAATGTAAAACTGGTGACACAGGAAACGATCAAAACATAGACAGTAGGAATAATCAGTCTTCCTGTACTTAAGTCGGCATTGTGTCTCTTATATTTAAATCCGATGCAATTTCTGTGTTTCATCGTCAGTGAGAAGGTCCAATGGATACAGTAAACCTGCAGAGGTGCATCGGAATGTAAACCTGGTGACGCAGGAAATGCTCAAAACATAGACAGTAGCAAGACTCAATGTTCCTGTACTTAAGTCGTCATTGTGTCCCTTATATTTCATTCCCAAGCAATTACTGTGTTTCATCGTCAATGGGAAGACCCAAGGGATACAGTAAACCTGCAGAGGTGCATCGGAATGTAAAACTGGTGACACAGGAAACGCTCAAAACATAGACAGTAGGAAGACTCAGTCTTCCTGTACTTAAGTCGGCATTGTGTCTCTTATATTTAATTCCGATGCATTTTCTGTGTTTCATCGTCAATTGGAAGGTCCAATGGATACAGTAAACCTGCAGTGGTGCATCGAAATGTAAAACTGGTGACACAGGAAACGCTCAAAAGATAGACAGTAGTAAGACTCAGTCTTCCTGTACTTAAGTCGGCATTGTGTTCATATATTTAATTCCGATGCAATTTCTGAGGTTCATCGTCAATGGTAAAGTCCAAGGGATACAGTAAACCGGCAGAGGTGCATCGGAATGTAAAACTGGTGACACAGGAAACGCTCAAAACATATACAGTATGAAGACTCAGTCTTTCTGTACTTAAGTCGGCATTGTGTCTCTTATATTTAATTCCGATGCAATTTCTGTGTTTCATCGTCAATGGGAAGGTCCAAGGGATACAGTAACCCTGCAGAGGTGCATCGGAATGTAAAACTGGTGACTCAGCAAGCGCTCATAACATAGACTCTAAGAAGACTCAGTTTTCTTGTACTTAAGTCTACGTTGTGTCTCTTGTATTTAATTACGATGTAATTTCTATGTTTCATCGTCAATGGGAAGGTCCAAAGGTTACAGTAAACCTGCAGAGGTGGACCGGAATGTAAAACTGGTGACGCAGGAAACGCTGAAAACATAGACAGTTGGAAGACTCAATGTTCCTGTACTTAAGTCGGCATTGTGTCTCTTATATTTAATTCCGATTCATTTTCAGTGTTTCATCGTCAATGAGAAGGTCCAAGGGATACATCAAATCTGCAGAGGTGCATCGGAATGTAAAACTGTTGACACAGGAAACGCTCAAACTTTGACAGTAGGAAGACTCAGTCTTCCTGTACTTAAGTCGGCATTGTGTCTCTAATATTTAATTACGATGCAATTTCTGTGTTTCTTCGTCAATGGTAAGGTCCAAGGGATACATTAAACCTGCAAAGGTGCATCGGAATGAAAAACTGGTGACACAGGAAACGCTCAAAACATAGACCGTAAGAAGAATCAGTTTTCTTGTACTTAGGTCAGCGTTGTGTCTCTTATATTTAATACCGATGCAATTTCTGTGTTTCATCGTCAATGGTAAAGTCCAAGGGATACAGTAAACGTGCAGAGGTGCATCGGAATGTAAAACTGGAGACACAGGAAACGCTCAAAACATACACAGTAGGAAGACTCAGTCTTCCTGTACTTAAGTCGGCATTGTGTCTGTTATATTTAAGTCCGATGTAATTTTTGTGTTTCTCTGTCAATGGGAAGGTGCAAGGGATACAGTAAACCTGCAGTGGTGCATCGGAATGTAAAACTGATGACACAGGAAACGCTCAAAACATAGACAGTAGGAAGACTCAGTCTTTCTGTACTTAAGTGGGCATTGTGTCTCTTATATTTAATTCCGATGCAAATTCTGTGTTTCATCGTCACTTTGAAGGTCCAAGGGATACAGGAAAACCTGCAGAGGTGCATCGGAATGTAAAACTGGTGACACAGGAAACGCTCAAAACATAGACAGTTGGAAGACTCTGTCTTCCTCTACTTAAGACGTCATTGTGTCTCTTATATTTAATTCCGATGCAATTTCTGTGTTTCATCGCCATTGGGAAGGTCCAAGGGACACAGTAAACCAGCAGAGGTACATCGGAATTTAAAACTGGTGACACTGGAAACGCTCAAAACATAGACAGTAGGAAGACTCAGTTCTTCTGTACTTAAGTCGGCATTGTGTCCCTTATATTTAATTCCGAAGCAATTTCTGTGTTTCATCGTCAATGGGAAGACCCAAGCGATACAGTAAACCTGCAGAGGTGCATCGGAATGTATAACTGGTGACACAGGAAACGATCAAAACATAGACAGTAGGAATTCTCAGTTTTCCTGTACTTAAGTCGGCATTGTGTCTCTTATATTTAAATCCGATGCAATTTCTGTGTTTCGTCGTCAATGGGAAGGTCCAAGGGATACAGTAAACCTCCAGAAGTGCATCGGAATGTAAAACTGGTGACACAGAGAGCGGTCAAAACATAGACCCTAATAAGACTCAGTTTTCTTGTACTGAAGTCGGCATTGTGCCTCTTATATTTAATGTAGAAGCAATTTCTGTGTTTCATCGTCACTGTGAAGGCCCAAGAGCTACAGTAAACCTGCAGAGGTGCATCAAAATGTAAAACTGATGACACAGAATACGCTCAAAACATAGACAGTAGGAAGACTCAGTCTTCCTGTACCTAAGTCGGCATTGTGTCTCTTACATTTAATTCCGATGCAATTTCTGTGTTTCATCGTCAATGGGAAGGTCCAATGGATACAGTAAACCTGCAGAGGAGGATCGGAATGTAAAACTGGTGACACAGGAAACGCTCAAAACATAGACAGTAGGAAGACTCAGTGTTCCTGTACTTAAGTCGGCATTGTGTCTCTTATATTTAATTCCGATTCATTTTCTGTGTTTCATCGTCAATAGGACGGTCCAAGGGATACAGTAAACCTGCAGACGTGCATCGGAATGTAAAACCGTTGACACAGGAAACGCTCAAACATTGACAGTATTAAGACTTTGTCTTCCTGTACTTAAGTCGGCATTGTGTCTCTTATATTTAATTCCGATGCAATTTCTGTGTTTCATCGTCAATGGTAAGGTCCAAGGGATACAGTAAACCTGCAGAGATGAATTGGAATGTAAAACTGGTGACACAGGAATCGCTGAAATGATAGACCGTAAGAAGACTCAGTTCTCTTGTACTTAAGTCGGCGATGAGTCTCTTATATGTAATTGCGATGCAATTTCTGTGTTTCCACGTCAATGGGAAGGTCCAATGTATACAGTAAACCTGCAGGGGTGCATCGGAATGTAAAACTGGTGACACAGGAAACGCTCAAAACATAGACATTTGAAAGACACACTCTTCCTGTACTTAAGTCGCATTGTGTCTCATATATTTAATTCCGATGCAATTTCTGTGTTTCATCGTCAATGGTAAAGTCCAAGGTATACAGTAAACCTGCAGAGGTGCATCGGAATGTAAAACTGGAGACACAGGAAACGCTCAAAACATAGACAGTAGGAAGACTCAGTCTTCCTGTACTTAAGTCGGCATTGTGTCTCTTATATTTAATTCCGATGCAATTTCTGTGTTTCATCGTCACTGTGTAGGTCCAATGGATAGAGTGAACCTGCAGAGGTGCATTGGAATGCAAAAATGGTGACACAGGAAACTCTGAAATCATAGACCGTAACAAGTCTCAGTTTTCTTGCACTTAAGTCGGCGTTGTATCTCTTATATTTAATTCCGATGCAATTTCTGTGCTTCATCGTTAATGGGAAGGTCCAATGGATACAGTAAACCTGCAGAGGTGGATCGGAATGTAAAACTGGTGACACAGGAAACGCTCAAAACATAGACAGTAGGAAGACTCAGTCATCCTGTACTTAAGTCGGCATTGTGTCTCTTATATTTAATTCCGATGCAATTTCTGTGTTTCATCGTCAATGGTAAAGTCCAAGGTATACAGTAAACCTGCAGAGGTGCATCGGAATGTAAAACTGGAGACACAGGAAACGCTCAAAACATAGACAGTAGGAAGACTCAGTCTTCCTGTACTTAAGGCGGCATTGTGTCTCTTATATTTAATTCCGATGCAATTTCTGTGTTTCATCGTCAATGGGAAGGTCCAAGGGATACAGTAACCCTGCAGAGTTGCATCGGAATGTAAAACTGATGACACAGCATGCGCTCATAACATAGACCCTAAGAAGACTCAGTTTTCTTGTACTTAAGTCAACGTTGTGTCTCTTATATTTAATTCCGATGTATTTTCTGTGTTTCATCGTCAGTGGGAAGGTCCCATGGATACAGTAAACCTGCAGAGGTGCATCGGAATGTAAAACTGGTGACGCAGGAAACGCTCAAAACATAGACAGCAGGAAGACTCAGTGTTCCTGTACTTAAGTCGGCATTGTGTCCCTTATATTTAATTCCGAAGCAATTTCTGTGTTTCATCCTCAATGGGATGGCCCAATGGATACAGTAGACCTGCAGATGTGCATCGGAATGTAAAATTGGTGACGCAGGAAACGCTCAAAACAAAGAGAGTATGAAAACTCAATCTTCCTGTACTTAAGTCGGCATTGTGTCCTTTATATTTAATTCCGATGCAATTTCTGTGTTTCATCGAAATGGGAAGATCCAAGGGATACAGTAAACCTGCAGAGGTGCATTTGAATGTAAAACTGGTGACACAGGAAATTCTCAAAACATAGACACTAGGAAGACTCAGCCTTCCTGTTCTTAAGTCGGCATTGTGTATCTTATATTTAGTTCCGATGATATTTTTGTGTTTCATCGTCAATGGGAATGTCCAAGGGATACAGTAAACCTGCAGAGGTGCATCGGAATGTAAAACTGGTGAAACAGGAAGACGTCAAATCATAGACCCTAAGAAGACTCAGTTTTCTTGTACTGAAGTCGGCATTGTGCCTCTTATATTTAATTTAGATGCAATTTCTGTGTTCCATCGTCACTGTGAAGGTCCAAGGGATACAGTAAACCTGCAGAGGTGCATCAAAATGTAAAACTGATGACACAGAATACGCTCAAAGCATAGACAGTAGGAGGACTCAGACTTCCTGTACCTAAGTCGGCATTGTGTCTCTTACATTTAATTCCGATGCAATTTCTGTGTTTCATCGTCAATGGGAAGGTCGAAGGGAAACAGTAAACCTGCAGATGTGCATGGGAATGTAAAACTGGTGACACAGGAAACGCTCAAAACATAGACAGTTGGAAGACTCTGTCTTCCTTTACTTAAGACGTCATTGTGTCTCTTATATTTTATTCCGATGCAATTTCTGTGTTTCATCGTCAATGGGAAAGTCGAAGGGAAACATCAAATCTGCAGAGGTGCATCGGAATGTAAAACTGTTGACACAGGAAACGCTCAAACTTTGACAGTAGGAAGACACAGTCTTCCTGTACTTAAGTCGGCATTGTGTCTCTTATATTCAATTCCGATGCAATTTCTGTGTTTCATCGTCAATGGGAAGGTCGAAGGGAAACAGTAAACCTGCAGATGTGCATGGGAATGTAAAACTGGTGACACAGGAAACGCTCAAAAGATAGACAGTAGTAAGACTCAGCCTTCGAGTTCTTAAGTCGCCATTGTGTCTCTTATATTTAATTCCGATGCAATTTCTGTGTTTCATCGTTTATGGGAAGGTCCAATGGATACAGTAAACCAGCAGAGGTGCATCGGAATGTAAAACTGGTGACACAGGAAATGCTCAAAACATAGGAAGTAGAAAGACTAAACCTTCCTGTTCTTAAGTCGGCATTGTGTCTCTTATATTTAAATCCGATGGAATTTCTGTGTTTCGTCGTCAATGGGAAGGTCCAAGGGATACAGAAAACCTTCAGAGGTGCATCGGAATGTAAAATTGGTGACACAGGAAGCCGGCAAAACATAGACCCTAAGAAGACTCAGTTTTCTTGTACTGAAGTCGGCATTGTGTCTCTTATATTTAATTTAGATGCAATTTCTGTCTTTCATCGTCAATGGGAAGGTCCAATGGATACAATAAACCTGCAGTGGTGCATCGGAATGTAAAACTGGTGACACAGGAAACGCTCAAACATTGACAGTAGGAAGACTCAGTCTTCCTGTACTTAAGTCAGCATTGTGTCTCTTATATTTAATTCCGATAAAATTTCTGTGGTTCATCGTCAATGGTAAAGTCCAAGGGATACAGTAAACCTGCAGAGGTGCATCGGAATGTAAAACTGGTGAAACAGGACACGCTCAAAACATAGAAAGTAGGAAGACTCAGTTTTCTTGTACTTAAGTCAACGTTGTGTCTCTTATATTTAATTCCGATGCAATTTCTGTGTTTCATCGTCAATGGGAAGGTCCAAGGGATACAGTAACCCTGCAGAGGTGCATCGGAATGTAAAACTGGTGACTCAGCAAGCGCTCATAACATAGACACTAAGAAGACTCAGTTTTCTTGTACTTAAGTCAACGTTGTGTCTCTTGTATTTAATTCCGATGTAATTTCTATGTTTCATCGTCAATGGGAAGGTCCAAAGGTTATAGTAAACCTGCAGAGGTGGATCGGAATGTAAAACTGGTAACGCAGGAAACGCTGAAAACATAGACAGTTGGAAGACTCAATGTTCCTGTACTTAAGTCGGCATTGTGTTTCTTATATTTAATTCTGAAGCAATTCCTGTGTTTCATCGTCAATGGGAAGACCCAAGGGATACAGTAAACCTGCAGAGGTGCATCGGAATGTAAAACAGGTGACACAGGAAACGCCCAAATCATAGACAGTAGGAACACTCAGTCTTCCTGTACTTAAGTCGGCATTGTGTCTCTTATATTTCATTCCGATTCATTTTCTGTGTTTCATCGTCAATGAGAAGGTCTAAGGGATACATCAAATCTGCAGAGGTGCATCGGAATGTAAAACTGTTGACACAGGAAACGCTCAAACTTTGACAGTAGGAAGACACAGTCTTCCTGTACTTATGTCGGCATTGTGTCTCTTATATTTAATTCCGATGCAATTTCTGTGTTTCATCGTCAATGGGGGGGGGGGGAGGGTCCAATGGATACAGTAAACCTGCAGAGGTGCATCGGAATGTAAAACTAGTGACACAGGAAACGCTCAAAACATAGACAGTTGGAAGACTCTGTCTTCCTTTACTTAAGACGTCATTGTGTCTCTTATATTTAATTCCGATGCAATTTCTGTGTTTCATCGTCAATGGGAAAGTCGAAGGGAAACACTATACCTGCAGAGGTGCATCGGAGTGTAAAACTGGTGACACAGGAAACGCTCAAAATATAGACAGTAGGAAGACTCAATCTTCCTGTACTTATGTCGGCATTGTGTCTCTTATATATATTTCCGACGCAATTTCTGTGTTTCATCGTCACTGTGAAGGTCCAAGGCAAACAGGAAAACCTGCAGAGGTGCATCGGAATGTAAAACTGGTGACACAGGAAACGCTCAAAACATAGACAGTTGGAAGACTCAGTCTTCCTGTACTTAAGACGTCATTGTGTCTCTTATATTTAATTCTGATGCAATTTCTGTGTATCATCGCCAATGGGAAGGTCCAAGGGACACAGTAAACCAGCAGAGGTGCATCGGAATGTAAAACTGGTGACATTGGAACCGCTCAAAACATAGACCGTAAGAAGAATCAGTTTTCTTGTACTTAAGTCGGCGTTGTGTCTCTTATATTTAATTCCGATGTAATTTCTGTGTTTCGTCGTTTATGGGAAGGTCCAATGGATACAGTAAACCTGCAGAGGTGCATCGGAATTTAAAACTGGTGACGCATAGACAGTAGGAAAGCTCAGTCTTCCTGTACTTAAGTCGGCATTGTGTCTCTTATATTTAATTCCGATGCATTTTCTGTGTTTCATCGTCAATTGGAAGGTCCAATGGATACAGTAAACCTGCAGTGGTGCATCGGAATGTAAAACTGGTGACACAGGAAACGCTCAAACATTGACAGTAGGAAGACTCAGTCTTCCTGTACTTAAGTCGGCATTGTGTCTCTTATATTTAATTCCGATGCAATTTCTGTGGTTCATCGTCAATGGTAAAGTCCAAGGGATACAGTAAACCGGCAGAGGTGCATCGGAATGTAAAACTGGTGACACACTAAATGCTCAAAACATAGAAAGTAGAAAGACAAAACCTTCCTGTTCATAAGTCGACATTGTGTCTCTTATATTTAAATCTGATGCAATTTCTGTGTTTCGTCGTCAATGGGAAGGTCCAAGGGATACAGTAAACCTGCAGAGGTGCATCGGAATGTAAAATTGGTGACACAGGAAGCGGTCAAAACATAGACCCTAAGAAGACTCAGTTTTCTAGTACTGAAGTCGGCATTGTGTCTCTTATACTGAATTTAGATGCAATTTCTGTGTTTCATCGTCTTTGTGAAGGACCAAGGGATACAGTAAACCTGCAGAGGTGCATCAAAATGTAAAACTGATGACACAGGAAACGCTCAAAACAGAGACAGAAGTAAGACTCAGTCTTCCTGTACCTAAGTCGGCATTGTGTCTCTTATATTTAATTCCGATGCATTTTCTGTGCGTCATCGTCAATGGGAAGGTCCAATGGATACAGTAAACCTGCAGAGGTGGAGCGGAATGTAAAACTGGTGACACAGGAAACGGTCAAAACATAGACAGTTGGAAGACTCAGTCTTCCTGTACTTAAGACGTCATTGTGTCTCTTATATTTAATTCTGATGCAATTTCTGTGTATCATCGCCAATGGGAAGGTCCAAGGGACACACTAAACCTGCAGAGGTGCATCGGAGTGTAAAACTGGTGACTCAGCAAGCGCTCATAACATAGACCCTAAGAGGACTCAGTTTTCTTGTACTTAAGTCAACGTTGTGTCTCTTGTATTTAATTCCGATGTAATTTCTATGTTACATCGTCAATGGGAAGGTCCAAAGATTACAGTAAACCTGCAGAGGTGGACCGGAATGTAAAACTGGTGACGCAGGAAACGCTGAAAACATAGACTTTTGGAAGACTCAATGTTCCTGTACTTAAGTCGGAATTGTGTTTCTTATATTTAATTCCGAAGCAATTTCTGTGTTTCATCGTCAATAGGAAGACCCAAGGGATACAGTAAACCTGCAGAGGTGCATCGGAATATAAAACTGGTGACACAGGAAACGCCCAAATCATAGACAGTAGGAAGACTAAGCGTTCCTGTTCTTAAATCGGCATTGTGTCTCTTGTATTTAATTCCGATTCCATTTCTGTGTTTCATCGACAATGGGAAGGTCCAATGGATACAGTAGACCTGCAGAGGTTCATCGGAATGTGAAACTGGTGACGCAGGAAACGCTCAAAACATAGACAGTAGGAAGACTCAATGTTCCTGTACTTAAGTCGGCATTGTGTCTCTTATATTTAATTCCGATCCAATTTCTGTGTTTCATCGTCAATGGGAAGATCCAAGGGATTCACTAAACCTGCAGAGGTGCATCGGAATGTAAAACTGATGACACAGGATACGCTCAAAACATAGACAGTAGGAAGACTCAGTCTTCCTGTACTTAAGTCGGCATTGTGTCTCTTATATTTAATACCGATGCAATTTCTGTGTTTCATCGTCAATGGGAAGGTCCAATGGATACAGTATATATGCAGAGTAGGATCGTAATGTAAAACTGGTGACACAGGAAACGATCAAAAGTAGACAGTAGGAAGACTCAGTCTTCCTGTACTTAAGTCGGCATTGTGACTGTTATATTTAAGTCCGATGTAATTTTTGTGTTTCTCTGTCAATGGGAAGGTGCAAGGGATACAGTAAACCTGCAGTGGTGCATCGGAATGTAAAACTGGTGACACAGGAAACGCTCAAAACATAGACAGTAGGAAGACTCAGTCTTTCTGTACTTAAGTCGGCATTGTGTCTCTTATATTTAATTCCGATGCAATTTCTGTGTTTCATCGTCAATGGGAAGGTCCAAGGGATACAGTAACCCTGCAGAGGTGCATCGGAATGTAAAACTGGTGACACAGCAAGCGCTCATAACATAGACCCTAAGAAGACTCAGTTTTCTTGTACTTAAGTCAACGTTGTGTCTCTTATATTTAATTCCGATGTAATTTCTGTGTTTCATCGTCAGTGGGAAGGTCCAATGGATACAGTAAACCTGCAGAGGTGCATCGGAATGTAAAACTGGTGAAGCAGGAAATGCTCAAAACATAGACTGTAGCAAGACTCAATGTTCCTGTACTTAAGTCTTCATTGTGTCCCTTATATTTCATTCCGAAGCAATTACTGTGTTTCATCGTCAATGGGAAGACCCAAGGGATACAGTAAACCTGCAGAGGTGCATCGGAATGTAAAACTGGTGACACAGGAAACGCTAAAATCATAGACAGTAGGAAGACTCACCCTTCCTGTTCTTAAGTCGGCATTGTGTCTCTTATATTTAATTCCGATGCTATTTCTGTGTTTCATCGACAATGGGAAGGTCCATTGGATACAGTAAACCTACAGAGGTGCATCGGAATGTAAAATTGGTGACGCAGGAAACGCTCAAAACGTAGACAGTAGGGAAACACAATCTTCCTGTACTTAAGTTGGCATTGTGTCTCTTATATTTAATTCCGATGCAATTTCTGTGTTTCATGGTCAATGGGAAGATCCAAGGGATACAGTAAACCTGCAGAGGTGCACCGGAATGTAAAACTGGTGACACAGGAAATTCTCAAAACATAGACAGTAGGAAGACTCAGCCTTCCTGTTCTTAAGTCGGCATTGTGTCACTTATATTTAGTTCCGATGATATTTTTGTGTTTCATCGTCAATGGGAAGGTCAAATGGATACAGTAAAATTGCAGAGGTGCATCGGAATGTAAAACTGGTGACACAGGAAACGATCAAAACATAGACAGTAGGAATAATCAGTCTTCCTGTACTTAAGTCGGCATTGTGTCTCTTATATTTAAATCCGATGCAATTTCTGTGTTTCGTCGTCAATGGGAAGGTCCAAGGGATACAGTAATCCTGCAGAGGTGCATCGGAATGTAAAACTGGTGACACAGGAAGCGGTCAAAACATAGACCCTAAGAAGACTCAGTTTTCTTGTACTGAAGTTGGCATTGTGCCTCTTATATTTAATTTAGATGCAATTTCTGTGTTTCATCGTCACTGTGAAGGTCCAAGGGACACAGTAAACCTGTAGAGGTGCATCAAAATGTAAAACTGATGACACAGAATACGCTCAAAGCATAGACAGTAGGAAGACTCAGTCTTCCTGTACCTAAGTCGGCATTGTGTCTCTTACATTTAATTACGATGCAATTTCTGTGTTTCATCGTTAATGGGAAGGTCCAATGGATACAGTAAACCTGCAGAGGTGCATCGGAATATAAAACTGGTGACACAGGAAACGCCCAAATCATAGACAGTAGGAAGACTCAGTCTTCCTGTACTTAAGTCGGCATTGTGTCTCTTATATTTAATACCGATGCAATTTCTGTGTTTCATCGTCAATGGGAAGGTCCAATGGATACAGTATATATGCAGAGTAGGATCGTAATGTAAAACTGGTGACACAGGAAACGATCAAAAATAGACAGTAGGAAGACTCAGTCTTCCTGTACTTAAGTCGGCATTGTGTCTCTTATATTTAATTCCGATCCAATTTCTGTGTTTCATCGTCACTGAGAAGGTCCAAGGGATACATCAAATCTGCAGAGGTGCATCGGAATGTAAAACTGTTCACACAGGAAACGCTCAAACTTTGACAGTAGGAAGACTCAGTCTTCCTGTACTTAAGTCGGCATTGTGTGTCTTATATTTAATTCCGATGCAATTTCTGTGTTTCATCGTCAATGGTAAGGTCCAAGGGATACAGTAAACCTGCAGAGGTGCATCGGAATGAAAAACTGGTGACACAGAAAACGCTCAAAATATAGACCGTAAGAAGAATCAGTTTTCTTGTACTTAGGTCAGCATTATGTCTCTTATATTTAATACCGATGCAATTTCTGTGGTTCATCGTCAATGGTAAAGTCGAAGGGATACAGTAAACCTGCAGAGGTGCATCGGAATGTAAAACTGGAGACACAGGAAACGCTCAAAACATAGACAGTAGGAAGACTCAGTCTTCCTGTACTTAAGTCGGCATTGTGTCTCTTATATATAATTCCGATGCAATTTATGTGTTTCATTGTCACTGTGAAGGTCCAATGGATACAGTAAACCTGCAGAGGTAAATCGGAATGAAAAACTGGTGCCACAGGAAACGCTCAAAACATAGACCGAAAGAAGAATCAGTTTTCTTGTACTTAGGTCAGCGTTGTGTCTCTTATATTTAATACCGATGCAATTACTGTGTTTCATCGTCAATGGTAAAGTCCAAGGGATACGGTAAACCTGCAGAGGTGCATCGGAATGTAAAACTGGAGACACAGGAAACGCTCAAAACATAGACAGTAGGAAGACTCAGTCTTCCTGTACTTAAGTCGGCATTGTGACTGTTATATTTAAGTCCGATGTAATTTTTGTGTTTCTCTGTCAATGGGAAGGTGCAAGGGATACAGTAAACCTGCAGTGGTGCATCGGAATGTAAAACTGGTGACACAGGAAACGCTCAAAACATAGACAGTAGGAAGACTCAGTCTTTCTGTACTTAAGTCGGCATTGTGTCTCTTATATTTAATTCCGATGCAATTTCTGTGTTTCATCGTCAATGGGAAGGTCCAAGGGATACAGTAACCCTGCAAAGGTGCATCGGAATGTAAAACTGGTGACACAGCAAGCGCTCATAACATAGACCCTAAGAAGACACAGTTTTCTTGTACTTAAGTCAACGTTGTGTCTCTTATATTTAATTCCGATGTAATTTCTGTGTTTCATCGTCAGTGGGAAGGTCCAATGGATACAGTAAACCTGCAGAGGTGCATCGGAATGTAAAACTGGTGACGCAGGAATTGCTCAAAACATAGACAGTAGCAAGACTCAATGTTCCTCTACTTAAGTCGTCATTGTGTCCCTTATATTTCATTCCGAAGCAATTACTGTGTTTCATCGTCAATGGGAAGACCCAAGGGATACTGTAAACCTGCAGAGGTGCATCGGAATGTAAAACTGGTGACACAGGAAACGCTCAAAACATAGACAGTAGGAAGACTCACCCTTCCTGTTCTTAAGTCGGCATTGTGTCTCTTATATTTAATTCCGATGCTATTTCAGTGTTTCATCGACAATGGGAAGGTCCATTGGATACAGTAAACCTACAGAGGTGCATCGGAATGTAAAATTGGTGACGCAGGAAACCCTCAAAACATAGACAGTAGGGAAACTCAATCTTCCTGTACTTAAGTTGGCATTGTGTCTCTTATATTTAATTCCGATGCAATTTCTGTGTTTCATGGTCAATGGGAAGATCCAAGGGATACAGTAAACCTGCAGAGGTGCATCGGAATGTAAAACTGGTGACACAGGAAATTCTCAAAACATAGACAGTAGGAAGACTCAGCCTTCCTGTTCTTAAGTCGGCATTGTGTCACTTATATTTAGTTCCGATGAAATTTTTGTGTTTCATCGTCAATGGGAAGGTCCAATGGATACAGTAAAATTGCAGAGGTGCATCGGAATGTAAAACTGGTGACACAGGAAACGATCAAAACATAGACAGTAGGAATAATCAGTCTTCCTGTACTTAAATCTGCATTGTGACTGTTATATTTAAATCCGATGCAATTTCTGTGTTTCGTCGTCAATGGGAAGGTCCAAGGGATACAGTAAACCTGCAGAGGTGCATCGGAATGTAAAACTGGTGACACAGGAAGCGGTCAAAACATAGACCCTAAGAAGACTCAGTTTTCTTGTACTGAAGTTGGCATTGTGCCTCTTATATTTAATTTAGATGCAATTTCTGTGTTTCATCGTCACTGTGAAGGTCCAAGGGACACAGTAAACCTGTAGTGGTGCATCAAAATGTAAAACTGATGACACAGAATACGCTCAAAGCATAGACAGTAGGAAGACTCAGTCTTCCTGTACCTAAGTCGGCTTTGTGTCTCTTACATTTAATTCCGATGCAATTTCTGTGTTTCATCGTCAATGGGGGGGTCCAATGGATGCAGTAAACCTGCAGAGGTGCATCGGAATGTAGAACTGATGACACAGGAAACGCTCAAAACATAGACAGTAGGAAGACTCAGTCTTCCTGTACTGAAGTCGGCATTGTGTCTCTTATATTTATTTCCGATGCAATTTCTGTATTTCATCGTCAATGGGAAAGTAGAAGGGAAACAGTATACCTGCAGAGGTGCATCGGAATGTAAAACTGGTGACACAGGAAACGCTCAAACATAGACAGTTGGAAGACTCTGTCTTCCTCTCCTTAAGACGTCATTGTGTCTCTTATATTTAATTCCGATGCAATTTCTGTGTTTCATCGCCAATGGGAAGGTCCAAGGGACACAGTAAACCAGCAGAGGTACATCGGAATGTAAAACTGGTGACACTGGAAACGCTCAAAACATAGACCGTAAGAAGAATCAGTTTTCTTGTACTTATGTCAGCGTTGTGTCTCTTATATTTAATTCCGATGTAATTTCTGTGTTTCATCGACAATGGGAAGGTCCAGTGCATACAGTAAACCTGCAGAGGTGCATCCGGATGTAAAACTGGTGACGTAGGAAACGCTGAAAACATAGACAGTAGGAAGACTCAATGTTCCTGTACCTAAGTCGGAATTGTGTCTCTTACATTTAATTCCGATGCAATTTCTGTGTTTCATCGTCAATGGGAAGATCCAAGGTATACAGTAAACCTGCGGAGGTGCATCGGAGTGTAAAACTGGTGACTCAGGAAACGCTCAAACATTGACAGTAGGAAATCTCAGTCTTCCTGCACTTAAGTCGGCATTGTGTCTCTTATATTTAATTCCGATGCAATTTCTGTGTTTCATCGTCAATGGTAAAGTCCAAGGGATACAGTAAACCTGCAGAGGTGCATCGGAATGTAAAACTGGATACACATGAAACGCTCAAAACATAGACAGTAGGAAGACTCAGTCTTCCTGTACTTAAGTTGGCATTGTGTCCCTTATATTTAATTCCGAAGCAATTTCTGTGTTTCATCGTCAATGGGAAGACCCAAGGGATACAGTAAACCTGCAGAGATGCATCGGAATGTAAAACTGGTGACACAGGAAACGATCAAAGCATAGACAGTAGGAATTCTCAGTCTTCCTGTACTTAAGTCGGCATTGTGTCTCTTATATTTAAATGCGATGCAATTTCTGTGTTTCGTCGTCAATGGGAAGGGCCAATGGATACAGTATATATGCAGAGTAGGATCGTAATGTAAAACTGGTGACACAGGAAACGATCAAAAATAGACAGTAGGAAGACTCAGTCTTCCTGTACTTAAGTCGGCATTGTGTCTCTTATATTTAATTCCGATCCAATTTCTGTGTTTCATCGTCACTGAGAAGGTCCAAGGGATACATCAAATCTGCAGAGGTGCATCGGAATGTAAAACTGTTGACACAGGAAACGCTCAAACTTTGACAGAAGGAAGACTCAGTCTTCCTGTACTTAAGTCGGCATTGTGTGTCTTATATTTAATTCCGATGCAATTTCTGTGTTTCATCGTCAATGGTAAGGTCCAAGGGATACAGTAAACCTGCAGAGGTGCATCGGAATGAAAAACTGGTGACACAGGAAACGCTCAAAATATAGACCGTAAGAAGAATCAGTTTTCTTGTACTTAGGTCAGCGTTATGTCTCTTATATTTAATACCGATGCAATTTCTGTGGTTCATCGTCAATGGTAAAGTCCAAGGGATACAGTAAACCTGCAGAGGTGCATCGGAATGTAAAACTGGAGACACACAGGAATCGCTCAAAACATAGACAGTAGGAAGACTCAGTCTTCCTGTACTTAAGTCGGCATTGTGTCTCTTATATATAATTCCGATGCAATTTATGTGTTTCATTGTCACTGTGAAGGTCCAATGGATACAGTAAACCTGCAAAGAGGTAAATCGGAATGAAAAACTGGTGCCACAGGAAACGCTCAAAACATAGACCGAAAGAAGAATCAGTTTTCTTGTACTTAGGTCAGCGTTGTGTCTCTTATATTTAATACCGATGCAATTACTGTGTTTCATCGTCAATGGTAAAGTCCAAGGGATACGGTAAACCTGCAGAGGTGCATCGGAATGTAAAACTGGAGACACAGGAAACGCTCAAAACATAGACAGTAGGAAGACTCAGTCTTCCTGTACTTAAGTCGGCATTGTGACTGTTATATTTAAGTCCGATGTAATTTTTGTGTTTCTCTGTCAATGGGAAGGTGCAAGGGATACAGTAAACCTGCAGTGGTGCATCGGAATGTAAAACTGGTGACACAGGAAACGCTCAAAACATAGACAGTAGGAAGGCTCAGTCTTTCTGTACTTAAGTCGGCATTGTGTCTCTTATATTTAATTCCGATGCAATTTCTGTGTTTAATCGTCAATGGGAAGGTCCAAGGGATACAGAAACCCTGCAGAGGTGCATCGGAATGTAAAACTGGTGACACAGCAAGCGCTCATAACATAGACCCTAAGAAGACTCAGTTTTCTTGTACTTAAGTCAACGTTGTGTCTCTTATATTTAATTCCGATGTAATTTCTGTGTTTCATCGTCAGTGGGAAGGTCCAATGGATACAGTAAACCTGCAGAGGTGCATCGGAATGTAAAACTGGTGACGCAGGAAATGCTCAAAACATAGACAATAGCAAGACTCAATGTTCCTCTACTTAAGTCGTCATTGTGTCCCTTATATTTCATTCCGAAGCAATTACTGTGTTTCATCGTCAATGGGAAGACCCAAGGGATACTGTAAACCTGCAGAGGTGCATCGGAATGTAAAACTGGTGACACAGGAAACGCTCAAAACATAGACAGTAGGAAGACTCACCCTTCCTGTTCTTAAGTCGGCATTGTGTCTCTTATATTTAATTCCGATGCTATTTCTGTGTTTCATCGACAATGGGAAGGTCCATTGGATACAGTAAACCTACAGAGGTGCATCGGAATGTAAAATTGGTGACGCAGGAAACGCTCAAAACATAGACAGTAGGGAAACTCAATCTTCCTGTACTTAAGTTGGCATTGTGTCTCTTATATTTAATTCCGATGCAATTTCTGTGTTTCATGGTCAATGGGAAGATCCAAGGGATACAGTAAACCTGCAGAGGTGCATCGGAATGTAAAACTGGGGACACAGGAAATTCTCAAAACATAGACAGTAGGAAGACTCTGCCTTCCTGTTCTTAAGTCGGCATTGTGTCACTTATATTTAGTTCCGATGATATTTTTGTGTTTCATCGTCAATGGGAAGGTCCAATGGATACAGTAAAATTGCAGAGGTGCATCGGAATGTAAAACTGGTGACACAGGAAACGATCAAAACATAGACAGTAGGAATAATCAGTCTTCCTGCACTTAAGTCGGCATTGTGTCTCTTATATTTAAATCCGATGCAATTTCTGTGTTTCGTCGTCAATGGGAAGGTCCAAGGGATACAGTAAACCTGCAGAGGTGCATCGGAATGTAAAACTGGTGACACAGGAAGCGGTCAAAACATAGACCCTAAGAAGACTCAGTTTTCTTGTACTGAAGTTGGCATTGTGCCTCTTATATTTAATTTAGATGCAATTTCTGTGTTTCATCGTCACTGTGAAGGTCCAAGGGACACAGTAAACCTGTAGTGGTGCATCAAAATGTAAAACTGATGACACAGAATACGCTCAAAGCATAGACAGTAGGAAGACTCAGTCTTCCTGTACCTAAGTCGGCATTGTGTCTCTTACATTTAATTCCGATGCAATTTCTGTGTTTCATCGTCAATGGGGGGGTCCAATGGATGCAGTAAACCTGCAGAGGTGCATCGGAATGTAGAACTGATGACACAGGAAACGCTCAAAACATAGACAGTAGGAAGACTCAGTCTTCCTGTACTGAAGTCGGCATTGTGTCTCTTATATTTATTTCCGGTGCAATTTCTGTATTTCATCGTCAATGGGAAAGTCGAAGGGAAACAGTATACCTGCAGAGGTGCATCGGAATGTAAAACTGGTGACACAGGAAACGTTCAAACATAGACAGTTGGAAGACTCTGTCTTCCTCTCCTTAAGACGTCATTGTGTCTCTTATATTTAATTCCGATGCAATTTCTGTGTTTCATCGCCAATGGGAAGGTCCAAGGGACACAGTAAACCAGCAGAGGTACATCGGAATGTAAAACTGGTGACACTGGAAACGCTCAAAACATAGACCGTAAGAAGAATCAGTTTTCTTGTACTTATGTCAGCGTTGTGTCTCTTATATTTAATTCCGATGTAATTTCTGTGTTTCATCGACAATGGGAAGGTCCAGTGCATACAGTAAACCTGCAGAGGTGCATCCGGATGTAAAACTGGTGACGTAGGAAACGCTGAAAACATAGACAGTAGGAAGACTCAATGTTCCTGTACTTAAGTCGGAATTGTGTCTCCTACATTTAATTCCGATGCAGTTTCTGTGTTTCATCGTCAATGGGAAGATCCAAGGTATACAGTAAACCTGCGGAGGTGCATCGGAGTGTAAAACTGGTGACTCAGGAAACGCTCAAACATTGACAGTAGGAAATCTCAGTCTTTCTGTACTTAAGTCGTCATAGTGTCTCTTATATTTAATTCCGATGCAATTTCTGTGTTTCATCGTCAATGGTAAAGTCCAAGGGATACAGTAAACCTGCAGAGGTGCATCGGAATGTAAAACTGGATACACATGAAACGCTCAAAACATAGACAGTAGGAAGACTCAGTCTTCCTGTACTTAAGTTGGCATTGTGTCCCTTATATTTAATTCCGAAGCAATTTCTGTGTTTCATCGTCAATGGGAAGGTCCAAGGGATACAGTAAACCTGCAGAGGTGCATCGGAATGTAAAACTGGTGACACAGAGAGCGGTCAAAACATAGACCCTAATAAGACTCAGTTTTCTTGTACTGAAGTCGGCATTGTGCCTCTTATATTTAATTTAGAAGCAATATCTGTGTTTCATCGTCACTGTGAAGGTCCAAGGGATACAGTAAACCTGCAGAGGAGGATCGGAATGTAAAACTGGTGACACAGGAAACGCTCAAAACATAGACAGTTGGAAGACTCAGTTTTCCTGTACTTAAGTCGGCATTGTGTCTCTTATATTTAATTCCGATTCATTTTCTGTGTTTCATCGTCAATGGGAAGGTCCAAGGGATACAGTAAACCTGCAGACGTGCATCGGAATGTAAAACTGTTGACACAGGAAACGCTCAAACATTGACAGTATTAAGACTCAGTCTTAATGTACTTAATTCGGCATTGTGTCTCTTATATTTCATTCCGATGCAATTTCGGTGTTTCATCGTCAATGGTAAGGTCCAAGGGATACAGTAAACCTGCAGAGGTGAATTGGAATGTAAAACTGTTGAGACAGGAATCGCTCAAATAATAGACCGTAAGAAGACTCAGTTCTCTTGTACTTAAGTCGGCGTTGAGTCTCTTATATTTAATTGCGATGCAATTTCTGTGTTTCCACGTCAATGGGAAGGTCCAATGTATAGAGTAAACCTGCAGAGGTGCATCGGAATGTAAAACTGGTGACACAGGAAACGCTCAAAACATAGACAATTGAAATACACACTCTTGCTGTACTTAAGTCGCATTGTGTCTCTTATATTTCATTCCGATGCAATTTCAGTGTCTCATCGTCACTGTGAGGGTCCAATGGATACAGTAAACCTGCAGAGGTGCATCGGAATCTAAAGCTAGAGACACAGGAAAGCTCAAAACATAGACAGTTGGAAGACTCAGTCTTCCTGTACTTAAGTCGGCATTGTGTCTTTTTTATTTAATTCCGCTGCAATTTCTGTTTTTCATCCTCAATGGGAGGGTCCAACGGATACAGTAAACCTACAGAGGTGCATTGGAATGTAAAACTAATGACACAGGAAACGCTCAAAACATAGACAGTAGGAAGACTCAGTCTTCCTGTACTTAAGTCGGCATTGTGTCTCTTATATTTAAATCCGATGCAATTTCTGTGTTTCGTCGTCAATGGGAAGGTCCAAGGGATACAGTAAACCTGCAGAGGTGCATCGGAATGTAAAACTGGTGACACAGGAAGCGGTCAAAACATAGACCCTAAGAAGACTCAGTTTTCTTGTACTGAAGTTGGCATTGTGCCTCTTATATTTAATTTGGATGTAATTTCTGTGTTTCATCGTCACTGTGAAGTTCCAAGGGATACAGTAAACCTGCAGAGGTGCATCAAAATGTAAAACTGATGACACAGAATACGCTCAAAGCATAGACAGTAGGAAGACTCAGTCTTCCTGTACCTAAGTCGGCATTGTGTCTCTTACATATAATTCCGATGCAATTTCTGTGTTTCATGGTCAATGGGAAGGTCCAATGGATACAGTAAACCAGCAGAGGAGGATCGGAATGTAAAACTGGTGACACAGGGAACGCTCAAAACATAGACAGTAGAAAGACTCAGTCTTCCTGTACTTAAGTCGGCATTGTGTCTTTTATATTTAATTCCGATGCAATTTCTGTGTTTCATCGTCAATGGGGGGGTCCAATGGATGCAGTAAACCTGCAGAGGTGCATCGGAATGTAGAACTGATGACACAGGAAACGCTCAAAACATAGACAGTAGGTAGACTCAGTCTTCCTGTACTGAAGTCGGCATTGTGTCTCTTATATTTATTTCCGATGCAATTTCTGTATTTCATCGTCAATGGGAAAGTCGAAGGGAAACAGTAAACCTGCAGAGGTGCATCGGAATGTAAAGCTAGAGACACAGGAAAGCTCAAAACATAGACAGTAGGAAGACTCAGTCTTCCTGTACTTATGTCGGCATTGTGTCTTTTTTATTTAATTCCGCTGCAATTTCTGTTTTTCATCCTCAATGGGAGGGTCCAACGGATACAGTAAACCTGCAGAGGTGCATTGGAATGTAAAACTGATGACACAGGAAACGCTCAAAACATAGACAGTAGGAAGACTCAGTCTTCCTGTACTTAAGTCGGCATTGTGTCTCTTATATTTAATTCCGATGCAATTTCTGTGTTTCATCGTCAATGGGAAGGTCGAATGGATAGAGTAAACCTGCAGAGGTGCATTGGAATACAAAAATGGTGACACAGGAAACGCTCAAATCATAGACCGTAAGAAGTCTCAGTTTTCTTGCACTTAAGTCGGCGTTGTGTCTCTTATATTTAATTCCGATGCAATTTCTGTGCTTCATCGTTAATGGGAAGGTCCAATGGATACATTAAACCTGCAGAGGTGCATCGGAATGTAAAACTGGAGACACAGGAAACGCTCAAAACATAGACAGTAGGAAGACTCAGTCTTCCTGTACTTAAGTCGGCATTGTGTCTGTTATATTTAAGTCCGACGTAATTTCTGTGTTTTATTGTCAATGGGAAGGTGCAAGGGATACAGTAAACCTGCAGTGGTGCATCGGAATGTAAAACTGGTGACACAGGAAACGCTCAAAACATAGACATTAGGAAGACTCAGTCTTTCTGTACTTAAGTCGGCATTGTGTCTCTTATATTTAATTCCGATGCAATTTCTGTGTTTCATCGTCAATGGGAAGGTCCAAGGGATACAGTAACCCTGCAGAGGTGCATCGGAATGTAAAACTGGTGACACAGCATTGCGCTCATAACATAGACCCTAAGGAGACTCAATGTTCCTGCACTTAAGTCGGCATTGTGTCTCTTATATTTAATTCCGATGCAATTTCTGTGTTTCATCGAAATGGGAAGATCCAAGGGATACAGTATACCTGCAGAGGTGTATCTGAATGTAAAACTGGTGACACAGGAAATTCTCAAAACATAGACAGTAGGAAGACTCAGCCTTCCTGTTCGTAAGTCGGCATTGTGTATCTTATATTTAGTTCCGATGATATTTTTGTGTTTCATCGTCAATGGGAATGTCCAAGGGATACAGTAAACCTGCAGAGGTGTATCGGAATGTAAAACTGGTGAAACAGGAAGCGGTCAAAACATAGACCCTAAGAAGACTCTGTTTTCTTGTACTGAAGTCGGCATTGTGCTTCTTATATTTAATTTAGATGCAATTTCTGTGTTCCATCGTCACTGTGAAGGTCCAAGGGATACAGTAAACCTGCAGAGGTGCATCAAAATGTAAAACTGATGACACAGAATACGCTCAAAGCATAGACAGTGGGAAGACTCAGACTTCCTGTACCTAAGTCGGCATTGTGTCTCTTACATTTAATTCCGATGCAATTTCTGTGTTTCATCGTCAATGGGAAGGTCCAAGGTATACAGTAAACCTGCAGAGGTGCATCGGAATGTAAACCTGTTGACACAAGAAACGCTCAAACGTTGACAGTAGGAAGACTCAGTCTTCCTGTACTTAAGTCGGCATTGTGTCTCTTATATTCAATTCCGATGCAATTTCTGTGTTTCAACGTCAATGGGAAAGTCCAATGTATACAGTAAACCTGCAGAGGTGCATTGGAACGTAAAACTGGTGACACAGGAAACGCTCAAAACATAGACAGTTGAAAGACACACTCTTCCTGTACTTAAGTCGCATTGTGTCTCTTATATTTTATTCCGATGCAATTTCAGTGTCTCATCGTCATTGTGAAGGTCCAATGGATACAGTAAACCTGCAGAGGTGCATCGGAATGTAAAGATTGTGACACAGGAAACGCTCAAAACATAGACAGTAGGAAGACTCAGTCTTCCTGTACTTAAGTCGGCATTGTGTCTTTTTTATTTAATTCCGATGCAATTTCTGTATTTCATCTTCAATGGGAATGTCGAAGGGAAACAGTATACCTGCAGAGGTGCAACGGAATGTAATACTGGTGACACAGGAAACGCTCAAAACATAGACAGTAGGAAGACTCAGTATTCCTGCACTTAAGGCGGCATTTTGGCTCTTATATTTAATTCCGATGCAATTTCTGTGTTTCATCGTCACTGTGTAAGTCCAAGGGATACAGTAAACCTGCAGAGGTGCATCAAAATGTAAAACTGATGACACAGAATACGCTCAAAGCATAGACAGTGGGAAGACTCAGACTTTCTGTACCTAAGTCGGCATTGTGTCTCTTATATTTAATTCCGATGCAATTTCTGTGTTTAATCGTCAATGGGAAGGTCCAATGGATACAGTAAACCTGCAGAGGTGCATCGGAATGTAAAAGTGGAAACACAGGAAACGCTCAAATCATAGACAATAGAAAGACACACTCTTCCTGTACTTAAGTCGACATTGTGTCTCTGATATCTCATTCCGATGCAATTTCTGTGTTTCAATGTCACTTTGAAAGTCCAATGGATACAGAAAATCTGCAGAGATGAATTGGAATGTAAAACTGGTGACACAGGAAACGCTCAAAACATAGACAGTAGGAAGACTCAGTCTTCCTGTACTTAAGTCGGCATTGTGTCTTTTATATTTAATTCCGATCCAATTTCTGTGTTTCATCGTCAATGGGGGGTCCAATGGATACAGTAAACCTGCAGAGGAGCATCGGAATGTAGAACTGATGACACAGGAAACGCTGAAAACATAGACAGTAGGAAGACTCAGTCTTCCTGTACTTAAGTAGGCATTGTGTCCCCTTAATTTAAATCTGATGCAAATTCTGTGTTTCATCGTCAATGAGAAAGTCGAAGGGAAACACTATACCTGCAGAGGTGCATCGGAATGTAAAACTGGTGACACAGGAAACGCTCAAAACATAGACAGTAGGAAGACTCAGTCTTTCTGTACTTAAGTCGGCGTTCTGTCTCTTATATATAATTCCGATGCTATTTCTGTGTTTCATCGTCACTGTGAAGGTCCAAGGTGTACAGGAAAACCTGCTGAGGTGTATCGGAATGTAAAACTGGTGACACAGGAAACGCTCGACGCATAGACAGTTAGAAGACTCTGTCTTCCTGTACTTAAGACGTCATTGTGTCTCATATATTTAATTCCGATGCAATTTCTGTGTTTCATCGCCAATGGGAAGGTCCAAGGGACACAGTAAACCAGCAGAGGTGCATCGGAATGTAAAACTGGTGACACTGGAATCGTTCAAAACATAGACCGTAAGAAGAATCAGTTTTCTTGTACTTAAGTCGGCGTTGTGTCTCTTACATTTTATTCCGATGTAATTTCTGTGTTTCATTGTCAATGGGAAGGTCCAATGGATACAGTAAACCTGCAGAGGTGCATCGGAATGTAAAACTGGTGACGCAGGAAACGCTGAAAACATAGACAGTAGGAAGACTCAATGTTCCTGTACTTAAGTCGGCATTGTGTCTCTTATATTTAATTCCGATGCTATTTCTGTGTTTCATCGTCAATTGGAAGATCCAAAGGATACAGTAAACCTGCAGAGGTGCATCGGAATGTAAAACTGGTGACACAGGAAACGCTCAAAATATAGACAGTAGTAAGACTCAGCCTTCCTGTTCTTAAGTCGCCATTGTGTCTCTTATATTTCATTCAGATGCAATTTCAGTGTCTCATCGTCACTGTGAAGTTCCAATGGATACAGTAAACCTGCAGAGGTGCATCGGAATGTAAAGCTTGTGACATAGGAAACGCTCAAAACATAGACAGTAGGAAGACTTAGTCTTCCTGTACTTAAGTCGACTTTGTGTCTTTTTTATTTAATTCCGATGCAATTTCTGTGTTTAATCGTCAATGGGAAGGTCCAACGGATACAGTAAACCTGCGGAGGTGCATTGGAATGTAAAACTGATGACACAGGAAACGCTCAAATCATAGACAGTAGGAAGACTCAGTCTTCCTGTACTTAAGTCGGCATTGTATCTCTTATATTTAATTCCGATGCAATTTCTGTGTTTCATCGTCAATGGGAAAGTCGAAGGGAAACAGTGTACCTGCAGAAGTGCATCGGAATGTAAAACTGGTGACACAGGAAACGCTCAAATCATAGACAGTAGGAAGACTCAGTCTTCCTGTACTTAAGTCGGCATTGTGTCTCTTATATTTAATTCCGATGCAATTTCTGTGTTTCATTGTCACTTTGAAAGTCCAATGGATACAGTAAATCTGCAGAGATGCATTGGAATCAAAAACTGGTGACACAGGAAACGCTCAAAACATAGACAGTAGGAAGACTCAGTCTTCCTGTACTTAAGTCGGCATTGTGTCTTTTATATTTAATTCCGATGCAATTTCTGTGTTTCATCGTCAATGGGGGGTCCAATGGATACAGTAAACCTGCAGAGGTGCATCGGAATGTAGAACTGATGACACAGGAAACGCTCAAAACATAGACAGTAGGAAGACTCAGTCTTCCTGTACTTAAGTCTGCATTGTGTCTCTTATATTTAATTCTGATGCAAATTCTGTTTTTCATCGTCAAGGAGAAAGTCGAAGGGAAACACTATACCTGCAGAGGTGCATCGGAATGTAAAATTGGTGACACAGGAAACGCCAAAGCATAGACAGTAGGAAGACTCAGTCTTTCTGTACTTAAGTCGGCGTTCTGTCTCTTATATATAATTCCGATGCTATTTCTGTGTTTCATCGTCACTGGGAAGGTCCAAGGGATACAGGAAAACCTGCAGAGGTGTATCGAAATGTAAAACTGGTGACACAGGAAACGCTCAAAGCATAGACAGTAGGAAGACTCTGTCTTCCTGTACTTAAGTCGGCATTGTGTCTCTTATATTTAATTCCGATGCAATTTCTGTGTTTCATTGTCACTTTGAAAGTCCAATGGATACAGTAAATCTGCAGAGATGCATTGGAATCAAAAACTGGTGACACAGGAAACGCTCAAAACATAGACAGTAGGAAGACTCAGTCTTCCTGTACTTAAGTCGGCGTTGTGTCTCTTACATTTTATTCCGATGTAATTTCTGTGTTTCATTGTCAATGGGAAGGTCCAATGGATACAGTAAACCTGCAGAGGTGCATCGGAATGTAAAACTGGTGACGCAGGAAACGCTGAAAACATAGACAGTAGGAAGACTCAATGTTCCTGTACTTAAGTCGGCATTGTGTCTCTTATATTTAATTCCGATGCTATTTCTGTGTTTCATCGTCAATTGGAAGATCCAAAGGATACAGTAAACCTGCAGAGGTGCATCGGAATGTAAAACTGGTGACACAGGAAACGCTCAAAATATAGACAGTAGTAAGACTCAGCCTTCCTGTTCTTAAGTCACCATTGTGTCTCTTATATTTAATTCCGATGCAATTTCTGTTATTCATCGTCTATGGGAAGGTCCAATGGATACATTAAACCTGCAGAGGTGCATCGGAAAGTAAAATTGGTGACGCAGGGAACGCTCGAAATATAGACAGTAGGAAAACTCAATCTTCCTGTGCTTAAGTCAACATTGTGTCTCTTACATTTAATTCCGATGCAATTTCTGTGCTTCATCGTCAATTGGAAGATCCAACGGATACAGTAAACCTGCAGAGGTGCATCGGAATGTAAAACTGGTGACACAGGAAATGCTCAAAACATAGACAGTAGGAAGACTCAGAATTCCTGTTCTTAAGTCGGCATTGTGTCTCTTATATTTATATCCGATGCAATTTCTGTGTTTAGTCGTCAATGGGAAGGTCCAAGGGATACAGCAAACCTGCAGGGGTGCATCGGAATGTAAAATTGGTGACACAGGAATCGCTCAAATCATAGACCGTTAGAAGACTCAGTTCTCTTGTACTTAAGTCGGCGTTGTGACTCTTATATTTAATTGCGATGAAATTTCTGTGTTTCAACGTCAATGGGAAGGTCCAATGAATACAGTAAACCTGCAGAGGTGCATCGGAATGTAAAACTGGTGACACAGGAAACGCTCAAAACATAGACAGTAGGAAGACTCAGTCTTCCTTTACTTAAGTCGACATTGTGTCTTTTTTATTTAATTCCGATGCAATTTCTGTGTTTCATCGTCAATGGGAAGGTCCAACGGATACAGTAAACCTGCAGAGGTGCATTGGAATGTAAAACTGATGACACAGGAAACGCTCAAAACATAGACAGTAGGAAGACTCAGTCTTCCTGTACTTAAGTCGGCATTGTATCTCTTCTATTTAATTCCGATGCAATTTCTGTGTTTCATCGTCAATGGGAAAGTCGAAGGGAAACAGTATACCTGCAGAGGTGCATCGGAATGTAAAACTGGTGACACAGGAAACGCTCAAATCATAGACAGTAGGAAGAGTCAGTCTTCCTGTACTTAAGTCGGCATTGTGTCTCTTATATTAATTTCCGATGCAATTTCTGTGTTTCATCGTCACTGTGTAGGTCCAAGGGATACAGTAAACCTGCAGAGGTGCATCAAAATGGAAAACTGATGACACAGGAAACGCTCAAAACATAGACAGTAGGAAGTCTCAGTCTTCCTGTACCTAAGTCGGCATTGTGTCTCTTACATTTCATTCCGATGCAATTTCTGTGTTTCATCGTCAATGGGAGGGTACAATGGATACAGTAAACCTGCAGAGGTGCATCGGAATGTAAAACTGGTGACGCAGGAAACGCTGAAAACATAGACAGTAGGAAGACTCAATGTTCCTGTACTTAAGTCGGCATTGTGTCTCTTATATTTAATTCCGATGCTATTTCTGTGTTTCATCGTCAATTGGAAGATCCAAAGGATACAGTAAACCTGCAGAGGTGCATCGGTATGTAAAACTGGTGACACAGGAAACGCTCAAAATATACACAGTAGTAAGACTCAGCCTTCCTGTACTTAAGTCGCCATTGTGTCTCTTATATTTCATTCAGATGCAATTTCAGTGTCTCATCGTCACTGTGAAGGTCCAATGGATACAGTAAACCTGGAGAGGTGCATCGGAATGTAAAACTGGCGACGCAGGAAACGCTGAAAAAATAGACAGAAGGAAGACTCAATGTTCCTGTACTTAAGTCGTCATTGTGTCTCTTACATTTAATTGCGATGCTATTTCTGTGTTTCATTGTCAATGGGAAGATCCAAGGGATACAGTAAACCTGCAGACGTGCATCGGAATGTAAAACTGGTGACACAGGAAACGCTCATTATATAGACAGTAGTAAGACTCAGCCTTTCTGTTCTTAAGTCGCCATTGTGTCTCTTATATTTAATTCCGATGCAATTTCTGTGTTTCATCGTCTATGGGAAGGTCCAAGCGATACACTAAACCTGCAGAGGTGAATTGGAATGTAAAACTGGTGACAAAGGAATCGCTAAAATCATAGACCGTAAGAAGACTCAGCTCTATTGTACTTTAGTCGGCCTTCTGTCTCTTATATTTAATTGCGATGCAATTTCTGTGTATCAACGTCAATGGGAAGGTCCAATGTATACGGTAATCCTGCAGAGGTGCATCGGAATGTAAAACTGGTGACACAGGAAACGCTCAAAACATAGACAATTGAAAGACACACTCTTCCTGTACTTAAGTCGCATTGTGTCTCTTATATTATATTCCGATGCAATTTCAGTGTCTCATCGTCATTGTGAAGGTCCAATGGTTACAGTAAACCTGCAGAGGTGCATCGGAATGTAAAGCTTGTGACACAGGAAACGCTCAAAACATAGACAGTAGGAAGACTCAGTCATCCTGTACTTAAGTCGGCATTGTGTCTTTTTTATTTAATTCCGATGCATTTTCTGTGTTTCATCGTCAATGGGAAGTCCAATGGATACAGTAAACCTGCAGAGGTGCATTGGAATGTAAAACTGATGACACAGGAAACGCTCAAAACATAGACAGTAGGAAGACTCAGTCTTCCTGTACTTAAGTCGGCATTGTGTCTCTTATATTTAATTCCGATGCAATTTCTGTATTTCATCGTCAATGGGAATGTCGAAGGGAAACAGTATACCTGCAGAGGTGCATCGGAATGTAAAAGTGGTGACACAGGAAACGCTCAAATCATAGACAATAGAAAGACACACTCTTCCTGTACTTAAGTCGACATTGTGTCTCTGATATCTCATTCCGATGCAATTTCTGTGTTTCATTGTCACTTTGAAAGTCCAATGGATACAGTAAACCTGCAGAGGTGCATTGGAATGTAAAACTGGTGACACAGGAAACGCTCAAAACATAGACAGTAGGAAGACTCAGTCTTCCTGTACTTAAGTCGGGATTGTGTCTCTTATATTTAATTCTGATGCAAATTCTGTGTTTCATCGTCAATGAGAAAGTCGAAGGGAAACACTATACCTGCAGGGGTGCATCGGAATGTAAAACTGGTGACACAGGAAACGCTCAAAACATAGACAGTAGGAAGACTCAGTCTTTCTGTACTTAAGTCGGCGTTCTGTCTCTTATATATAATTCCGATGCTATTTCTGTGTTTCATCGTCACTGTGAAGGTCCAAGGGATACAGGAAAACCTGCAGAGGTGTATCGGAATGTAAAACTGGTGACACAGGAAATTCTCAAAGCATAGACAGTTGGAAGACTCTGTCTTCCTGTACTTGAGACGTCATTGTGTCTCTTATATTTAATTCCGATGCAATTTCTGTGTTTTATCGCCAATGGGAAGGTCTAAGGGACACAGTAAACCAGCAGAGGTGCTTCCGAATATAAAACTGGTGACACTGGAATCGTTCAAATCATAGACCGTAAGAAGAATCAGTTTTCTTGTACTTAAGTCGGCGTTGTGTCTCTTATATTTAATTCCGATGTAATTTCTGTGTTTCATCGTCAATGGGAAGGTCCAATGGATACAGTAAACCTGCAGAGTTGCATCGGAAAGTAAAATTGGTGACGCAGGAAACGCTCGAAATATAGACAGTAGGAAGACTCAATCTTCCTGTACTTAAGTCAACATTGTGTCTCTTACATTTAATTCCGATGCAATTTCTGTGTTTCATCGTCAATTGGAAGAGCCAAGGGATACAGTAAACCTGCAGAGGTGCATCGGAATGTAAAATTGGTGACACAGGAATCGCTCAAATCATAGACCGTAAGAAGACTCAGTTCTCTTGTACTTAAGTCGTCGTTGTGACTCTTATATTTAATTGCGATGCAATTTCTGTGTTTCAACGTCAATGGGAAGGTCCAATGTATACAGTAAACCAGCAGAGGTGCATCGGAATGTAAAACTGGTGACACAGGAAACACTCAAAACATTGAGAATCGAAAGACACACTCTTCCTGTACTTAAGTCGCATTGTGTCTCTTATATTTCATTCCGATGCCATTTCAGTGTCTCATCGTCACTGTGAAGGTCCAATGTATACAGTAAACCTGCAGAGGTGCATCGGAATGTAAAGCTTGTGACACAGGAAACGCTCAAAACATAGACAGTAGGAAGACTCAGTCTTCCTGTACTTAAGTCGGCATTGTGTTTTTTTTATTTAATTCCGATGCAATTTCTGTGTTTCATCGTCAATGGGAAGGTCCAACGGATACAGTAAACCTGCAGATGTGCATTGGAATGTAAAACTGATGACACAGGAAACGCTCAAAACATAGACAGTAGGAAGACTCAGTCTTCCTGTACTTAAGTCGGCATTGTGTTTTTTTTATTTAATTCCGATGCAATTTCTGTGCTTCATTGTCAATGGGAAGGTCCAACGGATACAGTAAACCTGCAGATGTGCATTGGAATGTAAAACTGATGACACAGGAAACGCTCAAAACATAGACAGTAGGAAGACTCAGTCTTCCTGTACCTAAGTCGGCATTGTGTCTCTTACATTTAATTCCGATGCAATTTCTGTGTTTCATCGTCAATGGGAAGGTACAATGGATACAGTAAACCTGCAGAGGTGCATCGGAATGTAAAACTGGTGACACAGGAAACGCTCAAATCATAGACAATAGAAAGACAAACTCTTCCTGTACTTAAGTCGACATTGTGTATCTTATATTTCATTCCGATGCAATTTCTGTGTTTCATTGTCACTGTGAAAGTCCAATGGATACAGTAACCCTGCAGAGATGTATCGGAATGTAAAACTGGTGACACAGGAAACGCTCAAAACATAGACAATAGGAAGACTCAGTCTTCCTATACTTAAGTCGGCTTTGTGTCTTTTATATTTAATTCCGATGCAATTTCTGTGTTTCATCGTCAATGGGGGGGGTCCAATGGATGCAGTAAACCTGTAGAGGTGCATCGGAATGTAGAACTGATGACACAGGAAACGCTCAAACATATACAGTAGGAAGACACAGTCTTCCTGTACTTAAGTCGTCATTGTGTCTCTTATATTTAATTCCGATGCAATTTCTGTGTTTCATCGTCAATGGGAAAGTTGAAGGGAAACACTATACCTGCAGAGGTCATCGGAATGTGAAACTGGTGACACAGGAAAAGCTCAAAACATTGACAGTTGGAAGACTCAGTCTTCCTGTACTTAAGTCGGCATTGTGTCTCTTATATATAATTCCGATGCAATTTCTGTGTTTCATCGTCACTGTGAAGGTCCAAGGGATACAGGAAAACCTGCAGAGGTGCATCGGAATGTAAAACTGGTGACACAGGAAACGCTCAAAACATAGACATTTGGAAGACTCTGTCTTCCTGTACTTATGACGTCATTGTGTCCCTTATATTTAATTACGATGCAATTTCTGCGTTTCTTCGCCAATGGGAAGGTCCAAGGACACAGTAAACCAGCAGAGGTGCATCGGAATGTAAAACTGGTGACACTGGAAATGCTCAAAACATAGACCGTAAGAGGAATCAGTTTTCTTGTACTTAAGTCGGCGTTGTGTCACTTATATTTAATTCCGATGCAATTTCTGTGTTTTATCGCCAATGGGAAGGTCTAAGGGACACAGTAAACCAGCAGAAGTGCTTCCGTATGTAAAACTGGTGACATTGGAATCGTTCAAATCATAGACCGTAAGAAGAGTAGTTTTCTTTTACTTAAGTCGGCGTTGTGTCTCTTATATTTAATTCCGATGTAATTTCTGTGTTTCATCGTATATGGGAAGGTCCAATGGATACAGTAAACCAGCAGAGGTGCATCGGAATGTAAAACTGGTGACGCAAGAAACGCTGAAAACATAGACAGTAGGAAGACTCGATGTTCCTGTACTTAAGTCGGCATTGTGTCTCTTATATTTAATTCCGATGCTATTTCTGTGTTTCATCGTCAATGGGAAGATCCAAGGGATACAGTAAACCTGCAGAGGTGCATCGGAATGTAAAACTGGTGACACAGGAAACGCTCAAAATATAGACAGTAGAAAGACTCAGCCTTCCTGTTCTTAAGTCGCCATTGTGTCTCTTATATTTAATTTCGATGCATTTTCTGTGTTTCATCGTCTATGGGAAGGTCCAATGGATACAGTAAACCTGCAGAGGTGCATCGGAAAGTAAAATTGGTGACACAGGAAACGCTCGAAATATAGACAGTAGGAAGACTCAATCTTCCTGTACTTAAGTCAACATTGGGTCTCTTACATTTAATTCCGATGCAATTTCTGTGTTTCATCGTCAATTGGAAGATCCAAGGGATACAGTAAACCTGCAGAGGTGCATCGGAATGTAAAATTGGTGACACAGGAATCGCTCAAATCATAGACCGTAAGAAGACTCATTTCTCTTGTACTTAAGTCGGCGTTGTGACTCTTATATTTAATTGCGATGCAATTTCTGTGTTTCAACGTCAATGGGAAGGTCCAATGTATACAGTAAACCTGCAGAGGTGCATCGGAATGTAAAACTGGTGACACAGGAAACGCTCAAAACATTGAGAATCGAAAGACACACTCTTCCTGTACTTAAGTCGCATTGTGTCTCTTATATTTCATTCCGATGCCATTTCAGTGTCTCATCGTCACTGTGAAGGTCCAATGTATACAGTAAACCTGCAGAGGTGCATCGGATTGTAAGGCTTGTGACACAGGAAACGCTCAAAACATAGACAGTAGGAAGACTCTGTCTTCCTGTACTTAAGTCGGCATTGTGTCTTTTTTATTTAATTCCGATTCATTTTCTGTGTTTCATCGTCAATGGGAAGGTCCAACGGATACAGTAAACCTGCAGAGGTTCATTGGAATGTAAAACTGATGACACAGGAAACGCTCAAAACATAGACAGTAGGAAGACTCAGTCTTCCTGTACTTATGTCGGCATTGTATCTCTTATATTTAATTCCGATGCAATTTCTGTGTTTCATCGTCAATGGGAAAGTCGAAGGGAAACAGTATACCTGCAGAGGTGCATCGGAATGTAAAACTGGTGACACAGGAAACGCTCAAAACGTAGACAGTAGGAAGACTCAGTCTTCCTCTACTTAAGTCGGCATTGTGTCTCTTATATTTAATTCCGATGCAATATCTGTGTTTCATCGTCACTGTGTAGGTCCAAGGGATACAGTAAACCTGCAGAGGTGCATCAAAATGGAAAACTGATGACACAGGAAACGCTCAAAACATAGACAGTAGGAAGACTCAGTCTTCCTGTACCTAAGTCGGCATTGTGTCTCTTACATTTAATTCCGATGCAATTTCTGTGTTTCATCGTCAATGGGAAGGTACAATGGATACAGTATACAGTAAACCTGCAGAGGTGCATCGGAATGTAAAACTGGTGACACAGGAAACGCCCAAATCATAGACAATAGAAAGACGCACTCTTCCTGTACTTAAGTCGACATTGTGTCTCTTATATTTCATTCCGATGCAATTTCTGTGTTTCATTGTCACTGTGAAAGTCCAATGGATACAGTAAACCTGCAGAGATGTATCGGAATGTAAAACTGGTGACACAGGAAACGCTCAAAACATAGACAATAGGAAGACTCAGTCTTCCTGTACATAAGTCGGCTTTGTGTCTTTTATATTTAATTCCGATGCAATTTCTGTGTTTCATCGTCAATGGGGGGGTCCAATGGATGCAGTAAACCTGTAGAGGTGCATCGGAATGTAGAACTGATGACACAGGAAACGCTCAAACATAGACAGTATCAAGACTCAGTCTTCCTGTACTTAAGTCGTCATTGTGTCTCTTATATTTAATTCCGATGCAATTTCTGTGTTTCATCGTCAATGGGAAAGTTGAAGGGAAACACTATACCTGCAGAGGTGCATCGGAATGTGAAATTGGTGACACAGGAAAAGCTCAAAACATAGACAGTAAGAAGACTCAGTCTTCCTGTACTTAAGTCGGCATTGTGTCTCTTATATATAATTCCGATGCAATTTCTGTGTTTCATCGTCACTGTGAAGGTCCAAGGGATACAGGAAAACCTGCAGAGGTGCATCGGAATGTAAAACTGCTGACACAGGAAACGCTCAAAACATAGACAGTTGGAAGACTCTGTCTTCCTGTACTTAAGTCGGCTTTGTGTCTTTTATATTTAATTCCGATGCAATTTCTGTGTTTCATCGTCAATGGGGGGGTCCAATGGGTGCAGTAAACCTGTAGAGGTGCATCGGAATGTAGAACTGATGACACAGGAAACGCTCAAACATAGACAGTAGGAAGACACAGTCTTCCTGTACTTAAGTCGTCATTGTGTCTCTTATATTTAATTCCGATGCAATTTCTGTGTTTCATCGTCAATGGGAAAGTTGAAGGGAAACACTATACCTGCAGAGGTGCATCGGAATGTGAAACTGGTGACACAGGAAAAGCTCAAAACATAGACAGTAGGAAGACTCAGTCTTCCTGTACTTAAGTCGGCATTGTGTCTCTTATATATAATTCCGATGCAATTTCTGTGATTCATCGTCACTGTGAAGATCCTAGGGATACAGGAAAACCTGCAGAGGTGCATCGGAATGTAAAACTGGTGACACAGGAACCGCTCAAAACATAGACAGTTGGAAGACTCTGTCTTCCTGTACTTAAGACGTCATTGTGTCTCTTATATTTAATTCCGATGCAATTTCTGCGTTTCTTCGCCAATGGGAAGGTCCAAGGGACACAGTAAACCAGCAGAGGTGCATCGGAATGTAAGACTGGTGACACTGGAAATGCTCAAAACATAGACCGTAAGGGGAATCAGTTTTCTTGTACTTAAGTCGGCGTTGTGTCTCTTATATTTAATTCCGATGCAATTTCTGTGTTTTATCGCCAATGGGAAGGTCTAAGGGACACAGTAAACCAGCAGAGGTGCTTCCGAATGTAAAACTGGTGACACTGGAATCATTCAAAACATAGACCGTAAGAAGAGCAGTTTTCTTTTACTTAAGTCGGCGTTGTGTCTCTTAAATTTAATTCCGATGTAATTTCTGTGTTTCATCGTATATGGGAAGGTCCAATGGATACAGTAAGCCATCAGAGGTGCATCGGAATGTAAAACTGGTGACGCAAGAAACGCTGAAAACATAGACAGTAGGAAGACTCGATGTTCCTGTACTTAAGTCGGCATTGTGTCTCTTATATTTAATTCTGATGCTATTTCTGTGTTTCATCGTCAATGGGAAGGTCCAAGGGATAATGTAAACCTGCAGAGGTGCATCGGAATGTAAAACTGGTGACACAGGAAACGCTCAAAATATAGACAGTAGAAAGACTCAGCCTTCCCGTTCTTAAGTCGCCATTGTGTCTCTTATATTTAATTTCGATGCATTTTCTGTGTTTCATCGTCTATGGGAAGGTCCAATGGATACAGTAAACCTGCAGAGGTGCATCGGAAAGTAAAATTGGTGAGACAGGAAACGCTCGAAATATAGACAGTAGGAAGACTCAATCTTCCTGTACTTAAGTCAACATTGGGTCTCTTACATTTAATTCCGATGCAATTTCTGTGTTTCATCGTCAATTGGAATATCCAAGGGATACAGTAAACCTGCAGAGGTGCATCGGAATGTAAAATTGGTGACACAGGAATCGCTCAAATCATAGACCGTAAGAAGACTCATTTCTCTTGTACTTAAGTCGGCGTTGTGACTCTTATATTTAATTGCGATGCAATTTCTGTGTTTCAACGTCAATGGGAAGGTCCAATGTATACAGTAAACCTGCAGAGGTGCATCGGAATGTAAAACTGGTGACACAGGAAACGCTCAAAACATTGAGAATCGAAAGACACACTCTTCCTGTACTTGAGTCGCATTGTGTCTCTTATATTTCATTCCGATGCAATTTCAGTGTCTCATCGTCACTGTGAAGGTCCAATGTATACAGTAAACCTGCAGAGGTGCATCGGATTGTAAGGCTTGTGACACAGGAAACGCTCAAAACATAGACAGTAGGAAGACTCAGTCTTCCTGTACCTAAGGTGGCATTGTGTCTCTTACATTTAATTCCGATGCTATTTCTGTGTTTCATCGTCAATGGGAAGGTACAATGGATACAGTATACAGTAAACCTGCAGAGGTGCATCGGAATGTAAAACTGGTGACACAGGAAACGCTCAAATCATAGACAATAGAAAGACGCACTCTTCCTGTACTTAAGTCGACATTGTGTCTCTTATATTTCATTCCGATGCAATTTCTGTGTTTCATTGTCACTGTGAAAGTCCAATGGATACAGTAAACCTGCAGAGATGTATCGGAATGTAAAACTGGTGACACAGGAAACGCTCAAAACATAGACAATAGGAAGACTCAGTCTTCCTGTACATAAGTCGGCTTTGTGTCTTTTATATTTAATTCCGATGCAATTTCTGTGTTTCATCGTCAACGGGGGGGTCCAATGGATGCAGTAAACCTGTAGAGGTGCATCGGAATGTAGAACTGATGACACAGGAAACGCTCAAACATAGACAGTAGCAAGACTCAGTCTTGCTGTACTTAAGTCGTCATTGTGTCTCTTATATTTAATTCCGATGCAATTTCTGTGTTTCATCGTCAATGGGAAAGTTGAAGGGAAACACTATACCTGCAGAGGTGCATCGGAATGTGAAACTGGTGACACAGGAAAAGCTCAAAACATAGACAGTAAGAAGACTCAGTCTTCCTGTACTTAAGTCGGCATTGTGTCTCTTATATATAATTCCGATGCAATTTCTGTGTTTCATCGTCACTGTGAAGGTCCAAGGGATACAGGAAAACCTGCAGAGGTGCATCGGAATGTAAAACTGGTGACACAGGAAACGCTCAAAACATAGACAGTTGGAAGACTCTGTCTTCCTGTACTTAAGTCGGCTTTGTGTCTTTTATATTTAATTCCGATGCAATTTCTGTGTTTCATCGTCAATGGGGGGGTCCAATGGATGCAGTAAACCTGTAGAGGTGCATCGGAATGTAGAACTGATGACACAGGAAACGCTCAAACATAGACAGTAGGAAGACACAGTCTTCCTGTACTTAAGTCGTCATTGTGTCTCTTATATTTAATTCCGATGCAATTTCTGTGTTTCATCGTCAATGGGAAAGTTGAAGGGAAACACTATACCTGCAGAGGTGCATCGGAATGTGAAACTAGTGACACAGGAAAAGCTCAAAACGTGGACAGTAGGAAGACTCAGTCTTCCTGTACTTAAGTCGGCATTGTGTCTCTTATATATAATTCCGATGCAATTTCTGTGATTCATCGTCACTGTGAAGATCCAAGGGATACAGGAAAACCTGTGGAGGTGCATCGGAATGTAAAACTGGTGACACAGGAAACGCTCAAAACATAGACAGTTGGAAGACTCTGTCTTCCTGTACTTAAGACGTCATTGTGTCTCTTATATTTAATTCCGATGCAATTTCTGCGTTTCTTCGCCAATGGGAAGGTCCAAGGGACACAGTAAACCAGCAGAGGTGCATCGGAATGTAAGACTGGTGACACTGGAAATGCTCAAAACATAGACCGTAAGGGGAATCAGTTTTCTTGTACTTAAGTCGGCATTGTGTCTCTTATATTTCATTCCGATGCAATTTCTGTGTTTTATCGCCAATGGGAAGGTCTAAGGGACACAGTAAACCAGCAGAGGTGCTTCCGAATGTAAAACTGGTGACACTGGAATCGTTCAAAACATAGACCGTAAGAAGAGCAGTTTTCTTTTACTTAAGTCGGCGTTGTGTCTCTTAAATTTAATTCCGATGTAATTTCTGTGTTTCATCGTATATGGGAAGGTCCAATGGATACAGTAAACCATCAGAGGTGCATCGGAATGTAAAACTGGTGACGCAAGAAACGCTGAAAACATAGACAGTAGGAAGACTCGATGTTCCTGTACTTAAGTCGGCATTGTGTCTCTTATATTTAATTCTGATGCTATTTCTGTGTTTCATCGTCAATGGGAAGGTCCAAGGGATACAGTAAACCTGCAGAGGTGCATCGGAATGTAAAACTGGTGACACAGGAAACGCTCAAAATATAGACAGTAGAAAGACTCAGCCTTCCTGTTCTTAAGTCGCCATTGTGTCTGTTATGTTTAATTTCGATGCATTTTCTGTGTTTCATCGTCTATGGGAAGGTCCAATGGATACAGTAAACCTGCAGAGGTGCATCGGAAAGTAAAATTGGTGCACAGGAAACGCTCGAAATATAGACAGTAGGAAGACTCAATCTTCCTGTACTTAAGTCAACATTGGGTCTCTTACATTTACTTCCGATGCAATTTCTGTGTTTCATCGTCAATTGGAAGATACAAGGGATACAGTAAACCTGCAGAGGTGCATCGGAATGTAAAATTGGTGACACAGGAATCGCTCAAATCATAGACCGTAAGAAGACTCATTTCTCTTGTACTTAAGTCGGCGTTGTGACTCTTATATTTAATTGCGATGCAATTTCTGTGTTTCAACGTCAATGGGAAGGTCCAATGTATACATTAAACCTGCAGAGGTGCATCGGAATGTAAAATTGGTGACACAGGAAACGCTCAAAACATTGAGAATCGAAAGACACACTCTTCCTGTACTTAAGTCGCATTGTGTCTCTTATTTTTCATTCCGATGCAATTTCAGTGTCTCATCGTCACTGTGAAGGTCCAATGTATACAGTAAACCTGCAGAGGTGCATCGGAATGTAAAGGTTGTGACACAGGAAACGCTCAAAACATAGACAGTAGGAAGACTCTGTCTTCCTGTACTTATGTCGGCATTGTGTCTTTTTTATTTAATTCCGATTCAATTTCTGTGTTTCATCGTCAATGGGAAGGTCCAACGGATACAGTAAACCTGCAGAGGTTCATTGGAATGTAAAACTGATGACACAGGAAACGCTCAAAACATAGACAGTAGGAAGACTCAGTCTTCCTGTACTTATGTCGGCATTGTATCTCTTATATTTAATTCCGATGCAATTTCTGTGTTTCATCGTCAATGGGAAAGTCGAAGGGAAACAGTATACCTGCAGAGGTGCATCGGAATGTAAAACTGGTGACACAGGAAACGCTCAAAACGTAGACAGTAGGAAGACTCAGTCTTCCTCTACTTAAGTCGGCATTGTGTCTCTTATATTTAATTCCGATGCAATATCTGTGTTTCATCGTCACTGTGTAGGTCCAAGGGATACAGTAAACCTGCAGAGGTGCATCAAAATGGAAAACTGATGACACAGGAAACGCTCAAAACATAGACAGTAGGAAGACTCAGTCTTCCTGTACCTAAGTCGGCATTGTGTCTCTTACATTTAATTCCGATGCAATTTCTGTGTTTCATCGTCAATGGGAAGGTACAATGGATACAGTATACAGTAAACCTGCAGAGATGCATCGGAATGAAAAACTGGTGACACAGGAAACGCTCAAATCATAGACAATAGAAAGACGCACTCTTCCTGTACTTAAGTCGACATTGTGTCTCTTATATTTCATTCCGATGCAATTTCTGTGTTTCATTGTCACTGTGAAAGTCCAATGGATACAGTAAACCTGCAGAGATGTATCGGAATTTAAAACTGGTGACACAGGAAACGCTCAAAACATAGACAATAGGAAGACTCAGTCTTCCTGTACATAAGTCGGCTTTGTGTCTTTTATATTTAATTCCGATGCAATTTCTGTGTTTCATCGTCAATGGGGGGGTCCAATGGATGCAGTAAACCTGTAGAGGTGCATCGGAATGTAGAACTGATGACACAGGAAACGCTCAAACATAGACAGTAGCAAGACTCAGTCTTCCTGTACTTAAGTCGTCATTGTGTCTCTTATATTTAATTCCGATGCAATTTCTGTGTTTCATCGTCTATGGGAAAGTTGAAGGGAAACACTATACCTGCAGAGGTGCATCGGAATGTGAAACTGGTGACACAGGAAACGCTCAAAACATAGACAGTAGGAAGACTCAGTCTTCCTGTACTTAAGTCGGCATTGTGTCTCTCATATATAATTCCGATGCAATTTCTGTGTTTCATCGTCACTGTCTAGGTCCAAGGGATACAGGAAAACCTGCAGAGGTGCATCGGAATGTAAAACTGGTGACACAGGAAACGCTCAAAACATAGACAGTTGGAAGACTCTGTCTTCCTGTACTTAAGACGTCATTGTATCTCTTATATTTAATTCCGATGCAATTTCTGCGTTTCTTCGCCAATGGGAAGGTCCAAGGGACACAGTAAACCAACAGAGGTGCATCGGAATGTAAAACTGTCGACACTGGAAATGCTCAAATCATAGACCATAAGAGGAATCAGTTTTCTTGTACTTAAGTCGGCGTTGTGTCTCGTATATTTAATTCAGATGTAATTTCTGTGTTTCATCGTCAATGGGAAGGTCCAATGGATACAGTAAACCTGCAGAGGTGCTTCGGAATGTAAAACTGGTGACACAGGAAACGCTCAAATCATAGACAATAGAAAGACACAATCTTCCTGTACTTAAGTCGACATTGTGTCTCTTATATTTCATTCCGATGTAATTTCTGTGTTTCATTGTCACTGTGAAAGTCCAATGGATACAGTAAACCTGCAGAGATGTATCGGAATGTAGAACTGATGACACAGGAAACGCTCAAACATAGACAGTAGGAAGACTCTGTCTTCCTGTACTTAAGTCGTCATTGTGTCTCTTATATTTAATTCCGATGCAATTTCTGTGTTTCATCGTCAATGGGAAAGTTGAAGGGAAACACTATACCTGCAGAGGTGCATCGGAATGTGAAACTGGTGACACAGGAAAAGCTCAAAACATAGACAGTAGGAAGACTCAGTCTTCCTGTACTTATGTCGGCTTTGTGTCTTTTATATTTAATTCCGATGCAATTTCTGTGTTTCATCGTCAATGGGGGGGTCCAATGGATGCAGCAAACCTGCAGAGGTGCATCGGAATGTAGAACGGATGACACAGGAAACGCTCAAACATAGACAGTAGGAAGACTCTGTCTGCCTGTACTTAAGTCGTCATTGTGTCTCTTATATTTAATTCCGATGCAATTTCTGTGTTTCATCGTCAATGGGAAAGTTGAAGGGAAACACTATAACTGCAGAGGTGCATCGGAATGTGAAACTGGTGACACAGGAAAAGCTCAAAACATAGACAGTAGGAAGACTCAGTCTTCCTGTACTTATGGCGGCATTGTGTCTCTTATATATAATTCCGATGCAATTTCTGTGTTTCATCGTCACTGTGAAGGTCCAAGGGATACAGGAAAACCTGCAGAGATGCATCGGAATGTAAAACTGGTGACACAGGAAACGCTCAAAACATAGACAGTTGGAAGACTCTGTCTTCCTGTACTTAAGACGTCATTGTATCTCTTATATTTAATTCCGCTGCAATTTCTGCGTTTCTTCGCCAATGGGAAGGTCCAAGGGACACAGTAAACCAGCAGAGGTGCTTCGGAATGTAAAACTGGTGACACTGGAAATGCTCAAAACATAGACCGTAAGAGGAATCAGTTTTCTTGTACTTAAGTCGGCGTTGTGTCTCCTATATTTAATACCGATGCAATTTCTGTGTTTTCTCGCCAATGGGAAGGTCTAAGGGACACAGTAAACCAGCAGAGGTGCTTCCGAATGTAAAACTGGTGACACTGGAATCGTTCAAAACATAGACCGTAAGAAGAGCAGTTTTCTTGTACTTAAGTCGTCATTGTGTCTCTTATATTTAATTTCGATGCAATTTCTGTGTTTTTTCGCCAATGGGAAAGTCGAAGGGAAACAGTATACCTGCAGAGGTGCAGCGGAATGTAAAACTGGTGACACAGGAAACGCTCAAAACGTAGACAGTAGGAAGACTCAGTCTTCCTCTACTTAAGTCGGCATTGTGTCTCTTATATTTAATTCCGATGCAATATCTGTGTTTCATCGTCACTGTGTAGGTCCAAGGGATACAGTAAACCTGCAGAGGTGCATCAAAATGGAAAACTGATGACACAGGAAACGCTCAAAACAAAGAAAGTTGGAAGACTCAGTCTTCCTGTACCTAAGTCGGCATTGTGTCTCTTACATTTAATTCCGATGCAATTTCTGTGTTTCATCGTCAATGGGAAGGTACAATGGATACAGTAAACCTGCAGAGGTGCATCGGAATGTAAAACTGGTGACACAGGAAACGCTCAAATCATAGACAATAGAAAGACAAACTCTTCCTGTACTTAAGTCGACATTGTGTATCTTATATTTCATTCCGATGCAATTTCTGTGTTTCATTGTCACTGTGAAAGTCCAATGGATACAGTAAACCTGCAGAGATGTATCGGAATGTAAAACTGGTGACACAGGAAACGCTCAAAACATAGACAATAGGATGACTCAGTCTTCCTGTACTTAAGTCGGCTTTGTGTCTTTTATATTTAATTCCGATGCAATTTCTGTGTTTCATCGTCAATGGGGGGGTCCAATGGATGCAGTAAACCTGTAGAGGTGCATCGGAATGTAAAACTGGTGACGCAGGAAACGCTCAAATCATAGACCGTAAGAGGAATCAGTTTTCTTGTACTTAAGTCGGCGTTGTGTCTCTTATATTTAATTCCGATGCAATTTCTGTGTTTCTTCGTCAATGGGGTGTCCAATGTATACAGTAAACCTGCAGAGGTGCATCGGAATGTAGAACTGATGACACAGGAAACGCTCAAACATAGAAAGTAGCAAGACTCAGTCTTCCTGTACTTAAGTCGTCATTGTGTCTCTTATATTTAATTCCGATGCAACTTATGTGTTTCATCGTCAATGGGAAAGTTGAAGAGAAACACTATACCTGCAGAGGTGCATCGGAATGTGAAACTGGTGACACAGGAAACGCTCAAAACATAGACAGTAGGAAGACTCAGTCTTCCTGTTCTTATGTCGGCATTGTGTCTCTTATATTTAAATCCGATGCAATTTCTGTGTTTCGTCGTCAATGGGAAGGTCCAAGGGATACAGCAAACCTGCAGAAGTGCATCGGAATTTAAAATTGGTGACACAGGAAGCGGTCAAAGCATAGACCCTAAGAAGACTCAGTTTTCTTGTACTGAAGTCGGCATTGTGTCTCTTATATTTAATTTAGATGCAATTTCTGTGTTACATCGTCACTGTAAAGGTCCAAGGGATACAGTAAACCTGCAGAGGTGCATCAAAATGTAAAACTGATGAAACAGGAAACGCTCAAAACATAGACAGTAGTAAGACTCAGTGTTCCTGTACCTAAGTCGGCATTGTGTCTCTTATATTTAATTTCGATGCAATATCTGTGTTTTTTCGCCAATGGGAAAGTCCAAGGTACATAGTAAAACTGCAGAGGTGCATTGGAATGTAAAAATGGTGACACAGGAAATGCTCAAACCATAGACCGTAAGAATTCTGTTTTCTTGTACTTAAGTCGGCGTTGTGTCTCTTATATTTAATTCCGATGCAATTTCTGTGCTTCATCGTTAATGGAAGGTCCAATGGATACAGTAAACCTGCAGAAGTGGTTCGGAATATAAAACTGGTGACACAGGAAACGCTCAAAACATAGACAGTAGGAAGACTCAGTCTTTCTGTACTTACGTCGGCATTGTGTCTCTTATATTTAATTCCGATGCATTTTCTGTGTTTCATCGTCAATGGGAAGGTCCAATGGATACAGTTAACCTGCAGAGGTGCATCGGAATGTAAAACTGGTGACACAGGAAACGCTCAAACATTGACAGTAGGAAGACTCAGTCTTCCTGTACTTAAGTCGGCATTGTGTCTCTTATATCTAATTCCGATGCAATTTCTGTGTTTCACCGACAATGGTAAAGTCCAGGGGATACAGTAAACCTGCAGAGGTGCATCGGAATGTAAAACTGGTGAAACAGGAAACGCTCAAAACATAGACAGTAGGAAGACAGTCTTCCTGTACTTAAGTCGGCATTGTGGCTCTTATATTTAATTCCGATGCAATTTCTGTGTTTCATCGTCACTGTGTAGGTCCAAGGGATACAGTAAACCTGCAGAGGTGCATCAAAATGGAAAACTGATGACACAGGAAACGCTCAAAATATAGAGAGTAGGAAGACTCAGTCTTCATGTACCTAAGTCGGCATTGTGTCCCTTATATTTAATTCCGATGCAATTTCTGTGTTTCATCGTCAATGGGAAGGTCCAATGGATACAGTAAACCTGCAGAGGTGCATCGGAATGTAAAATTGGTGACACAGGAAACGCTCAAATCATAGACAATAGAAAGACACACTCTTCCTGTACTTAAGTCGACATTGTGTCTCTGATCTCTCATTCCTATGCAATTTCTGTGTTTCATTGTCAGTTTGAAAGTCCAACGGATACAGTAAACCTGCAGAGGTGCATCGGAATGTAAAACTGGTGACACAGGAAACGCTCAAAACATAGACAGTAGGAAGACTCAGTCTTCCTGTACTTAAGTCGGCATTGTGTCTTTTATATTTAATTCCGATGCAATTTCTGTGTTTCATCGTCAATGGGGTGTCCAATGGATACAGTAAACCTGCAGAGGTGCATCCGAATGTAAAACTGGTGACACAGGAATCGTTCAAAACATAGACCTTAAGAAGAATCAGTTTTCTTGTACTTAAGTCGGCGTTGTGTCTCTTATATTTAATTTCGATGTAATTTCTGTGTTTCATCGTCAATGGGAAGGTCCAATGGATACAGTAAACCTGCAGAGGTGCATCGGAATGTAAAACTGGTGACGCAGGAAACGCTCAAATCATAGACCGTAAGAGGAATCAGTTTTCTTGTACTTAAGTCGGCGTTGTGTCTCTTATATTTAATTCCGATGCAATTTCTGTGTTTCATCGTCAATGGGGTGTCCAATGTATACAGTAAACCTGCAGAGGTGCATCGGAATGTAGAACTGGTGACACAGGAAACGCTCAAAACATTGAGAATCGAAAGACCCACTCTTCCTGTACTTAAGTCGCATTGTGTCTCTTATATTTCATTCCGATGCAATTTCAGTGTCTCATCGTCACTGTGAAGGTCCAATGTATACAGTAAACCTGCAGAGGTGCATCGGAATGTAAAGCTTGTGACACAGGAAACGCTCAAACCATAGACAGTAGGAAGACTCAGTCTTCCTGTACTTAAGTCGTCATTGTGTCTCTTATATTTAATTCCGATGCAATTTCTGTGTTTCATCGTCAGTGGGAAAGTTGAAGGGAAACACTATACCTGCAGAGGTGCATCGGAATGGGAAACTGGTGACACAGGAAACGCTCAAAACATAGACAGTAGGAAGACTCAGTCTTCCTGTACTTAAGTCGGCATTGTGTCTCTTATATATAATTCCGATGCAATTTCTGTGTTTCATCGTCACTGTGAAGGTCCAAGGGATACAGGAAAACCTGCAGAGGTGCATCGGAATGTAAAACTGGTGACACAGGAAACGCTCAAAACATAGACAGTTGGAAGACTCTGTCTTCCTGTACTTAAGACGTAATTGTATCTCTTATATTTAATTCCGATGCAATTTCTGCGTTTCTTCGCCAATGGGAAGGTCCAAGGGACACAGTAAACCAGCAGAGGTGCACCGGAATGTAAAACTGGTGACACTGGAAATGCTCAAATCATAGACCGTAAGAGGAATCAGTTTACTTGTACTTAAGTCGGCGTTGTGTCTCTTATATTTAATTCCGATGTAATTTCTGTGTTTCATCGTCAATGGGAAGGTCCAATGGATACAGTAAACCTGCAGAGGTGCATCGGAATGTAAAATTGGTGACGCAGGAAACGCTCAAAATATAGACAGTAGGAAGACTCAATCTTCCTGTACTTAAGTCGGCATTGTGTCTCTTATATTCAATTCCGATGCGAATTCTGTGTTTCATCGTCAATTGGAAGATCCAAGGGATACAGTAAACCTGCAGAGGTGCATCGGAATGTAAAACTGGTGACACAGGAAATGCTCAAAACATAGACAGTAGGAAGACTCAGCCTTCCTGTTCTTAAGTCGGCATTGTGTCTCTTATATTTAAATCCGATGCAATTTCTGTGTTCCGTCGTCAATGGGAAGGTCCAAGGGATACAGCAACCCTGCAGAGGTGCATCGGAATGTAAAACTGGTGACACAGGAAACGCTCAAACATTGACAGTAGGAAGACTCAGTCTTCCTGTACTTAAGTCGGCATTGTGTCTCTTATATTTAATTCCGATGCAATTTCTGTGTTTCATCGACAATGGTAAAGTCCAAGGGATACAGTAAACCTGCAGAGGTGCATCGGAATGTAAAAGTGGTGAAACAGGAAACGCTCAAAACATAGACAGTAGGAAGACTCAGTCTTCGTGTACTTAAGTAGGCATTGTGGCTCTTATATTTAATTCCGATGCAATTTCTGTGTTTCATCGTCACTGTGTAGGTCCAAGGGATACAGTAAACCTGCAGAGGTGCATCAAAATGGAAAACTGATTACACAGGAAACGCTCAAAACATAGAGAGTAGGAAGACTCAGTCTTCATGTACCTAAGTCGGCATTCTGTCCCTTATATTTAATTCCGATGCAATTTCTGGGTTTCATCGTCAATGGGAATGTCCAATGGATACAGTAAACCTGCAGAGGTGCATCGGAATGTAAAAGTGGTGACACAGGAAACGCTCAAATCATAGACAATAGAAAGACACACTCTTCCTGTACTTAAGTCGACATTGTGTCTCTGATATCTCATTCCGATGCAATTTCTGTGTTTCATTGTCAGTTTGAAAGTCCAATGGATACAGTAAACCTGCAGAGATGCATGGAATGTGAAACTGGTGACACAGGAAACGCTCAAAACATAGACAGTAGGAAGACTCAGTCTTTCTGTACTTAAGTCGGCGTTCTGTCTCTTATATATAATTCCGATGCTTTTTCTGTGTTTCATCGTAACTGTGAAGGTCCAAGGGATACAGGAAAACCTGCAGAGGTGTATCGGAAAGTAAAACGGGTGACACAGGAAACGCTCAAAGCATAAACAGTTGGAAGACTCTGTCTTCCTGTACTTAAGACGTCATTGTGTCTCTTATATTTAATGCCGATGAAATTTCTGTCTTTCATCGCCAATGGGAAGGTCCAAGGGACACAGTAAACCAGGAGAGGTGCATCGGAATGTAAAACTGGTGACACTGGAATCGTTCAAATCATAGACCGTAAGAAGAATCAGTTTTCTTCTACTTAAGTCGGCGTTGTGTCTCTTATATTTAATTCCGATGTAATTTCTGTGTTTTATCGTCAATGGGAAGGTCCAATGGATACAGTAAACCTGCAGAGGTGCATCGGAATGTAAAACTGGTGACGCATGAAACGCTGAAAACATAGACAGTAGGAAGACTCAGTCTTCCTGTACTTAAGACGTCATTGTGTCTCTTATATTTATATCCGATGCAATTTCAGTGTTTAGTCGTCAATGGGAAGGTCCAAGGGATACAGTATACCTGCAGAGGTGCATCGGAATTTAAAATTGGTGACACAGGAATCGCTCAAATCATAGACCGTAAGAAGACTCAGTTCTCCTGTACTTATGTCGGCGTTGTGACTCTTATATTTAATTGCGATGCAATTTCTGTGTTTCAACGTCAATGGGAAGGTCCAATGTATACAGTAAACCTGCAGAGGTGCATCGGAATGTAGAACTGGTGACACAGGAAACGCTCAAAACATTGAGAATCGAAAGACCCACTCTTCCTGTACTTAAGTCGCATTGTGTCTCTTATATTTCATTCCGATGCAATTTCAGTGTCTCATCGTCACTGTGAGGGTCCAATGTATATAGTAAACCTGCAGAGGTGCATCGGAATGTAAAGCTTGTGACACAGGAAACGCTCAAACCATAGACAGTAGGAAGACTCAGTCTTCCTGTTCTTAAGTCGGCATTGTGTCTCTTATATTTAAATCCGATGCAATTTCTGTGTTTCGTCGTCAATGGGAAGGTCCAAGGGATACAGCAAACCTGCAGAAGTATATCGGAATGTAAAATTGGTGACACAGGAAGCGGTCAAATCATAGACAGTAGTAAGACTCAGCCTTCCTGTTCTTAAGTCGCCATTGTGTCTCTTATATTTAATTCCGATGCTATTTCTGTGTTTCATCGTCTATGGGAAGGTCCAATGGATACAGTAAACCTGCAGTGGTGCATCGGAAAATAAATTGGTGAAGCAGGAAACGCTCAAAACATTGACAGTAGGAAGACTCAATCTTCCTGTACTTAAGTCGGCATTGTGTCTCTTATATCTAATTCCGATGCAATTTCTGTGTTTCATAGACAATGGGAAGGTCCAAGGGATACAGTAACCCTGCAGAGGTGCATCGGAATGTAAAACTGGTGACACAGCAAGCGCTCATAACATAGACCCTAAGAAGACTCAGTTTTCTTGTACTTAAGTCAACGTTGTGTCTCTTATATTTAATTCCGATGTAATTTCTGTATTTCATCGTCAATGGGAAGACCCAATGGATACAGTAAACCTGCAGAGGTGCATCGGAATGTAAAACTGGTGACGCAGGAAACGCTCAAAGCATAGACAGTTGGAAGTCTAAATGTTCCTGTACTTAAGTCGGCATTGTGTCTCGTATATTTAATTCCAAAGCAATTTCTGTGTTTCATCGTCAATGGGAAGACCCAAGTGATACAGTAAACCTGCAGAGGTGCATCGGAATGTAAAACTGGTGACACAAGAAACGTTCAAAGCATAGACAGTAGGAAGACTCAGCCTTCCTGTTCATACGTCGGCATTGCGTCTCTTATATTTAATTCCGTTGCTATTTCTGTGTTTCATCGACAATGGGAAGGTCCAATGGACACAGTAGAACTGCAGAGGTGCATCGGAATGTAAAATTGGTGACGCAGGAAACGCTCAAATCATAGACAGTAGGAAGACTCAGTCTTCCTGTACTTAAGTCGTCACTGTGTCTCTTATATTTAATTCTGATGCAAATTCTGTGTTTCATCGTCAATGAGAGAGTGGAAGGGAAACTCTATACCTGCAGAGGTGCATCGGAATGTAAACTGGTGACACAGGAAACGCTCAAAACATAGACAGTAGGAAGACTCAGTCTTTCTGTACTTAAGTCGGCGTTCTGTCTCTTATATATAATTCCGATGTTTTTCTGTGTTTCATCGTAACTGTGAAGGTCCAAGGGATACAGGAAAATCTGCAGAGGTGTATCGGAATGTAAAACTGGTGACACAGGAAACGCTCAAAGCATAAACAGTTGGAAGACTCTGTCTCCCTGTACTTAAGGCGTCATTGTGTCTCTTATATTTAATTCCGATGAAATTTCTGTGTTTCATCGCCAATGGGAAGGTCCAAGGGACACAGTAAACCAGGAGAGGTGCATCGGAATGTAAAACTGGTGACACTGGAATCGTTCAAATCATAGACCGTAAGAAGAATCAGTTTTCTTCTACTTAAGTCGGCGTTGTGTCTCTTATATTTAATTCCGATGTAATTTCTGTGTTTTATCGTCAATGGGAAGGTCCAATGGATACAGTAAACCTGCAGAGGTGCATCGGAATGTAAAACTGGTGACGCAGGAAACGCTGAAAACATAGAGAGTAGGAAGACTCAGTCTTCCTGTACTTAAGACGTCATTGTGTCTCTTATATTTATATCCGATGCAATTTCAGTGTTTAGTCGTCAATGGGAAGGTCCAAGGGATACAGTATACCTGCAGAGGTGCATCGGAATTTAAAATTGGTGACACAGGAATCGCTCAAATCATAGACCGTAAGAAGACTCAGTTCTCCTGTACTTATGTCGGCGTTGTGACTCTTATATTTAATTGCGATGCAATTTCTATGTTTCAACGTCAATGGGAAGGTCCAATGTATACAGTAAACCTGCAGAGGTGCATCGGAATGTAGAACTGGTGACACAGGAAACGCTCAAAACATTGAGAATCGAAAGACCCACTCTTCCTGTACTTAAGTCGCATTGTGTCTCTTATATTTCATTCCGATGCAATTTAAGTGTCTCATCGTCACTGTGAGGGTCCAATGTATATAGTAAACCTGCAGAGGTGCATCGGAATGTAAAGCTTGTGACACAGGAAACGCTCAAACCATAGACAGTAGGAAGACTCAGTCTTCCTGTTCTTAAGTCGGCATTGTGTCTCTTATATTTAAATCCGATGCAATTTCTGTGTTTCGTCGTCAATGGGAAGGTCCAAGGGATACAGCAAACCTGCAGAAGTATATCGGAATGTAAAATTGGTGACACAGGAAGCGGTCAAATCATAGACCCTAAGAAGACTCAGTTTTCTTGTTCTGAAGTCGGCATTGTGTCTCTTATATTTAATTTCGATGCAATTTCTGTGTTTTTTCGCCAGTGGAAAGGTCCAAGGTACATAGCAAAACTGCAGAGGTGCATTGGAGTGTAAAAATGGTGACACAGGAAACGCTCAAACCATAGACCGTAAGAAGTCTCAGTTTTCTTGTACTTAAGTCGGCGTTGTGTCTCTTATATTTAATTCCGATGCAATTTCTGTGCTTCATCGTCAATGGGAAGGTCCAATGGATACAGTAAACCTACAGAGGTGGTTCGGAATATAAAACTGTTGACGCAGGAAACGCTGAAAACATGGACAGTTGAAAGACTCAATGTTATTGTACTTCAGTCGGCATTGTGTCTCCTATATTTAATCCCGATGCAATTTCTGTGGTTCATCGTCAATGGGAAGATCCAAGGGATACAGTAAACCTGCAGAGGTGCATCGGAATGTAAAACTGGTGACACAGGAAACGCTCAAAACATAGACAGTAGTAAGACTCAGCCTTCCTGTTCTTAAGTCGGCATTGTGTCTCTTATATTTAATTCCGATGCTATTTCTGTGTTTCATCGTCTATGGGAAGGTCCAATGGATACAGTAAACCTGCAGTGGTGCATCGGAAAATAAATTGGTGAAGCAGGAAACGCTCAAAACATTGACAGTAGGAAGACTCAATCTTCCTGTACTTAAGTCGGCATTGTGTCTCTTATATTTAATTCCGATGCAATTTCTGTGTTTCATCGTCAATTGGAAGATCCAAGGTATACAGTAAACCTGCAGATAAGCATCGGAACGTAAAACTGGTGACACAGGAAACGCTCAAATCATAGACAGTAGGAAGACTCAGTCTTTCTGTACTTACGTCGGCATTGTGTCTCTTATATCTAATTCCGATGCAATTTCTGTGTTTCATAGACAATGGGAAGGTCCAACGGATACAGTAACCCTGCAGAGGTGCATCGGAATGTAAAACTGGTGACACAGCAAGCGCTCATAACATAGACCCTAAGAAGACTCAGTTTTCTTGTACTTAAGTCAACGTTGTGTCTCTTATATTTAATTCCGATGTAATTTCTGTATTTCATCGTCAATGGGAAGACCCAATGGATACAGTAAACCTGCAGAGGTGCATCGGAATGTAAAACTGGTGACGCAGGAAACGCTCAAAACATAGACAGTTGGAAGTCTAAATGTTCCTGTACTTAAGTCGGCATTGTGTCTCGTATATTTAATTCCAAAGCAATTTCTGTGTTTCATCGTCAATGGGAAGACCCAAGTGATACAGTAAACCTGCAGAGGTGCATCGGAATGTAAAACTGGTGACACAAGAAACGTTCAAAGCATAGACAGTAGGAAGACTCAGCCTTCCTGTTCATACGTCGGCATTGCGTCTCTTATATTTAATTCCGTTGCTATTTCTGTGTTTCATCGACAATGGGAAGGTCCAATGGATGCAGTAGAACTGCAGAGGTGCATCGGAATGTAAAATTGGTGACGCAGGAAACGCTCAAATCATAGACAGTAGCAAGACTCAGTCTTCCTGTACTTAAGTCGGCATTGTGTCTCTTATATTTAATTCCGATGCAATTTCTGTTTTTCATCGTCAATGGGAAGGTCCAAGGGATACAGTAAACCTGCACAGGTGCATCGGAATGTAAAACTGGTGACACAGGAAATTCTCATAACATAGACAGTAGGAAGACTCAGTCTTCCTGTACTTAAGTCGGCATTGTGTCTCTTATATTTAATTCCGATGCAATTTCTCTGTTTCATCGTCTATGGAAAGTCGAATGGAAACAGTATACCTGCAGAGGTGCATCGGAATGTAAGACTGGTCACACAGGAAACGCTCAAAACATAGACAGTACGAAGACTCAGTTTTCTTGTACTTAAGTCGGCGTTGTGTCTCTTATATTTAATTCCGATGCAATTTCTGTGCTTCATCGTCAATGGGAAGGTCCAATGGATACAGTAAACCTACAGAGGTGGTTCGGAATATAAAACTGGTGACGCTGGAAACGCTGAAAACATGGACAGTTGAAAGACTCAATGTTATTGTACTTAAGTCGGCATTGTGTCTCTTATATTTAATTCCGATGCAATTTCTGTGGTTCATCGTCAATGGGAAGATCCAAGGGATACAGTAAACCTGCAGAGGTGCATCGGAATGTCAAACTGGTGACACAGGAACCGCTCAAAACATAGACAGTAGTAAGACTCAGCCTTCCTGTTCTTAATTCGCCATTGTGTCTCTTATATTTAATTCCGATGCTATTTCTGTGTTTCATCGTCTATGGGAAGGTCCAATGGATACAGTAAACCTGCAGTGGTGCATCGGAAAATAAATTGGTGAAGCAGGAAACGCTCAAAACATTGACAGTAGGAAGACTCAATCTTCCTGTACTTAAGTCGGCATTGTGTCTCTTATATTTAATTCCGATGCAATTTCTGTGTTTCATCGTCAACTGGAAGATCCAAGGTATACAGTAAACCTGCAGATGTGCATCGGAACGTAAAACTGGTGACACAGGAAACGCTCAAATCATAGACAGTAGGAAGACTCAGTCTTTCTGTACTTACGTCGGCATTGTGTCTCTTATATCTAATTCCGATGCAATATCTGTGTTTCATAGACAATGGGAAGGTCCAAGGGATACAGTAACCCTGCAGAGGTGCATCGGAATGTAAAACTGGTGACACAGCAAGCGCTCATAACATAGACCCTAAGAAGACTCAGTTTTCTTGTACTTAAGTCAACGTTGTGTCTCTTATATTTAATTCCGATGTAATTTCTGTATTTCATCGTCAATGGGAAGACCCAATGGATACAGTAATCCTGCAGAGGTGCATCGGAATGTAAAACTGGTGACGCAGGAAACGCTCAAAACATAGACAGTTGGAAGTCTAAATGTTCCTGTACTTAAGTCGGCATTGTGTCTCGTATATTTAATTCCAAAGCAATTTCTGTGTTTCATCGTCAATGGGAAGACCCAAGTGATACAGTAAACCTGCAGAGGAGCATCGGAATGTAAAACTGGTGACACAAGAAACGTTCAAAGCATAGACAGTAGGAAGACTCAGCCTTCCTGTTCATACGTCGGCATTGCGTCTCTTATATTTAATTCCGTTGCTATTTCTGTGTTTCATCGACAATGGGAAGGTCCAATGGATACAGTAGAACTGCAGAGGTGCATCGGAATGTAAAATTGGTGACGCTGGAAACGCTCAAATCATAGACAGTAGCAAGACTCAGTCTTCCTGTACTTAAGTCGGCATTGTGTCTCTTATATTTAATTTAGATGCAATTTCTGTTTTTCATCGTCAATGGGAAGGTCCAAGGGATACAGTAAACCTGCACAGGTGCATCGGAATGTAAAACTGGTGACACAGGAAATTCTCATAACATAGACAGTAGGAAGACTCAGTCTTCCTGTACTTAAGTCGGCATTGTGTCTCTTATATTTAATTCCGATGCAATTTCTGTGTTTCATCGTCTATGGGAAAGTCGAATGGAAACAGTATACCTGCAGAGGTGCATCGGAATGTAAAACTGATCACACAGGAAACGCTCAAAACATAGACAGTACGAAGACTCAGTTTTCCTGTACTTAAGTCCGCATTATGTCTCTTATATTTAATTCCGATGTAATTTCTGTGTTTCATCGTCAACGGGAAGGTCCAATGGATACAGTAAACCTGCAGAGGTGCATCGGAATGTAAAACTGGTGACGCAGGAAACGCTGAAAACATGGACAGTTGGAAGACTCAATGTTCCTGTACTTCAGTCGGCATTGGGTCTCTTATATTTATTTCCGATGCAATTTCTGTGGTTCATCGTCATTGGGAAGATCCAAGGGATACAGTAAACCTGCAGAGGCGCATCGGAATGTAAAACTGGTGACACAGGAAACGCTTAAAACATAGACAGTAGTAAGACTCAGCCATCCTGTCCTTAAGTCGCCATTGTGTCTCTTATATTTAATTCCGATGCTATTTCTGTGTTTCATCGTCAATGGGAAGGTCCAATGGATACAGTAAACCTGCAGAGGTGCATCGGAAAATAAATTGGTGACGCAGGAAACGCTCAAAACATAGACAGTAGGAAGACTCAATCTTCCTGTACTTAAGTAGGCATTGTGTCTCTTATATATAATTCCGATGCAATTTCTGTGTTTCATCGTCACTGTGAAGGTCCAAGTGATACAGGAAAACCTGCAGAGGTGCATCGGAATGTAAAACTGGTGACACAGGAACGCTCAAAACATAGAAAGTTGGAAGACTCTGTCTTCCTGTACTTAAGACGTCATTGTATCTCTTATATTTAATTCCGATGCAATTTCTGCGTTTCATCGTCAATGGGAAGGTCCAATGGATACAGTAAACCTGCAGAGGTGCATCGGAATGTAAAACTGGCGACGCAGGAAACGCTGAAAACATAGACAGAAGGTAGACTCAATGTTCCTGTACTTAAGTCGGCATTGTGTCTCTTACATTTAATTCCGATGCTATTTCTGTGTTTCATTGTCAATGGGAAGTTCCAAGGTATACAGTAAACCTGCAGAGGTGCATCGGAATGTAAAACTGGTGACACAGGAGACGCTCATTGTATAGACAGTAGTAAGACTCAGCCTTTCTGTACTTAAGTCGCCATTGTGTCTCTTATATTTAATTCCGATGCAATTTCTGTGTTTCATCGTCTATGGGAAGGTCCAATGGATACAGTAAACCTGCAGAGGTGCATCGGAATGTAAAATTGGTGACGCAGGAAACGCTCAAAATATAGACAATAGGAAGACTCAGCCTTCCTGTTCTTAAGTCGGCATTGTGTCTCTTATATTTAAATCCGATGCAATTTCTGTGTTTCGTCGTCAATGGGAAGGTCCAAGGGATACAGCAAACCCGCAGAAGTGCATCGGAATGTAAAATTGGTGACACAGGAAGCGGTCAACACATAGACCTACGAAGACTCAGTTTACTTGTACTGAAATCGGCATTGTGTCTCTTATATTTAATTTCGATGCAATTTCTGTGTTTCATCGTCACTGTGAAGGTCCAAGGGATACAGTAAACCTGCAGAGGTGCATCAAAATGTATAACTGATGAAACAGGAAGCGCTCAAAACATAGACAGTAGTAAGACTCAGTCTTCCTGTACCTAAGTCGGCATTGTGTCTCTTATATTTAATTTCGATGCTATTTCTGTGTTTTTTCGCCAATGGGAAGGTCCAAGGTACATAGTAAACCTGCAGAGGTGCGTCGGAATGTAAAACTGGTGACACAGGAAACGCTCAAACATTGACAGTAGGAACACTCAGTCTTCCTGTACTTAAGTCGGCATTGTGCCTCTTATATTTAATTCCGATGCAATTTCTGTGTTTCATCGACAATCGTAAAGTCCAAGGGATAACGTAAACCTGCAGAGGTGCATCGGAATGTAAAACTGGTGAAACAGGAAACGCTCAAAACATTGACAGAAGGAATGCTCAGTCTTCCTGTACTTAAGTCGGCATTGTGTCTCTTATATTTAAATCCAATGCAATTTCTGTGTTTCATCGTCAATGGGAAGGTCCAAGGGATACAGTAAACCTGCAGAGGTGCATCAAAATGTAAAACTGATGACACAGGAAACGCTCAAACCATAGACCGTAAGAAGTCTCAGTTTTCTTGTACTTAAGTCGGCGTTGTGTTTCTTATATTTAATTCCGATGCAATTTCTGTGCTTCATCGTCAATGGGAAGGTCCAATGGATACAGTAAACCTGCAGAGGTGGTTCGGAATATAAAACTGGTGACACAGGAAACGCTCAAAACATAGACAGTAGGAAGACTTAGTCGTCCTGTGCTTATGAGGGCATTGTGTCTCTTATATTTATTTCCAATGCATTTTCTGTGTTTCATCGTCAATGGGAAGCTCCAATGGATACAGTAAACCTGAAGAGGTGCATCGGAATGTAAAACTGGTGACACAGGAAACGCTCAAACATTGACAGTTGGAAGACTCAGTCTTCCTGCACTTAAGTCGGCATTGTGTCTCTTATATTTAATTCCGATGCAATTTCTGTGTTTCATCGACAATGGTAAAGTCCAAGGGATACAGTAAACCTGCAGAGGTGCATCGGAATGTAGAACTGGTGAAAGAAACGCTCAAAGCATAGACAGTAGAAATACTCAGTCTTCCTGTACTTAAGTCGGCAATGTGTCTGTTATATGTAAGTCCAATGTAATTTCTGTGTTTCATTGTCAATGGGAAGGTGCAAGGGATACAGTAAAGCTTCAGATGTGCTTCGGAATGTAAAACTGGTGACACAGGAAACGCTCAAAACATAGACAGAAGGAAGACTCAGTCTTTCTGTACTTAAGTCGGCATTGTGTCTCTTATATTTAAATCCGATGCAATTTCTGTGTTTCGTCGTCAAAGGGAAGGTCCAAGGGATACAGTAAACCTGCAGAGGTGCATCGGAATGTAAAACTGGTGACACAGGAACCGGTAAAAACATAGACCCTCAGAAGACTCAGTTTTCTTTTACTGCAGTCAGCATTGTGTCTCTTATATTTAATTTAGATGCAATTTCTGTATTTCATCGTCACTGTGAGGGTCCAAGGTATGCAGTAAACCTGCAGAGGTGCATCAAAATGTAAAACTGATGACACAGGAAACGCTCAAAACATAGACAGTAGGAAGACTCAGTCTTCCTGTACTTAAGTCGGCATTGTGTCTGTTACATTTAAGTCCGATGTAATTTCTGTGTTTCATTGTCAATGGGAAGGTGCAAGGGATACAGTAAACCTGCAGAGGTGCATCGGAATGTAAAACTGGTGACACAGGAAACGCTCAAATCATAGACAGTAGGAAGACTCAGTCTTTCTGTACTTAAGTCGGCATTGTGTCTCTTATATTTAATTCCGATGCAATTTCTGTGTTTCATAGACAATGGGAAGGTCCAAGGGATACAGTAACCCTGCAGAGGTGCATCGGAATGTAAAACTGGTGACACAGCAAGCGCTCATAACATAGACCCTAAGAAGACTCAGTTTTCTTGTACTTAAGTCAACGTTGTGTCTCTTATATTTAATTCCGATGTAATTGCTGTGTTTCATCGTCAATGGGAAGACCCAATGGATACAGTAAACCTGCAGAGGTGCATCAGAATGTAAAACTGGTGACGCAGGAAACGCTCAAAACATAGACAGTTGGAAGACTAAATGTTCCTGTACTTAAGTCGGCATTGTATCTCTTATATTTAATTCCAAAGCAATTTCTGTGTTTCATCGTCAATGGGAAGACCCAAGTCATACAGTAAACCTGCAGAGGTGCATCGGAATGTAAAACTGGTGACACAGGGAACGTTTAAAACATAGACAGTAGGAAGACTCAGCCTTCCCGTTCATACGTCGGCATTGCGTCTCTTATATTTAATTCCGTTGCTATTTCTGTGTTTCATCGACAATGGGAAGGTCCAATGGATACAGTAGAACTGCAGAGGTGCATCGGAATGTAAAATTGGTGACGCAGGAAACGCTCAAAACATAGACAGTAGCAAGACTCAATCTTCCTGTACTTAAGTCGGCATTGTGTCTCTTATATTTAATTCCGATGCAATTACTGTGTTTCATCGTCAATGGGAAGATCCAAGGGATACAGTGAACCTGCAGAGGTGCATCGGAATGTAAAACTGGTGACACAGGAAATTCTCAAAACATAGACAGTAGGAAGACTCAGTCTTCCTGTACTTAAGTCGGCATTATGTCTCTTATATTTAATTCCGATGTAATTTCTGTGGTTCATCGTCAATGGGAAGGTCCAATGGATACAGTAAACCTGCAGAGGTGCATCGGAATGTAAAACTGGTGACGCAGGAAACGCTGAAAGCATGGACAGTAGGAAGACTCAATGTTCCTGTACTTCAGTCGGCATTGTGTCTCTTATATTTAATTCCGATGCAATTTCTGTGGTTCAGCGTCAATGGGAAGATCCAAGGGATACAGTAAACCTGCAGAGGTGCATCGGAATGTAAAACTGATGACACAGGAAACGCTCAAAACATAGACAGTAGGAAGACTCAGTCTTTCTGTTCTTAAGTCGGCATTGTGTCTCTTATATTTAATTACGATGCTATTTCTGTGTTTCATCGACAATGGGAAGGTCCAAAGGATACAGTAACCCTGCAGAGGTGCATCGGAATGTGAAACTGGTGACACAGCAAGCGCTCATAACATACACCCTAAGAAGACACAGTTTTCTTGTACTTAAGACAACGTCGTGTCTCTTATATTTAATTCCGATGTAGTTTCTGTGTTTCATCGTCAATGGGAAGACCCAATGGATACAGTAGAACTGCAGAGGTGCATCGGAATGTAAAATTGGTGACGCAGGAAACGCTCAATACATAGACAGTAGCAAGACACAATCTTCCTGTACTTAAGTCGGCATTGTGTCTCTTATACTTAATTCCGATACAATTAGTCTGTTTCATCGTCAATGGGAAGATCCAAGGGATACAGTGAACCTGCAGAGGTGCATCGGAATGTAAAACTGGTGACACAGGAAATTCTCATAACATAGAAAGTAGGAAGACTCAGCCTTCCTGTCCTTAAGTCGGCATTGTGTCTCTTATATTTAGTTCCGATAATATTTTTGTGTTTCATCGTCAATGGGAAGGTCCAATGGATACAGTAAAATAGAGAGGTGCATCGGAATGTAAAACTGGTGACGCAGGTAACGATCAAATCATAGACAGTAGGAATACTCAGTCTTCCTGTACTTAAGTCGGCATTGTGTCTCTTATATTTAAATCTGATGCAATTTCTGTGTTTCATCGTTACTGTGAAGGTCCAAGGGATGCAGTAAACCTGCAGAGGTGCATCAAAATGTAAAACTGATGACACAGGAAACGCTCAAAACTTAGACAGTAGGAAGACTCAGTCCTCCCGTACTTAAGACGGCATTGTGTCCCTTATATTTAATTCCGATGCATTTTCTGTACTTCATCGTCAATGGGAAGGTCCAAAGGATACAGTAACCTGCAGAGGTGCATCGGAATGAAAAACTGTTGACACTGGAAACGCTCAAACATTGACAGTAGGAAGACTCAGTCTTCCTGTACTTAAGTCGGCATTGTGTCTCTTACATTTATTTCCGATGCAATTTCTGAGCTTCATCGTCAATGGGAAGGTCCAAGGTACACAGTAAATCTGCAGAGGTGCATTGGAATGTAAAGCTGGTGACACAGGAAACGCTCAAAACATAGACCCTAAGAAGACTGAGTTTACTTGTACTTAAGTCTGCATTGTGTCTCTTATATTTAATTCCGATGCAATTTCTGTGTTTCATCGTCACTATGAAGGTCCAAGGGATACAGTAAACCTGCAGAGGTGCATTGGAATGTAAAACTGGTGACACAGAATACGCTCAAAACATTGACCCTAAGAAGACTCAGTTTTCTTGTACTTAAGTCGGCATTGTGTCTCTTATATTTAATTCCGATGCAATTTTTGTGTTTCATCGTCACTGTGATGGTCCAAGGGATACAGTAAACCTGCAGAGGTGCATCGGAATGTAAAACTGGTGACACAGGAAGCGCTCAAAACATCGACAGTAGTAAGACTCAGTCTTCCTGTACTTCAGTCGGCATTGTATCTCTTATATTTAATTCCGATGCCATTTCTGTGTTTCATCGCCAAAGGGATGGTCCAAGGGTTACAGTAAACCTGCAGAGGTGCATCGGAATGTAAAACTGGTGACACAGGAAACGCTCAAATCATAGACCGTAAGAAGACTCAGTTTCCTTGTACTTAAGTCGGCGTTGTGTCTCTTATATTTAATCCGGTGCAATTTCTGTGTTTCATCGTCCATGGGAAGGTCCAATGGATACAGTAAACCTGCAGAGGTGCATCGGAATGTAAACTTGGTGACACCGGAAACGCTCAAAACATAGACAGTAGGAAGACTCAGTTTTCCTGTACTTAAGTCGGCATTGTGTCTCTTATATTTAATTCCGATGCAATTTCTGTGTTTCATTGTCAATGGGAAGGTCCAAGGGATACAGTAAACCTGCAGAGGTGCATCGGAATGTAAAACTGGTGACACAGGAAACGCTCATAACATACACAGTAGGAAAACTCAGTCTTCCTGTACTTAAGTCAGCATTGTGTCTCTTATATTTATTTCCGATGCAATTTCTGAGCTTCATCGTCAATGGGAAGGTCCAATGGTTACAGTAACCCTGCAGAGGTGCATCGGAATGTAAAACTGGTGACACAGCAAGCGCTCATAACATAGACAGTAGTAAGACTCAATCTTCCTGTACTTAAGTCGCCATTGTGTCTCTTATATTTAATTCCGATGCAATTACTGTGTTTCATCGTCAATGGGAAGATCCAAGGGATACAGTGAACCTGCAGAGGTGCATCGGAATGTAAAACTGGTGACACAGGAAATTCTCAAAACATAGACAGTAGGAAGACTCAGTCTTCCTGTACTTAAGTCGGCATTATGTCTCTTATATTTAATTCCGATGTAATTTCTGTGATTCATCGTCAATGGGAAGGTCCAATGGATACAGTAAACCTGCAGAGGTGCATCGGAATGTAAAACTGGTGACGCAGGAAACGCTGAAAGCATGGACAGTAGGAAGACTCAATGTTCCTGTACTTCAGTCGGCATTGTGTCTCTTATATTTAATTCCGATGCAATTTCTGTGGTTCACCGTCAATGGGAAGATCCAAGGGATACAGTAAACCTGCAGAGGTGCATCGGAATGTAAAACTGATGACACAGGAAACGCTCAAAACATAGACAGTAGGAAGACTCAGTCTTTCTGTTCTTAAGTCGGCATTGTGTCTCTTATATTTAATTCCGATGCTATTTCTGTGTTTCATCGACAATGGGAAGGTCCAAGGGATACAGTAACCCTGCAGAGGTGCATCGGAATGTGAAACTGGTGACACAGCAAGCGCTCATAACATACACCCTAAGAAGACTCAGTTTTCTTGTACTTAAGACAACGTCGTGTCTCTTATATTTAATTCCGATGTAGTTTCTGTGTTTCATCGTCAATGGGAAGACCCAATGGATACAGTAGAACTGCAGAGGTGCATCGGAATGTAAAATTGGTGACGCAGGAAACGCTCAAAACATAGACAGTAGCAAGACACAATCTTCCTGTACTTAAGTCGGCATTGTGTCTCTTATACTTAATTCCGATACAATTAGTCTGTTTCATCGTCAATGGGAAGATCCAAGGGACACAGTGAACCTGCAGAGGTGCATCGGAATGTAAAACTGGTGACACAGGAAATTCTCATAACATAGACAGTAGGAAGACTCAGCCTTCCTGTCCTTAAGTCGGCATTGTGTCTCTTATATTTAGTTCCGATAATATTTTTGTGTTTCATCGTCAATGGGAAGGTCCAATGGATACAGTAAAATTAGAGAGGTGCATCGGAATGTAAAACTGGTGACGCAGGAAACGATCAAATCATAGACAGTAGGAATACTCAGTCTTCCTGTATTGTCGGCATTGTGTCTCTTATATTTAAATCTGATGCAATTTCTGTGTTTCATCGTCACTGTGAAGGTCCGAGGGATGCAGTAAACCTGCAGAGGTGCATCAAAATGTAAAACTGATGACACAGGAAACGCTCAAAACTTAGACAGTAGGAAGACTCAGTCCTCCCGTACTTAAGACGGCATTGTGTCTCTTATATTTAATTCCGATGCATTTTCTGTACTTCATCGTCAATGGGAAGGTCCAAAGGATACAGTAACCTGCAGAGGTGCATCGGAATGAAAAACTGTTGACACTGGAAACGCTCAAACATTGACAGTAGGAAGACTCAGTCTTCCTGTACTTAAGTCGGCATTGTGTCTCTTACATTTATTTCCGATGCAATTTCTGAGCTTCATCGTCAATGGGAAGGTCCAAGGTACACAGTAAATCTGCAGAGGTGCATTGGAATGTAAAGCTGGTGACACAGGAAACGCTCAAAACATAGACCATAAGAAGACTGAGTTTACTTGTACTTAAGTCGGCATTGTGTCTCTTATATTTAATTCCGATGCAATTTCTGTGTTTCATCGTCACTGTGAAGGTCCAAGGGATACAGTAAACCTGCAGAGGTGCATTGGAATGTAAAACTGGTGACACAGAATACGCTCAAAACATTGACCCTAAGAAGACTCAGTTTTCTTGTACTTAAGTCGGCGTTGTGTCTCTTATATTTGATTCCGATGCAATTTTTGTGTTTCATCGTCACTCTGAAGGTCCAAGGGATACAGTAAACCTGCAGAGGTGCATCGGAATGTAAAACTGGTGACACAGGAAGCGCTCAAAACATCGACAGTAGTAAGACTCAGTCTTCCTGTACTTCAGTCGGCATTGTATCTCTTATATTTAATTCCGATGCCATTTCTGTGTTTCATCGTCAAAGGGAAGGTCCAAGGGTTACAGTAAACCTGCAGAGGTGCATCGGAATGTAAAACTGGTGACACAGGAAACGCTCAAATCATAGACCGTAAGAAGACTCAGTTTCCTTGTACTTAAGTCGGCGTTGTGTCTCTTATATTTAATCCGGTGCAATTTCTGTGTTTCATCGTCCATGGGAAGGTCCAATGGATACAGTAAACCTGCAGAGGTGCATCGGAATGTAAACTTGGTGACACCGGAAACGCTCAAAACATAGACAGTAGGAAGACTCAGTTTTCCTGTACTTAAGTCGGCATTGTGTCTCTTATATTTAATTCCGATGCAATTTCTGTGTTTCATTGTCAATGGGAAGGTCCAAGGGATACAGTAAACCTGCAGAGCTGCATCGGAATGTAAAACTGGTGACACAGGAAACGCTCAAAACATACACAGTAGGAAAACTCAGTCTTCCTGTACTTAAGTCAGCATTGTGTCTCTTATATTTATTTCCGATGCAATTTCTGAGCTTCATCGTCAATGGGAAGGTCCAATGGTTACAGTAACCCTGCAGAGGTGCATCGGAATGTTAAACTGGTGACACAGCAAGCGCTCATAACATAGACCCTAAGAAGACTCAGTTTTCTTGTACTTAAGTCAACGTTGTGTCTCTTATATTTAATTCCGATGTAGTTTCTGTGTTTCATCGTCAATGGGAAGACCCAATGGATACAGTAGAACTGCAGAGGTGCATCGGAATGTAAAATTGGTGACGCAGGAAACGCTCAAAACTTAGACAGTTGGAAGACTAAATGTTCCTGTACTTAAGTCGGCATTGTATCTCTTATATTTAATTCCAAAGCAATTTCTGTGTTTCATCGTCAATGGGAAGACCCAAGTCATACAGTAAACCTGCAGAGGTGCATCGGAATGTAAAACTGGTGACACAGGGAACGTTTAAAACATAGACAGTAGGAAGACTCAGCCTTCCCGTTCATACGTCGGCATTGCGTCTCTTATATTTAATTCCGTTGCTATTTCTGTGTTTCATCGACAATGGGAAGGTCCAATGGATACAGTAGAACTGCAGAGGTGCATCGGAATGTAAAACTGGTGACGCAGGAAACGCTGAAAGCATGGACAGTAGGAAGACTCAATGTTCCTGTACTTCAGTCGGCATTGTGTCTCTTATATTTAATTCCGATTCAATTTCTGTGGTTCAGCGTCAATGGGAAGATCCAAGGGATACAGTAAACCTGCAGAGGTGCATCGGAATGTAAAACTGATGACACAGGAAACGCTCAAAACATAGACAGTAGGAAGACTCAGTCTTTCTGTTCTTAAGTCGGCATTGTGTCTCTTATATTTAATTCCGATGCTATTTCTGTGTTTCATCGACAATGGGAAGGTCCAAGGGATACAGTAACCCTGCAGAGGTGCATCGGAATGTGAAACTGGTGACACAGCAAGCGCTCATAACATACACCCTAAGAAGACTCAGTTTTCTTGTACTTAAGACAACGTCGTGTCTCTTATATTTAATTCCGATTTAGTTTCTGTGTTTCATCGTCAATGGGAAGACCCAATGGATACAGTAGAACTGCAGAGGTGCATCGGAATGTAAAATTGGTGACGCAGGAAACGCTCAAAACATAGACAGTAGCAAGACACAATCTTCCTGTACTTAAGTCGGCATTGTGTCTCTTATACTTAATTCCGATACAATTAGTCTGTTTCATCGTCAATGGGAAGATCCAAGGGATACAGTGAACCTGCAGAGGTGCATCGGAATGTAAAACTGGTGACACAGGAAATTCTCATAACATAGACAGTAGGAAGACTCAGTCTTCCTGTACTTAAGTCGGCATTATGTCTCTTATATTTAATTCCGATGTAATTTCTGTGATTCATCGTCAATGGGAAGGTCCAATGGATACAGTAAACCTGCAGAGGTGCATCGGAATGTAAAACTGGTGACGCAGGAAACGCTGAAAGCATGGACAGTAGGAAGACTCAATGTTCCTGTACTTCAGTCGGCATTGTGTCTCTTATATTTAATTCCGATTCAATTTCTGTGGTTCAGCGTCAATGGGAAGATCCAAGGGATACAGTAAACCTGCAGAGGTGCATCGGAATGTAAAACTGATGACACAGGAAACGCTCAAAACATAGACAGTAGGAAGACTCAGTCTTTCTGTTCTTAAGTCGGCATTGTGTCTCTTATATTTAATTCCGATGCTATTTCTGTGTTTCATCGACAATGGGAAGGTCCAAGGGATACAGTAACCCTGCAGAGGTGCATCGGAATGTGAAACTGGTGACACAGCAAGCGCTCATAACATACACCCTAAGAAGACTCAGTTTTCTTGTACTTAAGACAACGTCGTGTCTCTTATATTTAATTCCGATTTAGTTTCTGTGTTTCATCGTCAATGGGAAGACCCAATGGATACAGTAGAACTGCAGAGGTGCATCGGAATGTAAAATTGGTGACGCAGGAAACGCTCAAAACATAGACAGTAGCAAGACACAATCTTCCTGTACTTAAGTCGGCATTGTGTCTCTTATACTTAATTCCGATACAATTAGTCTGTTTCATCGTCAATGGGAAGATCCAAGGGATACAGTGAACCTGCAGAGGTGCATCGGAATGTAAAACTGGTGACACAGGAAATTCTCATAACATAGACAGTAGGAAGACTCAGCCTTCCTGTCCTTAAGTCGGCATTGTGTCTCTTATATTTAGTTCCGATAATATTTTTGTGTTTCATCATCAATGGGAAGGTCCAATGGATACAGTAAAATTAGAGAGGTGCATCGGAATGTAAAACTGGTGACGCAGGAAACGATCAAATCAAAGACAGTAGGAATACTCAGTCTTCCTGTACTTAAGTCGGCATTGTGTCTCTTATATTTAAATCTGATGCAATTTCTGTGTTTCATCGTCACTGTGAAGGTCCAAGGGATGCAGTAAACCTGCAGAGGTGCATCAAAATGTAAAACTGATGACACAGGAAACGCTCAAAACTTAGACAGTAGGAAGACTCAGTCCTCCCGTACTTAAGACGGCATTGTGTCTCTTATATTTAATTCCGATGCATTTTCTGTACTTCATCGTCAATGGGAAGGTCCAAAGGATACAGTAACCTGCAGAGGTGCATCGGAATGAAAAACTGTTGACACTGGAAACGCTCAAACATTGACAGTAGGAAGACTCAGTCTTCCTATACTGAAGTCGGCATTGTGTCTCTTACATTTATTTCCGATGCAATTTCTGAGCTTCATCGTCAATGGGAAGGTCCAAGGTACACAGTAAATCTGCAGAGGTGCATTGGAATGTAAAGCTGGTGACACAGGAAACGCTCAAAACATAGACCCTAAGAAGACTGAGTTTACTTGTACTTAAGTCGGCATTGTGTCTCTTATATTTAATTCCGATGCAATTTCTGTGTTTCATCGTCACTGTGAAGGTCCAAGGGATACAGTAAACCTGCAGAGGTGCATTGGAATGTAAAACTGGTGACACAGAATACGCTCAAAACATTGACCCTAAGAAGACTCAGTTTTCTTGTACTTAAGTCGGCATTGTGTCTCTTATATTTAATTCCGATGCAATTTTTGTGTTTCATCGTCACTGTGAAGGTCCAAGGGATACAGTAAACCTGCAGAGGTGCATCGGAATGTAAAACTGGTGACACAGGAAGCGCTCAAAACATCGACAGTAGTAAGACTCAGTCTTCCTGTACTTCAGTCGGCATTGTATCTCTTATATTTACTTCCGATGCCATTTCTGTGTTTCATCGCCAAAGGGAAGGTCCAAGGGTTACAGTAAACCTGCAGAGGTGCATCGGAATGTAAAACTGGTGACACAGGAAACGCTCAAATCATAGACCGTAAGAAGACTCAGTTTCCTTGTACTTAAGTCGGCGTTGTGTCTCTTATATTTAATCCGGTGCAATTTCTGTGTTTCATCGTCCATGGGAAGGTCCAATGGATACAGTAAACCTGCAGAGGTGCATCGGAATGTAAACTTGGTGACACCGGAAACGCTCAAAACATAGACAGTAGGAAGACTCAGTTTTCCTGTACTTAAGTCGGCATTGTGTCTCTTATATTTAATTCCGATGCAATTTCTGTGTTTCATTGTCAATGGGAAGGTCTAAGGGATACAGTAAACCTGCAGAGGTGCATCGGAATGTAAAACTGGTGACACAGGAATCGCTCAAAACATACACAGTAGGAAAATTCAATCTTCCTGTACTTAAGTCAGCATTGTGTCTCTTATATTTATTTCCGATGCAATTTCTGAGCTTCATCGTCAATGGGAAGGTCCAATGGTTACAGTAAACCTGCAGAGGTGCATCGGAATGTAAAACTGGTGACGCAGGAAACGCTCAAAACATAGACAGTAGGAAGACTCAATCTTCTTGAACTTAAGTCGGCATTGTGTCTGTTATATTTAATTCCAATGCAATATCTCTGTTTCATCGTCAATGGGAAGTTCAATGGATACAGTAAACCTGCAGAGGTGCATCGGAATGTAAAACTGGAGACACAGGAAACGCTCAAAACATAGACAGTAGAAAGACACAGTCTTCCTGTACTTAGGTGGACATTGTGATTCTTATATTTAATTCCGATGCAATTTCTGTGTTTCATCGTCAATGGGTAGATCCAAGGGATACAGTAAACCTGAGGAGGTGCATCGGAATGTAAAACTGGTGACACAGGAATCGCTCAAAACATAGACATTAGGAAGACTCAGCCTTCCTGTTCTTAAGTCGGCATTGTGTCTCTTATATTTAATTCCGATGCTATTTCAGTGTTTCATCGTCAATGGGAAGGTGCAATGGATACAGTAAACCTGCAGAAGTGCATCGGAATGTAACATTGGTGACGCAGGAAACGCTCAAAACATAGACAGTAGGAATACTCAGTCTTCCTGTACTTAAATCGGCATTGTTCTCTTATATTTAATTCCGATCCAATTTCTGTGTTTCATCGTCAATGGGAAGATCCAAGGGATACAGTAAACCTGCAGATGTGCATCGGAATGTAAAACTGGTGACACAAGAAATGCTCAAAACATAGACAGTAGGAAGACTCAGCCTTTCTGTTCTTAAGTCGGCATTGTGTCTGTTATATTTAATTCCGATGTAATTTCTGTGTTTCATCGTCAATGGGAACGTCCAGTGGATACAGTAAAAATGCAGAGGTGCATCGGAATGTAAAACTGGTGACACAGGAAACGATCAAAACACAGACAGTGGGAATATTCAGTCTTCCTGTACTTAAGTCGGCATTGTGTCTCTTATATTTAAATCCGATGCAATTTCTGTGTTCGTCGTCAATAGGAAGGTCCAAGGGATACAGTAAACCTGCAGAGATGTATCGGAATGTAAAACTGGTGACACAGGAAGCGGTCAAAACATAGACCCCAAGAAGAATCTGTTTTCTTGTACTGAAGTCGGCATTGTGTCTCTTATATTTAACTCCGATGAAATTTCTGTGTTTCATCGTCAGTAGGGTGATCCAAGGGATACAGTAAAGCTGCAGAGGTGCATCGGAATGTAAAACTGGTGACCCAGGAAACGCTCAAAACATAGACAGAAGGAAGACTCAGTTTTCCTGTACTTAAGTCGGCATTGTGTCTCTTATATTTAATTCCGATGCAATTTCTGTGTTTTTTCGTCAATGGGAAGGTCCAATGGATTCAGTAAACCGGCAGAGGTGCATCGGAATGTAAAACTGGTGACACAGGAAACGCTCAAAACATGGACATTAATAAGACTCAGTCTTACTGTACTTAAGTCAGCATTGTGTCTCTTATATTTAATTCCGATGCAAGTTCTGTGTTTCATCGTCACTGTGAAGGTCCAAGGGATACAGTAAACCTGCAGAGGTGCATCGGAATGTAAAACTGCTGACACAGGAAACGCTTAAAACTTAGACAGTAGGAAGACTCAGTCTTCCTGTACTTGAGTCGGCATTGTGACTCATATTTAATTGCGATGCCATTTCTGTGTTTCATCGGCAATGGGAAGGTCCAAGGGATACAGAAAACCTGCACAGGTGCATCGGAATGTAAAACTGGTGACACCGGAAACGCTCAAAACATAGACAGTACGAAGACTCAGTCTTCCTGTACTTATGTCGGCATTGTGTCTCTTATATTTAATTCCGATGCAATTTCTGTATTTCATCGTCAATGGGAAGGACCAAGCGATACAGTAAACCTCCAGAGGTGCATCGGAATGTAAAACTGGTGACACATTAAACGCTCAAAACATAAGCCGTAAGAAGACTCAGTTTTCTTGTAATTAAGTCGGCGTTGTGTCTCTTATATTTAATTCCGATGCAATTTCTGTGTTTCATCTTCAATGGGAAGGTCCAATGGATACAGTAAACCTGCAGAGGTGCATCGGAATGTAAAACAGGTGACACAGGAAGCGCTCAAAACATAGACCCTAAGAAGACTCAGTTTTATTGTACTTCAGTGGGCATTGTATCTCTTATATTTAATTCCGATGCAATTTCTGTATTTCATCGTCAATGCGAAGGTCCAAGGGATACAGTAAACCTGCAGAGGTGCATCGGAATGTAAAAGTGGTGACACGGGAAACGCTCAAATCATAGACGCTAAGAAGACTCAGTTTTCTTGTATTTAAGTCGGCATTGTGTCTCTTATATTTAATTCCGATGCAATTTCTGTATTTCATCGTCAATGGGAAGGTCCAAGGGATCCAGTAAACCTGCAGAGGTGCATCGGAATGTAAAACTGGTGACACAGGAAACACTCAAAACATAGACCGTAAGAAGACTCAGTTTTCTTGTACTTAAGTCGGCGTTGTGTCTCTTATATTTAAATCCGATGCAATTTCTGTTTTTCATCGTCAATGGGAAGGTCCAAGGGATACAGTAAACCTGCACAGGTGCATCGAAATGTAAAACTTGTGACACCGGAAACGCTCAAAACATAGACAGTAGGAAGACTCAGTCTTCCTGTGCTAAAGTCGGCATTGTGTCTCTTATATTTAATTCCGATGCAATTTTGTATTTCATCGTCAATGGGAAGGTCCAAGGGATACAGTAAACCTGCAGAGGTGCATCGGAATGTAAAACTGGTGACACAGGAAACGCTCAAAACATAGACAGTAGGACGAATCAATGTTCCTGTACTTAAGTCGGCTTTGTGTCTCTTATATTTAATTCCGATGCAATTTCTGTGTTTCATCGTCAGTGTGAAGGTCCAAGGGATACAGTAAACCTGCAGAGGTGCATCGGAATGTAAAACTGCTGACACAGGAAACGCTCAAAACATAGACAGTAGGAAGACTCAGTCTTCCTGTACTTGAGTCGGCATTGTGACTCTTATATTTAATTGCGATGCCATTTCTGTGTTTCATCGTCAATGGGAAGGTCCAAGGGATACACTAAACATGCACAGGTGCTTCGGAATGTAAAACTGGTGACACCGGAAACGCTCAAAACATAGACAGTAGGAAGACTCAGTCTTCCAGTACTTAAGTCGGCATTGTGTCTCTTATATTTAAATCCGATGCAATTTCTGTATTTCATCGTCAATGGGAAGGTCCAAGAGATACAGTAAACCTGCAGAGGTGCATCGGAATGTAAAACTGGTGACTCAGGAATCGCTCACAACATAGACCGTAAGAAGACTCAGTTTTCTTGTACTTAAGTCGGCGTTGTGTCTCTTATATTTAATTCCGATGCAATTTCTGTGTTTCATCGTCAATGGGAAGGTCCAATGGATACAGTAAATCTGCAGAGGTGCATCGGAATGTAAAACAGGTGACACACGAAGCGCTCAAAACATAGACCCTAAGAAGACTCAGTTTTCTTGTACTTATGTGGGCATTGTATCTCTTATATTTAACTCCGATGCAATTTCTGTGTTTCATCGTCAGTAGGGTGATCCAAGGGATACATTAAAGCTGCAGAGGTGCTTCGGAATATAAAATAAGTGACACAGGAAACGCTCAAAACATAGACAGTGGGAAAACTCAGTCTTCCTGTACTTAAGTCGGCATTGTGTCTCTTATATTTAATTCCTATGCATTTTCTGTGTTTTTTCGTCAATGGGAAGGTCCAAGGTATATAGTAAACCTGCAGAGGTGCTTTGGAATGTAAAACTGGTTACACAGGAAACGCTCAAATCATATACCGTCAGAAGACTCAGTTTTCTTGTACTTAAGTCGGCGTTGTGTCTCTTATATTTAATTCCGATGCAATTTCTGTATTTCATCGCCAATGGGAAGGTCCAAGTGATACAGTAAACCTGCATTGGTGCATCGGAATGTAAAACTGGTGACACAGGAAAGGCTCAAAACATAGACAGTAGGAAGACTCAGTCTTCCTGTACTTAAGTCGGCATTGTGTCTCTTATATTTAATTCCTATGCATTTTCTGTGTTTCATCGTCAATGGGAAGGTCCAATGGATAAAGTAAACCTGCAGAGGTGCATCGGAATGTAAAACTGGTGACACAGGAAAGGCTCAAAACATAGACAGTAGGAAGACTCAGTCTTCCTGTACTTCTGTCGGCATTGTGTGTCTTATATTTAATTCCGATGCCATTTCTGTGTTTCATCGCCAATGGGAAGGTCCAAGTGATACAGTAAACCTGCATTGGTGCATCGGAATGTAAAACTGGTGACACAGGAAAGGCTCAAAACATAGACAGTAGGAAGACTCAGTCTTCCTGTACTTAAGTCGGCATTGTGTCTCTTATATTTAATTCCGATGCAATTTCTGTGTTTCATCGTCAATGGGATGGTCCAAGGGATACAGTAAACCTGCAGAGGTGCATCGTAATGTAAAACTGGTGACACAGGAAACGCTCAAAACATAGACAGTAGGAGGGCTCAGTCTTCCTGTACATAAGCCGGCATTGTGTCTCTTATATTTAATTCCGATGCAATTTCTGTGTTTCATCGTCAATGGGAAGGTCCAAGGGATACAGAAAACCCACAAAGGTTCATCGGAATGTAAAACTGGTGACACAGGAAACGCTCAGTCTTCCTGTACTGAAGTCGGCAAAGTGTCTCTTATATTTATTTCCGATGCAATGTCTGAGCTTCATCATCAATGGGAAGGTTCAAGGGACACAGTAAACCTGCAAAGGTGCATCGGAATGTAAAACTGGTGACACAGGAAACGCTCAAAACATAGACAGTAGGAGGGCTCAGTCTTCCTGTACATAAGCCGGCATTGCGTCTCTTATATTTAAATCCGATGCAATTTCTGTTTTTCATCGTCAATCGGAAGGTCCAAGGGATACAGTAAACCTGCACAGGTGCATCGGAATGTAAAACTGGTGACACCGGAAACGCTCAAAACATGGACAGTAGGAAGACTCAGTCTTCTGTACTTTAGTCGGCATTGTGTCTCTTATATTTAATTCCGATGCTATGTCTGTGTTTCATCATCACTGTGAAGGACCATTGGATACAGTAAACCTGCGGAGGTGCATCGGAATGTAAAACTGGTGACACTGGCAACGCTCAAAACATAGACATTAATAAGACTCAGTTTTCCTGTACTTAAGTCAGCAATGTGTCTCTTATATTTAATTCCGATGCAATTTCTGTGTTTTTTCGTCAATGGGAAGGTCCAAGGGATACAGTAAACCTGCACAGCTGCAATGGAATGTAAAACTGGTGACACAGGAAACGCTCGAAACATAGACCGTAAGAAGACACAGTTTTCTTGTACTTAAGTGGGCATTGTGACTCTTATATTTAACTCCGATGCAATTTCTGTGTTTCATCGTCAGTAGGGTGATCCAAGTGATACAGTAAAGATGTAGAGGTGCATCGGAATGTAAAACAGGTGACCCAGGAAACGCTCAAAACATAGACAGTAGGAAAACTCAGTCTTCCTGTACTTACGTCGGCATTGTGTCACTTATATTTAATTCCGATGCAATTTCTGTATTTCATCGCAATGCGAAAGTCCAAGGCATACAGTAAACCTGCAGCAGTGCATCGGAATGTAAAAGTGGTGACACGGGAAACGCTCAAATCATAGACATTAATAAGACTCAGTCTTCCGGTACTTAAGTCGGCATTGTGTCTCTTATATTTCATTCCGATGCAATTTCTGTGTTTCATCGTCAATGGGAAGGTCCAAGGGATACAATAAACCTTGAGAGGTGCATCGGAATGTAAAACTGGTGACACAGGAAACGCTCGAAACATAGACCGTAAGAAGACACAGTTTTCTTGTACTTAAGTGGGCATTGTGACTCTTATATTTAATTGCGATGCAATTTCTGTGTTTCATCGTCACTGTGAAGGTCCAAGGGATACAGTAAACCTGCAGAGGTGCATCGGAATGTAAAACTGGTGACACAGGAAACGCTCAAACATAGACAGTAGAAAGAAAAACTCTTCCTGTACTTATGTCGACATTGTGTCTCTTATATTTTATCCGATGCTATTTCTGTGTCTCTTCATCACTGCGAAGGTCCAATGGATACAGTAAACCGGCAGAGGTGCATCGGAATGTAAAACTGGTGACACAGGAAACGCTCAAAACATAGACATTAATAAGACTCAGTCTTCCGGTACTTAAGTCGGAATTGTGTCTCTTATGTTTCATTCCGATGCAATTTCTGTGTTTCATCGTCAATGGGAAGGTCCAAGGGATACAATAAACCTTGAGAGGTGCATCGGAATTTAAAACTGCTGACACAGGAAACACTCAAAACATAGACAGTAGGAAGACTCAGTCTTCCTGTACTTGAGTCGGCATTGTGAGTCTTATATTTAATTGCGATGCCATTTCTGTGTTTCATCGTCAATGGGAAGGTCCAATGGATACAGTAAACCTGCACAGATGCATCGGAATGTAAAAGTGGTGACACCGGAAACGCTCAAAACATAGAGAGTAGGAAGACTCAGTCTTCCTGTACTTAAGTCGGCATTGTGTCTCTTATATTTAATTCCGATGCAATTTCTGTATTTCATCGTCAATGCGAAAGTCCAAGGCATACAGTAAACCTGCAGCGGTGCATCGGAATGTAAAAGTGGTGACACGGGAAACGCTCAAATCATAGACCCTAAGAAGACTCAGTTTTCTTGTACTTACGTCGGCATTGTGTCTCTTATATTTAATTCCGATGCAATTTCTGTGTTTCATCGTCAATGGGAAGGTCCAATGAATACAGTAAACCTGCAGAGGTGCATCGGAATGTAAAACTGGTGTCGCAGGAAACGCTCACAACATAGACAGTAGGAAGACTCAATCTTCCTGTACTTCAGTCGGCATTGTGTCTGTTATACTTAATTCCGATGCAATTTCTGTGTTTCATCGTCAATGGGAAGGTCCAAGGGATACAGTAAACCTGCAGAAGTGCATCGGAAGGTAAAACTGGTGACACAGGAAACGCTCAAATCATAGACAGTAGGAGGGCTCTGTCTTCCTGTACATAAGCCGGCATTGTGTCTCTTATATTTAAATCCGATGCAATTTCTGTTTTTCATCGTCAATGGGAAGTCCAAGGGATACAGCAAAAACCTGCAGAGGTGCATCGGAATGTAAAACTGGTGACACAGGAAACGCTCAAAACATAGACCGTAAGAAGACTCAGTTTCCTTGTACTTAAGTCGGCGTTGTGTCTCTTATATTTAATTCTGATGCAATTTCTGTGTTTCATCGTCAATGGGAACGTCCAAGGGATACAGTAAACCTGCAGAGGTGCATCGGAATGTAAAACTGGTGACACAGGAAACGCTCAAACATAGACAGTAGAAAGAAAAACTCTTCTTGTACTTATGTCGACATTGTGTCTCTTATATTTAATCCGATGCAATTTCTGTGTTTCTTCATCACTGTGAAGGTCCAATGGATACAGTAAACCTGCGGAGGTGCATCGGAATGTAATACTGGTGACACAGGAAACGCTCAAAACATAGACTGTAGGAAGACTCAGTCTTCCTGTACTACAGTCGGCATTGTGTCTCTTATATTTAATTCCGATAGAATTTCTGTGTTTCATCGTCAATGGGAAGGTCCAATGAATACAGTAAACCTGCAGAGGTCCATCGGAATGTAAAACTGGTGACACAGGAAACGTTCAATACGTAGACAGTAGAAAGACAAACTCTTCCTGTGCTTAAGTCGACATTGTGTCTCTTATATTTAATTCCGGTGCAATTTCTGTGTTTCATCATCACTGTGAAGGACCAATGGATACACTAAACCTGCGGAGGTGCATCGGAATGTAAAACTGGTGACACAGGAAACGCTCAAAACATAGACAGTAGGAAGAATCAATGTTCCTGTACTTAAGTCGGCATTGTGTCTCTTATATTTATTTCCGATGCAATGTCTGAGCTTCATCGTCAATGGGAAGGTCCAAGGGACACAGTAAACCTGCAAAGGTGCATCGGAATATAAAACTGGTGACACAGGAAACGCTCAAAACATAGACAGTCGGAGGGCTCAGTCTTCCTGTACATAAGCCGGCAATGCGTCTCTTATATTTAAATCCGATGCAATTTCTGTTTTTCATCGTCAATCGGAAGGTCCAAGGGATACAGTAAACCTGCACAGGTGCATCGGATTGTAAAACTGGTGCCACCGGAAACGCTCAAAACATAGACAGTAGGAAGACTCAGTCTTCTGTACTTTAGTCGGCATTGTGTCTCTTATATTTAATTCCGATGCAATTTCTGTATTTCATCGTCCATGGGAAGGTCCAAGGCATACAGTAAACCTGCAGAGGTGCATCGGAATGTTAAACTGGTGACACGGGAAACGCTCAAATCGTAGACCTTAAGAAGACTCAGTTTTCTTGTACTTAAGTCGGCATTGTGTCTCTTATATTTAATTCCGATGCAATTTCTGTGTTTCATCATCACTGAGAAGGACCAATGGATAGAGTAAACCTGCGGAGGTGCATCGGAATGTAAAACTGGTGACACTGGAAACGCTCAATACATAGACATTAATAAGACTCAGTCTTCCTGTAGTTAAGTCAGCATTGTGTCTCTTATATTTAATTCCGATGCAATTTCTGTGTTTTTTCGTCAATGGGAAGGTCCAAGGGATACAGTAAACCTGCCCAGGTGCATCGGAATGTAAAACTGGTGACACAGGAAACGCTCGAAACATAGACCGTAAGAAGACACAGTTTTCTTGTACTTAAGTGGGCATTGTGACTCTTATATTTAAGTCCGATGCAATTTCTGTGTTTCATCGTCAGTAGGGTGATCCAAGTGATACAGTAAAGCTGTTGAGGTGCATCGGAATGTAAAACAGGTGACCCAGGAAACGCACAAAACATTGACAGTAGGAAGACTCTGTCTTCCTGTACTTAAGTCGGCATTGTGTCTCTTATATTTAATTCCGATGCAATTTCTGTGTTTTTTCGTCAATGGGAAGGTCCAATGGATACAGTAAACCGGCAGAGGTGCATCGGAATGTAAAACTGGTGACACAGGATACGCTCAAAACATAGACATTAATAAGACTCAGTCTTCCGGTACTTAAGTCGCATTGTGTGTCTTATATTTCATTCCGATGCAATTTCTGTGTTTCATCGTCAATGGGAAGGTCCAAGGGATACAATAAACCTTGAGAGGTGCATCGGAATGTAAAACTGGTGACACAGGAAACGCTCGAAACATAGACCGTAAGAAGACACAGTTTTCTTGTACTTAAGTGGGCATTGTGACTCTTATATTTTTATTCCGATGCAATTTCTGTGTTTCATCGTCACTGTGAAGGTCCAAGGGATACAGTGAACCTGCAGAGGTGCATCGGAATGTAAAACTGGTGACACAGGAAACGCTGAAAACATAGACCGTAAGAAGACTCAGTTTTCTTGTACTTAAGTCGGCGTTGTGTCTCTTATATTTAATTCCGATAGAATTTCTGTGTTTCATCGTCAATGGGAAGGTCCAATGAATACAGTAAACCTGCAGAGTTCCATCGGAATGTAAAACTGGTGACACAGGAAACGTTCAATACGTAGACAGTAGAAAGACAAACTCTTCCTGTACTTAAGTCGACATTGTGTCTCTTATATTTAATTCCGGTGCAATTTCTGTGTTTCATCATCACTGTGAAGGACCAATGGATACACTAAACCTGCGGAGGTGCATCGGAATGTAAAACTGGTGACACAGGAAACGCTCAAAACATAGACAGTTGGAAGAATCAATGTTCCTGTACTTAAGTCGGCTTTGTGTCTCTTACATTTAACTCCGATGCAATTTCTGTGTTTCATCGACAATGGGAAGGTCCAAGGGATACAGTAAACCTGCAGAGGTGCATCGGAATGTAAAACTGCTGACACAGGAAACGCTCAAATCATAGACAGTAGGAAGACTCAGTCTTCCTGTACTTGAGTCGGCATTGTGACTCTTATATTTAATTCCGATGCAATTTCTGTGTTTCATCGTCAATGGGATGGTCCAAGGGATACAGAAAAACCTGCAGAGGTGCATCGTAATGTAAAACTGGTGACACAGGAAACGCTCAAAACATAGACAGTAGGAGGGCTCAGTCTTCCTGTACATAAGCCGGCATTGTGTCTCTTATATTTAATTCCGATGCAATTTCTGTGTTTCATCGTCAAAGGGAAGGTCCAAGGGATACAGAAAACCCGCAAAGATTCATCGGAATGTAAAACTGGTGACACAGTATACGCTCAGTCTTCCTGTACTTAAGTCGGCATTGTGTCTCTTATATTTATTTCCGATGCAATGTCTGAGCTTCATCGTCAATGGGAAGGTCCAAGGGACACAGTAAACCTGCAAAGGTGCACGGAATATAAAACTGGTGACACAGGAAACGCTCAAAACATAGACAGTAGGAGGGCTCAGTCTTCCTGTACATAAGCCGGCATTGCGTCTCTTATATTTAATTCCGATGCAATTTCTGTTTTTCATCGTCAATGGGAAGGTCCAAGGGATACAGTAAACCTGCACAGGTGCATCGGAATGTAAAACTGGTGCCACCGGAAACGCTCAAAACATAGACAGTAGGAAGACTCAGTCTTCTGTACTTTAGTCGGCATTGTGTCTCTTATATTTAATTCCGATGCAATTTCTGTATATCATCGTCTATGGGAAGGTCCAAGGCATACAGCAAACCTGCAGAGGTGCATCGGAATGTTAAACTGGTGACACGGGAAACGCTCAAATCGTAGACCTTAAGAAGACTCAGTTTTCTTGTACTTAAGTCGGCATTGTGTCTCTTATATTTAATTCCGATGCAATTTCTGTGTTTCATCATCACTGTGAAGGACCAATGGATACAGTAAACCTGCGGAGGTGCATCGGAATGTAGAACTGGTGACACTGGAAACGCTTAATACATAGACATTAATAAGACTCAGTCTTCCTGTAGTTAAGTCAGCATTGTGACTCTTATATTTAATTCCGATACAATTTCTGTGTTTATTCGTCAATGGGAAGGTCCAAGGGATACAGTAAACCTGCACAGGTGCATCGGAATGTAAAACTGGTGACACAGGAAACGCTCGAAACATAGACCGTAAGAATACACAGTTTTCTTGTACTTAAGTGGGCATTGTGACTCTTATATTTCACTCCGATGCAATTTCTGTGTTTCATCGTCAGTTGGGTGATCCAAGTGATACAGTAAAGCTGTAGAGGTGCATCGGAATGTAAAACAGGTGACCCAGGAAACGCTCAAAACATAGACAGTAGGAAGACTCTGTCTTCCTGTACTTAAGTCGGCATTGTGTCTCTTATATTTAATTCCGATGCAATTTCTGTGTTTTTTCGTCAATGGGAAGGTCCAATGGATACAGTAAACCGGCAGAGGTGCATCGGAATGTAAAACTGGAGACACAGGAAACGCTCAAAACATAGACATTAATAAGACTCAGTCTTCCGGTACTTAAGTCGGCATTGTGTGTCTTATATTTCATTCCGATGCAATTTCTGTGTTTCATCGTCAATGGGAAGGTCCAAGGGATACAATAAACCTTGAGAGGTGCATCGGAATGTAAAACTGGTGACACAGGAAACGTTCGAAACATAGACCGTAAGAAGACACAGTTTTCTTGTACTTAAGTGGGCATTGTGACTCTTATATTTTTATTCCGATGCAATTTCTGTGTTTCATCGTCACTGTGAAGGTCCAAGGGATACAGTGAACCTGCAGAGGTGCATCGGAATGTAAAACTGCTGACACAGGAAACGCTCAAAACATAGACAGTAGGAAGACTCAGTCTTCCTGTACTTGAGTCGGCATTGTGAGTCTTATATTTAATTGCGATGCCATTTCTGTGTTTCATCGTCAATGGGAAAGTCCAATGGATACAGTAAACCTGCACAGATGCATCGGAATGTAAAAGTGGTGACACGGGAAACGCTCAAATCATAGACCCTAAGGAGACTCAGTCTTCCTGTACTTATGTCGGCATTGTGTCTCTTATATTTAATTCCGATGCAATTTCTGTATTTCATCGTCAATGCGAAAGTCCAAGGCATACAGTAAACCTGCAGAGGTGCATCGAATTGTAAAAGTGGTGTCACGGGAAACGCTCAAATCATAGACCCTAAGAAGACTCAGTTTTCTTGTACTTATGTCGGCATTGTGTCTCTTATATTTAAATCCGATGCAATTTCTGTTTTTCATCGTCAATGGGAAGGTCCAAGGGATACAGTAAACCTGCAGAGGTGCATCGGAATGTAAAACTGGTGACACAGGAAACGCTCAAAACATAGACCGTAAGAAGACTCAGTTTTCTTGGACTTAAGTCGGCGTTGTGTCTCTTATATTTAATTCCGATGCAATTTCTGTGTTTCATCGTCAATGGGAAGGTCCAAGGGATATAGTAAACCTTCAGAGGTGCATCGGAATGTAAAACTGGTGACACAGGAAACGCTCAAACATAGACAGTAGAAAGAAAAACTCTTCCTGTACTTATGTCGACATTGTGTCTCTTATATTTAATCCGACGCAATTTCTGTGTTTCTTCATCACTGTGAAGGTCCAATGGATACAGTAAACCTGCGGAGGTGCATGGGAATGTAATACTGGTGACACAGGAAACGCTCAAAACATAGACAGTAGGAAGACTCAGTCTTCCTGTACTACAGTCGGCATTGTGTCTCTTATATTTAATTCCGATAGAATTTCTGTGTTTCATCGTCAATGGGAAGGTCCAATGAATACAGTAAACCTGCAGAGGTGCATCGGAATGTAAAACTGGTGACACAGGAAACGTTCAAAACGTAGACAGTAGAAAGACAAACTCTTCCTGTACTTAAGTCGACATTGTGTCTCTTATATTTAATTCCGGTGCAATTTCTGTGTTTCATCATCACTGTGAAGGACCAATGGATACAGTAAACCTGCGGAGGTGCATCGGAATGTAAAACTGGTGACACAGGAACCGCTCAAAACATAGACAGTAGGAAGAATCAATGTTCCTGTACTTAAGTCGGCTTTGTGTCTCTTACATTTAACTCCGATGCAATTTCTGTGTTTCATCGACAATGGGAAGGTCGAAGGGATACAGTAAACCTGCACAGGTGCATCGGAAGGTAATACTGGTGACACAGGAAACGCTCAAAACATAGACAGTAGGAAGACTCAGTCTCCCTGTACTTAATCGGCATAGTGTCTCTTATATTTAATTCCGATGCAATTTCTGTGTTTCATCGTCAATGGGAAGGTCCAATGAATACAGTAAACCTGCAGAGGTGCATCGGAATGTAAAACTGGTGACACAGGAAACGTTCAAAACGTAGACAGTAGAAAGACAAACTCTTCCTGTGCTTAAGTCGACATTGTGTCTCTTATATTTAATTCCGGTGCAATTTCTGTGTTTCATCATCACTGTGGAGGACCAATGGATACACTAAACCTGCGGAGGTGCATCGGAATGTAAAACTGGTGACACAGGAAACGCTCAAAACATAGACAGTAGGAAGAATCAATGTTCCTGTACTTAAGTCGGCATTGTGTCTCTTACATTTAACTCCGATGCAATTTCTGTGTTTCATCGACAATGGGAAGGTCCAAGGGATACAGTAAACCTGCAGAGGTGCATCGGAATGTAAAACTGCTGACACAGGAAACGCTCAAATCATAGACAGTAGGAAGACTCAGTCTTCCTGTACTTGAGTCGGCATTGTGACTCTTATATTTATTTCCGATGCAATGTCTGAGCTTCATCGTCAATGGGAAGGTCCAAGGGACACAGTAAACCTGCAAAGGTGCATCGGAATATAAAACTGGTGACACAGGAAACGCTCAAAACATAGACAGTAGGAGGGCTCAGTCTTCCTGTACATAAGCCGGCATTGCGTCTCTTATATTTAAATCCGATGCAATTTCTGTTTTTCATCGTCAATCGGAAGGTCCAAGGGATACAGTAAACCTGCACAGGTGCATCGGATTGTAAAACTGGTGCCACCGGAAACGCTCAAAACATAGACAGTAGGAAGACTCAGTCTTCTGTACTTTAGTCGGCATTGTGTCTCTTATATTTAATTCCGATGCAATTTCTGTATTTCATCGTCTATGGGAAGGTCCAAGGCATACAGTAAACCTGCAGAGGTGCATCGGAATGTTAAACTGGTGACACGGGAAACGCTCAAATCGTAGACCTTAAGAAGACTCAGTTTTCTTGTACTTAAGTCGGCATTGTGTCTCTTATATTTAATTCCGATGCAATTTCTGTGTTTTTTCGTCAATGGGAAGGTCCAATGGATACAGTAAACCGGCAGAGGTGCATCGGAATGTAAAACTGGTGACACAGGAAACGCTCAAAACATAGACATTAATAAGACTCAGTCTTCCGGTACTTAAGTCGCATTGTGTGTCTTATATTTCATTCCGATGCAATTTCTGTGTTTCTTCATCACTGTGAAGGTCCAATGGATACAGTAAACCTGCGGATGTGCATCGGAATGTAATACTGGTGACACAGGAAACGCTCAAAACATAGACTGTAGGAAGACTCACTCTTCCTGTACTACAGTCGGCATTGTGTCTCTTATATTTAATTCCGATAGAATTTCTGTGTTTCATCGTCAATGGGAAGGTCCAATGAATACAGTAAACCTGCAGAGTTCCATCGGAATGTAAAACTGGTGACACAGGAAACGTTCAATACGTAGACAGTAGAAAGACAAACTCTTCCTGTGCTTAAGTCGACATTGTGTCTCTTATATTTAATTCCGGTGCAATTTCTGTGTTTCATCATCACTGTGAAGGACCAATGGATACACTAAACCTGCGGAGGTGCATCGGAATGTAAAACTGGTGACACAGGAAACGCTCAAAACATAGACAGTAGGAAGAATCAAAGTTCCTGTACTTAAGTCGGCTTTGTGTCTCTTACATTTAACTCCGATGCAATTTCTGTGTTTCATCGACAATGGGAAGGTCCAAGGGATACAGTAAACCTGCAGAGGTGCATCGGAATGTAAAACTGCTGACACAGGAAACGCTCAAATCATAGACAGTAGGAAGACTCAGTCTTCCTGTACTTGAGTCGGCATTGTGACTCTTATATTTAATTCCGATGCAATTTCTGTGTTTCATCGTCAATGGGATGGTCCAAGGGATACAGAAAAACCTGCAGAGGTGCATCGTAATGTAAAACTGGTGACACAGGAAACGCTCAAAACATAGACAGTAGGAGGGCTCAGTCTTCCTGTACATAAGCCGGCATTGTGTCTCTTATATTTAATTCCGATGCAATTTCTGTGTTTCATCGTCAAAGGGAAGGTCCAAGGGATACAGAAAACCCGCAAAGATTCATCGGAATGTAAAACTGGTGACACAGTATACGCTTAGTCTTCCTGTACTTAAGTCGGCATTGTGTCTCTTATATTTATTTCCGATGCAATGTCTGAGCTTCATCGACAATGGGAAGGTCCAAGGGACACAGTAAACCTGCAAAGGTGCACGGAATATAAAACTGGTGACTCAGGAAACGCTCAAAACATAGACAGTAGGAGGGCTCAGTCTTCCTGTACATAAGCCGGCATTGCGTCTCTTATATTTAATTCCGATGCAATTTCTGTTTTTCATCGTCAATCGGAAGGTCCAAGGGATACAGTAAACCTGCACAGGTGCATCGGAATGTAAAACTGGTGCCACCGGAAACGCTCAAAACATAGACAGTAGGAAGACTCAGTCTTCTGTACTTTAGTCGGCATTGTGTCTCTTATATTTAATTCCGATGCAATTTCTGTATTTCATCGTCTATGGGAAGGTCCAAGGCATACAGCAAACCTGCAGAGGTGCATCGGAATGTTAAACTGGTGACACGGGAAACGCTCAAATCGTAGAACTTAAGAAGACTCAGTTTTCTTGTACTTAAGTCGGCATTGTGTCTCTTATATTTAATTCCGATGCAATTTCTGTGATTCATCATCACTGTGAAGGACCAATGGATACAGTAAACCTGCGGAGGTGCATCGGAATGTAAAACTGGTGACACTGGAAACGCTTAATACATAGACATAAATAAGACTCAGTCTTCCTGTAGTTAAGTCAGCATTGTGTCTCTTATATTTAATTCCGATGCAATTTCTGTGTTTTTTCGTCAATGGGAAGGTCCAAGGGATACAGTAAACCTGCACAGGTGCATCGGAATGTAAAACTGGTGACCCAGGAAACGCTCGAAACATAGACCGTAAGAAGACACAGTTTTCTTGTACTTAAGTGGGCATTATGACTCTTATATTTCACTCCGATGCAATTTCTGTGTTTCATCGTCAGTTGGGTGATCCAAGTGATACAGTAAAGCTGTAGAGGTGCATCGGAATGTAAAACAGGTGACCCAGGAAACGCTCAAAACATAGACAGTAGGAAGACTCTGTCTTCCTGTACTTAAGTCGGCATTGTGTCTCTTATATTTAATTCCGATGCAATTTCTGTGTTTTTTCGTCAATGGGAAGGTCCAATGGATACAGTAATCCGGTAGAGGTGCATCGGAATGTAAAACTGGAGACACAGGAAACGCTCAAAACATAGACATTAATAAGACTCAGTCTTCCGGTACTTAAGTCGGCATTGTGTGTCTTATATTTCATTCCGATGCAATTTCTGTGTTTCATCGTCAATGGGAAGGTCCAAGGGATACAATAAACCTTGAGAGGTGCATCGGAATGTAAAACTGGTGACACAGGAAACGTTCGAAACATAGACCGTAAGAAGACACAGTTTTCTTGTACTTAAGTGGGCATTGTGACTCTTATATTTTTATTCCGATGCAATTTCTGTGTTTCATCGTCACTGTGAAGGTCCAAGGGATACAGTGAACCTGCAGAGGTGCATCGGAATGTAAAACTGGTGACACAGGAAACGCTCAAAACATAGACCGTAAGAAGACTCAGTTTTCTTGTACTTAAGTCGGCGTTGTGTCTCTTATATTTAATTCCGATGCAATTTCTGTGTTTCATCGTCAATGGGAAGGTCCAAGGGATATAGTAAACCTTCAGAGGTGCATCGGAATGTAAAACTGGTGACACAGGAAACGCTCAAACATAGACAGTAGAAAGAAAAACTCTTCCTGTACTTATGTCGACATTGTGTCTCTTATATTTAATCCGACGCAATTTCTGTGTTTCTTCATCACTGTGAAGGTCCAATGGATACAGTAAACCTGCGGAGGTGCATCGGAATGTAATACTGGTGACACAGGAAACGCTCAAAACATAGACAGTAGGAAGACTCAGTCTTCCTGTACTACAGTCGGCATTGTGTCTCTTATATTTAATTCCGATAGAATTTCTGTGTTTCATCGTCAATGGGAAGGTCCAATGAATACAGTAAACCTGCAGAGGTGCATCGGAATGTAACACTGGTGACACAGGAAACGTTCAAAACGTAGACAGTAGAAAGACAAACTCTTCCTGTACTTAAGTCGACATTGTGTCTCTTATATTTAATTCCGGTGCAATTTCTGTGTTTCATCATCACTGTGAAGGACCAATGGATACAGTAAACCTGCGGAGGTGCATCGGAATGTAAAACTGGTGACACAGGAAACGCTCAAAACATAGACAGTAGGAAGAATCAATGTTCCTGTACTTAAGTCGGCTTTGTGTCTCTTACATTTAACTCCGATGCAATTTCTGTGTTTCATAGACAATGGGAAGGTCCAAGGGATACAGTAAACCTGCACAGGTGCATCGGAATGTAATACTGGTGACACAGGAAACGCTCAAAACATAGACAGTAGGAAGACTCAGTCTCCCTGTACTTAATCGGCATTGTGTCTCTTATATTTAATTCCGATGCAATTTCTGTGTTTCATCGTCAATGGGAAGGTCCAATGGATACAGTAAACCTGCAGAGGTGCATCGGAATGTAAAACAGGTGACACAGGAAGCGCTCAAAACATAGACCCTAAGAAGACTCAGTATTCTTGTACTTAAGTGGGCATTGTATCTCTTATATTTAACTCCGATGCAATTACTGTGTTTCATCGTCAGTAGGGTGATCCAAGGGATACAGTAAACCTGCAGAGGTGCATCGGAATGTAAAACAGGTGACCCAGGAAACGCTCAAAACATAGACAGTAGGAAGACTCAGTCTTCCTGTACTTAAGTCGGCATTGTGTCTCTTATATTTAATTCCGATGCAATTTTTGTGTTTCATCGTCAATGGGAAGGTCCAATGAATACAGTAAACCTGCAGAGGTGCATCGGAATGTAAAACTGGTGACACAGGAAACGTTCAAAACGTAGACAGTAGAAAGACAAACTCTTCCTGTGCTTAAGTCGACATTGTGTCTCTTATATTTAATTCCGGTGCAATTTCTGTGTTTCATCATCACTGTGAAGGACCAATGGATACACTAAACCTGCGGAGGTTCATCGGAATGTAAAACTGGTGCCACCGGAAACGCTCAAAACATAGACAGTAGGAAGACTCAGTCTTCTGTACTTTAGTCGGCATTGTGTCTCTTATATTTAATTCCGATGCAATTTCTGTATTTCATCGTCTATGAGAAGGTCCAAGGCATACAGTAAACCTGCAGAGGTGCATCGGAATGTTAAACTGGTGACACGGGAAACGCTCAAATCGTAGACCTTAAGAAGACTCAGTTTTCTTGTACTTAAGTCGGCATTGTGTCTCTTATATTTAATTCCGATGCAATTTCTGTGTTTCATCATCACTGTGAAGGACCAATGGATAGAGTAAACCTGCGGAGGTGCATCGGAATGTAAAACTGGTGACACTGGAAACGCTCAATACATAGACATTAATAAGACTCAGTCTTCCTGTAGTTAAGTCAGCATTGTGTCTCTTATATTTAATTCCGATGCAATTTCTGTGTTTTTTCGTCAATGGGAAGGTCCAAGGGATACAGTAAACCTGCACAGGTGCATCGGAATGTAAAACTGGTGACACAGGAAACGCTCGAAACATAGACCGTAGGGAAGACACAGTTTTCTTGTACTTAAGTGGGCATTGTGACTCTTATATTTAAGTCCGATGCAATTTCTGTGTTTCATCGTCAGTAGGGTGATCCAAGTGATACAGTAAAGCTGTAGAGGTGCATCGGAATGTAAAACAGGTGACCCAGGAAACGCTCAAAACATAGACAGTAGGAAGACTCTGTGTTCCTGTACTTAAGTCGGCATTGTGTCTCTTATATTTAATTCCGATGCAATTTCTGTGTTTTTTCGTCAATGGGAAGGTCCAATGGATACAGTAAACCGGCAGAGGTGCATCGGAATGTAAAACTGGTGACACAGGAAACGCTCAAAACATAGACATTAATAAGACTCAGTCTTCCGGTACTTAAGTCGCATTGTGTGTCTTATATTTCATTCCGATGCAATTTCTGTGTTTCATCGCAATGGGAAGGTCCAAGGGATACAATAAACCTTGAGAGGTGCATCGGAATGTAAAACTGGTGACACAGGAAACGCTCGAAACATAGACCGTAAGAAGACACAGTTTTCTTGTACTTAAGTGGGCATTGTGACTCTTATATTTTTATTCCGATGCAATTTCTGTGTTTCATCGTCACTGTGAAGGTCGAAGGGATACAGTGAACCTGCAGAGGTGCATCGGAATGTAAAACTGGTGACACAGGAAACGCTGAAAACATAGACCGTAAGAAGACTCAGTTTTCTTGTACTTAAGTCGGCGTTGTGTCTCTTATATTTAATTCCGATGCAATTTCTGTGTTTCATCGTCAATGGGTAGGTCCAAGGGAAACAGTAAACCTGCAGAGGTGCATCGGAATGTAAAACTGGTGACACAGGAAACGCTCAAACATAGACAGTAGAAAGAAAAACTCTTCTTGTACTTATGTCGACATTGTGTCTCTTATATTTAATCCGATGCAATTTCTGTGTTTCTTCATCACTGTGAAGGTCCAATGGATACAGTAAACCTGCGGATGTGCATCGGAATGTAATACTGGTGACACAGGAAACGCTCAAAACATAGACTGTAGGAAGACTCACTCTTCCTGTACTACAGTCGGCATTGTGTCTCTTATATTTAATTCCGATAGAATTTCTGTGTTTCATCGTCAATGGGAAGGTCCAATGAATACAGTAAACCAGCAGAGTTCCATCGGAATGTAAAACTGGTGACACAGGAAACGTTCAATACGTAGACAGTAGAAAGACAAACTCTTCCTGTACTTAAGTCGACATTGTGTCTCTTATATTTAATTCCGGTGCAATTTCTGTGTTTCATCATCACTGTGAAGGACCAATGGATACACTAAACCTGCGGAGGTGCATCGGAATGTAAAACTGGTGACACAGGAAACGCTCAAAACATAGACAGTAGGAAGAATCAATGTTCCTGTACTTAAGTCGGCTTTGTGTCTCTTACATTTAACTCCGATGCAATTTCTGTGTTTCATCGACAATGGGAAGGTCCAAGGGATACAGTAAACCTGCAGAGGTGCATCGGAATGTAAAACTGCTGACACAGGAAACGCTCAAATCATAGACAGTAGGAAGACTCAGTCTTCCTGTACTTGAGTCGGCATTGTGACTCTTATATTTAATTCCGATGCAATTTCTGTGTTTCATCGTCAATGGGATGGTCCAAGGGATACAGAAAAACCTGCAGAGGTGCATCGTAATGTAAAACTGGTGACACAGGAAACGCTCAAAACATAGACAGTAGGAGGGCTCAGTCTTCCTGTACATAAGCCGGCATTGTGTCTCTTATATTTAATTCCGATGCAATTTCTGTGTTTCATCGTCAAAGGGAAGGTCCAAGGGATACAGAAAACCCGCAAAGATTCATCGGAATGTAAAACTGGTGACACAGTATACGCTCAGTCTTCCTGTACTTAAGTCGGCATTGTGTCTCTTATATTTATTTCCGATGCAATGTCTGAGCTTCATCGTCAATGGGAAGGTCCAAGGGACACAGTAAACCTGCAAAGGTGCACGGAATATAAAACTGGTGACACAGGAAACGCTCAAAACATAGACAGTAGGAGGGCTCAGTCTTCCTGTACATAAGCCGGCATTGCGTCTCTTATATTTAATTCCGATGCAATTTCTGTTTTTCATCGTCAATCAGAAGGTCCAAGGGATACAGTAAACCTGCACAGGTGCATCGGAATGTAAAACTGGTGCCACCGGAAACCCTCGAAACATAGACAGTAGGAAGACTCAGTCTTCTGTACTTTAGTCGGCATTGTGTCTCTTATATTTAATTCCGATGCAATTTCTGTATTTCATCGTCTATGGGAAGGTCCAAGGCATACAGCAAACCTGCAGAGGTGCATCGGAATGTTAAACTGGTGACACGGGAACTGCTCAAATCGTAGACCTTAAGAAGACTCAGTTTTCTTGTACTTAAGTCGGCATTGTGTCTCTTATATTTAATTCAGATGCAATTTCTGTGTTTCATCATCACTGTGAAGGACCAATGGATACAGTAAACCTGCGGAGGTGCATCGGAATGTAAAACTGGTGACACTGGAAACGCTTAATACATAGACATTAATAAGACTCAGTCTTCCTGTAGTTAAGTCAGCATTGTGTCTCTTATATTTAATTCCGATGCAATTTCTGTGTTTTTTCGTCAATGGGAAGGTCCAAGGGATACAGTAAACCTGCACAGGTGCATCGGAATGTAAAACTGGTGACACAGGAAACGCTCGAAACATAGACCGTAAGAAGACACAGTTTTCTTGTACTTAAGTGGGCATTGTGACTCTTATATTTCACTCCGATGCAATTTCTGTGTTTCATCGTCAGTTGGGTGATCCAAGTGATACAGTAAAGCTGTAGAGGTGCATCGGAATGTAAAACAGGTGACCCAGGAAACGCTCAAAACATAGACAGTAGGAAGACTCTGTCTTCCTGTACTTAAGTCGGCATTGTGTCTCTTATATTTAATTCCGATGCAATTTCTGTGTTTTTTCGTCAATGGGAAGGTCCAATGGATACAGTAAACCGGCAGAGGTGCATCGGAATGTAAAACTGGAGACACAGGAAACGCTCAAAACATAGACATTAATAAGACTCAGTCTTCCTGTACTTAAGTCGGCATTGTGTGTCTTATATTTCATTCCGATGCAATTTCTGTGTTTCATCGTCAATGGGAAGGTCCAAGGGATACAATAAACCTTGAGAGGTGCATCGGAATGTAAAACTGGTGACACAGGAAACGTTCGAAACATAGACCGTAAGAAGACACAGTTTTCTTGTACTTAAGTGGGCATTGTGACTCTTATATTTTTATTCCGATGCAATTTCTGTGTTTCATCGTCACTGTGAAGGTCCAAGGGATACAGTGAACCTGCAGAGGTGCATCGGAATGTAAAACTGCTGACACAGGAAACGCTCAAAACATAGACAGTAGGAAGACTCAGTCTTCCTGTACTTGAGTCGGCATTGTGAGTCTTATATTTAATTGCGATGCCATTTCTTTGTTTCATCGTCAATGGGAAAGTCCAATGGATACAGTTAACCTGCACAGATGCATCGGAATGTAAAAGTGGTGACACGGGAAACGCTCAAATCATAGACCCTAAGGAGACTCAGTCTTCCTGTACTTATGTCGGCATTGTGTCTCTTATATTTAATTCCGATGCAATTTCTGTATTTCATCGTCAATGCGAAAGTCCAAGGCATACAGTAAACCTGCAGAGGTGCATCGGAATGTAAAAGTGGTGTCACGGGAAACGCTCAAATCATAGACCCTAAGAAGACTCAGTTTTCTTGTACTTATGTCGGCATTGTGTCTATTATATTTAAATCCGATGCAATTTCTGTTTTTCATCGTCAATGGGAAGGTCCATGGGATACAGTAAACCTGCAGAGGTGCATCGGAATGTAAAACTGGTGACACAGGAAACGCTCAAAACATAGACCGTAAGAAGACTCAGTTTTCTTGTACTTAAGTCGGCGTTGTGTCTCTTATATTTAATTCCGATGCAATTTCTGTGTTTCATCGTCAATGGGACGGTCCAAGGGATATAGTAAACCTTCAGAGGTGCATCGGAATGTAAAACTGGTGACACAGGAAACGCTCAAACATAGACAGTAGAAAGAAAAACTCTTCCTGTACTTATGTCGACATTGTGTCTCTTATATTTAATCCGACGCAATTTCTGTGTTTCTTCATCACTGTGAAGGTCCAATGGATACAGTAAACCTGCGGAGGTGCATCGGAATGTAATACTGGTGACACAGGAAACGCTCAAAACATAGACAGTAGGAAGACTCAGTCTTCCTGTACTACAGTCGGCATTGTGTCTCTTATATTTAATTCCGATAGAATTTCTGTGTTTCATCGTCAATGGGAAGGTCCAATGAATACAGTAAACCTGCAGAGGTGCATCGGAATGTAAAACTGGTGACACAGGAAACGTTCAAAACGTAGACAGTAGAAAGACAAACTCTTCCTGTACTTAAGTCGACATTGTGTCTCTTATATTTAATTGCGGTGCAATTTCTGTGTTTCATCATCAGTGTGAAGGACCAATGGATACAGTAAACCTGCGGAGGTGCATCGGAATGTAAAACTGGTGACACAGGAAACGCTCAAAACATAGACAGTAGGAAGAATCAATGTTCCTGTACTTAAGTCGGCTTTGTGTCTCTTACATTTAACTCCGATGCAATTTCTGTGTTTCATCGAAAATGGGAAGGTCCAAGGGATACAGTAAACCTGCACAGGTGCATCGGAATGTAATACTGGTGACACAGGAAACGCTCAAAACATAGACAGTAGGAAGACTCAGTCTCCCTGTACTTAATCGGCATTGTGTCTCTTATATTTAATTCCGATGCAATTTCTGTGTTTCATCGTCAATGGGAAGGTCCAATGGATACAGTAAACCTGCAGAGGTGCATCGGAATGTAAAACAGGTGACACAGGAAGCGCTCAAAACATAGACCCTAAGAAGACTCAGTATTCTTGTACTTAAGTGGGCATTGTATCTCTTATATTTAACTCCGATGCAATTACTGTGTTTCATCGTCAGTAGGGTGATCCAAGGGATACAGTAAACCTGCAGAGGTGCATCGGAATGTAAAACAGGTGACCCACTAAACGCTCAAAACATAGACAGTAGGAAGACTCAGTCTTCCTGTACTTAAGTCGGCATTGTGTCTCTTATATTTAATTCCGATGCAATTTCTGTGTTTCATCGTCAATGGGAAGGTCCAATGGATACAGTAAACCTGCAGAGGTGCATCGGAATGTAAAACTGGTGACACAGGAAACGTTCAAAACGTAGACAGTAGAAAGACAAGCTCTTCCTGTACTTAAGTCAACATTGTGTCTCTTATATTTAATTCCGGTGCAATTTCTGTGTTTCATCGTCAATGGGAAGGTCCAAGGGATACAGAAAACCCACAAAGGTTCATCGGAATGTAAAACTGGTGACACAGGAAACGCTCAGTCTTCCTGTACTTAAGTCGGCATTGTGTCTCTTATATTTATTTCCGATGCAATATCTGAGCTTCATCATCAATGGGAAGGTTCAAGGGACACAGTAAACCTGCAAAGGTGCATCGGAATGTAAAACTGGTGACACAGGAAACGCTCAAAACATAGACAGTAGGAGGGCTCAGTCTTCCTGTACATAAGCCGGCATTGCGTCTCTTATATTTAAATCCGATGCAAACTGTTTTTCATCGTCAATCGGAAGGTCCAAGGGATACAGTAAACCTGCACAGGTGCATCGGGATGTAAAACTGGTGACACCGGAAATGCTCAAGACATGGACAGTAGGAAGACTCAGTCTTCTGTACTTTAGTCGGCATTGTGTCTCTTACATTTAATTCCGATGCTATGTCTGTGTTTCATCATCACTGTGAAGGACCAATGAATACAGTAAACCTGCGGAGGTGCATCGGAATGTAAAACTGGTGACACTGGAAACGCTCAAAACATAGACATTAATAAGACTCAGTTTTCCTGTACTTAAGTCAGCAATGTGTCTCTTATATTTAATTCCGATGCAATTTCTGTATTTCATCGCAATGCGAAAGTCCAAGGCATACAGTAAGCCTGCAGCGGTGCATCGGAATGTAAAAGTGGTGACACGGGAAACGCTCAAAACATAGACATTAATAAGACTCAGTCTTCCGGTACTTAAGTCGGCATTGTGTCTCCTATATTTCATTCCGATGCAATTTCTGTGTTTCATCGTCAATGGGAAGGTCCAAGGGATACAGTAAACCTGCACAGCTGCATCGGAATGTAAAACTGGTGACACAGGAAACGCTCGAAACATAGACCGTAAGAAGACACAGTTTTCTTGTACTTAAGTGGGCATTGTGACTCTTATATTTAACTCCGATGCAATTTCTGTGTTTCATCGTCAGTAGGGTGATCCAAGTGATACAGTAAAGATGTAGAGGTGCATCGGAATGTAAAACAGGTGACCCAGGAAACGCTCAAAACATAGACAGTAGGAAAACTGAGTCTTCCTGTACTTAAGTCGGCATTGTGTCTCTTATATTTAATTCCGATGCAATTTCTGTATTTCATCGCAATGCGAAAGTCCAAGGCATACAGTAAACCTGCAGCGGTGCATCGGAATGTAAAAGTGGTGACACGGGAAACGCTCAAAACATAGACATTAATAAGACTCAGTCTTCCGGTACTTAAGTCGGCATTGTGTCTCCTATATTTCATTCCGATGCAATTTCTGTGTTTCATCGTCAATGGGAAGGTCCAAGGGATACAATAAACCTTGAGAGGTGCATCGGAATGTAAAACTGGTGACACAGGAAACGCTCGAAACATAGACCGTAAGAAGACACAGTTTTCTTGTACTTAAGTGGGCATTGTGACTCTTATATTTAATTCCGATGCAATTTCTGTGTTTCATCGTCACTGTGAAGGTCCAAGGGATACAGTAAACCTGCAGAGGTGCATCGGAAAGTAAAACTGGTGACACAGGAAACGCTCAAACATAGACAGTAGAAAGAAAAACTCTTCCTGTACTTATGTCGACATTGTGTCTCTTATATTTAATCCGATGCAATTTCTGTGTTTCTTCATCACTGCGAAGGTCCAATGGATACAGTAAACCGGCAGAGGTGCATCGGAATGTAAAACTGGTGACACAGGAAACGCTCAAAACATAGACATTAATAAGACTCAGTCTTCCGGTACTTAAGTCGGCATTGTGTCTCTTATGTTTCATTCCGATGCAATTTCTGTGTTTCATCGTCAATGGGAAGGTCCAAGGGATACAATAAACCTTGAGAGGTGCATCGGAATGTAAAACTGCTGACACAGGAAACACTCAAAACATAGACAGTAGGAAGACTCAGTCTTCCTGTACTTGAGTCGGCATTGTGAGTCTTATATTTAATTGCGATGCCATTTCTGTGTTTCATCGTCAATGGGAAGGTCCAATGGATACAGTAAACCTGCACAGATGCATCGGAATGTAAAAGTGGTGACACCGGAAACGCTCAAAACATAGAGAGTAGGAAGACTCAGTCTTCCTGTACTTAAGTCGGCATTGTGTCTCTTATATTTAATTCCGATGCAATTTCTGTATTTCATCGTCAATGCGAAAGTCCAAGGCATACAGTAAACCTGCAGCGGTGCATCGGAATGTAAAAGTGGTGACACGGGAAACGCTCAAATCATAGACCCTAAGAAGACTCAGTTTTCTTTTACTTACGTCGGCATTGTGTCTCTTATATTTAATTCCGATGCAATTTCTGTGTTTCATCGTCAATGGGAAGGTCCAATGAATACAGTAAACCTGCAGAGGTGCATCGGAATGTAAAACTGGTGTCGCAGGAAACGCTCACAACATAGACAGTAGGAAGACTCAATCTTCCTGTACTTCAGTCGGCATTGTGTCTGTTATACTTAATTCCGATGCAATTTCTGTGTTTCATCGTCAATGGGAAAGTCCAAGGGATACAGTAAACCTGCAGAAGTGCATCGGAATGTAAAACTGGTGACACAGGAAACGCTCAAATCATAGACAGTAGGAGGGCTCAGTCTTCCTGTACATAAGCCGGCATTGTGTCTCTTATATTTAAATCCGATGCAATTTCTGTTTTTCATCGTCAATGGGAAGGTCCAAGGGATACAGCAAAAACCTGCAGAGGTGCATCGGAATGTAAAACTGGTGACACAGGAAACGCTCAAAACATAGACCGTAAGAAGACTCTGTTTTCTTGTACTTAAGTCGGCGTTGTGTCTCTTATATTTAATTCCGATGCAATTTCTTTGTTTCATCGTCAATGGGAAGGTCCAAGGGATACAGTAAACCTGCAGAGGTGCATCGGAATGTAAAACTGGTGACACAGGAAACGCTCAAACATAGACAGTAGAAAGAAAAACTCTTCTTGTACTTATGTCGACATTGTGTCTCTTATATTTAATCCGATGCAATTTCTGTGTTTCTTCATCACTGTGAAGGTCCAATGGATACAGTAAACCTGCGGAGGTGCATCGGAATGTAATACTGGTGACACAGGAAACGCTCAAAACATAGACTGTAGGAAGACTCAGTCTTCCTGTACTACAGTCGGCATTGTGTCTCTTATATTTTATTCCGATAGAATTTCTGTGTTTCATCGTCAATGGGAAGGTCCAATGAATACAGTAAACCTGCAGAGGTCCATCGGAATGTAAAACTGGTGACACAGGAAACGTTCAATACGTAGACAGTAGAAAGACAAACTCTTCCTGTACTTAAGTCGACATTGTGTCTCTTATATTTAATTCCGGTGCAATTTCTGTGTTTCATCATCACTGTGAAGGACCAATGGATACACTAAACCTGCGGAGGTGCATCGGAATGTAAAACTGATGACACAGGAAACGCTCAAAACATAGACAGTAGGGCGAATCAATGTTCCTGTACTTAAGTCGGCATTGTGTCTCTTACATTTAACTCCGATAAATTTCTGTGATTCATCGACAATGGGAAGGTCCAAGGGATACAGTAAACCTGCAAAGGTGCATCGGAATGTAAAACTGCTGACACAGGAAACGTTCAAAACATAGACAGTAGGAGGGCTCAGTCTTCCTGTACATAAGCCGGCATTGTGTCTCTTATATTTAATTCCGATGCAATTTCTGTGTTTCATCGTCAAAGGGAAGGTCCAAGGGATACAGAAAACCCGCAAAGATTCATCGGAATGTAAAACTGGTGACACAGGATACGCTCAGTCTTCCTGTACTTAAGTCGGCATTGTGTCTCTTATATTTATTTCCGATGCAATGTCTGAGCTTCATCGTCAATGGGAAGGTCCAAGGGCCACAGTAAACCTGCAAAGGTGCATCGGAATATAAAACTGGTGACACAGGAAACGCTCAAAACATAGACAGTAGGAGGGCACAGTCTTCCTGTACATAAGCCGGCATTGCGTCCCTTATATTTAAATCCGATGCAATTTCTGTTTTTCATCGTCAATCAGAAGGTCCAAGGGATACAATAAACCTGCACAGGTGCATCGGAATGTAAAACTGGTGCCACCGGAAACGCTCAAAACATAGACAGTAGGAAGACTCAGTCTTCTGTACTTTAGTCGGCATTGTGTCTCTTATATTTAATTCCGATGCAATTTCTGTATTTCATCGTCAATGGGAAGGTCCAAGGCATACAGTAAACCTGCAGAGGTGCATCGGAATGTTAAACTGGTGACACGGGAAACACTCAAATCGTAGACCTTAAGAAGACTCAGTTTTCTTGTACTTAAGTCGGCATTGTGTCTCTTATATTGAATTCCGATGCAATTTCTGTGTTTCATCATCACTGTGAAGGACCAATGGATACAGTAAACCTGCGGAGGTGCATCGGAATGTAAAACTGGTGACACTGGAAACGCTCAATACATAGACATTAATAAGACTCAGTCTTCCTGTAGTTAAGTCAGCATTGTGTCTCTTATATTTAATTCCGATGCAATTTCTGTGTTTTTTCGTCACTGGGAAGGTCCAAGGGATACAGTAAACCTGCACAGGAGCATCGGAATGTAAAACTGGTGACACAGGAAACGCTCGAAACATAGACCGTAAGAAGACACAGTTTTCTTGTACTTAAGTGGGCATTGTGACTCTTATATTTAACTCCGATGCAATTTCTGTGTTTCATCGTCAGTAGGGTGATCCAAGTGATACAGTAAAGCTGTAGAGGTGCATCGGAATGTAAAACAGGTGACCCAGGAAACGCTCAAAACATAGACAGTAGGAAGACTCTGTCTTCCTGTACTTAAGTCGGCATTGTGTCTCTTATATTTAATTCCGATGCAATTTCTGTGTTTTTTCGTCAATGGGAAGGTCCAATGGATACAGTAAACCGGCATAGGTGCATCGGAATGTAAAACTGGTGACACAGGAAACGCTCAAAACATAGACATTAATAAGACTCAGTCTTCCGGTACTTAAGTCGGCATTGTGTGTCTTATATTTCATTCCGATGCAATTTCTGTGTTTCATCGTCAATGGGAAGGTCCAAGGGATACAATAAACCTTGAGAGGTGCATCGGAATGTAAAACTGGTGACACAGGAAACGCTCGAAACATAGACCGTAAGAAGACACAGTTTTCTTGTACTTAAGTGGGCATTGTGACTCTTATATTTTTATTCCGATGCAATTTCTGTGTTTCATCGTCACTGTGAAGGTCCAAGGGATACAGTGAACCTGCAGAGGTGCATCGGAATGTAAAACTGCTGACACAGGAAAAGCTCAAAACATAGACAGTAGGAAGACTCAGTCTTCCTGTACTTGATTCGGCATTGTGAGTCTTATATTTAATTGCGATGCCATTTCTGTGTTTCATCGTCAATGGGAAAGTCCAATGGATACAGTAAACCTGCACAGATGCATCGGAATGTAAAAGTGGTGACACGGGAAACTCTCAAATCATAGACCCTAAGGAGACTCAGTCTTCCTGTACTTATGTCGGCATTGTGTCTCTTATATTTAATTCCGATGCAATTTCTGTATTTCATCGTCAATGCGAAAGTCCAAGGCATACAGTAAACCTGCAGAGGTGCATCGGAATGTATAACTGGTGACACAGGAAACGCTCAAAACATAGACCTTAAGAAGACTCAGTTTTCTTGTACTTAAGTCGGCGTTGTGTCTCTTATATTTAACTCCGATGCAATTTCTGTGTTTCATCGTCAATGGGAAGGTCCAAGGGATATAGTAAACCTTCAGAGGTGCATCGGAATGTAATACTGGTGACACAGGAAACGCTCAAAACATAGACAGTAGGAAGACTCAGTCTTCCTGTACTACAGTCGGCATTGTGTCTCTTATATTTAATTCCGATAGAATTTCTGTGTTTCATCGTCAATGGGAAGGTCCAATGAATACAGTAAACCTGCAGAGGTGCATCGGAATGTAAAACTGGTGACACAGGAAACGTTCAAAACGTAGACAGTAGAAAGACAAACTCTTCCTGTACTTAAGTCGACATTGTGTCTCTTATATTTAATTCCGGTGCAATTTCTGTGTTTCATCATCACTGTGAAGGACCAATGGATACAGTAAACCTGCGGAGGTGCATCGGAATGTAAAACTGGTGACACAGGAAACGCTCAAAACATAGACAGTAGGAAGAATCAATGTTCCTGTACTTAAGTCGGCTTTGTGTCTCTTACATTTAACTCCGATGCCATTTCTGTGTTTCATCGAAAATGGGAAGGTCCAAGGGATACAGTAAACCTGCACAGGTGCATCGGAATGTAAAACTGGTGACACAGGAAACGCTCAAAACATAGACAGTAGGAAGACTCAGTCTTCCTGTACTTAATCGGCATTGTGTCTCTTATATTTAATTCCGATGCAATTTCTGTGTTTCATCGTCAATGGGAAGGTCCAATGGATACAGTAAACCTGCAGAGGTGCATCGGAATGTAAAACAGGTGACACAGGAAGCGCTCAAAACATAGACAGTAGGAGCGCTCAGTCTTCCTGTACATAAGCCGGCATTGTGTCTCTTATATTTAATTCCGATGCAATTTCTGTGTTTCATCGTCAATGGGAAGGTCCAAGGGATACAGAAAACCCGCAAAGATTCATCGGAATGTAAAACTGGTGACACAGGATACGCTCAGTCTTCCTGTACTTAAGTCGGCATTGTGTCTCTTATATTTAATTCCGATGCAATTTCTGTGTTTCATCGTCAAAGGGAAGGTCTAAGGGATACAGTAAACCTGCACAGGTGCATCGGAATGTAAAACTGGTGCCACCGGAAACGCTCAAAACATAGACAGTAGGAAGACTCAGTCTTCTGTACTTTAGTCGGCATTGGGTCTCTTATATTTAATTCCGATGCAATTTCTGTATTTCATCGTCAATGGGAAGGTCCAAGGCATACAGTAAACCTGCAGAGGTGCATCGGAATGTGAAACTGGTGACACGGGTAACGCTCAAATCGTAGACCTTAAGAAGACTCAGTTTTCTTGTACTTAAGTCGGCATTGTGTCTCTTATATTTAATTCCGATGCAATTTCTGTGTTTCATCATCACTGTGAAGGACCAATGGATACAGTAAACCTGCGGAAGTGCATCGGAATGTAAAACTGGTGACACTGGAAACGCTCAATACATAGACATTAATAAGACTCAGTCTTCCTGTAGTTAAGTCAGCATTGTGTCTCTTATATTTAATTCCGATGCAATTTCTGTGTATTTTCGTCAATGGGAAGGTCCAAGGGATACAGTAAACCTGCACAGGTGCATCGGAATGTAAAACTGGTGACACAGGAAACGCTCGAAACATAGACCGTAAGAAGACACAGTTTTCTTGTACTTAAGTGGGCATTGTGACTCTTATATTTAACTCCGATGCAATTTCTGTGTTTCATCGTCAGTAGGGTGATCCAAGTGATACAGTAAAGCTGTAGAGGTGCATCGGAATGTAAAACAGGTGACCCAGGAAACGCTCAAAACATAGACAGTAGGAAGACTCTGTCTTCCGGTACTTAAGTCGGCATTGTGTCTCTTATATTTAATTCCGATGCAATTTCTGTGTTTTTTCGTCAATGGGAAGGTCCAATGGATACAGTAAACCGGCAGAGGTGCATCGGAATGTAAAACTGGTGACACAGGAAACGCTCAAAACATAGACATTAATAAGACTCAGTCTTCCGGTACTTAAGTCGGCATTGTGTGTCTTATATTTCATTCCGATGCAATTTCTGTGTTTCATCGTCAATGGGAAGGTCCAAGGGATACAATAAACCTTGAGAGGTGCATCGGAATGTAAAACTGGTGACACAGGAAACGCTCGAAACATAGACCGTAAGAAGACACAGTTTTCTTGTACTTAAGTGGGCATTGTGACACTTATATTTTTATTCCGATGCAATTTCTGTGTTTCATCGTCACTGTGAAGGTCCAAGGGATACAGTGAACCTGCAGAGGTGCATCGGAATGTAAAACTGCTGACACAGGAAACGCTCAAAACATAGACAGTAGGAAGACTCAGTCTTCCTGTACTTGAGTCGGCATTGTGAGTCTTATATTTAATTGCGATGCCATTTCTGTGTTTCATCGTCAATGGGAAAGTCCAATGGATACAGTAAACCTGCACAGATGCATCGGAATGTAAAAGTGGTGACACGGGAAACGCTCAAATCATAGACCCTAAGGAGACTCAGTCTTCCTGTACTTATGTCGGCATTGTGTCTCTTATATTTAATTCCGATGCAATTTCTGTATTTCATGGTCAATGCGAAAGTCCAAGGCATACAGTAAACCTGCAGAGGTGCATCGGAATGTAAAACTGGTGACACAGGAAACGCTCAAAACATAGACCGTAAGAAGACTCAGTTTTCTTGTACTTATGTCGGCGTTGTGTCTCTTATATTTAACTCCGATGCAATTTCTGTGTTTCATCGTCAATGGGAAGGTCCAAGGGATATAGTAAACCTTCAGAGGTGCATCGGAATGTAAAACTGGTGACACAGGCAACGCTCAAACATAGACAGTAGAAAGAAAAACTCTTCCTGTACTTATGTCGACATTGTGTCTCTTATATTTAATCCGATGCAATTTCTGTGTTTCTTCATCACTGTGAAGGTCCAATTGATACAGTAAACCTGCGGAGGTGCATCGGAATGTAATACTGGTGACACAGGAAACGCTCAAAACATAGACAGTAGGAAGACTCAGTCTTCCTGTACTACAGTCGGCATTGTGTCTCTTATATTTAATTCCGATAGAATTTCTGTGTTTCATCGTCAATGGGAAGGTCCAATGAATACAGTAAACCTGCAGAGGTGCATCGGAATGTAAAACTGGTGACACAGGAAACGTTCAAAACGTAGACAGTAGAAAGACAAACTCTTCCTGTACTTAAGTCGACATTGTGTCTCTTATATTTAATTCCGGTGCAATTTCTGTGTTTCATCATCACTGTGAAGGACCAATGGATACAGTAAACCTGCGGAGGTGCATCGGAATGTAAAACTGGTGACACAGGAAACGCTCAAAACATAGACAGTAGGAAGAATCAATGTTCCTGTACTTAAGTCGGCTTTGTGTCTCTTACATTTAACTCCGATGCAATTTCTGTGTTTCATCGACAATGGGAAGGTCCAAGGGATACAGTAAACCTGCAGAGGTGCATCGGAATGTAAAACTGCTGACACAGGAAACGCTCAAATCATAGACTGTAGGAAGACTCAGTGTTCCTGTACTTAAGTCGGCATTGTGACTCTTATATTTAATTGCGATGCCATTTCTGAGTTTCATCGTCAATGGGAAATTCCAAGGGATACAGTAAACCTGCACAGTTGCATCGGAATGTAAAACTGGTGACACCGGAAACGCTCAAAACATAGACAGAAGGAAGACTCAGTCTTCCTGTACTTAAGTCGGCATTGTGTCACTTATATTTAATTCCGATGCAATTTCTGTGTTTCATCATCACTGTGAAGGTCCAAGGGATACAGTAAACCTGCAGAGGTGCATCGGAATGTAAAACCGCTGACACAGGAAACGCTCAAAACATCGACAGTAGGAAGACTCAGTCTTCCTGTACTTGAGTCTGCATTGTGACTCTTATATTTAATTGCGATGCCATTTCTGTGTTTCATCGAAAATGGGAAGGTCCAAGGGATACAGTAAACCTGCACAGGTGCATCGGAATGTAAAACTGGTGACACAGGAAACGCTCAAAACCTAGACAGTAGGAAGACTCAGTCTTCCTGTACTTAATCGGCATTGTGTCTCTTATATTTAATTCCGATGCAATTTCTGTGTTTCATCGTCAAAGGGAAGGTCCAATGGATACAGTAAACCTGCAGAGGTGCATCGGAATGTAAAACAGGTGACACAGGAAGCGCTCAAAACATAGACCCTAAGAAGACTCAGTATTCTTGTACTTAAGTGGGCATTGTATCTCTTATATTTAACTCCGATGCAATTACTGTGTTTCATCGTCAGTAGGGTGATCCAAGGGATACAGTAAACCTGCAGAGGTGCATCGGAATGTAAAACAGGTGACCCAGGAAACGCTCAAAACATAGACAGTAGGAAGACTCAGTCTTCCTGTACTTAAGTCGGCATTGTGTCTCTTATATTTAATTCCGGTGCAATTTCTGTGTTTCATCGACAATGGGAAGGTCCAAGGGATACAGTAAACCTGCAGAGGTGCATCGGAATTTAAAAGTGGTGACACGGGAAACGCTCAAATCATAGACCCTAAGAAGACTCAGTTTTCTTGTACTTATGTCGGCATTGTGTCTGTTATATTTAAATCCGATGCAATTTCTGTGTTTCATCGTCAATGGGAAGGTCCAAGGGATACAGTAAACCTGCAGAGGTGCATCGGAATGTAAAACTGGTGACACAGGAAACGCTCAAAACATAGACAGTAGGAAGACTCAGTCTTCCTGTACTTCTGTCGGCATTGTGTGTCTTATATTTAATTCCGATGCCATTTCTGTGTTTCATCGCCAATGGGAAGGTCCAAGTGATACAGTAAACCTGCATTGGTGCATCGGAATGTAAAACTGGTGACATAGGAAAGGCACAAAACATAGACAGTAGGAAGACTCAGTCTTCCTGTACTTAAGTCGGCATTGTGTCTCTTATATTTAATTCCGATGCAATTTCTGTGTTTCATCGTCAATGGGATGGTCCAAGGGATACAGTAAACCTGCAGAGGTGCATCGTAATGTAAAACTGGTGACACAGGAAACGCTCAAAACATAGACAGTAGGAGGGCTCAGTCTTCCTGTACATAAGCCGGCATTGTGTCTCTTATATTTAATTCCGATGCAATTTCTGTGTTTCATCGTCAATGGGAAGGTCCAAGGGATACAGAAAACCCACAAAGGTTCATCGGAATGTAAAACTGGTGACACAGGAAACGCTCAGTCTTCCTGTACTTAAGTCGGCATTGTGTCTCTTATATTTATTTCCGATGCAATGTCTAAGCTTCATCATCAATGGGAATGTTCAAGGGACACAGTAAACATGCAAAGGTGCATCGGAATGTAAAACTGGTGACACAGGAAACGCTCAAAACATAGACAGTAGGAGGGCTCAGTCTTCCTGTACATAAGCCGGCATTGCGTCTCTTATATTTAAATCCGATGCAATTTCTGTTTTTCATCGTCAATCGGAAGGTCCAAGGGATACAGTAAACCTGCACAGGTGCATCGGAATGTAAAACTGGTGACACCGGAAACGCTCAAAACATGGACAGTAGGAAGACTCAGTCTTCTGTACTTTAGTCGGCATTGTGTCTCTTATATTTAATTCCGATGCAATGTCTGTGTTTCATCATCACTGTGAAGGTCCAATGGATACAGTAAACCGGCAGAGGTGCATCGGAATGTAAAACTGGTGACACAGGAAACGCTCAAAACATAGACATTAATAAGACTCAGTCTTCCGGTACTTAAGTCGGCATTGTGTCTCTTATGTTTCATTCCAATGCAATTTCTGTGTTTCATCGTCAATGGGAAGGTCCAAGGGATACAATAAACCTTGAGAGGTGCATCGGAATGTAAAACTGCTGACACAGGAAACACTCAAAACATAGACAGAAGGAAGACTCAGTCTTCCTGTACTTGAGTCGGCATTGTGAGTCTTATATTTAATTGCGATGCCATTTCTGTGTTTCATCGTCAATGGGAAGGTCCAATGGATACAGTAAACCTGCACAGATGCATCGGAATGCAAAACTGGTGACACCGGAAACGCTCAAAACATAGAGAGTAGGAAGACTCAGTCTTCCTGTACTTAAGTCGGCATTGTGTCTCTTATATTTAATTCCGATGCAATTTCTGTATTTCATCGTCAATGCGAAAGTCCAAGGCATACAGTAAACCTGCAGCGGTGCATCGGAATGTAAAAGTGGTGACACGGGAAACGCTCAAATCATAGACCCTAAGAAGACTCAGTTTTCTTGTACTTACGTCGGCATTGTGTCTCTTATATTTAATTCCGATGCTATTTCTGTGTTTCATCGTCAATGGGAAGGTCCAATGAATACAGTAAACCTGCAGAGGTGCATCGGAATGTAAAACTGGTGTCGCAGGAAACGCTCACAACATAGACAGTAGGAAGACTCAATCTTCCTGTACTTCAGTCGGCATTGTGTCTGTTATACTTAATTCCGATGCAATTTCTGTGTTTAATCGTCAATGGGAAGGTCCAAGGGATACAGTAAACCTGCAGAGGTGCATCGGAATGTAAAACTGGTGACACAGGAAACGCTCAAATCATAGACAGTAGGAGGGCTCAGTCTTCCTGTACAGAAGCCGGCATTGTGTCACTTATATTTAATTCCGATGCAATTTCTGTGTTTCATCGTCACTGTGAAGGTCCAAGGGATACAGTAAACCTGCAGAGTTGCATCGGAATGTAAAACCGCTGACACAGGAAACGCTCAAAACATAGACAGTAGGAAGACTGAGTCTTCCTGTACTTGAGTCGGCATTGTGACTCTAATATTGAATTGCGATGCCATTTCTGTGTTTCATCGAAAATGGGAAGGTCCAAGGGATACAGTAAACCTGCACAGGTGCATCGGAATGTAAAACTGGTGACACCGGAAACGCTCAAAACATAGACAGTAGGAAGACTCAGTCTTCCTGTACTTAATCGGCATTGTGTCTCTTATATTTAATTCCGATGCAATTTCTGTGATTCATCGTCAATGGGAAGGTCCAATGGATACAGTAAACCTGCAGAGGTGCATCGGAATGTAAAACAGGTGACACAGGAAGCGCTCAAAACATAGACCCTAAGAAGACTCAGTATTCTTGTACTTAAGTGGGCATTGTATCTCTTATATTTAACTCCGATGCAATTACTGTGTTTCATCGTTTTAGGGTGATCCAAGGGATACAGTAAACCTGCAGAGGTGCATCGGAATGTAAAACAGGTGACCCAGGAAACGCTCAAAACATAGACAGTAGGAAGACTCAGTCTTCCTGTACTTAAGTCGGCATTGTGTCTCTTATATTTAATTCCGATGCAATTTCTGTGTTTCATCGTCAATGGGAAGGTCCAATGAATACAGTAAACCTGCAGAGGTGCATCGGAATGTAAAACTGGTGACACAGGAAACGTTCAAAACGTAGACAGTAGAAAGACAAACTCTTCCTGTACTTAAGTCGACATTGTGTCTCTTATAATTAATTCCGGTGCAATTTCTGTGTTTCATCGACAATGGGATGGTCCAAGGGATCCAGTAAACTTGCAGAGGTGCATCGGAATGTAAAAGTGGTGACACGGGAAACGCTCAAATCATAGACCCTAAGAAGACTCAGTTTTCTTGTACTTATGTCGGCATTGTGTCTCTTATATTTAAATCCGATGCAATTTCTGTGTTTCATCGTCAATGGGAAGGTCCAAGGGATACAGTAAACCTGCAGAGGTGCATCGGAATGTAAAACTGGTGACACAGGAAACGCTCAAAACATAGACCGTAAGAAGACTCAGTTTTCTTGTACTTAAGTCGGCGTTGTGTCTCTTATATTTAATTCCGATGCAATTTCTGTGTTTCATCGTCAATGGGAAGGTCCAAGGGATACAGTAAACCTGCAGAGGTGCATCGGAATGTAAAAGTGGTGACACGGGAAACGCTCAAATCATAGACCCTAAGAAGACTCAGTTTTCTTGTACTTATGTCGGCATTGTGTCTGTTATATTTAAATCCGATGCAATTTCTGTGTTTCATCGTCAATGGGAAGGTCCAAGGGATACAGTAAACCTGCAGAGGTGCATCGGAATGTAAAACTGGTGACACAGGAAACGCTCAAAACATAGACAGTAGGAAGACTCAGTCTTCCTGTACTTCTGTCGGCATTGTGTGTCTTATATTTAATTCCGATGCCATTTCTGTGTTTCATCGCCAATGGGAAGGTCCAAGTGATACAGTAAACCTGCATTGGTGCATCGGAATGTAAAACTGGTGACACAGGAAAGGCACAAAACATAGACAGTAGGAAGACTCAGTCTTCCTGTACTTAAGTCGGCATTGCGTCTCTTATATTTAATTCCGATGCAATTTCTGTGTTTCATCGTCAATGGGATGGTCCAAGGGATACAGTAAACCTGCAGAGGTGCATCGTAATGTAAAACTGGTGACACAAGAAACGCTCAAAACATAGACAGTAGGAGGGCTCAGTCTTCCTGTACATAAGCCGGCATTGTGTCTCTTATATTTAATTCCGATGGAATTTCTGTGTTTCATCGTCAATGGGAAGGTCCAAGGGATACAGAAAACCCACAAAGATTCATCGGAATGTAAAACTGGTGACACAGGAAACGCTCAGTCTTCCTGTACTTAAGTCGGCATTGTGTCTCTTATATTTATTTCCGATGCAATGTCTAAGCTTCATCATCAATGGGAAGGTTCAAGGGACACAGTAAACATGCAAAGGTGCATCGGAATGTAAAACTGGTGACACAGGAAACGCTCAAAACATAGACAGTAGGAGGGCTCAGTCTTCCTGTACATAAGCCGGCATTGCGTCTCTTATATTTAAATCCGATGCAATTTCTGTTTTTCATCGTCAATCGGAAGGTCCAAGGGATACAGTAAACCTGCACAGGTGCATCGGAATGTAAAACTGGTGACACCGGAAACGCTCAAAACATGGACAGTAGGAAGACTCAGTCTTCTGTACTTTAGTCGGCATTGTGTCTCTTATATTTAATTCCGATGCAATGTCTGTGTTTCATCATCACTGTGAAGGTCCAATGGATACAGTAAACCGGCAGAGGTGCATCGGAATGTAAAACTGGTGACACAGGAAACGCTCAAAACATAGACATTAATAAGACTCAGTCTTCCGGTACTTAAGTCGGCATTGTGTCTCTTATGTTTCATTCCAATGCAATTTCTGTGTTTCATCGTCAATGGGAAGGTCCAAGGGATACAATAAACCTTGAGAGGTGCATCGGAATGTAAAACTGCTGACACAGGAAACACTCAAAACATAGACAGAAGGAAGACTCAGTCTTCCTGTACTTGAGTCGGCATTGTGAGTCTTATATTTAATTGCGATGCCATTTCTGTGTTTCATCGTCAATGGGAAGGTCCAATGGATACAGTAAACCTGCACAGATGCATCGGAATGCAAAACTGGTGACACCGGAAACGCTCAAAACATAGAGAGTTGGAAGACTCAGTCTTCCTGTACTTAAGTCGGCATTGTGTCTCTTATATTTAATTCCGATGCAATTTCTGTATTTCATCGTCAATGCGAAAGTCCAAGGCATACAGTAAACCTGCAGCGGTGCATCGGAATGTAAAAGTGGTGACACGGGAAACGCTCAAATCATAGACCCTAAGAAGACTCAGTTTTCTTGTACTTACGTCGGCATTGTGTCTCTTATATTTAATTCCGATGCTATTTCTGTGTTTCATCGTCAATGGGAAGGTCCAATGAATACAGTAAACCTGCAGAGGTGCATCGGAATGTAAAACTGGTGTCGCAGGAAACGCTCACGACATAGACAGTAGGAAGACTCAATCTTCCTGTACTTCAGTCGGCATTGTGTCTGTTATACTTAATTCCGATGCAATTTCTGTGTTTAATCGTCAATGGGAAGGTCCAAGGGATACAGTAAACCTGCAGAGGTGCATCGGAATGTAAAACTGGTGACACAGGAAACGCTCAAATCATAGACAGTAGGAGGGCTCAGTCTTCCTGTACAGAAGCCGGCATTGTGTCACTTATATTTAATTCCGATGCAATTTCTGTGTTTCATCGTCACTGTGAAGGTCCAAGGGATACAGTAAACCTGCAGAGTTGCATCGGAATGTAAAACCGCTGACACAGGAAACGCTCAAAACATAGACAGTAGGAAGGCTGAGTCTTCCTGTACTTGAGTCGGCATTGTGACTCTAATATTGAATTGCGATGCCATTTCTGTGTTTCATCGAAAATGGGAAGGTCCAAGGGATACAGTAAACCTGCACAGGTGCATCGGAATGTAAAACTGGTGACACCGGAAACGCTCAAAACATAGACAGTAGGAAGACTCAGTCTTCCTGTACTTAATCGGCATTGTGTCTCTTATATTTAATTCCGATGCAATTTCTGTGATTCATCGTCAATGGGAAGGTCCAATGGATACAGTAAACCTGCAGAGGTGCATCGGAATGTAAAACAGGTGACACAGGAAGCGCTCAAAACATAGACCCTAAGAAGACTCAGTATTCTTGTACTTAAGTGGGCATTGTATCTCTTATATTTAACTCCGATGCAATTACTGTGTTTCATCGTTTTAGGGTGATCCAAGGGATACAGTAAACCTGCAGAGGTGCATCGGAATGTAAAACAGGTGACCCAGGAAACGCTCAAAACATAGACAGTAGGAAGACTCAGTCTTCCTGTACTTAAGTCGGCATTGTGTCTCTTATATTTAATTCCGATGCAATTTCTGTGTTTCATCGTCAATGGGAAGGTCCAATGAATACAGTAAACCTGCAGAGGTGCATCGGAATGTAAAACTGGTGACACAGGAAACGTTCAAAACGTAGACAGTAGAAAGACAAACTCTTCCTGTACTTAAGTCGACATTGTGTCTCTTATATTTAATTCCGGTGCAATTTCTGTGTTTCATCGACAATGGGATGGTCCAAGGGATCCAGTAAACTTGCAGAGGTGCATCGGAATGTAAAAGTGGTGACACGGGAAACGCTCAAATCATAGACCCTAAGAAGACTCAGTTTTCTTGTACTTATGTCGGCATTGTGTCTCTTATATTTAAATCCGATGCAATTTCTGTGTTTCATCGTCAATGGGAAGGTCCAAGGGATACAGTAAACCTGCAGAGGTGCATCGGAATGTAAAACTGGTGACACAGGAAACGCTCAAAACATAGACCGTAAGAAGACTCAGTTTTCTTGTACTTAAGTCGGCGTTGTGTCTCTTATATTTAATTCCGATGCAATTTCTGTGTTTCATCGTCAATGGGAAGGTCCAAGGGATACAGTAAACCTGCAGAGGTGCATCGGAATGTAAAAGTGGTGACACGGGAAACGCTCAAATCATAGACCCTAAGAAGACTCAGTTTTCTTGTACTTATGTCGGCATTGTGTCTGTTATATTTAAATCCGATGCAATTTCTGTGTTTCATCGTCAATGGGAAGGTCCAAGGGATACAGTAAACCTGCAGAGGTGCATCGGAATGTAAAACTGGTGACACAGGAAACGCTCAAAACATAGACAGTAGGAAGACTCAGTCTTCCTGTACTTCTGTCGGCATTGTGTGTCTTATATTTAATTCCGATGCCATTTCTGTGTTTCATCGCCAATGGGAAGGTCCAAGTGATACAGTAAACCTGCATTGGTGCATCGGAATGTAAAACTGGTGACACAGGAAAGGCACAAAACATAGACAGTAGGAAGACTCAGTCTTCCTGTACTTAAGTCGGCATTGTGTCTCTTATATTTAATTCCGATGCAATTTCTGTGTTTCATCGTCAATGGGATGGTCCAAGGGATACAGTAAACCTGCAGAGGTGCATCGTAATGTAAAACTGGTGACACAAGAAACGCTCAAAACATAGACAGTAGGAGGGCTCAGTCTTCCTGTACATAAGCCGGCATTGTGTCTCTTATATTTAATTCCGATGCAATTTCTGTGTTTCATCGTCAATGGGAAGGTCCAAGGGATACAGAAAACCCACAAAGGTTCATCGGAATGTAAAACTGGTGACACAGGAAACGCTCAGTCTTCCTGTACTTAAGTCGGCATTGTGTCTCTTATATTTATTTCCGATGCAATGTCTAAGCTTCATCATCAATGGGAAGGTTCAAGGGACACAGTAAACATGCAAAGGTGCATCGGAATGTAAAACTGGTGACACAGGAAACGCTCAAAACATAGACAGTAGGAGGGCTCAGTCTTCCTGTACATAAGCCGGCATTGCGTCTCTTATATTTAAATCCGATGCAATTTCTGTTTTTCATCGTCAATCGGAAGGTCCAAGGGATACAGTAAACCTGCACAGGTGCATCGGAATGTAAAACTGGTGACACCGGAAACGCTCAAAACATGGACAGTAGGAAGACTCAGTCTTCTGTACTTTAGTCGGCATTGTGTCTCTTATATTTAATTCCGATGCAATGTCTGTGTTTCATCATCACTGTGAAGGTCCAATGGATACAGTAAACCGGCAGAGGTGCATCGGAATGTAAAACTGGTGACACAGGAAACGCTCAAAACATAGACATTAATAAGACTCAGTCTTCCGGTACTTAAGTCGGCATTGTGTCTCTTATGTTTCATTCCAATGCAATTTCTGTGTTTCATCGTCAATGGGAAGGTCCAAGGGATACAATAAACCTTGAGAGGTGCATCGGAATGTAAAACTGCTGACACAGGAAACACTCAAAACATAGACAGAAGGAAGACTCAGTCTTCCTGTACTTGAGTCGGCATTGTGAGTCTTATATTTAATTGCGATGCCATTTCTGTGTTTCATCGTCAATGGGAAGGTCCAATGGATACAGTAAACCTGCACAGATGCATCGGAATGCAAAACTGGTGACACCGGAAACGCTCAAAACATAGAGAGTAGGAAGACTCAGTCTTCCTGTACTTAAGTCGGCATTGTGTCTCTTATATTTAATTCCGATGCAATTTCTGTATTTCATCGTCAATGCGAAAGTCCAAGGCATACAGTAAACCTGCAGCGGTGCATCGGAATGTAAAAGTGGTGACACGGGAAACGCTCAAATCATAGACCCTAAGAAGACTCAGTTTTCTTGTACTTACGTCGGCATTGTGTCTCTTATATTTAATTCCGATGCTATTTCTGTGTTTCATCGTCAATGGGAAGGTCCAATGAATACAGTAAACCTGCAGAGGTGCATCGGAATGTAAAACTGGTGTCGCAGGAAACGCTCACAACATAGACAGTAGGAAGACTCAATCTTCCTGTACTTCAGTCGGCATTGTGTCTGTTATACTTAATTCCGATGCAATTTCTGTGTTTAATCGTCAATGGGAAGGTCCAAGGGATACAGTAAACCTGCAGAGGTGCATCGGAATGTAAAACTGGTGACACAGGAAACGCTCAAATCATAGACAGTAGGAGGGCTCAGTCTTCCTGTACAGAAGCTGGCATTGTGTCACTTATATTTAATTCCGATGCAATTTCTGTGTTTCATCGTCACTGTGAAGGTCCAAGGGATACAGTAAACCTGCAGAGTTGCATCGGAATGTAAAACCGCTGACACAGGAAACGCTCAAAACATAGACAGTAGGAAGACTGAGTCTTCCTGTACTTGAGTCGGCATTGTGACTCTAATATTGAATTGCGATGCCATTTCTGTGTTTCATCGAAAATGGGAAGGTCCAAGGGATACAGTAAACCTGCACAGGTGCATCGGAATGTAAAACTGGTGACACCGGAAACGCTCAAAACATAGACAGTAGGAAGACTCAGTCTTCCTGTACTTAATCGGCATTGTGTCTCTTATATTTAATTCCGATGCAATTTCTGTGATTCATCGTCAATGGGAAGGTCCAATGGATACAGTAAACCTGCAGAGGTGCATCGGAATGTAAAACAGGTGACACAGGAAGCGCTCAAAACATAGACCCTAAGAAGACTCAGTATTCTTGTACTTAAGTGGGCATTGTATCTCTTATATTTAACTCCGATGCAATTACTGTGTTTCATCGTTTTAGGGTGATCCAAGGGATACAGTAAACCTGCAGAGGTGCATCGGAATGTAAAACAGGTGACCCAGGAAACGCTCAAAACATAGACAGTAGGAAGACTCAATCTTCCTGTACTTAAGTCGGCATTGTGTCTCTTATATTTAATTCCGATGCAATTTCTGTGTTTCATCGTCAATGGGAAGGTCCAATGAATACAGTAAACCTGCAGAGGTGCATCAGAATGTAAAACTGGTGACACAGGAAACGTTCAAAACGTAGACAGTAGAAAGACAAACTCTTCCTGTACTTAAGTCGACATTGTGTCTCTTATATTTAATTCCGGTGCAATTTCTGTGTTTCATCGACAATGGGATGGTCCAAGGGATACAGTAAACCTGCAGAGGTGCATCGGAATGTAAAACTGGTGACACAGGAAACGCTCAAAACATAGACCGTAAGAAGACTCAGTTTTCTTGTACTTAAGTCGGCGTTGTGTCTCTTATATTTAATTCCGATGCAATTTCTGTGTTTCATCGTCAATGGGAAGGTCCAAGGGATACAGTAAACCTGCAGAGGTGCATCGGAATGTAAAACTGGTGACACAGGAAATGCTCAAACATAGACAGTAGAAAGAAAAACTCTTCTTGTACTTATGTCGACATTGTGTCTCTTATATTTAATCCGATGCAATTTCTGTGTTTCTTCATCACTGTGAAGGTCCAATGGATACAGTAAACCTGCGGAGGTGCATCGGAATGTAATACTGGTGACACAGGAAACGCTCAAAACACTGACAGTAGGAAGACTCAGTCTTCCTGTACTACAGTCGGCATTGTGTCTCTTATATTTAATCCCGATAGAATTTCTGTGTTTCATCGTCAATGGGAAGGTCCAATGAATACAGTAAACCTGCAGAGGTGCATCGGAATGTAAAACTGGTGACACAGGAAACGTTCAAAACGTAGACAGTAGAAAGACAAACTCTTCCTGTACTTAAGTCGACATTGTGTCTCTTATATTTAATTCCGGTGCAATTTCTGTGTTTCATCATCACTGTGAAGGATCAATGGATACAGTAAACCTGCGGAGGTGCATCGGAATGTAAAACTGGTGACAAAGGAAACGCTCAAAACATAGACAGTAGGAAGAATCAATGTTCCTGTACTTAAGTCGGCTTTGTGTATCTTACATTTAACTCCGATGCAATTTCTGTGTTTCATCGACAATGGGAAGGTCCAAGGGATACAGTAAACCTGCAGAGGTGCATCGGAATGTAAAACTGCTGACACAGGAAACGCTCAAATCATAGACAGTAGGAAGACTCAGTCTTCCTGTACTTGAGTCGGCATTGTGACTCTTATATTTAATTCCGATGCAATTTCTGTGTTTCATCGTCAATGGGATGGTCCAAGGGATACAGTAAACCTGCAGAGGTGCATCGTAATGTAAAACTGGTGACACAGGAAACGCTCAAAACATAGACAGTAGGAGGGCTCAGTCTTCCTGTACATAAGCCGGCATTGTGTCTCTTATATTTAATTCCGATGCAATTTCTGTGTTTCATCGTCAATGGGAAGGTCCAAGGGATACAGAAAACCCGCAAAGATTCATCGGAATGTAAAACTGGTGACACAGGATACGCTCAGTCTTCCTGTACTTAAGTTGGCATTGTGTCTCTTATATTTATTTCCGATGCAATGTCTGAGCTTCATCGTCAATGGGAAGATCCAAGGGACACTTTAAACCTGCAAAGGTGCATCGGAATATAAAACTGGTGACACAGGAAACGCTCAAAACATAGACAGTAGGAGGGCTCAGTCTTCCTGTACTTGAATCGGCATTGTGAGTCTTATATTTAATTGCGATGCCATTTCTGTGTTTCATCGTCAATGGGAAAGTCCAATGGATACAGTAAACCTGCACAGATGCATCGGAATGTAAAAGTGGTGACAAGGGAAACGCTCAAATCATAGACCCTAAGAAGACTCAGTCTTCCTGTACTTATGTCGGCATTGTGTCTCTTATATTTAATTCCGATGCAATTTCTGTATTTCATCGTCAATGCGAAAGTCCAAGGCATACAGTAAACCTGCAAAGGTGCATCGGAATGTAAAAGTGGTGACACGGGAAACGCTCAAATCATAGACCCTAAGAAGACTCAGTTTTCTTGTACTTATGTCGGCATTGTGTCTCTTATATTTAAATCCGATGCAATTTCTGTGTTTCATCGTCAATGGGAAGGTCCAAGGGATACAGTAAACCTGCAGAGGTGCATCGGAATGTAAAACTGGTGACACAGGAAACGCTCAAAACATAGACCGTAAGAAGACTCAGTTTTCTTGTACTTAAGTCGGCGTTGTGTCTCTTATATTTAACTCCGATGCAATTTCTTTGTTTCATCGTCAATGGGAAGGTCCAAGGGATATAGTAAACCTGCAGAGGTGCATCGGAATGTAAAACTGGTGACACAGGAAACGCTCAAACATAGACAGTAGAAAGAAAAACTCTTCCTGTACTTATGTCGACATTGTGTCTCTTATATTTAATCCGATGCAATTTCTGTGTTTCTTCATCACTGTGAAGTGCCAATGGATACAGTAAACCTGCGGAGGTGCATCGGAATGTAATACTGGTGACACAGGAAACGCTCAAAACATAGACAGTAGGAAGACTCAGTCTTCCTGTACTACAGTCGGCATTGTGTCTCTTATATTTAATTCCGATAGAATTTCTGTGTTTCATCGTCAATGGGAAGGTCCAATGAATACAGAAACCTGCAGAGGTGCATCGGAATGTAAAACTGGTGACACAGGAAACGTTCAAAACGTAGACAGTAGAAAGACAAACTCTTCCTGTATTTAAGTCGACATTGTGTCTCTTATATTTAATTCCGGTGCAATTTCTGTGTTTCATCATCACTCTGAAGGACCAATGGATACAGTAAACCTGCGGAGGTGCATCGGAATGTAAAACTGGTGACACAGGAAACGCTCAAAACATAGACAGTAGGAAGAATCAATGTTCCTGTACTTAAGTCGGCTTTGTGTCTCTTACTTTAACTCCGATGCAATTTCTGTGTTTCATCGACAATGGGAAGGTCCAAGGGATACAGTAAACCTGCAGAGGTGCATCGGAATGTAAAACTGCTGACACAGGAAACGCTCAAATCGTAGACCTTAAGAAGACTCAGTTTTCTTGTACTTAAGTCGGCATTGTGTCTCTTATATTTAATTCCGATGCAATTTCTGTGTTTCATCATCACTGTGAAGAACCAATGGATACAGTAAACCTGCGGAGGTGCATCGGAATGTAAAACTGGTGACACTGGAAACGCTCAATACATAGACATTAATAAGACTCAGTCTTCCTGTAGTTAAGTCAGCATTGTGTCTCTTATATTTAATTCCGATGCAATTTCTGTGTTTTTTCGTCAATGGGAAGGTCCAAGGGATACAGTAAATCTGCACAGGTGCATCGGAATGTAAAACTGGTGACACAGGAAACGCTCGAAACATAGACCGTAAGAAGACACAGTTTTCTAGTACTTAAGTGGGCATTGTGACTCTTATATTTAACTCCGATGCAATTTCTGTGTTTCATCGTCAGTAGGGTGATCCAAGTGATACAGTAAAGCTGTAGAGGTGCATCGGAATGTAAAACAGGTGACCCAGGAAACGCTCAAAACATAGACAGTAGGAAGACTCTGTCTTCCTGTACTTAAGTCGGCATTGTGTCTCTTATATTTAATTCCGATGCAATTTCTGTGTTTTTTCGTCAATGGTAAGGTCCAATGGATACAGTAAACCGGCAGAGGTGCATCGGAATGTAAAACTTGTGACACAGGAAACGCTCAAAACATAGACATTAATAAGACTCAGTCTTCCGGTACTTAAGTCGGCATTGTGTGTCTTATATTTCATTCCGATGCAATTTCTGTGTTTCATCGTCAATGGGAAGGTCCAAGGGATACAATAAACCTTGAGAGGTGCATCGGAATGTAAAACTGGTGACACAGGAAACGCTCGAAACATAGACCGTAAGAAGACACAGTTTTCTTGTACTGATGTGGGCATTGTGACTCTTATATTTTTATTCCGATGCAATTTCTGTGTTTCATCGTCACTGTGAAGGTCCAAGGGATACAGTGAACCTGCAGAGGTGCATCGGAATGTAAAACTGCTGACACAGGAAACGCTCAAAACACAGACGGTAGGAAGACTCAGTCTTCCTGTACTTGAATCGGCATTGTGAGTCTTATATTTAATTGCGATGCCATTTCTGTGTTTCATCGTCAATGGGAAAGTCCAATGGATACAGTAAACCTGCACAGATGCATCGGAATGTAAAAGTGGTGACAAGGGAAACGCTCAAATCATAGACCCTAAGAAGACTCAGTCTTCCTGTACTTATGTCGGCATTGTGTCTCTTATATTTAATTCCGATGCAATTTCTGTATTTCATCGTCAATGCGAAAGTCCAAGGCATACAGTAAACCTGCAGAGGTGCATCGGAATGTAAAAGTGGTGACACGGGAAACGCTCAAATCATAGACCCTAAGAAGACTCAGTTTTCTTGTACTTATGTCGGCATTGTGTCTCTTATATTTAAATCCGATGCAATTTCTGTGTTTCATCGTCAATGGGAAGGTCCAAGGGATACAGTAAACCTGCAGAGGTGCATCGGAATGTAAAACTGGTGACACAGGAAACGCTCAAAACATAGACCGTAAGAAGACTCAGTTTTCTTGTACTTAAGTCGGCGTTGTGTCTCTTATATTTAACTCCGATGCAATTTCTTTGTTTCATCGTCAATGGGAAGGTCCAAGGGATATAGTAAACCTGCAGAGGTGCATCGGAATGTAAAACTGGTGACACAGGAAACGCTCAAACATAGACAGTAGAAAGAAAAACTCTTCCTGTACTTATGTCGACATTGTGTCTCTTATATTTAATCCGATGCAATTTCTGTGTTTCTTCATCACTGTGAAGGTCCAATGGATACAGTAAACCTGCGGAGGTGCATCGGAATGTAATACTGGTGACACAGGAAACGCTCAAAACATAGACAGTAGGAAGACTCAGTCTTCCTGTACTACAGTCGGCATTGTGTCTCTTATATTTAATTCCGATAGAATTCCTGTGTTTCATCGTCAATGGGAAGGTCCAATGAATACAGAAACCTGCAGAGGTGCATCGGAATGTAAAACTGGTGACACAGGAAACGTTCAAAACGTAGACAGTAGAAAGACAAACTCTTCCTGTACTTAAGTCGACATTGTGTCTCTTATATTTAATTCCGGTGCAATTTCTGTGTTTCATCATCACTCTGAAGGACCAATGGATACAGTAAACCTGCGGAGGTGCATCGGAATGTAAAACTGGTGACACAGGAAACGCTCAAAACATAGACAGTAGGAAGAATCAATGTTCCTGTACTTAAGTCGGCTTTGTGTCTCTTACATTTAACTCCGATGCAATTTCTGTGTTTCATCGACAATGGGAAGGTCCAAGGGATACAGTAAACCTGCAGAGGTGCATCGGAATGTAAAACTGCTGACACAGGAAACGCTCAAATCATAGACAGTAGGAAGACTCAGTCTTCCTGTACTTAAGTCGGCATTGTGACTCTTATATTTAATTGCGATGCCATTTCTGAGTTTCATCGTCAATGGGAAATTCCAAGGGATACAGTAAACCTGCACAGTTGCATCGGAATGTAAAACTGGTGACACCGGAAACGCTCAAAACATAGACAGAAGGAAGACTCAGTCTTCCTGTGCTTAAGTCGGCATTGTGTCACTTATATGTAATTCCGATGCAATTTCTGTGTTTCATCGTCACTGTGAAGGTCCAAGGGATACAGTAAACCTGCAGAGGTGCATCGGAATGTAAAACCGTTGACACAGGAAACGCTCAAAACATTGACAGTAGGAAGACTCAGTCTTCCTGTACTTGAGTCGGCATTGTGACTCTTATATTTAATTGCGATGCCATTTCTGTGTTTCATCGAAAATGGGAAGGTCCAAGGGATACAGTAAACCTGCACAGGTGCATCGGAATGTAAAACTGGTGACACCGGAAACGCTCAAAACATAGACAGTAGGAAGACTCAGTCTTCCTGTACTTAATCGGCATTGTGTCTCTTATATTTAATTCCGATGCAATTTCTGTGTTTCATCGTCAATGGGAAGGTCCAATGGATACAGTAAACCTGCAGAGGTGCATCGGAATGTAAAACAGGTGACACAGGAAGCGCTCAAAACATAGACCCTAAGAAGACTCAGTATTCTTGTACTTAAGTGGGCATTGTATCTCTTATATTTAACTCCGATGCAATTACTGTGTTTCATCGTCAGTAGGGTGATCCAAGGGATACAGTAAACCTGCAGAGGTGCATCGGAATGTAAAATAGGTGACCCAGGAAACGCTCAAAACATAGACAGTATCTCGCTTCCCACGCCCGGGTTCCCGGGTTCGATTCCCGGCGGGGTCAGGGATTTTCTCTGCCTCGTGATGGCTGGGTGTTGTGTGCTGTCCTTAGGTTAGTTAGGTTTAAGTAGTTCTAAGTTCTAGGGGACTTATGACCACAGCAGTTGAGTCCCATAGTGCTCAGAGCCATTTGAACCATAGACAGTAGGAAGACTCAGTCTTCCTGTACTTAAGTCGGCATTGTGTCTCTTATATTTAATTCCGATGCAATTTCTGTGTTTCATCGTCAATGGGAAGGTCCAATGAATACAGTAAACCTGCAGAGGTGCATCGGAATGTAAAACTGGTGACACCGGAAACGCTCAAAACATAGACAGTAGGAAGACTCAGTCTTCCTGTACTTAATCGGCATTGTGTCTCTTATATTTAATTCCGATGCAATTTCTGTGTTTCATCGTCAATGGGAAGGTCCAATGGATACAGTAAACCTGCAGAGGTGCATCGGAATGTAAAAGTGGTGACACGGGAAACGCTCAAATCATAGACCCTAAGAAGACTCAGTTTTCTTGTACTTATGTCGGCATTGTGTCTCTTATATTTAAATCCGATGCAATTTCTGTGTTTCATCGTCAATGGGAAGGTCCAAGGGATACAGTAAACCTGCAGAGGTGCATCGGAATGTAGAACTGGTGACACAGGAAACGCTCAAAACATAGACCGTAAGAAGACTCAGTTTTCTTGTACTTAAGTGGGGATTGTATCTCTTATATTTAACTCCGATGCAATTACTGTGTTTCATCGTCAGTAGGGTGATCCAAGGGATACAGTAAACCTGCAGAGGTGCATCGGAATGTAAAACTGGTGACACAGGAAACGTTCAAAACGTAGACAGTAGAAAGACAAACTCTTCCTGTACTTAAGTCGACATTGTGTCTCTTATATTTAATTCCGGTGCAATTTCTGTGCTTCATCATCACTGTGAAGGACCAATGGATACAGTAAACCTGCGGAGGTGCATCGGAATGTAAAACTGGTGACACAGGAGACGCTCAAAACTTAGACAGTAGGAAGAATCAATGATCCTGTACTTAAGTCGGCTTTGTGTCTCTTATATTTAATTGCGATGCCATTTCTGTGTTTCATCGTCAATGGGAAGGTCCAAGGGATACAGTAAACCTGCACAGGTGCATCGGAATGTAAAACTGGTGACAACGGAAACGCTCAAAACATAGACAGAAGGAAGACTCTGTCTTCCTGTACTTAAGTCGGCATTGTGTCACTTATATTTAGTTCCGATGCAATTTCTGTGTTTCATCGTCACTGTGAAGGCCCCAGGGATACAGTAAACCTGCAAAGGTGCATCGGAATGTAAAACTGCTGACACAGGAAACGCTCAAAACATAGACAGTAGGAAGACTCAGTCTTCCTGTACATGAGTCGGCAATGTGACTCTTATATTTAATTGCGATGACATTTCTGTGTTTCATCGTCAATGGGAAGGTCCAAGGGATACAGTAAACCTGCACTGATGCATCGGAATGTAAAACTGGTGACACCGGAAACGCTCAAAACATAGACAGGTGGAAGACTCAGTCTTCCTGTACTTAAGTCGGCATTGTGTCACTTATATTTAATTCAGATGCAATTTCTGTATTTCATCGTCAATGGGACGGTCCAAGAGATACAGTAAACCTGCAGAGGTGCATCGGAATGTAAAACTGGTGACACAGGAAACGCTCAAAACATAGACCGTAAGAATACTCCGTTTTCTTGTACTTAAGTCGGCGTTGTGTCTCTTATATTTAATTCCGATGCAATTTCTGTGTTTCATCGTCAACGGGAAGGTCCAATGGATACAGTAAACCTGCAGAGGTGCATCGGAATGTAAAACAGGTGACACAGGAAGCGCTCAAAACATAGACCCTAAGAAGACTCAGTATACTTGTACTTAAGTGGGCATTGTATCTCTTATATTTAAATCTGATGCAATTACTGTGTTTCATCGTCAGTAGGGTGATCCAAGGGATACAGTAAAGCTGCAGAGGTGCATCGGAATGTAAAACAGGTGACCCAGGAAACGCTCAAATCATAGACAGTAGGAAGACTCAGTCTTCCTGTACTTAAGTCGGCATTGTGACTCTTATATTTAATTGCGATGCCATTTCTGAGTTTCATCGTCAATGGGAAATTCCAAGGGATACAGTAAACCTGCACAGTTGCATCGGAATGTAAAACTGGTGACACCGGAAACGCTCAAAACATAGACAGAAGGAAGACTCAGTCTTCCTGTGCTTAAGTCGGCATTGTGTCACTTATATGTAATTCCGATGCAATTTCTGTGTTTCATCGTCACTGTGAAGGTCCAAGGGATACAGTAAACCTGCAGAGGTGCATCGGAATGTAAAACCGTTGACACAGGAAACGCTCAAAACATTGACAGTAGGAAGACTCAGTCTTCCTGTACTTGAGTCGGCATTGTGACTCTTATATTTAATTGCGATACCATTTCTGTGTTTCATCGAAAATGGGAAGGTCCAAGGGATACAGTAAACCTGCACAGGTGCATCGGAATGTAAAACTGGTGACACCGGAAACGCTCAAAACATAGACAGTAGGAAGACTCAGTCTTCCTGTACTTAATCGGCATTGTGTCTCTTATATTTAATTCCGATGCAATTTCTGTGTTTCATCGTCAATGGGAAGGTCCAATGGATACAGTAAACCTGCAGAGGTGCATCGGAATGTAAAACAGGTGACACAGGAAGCGCTCAAAACATAGACCCTAAGAAGACTCAGTATTCTTGTACTTAAGTGGGCATTGTATCTCTTATATTTAACTCCGATGCAATTACTGTGTTTCATCGTCAGTAGGGTGATCCAAGGGATACAGTAAACCTGCAGAGGTGCATCGGAATGTAAAATAGGTGACCCAGGAAACGCTCAAAACATAGACAGTATCTCGCTTCCCACGCCCGGGTTCCCGGGTTCGATTCCCGGCGGGGTCAGGGATTTTCTCTGCCTCGTGATGGCTGGGTGTTGTGTGCTGTCCTTAGGTTAGTTAGGTTTAAGTAGTTCTAAGTTCTAGGGGACTTATGACCACAGCAGTTGAGTCCCATAGTGCTCAGAGCCATTTGAACCATAGACAGTAGGAAGACTCAGTCTTCCTGTACTTAAGTCGGCATTGTGTCTCTTATATTTAATTCCGATGCAATTTCTGTGTTTCATCGTCAATGGGAAGGTCCAATGAATACAGTAAACCTGCAGAGGTGCATCGGAATGTAAAACTGGTGACACCGGAAACGCTCAAAACATAGACAGTAGGAAGACTCAGTCTTCCTGTACTTAATCGGCATTGTGTCTCTTATATTTAATTCCGATGCAATTTCTGTGTTTCATCGTCAATGGGAAGGTCCAATGGATACAGTAAACCTGCAGAGGTGCATCGGAATGTAAAAGTGGTGACACGGGAAACGCTCAAATCATAGACCCTAAGAAGACTCAGTTTTCTTGTACTTATGTCGGCATTGTGTCTCTTATATTTAAATCCGATGCAATTTCTGTGTTTCATCGTCAATGGGAAGGTCCAAGGGATACAGTAAACCTGCAGAGGTGCATCGGAATGTAGAACTGGTGACACAGGAAACGCTCAAAACATAGACCGTAAGAAGACTCAGTTTTCTTGTACTTAAGTGGGCATTGTATCTCTTATATTTAACTCCGATGCAATTACTGTGTTTCATCGTCAGTAGGGTGATCCAAGGGATACAGTAAACCTGCAGAGGTGCATCGGAATGTAAAACTGGTGACACAGGAAACGTTCAAAACGTAGACAGTAGAAAGACAAACTCTTCCTGTACTTAAGTCGACATTGTGTCTCTTATATTTAATTCCGGTGCAATTTCTGTGCTTCATCATCACTGTGAAGGACCAATGGATACAGTAAACCTGCGGAGGTGCATCGGAATGTAAAACTGGTGACACAGGAGACGCTCAAAACTTAGACAGTAGGAAGAATCAATGATCCTGTACTTAAGTCGGCTTTGTGTCTCTTATATTTAATTGCGATGCCATTTCTGTGTTTCATCGTCAATGGGAAGGTCCAAGGGATACAGTAAACCTGCACAGGTGCATCGGAATGTAAAACTGGTGACAACGGAAACGCTCAAAACATAGACAGAAGGAAGACTCTGTCTTCCTGTACTTAAGTCGGCATTGTGTCACTTATATTTAGTTCCGATGCAATTTCTGTGTTTCATCGTCACTGTGAAGGCCCCAGGGATACAGTAAACCTGCAAAGGTGCATCGGAATGTAAAACTGCTGACACAGGAAACGCTCAAAACATAGACAGTAGGAAGACTCAGTCTTCCTGTACATGAGTCGGCAATGTGACTCTTATATTTAATTGCGATGACATTTCTGTGTTTCATCGTCAATAGGAAGGTCCAAGGGATACAGTAAACCTGCACAGATGAATCGGAATGTAAAACTGGTGACACCGGAAACGCTCAAAGCATAGACAGGTGGAAGACTCAGTCTTCCTGTACTTAAGTCGGCATTGTGTCACTTATATTTAATTCAGATGCAATTTCTGTATTTCATCGTCAATGGGACGGTCCAAGAGATACAGTAAACCTGCAGAGGTGCATCGGAATGTAAAACTGGTGACACAGGAAACGCTCAAAACATAGACCGTAAGAATACTCCGTTTTCTTGTACTTAAGTCGGCGTTGTGTCTCTTATATTTAATTCCGATGCAATTTCTGTGTTTCATCGTCAATGGGAAGGTCCAATGGATACAGTAAACCTGCAGAGGTGCATCGGAATGTAAAACAGGTGACACAGGAAGCGCTCAAAACATAGACCCTAAGAAGACTCAGTATACTTGTACTTAAGTGGGCATTGTATCTCTTATATTTAAATCTGATGCAATTACTGTGTTTCATCGTCAGTAGGGTGATCCAAGGGATACAGTAAAGCTGCAGAGGTGCATCGGAATGTAAAACAGGTGACCCAGGAAACGCTCAAATCATAGACAGTAGGAAGACTCAGTCTTCCTGTACTTAAGTCGGCATTGTGTCTCTTATATTTAATTCCGATGCAATTTCTGTGTTTCTTCGTCAATCGGAAGGTCCAAGGGATACAATAAACCTCCGGAGGTGCATCGGAATGTAAAACTGATGACACAGGAAACGCTTGAAACATAGACCGTAAGAAGACACAGTTTTCTTGTACTTGAGTCGGCATTGTGTCTCTTATATTTAATTCCGAAGCAATTTCTGTATTTCATCATCAATGGAAAGGTCCAAGGAATACAGTAAACCTGCAGAGGTGCATCGGAATGTAAAACTGGTGACACAGGAAACGCTCAAAACATAGACCGTAAGAAGACTCAGTTCTCTTGTACTTAAGTCGGCGTTGTGTTTCTTATCTTTAATTCCGATGCAATTTCTGTGTTTCATCGACAGTGGGAGGGTCCAAGGGATACAGTAAACCTGCAGAGGTGCATCGGAATGTAAAACTGGTGACACAGGAAACGCTCAAAACATAGACAGTAGAAAGATAAACTCTTCCTGTACTTAAGTCGACATTGTGTCTCTTATATTTAATCCGATACAATTTTTGTGTTTCATCATCACTGTGAAGGTCCAATGGATACAGTAAACCTGCGGAGGTGCATCGGAATGTAAAACAGGTGACACAGGAAACGCTCAAAACATAGACAGTAGGAAGACTCAGTCTTCCTGTACTTAAGTCGGCATTGTGTCTCTTATATTTAATTCCGATGCAATTTCTGTGTTTCATCGCCAATGGGAAGGTCCAATGAATACAGTAGACCTGCAGAGGCGCATCGGAATGTAAAACTGGTGTGGCAGGAAGCGCTCAAAACATAGACAGTAGGAAGACTCAATCTTCCTGTACTTCAGTCGGCATTGTGTCTGTTACACTTAATTCCGATGCAATTTCTGTGTTTCATCGTGAATGGGAAGGTCCCAGGGATACAGTAAACCTGCAGAGGTGCATTGGAATGTAAAACTGGTGACACAGGAAACGCTCAAAGCATAGACAGTAGGAGGACTGAGCGTCTTCCTGTACAAAAGCCGGGAATGTGTCACTTATATTTAAATCCGATGCAATTTCTGTTTTTCATCGTCAATGGGAAGGTCCAAGGGATACAGTAAACCTGCGCAGGTGCATCGGAATGTAAAACTGGTGTTACCGGAAACGCTCAAAACATAGACAGTAGGAAGACTCAGTCTTCCTGTACTTAAGTCGGCATTGTGTCTCTTATATTTAATTCCGATGCAATTTCTGTATTTCATCGTCAATGGGAAGGTCCAAGGGATACAGTAAACCTGCAGAGGTGCATCGGATTGTAAAACTGGTGACACAGGAAACGCTCAAATCATAGACCGTAAGAAGACTCAGTTTTCTTGAACTTAAGTCTGCGTTGTGTTTCTTATATTTAATTCCGATGCAATTTCTGTGTTTCATCGTCAGTGGGTAGCTCCAATGGATACAGTAAATCTGCAGAGGTGCATCAGAATGTAAAACAGGTGACACAGGAAGCGCTCAAAACATAGACCCTAAGAAGACTCAGTTTTCTTGTACTTAAGTGGGCATTGTATCTCTTATATTTAACTCCGATGCAATTTCTGTGTTTCATCGTCAGTAGGGTGATCCAAGGGATACAGTAAAGCTGCAGAGATACATCGGAATGTAAAACAGGTGACCCAGGAAACGCTCAAAATATAGACAGTAGGAAGACTCAGTCTTCCTGTACTTAAGTCGGCATTGTGTCTCTTATATTTAAGTCCGATGCAATTTCTGTGTTTTTTCGTCGATGGGAAGGTCCAATGGATACAGTAAACCGGCAGAGTTGCATCGGAATGTAAAACTGGTGACACCGGAAACGCTCAAACATAGACAGTAGGAAGACTCAGTCTTCCTGTACTAATGTCGGCATTGTGTCTCTTATATTTAATTCCGATGCAATTTCTGTGTTTCATCGTCAATGGGAAGGTCCAAGGGACACAGTAAACCTGCAGAGGTGCATCGGAATGTAAAACTTGTGACACAGGAAACGCTGATACATAGACAGTAGAAAGAAAAACTCTTCCTGTACTTAAGTCGACATTGTGTCTCTTATATTTAATCCGATGCAATTTCTGTGTTTCTTCATCACTGTGAAGGTCCAATGCATACAGCAAACCTGCGGAGGTGCATCGGAATGTAATACTGGTGACACAGGAAACGCTCAAAACATAGACAGTAGGAAGACTCAGTCTTCCTGTACGTCAGTCGGCATTGTGTCTCTTATATTTAATCCGATGCAATTTCTGTGTTTCATCATCACTGTGAAGGACCAATGGATACAGTATACCTGCGGAGGTGAATCGGAATGTAAAACTGGTGACACAGGAAACGCTCAAAACATAGACAGTAAGAAGAATCAATGTTCCTGTACTTAAGTCGGCTTTGTGTCTCTTATACTTAATTCCGATGCAATTTATGTGCTTTATCGTGAATGGGAAGGTCCCAGGGATACAGTAAACCTGCAGAGGTGCATTGGAATGTAAAACTGGTGACACAGGAAACGCTCAAAGCATAGACAGTAGGAGGGCTCAGTCTTCCTGTACAAAAACCGGCAATGTGTCTCTTATATTTAAATCCGATGCAATTTCTGTTTTTCATCGTCAATGGGAAGGTCCAAGGGATACAGTAAACCTGCGCAGGTGCATCTGAATGTAAAACTGGTGTTACCGGAAACGCTCGAAACATAGACCGTAAGAAGACTCAGTATTTTTGTACTTAAGTCGGCGTTGTCCCTCTTATATTTAATTCCGATGCAATTTCTGTATTTCATCGTCAATGGGAAGGTCCAAGGGATACAGTAAACCTGCAGAGGTGCATCGGAATGTAAAACTGGTGACACGGGAAACGCTCAAATCATAGACCGTAAGAAGACTCAGTTTTCTTGTACTTAAGTTGGCGTTGTGTTTCTTATATTTAAGTCCGATGCAATTTCTGTGTTTTTTCGTCGATGGGAAGGTCCAATGGATACAGCAAACCGACAGAGTTGCATCGGAATGTAAAACTGGTGACACCGGAAACGCTCAAAACATAGACAGTAGGAAGACTCAGTCTTCCTGTACTAATGTCGGCATTGTGTCTCTTGTATTTAATTCCGATGCAATATCTGTATTTCATCGTCAATGGGAAGGACCAAGTTATACAGTAAACCTGCAGAGGTGCATCGGAATGTAAAACTGGTGACACAGGGAACGCTCAAAACATAGACCGTATGAAGACTCAGTTTTCTTGTATTTAAGTCGGCGTTGTGTCTCTTATATTTAATTCCGATGCAATTTCTGTGTTTCATCGTCAATGGGAAGGTCCAAGGGACACAGTAAACCTGCAGAGGTGCATCGGAATGTAAAACTTGTGACACAGGAAAAGCTCAAACATAGACAGTAGAAAGAAAAACTCTTCCTGTACTTAAGTCGACATTGTGTCTCTTATATATAATCCGATGCAATTTCTGTGTTTCTTCATCACTGTAAAGGTCCAATGCATACAGTAAACCTGCGGAGGTGCATCGGAATGTAATACTGGTGACACAGGAAACGCTCAAAACATAGACAGTAGGAAGACTCAGTCTTCCTGTACTTCAGTCGGCATTGTGGCTCTTATATTTAATCCGATGCAATTTCTGTGTTTCATCATCACTGTGAAGGACCAATGGATACAGTATACCTGCGGAGAAGCATCGGAATGTAAAACTGGTGACACAGGAAACGCTCAAAACATAGACAGTAAGAAGAATCAATGTTCCTGTACTAAAGTCTCCTTTGTGTCTCTTATATTTAACTCCGATGCAATTTCTGTGTTTCATCGACAATGCGAAGGTCCAAGGGATACAGTAAACCTGCAGAGGTGCATCGGAATGCAAAACTGCTGACACAGGAAACGCTCAAATCGTAGACAGTAGGAAGACTCAGTCTTCCTGTACTTGAGTCGGCATTGTGACTCTTATATTTATCTGCGATGCCATTTCTATGTTTCATCGTCAATGGGAAGGTCCAAGGGGTACAGTAAACCTGCACAGGTGCATCGGAATGTAAAACTGGTGACACCGGAAATGCTCAAAACATAGACAGAAGGAAGACTCAGTCTTCCTGTCCTTAAGTCGGCATTGTGTCACTTATATTTAATTCCGATGCAATTTCTGTGTTTCATCGTCACTGTGAAGGTCCAAGGGATACAGTAAACCTGCAGAGGTGCATCGGAATGTAAAACCGCTGACACAGGAAACGCTCAAAACATAGACAGTAGGAAGACTCAGTCTTCCTGTACTTGATTCGGCATTGTGACTCTTCTATTTAATTGCGATGCCATTTCTGTGTTTCATCGTCAATGGGAAGGTCCAAGGGATACAGTAAACCTGCACAGGTGCATCGGAATGTAAAACTGGTGACACCGGAAACGCTCAAAACATAGACAGTAGGAAGACTCAGTCTTCCTGTACTTAAGTCGGCATTGTGACTCTTCTATTTAATTGCGATGCAATTTCTGTGTTTCATCGTCAATGGGAAGGTCCAATGGATACAGTAAACCTGCAGAGGTGCATCGGAATGTAAAACAGGTGACACAGGAAGCGCTCAAAACATAGACCCTAAGAAGTCTCAGTATTCTTGTACTTAAGTGGGCATTGTATCTCTTATATTTAACTCCGATGCAATTACTGTGTTTCATCGTCAGTAGGGTGATGCAAGGGATACAGTAAAGCTGCAGAGGTGCATCGGAATGTAAAACAAGTGACCCAGGAAACGCTCAAAACATAGACAGTAGGAAGACTCAGTCTTCCTGTTCTTAAGTCGGCATTGTGGCTCTTATATTTAATTCCGATGCAATTTCTGTGTCATCGTCAATGGGAACGTCCAAGGGATACAATAAGCCTCCGGAGGTGCATAGGAATGTAAAACTGGTGACACAGGAAACGCTCGAAACATAGACCGTAAGAAGACACAGTTTTCTTGTACTTAAGTCGGCATTGTGTCACTTATATTTAATTCCGATGCAATTTCTGTGTTTCATCGTCAATGGGAAGGTCCAAGGGATACAGTAAACCTGCAGAATTGCATCGGAATGTAAAACTGGTGACACAGGAAACGCTCAAAACATAGACCGTAAGAAGACTCAGTTTTCTTGTACTTAAGTCGGCGTTGTGTCACTTATATTTAATTCCGATGCAATTTCTGTGTTTCATCGTCAATGGGAAGGTCCAAGGGATACAGTAAACCTGCAGAGGTGCATCGGAATGTAAAACTGGTGACACAGGAAACGCTCAAAACATAGAAGTAGAAAGATAAACTCTTCCTGTTCTTAAGTCGACATTGTGTCTCTTATATTTAATCCGATACAATTTTTGTGTTTCATCATCACTGTGAAGGTCCAATGGATACAGTAAACCTGCGGAGGTGCATCGGAATGTAAAACAGGTGACACAGGAAACGCTCAAAACATAGACAGTAGGAAGACTCAGTCTTCCTGTACTTAAGTCGGCATTGTGTCTCTTATATTTAATTCCGATGCAATTTCTGTGTTTCATCGTCAATGGGAAGGTCCAATGAATACAGTAAACTTGCAGAGGCGCATCGGAATGTAAAACTGGTGTCGCAGGAAACGCTCAAAACATAGACAGTAGGAAGACTCAATCTTCCTGTACTTCAGTCGGCATTGTGTCTTGTACACTTAATTCCGATGCAATTTCTGTGTTTCATCGTGAATGGGAAGGTCCCAGGGATACAGTAAACCTGCAGAGGTGCATTGGAATGTAAAACTGGTGACACAGGAAACGCTCAAAGCATAGACAGTATTAGGACTGAGCGTCTTCCTGTACAAAAGCCGGCAATGTGTCACTTATATTTAAATCCGATGCAATTTCTGTTTTTCATCGTCAATGGGAAGGTCCAAGGGATACAGTAAACCTGCGCAGGTGCATCGGAATGTAAAACTGGTGTTACCGGAAACGCTCAAAACATAGACAGTAGGAAGACTCAGTCTTCCTGTACTTAAGTCGGCATTGTGTCTCTTATATTTAATTCCGATGCAATTTCTGTATTTCATCGTCAATGGGAAGGTCCAAGGGATACAGTAAACCTGCAGAGGTGCATCGGATTGTAAAACTGGTGACACAGGAAACGCTCAAATCATAGACCGTAAGAAGACTCAGTTTTCTTGAACTTAAGTCTGCGTTGTGTTTCTTATATTTAATTCCGATGCAATTTCTGTGTTTCATCGTCAGTGGGTAGCTCCAATGGATACAGTAAATCTGCAGAGGTGCATCAGAATGTAAAACAGGTGACACAGGAAGCGCTCAAAACATAGACCCTAAGAAGACTCAGTTTTCTTGTACTTAAGTGGGCATTGTATCTCTTATATTTAACTCCGATGCAATTTCTGTGTTTCATCGTCAGTAGGGTGATCCAAGGGATACAGTAAAGCTGCAGAGATACATCGGAATGTAAAACAGGTGACCCAGGAAACGCTCAAAATATAGACAGTAGGAAGACTCAGTCTTCCTGTACTTAAGTCGGCATTGTGTCTCTTATATTTAAGTCCGATGCAATTTCTGTGTTTTTTCGTCGATGGGAAGGTCCAATGGATACAGTAAACCGGCAGAGTTGCATCGGAATGTAAAACTGGTGACACCGGAAACGCTCAAACATAGACAGTAGGAAGACTCAGTCTTCCTGTACTAATGTCGGCATTGTGTCTCTTATATTTAATTCCGATGCAATTTCTGTGTTTCATCGTCAATGGGAAGGTCCAAGGGACACAGTAAACCTGCAGAGGTGCATCGGAATGTAAAACTTGTGACACAGGAAACGCTGATACATAGACAGTAGAAAGAAAAACTCTTCCTGTACTTAAGTCGACATTGTGTCTCTTATATTTAATCCGATGCAATTTCTGTGTTTCTTCATCACTGTGAAGGTCCAATGCATACAGCAAACCTGCGGAGGTGCATCGGAATGTAATACTGGTGACACAGGAAACGCTCAAAACATAGACAGTAGGAAGACTCAGTCTTCCTGTACGTCAGTCGGCATTGTGTCTCTTATATTTAATCCGATGCAATTTCTGTGTTTCATCATCACTGTGAAGGACCAATGGATACAGTATACCTGCGGAGGTGAATCGGAATGTAAAACTGGTGACACAGGAAACGCTCAAAACATAGACAGTAAGAAGAATCAATGTTCCTGTACTTAAGTCGGCTTTGTGTCTCTTATACTTAATTCCGATGCAATTTATGTGCTTTATCGTGAATGGGAAGGTCCCAGGGATACAGTAAACCTGCAGAGGTGCATTGGAATGTAAAACTGGTGACACAGGAAACGCTCAAAGCATAGACAGTAGGAGGGCTCAGTCTTCCTGTACAAAAACCGGCAATGTGTCTCTTATATTTAAATCCGATGCAATTTCTGTTTTTCATCGTCAATGGGAAGGTCCAAGGGATACAGTAAACCTGCGCAGGTGCATCTGAATGTAAAACTGGTGTTACCGGAAACGCTCGAAACATAGACCGTAAGAAGACTCAGTATTTTTGTACTTAAGTCGGCGTTGTCCCTCTTATATTTAATTCCGATGCAATTTCTGTATTTCATCGTCAATGGGAAGGTCCAAGGGATACAGTAAACCTGCAGAGGTGCATCGGAATGTAAAACTGGTGACACGGGAAACGCTCAAATCATAGACCGTAAGAAGACTCAGTTTTCTTGTACTTAAGTTGGCGTTGTGTTTCTTATATTTAAGTCCGATGCAATTTCTGTGTTTTTTCGTCGATGGGAAGGTCCAATGGATACAGCAAACCGACAGAGTTGCATCGGAATGTAAAACTGGTGACACCGGAAACGCTCAAAACATAGACAGTAGGAAGACTCAGTCTTCCTGTACTAATGTCGGCATTGTGTCTCTTGTATTTAATTCCGATGCAATATCTGTATTTCATCGTCAATGGGAAGGACCAAGTTATACAGTAAACCTGCAGAGGTGCATCGGAATGTAAAACTGGTGACACAGGGAACGCTCAAAACATAGACCGTATGAAGACTCAGTTTTCTTGTATTTAAGTCGGCGTTGTGTCTCTTATATTTAATTCCGATGCAATTTCTGTGTTTCATCGTCAATGGGAAGGTCCAAGGGACACAGTAAACCTGCAGAGGTGCATCGGAATGTAAAACTTGTGACACAGGAAAAGCTCAAACATAGACAGTAGAAAGAAAAACTCTTCCTGTACTTAAGTCGACATTGTGTCTCTTATATATAATCCGATGCAATTTCTGTGTTTCTTCATCACTGTAAAGGTCCAATGCATACAGTAAACCTGCGGAGGTGCATCGGAATGTAATACTGGTGACACAGGAAACGCTCAAAACATAGACAGTAGGAAGACTCAGTCTTCCTGTACTTCAGTCGGCATTGTGGCTCTTATATTTAATCCGATGCAATTTCTGTGTTTCATCATCACTGTGAAGGACCAATGGATACAGTATACCTGCGGAGAAGCATCGGAATGTAAAACTGGTGACACAGGAAACGCTCAAAACATAGACAGTAAGAAGAATCAATGTTCCTGTACTAAAGTCTCCTTTGTGTCTCTTATATTTAACTCCGATGCAATTTCTGTGTTTCATCGACAATGCGAAGGTCCAAGGGATACAGTAAACCTGCAGAGGTGCATCGGAATGCAAAACTGCTGACACAGGAAACGCTCAAATCGTAGACAGTAGGAAGACTCAGTCTTCCTGTACTTGAGTCGGCATTGTGACTCTTATATTTATCTGCGATGCCATTTCTATGTTTCATCGTCAATGGGAAGGTCCAAGGGGTACAGTAAACCTGCACAGGTGCATCGGAATGTAAAACTGGTGACACCGGAAATGCTCAAAACATAGACAGAAGGAAGACTCAGTCTTCCTGTCCTTAAGTCGGCATTGTGTCACTTATATTTAATTCCGATGCAATTTCTGTGTTTCATCGTCACTGTGAAGGTCCAAGGGATACAGTAAACCTGCAGAGGTGCATCGGAATGTAAAACCGCTGACACAGGAAACGCTCAAAACATAGACAGTAGGAAGACTCAGTCTTCCTGTACTTGATTCGGCATTGTGACTCTTCTATTTAATTGCGATGCCATTTCTGTGTTTCATCGTCAATGGGAAGGTCCAAGGGATACAGTAAACCTGCACAGGTGCATCGGAATGTAAAACTGGTGACACCGGAAACGCTCAAAACATAGACAGTAGGAAGACTCAGTCTTCCTGTACTTAAGTCGGCATTGTGACTCTTCTATTTAATTGCGATGCAATTTCTGTGTTTCATCGTCAATGGGAAGGTCCAATGGATACAGTAAACCTGCAGAGGTGCATCGGAATGTAAAACAGGTGACACAGGAAGCGCTCAAAACATAGACCCTAAGAAGTCTCAGTATTCTTGTACTTAAGTGGGCATTGTATCTCTTATATTTAACTCCGATGCAATTACTGTGTTTCATCGTCAGTAGGGTGATGCAAGGGATACAGTAAAGCTGCAGAGGTGCATCGGAATGTAAAACAAGTGACCCAGGAAACGCTCAAAACATAGACAGTAGGAAGACTCAGTCTTCCTGTTCTTAAGTCGGCATTGTGGCTCTTATATTTAATTCCGATGCAATTTCTGTGTCATCGTCAATGGGAACGTCCAAGGGATACAATAAGCCTCCGGAGGTGCATAGGAATGTAAAACTGGTGACACAGGAAACGCTCGAAACATAGACCGTAAGAAGACACAGTTTTCTTGTACTTAAGTCGGCATTGTGTCACTTATATTTAATTCCGATGCAATTTCTGTGTTTCATCGTCAATGGGAAGGTCCAAGGGATACAGTAAACCTGCAGAATTGCATCGGAATGTAAAACTGGTGACACAGGAAACGCTCAAAACATAGACCGTAAGAAGACTCAGTTTTCTTGTACTTAAGTCGGCGTTGTGTCACTTATATTTAATTCCGATGCAATTTCTGTGTTTCATCGTCAATGGGAAGGTCCAAGGGATACAGTAAACCTGCAGAGGTGCATCGGAATGTAAAACTGGTGACACAGGAAACGCTCAAAACATAGAAGTAGAAAGATAAACTCTTCCTGTTCTTAAGTCGACATTGTGTCTCTTATATTTAATCCGATACAATTTTTGTGTTTCATCATCACTGTGAAGGTCCAATGGATACAGTAAACCTGCGGAGGTGCATCGGAATGTAAAACAGGTGACACAGGAAACGCTCAAAACATAGACAGTAGGAAGACTCAGTCTTCCTGTACTTAAGTCGGCATTGTGTCTCTTATATTTAATTCCGATGCAATTTCTGTGTTTCATCGTCAATGGGAAGGTCCAATGAATACAGTAAACTTGCAGAGGCGCATCGGAATGTAAAACTGGTGTCGCAGGAAACGCTCAAAACATAGACAGTAGGAAGACTCAATCTTCCTGTACTTCAGTCGGCATTGTGTCTTGTACACTTAATTCCGATGCAATTTCTGTGTTTCATCGTGAATGGGAAGGTCCCAGGGATACAGTAAACCTGCAGAGGTGCATTGGAATGTAAAACTGGTGACACAGGAAACGCTCAAAGCATAGACAGTATTAGGACTGAGCGTCTTCCTGTACAAAAGCCGGCAATGTGTCACTTATATTTAAATCCGATGCAATTTCTGTTTTTCATCGTCAATGGGAAGGTCCAAGGGATACAGTAAACCTGCGCAGGTGCATCGGAATGTAAAACTGGTGTTACCGGAAACGGTCAAAACATAGACAGTAGGAAGACTCAGTCTTCCTGTACTTAAGTCGGCATTGTGTCTCTTATATTTAAGTCCGATGCAATTTCTGTGTTTTTTCGTCAATATGAAGGTCCAATGGATACAGCAAACCGGCAGAGGTGCATTGGAATGTAAAACTGGTGACACAGGAAACGCTCATAGCATAGACAGTAGGAGGGCTCAGTCTTCCTGTACAAAAACCGGCAATGTGTCTCTTATATTTAAATCCGATGCAATTTCTGTTTTTCATCGTCAATGGGAAGGTCCAAGGGATACAGTAAACCTGCGCAGGTGCATCGGAATGTAAAACTGGTGTTACCGGAAACACTCAAAACATAGACAGTAGGAAGACTCAGTCTTCCTGTGCTTAAGTCGGCATTGTGTCTCTTATATTTAATTCCGATGCAATTTCTGTATTTCATCGTCAATGGGAAGGTCCAAGGGATACAGTAAACCTGCAGAGGTGCATGGGAATGTAAATCTGGTAACACAGGAAACGCTCAAATCATAGACCGTAAGAAGACTCAGTTTTCTTGTACTCAAGTCGGCGTTGTGTTTCTTATATTTAATTCCGATGCAATTTCTGTGTTTCATCGTCAGTGGGAAGGTCCAATGGATACAGTAAACCTGCAGAGGTGCATCGGAATGTAAAACAGGTGACACAGGAAGCGCTCAACACATAGACCCTAAGAAGACTCAGTTTTCTTGTACTTAAGAGGGCATTGTATCTCTTATATTTAACTCCGATGCAATTTGTGTGTTTCATCGTCAGTAGGGTGTTCTAAGGGATACAGTAAAGCTGCAGAGATGCATCGGAATGTAAAACAGGTGACACAGGAAACGCTCAATTATAGACAGTAGGAAGACTCAGTCTTCCTGTACTTAAGTCGGCATTGTGTCTCTTATATTTAAGTCCGATGCAATTTCTGTGTTTTTTCGTCGATGGGAAGGTCCAATGGATACAGTAAACCGGCAGAGTTGCATCGGAATGTAAAACTGGTGACACCGGAAACGCTCAAAACATAGACAGTAGGAAGACTCAGTCTTCCTGTACTAATGTCGGCATTGTGTCTCTTATATTTAATTCCGATGCAATTTCTGTGTTTCATCGTCAATGGGAAGGTCCAAGGGACACAGTAAACCTGCAGAGGTGCATCGGAATGTAAAACTTGTGACACAGGAAACGCTGATACATAGACAGTAGAAAGAAAAACTCTTCCTGTACTTAAGTCGACATTGTGTCTCTTATATTTAATCCGATGCAATTTCTGTGTTTCTTCATCACTGTGAAGGTCCAATGCATACAGCAAACCTGCGGAGGTGCATCGGAATGTAATACTGGTGACACAGGAAACGCTCAAAACATAGACAGTAGGAAGACTCAGTCTTCCTGTACGTCAGTCGGCATTGTGTCTCTTATATTTAATCCGATGCAATTTCTGTGTTTCATCATCACTGTGAAGGACCAATGGATTCAGTATACCTGCGGAGGTGCATCGGAATGTAAAACTGGTGACACAGGAAACGCTCAAAACATAGACAGTAAGAAGAATCAATGTTCCTGTACTTAAGTCGGCTTTGTGTCTGTTATACTTAATTCCGATGCAATTTATGTGCTTTATCGTGAATGGGAAGGTCCCAGGGATACAGTAAACCTGCAGAGGTGCATTGGAATGTAAAACTGGTGACACAGGAAACGCTCAAAGCATAGACAGTAGGAGGGCTCAGTCTTCCTGTACAAAAACCGGCAATGTGTCTCTTATATTTAAATCCGATGCAATTTCTGTTTTTCATCGTCAATGGGAAGGTCCAAGGGATACAGTAAACCTGCGCAGGTGCATCTGAATGTAAAACTGGTGTTACCGGAAACGCTCGAAACATAGACCGTAAGAAGACTCAGTATTTTTGTACTTAAGTCGGCGTTGTCCCTCTTATATTTAATTCCGATGCAATTTCTGTATTTCATCGTCAATGGGAAGGTCCAAGGGATACAGTAAACCTGCAGAGGTGCATCGGAATGTAAAACTGGTGACACGGGAAACGCTCAAATCATAGACCGTAAGAAGACTCAGTTTTCTTGTACTTAAGTCGGCGTTGTGTTTCTTATATTTAAGTCCGATGCAATTTCTGTGTTTTTTCGTCGATGGGAAGGTCCAATGGATACAGCAAACCGACAGAGTTGCATCGGAATGTAAAACTGGTGACACCGGAAACGCTCAAAACATAGACAGTAGGAAGACTCAGTCTTCCTGTACTAATGTCGGCATTGTGTCTCTTGTATTTAATTCCGATGCAATATCTGTATTTCATCGTCAATGGGAAGGACCAAGTTATACAGTAAACCTGCAGAGGTGCATCGGAATGTAAAACTGGTGACACAGGGAACGCTCAAAACATAGACCGTATGAAGACTCAGTTTTCTTGTATTTAAGTCGGCGTTGTGTCTCTTATATTTAATTCCGATGCAATTTCTGTGTTTCATCGTCAATGGGAAGGTCCAAGGGACACAGTAAACCTGCAGAGGTGCATCGGAATGTAAAACTTGTGACACAGGAAAAGCTCAAACATAGACAGTAGAAAGAAAAACTCTTCCTGTACTTAAGTCGACATTGTGTCTCTTATATTTAATCCGATGCAATTTCTGTGTTTCTTCATCACTGTAAGTTCCAATGCATACAGTAAACCTGCGGAGGTGCATCGGAATGTAATACTGGTGACACAGGAAACGCTCAAAACATAGACAGTAGGAAGACTCAGTCTTCCTGTACTTCAGTCGGCATTGTGTCTCTTATATTTAATCCGATGCAATTTCTGTGTTTCATCATCACTGTGAAGGACCAATGGATACAGTATACCTGCGGAGGTTCATCGGAATGTAAAACTGGTGACACAGGAAACGCTCAAAACATAGACAGTAAGAAGAATCAATGTTCCTGTACTAAAGTCTCCTTTGTGTCTCTTATATTTAACTCCGATGCAATTTCTGTGTTTCATCGACAATGCGAAGGTCCAAGGGATACAGTAAACCTGCAGAGGTGCATCGGAATGCAAAACTGCTGACACAGGAAACGCTCAAATCGTAGACAGTAGGAAGACTCAGTCTTCCTGTACTTGAGTCGGCATTGTGACTCTTATATTTATCTGCGATGCCATTTCTATGTTTCATCGTCAATGGGAAGGTCCAAGGGATACAGTAAACCTGCACAAGTGCATCGGAATGTAAAACTGGTGACACCGGAAATGCTCAAAACATAGACAGAAGGAAGACTCAGTCTTTCTGTCCTTAAGTCGGCATTGTGTCACTTATATTTAATTCCGATGCAATTTCTGTGTTTCATCGTCACTGTGAAGGTCCAAGGGATACAGTAAACCTGCAGAGGTGCATCGGAATGTAAAACCGCTGACACAGGAAACGCTCAAAACATAGACAGTAGGAAGACTCAGTCTTCCTGTACTTGATTCGGCATTGTGACTCTTCTATTTAATTGCGATGCCATTTCTGTGTTTCATCGTCAATGGGAAGGTCCAAGGGATACAGTAAACCTGCACAGGTGCATCGGAATGTAAAACTGGTGACACCGGAAACGCTCAAAACATAGACAGTAGGAAGACTCAGTCTTCCTGTACTTAAGTCGGCATTGTGACTCTTCTATTTAATTGCGATGCAATTTCTGTGTTTCATCGTCAATGGGAAGGTCCAATGGATACAGTAAACCTGCAGAGGTGCATCGGAATGTAAAACAGGTGACACAGGAAGCGCTCAAAACATAGACCCTAAGAAGACTCAGTATTCTTGTACTTAAGTGGGCATTGTATCTCTTATATTTAACTCCGATGCAATTACTGTGTTTCATCGTCAGTAGGGTGATCCAAGGGATACAGTAAAGCTGCAGAGGTGCATCGGAATGTAAAACAAGTGACCCAGGAAACGCTCAAAACATAGACAGTAGGAAGACTCAGTCTTCCTGTTCTTAAGTCGGCATTGTGGCTCTTATATTTAATTCCGATGCAATTTCTGTGTCATCGTCAATGGGAAGGTCCCAGGGATACAATAAGCCTCTGGAGGTGCATAGGAATGTAAAACTGGTGACACAGGAAACGCTCGAAACATAGACCGTAAGAAGACACAGTTTTCTTGTACTTAAGTCGGCATTGTGTCACTTATATTTAATTCCGATGCAATTTCTGTGTTTCATCGTCAATGGGAAGGTCCAAGGGATACAGTAAACCTGCAGAATTGCATCGGAATGTAAAACTGGTGACACAGGAAACGCTCAAAACATAGACCGTAAGAAGACTCAGTTTTCTTGTACTTAAGTCGGCGTTGTGTCACTTATATTTAATTCCGATGCAATTTCTGTGTTTCATCGTCAATGGGAAGGTCCAAGGGATACAGTAAACCTGCAGAGGTGCATCGGAATGTAAAACTGGTGACACAGGAAACGCTCAAACCATAGAAGTAGAAAGATAAACTCTTCCTGTTCTTAAGTCGACATTGTGTCTCTTATATTTAATCCGATACAATTTTTGTGTTTCATCATCACTGTGAAGGTCCAATGGATACAGTAAACCTGCGGAGGTGCATCGGAATGTAAAACAGGTGACACAGGAAACGCTCAAAACATAGACAGTAGGAAGACTCAGTCTTCCTGTACTTAAGTCGGCATTGTGTCTCTTATATTTAATTCCGATGCAATTTCTGTGTTTCATCGTCAATGGGAAGATCCAATGAATACAGTAAACTTGCAGAGGCGCATCGGAATGTAAAACTGGTGTCGCAGGAAACGCTCAAAACATAGACAGTAGGAAGACTCAATCTTCCTGTACTTCAGTCGGCATTGTGTCTGTTACACTTAATTCCGATGCAATTTCTGTGTTTCATCGTGAATGGGAAGGTCCCAGGGATACAGTAAACCTGCAGAGGTGCATTGGAATGTAAAACTGGTGACACAGGAAACGCTCAAAGCATAGACAGTATTAGGACTGAGCGTCTTCCTGTACAAAAGCCGGCAATGTGTCACTTATATTTAAATCCGATGCAATGTCTGTTTTTCATCGTCAATGGGAAGGTCCAAGGGATACAGTAAACCTGCGCAGGTGCATCGGAATGTAAAACTGGTGTTACCGGAAACGGTCAAAACATAGACAGTAGGAAGACTCAGTCTTCCTGTACTTAAGTCGGCATTGTGTCTCTTATATTTAAGTCCGATGCAATTTCTGTGTTTTTTCGTCAATATGAAGGTCCAATGGATACAGCAAACCGGCAGAGGTGCATTGGAATGTAAAACTGGTGACACAGGAAACGCTCATAGCATAGACAGTAGGAGGGCTCAGTCTTCCTGTACAAAAACCGGCAATGTGTCTCTTATATTTAAATCCGATGCAATTTCTGTTTTTCATCGTCAATGGGAAAGTCCAAGGGATACAGTAAACCTGCGCAGGTGCATCGGAATGTAAAACTGGTGTTACCGGAAACGCTCAAAACATAGACAGTAGGAAGGCTCAGTCTTCCTGTGCTTAAGTCGGCATTGTGTCTCTTATATTTAATTCCGATGCAATTTCTGTATTTCATCGTCAATGGGAAGGTCCAAGGGATACAGTAAACCTGCAGAGGTGCATGGGAATGTAAATCTGGTAACACAGGAAACGCTCAAATCGTAGACCGTAAGAAGACTCAGTTTTCTTGTACTTAAGTCGGCGTTGTGTTTCTTATATTTAATTCCGATGCAATTTCTGTGTTTCATCGTCAGTGGGAAGGTCCAATGGATACAGTAAACCTGCAGAGGTGCATCGGAATGTAAAACAGGTGACACAGGAAGCGCTCAACACATAGACCCTAAGAAGACTCAGTTTTCTTGTACTTAAGAGGGCATTGTATCTCTTATATTTAACTCCGATGCAATTTCTGTGTTTCATCGTCAGTAGGGTGTTCTAAGGGATACAGTAAAGCTGCAGAGATGCATTGGAATGTAAAACAGGTGACACAGGAAACGCTCAATTATAGACAGTAGGAAGACTCAGGCTTCCTGTACTTAAGTCGGCATTGTGTCTCTTATATTTAAGTCCGATGCAATTTCTGTGTTTTTTCGTCAATGGGAAGGTCCAATGGATACAGCAAACCGGCAGAGTTGCATCGGAATGTAAAACTGGTGACACCGGAAACGCTCAAAACATAGACAGTAGGAAGACTCAGTCGTCCTGTACTAATGTGGGCATTGTGTCTCTTATATTTAATTCCGATGCAATTTCTGTATTTCATCGTCAATGGGAAGGTCCAAGTTATACAGTAAACCTGCAGAGGTGCATCGGAATGTAAAACTGGTGACACAGGGAACGCTCAAAACATAGACCGTAAGAAGACTCAGTTTTCTTGTATTTAAGTCGGCGTTGTGTCTCTTATAATTAATTCCGATGCAATTTCTGTGTTTCATCGTCAATGGGAAGGTCCAAGGGACACAGTAAACCTGCAGAGGTGCATCGGAATGTAAAACTTGTGACACAGGAAAAGCTCAAACATAGACAGTAGAAAGAAAAACTCTTCCTGTACTTAAGTCGACATTGTGTCTCCTATATTTAATCCGATGCAATTTCTGTGTTTCTTCATCACTGTAAAGGTCCAATGCATACAGTAAACCTGCGGAGGTGCATCGGAATGTAATACTGGTGACACAGGAAACGCTCAAAACATTGACAGTAGGAAGACTCAGTCTTCCTGTACTTCTGTCGGCATTGTGTCTCTTATATTTAATCCGATGCAATTTCTGTGTTTCATCATCACTGTGAAGGACCAATGGATACAGTATACCTGCGGAGGTGCATCGGAATGTAAAACTGGTGACACAGGAAACGCTCAAAACATAGACAGTAAGAAGAATCAATGTTCCTGTACTTAAGTCTCCTTTGTGTCTCTTATATTTAACTCCGATGCAATTTCTGTGTTTCATCGACAATGGGAAGGTCCAAGGGAAACAGTAAACCTGCAGAGGTGCCTCGGAATGCAAAACTGCTGACACAGGAAACGCTCAAATCATAGACAGTAGGAAGACTCAGTCTTCCTGTACTTGAGTCGGCATTGTGACTCTTATATTTAATTGCGATGCCATTTCTGTGTTTCATCGTCAATGGGAAGGTCCAAGGGATACAGTAAACCTGCACAGGTGCATCGGAATGTAAAACTGGTGACACCGGAAACGCTCAAAACATAGACAGAAGGAAGACTCAGTCTTCCTGTCCTTAAGTCGGCATTGTGTCACTTATATTTAATTCCGATGCAATTTCTGTGTTTCATCGTCACTGTGAAGGTCCAAGGGATACAGTAAACCTGCAGAGGTGCATCGGAATGTAAAACCGCTGACACAGGAAACGCTCAAAAATAGACAGTAGGAAGACTCAGTCTTCCTCTACTTGAGTCGGCATTGTGACTCTTCTCTTTAATTGCGATGCCATTTCTGTGTTTCATCGTCAATGGGAAGGTCCAAGGGATACAGTAAACCTGCACAGGTGCATCGGAATGTAAAACTGGTGACACCGGAAACGCTCAAAACATAGACAGTAGGAAGACTCAGTCTTCCTGTACTTATGTCGGCATTGTGTCTCTTATATTTAATTCCGATGCAATTTCTGTATATCATCGTCAATGGGACGGTCCAAGAGATACAGTAAACCTGCAGAGGTGCATCGGAATGTAAAACTGGTGACACAGGAAACGCTCAAAACATAGACAGTAAGAAGAATCAATGTTCCTGTACTTAAGTCTCCTTTGTGTCTCTTATATTTAACTCCGATGCAATTTCTGTGTTTCATCGACAATGGGAAGGTCCAAGGGATACAGTAAACCTTCAGAGGTGCATCGGAATGCAAAACTGCACACACAGGAAACGCTCAAATCATAGACAGTAGGAAGACTCAGTCTTCCTGTTCTTGAGTCGGCATTGTGACTCTTATATTTAATTGCGATGCCATTTCTGTGTTTCATCGTCAATGGGAAGGTCCAAGGGATACAGTAAACCTGCACTGGTGCATCGGAAGGTAAAACTGGTGACACGGGAAACGCTCAAAACATAGACAGAAGGAAGACTCAGTCTTCCTGTCCTTAAGTCGGCATTGTGTCACTTATATTTAATTCCGATGCAATTTCTGTGTTTCATCGTCACTGTGAAGGTCCAAGGGATACAGTAAACCTGCAGAGGTGCATCGGAATGTAAAACCGCTGACACAGGAAACGCTCAAAACATAGACAGTAGGAAGACTCAGTCTTCCTGTACTAATGTCGGCATTGTGTCTCTTATATTTAATTCCGATGCAATTTCTGTGTTTCATCGTCAATGGGAAGGTCCAAGGGACACAGTAAACATGCAGAGGTGCATCGGAATGTAAAACTTGTGACACAGGAAACGCTGATACATAGACAGTAGAAAGAAAAACTCTTCCTGTACTTAAGTCGACATTGTGTCTCTTATATTTAATCCGATGCAATTTCTGTGTTTCTTCATCACTGTGAAGGTCCAATGCATACAGCAAACCTGCGGAGGTGCATCGGAATGTAATACTGGTGACACAGGAAACGCTCAAAACATAGACAGTAGGAAGACTCAGTCTTCCTGTACGTCAGTCGGCATTGTGTCTCTTATATTTAATCCGATGCAATTTCTGTGTTTCTTCATCACTGTGAAGGACCAATGGATTCAGTATACCTGCGGAGGTGCATCGGAATGTAAAACTGGTGACACAGGAAACGCTCAAAACATAGACAGTAAGAAGAATCAATGTTCCTGTACTTAAGTCGGCTTTGTGTCTGTTATACTTAATTCCGATGCAATTTATGTGCTTTATCGTGAATGGGAAGGTCCCAGGGATGCAGTAAACCTGCAGAGGTGCATTGGAATGTAAAACTGGTGACACAGGAAACGCTCAAAGCATAGACAGTAGGAGGGCTCAGTCTTCCTGTACAAAAACCGGCAATGTGTCTCTTATATTTAAATCCGATGCAATTTCTGTTTTTCATCGTCAATGGGAAGGTCCAAGGGATACAGTAAACCTGCGCAGGTGCATCTGAATGTAAAACTGGTGTTACCGGAAACGCTCGAAACATAGACCGTAAGAAGACTCAGTATTTTTGTACTTAAGTCGGCGTTGTCCCTCTTATATTTAATTCCGATGCAATTTCTGTATTTCATCGTCAATGGGAAGGTCCAAGGGATACAGTAAACCTGCAGAGGTGCATCGGAATGTAAAACTGGTGACACGGGAAACGCTCAAATCATAGACCGTAAGAAGACTCAGTTTTCTTGTACTTAAGTCGGCGTTGTGTTTCTTATATTTAAGTCCGATGCAAATTCTGTGTTTTTTCGTCGATGGGAAGGTCCAATGGATACAGCAAACCGACAGAGTTGCATCGGAATATAAAACTGGTGACACCGGAAACGCTCAAAACATAGACAGTAGGAAGACTCAGTCTTCCTGTACTAATGTCGGCATTGTGTCTCTTGTATTTAATTCCGATGCAATATCTGTATTTCATCGTCAATGGGAAGGACCAAGTTATACAGTAAACCTGCAGAGGTGCATCGGAATGTAAAACTGGTGACACAGGGAACGCTCAAAACATAGACCGTATGAAGACTCAGTTTTCTTGTATTTAAGTCGGCGTTGTGTCTCTTATATTTAATTCCGATGCAATTTCTGTGTTTCATCGTCAATGGGAAGGTCCAAGGGACACAGTAAACCTGCAGAGGTGCATCGGAATGTAAAACTTGTGACACAGGAAAAGCTCAAACATAGACAGTAGAAAGAAAAACTCTTCCTGTACTTAAGTCGACATTGTGTCTCTTATATTTAATCCGATTCAATTTCTGTGTTTCTTCATCACTGTAAAGGTCCAATGCATACAGTAAACCTGCGGAGGTGCATCGGAATGTAATACTGGTGACACAGGAAACGCTCAAAACATAGACAGTAGGAAGACTCAGTCTTCCTGTACTTCAGTCGGCATTGTGTCTCTTATATTTAATCCGATGCAATTTCTGTGTTTCATCATCACTGTGAAGGACCAATGGATACAGTATACCTGCGGAGGTTCATCGGAATGTAAAACTGGTGACACAGGAAACGCTCAAAACATAGACAGTAAGAAGAATCAATGTTCCTGTACTAAAGTCTCCTTTGTGTCTCTTATATTTAACTCCGATGCAATTTCTGTGTTTCATCGACAATGCGAAGGTCCAAGGGATACAGTAAACCTGCAGAGGTGCATCGGAATGCAAAACTGCTGACACAGGAAACGCTCAAATCGTAGACAGTAGGAAGACTCAGTCTTCCTGTACTTGAGTCGGCATTGTGACTCTTATATTTATCTGCGATGCCATTTCTATGTTTCATCGTCAATGGGAAGGTCCAAGGGATACAGTAAACCTGCACAGGTGCATCGGAATGTAAAACTGGTGACACCGGAAATGCTCAAAACATAGACAGAAGGAAGACTCAGTCTTTCTGTCCTTAAGTCGGCATTGTGTCACTTATATTTAATTCCGATGCAATTTCTGTGTTTCATCGTCACTGTGAAGGTCCAAGGGATACAGTAAACCTGCAGAGGTGCATCGGAATGTAAAACCGCTGACACAGGAAACGCTCAAAACATAGACAGTAGGAAGACTCAGTCTTCCTGTACTTGATTCGGCATTGTGACTCTTCTATTTAATTGCGATGCCATTTCTGTGTTTCATCGTCAATGGGAAGGTCCAAGGGATACAGTAAACCTGCACAGGTGCATCGGAATGTAAAACTGGTGACACCGGAAACGCTCAAAACATAGACAGTAGGAAGACTCAGTCTTCCTGTACTTAAGTCGGCATTGTGACTCTTCTATTTAATTGCGATGCAATTTCTGTGTTTCATCGTCAATGGGAAGGTCCAATGGATACAGTAAACCTGCAGAGGTGCATCGGAATGTAAAACAGGTGACACAGGAAGCGCTCAAAACATAGACCCTAAGAAGACTCAGTATTCTTGTACTTAAGTGGGCATTGTATCTCTTATATTTAACTCCGATGCAATTACTGTGTTTCATCGTCAGTAGGGTGATCCAAGGGATACAGTAAAGCTGCAGAGGTGCATCGGAATGTAAAACAAGTGACCCAGGAAACGCTCAAAACATAGACAGTAGGAAGACTCAGTCTTCCTGTTCTTAAGTCGGCATTGTGGCTCTTATATTTAATTCCGATGCAATTTCTGTGTCATCGTCAATGGGAAGGTCCAAGGGATACAATAAGCCTCCGGAGGTGCATAGGAATGTAAAACTGGTGACACAGGAAACGCTCGAAACATAGACCGTAAGAAGACACAGTTTTCTTGTACTTAAGTCGGCATTGTGTCACTTATATTTAATTCCGATGCAATTTCTGTGTTTCATCGTCAATGGGAAGGTCCAAGGGATACAGTAAACCTGCAGAATTGCATCGGAATGTAAAACTGGTGACACAGGAAACGCTCAAAACATAGACCGTAAGAAGACTCAGTTTTCTTGTACTTAAGTCGGCGTTGTGTCACTTATATTTAATTCCGATGCAATTTCTGTGTTTCATCGTCAATGGGAAGGTCCAAGGGATACAGTAAACCTGCAGAGGTGCATCGGAATGTAAAACTGGTGACACAGGAAACGCTCAAACCATAGAAGTAGAAAGATAAACTCTTCCTGTTCTTAAGTCGACATTGTGTCTCTTATATTTAATCCGATACAATTTTTGTGTTTCATCGTCACTGTGAAGGTCCAATGGATACAGTAAACCTGCGGAGGTGCATCGGAATGTAAAACAGGTGACACAGGAAACGCTCAAAACATAGACAGTAGGAAGACTCAGTCTTCCTGTACTTAAGTCGGCATTGTGTCTCTTATATTTAATTCCGATGCAATTTCTGTGTTTCATCGTCAATGGGAAGATCCAATGAATACAGTAAACTTGCAGAGGCGCATCGGAATGTAAAACTGGTGTCGCAGGAAACGCTCAAAACATAGACAGTAGGAAGACTCAATCTTCCTGTACTTCAGTCGGCATTGTGTCTGTTACACTTAATTCCGATGCAATTTCTGTGTTTCATCGTGAATGGGAAGGTCCCAGGGATACAGTAAACCTGCAGAGGTGCATTGGAATGTAAAACTGGTGACACAGGAAACGCTCAAAGCATAGACAGTATTAGGACTGAGCGTCTTCCTGTACAAAAGCCGGCAATGTGTCACTTATATTTAAATCCGATGCAATGTCTGTTTTTCATCGTCAATGGGAAGGTCCAAGGGATACAGTAAACCTGCGCAGGTGCATCGGAATGTAAAACTGGTGTTACCGGAAACGGTCAAAACATAGACAGTAGGAAGACTCAGTCTTCCTGTACTTAAGTCGGCATTGTGTCTCTTATATTTAAGTGCGATGCAATTTCTGTGTTTTTTCGTCAATATGAAGGTCCAATGGATACAGCAAACCGGCAGAGGTGCATTGGAATGTAAAACTGGTGACACAGGAAACGCTCATAGCATAGACAGTAGGAGGGCTCAGTCTTCCTGTACAAAAACCGGCAATGTGTCTCTTATATTTAAATCCGATGCAATTTCTGTTTTTCATCGTCAATGGGAAAGTCCAAGGGATACAGTAAACCTGCGCAGGTGCATCGGAATGTAAAACTGGTGTTACCGGAAACGCTCAAAACATAGACAGTAGGAAGACTCAGTCTTCCTGTGCTTAAGTCGGCATTGTGTCTCTTATATTTAATTCCGATGCAATTTCTGTATTTCATCGTCAATGGGAAGGTCCAAGGGATACAGTAAACCTGCAGAGGTGCATGGGAATGTAAATCTGGTAACACAGGAAACGCTCAAATCATAGACCGTAAGAAGACTCAGTTTTCTTGTACTTAAGTCGGCGTTGTGTTTCTTGTATTTAATTCCGATGCAATTTCTGTGTTTCATCGTCAGTGGGAAGGTCCAATGGATACAGTAAACCTGCAGAGGTGCATCGGAATGTAAAACAGGTGACACAGGAAGCGCTCAACACATAGACCCTAAGAAGACTCAGTTTTCTTGTACTTAAGAGGGCATTGTATCTCTTATATTTAACTCCGATGCAATTTCTGTGTTTCATCGTCAGTAGGGTGTTCTAAGGGATACAGTAAAGCTGCAGAGATGCATTGGAATGTAAAACAGGTGACACAGGAAACGCTCAATTATAGACAGTAGGAAGACTCAGGCTTCCTGTACTTAAGTCGGCATTGTGTCTCTTATATTTAAGTCCGATGCAATTTCTGTGTTTTTTCGTCAATGGGAAGGTCCAATGGATACAGCAAACCGGCAGAGTTGCATCGGAATGTAAAACTGGTGACACCGGAAACGCTCAAAACATAGACAGTAGGAAGACTCAGTCGTCCTGTACTAATGTGGGCATTGTGTCTCTTATATTTAATTCCGATGCAATTTCTGTATTTCATCGTCAATGGGAAGGTCCAAGTTATACAGTAAACCTGCAGAGGTGCATCGGAATGTAAAACTGGTGACACAGGGAACGCTCAAAACATAGACCGTAAGAAGACTCAGTTTTCTTGTATTTAAGTCGGCGTTGTGTCTCTTATATTTAATTCCGATGCAATTTCTGTGTTTCATCGTCAATGGGAAGGTCCAAGGGACACAGTAAACCTGCAGAGGTGCATCGGAATGTAAAACTTGTGACACAGGAAAAGCTCAAACATAGACAGTAGAAAGAAAAACTCTTCCTGTACTTAAGTCGACATTGTGTCTCTTATATTTAATCCGATGCAATTTCTGTGTTTCTTCATCACTGTAAAGGTCCAATGCATACAGTAAACCTGCGGAGGTGCATCGGAATGTAATACTGGTGACACAGGAAACGCTCAAAACATAGACAGTAGGAAGACTCAGTCTTCCTGTACTTCTGTCGGCATTGTGTCTCTTATATTTAATCCGATGCAATTTCTGTGTTTCATCATCACTGTGAAGGACCAATGGATACAGTATACCTGCGGAGGTGCATCGGAATGTAAAACTGGTGACACAGGAAACGCTCAAAACATAGACAGTAAGAAGAATCAATGTTCCTGTACTTAAGTCTCCTTTGTGTCTCTTATATTTAACTCCGATGCAATTTCTGTGTTTCATCGACAATGGGAAGGTCCAAGGGAAACAGTAAACCTGCAGAGGTGCCTCGGAATGCAAAACTGCTGACACAGGAAACGCTCAAATCATAGACAGTAGGAAGACTCAGTCTTCCTGTACTTGAGTCGGCATTGTGACTCTTATATTTAATTGCGATGCCATTTCTGTGTTTCATCGTCAATGGGAAGGTCCAAGGGATACAGTAAACCTGCACAGGTGCATCGGAATGTAAAACTGGTGACACCGGAAACGCTCAAAACATAGACAGAAGGAAGACTCAGTCTTCCTGTCCTTAAGTCGGCATTGTGTCACTTATATTTAATTCCGATGCAATTTCTGTGTTTCATCGTCACTGTGAAGGTCCAAGGGATACAGTAAACCTGCAGAGGTGCATCGGAATGTAAAACCGCTGACACAGGAAACGCTCAAAAATAGACAGTAGGAAGACTCAGTCTTCCTCTACTTGAGTCGGCATTGTGACTCTTCTCTTTAATTGCGATGCCATTTCTGTGTTTCATCCACAATGGGAAGGTCCAAGGGATACAGTAAACCTGCACAGGTGCATCGGAATGTAAAACTGGTGACACCGGAAACGCTCAAAACATAGACAGTAGGAAGACTGAGTCTTCCTGTACTTATGTCGGCATTGTGTCTCTTATATTTAATTCCGATGCAATTTCTGTATATCATCGTCAATGGGACGGTCCAAGAGATACAGTAAACCTGCAGAGGTGCATCGGAATGTAAAACTGGTGACACAGGAAACGCTCAAAACATAGACAGTAAGAAGAATCAATGTTCCTGTACTTAAGTCTCCTTTGTGTCTCTTATATTTAACTCCGATGCAATTTCTGTGTTTCATCGACAATGGGAAGGTCCAAGGGATACAGTAAACCTTCAGAGGTGCATCGGAATGCAAAACTGCACACACAGGAAACGCTCAAATCATAGACAGTAGGAAGACTCAGTCTTCCTGTTCTTGAGTCGGCATTGTGACTCTTATATTTAATTGCGATGCCATTTCTGTGTTTCATCGTCAATGGGAAGGTCCAAGGGATACAGTAAACCTGCACTGGTGCATCGGAAGGTAAAACTGGTGACACGGGAAACGCTCAAAACATAGACAGAAGGAAGACTCAGTCTTCCTGTCCTTAAGTCGGCATTGTGTCACTTATATTTAATTCCGATGCAATTTCTGTGTTTCATCGTCACTGTGAAGGTCCAAGGGATACAGTAAACCTGCAGAGGTGCATCGGAATGTAAAACCGCTGACACAGGAAACGCTCAAAACATAGACAGTAGGAAGACTCAGTCTTAATCTACTTGAGTCGGCATTGTGACTCTTATATTTAATTGCGATGCCATTTCTGTGTTTCATCGTCAATGGGAAGGTCCCATGGATACAGTAAACCTGCAGAGGTGCATCGGAATGTAAAACAGGTGACACAGGAAGCGCTCAAAACATAGACCCTAAGAAGACTCAGTATTCTTGTACTTAAGTGGGCATTGTATCTCTTATATTTAACTCCGATGCAATTACTGTGTTTCATCGTCAGTAGGGTGATCCAAGGGATACAGTAAAGCTGCAGAGGTGCATCGGAATGTAAAACAAGTGACCCAGGAAACGCTCAAAACATAGACAGTAGGAAGACTCAGTCTTCCTGTTCTTAAGTCGGCATTGTGTCTCTTATATTTAATTCCGATGCAATTTCTGTGTTTTTTCGTCAATGGGAAGGTCCAATCGATACAGTAAACCAGCACAAGAGCATCGGAATGTAAAACTGGTACACAGGAAACGCTCAAAACATAGACATTAATAAGACTCAGTCTTTCTGTACTTAAGTCGGCATTGTGTCTCTTATATTTAATTGCGATGCAATTTCTGTGTCATCGTCAATGGGAAGGTCCAAGGGATACAATAAGCCTCCGGAGGTGCATCGGAATGTAAAACTGGTGACACAGGAAACGCTCGAAACATAGACCGTAAGAAGACACAGTTTTCTTGTACTTAAGTCGGCATTGTGTCACTTATATTTAATTCCGATGCAATTTCTGTGTTTCATCGTCAATGGGAAGGTCCAAGGGATACAGTAAACCTGCAGAATTGCATCGGAATGTAAAACTGGTGACACAGGAAACGCTCAAAACATAGACAGTAGAAAGATAAACTCTTCCTGTACTTAAGTCGACATTGTGTCTCTTTTATTAAATCCCATACCATTTCTGTGTTTCATCATCACTGTGAAGGTCCAATGGGTACAGTAAACCTGCGGAGGTGTATCGGAATGTAAAACAGGTGACACAGGAAACGCTCAAAACATAGACAGTAGGAAGACTCAGTCTTCCTGTACTTAAGTCGGCATTGTGTCTCTTATATTTAATTCCGATGCAATTTCTGTGTTTCATCGTCAGTGGGAAGGTCCAATGGATACAGTAAACCTGCAGAGGTGCATCGGAATGTAAAACAGGTGACACAGTACGCGCTCAAAACATAGACCCTAAGAAGACTCAGTTTTCTTGTACTTAAGTGGGCATTGTATCTCTTATATTTAATTGCGATGCAATTTCTGTGTCATCGTCAATGGGAAGGTCCAGGGGATACAATAAGCCTCCGGAGGTGCATCGGAATGTAAAACTGGTGACACAGGAAACGCTCGAAACATAGACCGTAAGAAGACACAGTTTTCTTGTACTTAAGTCGGCATTGTGTCACTTATATTTAATTCCGATGCAATTTCTGTGTTTCATCGTCACTGTGAAGGTCCAAGGGATACAGTGAACCTGCAGAGGTGCATCGGAATGTAAAACTGGTGTTACCGGAAACGCTCAAAACATAGATAGTAGGAAGACTCAGTCTTCCTGTACGTGAGTCGGCATTGTGACTCTTATATTTAATTGCGATGCCATTTCTGTGTTTCATCGTCAATGGGATGGTCCAAGGGATACAGTAAACCTGCACAGGTGCATCCGAGTGTAAAACTAGTGACACCGGAAACGCTCAAAACATAGACACTAGGAAGACTCAGTCTTCCTGTACTAAAGTCGGCATTGTGTGTCTTATATTTAATTCCGATGCAATTTCTGTGTTTCATTGTCAATGGGAAGGTCCAATGAATACAGTAAACCTGCAGAGGTGCATCGGAATGTAAAACTGGTGTGCAGGAAACGCTCAAATCATAGACAGTAGGAGGGCTCAGTCTTCCTGTACATAAGCCGGCATTGTGTCCCTTATATTTAAATCCGAAGCAATTTCTGTTTTTCATCGTCAATGGGAAGGTCCAAGGGATACAGTAAACCTGCACAGGTGCATCGGATGTTAAACTGCTGACACCGGAAACGCTCAAAGCATAGACAGTAGGAAGACTCAGGCTTCCTGTACTAAAGTCGGCATTGTGTCTCTTATATTTAATTCCGATGCAATTTCTGTATTTCATCGTCAATGGGAAGGTCCAAGAAATACAGTAAACCTGCAGAGGTGCATCGGAATGTAAAACTGGTTACACAGGAAACGCTCAAAACATAGACCGTAAGAAGACTCAGTTTTCTTGTACTTAAGTCGACGTTGTGTCACTTATATTTAATTCCGATGCAATTTCTGTGTTTCATCGTCAATGGGAAGGTCCAAGGGATACAGTAAACCTGCAGAGGTGCATCGGAATGTAAAACTGGTGTCGCAGGAAACGCTCAAAACATAGACAGTAGGAAGACTCAATCTTCCTGTACTTCAGTCGGCATTGTGTCTGTTATACTTAATTCCGATGCAATTTCTGTTTTTCATCGTCAATGGGAAGGTCCAAGGGATACAGTAAACCTGCAGAGGTGCATTGGAATGTAAAACTGGTGACACAGGAAACGCTCAAAGCATAGACAGTAGGAGGGCTCAGTCTTCCTGTACATAAGCCGGCATTGTGTCTCTTATATTTAAATCCGATGCAATTTCTGTTTTTCATCGTCAATGGGAAGGTCCAAGGGATACAGTAAACCTGCACAGGTGCATCGGAATGTAAAACTGGTGACACCGGAAACGCTCAAATCATAGACAGTAGGAAGACTCTGTCTTCCTGTACTTAAGTCGGCATTTTGTCTCTTATATTTAATTCCGATGCAATTTCTGTGTTTCATCGTCAATGGCAAGGTCCAATGAATACAGTAAACCTGCAGAGGCGCATCGGAATGTAAAACTGGTGTTACCGGAAACGCTCAAAACATAGACAGTAGGTAGACTCAGTCTTCCTGTACTTAAGTCGGCATTGTGTCTCTTATATTTAATTCCGATCCAATTTCTGTGTTTCATCGTTAATGGGAAGGTCCAATGAATACAGTAAACCTGCAGAGGCGCATCGGAATGTAAAACTGGTGTCGCAGGAAACGCTCAAAACATAGACAGTAGGAAGACTCAGTCTTCCTGTACTTAGGTCGGCATTGTGTCTCTTATATTTAATTCCGATGCAATTTCTGTATTTCATCGTCAATGGGAAGGTCCAAGGGATACAGTGAACCTGCAGAGGTGTATCGGAATGTAAAACTGGTGTTACCGGAAACGCTCAAAACATAGACAGTAGGAAGACTCAGTCTTCCTGTACTTAAGTCGGCATTTTGTCTCTTATATTTAATTCCGATGCAATTTCTGTGTTTCATCGTCAATGGCAAGGTCCAATGAATACAGTAAACCTGCAGAGGTGCATCGGAATGTAAAACTGGTGACACAGTACCCGCTCAAAACATAGACCCTAAGAAGACTCAGTTTTCTTGTACTTAAGTGGGCATTGTATCTCTTATATTTAACTCCGATGCAATTTCTGTGTTTCATCGTCAGTAGGGTGATCCAAGGGATACAGTTAACCGGCAGAGGTGCATCGGAATGTAAAACAGGTGACCCAGGAAACGCTCAAAACATAGACAGCAGGAAGACTCAGTCTTCCTGTACTTAAGTCGGCATTGTGTCTCTTATATTTAAGTCCCATGCAATTTCTGTGTTTTTTCGTCAAAGGGAAGGTCCAATGGATACAGTAAACCGGCAGAGTTTCATCGGAATGTATAACTGGTGACTCAGGAAACGCTCAAAACAGAGACATTAATAAGACTCAGTCTTCCTGTACTAGAGTCGGCATTGTGTCTCTTATATTTAATTCCGATGCAATTTCTGTGTTTCATCGTCAATGGCAAGGTCCAATGAATACAGTAAACCTGCAGAGGCGCATCGGAATGTAAAACTGGTGTTACCGGAAACGCTCAAAACATAGACAGTAGGAAGACTCAGTCTTCCTGTACTTAAGTCGGCATTGTGTCTCTTATATTTAATTGCGATGCAATTTCTGTGTCATCGTCAATGGGAAGGTCCAAGGGATACAATAAGCCTCCGGAGGTGCATCGTAATGTAAAACTGGTGACACAGGAAACGCTCGAAACATAGACCGTAAGAAGACACAGTTTTCTTGTACTTAAGTCGGCATTGTGTGACTTATATTTAATTCCGATGCAATTTCTGTGTTTCATCGTCACTGTGAAGGTCCAAGGGATACAGTGAACCTGCAGAGGTGTATCGGAATGTAAAACTGGTGTTACCGGAAACGCTCAAAACATAGACAGTAGGAAGACTCAGTCTTCCTGTACGTGAGTCGGCATTGTGACTCTTATATTTAATTGCGATGCCATTTCTGTGTTTCATCGTCAATGGGATGGTCCAAGGGATACAGTAAACCGGCACAGGTGCATCTGAGTGTAAAACTGGTGACACAGGAAACGCTCAAAACATAGACAGTAGAAAGATAAACTCTTCATGTACTTAAGTCGACATTGTGTCTCTTATATTTAATCCGATACAATTTCTGGGTTTCATCATCACTGTGAGGGTCCAATGGATACAGTAAACCTGCGGAGGTGCATCGGAATGTAAAACTGGTGACACAGGAAACGCTCAAAACATAGACAGTAGGAAGACTCAGTCTTCCTGTACATAAGCCGGCATTGTGTCCCTTATATTTAAATCCGAAGCAATTTCTGTTTTTCATCGTCAATGGGAATTTCCAAGGGATACAGTAAACCTGCACAGGTGCATCGGATGACAAACTGGTGACACCGGAAACGCTCAAAGCATAGACAGTAGGAAGACTCAGGCTTCCTGTACTAAAGTCGGCATTGTGTCTCTTATATTTAATTCCGATGCAATTTCTGTATTTCATCGTCAATGGGAAGGTCCAAGAAATACAGTAAACCTGCAGAGGTGCATCGGAATGTAAAACTGGTGACACAGGAAACGCTCAAAACATAGACCGTAAGAAGACTCAGTTTTCTTGTACTTAAGTCGACGTTGTGTCACTTATATTTAATTCCGATGCAATTTCTGTGTTTCATCGTCAATGGGAAGGTCCAAGGGATACAGTAAACCTGCAGAGGTGCATCTGAACGTAAAACTGGTGACACAGGAAACGCTCAAAACATAGACAGTAGAAAGATAAACTCCTCATGTACTTAAGTCGGCATTGTGTCTCTTATATTTAATCCGATACAATTTCTGGGTTTCATCATCACTGTGAGGGTCCAATGGATACAGTAAACCTGCGGAGGTGCATCGGAATGTAAAACTGGTGACACAGGAAACGCTCAAAACATAGACAGTAGGAAGACTCAGTCTTCCTGTACTCAAGTCGGCATTGTGTCTCTTATATTTAATTCCGATGCAATTTCTGTGTTTCATCGTCAATGGGAAGGTCCAATGAATACAGTAAACCTGCAGAGGCGCATCGGAATGTAAAACTGGTGTTACCGGAAACGCTCAAAACATAGACAGTAGGAAGAATCAGTCTTCCTGTACTTAAGTCGGCATTGTGTCTCTTATATTTAATTCCGATGCAATTTCTGTGTTTCATCGTCAATGGGAAGGTCCAATGATAAACAGTAAACCTGCAGAGGCGCATCGGAATGTAAAACTGGTGTCGCAGGAAACGCTCAAAACATAGACAGTAGGAAGACTCAGTCTTCTTGTACTTAGGTCGGCATTGTGTCTCTTATATTTAATTCCGATGCAATTTCTGTATTTCATCGTCAATGGGAAAGTCCAAGGGATACAGTAAACCTGCAGAGATGCATCGGAATGTAAAACTGGTGACACAGGAAACGCTCAAAGCATAGACCGTAAGAAGACTCAGTTTTCTTGTACTTAAGTCGGCGTTGTGTTTCTTATATTTAATTCCGATGCAATTTCTGTTTTTCATCGTCAGTGGGAAGGTCCAATGGATACAGCAAACCTGCAGAGGTGCATCGGAATGTAAAACAGGTGACACAGTACCCGCTCAAAACATAGACCCTAAGAAGACTCAGTTTTCTTGTATTTAAGTGGGCATTGTATCTCTTATATTTAACTCCGATGCAATTTCTGTGTTTCATCTTCAGTAGGGTGATCCAAGGGATACAGTAAACCGGCAGAGGTGCATCGGAATGTAAAACAGGTGACCCAGGAAACGCTCAAAATATAGACAGTAGGAAGACTCAGTCTTCCTGTACATAAGTCGGCATTGTGTCTCTTATATTTAAGTCCGATGCAATTTCTGTGTTTTTTCGTCAAAGGGAAGGTCCAATGGATACAGTAAACCGGCAGAGTTTCATCGGAATGTATAACTGGTGACACAGGAAACGCTCAAAACATAGACATTAATAAGACTCAGTCTTCCTGTACTAGAGTCGGCATTGTGTCTCTTATATTTAATTCCGATGCAATTTCTGTGTTTATCGTCAATGGGAAGGTCCAAGGGATACAATAAACCTCCAGAGGTGCATCGGAATGTAAAACTGGTGACACAGGAAACGCTCAAAACATAGACCGTAAGAAGTCACAGTTTTCTTGTAATTAAGTGGGCATTGTGACTCTTATATTTAATTCCGATGCAATTTATGTGTTTCATCGTCATTGTGAATGTCCAAGGGATACAGTAAACCTGCAGAGGTGCATCGGAATGTAAAACTGTTGACACAGGAAACGCTCAAAACATAGACCGTAAGAAGACTCTGTTTTCTTGTACTTAAGTCTGCGTTGTGTCACTTATATTTAATTCCGATGCAATTTCTGTGTTTCATCGTCAATGGGATGGTCCAAGGGATACAGTAAAACTGCAGAATTGCATCGGAATGTAAAACTGGTGACACAGGAAACGCTCAAAGCATAGACAGTAGAAAGATAAACTCTTCCTGTACTTAAGTCGACATTGTGTCTCTTATATTTAATCCCATACCATTTCTGTGTTTCATCATCACTGTGAAGGTCCAATGGATACAGTAAACCTGCGGAGGTGCATCGGAATGTAAAACAGGTGACACAGGAAACGCTCAAAACATAGACAGTAGGAAGACTCAGTCTTCCTGTACTTAAGTCGGCATTGTGTCTCTTATATTTAAAACCGATGCAATTTCTGTTTTTCATCGTCAGTGGGAAGGTCCAATGGATACAGTAAACCTGCAGAGGTGCATCGGAATGTAAAACAGGTGACACAGTACGCGCTCAAAACATAGACCCTAAGAAGGCTCAGTTTTCTTGTACTTAAGTGGGCATTGTATCTCTTATATTTAACTCCGATGCAATTTCTGTGTTTCATCGCCAGTAGGGTGATCCAAGGGATACAGTAAACCGGCAGAGGTGAATCGGAATGTAAAACAGGTGACCCAGGAAACGCTCAAAACATAGACAGTAGGAAGACTCAGTCTTCCTGTACTTAAGCCGGCATTGTGTCTCTTATATTTAAGTCCGATGCAATTTCTGTGCTTTTTCGTCAAAGGGAAGGTCCAATGGATACAGTAAACCGCCAGAGTTTCATCGGAATGTATAACTGGTGACACAGGAAACGCTCAAAACATAGACATTAATAAGACTCAGTCTTTCTGTACTTAAGTCGGCATTGTGTCTCTTATATTTAATTCCGATGCAATTCCTGTGTTTCATCGTCAATGGGAAGGTCCAAGGGATACAGTAAACCTGCAGAGGTGCATCGGAATGTAAAACTGTTGACACAGGAAACGCTTAAAACATAGACAGTAGAAAGATAAACTCTACATGTACTTAAGTCGACATTGTGTCTCTTATATTTAATCCGATACAATTTCTGGGTTTCATCATCACTGTGAAGGTCCAATGGATACAGTAAACCTGCGGAGGTGCATCGGAATGTAAAACTGGTGACACAGGAAACGCTCAAAACATAGACAGTAGGAAGACTCAGTCTTCCTGTACTTAGGTCGGCATTGTGTCTCTTATATTTAATTCCGATGCAATTTCTGTGTTTCATCGTCAATGGGAAGGTCCAATGAATACAGTAAACCTGCAGAGGCGCATCGGAATGTAAAACTGGTGTCGCAGAAAACGCTCAAAACATAGACAGTAGGAAGACTCAATCTTCCTGTACTTCAGTCGGCATTGTGTCTGTTATACTTAATTCCGATGCAATTTCTGTGTTTCATCGTCAATGGGAAGGTCCTAGGGATACAGTAAACCTGCAGAGGTGCATTGGAATGTAAAACTGGTGACACAGGAAACGCTCAACGCATAGACAGTAGGAGCGCTCAGTCTTCCTGTACATAAGCCGGCATTGTGTCTCTTATATTTAAATCCGATGCAATTTCTGTTTTTCATCGTCAATTGGAAGGTCCAAGGGATACAGGAAACCTGCACAGGTGCATCGGAATGTAAAACTGGTGACACCGGAAACGCTCAAAACATAGACAGTAGGAAGACTCAGTCTTCCTGTACTTAAGTCGGCATTGTGTCTCTTATATTTAATTCCGATGCAATTTCTGTGTTTCATCGTCAATCGGAAGGTCCAATCAATACAGTAAACCTGCAGAGGCGCATCGGAATGTAAAACTGGTGTCGCAGGAAACGCTCAAAACATAGACAGTAGGAAGACTCAATCTTCCTGTACTTCAGTCGGCATTGTGTCTGCTATACTTAATTCCGATGCAATTTCTGTGTTACATCGTCAATGGGAAGGTCCAAGGGATACAGTAAGCCTGCAGAGGTGGATTGGAAGGTAAAACTGGTGACACAGGAAACGCTCAAAGCATAGACAGTAGGAGGGCTCAGTCTTCCTGTACAAAAGCCGGCATTGTGTCTCTTATATTTAAATCCGATGCAATTTCTGTTTTTCATCGTCAATGGGAAGGTCCAAGGGATACAGTAAACCTGCACAGCTGCATCGGAATGTAAAACTGGTGTACCGGAAACGCTCAAAACATAGACAGTAGGAAGACTCAGTCTTCCTGTACTTAAGTCAGCATTGTGTCTCTTATATTTAATTCCGATGCAATTTCTGTATTTCATCGTCAATGGGAAGGTCCAAGGGATACAGAAACCTACAGAGGTGCATCGGAACGTAAAACTGGTGACACAGGAAACGCTGAAAACATAGACCGTAAGAAGACTCAGTGTTCTTGTACTTAAGTCGGCGTTGTGTTTCTTATATTTAATTCCGATGCAATTTCTTTGTTTTATCGTCAGTGGGAAGGTCCAATGGATACAGTATACCTGCAGAGGTCCATCGGAATGTAAAACATGTGACACAGTACGCGCTCAAAACATAGACCCTAAGAAGACTCAGTTTTCTTGTACTTAAGTGGGCATTGTATCTCTTATATTTAACTCCGATGCAATTTCTGTGTTTCATCGTCAATGGGAAGGTCCAGGGGATACAGTAAACCTGCAGAGATGCATCGGAATGTAAAACTGGTGACACAGGAAACGCCAAAACATAGACCGTAAGAAGTCTCAGTTTTCTTGTACTTAAGTCGTCGTTGTGTCTCTTATATTTAATTCCGATGCAATTTCTGGGTTTCATCGTCAATGGGAAGGTCCAATGGATACAGTAAACCTGCAGAGGTGCATCGGAATGTAAAACAGGTGACACAGGAAGCGCTCAAAACATAGACCCTAAGAAGACTCAGTATTCTTGTACTTAAGTGGGCATTGTATCTCTAATACTTATCTCCGATGCAATTTCTGTGTTTCATCGTCAGTAGGGTGATCCAAGGGATACAGTAAACCGGCAGAGGTGCATCTGAATGTAAAACAGGTGTCCCAGGAAACGCTCAAAACATAGACAGTAGGAAGACTCAGTCTTCCTGTACTTAAGTCGGCATTGTGTCTCTTATATTTAAGTCCCATGCAATTTCTGTGTTTTTTCGTCAATGGGAAGGTCCAATGGATACAGTAAACCGGCAGAGTTGCATCGGAATGTATAACTGGTGACACAGGAAACGCTCAAAACATAGACATTAATAAGACTCAGTCTTCCTGTACTTAAGTCGGCATTGTATCTCTTATATTTAATTCCGATGCAATTTCTGTGTTTCATCGTCAATGGGAAGGTCCAATGGATACAATAAACCTCCAGAGGTGCATCGGAATGTAAAACTGGTGACACAGGAAACGCTCAAAACATAGACCGTAAGAAGTCACAGTTTTCTTGTACTTAAGTGGGCATTGTGACTCTAATATTTAATTCCGATGCAATTTCTGTGTATCATCGTCACTGTGAAGGTCCAAGGGATACAGTAAACCCGCAGAGGTGCATCGGAATGTAAAACTGCTGACACAGGAAACGCTCAAAACATAGACAGTAGGAAGACTCAGTCTTCGTGTACTTGAGTCGGCATTGTGACTCTTATATTTAATTGCGATGCCATTTCTGTGTTTCATCGTCAATGGGAAGGTCCAAGGGATACAGTAAACCTGCACAGGTGCATCGGAATGTGAAACTGGTGACACCGGAAACACTCAAAACATAGACAGCAGGAAGACTCAGTCTTCCTGTACTTAAGTCGGCATTGTGTCTCTTATATTTAATTCCGATGCTATTTCTGTATTTCATCGTCCATGCGAAGGTCCGAGGCATACAGTAAACCAGCAGAGGTGCATCGGAATGTAAAATTGGTGACATGGGAAACGCTTACATCATAGACCCTAAGAAGACTCAGTTTTCTTGTACTTAAGTCGGCATTGTGTCTCTTATATTTAATTCCGATGCAATTTCTGTGTTTCATCGTCAATGGGAAGGTCCAATGAATACAGTAAACCTCCAGAGGTGCATCGGAATGTAAAACTGGTGACGCAGGAAACGCTCGAAACATAGACCGTAAGAAGACACAGTTTTCTTGTACTTAAGTGGGCATTGTGACTCTTATATTTAATTCCGATGCAATTTCTGTGTTTCATCGTCACTGTGAATGTCCAAGGGATACAGTAAACCAGCAGAGGTGCATCGGAATGTAAAACCGGTGACACAGGAAACGCTCAATTCATAGACAGTAGGAGGGCTCAGTCTTCCTGTACGTAAGCCGGCATTGTGTCTCTTATATTTCAATCCGATGCAATTTCTGTTTTTCATCATCAATGGGAAGGTCCAAGGGATACAGTAACCCTGCACAGGTGCATCGGAATGTAAAACTGGTGACACCGGAAACGCTCAAAACATAGACAGTAGGAAGACTCAGTCTTCCTGTACTTAAGTCGGCATTGTGTCTCTTATATTTAATTCCGATGCAATTTCTGTATTTCATCCTCAATGGGAAGGTCCAAGGGATACAGTAAACCTGCAGAGGTGCATTGGAATGTAAAACTGGTGACACAGGAACGCTCAAAGCATAGGCAGCAGGAGGGCTCAGTCTTCCTGTACATAAGCCAGCATTGTGTTTCCTATATTTAATTCCGATGCAATATCTGTGTTTCATCGTCAATGGGAAGGACCAAGGGATACAATAAACCTCCAGAGGTGCTTCGGAATGTAAAACTGGTGACACAGGAAACGCTCAAAACATAGACCGTAAGAAGACACAGTTTTCTTGTACTTAAGTGGGCATTGTGACTCTTATATTTAATTCCGATGCAATTTCTGTGTTTCATCGTAACTGTGAAGGTCCAAGGGATACAGTAAACCTGCAGAGGTGCATCGGAATGTAAAACTGCTGACACAGGAAACGCTCAAAACATAGACAGTCGGAAGACTCAGTCTTCCTGTACTTGAGTCGTCATTGTGACTCTTATATTTAATTCCGATGCAATTTCTGTGTTTCATCGTCAGTGGGAAGGTCCAATTGATACAGTAAACCTGCAGAGGTCCATCGGAATGTAAAACAGGTGACACAGTACGCGCTCAAAACATAGACCCTAAGAAGACTCAGTTTTCTTGTACTTAAGTGGGCATTGTATCTCTTATATTTAACTCCGATGCAATTTCTGTGTTTCATCGTCAATGGGAAGGTCCAGGGGATACAGTAAACTTGCAGAGATGCATCGGAATGTAAAACTGGTGACACAGGAAACGCCAAAACATAGACCGTAAGAAGACTCAGTTTTCTTGTACTTAAGTCGGCGTTGTGTCCCTTATATTTAATTCCGATGCAATTTCTGTGTTTCATCGTCAATGGGAAGGTCCAATGGATACAGTAAACCTGCAGAGGTGCATCGGAATGTAAAACAGGTGACACAGGAAGCGCTCAAAACATAGACCCTAAGAAGACTCAGTTTTCTTGTACTTAAGTGGGCATTGTATCTCTTATATTTAACTCCGATGCAATTTCTGTGTTTCATCGTCAGTAGTGTGATCCAAGGGATACAGTAAACCGGCAGCGGTGCATCTGAATGTAAAACAGGTGACCCAGGAAACGCTCAAAACATAGACAGTAGGAAGACTCAGTCTTCCTGTACTTAAGTCGGCATTGTGTCTCTTATATTTAAGTCCCATGCAATTTCTGTGTTTTTTCGTCAATGGGAAGGTCCAATGGATACAGTATACCGGCAGAGTTGCATCGGAATGTATAACTGGTGACACAGGAAACGCTCAAAACATAGACATTAATAAGACTCAGTCTTCCTGTACTTAAGTCGGCATTGTGTCTCTTATATTTAATTCCGATGCAATTTCTGTGTTTCATCGTCAATGGGAAGGTCCAATGGATACAGTAAACCTGCAGAGGTGCATCGGAATGTAAAACAGGTGACACGGGAAACGCTCAAATCATAGACCCTAAGATGACTCAGTTTTCTTGTACTTAAGTCGGCATTGTATCTCTTATATTTAATTCCGATGCAATTTCTGTGTTTCATCGTCAATGGGAAGGTCCAATGAATATAGTAAACCTCCAGAGGTGCATCGGAATGTAAAACTGGTGACGCAGGAAACGCTCGAAACATAGACCGTAAGAAGACATAGTTTTCTTGTACTTAAGTGGGCATTGTGACTCTTATATTTAATTCCGATGCAATTTCTGTGTTTCATCGTCACTGTGAAGGTCCAAGGGATACAGTAAACCTGCAGAGGTGCATCGGAATGTAAAACCGGTGACACAGGAAACGCTCAATTCATAGACAGTAGGAGGGCTCAGTCTTCTTGTACATAAGCTGGCATTGTGTCTCTTATATTTCAATCCGATGCAATTTCTGTTTTTCATCATCAATGGGAAGGTCCAAGGGATACAGTAAACCTGCACAGGTGCATCGGAATGTAAAACTGGTGACACCGGAAACGCTCGAAACATAGACAGTAGGAAGACTCAGTCTTACTGTACTTAAGTCGGCATTGTGTCTCTTATATTTAATTCCGATGCAATTTCTGTATTTCATCCTCAATGGGAAGGTCCAAGGGATACAGTAAACCTGCAGAGGTGCATCGGAATGTAAAACTGGTGACACAGGAAACGCTCAAAACATAGACAGTAGGAAGACTCAATCTTCCTGTACTTCAGTCGTCATTGTCTCTGTTATACTTAATTCCGATGCAATTTCTGTGTTTCATCGTCAATGGGATGGTCCAAGGGATACAGTAAACCTGCAGAGGTGCATTGGAATGTAAAACTGGTGACACAGGAACGCTCAAAGCATAGGCAGCAGGAGGGCTCAGTCTTCCTGTACATAAGCCAGCATTGTGTCTCCCATATTTAATTCCGATGCAATATCTGTGTTTCATCGTCAATGGGAAGGACCAAGGGATACAATAAACCTCCAGAGGTGCTTCGGAATGTAAAACTGGTGACACAGGAAACGCTCAAAACATAGACCGTAAAAAGACACAGTTTTCTTGTACTTAAGTGGGCATTGTGACTCTTATATTTAATTCCGATGCAATTTCTGTGTTTCATCGTAACTGTGAAGGTCCAAGGGATACAGTAAACCTGCAGAGGAGCATCGGAATGTAAAACTGCTGACACAGGAAACGCTCAAAACATAGATAGTCGGAATACTCAGTCTTCCTGTACTTGAGTCGGCATTGTGACTCTTATATTTAATTGCGATGCCATTTCTCTGTTTCAACGTCAATGGGAACGTCCAAGGGATACAGTAAACCTGCACAGGTGCATCGGAATGTAAAACTGGTGACACCGGAAACGCTCGAAACATAGACAGTAGAAAGACTCAGTCTTCCTGTACTTAAGTCGCCATTGTGTCTCTTATATTTAATTCCGATGCAATTTCTGTATTTCATCGTCAATGGGAAGGTCCAGGGGATACCGTAAACCTGCAGAGGTGCATCGGAATGTAAAACTGGTGACACAGGAAACGCCAAAACATAGACCGTAAGAAGACTGAGTTTTCTTGTACTTAAGTCGGCGTTGTGTCTCTTATATTTAATTCCGATGCAATTTCTGTGTTTCATCGTCAATGGGAAGGTCCAATGGATACAGTAAACCTGCAGAGGTGCATAGGAATGTAAAACAGGTGACACAGGAAACGCTCAAAACATAGACCCTAAGAAGACTCAGTTTTCTTGTACTTAAGTGGGCATTGTATCTCTTATATTTAACTCCGATGCAATTTCTGTGTTTCATTGTCAGTAGGGTGATTCAAGGGATACAGTAAATCTGCAGAGGTGCATCGGAATGTAAAACAGGTGACCCAGGAAACGCTCAAAACATAGACAGTAGGAAGACTCAGTCTTCCTGTACTTAAGTCGGCATTGTGTCTCTTATATTTCATTCCGATGCAATTTCTGTGTTTCATCGTCAATGGGAAGGTCCAAGGGATACAGTAAACCTGCAGAGGTGCAACGGAATGTGAAACTGCTGACACAGGAAACGCTCAAAACATAGACAGTAGGAAGACTCAGTCTTCCTGTACTTGAGTCGGCATTGTGACTCTTATATTTAATTGCGATGCCATTTCTGTGTTTCATCGTCAATGGGAAGGTCCAAGGGATTCAGTAAACGTGCACAGGTGCATCGGAATGTAAAACTGGTGACACCGGAAACGCTCAAAACATAGACAGTAGGAAGACTCAATCTTAGTGTACTTCAATCGGCATTGTGTCTGTTATACTTCATTCCGATGCAATTTCTGTGTTTCATCGTCAATGGGAAGGTCCAAGGGATACAGTAAACCTGCAGAGGTGCATCGGAATGTAAAACCGGTGACACAGGAAACGCTCAAATCATAGACAGTAGGAGGGCTCAGTCTTCCTGTACATAAGCCGGCATTGTGTCTCTTATATTTAAATCCGATGCAATTTCTGTTTTTCATCGTCAAAGGGAAGTTCCAAGGGATACAGTAAACCTGCACAGGTGCATCGGAATGTAAAACTGGTGACACCGGAAACGCTCAAAACATAGACAGTAGGAAGACTCAGTCTTCCTGTACTTAAGTCGGCATTGTGTCTCTTATATTTAATTCCGATGCAATTTCTGTATTTCATCCTCAACGGGAAGGTCCAAGGGATACAGTATACCTGCAGAGGTGCATCGGAATGTAAAACTGGTGACACAGGAAACGCTCGAAACATAGACCGTAAGAAGACTCAGTTTTCTTGTACTTAAGTCGGCGTTGTCCCTCTTATATTTAATTCCGATGCAATTTCTGTGTTTCATCGTCAATGGGAAGGTCCAAGGGATACAGTAAACCTGCAGAGGTGCATCGGAATGTAAAACTGGTGACACAGGAAACGTACAAAACATAGAAAGTAGAAATACAAACTCTTCCTGTACGTAGTCGACAATGTGTCTCTTATATTTAATTCCGATGCAATTTCTGTGTTCCATCATCACTGTGAAGGTCCAATGGATACAGTAAACCTGCGGAGGTGCATGGGAATGTAAAACTGGTGACACAGGAAACGCTCAAAACATAGACAGTAGGAAGACTCAGTCTTCCTGTACTTAAGTCGGCATTGTGTCTCTTATATTTAATGCGATGCAATATCTGTATTTCATCGTCAATAGGTAGGTCCAATGAATACAGTAAACCTGCATAGGCGCATCGGAATGTAAAACTCGTGTCGCAGGAAACGCTCAAAACATAGACAGTAGGAAGACTCAATCTTCCTGTACTTCAGTCGTCATTGTGTCTGTTATACTTAATTCAGACGCAATTTCTGTGTTTCATCGTCAATGGGATGGTCCAAGGGATACAGTAAACCTGCAGAGGTGCATTGGAATGTAAAACTGGTGACACAGGAACGCTCAAAGCATAGGCAGCAGGAGGGCTCAGTCTTCCTGTACATATGCCGGCATTGTGTCTCTTATATTTAATTCCGATGCAATTTCTGTGTTTCATCGTCAATGGGAAGGTCCAAGGGATACAATAAACCTCCAGAGTTGCATCGGAATGTAAAACTGGCGACGCAGGAAACGCTCAAAACATAGACCGTAAGAAGACACAGTTTTCTTGTACTTAAGTGGACATTGTGACTCTTATATTTAATTCCGATGCAATTTCTGTGTTTCATCGTAACTGTGAAGGTCCAAGGGATACAGTAAACCTGCAGAGGTGCATCGGAATGTAAAACTGCTGACACAGGAAACGCTCAAAACATAGACAGTCGGAAGACTCAGTCTTCGTGTACTTGAATCGGCATTGTGACTCTTATATTTAATTGCGATGCCATTTCTGTGTTTCATCGTCAATGGGAAGGTCCAAGGGATACAGTAAACCTGCACAGGTGCATCGGAATGTAAAACTGGTGACACAGGAAACGCCAAAACATAGACCGTAAGAAGACTCAGTTTTCCTGTACTTAAGTCGGCGTTGTGTCTCTTATATTTAATTCCGATGCAATTTCTGTGTTTCATCGTCAATGGGAAGGTCCAATGGATACAGTAAACCTGCAGAGGTGCATCGGAATGTAAAACAGGTGACACAGGAAGCGCTCAAAACATAGACCCTAAGAAGACTCAGTTTTCTTGTACTTAAGTGGGCATTGTATCTCTTATATTTAACTCCGATGCAATTTCAGTGTTTCATCGTCAGTAGGGTGATTCAAGGGATACAGTAAATCTGCAGAGGTGCATCGGAATGTAAAACAGGTGACGCAGGAAACGCTCAAAACATAGATAGTAGGAAGACTAAGTCTTCCTGTTCTTAAGTCGGCATTGTGTCACTTATATATCAGTCCGATGCAATTTCTGTGTTTTTTCGTCAATGGGAAGGTCCAATGGATACAGTAAACCGGCAGAGTTGCATCGGAATGTATAACTGGGGACACAGGAAACGCTCAAAACATAGACATTAATAAGACTCAGCCATCCTGTACTTAAGTCGGCATTGTGTCTCTTATATTTAATTCCGATGCAATTTCTGTGTTTCATCGTCAATGGGAAGGTCCAATGAATACAGTAAACCTCCAGAGGTGCATCGGAATGTAAAACTGGTGACGCAGGAAACGCTCGAAACATAGACCGTAAGAAGACACAGTTTTCTTGTACTTAAGTGGGCATTGTGACTCTTATATTTAATTCCGATGCAATTTCTGTGTTTCATCGTCACTGTGAAGGTCCAAGGGATACAGTAAACCTGCAGAGGTGCATCGGAATGTAAAACCGGTGACACAGGAAACGCTCAATTCATAGACAGTAGGAGGGCTCAGTCTTCTTGTACATAAGCCGGCATTGTGTCTCTTATATTTCAATCCGATGCAATTTCTGTTTTTCATCATCAATGGGAAGGTCCAAGGGATACAGTAAACCTGCACAGGTGCATCGGAATGTAAAACTGGTGACACCGGAAACGCTCAAAACATAGACAGTAGGAAGACTCAGTCTTACTGTACTTAAGTCGGCATTGTGTCTCTTATATTTAATTCCGATGCAATTTCTGTATTTCATCCTCAATGGGAAGGTCCAAGGGATACAGTAAACCTGCAGAGGTGCATCGGAATGTAAAACTGGTGACACAGGAAACGCTCAAAACATAGACAGTAGGAAGACTCAATCTTCCTGTACTTCAGTCGTCATTGTCTCTGTTATACTTAATTCCGATGCAATTTCTGTGTTTCATCGTCAATGGGATGGTCCAAGGGATACAGTAAACCTGCAGAGGTGCATTGGAATGTAAAACTGGTGACACAGGAACGCTCAAAGCATAGGCAGCAGGAGGGCTCAGTCTTCCTGTACATAAGCCAGCATTGTGTCTCCCATATTTAATTCCGATGCAATATCTGTGTTTCATCGTCAATGGGAAGGACCAAGGGATACAATAAACCTCCAGAGGTGCTTCGGAATGTAAAACTGGTGACACAGGAAACGCTCAAAACATAGACCGTAAAAAGACACAGTTTTCTTGTACTTAAGTGGGCATTGTGACTCTTATATTTAATTCCGATGCAATTTCTGTGTTTCATCGTAACTGTGAAGGTCCAAGGGATACAGTAAACCTGCAGAGGAGCATCGGAATGTAAAACTGCTGACACAGGAAACGCTCAAAACATAGATAGTCGGAATACTCAGTCTTCCTGTACTTGAGTCGGCATTGTGACTCTTATATTTAATTGCGATGCCATTTCTGTGTTTCAACGTCAATGGGAACGTCCAAGGGATACAGTAAACCTGCACAGGTGCATCGGAATGTAAAACTGGTGACACCGGAAACGCTCGAAACATAGACAGTAGAAAGACTCAGTCTTCCTGTACTTAAGTCGGCATTGTGTCTCTTATATTTAATTCCGATGCAATTTCTGTATTTCATCGTCAATGGGAAGGTCCAGGGGATACCGTAAACCTGCAGAGGTGCATCGGAATGTAAAACTGGTGACACAGGAAACGCCAAAACATAGACCGTAAGAAGACTGAGTTTTCTTGTACTTAAGTCGGCGTTGTGTCTCTTATATTTAATTCCGATGCAATTTCTGTGTTTCATCGTCAATGGGAAGGTCCAATGGATACAGTAAACCTGCAGAGGTGCATAGGAATGTAAAACAGGTGACACAGGAAGCGCTCAAAACATAGACCCTAAGAAGACTCAGTTTTCTTGTACTTAAGTGGGCATTGTATCTCTTATATTTAACTCCGATGCAATTTCTGTGTTTCATTGTCAGTAGGGTGATTCAAGGGATACAGTAAATCTGCAGAGGTGCATCGGAATGTAAAACAGGTGACCCAGGAAACGCTCAAAACATAGACAGTAGGAAGACTCAGTCTTCCTGTACTTAAGTCGGCATTGTGTCTCTTATATTTAAGTCCCATGCAATTTCTGTGTTTTTTCGTCAATGGGAAGGTCCAATGGATACAGTATACCGGCAGAGTTGCATCGGAATGTATAACTGGTGACACAGGAAACGCTCAAAACATAGACATTAATAAGACTCAGTCTTCCTGTACTTAAGTCGGCATTGTGTCTCTTATATTTAATTCCGATGCAATTTCTGTGTTTCATCGTCAATGGGAAGGTCCAATGGATACAGTAAACCTGCAGAGGTGCATCGGAATGTAAAACAGGTGACACGGGAAACGCTCAAATCATAGACCCTAAGATGACTCAGTTTTCTTGTACTTAAGTCGGCATTGTATCTCTTATATTTAATTCCGATGCAATTTCTGTGTTTCATCGTCAATGGGAAGGTCCAAGGGATACAGTAAACCTGCAGAGGTGCATCTGAACGTAAAACTGGTGACACAGGAAACGCTCAAAACATAGACAGTAGAAAGATAAACTCCTCATGTACTTAAGTCGGCATTGTGTCTCTTATATTTAATCCGATACAATTTCTGGGTTTCATCATCACTGTGAGGGTCCAATGGATACAGTAAACCTGCGGAGGTGCATCGGAATGTAAAACTGGTGACACAGGAAACGCTCAAAACATAGACAGTAGGAAGACTCAGTCTTCCTGTACTCAAGTCGGCATTGTGTCTCTTATATTTAATTCCGATGCAATTTCTGTGTTTCATCGTCAATGGGAAGGTCCAATGAATACAGTAAACCTGCAGAGGCGCATCGGAATGTAAAACTGGTGTTACCGGAAACGCTCAAAACATAGACAGTAGGAAGAATCAGTCTTCCTGTACTTAAGTCGGCATTGTGTCTCTTATATTTAATTCCGATGCAATTTCTGTGTTTCATCGTCAATGGGAAGGTCCAATGATAAACAGTAAACCTGCAGAGGCGCATCGGAATGTAAAACTGGTGTCGCAGGAAACGCTCAAAACATAGACAGTAGGAAGACTCAGTCTTCTTGTACTTAGGTCGGCATTGTGTCTCTTATATTTAATTCCGATGCAATTTCTGTATTTCATCGTCAATGGGAAAGTCCAAGGGATACAGTAAACCTGCAGAGATGCATCGGAATGTAAAACTGGTGACACAGGAAACGCTCAAAGCATAGACCGTAAGAAGACTCAGTTTTCTTGTACTTAAGTCGGCGTTGTGTTTCTTATATTTAATTCCGATGCAATTTCTGTTTTTCATCGTCAGTGGGAAGGTCCAATGGATACAGCAAACCTGCAGAGGTGCATCGGAATGTAAAACAGGTGACACAGTACCCGCTCAAAACATAGACCCTAAGAAGACTCAGTTTTCTTGTATTTAAGTGGGCATTGTATCTCTTATATTTAACTCCGATGCAATTTCTGTGTTTCATCTTCAGTAGGGTGATCCAAGGGATACAGTAAACCGGCAGAGGTGCATCGGAATGTAAAACAGGTGACCCAGGAAACGCTCAAAATATAGACAGTAGGAAGACTCAGTCTTCCTGTACATAAGTCGGCATTGTGTCTCTTATATTTAAGTCCGATGCAATTTCTGTGTTTTTTCGTCAAAGGGAAGGTCCAATGGATACAGTAAACCGGCAGAGTTTCATCGGAATGTATAACTGGTGACACAGGAAACGCTCAAAACATAGACATTAATAAGACTCAGTCTTCCTGTACTAGAGTCGGCATTGTGTCTCTTATATTTAATTCCGATGCAATTTCTGTGTTTATCGTCAATGGGAAGGTCCAAGGGATACAATAAACCTCCAGAGGTGCATCGGAATGTAAAACTGGTGACACAGGAAACGCTCAAAACATAGACCGTAAGAAGTCACAGTTTTCTTGTAATTAAGTGGGCATTGTGACTCTTATATTTAATTCCGATGCAATTTATGTGTTTCATCGTCATTGTGAATGTCCAAGGGATACAGTAAACCTGCAGAGGTGCATCGGAATGTAAAACTGTTGACACAGGAAACGCTCAAAACATAGACCGTAAGAAGACTCTGTTTTCTTGTACTTAAGTCTGCGTTGTGTCACTTATATTTAATTCCGATGCAATTTCTGTGTTTCATCGTCAATGGGATGGTCCAAGGGATACAGTAAAACTGCAGAATTGCATCGGAATGTAAAACTGGTGACACAGGAAACGCTCAAAGCATAGACAGTAGAAAGATAAACTCTTCCTGTACTTAAGTCGACATTGTGTCTCTTATATTTAATCCCATACCATTTCTGTGTTTCATCATCACTGTGAAGGTCCAATGGATACAGTAAACCTGCGGAGGTGCATCGGAATGTAAAACAGGTGACACAGGAAACGCTCAAAACATAGACAGTAGGAAGACTCAGTCTTCCTGTACTTAAGTCGGCATTGTGTCTCTTATATTTAAAACCGATGCAATTTCTGTTTTTCATCGTCAGTGGGAAGGTCCAATGGATACAGTAAACCTGCAGAGGTGCATTGGAATGTAAAACAGGTGACACAGTACGCGCTCAAAACATAGACCCTAAGAAGGCTCAGTTTTCTTGTACTTAAGTGGGCATTGTATCTCTTATATTTAACTCCGATGCAATTTCTGTGTTTCATCGCCAGTAGGGTGATCCAAGGGATACAGTAAACCGGCAGAGGTGAATCGGAATGTAAAACAGGTGACCCAGGAAACGCTCAAAACATAGACAGTAGGAAGACTCAGTCTTCCTGTACTTAAGCCGGCATTGTGTCTCTTATATTTAAGTCCGATGCAATTTCTGTGCTTTTTCGTCAAAGGGAAGGTCCAATGGATACAGTAAACCGCCAGAGTTTCATCGGAATGTATAACTGGTGACACAGGAAACGCTCAAAACATAGACATTAATAAGACTCAGTCTTTCTGTACTTAAGTCGGCATTGTGTCTCTTATATTTAATTCCGATGCAATTCCTGTGTTTCATCGTCAATGGGAAGGTCCAAGGGATACAGTAAACCTGCAGAGGTGCATCGGAATGTAAAACTGTTGACACAGGAAACGCTTAAAACATAGACAGTAGAAAGATAAACTCTACATGTACTTAAGTCGACATTGTGTCTCTTATATTTAATCCGATACAATTTCTGGGTTTCATCATCACTGTGAAGGTCCAATGGATACAGTAAACCTGCGGAGGTGCATCGGAATGTAAAACTGGTGACACAGGAAACGCTCAAAACATAGACAGTAGGAAGACTCAGTCTTCCTGTACTTAGGTCGGCATTGTGTCTCTTATATTTAATTCCGATGCAATTTCTGTGTTTCATCGTCAATGGGAAGGTCCAATGAATACAGTAAACCTGCAGAGGCGCATCGGAATGTAAAACTGGTGTCGCAGAAAACGCTCAAAACATAGACAGTAGGAAGACTCAATCTTCCTGTACTTCAGTCGGCATTGTGTCTGTTATACTTAATTCCGATGCAATTTCTGTGTTTCATCGTCAATGGGAAGGTCCTAGGGATACAGTAAACCTGCAGAGGTGCATTGGAATGTAAAACTGGTGACACAGGAAACGCTCAACGCATAGACAGTAGGAGCGCTCAGTCTTCCTGTACATAAGCCGGCATTGTGTCTCTTATATTTAAATCCGATGCAATTTCTGTTTTTCATCGTCAATGGGAAGGTCCAAGGGATACAGGAAACCTGCACAGGTGCATCGGAATGTAAAACTGGTGACACCGGAAACGCTCAAAACATAGACAGTAGGAAGACTCAGTCTTCCTGTACTTAAGTCGGCATTGTGTCTCTTATATTTAATTCCGATGCAATTTCTGTGTTTCATCGTCAATCGGAAGGTCCAATCAATACAGTAAACCTGCAGAGGCGCATCGGAATGTAAAACTGGTGTCGCAGGAAACGCTCAAAACATAGACAGTAGGAAGACTCAATCTTCCTGTACTTCAGTCGGCATTGTGTCTGCTATACTTAATTCCGATGCAATTTCTGTGTTACATCGTCAATGGGAAGGTCCAAGGGATACAGTAAGCCTGCAGAGGTGGATTGGAAGGTAAAACTGGTGACACAGGAAACGCTCAAAGCATAGACAGTAGGAGGGCTCAGTCTTCCTGTACAAAAGCCGGCATTGTGTCTCTTATATTTAAATCCGATGCAATTTCTGTTTTTCATCGTCAATGGGAAGGTCCAAGGGATACAGTAAACCTGCACAGCTGCATCGGAATGTAAAACTGGTGTACCGGAAACGCTCAAAACATAGACAGTAGGAAGACTCAGTCTTCCTGTACTTAAGTCAGCATTGTGTCTCTTATATTTAATTCCGATGCAATTTCTGTATTTCATCGTCAATGGGAAGGTCCAAGGGATACAGAAACCTACAGAGGTGCATCGGAACGTAAAACTGGTGACACAGGAAACGCTGAAAACATAGACCGTAAGAAGACTCAGTGTTCTTGTACTTAAGTCGGCGTTGTGTTTCTTATATTTAATTCCGATGCAATTTCTTTGTTTTATCGTCAGTGGGAAGGTCCAATGGATACAGTATACCTGCAGAGGTCCATCGGAATGTAAAACATGTGACACAGTACGCGCTCAAAACATAGACCCTAAGAAGACTCAGTTTTCTTGTACTTAAGTGGGCATTGTATCTCTTATATTTAACTCCGATGCAATTTCTGTGTTTCATCGTCAATGGGAAGGTCCAGGGGATACAGTAAACCTGCAGAGATGCATCGGAATGTAAAACTGGTGACACAGGAAACGCCAAAACATAGACCGTAAGAAGTCTCAGTTTTCTTGTACTTAAGTCGTCGTTGTGTCTCTTATATTTAATTCCGATGCAATTTCTGGGTTTCATCGTCAATGGGAAGGTCCAATGGATACAGTAAACCTGCAGAGGTGCATCGGAATGTAAAACAGGTGACACAGGAAGCGCTCAAAACATAGACCCTAAGAAGACTCAGTATTCTTGTACTTAAGTGGGCATTGTATCTCTAATACTTATCTCCGATGCAATTTCTGTGTTTCATCGTCAGTAGGGTGATCCAAGGGATACAGTAAACCGGCAGAGGTGCATCTGAATGTAAAACAGGTGTCCCAGGAAACGCTCAAAACATAGACAGTAGGAAGACTCAGTCTTCCTGTACTTAAGTCGGCATTGTGTCTCTTATATTTAAGTCCCATGCAATTTCTGTGTTTTTTCGTCAATGGGAAGGTCCAATGGATACAGTAAACCGGCAGAGTTGCATCGGAATGTATAACTGGTGACACAGGAAACGCTCAAAACATAGACATTAATAAGACTCAGTCTTCCTGTACTTAAGTCGGCATTGTATCTCTTATATTTAATTCCGATGCAATTTCTGTGTTTCATCGTCAATGGGAAGGTCCAATGGATACAATAAACCTCCAGAGGTGCATCGGAATGTAAAACTGGTGACACAGGAAACGCTCAAAACATAGACCGTAAGAAGTCACAGTTTTCTTGTACTTAAGTGGGCATTGTGACTCTAATATTTAATTCCGATGCAATTTCTGTGTATCATCGTCACTGTGAAGGTCCAAGGGATACAGTAAACCCGCAGAGGTGCATCGGAATGTAAAACTGCTGACACAGGAAACGCTCAAAACATAGACAGTAGGAAGACTCAGTCTTCGTGTACTTGAGTCGGCATTGTGACTCTTATATTTAATTGCGATGCCATTTCTGTGTTTCATCGTCAATGGGAAGGTCCAAGGGATACAGTAAACCTGCACAGGTGCATCGGAATGTGAAACTGGTGACACCGGAAACACTCAAAACATAGACAGCAGGAAGACTCAGTCTTCCTGTACTTAAGTCGGCATTGTGTCTCTTATATTTAATTCCGATGCTATTTCTGTATTTCATCGTCCATGCGAAGGTCCGAGGCATACAGTAAACCAGCAGAGGTGCATCGGAATGTAAAATTGGTGACATGGGAAACGCTTACATCATAGACCCTAAGAAGACTCAGTTTTCTTGTACTTAAGTCGGCATTGTGTCTCTTATATTTAATTCCGATGCAATTTCTGTGTTTCATCGTCAATGGGAAGGTCCAATGAATACAGTAAACCTCCAGAGGTGCATCGGAATGTAAAACTGGTGACGCAGGAAACGCTCGAAACATAGACCGTAAGAAGACACAGTTTTCTTGTACTTAAGTGGGCATTGTGACTCTTATATTTAATTCCGATGCAATTTCTGTGTTTCATCGTCACTGTGAATGTCCAAGGGATACAGTAAACCAGCAGAGGTGCATCGGAATGTAAAACCGGTGACACAGGAAACGCTCAATTCATAGACAGTAGGAGGGCTCAGTCTTCCTGTACGTAAGCCGGCATTGTGTCTCTTATATTTCAATCCGATGCAATTTCTGTTTTTCATCATCAATGGGAAGGTCCAAGGGATACAGTAACCCTGCACAGGTGCATCGGAATGTAAAACTGGTGACACCGGAAACGCTCAAAACATAGACAGTAGGAAGACTCAGTCTTCCTGTACTTAAGTCGGCATTGTGTCTCTTATATTTAATTCCGATGCAATTTCTGTATTTCATCCTCAATGGGAAGGTCCAAGGGATACAGTAAACCTGCAGAGGTGCATTGGAATGTAAAACTGGTGACACAGGAACGCTCAAAGCATAGGCAGCAGGAGGGCTCAGTCTTCCTGTACATAAGCCAGCATTGTGTTTCCTATATTTAATTCCGATGCAATATCTGTGTTTCATCGTCAATGGGAAGGACCAAGGGATACAATAAACCTCCAGAGGTGCTTCGGAATGTAAAACTGGTGACACAGGAAACGCTCAAAACATAGACCGTAAGAAGACACAGTTTTCTTGTACTTAAGTGGGCATTGTGACTCTTATATTTAATTCCGATGCAATTTCTGTGTTTCATCGTAACTGTGAAGGTCCAAGGGATACAGTAAACCTGCAGAGGTGCATCGGAATGTAAAACTGCTGACACAGGAAACGCTCAAAACATAGACAGTCGGAAGACTCAGTCTTCCTGTACTTGAGTCGTCATTGTGACTCTTATATTTAATTCCGATGCAATTTCTGTGTTTCATCGTCAGTGGGAAGGTCCAATTGATACAGTAAACCTGCAGAGGTCCATCGGAATGTAAAACAGGTGACACAGTACGCGCTCAAAACATAGACCCTAAGAAGACTCAGTTTTCTTGTACTTAAGTGGGCATTGTATCTCTTATATTTAACTCCGATGCAATTTCTGTGTTTCATCGTCAATGGGAAGGTCCAGGGGATACAGTAAACTTGCAGAGATGCATCGGAATGTAAAACTGGTGACACAGGAAACGCCAAAACATAGACCGTAAGAAGACTCAGTTTTCTTGTACTTAAGTCGGCGTTGTGTCCCTTATATTTAATTCCGATGCAATTTCTGTGTTTCATCGTCAATGGGAAGGTCCAATGGATACAGTAAACCTGCAGAGGTGCATCGGAATGTAAAACAGGTGACACAGGAAGCGCTCAAAACATAGACCCTAAGAAGACTCAGTTTTCTTGTACTTAAGTGGGCATTGTATCTCTTATATTTAACTCCGATGCAATTTCTGTGTTTCATCGTCAGTAGTGTGATCCAAGGGATACAGTAAACCGGCAGCGGTGCATCTGAATGTAAAACAGGTGACCCAGGAAACGCTCAAAACATAGACAGTAGGAAGACTCAGTCTTCCTGTACTTAAGTCGGCATTGTGTCTCTTATATTTAAGTCCCATGCAATTTCTGTGTTTTTTCGTCAATGGGAAGGTCCAATGGATACAGTATACCGGCAGAGTTGCATCGGAATGTATAACTGGTGACACAGGAAACGCTCAAAACATAGACATTAATAAGACTCAGTCTTCCTGTACTTAAGTCGGCATTGTGTCTCTTATATTTAATTCCGATGCAATTTCTGTGTTTCATCGTCAATGGGAAGGTCCAATGGATACAGTAAACCTGCAGAGGTGCATCGGAATGTAAAACAGGTGACACGGGAAACGCTCAAATCATAGACCCTAAGATGACTCAGTTTTCTTGTACTTAAGTCGGCATTGTATCTCTTATATTTAATTCCGATGCAATTTCTGTGTTTCATCGTCAATGGGAAGGTCCAATGAATATAGTAAACCTCCAGAGGTGCATCGGAATGTAAAACTGGTGACGCAGGAAACGCTCGAAACATAGACCGTAAGAAGACATAGTTTTCTTGTACTTAAGTGGGCATTGTGACTCTTATATTTAATTCCGATGCAATTTCTGTGTTTCATCGTCACTGTGAAGGTCCAAGGGATACAGTAAACCTGCAGAGGTGCATCGGAATGTAAAACCGGTGACACAGGAAACGCTCAATTCATAGACAGTAGGAGGGCTCAGTCTTCTTGTACATAAGCTGGCATTGTGTCTCTTATATTTCAATCCGATGCAATTTCTGTTTTTCATCATCAATGGGAAGGTCCAAGGGATACAGTAAACCTGCACAGGTGCATCGGAATGTAAAACTGGTGACACCGGAAACGCTCGAAACATAGACAGTAGGAAGACTCAGTCTTACTGTACTTAAGTCGGCATTGTGTCTCTTATATTTAATTCCGATGCAATTTCTGTATTTCATCCTCAATGGGAAGGTCCAAGGGATACAGTAAACCTGCAGAGGTGCATCGGAATGTAAAACTGGTGACACAGGAAACGCTCAAAACATAGACAGTAGGAAGACTCAATCTTCCTGTACTTCAGTCGTCATTGTCTCTGTTATACTTAATTCCGATGCAATTTCTGTGTTTCATCGTCAATGGGATGGTCCAAGGGATACAGTAAACCTGCAGAGGTGCATTGGAATGTAAAACTGGTGACACAGGAACGCTCAAAGCATAGGCAGCAGGAGGGCTCAGTCTTCCTGTACATAAGCCAGCATTGTGTCTCCCATATTTAATTCCGATGCAATATCTGTGTTTCATCGTCAATGGGAAGGACCAAGGGATACAATAAACCTCCAGAGGTGCTTCGGAATGTAAAACTGGTGACACAGGAAACGCTCAAAACATAGACCGTAAAAAGACACAGTTTTCTTGTACTTAAGTGGGCATTGTGACTCTTATATTTAATTCCGATGCAATTTCTGTGTTTCATCGTAACTGTGAAGGTCCAAGGGATACAGTAAACCTGCAGAGGAGCATCGGAATGTAAAACTGCTGACACAGGAAACGCTCAAAACATAGATAGTCGGAATACTCAGTCTTCCTGTACTTGAGTCGGCATTGTGACTCTTATATTTAATTGCGATGCCATTTCTCTGTTTCAACGTCAATGGGAACGTCCAAGGGATACAGTAAACCTGCACAGGTGCATCGGAATGTAAAACTGGTGACACCGGAAACGCTCGAAACATAGACAGTAGAAAGACTCAGTCTTCCTGTACTTAAGTCGCCATTGTGTCTCTTATATTTAATTCCGATGCAATTTCTGTATTTCATCGTCAATGGGAAGGTCCAGGGGATACCGTAAACCTGCAGAGGTGCATCGGAATGTAAAACTGGTGACACAGGAAACGCCAAAACATAGACCGTAAGAAGACTGAGTTTTCTTGTACTTAAGTCGGCGTTGTGTCTCTTATATTTAATTCCGATGCAATTTCTGTGTTTCATCGTCAATGGGAAGGTCCAATGGATACAGTAAACCTGCAGAGGTGCATAGGAATGTAAAACAGGTGACACAGGAAACGCTCAAAACATAGACCCTAAGAAGACTCAGTTTTCTTGTACTTAAGTGGGCATTGTATCTCTTATATTTAACTCCGATGCAATTTCTGTGTTTCATTGTCAGTAGGGTGATTCAAGGGATACAGTAAATCTGCAGAGGTGCATCGGAATGTAAAACAGGTGACCCAGGAAACGCTCAAAACATAGACAGTAGGAAGACTCAGTCTTCCTGTACTTAAGTCGGCATTGTGTCTCTTATATTTCATTCCGATGCAATTTCTGTGTTTCATCGTCAATGGGAAGGTCCAAGGGATACAGTAAACCTGCAGAGGTGCAACGGAATGTGAAACTGCTGACACAGGAAACGCTCAAAACATAGACAGTAGGAAGACTCAGTCTTCCTGTACTTGAGTCGGCATTGTGACTCTTATATTTAATTGCGATGCCATTTCTGTGCTTCATCGTCAATGGGAAGGTCCAAGGGATTCAGTAAACGTGCACAGGTGCATCGGAATGTAAAACTGGTGACACCGGAAACGCTCAAAACATAGACAGTAGGAAGACTCAATCTTAGTGTACTTCAATCGGCATTGTGTCTGTTATACTTCATTCCGATGCAATTTCTGTGTTTCATCGTCAATGGGAAGGTCCAAGGGATACAGTAAACCTGCAGAGGTGCATCGGAATGTAAAACCGGTGACACAGGAAACGCTCAAATCATAGACAGTAGGAGGGCTCAGTCTTCCTGTACATAAGCCGGCATTGTGTCTCTTATATTTAAATCCGATGCAATTTCTGTTTTTCATCGTCAAAGGGAAGTTCCAAGGGATACAGTAAACCTGCACAGGTGCATCGGAATGTAAAACTGGTGACACCGGAAACGCTCAAAACATAGACAGTAGGAAGACTCAGTCTTCCTGTACTTAAGTCGGCATTGTGTCTCTTATATTTAATTCCGATGCAATTTCTGTATTTCATCCTCAACGGGAAGGTCCAAGGGATACAGTATACCTGCAGAGGTGCATCGGAATGTAAAACTGGTGACACAGGAAACGCTCGAAACATAGACCGTAAGAAGACTCAGTTTTCTTGTACTTAAGTCGGCGTTGTCCCTCTTATATTTAATTCCGATGCAATTTCTGTGTTTCATCGTCAATGGGAAGGTCCAAGGGATACAGTAAACCTGCAGAGGTGCATCGGAATGTAAAACTGGTGACACAGGAAACGTACAAAACATAGAAAGTAGAAATACAAACTCTTCCTGTACGTAGTCGACAATGTGTCTCTTATATTTAATTCCGATGCAATTTCTGTGTTCCATCATCACTGTGAAGGTCCAATGGATACAGTAAACCTTCGGAGGTGCATGGGAATGTAAAACTGGTGACACAGGAAACGCTCAAAACATAGACAGTAGGAAGACTCAGTCTTCCTGTACTTAAGTCGGCATTGTGTCTCTTATATTTAATGCGATGCAATATCTGTATTTCATCGTCAATAGGTAGGTCCAATGAATACAGTAAACCTGCATAGGCGCATCGGAATGTAAAACTCGTGTCGCAGGAAACGCTCAAAACATAGACAGTAGGAAGACTCAATCTTCCTGTACTTCAGTCGTCATTGTGTCTGTTATACTTAATTCAGACGCAATTTCTGTGTTTCATCGTCAATGGGATGGTCCAAGGGATACAGTAAACCTGCAGAGGTGCATTGGAATGTAAAACTGGTGACACAGGAACGCTCAAAGCATAGGCAGCAGGAGGGCTCAGTCTTCCTGTACATATGCCGGCATTGTGTCTCTTATATTTAATTCCGATGCAATTTCTGTGTTTCATCGTCAATGGGAAGGTCCAAGGGATACAATAAACCTCCAGAGTTGCATCGGAATGTAAAACTGGCGACGCAGGAAACGCTCAAAACATAGACCGTAAGAAGACACAGTTTTCTTGTACTTAAGTGGACATTGTGACTCTTATATTTAATTCCGATGCAATTTCTGTGTTTCATCGTAACTGTGAAGGTCCAAGGGATACAGTAAACCTGCAGAGGTGCATCGGAATGTAAAACTGCTGACACAGGAAACGCTCAAAACATAGACAGTCGGAAGACTCAGTCTTCGTGTACTTGAATCGGCATTGTGACTCTTATATTTAATTGCGATGCCATTTCTGTGTTTCATCGTCAATGGGAAGGTCCAAGGGATACAGTAAACCTGCACAGGTGCATCGGAATGTAAAACTGGTGACACAGGAAACGCCAAAACATAGACCGTAAGAAGACTCAGTTTTCCTGTACTTAAGTCGGCGTTGTGTCTCTTATATTTAATTCCGATGCAATTTCTGTGTTTCATCGTCAATGGGAAGGTCCAATGGATACAGTAAACCTGCAGAGGTGCATCGGAATGTAAAACAGGTGACACAGGAAGCGCTCAAAACATAGACCCTAAGAAGACTCAGTTTTCTTGTACTTAAGTGGGCATTGTATCTCTTATATTTAACTCCGATGCAATTTCAGTGTTTCATCGTCAGTAGGGTGATTCAAGGGATACAGTAAATCTGCAGAGGTGCATCGGAATGTAAAACAGGTGACGCAGGAAACGCTCAAAACATAGATAGTAGGAAGACTAAGTCTTCCTGTTCTTAAGTCGGCATTGTGTCACTTATATATCAGTCCGATGCAATTTCTGTGTTTTTTCGTCAATGGGAAGGTCCAATGGATACAGTAAACCGGCAGAGTTGCATCGGAATGTATAACTGGGGACACAGGAAACGCTCAAAACATAGACATTAATAAGACTCAGCCATCCTGTACTTAAGTCGGCATTGTGTCTCTTATATTTAATTCCGATGCAATTTCTGTGTTTCATCGTCAATGGGAAGGTCCAATGAATACAGTAAACCTCCAGAGGTGCATCGGAATGTAAAACTGGTGACGCAGGAAACGCTCGAAACATAGACCGTAAGAAGACACAGTTTTCTTGTACTTAAGTGGGCATTGTGACTCTTATATTTAATTCCGATGCAATTTCTGTGTTTCATCGTCACTGTGAAGGTCCAAGGGATACAGTAAACCTGCAGAGGTGCATCGGAATGTAAAACCGGTGACACAGGAAACGCTCAATTCATAGACAGTAGGAGGGCTCAGTCTTCTTGTACATAAGCCGGCATTGTGTCTCTTATATTTCAATCCGATGCAATTTCTGTTTTTCATCATCAATGGGAAGGTCCAAGGGATACAGTAAACCTGCACAGGTGCATCGGAATGTAAAACTGGTGACACCGGAAACGCTCAAAACATAGACAGTAGGAAGACTCAGTCTTACTGTACTTAAGTCGGCATTGTGTCTCTTATATTTAATTCCGATGCAATTTCTGTATTTCATCCTCAATGGGAAGGTCCAAGGGATACAGTAAACCTGCAGAGGTGCATCGGAATGTAAAACTGGTGACACAGGAAACGCTCAAAACATAGACAGTAGGAAGACTCAATCTTCCTGTACTTCAGTCGTCATTGTCTCTGTTATACTTAATTCCGATGCAATTTCTGTGTTTCATCGTCAATGGGATGGTCCAAGGGATACAGTAAACCTGCAGAGGTGCATTGGAATGTAAAACTGGTGACACAGGAACGCTCAAAGCATAGGCAGCAGGAGGGCTCAGTCTTCCTGTACATAAGCCAGCATTGTGTCTCCCATATTTAATTCCGATGCAATATCTGTGTTTCATCGTCAATGGGAAGGACCAAGGGATACAATAAACCTCCAGAGGTGCTTCGGAATGTAAAACTGGTGACACAGGAAACGCTCAAAACATAGACCGTAAAAAGACACAGTTTTCTTGTACTTAAGTGGGCATTGTGACTCTTATATTTAATTCCGATGCAATTTCTGTGTTTCATCGTAACTGTGAAGGTCCAAGGGATACAGTAAACCTGCAGAGGAGCATCGGAATGTAAAACTGCTGACACAGGAAACGCTCAAAACATAGATAGTCGGAATACTCAGTCTTCCTGTACTTGAGTCGGCATTGTGACTCTTATATTTAATTGCGATGCCATTTCTGTGTTTCAACGTCAATGGGAACGTCCAAGGGATACAGTAAACCTGCACAGGTGCATCGGAATGTAAAACTGGTGACACCGGAAACGCTCGAAACATAGACAGTAGAAAGACTCAGTCTTCCTGTACTTAAGTCGGCATTGTGTCTCTTATATTTAATTCCGATGCAATTTCTGTATTTCATCGTCAATGGGAAGGTCCAGGGGATACCGTAAACCTGCAGAGGTGCATCGGAATGTAAAACTGGTGACACAGGAAACGCCAAAACATAGACCGTAAGAAGACTGAGTTTTCTTGTACTTAAGTCGGCGTTGTGTCTCTTATATTTAATTCCGATGCAATTTCTGTGTTTCATCGTCAATGGGAAGGTCCAATGGATACAGTAAACCTGCAGAGGTGCATAGGAATGTAAAACAGGTGACACAGGAAGCGCTCAAAACATAGACCCTAAGAAGACTCAGTTTTCTTGTACTTAAGTGGGCATTGTATCTCTTATATTTAACTCCGATGCAATTTCTGTGTTTCATTGTCAGTAGGGTGATTCAAGGGATACAGTAAATCTGCAGAGGTGCATCGGAATGTAAAACAGGTGACCCAGGAAACGCTCAAAACATAGACAGTAGGAAGACTCAGTCCTCCTGTACTTAAGTCGGCATTGTGTCTCTTATATTTCATTCCGATGCAATTTCTGTGTTTCATCGTCAATGGGAAGGTCCAAGGGATACAGTAAACCTGCAGAGGTGCAACGGAATGTGAAACTGCTGACACAGGAAACGCTCAAAACATAGACAGTAGGAAGACTCAGTCTTCCTGTACTTGAGTCGGCATTGTGACTCTTATATTTAATTGCGATGCCATTTCTGTGTTTCATCGTCAATGGGAAGGTCCAAGGGATTCAGTAAACGTGCACAGGTGCATCGGAATGTAAAACTGGTGACACAGGAAACGCTCGAAACATAGACCGTAAGAAGACTCAGTTTTCTTGTACTTAAGTCGGCGTTGTCCCTCTTATATTTAATTCCGATGCAATTTCTGTGTTTCATCGTCAATGGGAAGGTCCAAGGGATACAGTAAACCTGCAGAGGTGCATCGGAATGTAAAACTGGTGACACAGGAAACGTACAAAACATAGAAAGTAGAAATACAAACTCTTCCTGTACGTAGTCGACAATGTGTCTCTTATATTTAATTCCGATGAAATTTCTGTGTTCCATCATCACTGTGAAGGTCCAATGGATACAGTAAACCTGCGGAGGTGCATGGGAATGTAAAACTGGTGACACAGGAAACGCTCAAAACATAGACAGTAGGAAGACTCAGTCTTCCTGTACTTAAGTCGGCATTGTGTCTCTTATATTTAATGCGATGCAATATCTGTATTTCATCGTCAATAGGTAGGTCCAATGAATACAGTAAACCTGCATAGGCGCATCGGAATGTAAAACTCGTGTCGCAGGAAACGCTCAAAACATAGACAGTAGGAAGACTCAATCTTCCTGTACTTCAGTCGTCATTGTGTCTGTTATACTTAATTCAGACGCAATTTCTGTGTTTCATCGTCAATGGGATGGTCCAAGGGATACAGTAAACCTGCAGAGGTGCATTGGAATGTAAAACTGGTGACACAGGAACGCTCAAAGCATAGGCAGCAGGAGGGCTCAGTCTTCCTGTACATATGCCGGCATTGTGTCTCTTATATTTAATTCCGATGCAATTTCTGTGTTTCATCGTCAATGGGAAGGTCCAAGGGATACAATAAACCTCCAGAGGTGCATCGGAATGTAAAACTGGCGACGCAGGAAACGCTCAAAACATAGACCGTAAGAAGACACAGTTTTCTTGTACTTAAGTGGACATTGTGACTCTTATATTTAATTCCGATGCAATTTCTGTGTTTCATCGTAACTGTGAAGGTCCAAGGGATACAGTAAACCTGCAGAGGTGCATCGGAATGTAAAACTGCTGACACAGGAAACGCTCAAAACATAGACAGTCGGAAGACTCAGTCTTCGTGTACTTGAATCGGCATTGTGACTCTTATATTTAATTGCGATGCCATTTCTGTGTTTCATCGTCAATGGGAAGGTCCAAGGGATACAGTAAACCTGCACAGGTGCATCGGAATGTAAAACTGGTGACACAGGAAACGCCAAAACATAGACCGTAAGAAGACTCAGTTTTCCTGTACTTAAGTCGGCGTTGTGTCTCTTATATTTAATTCCGATGCAATTTCTGTGTTTCATCGTCAATGGGAAGGTCCAATGGATACAGTAAACCTGCAGAGGTGCATCGGAATGTAAAACAGGTGACACAGGAAGCGCTCAAAACATAGACCCTAAGAAGACTCAGTTTTCTTGTACTTAAGTGGGCATTGTATCTCTTATATTTAACTCCGATGCAATTTCAGTGTTTCATCGTCAGTAGGGTGATTCAAGGGATACAGTAAATCTGCAGAGGTGCATCGGAATGTAAAACAGGTGACGCAGGAAACGCTCAAAACATAGATAGTAGGAAGACTCAGTCTTCCTGTACTTAAGTCGGCATTGTGTCACTTATATTTCAGTCCGATGCAATTTCTGTGTTTTTTCGTCAATGGGAAGGTCCAATGGATACAGTAAACCGGCAGAGTTGCATCGGAATGTATAACTGGGGACACAGGAAACGCTCAAAACATAGACATTAATAAGACTCAGCCATCCTGTACTTAAGTCGGCATTGTGTCTCTTATATTTAATTCCGATGCAATTTCTGTGTTTCATCGTCAATGGGAAGGTCCAAGGGATACAATAAACCTCCAGAGGTGCATCGGAATGTAAAACTGGTGACACAGGAAACGCTCAAATCATAGACAGTAGGAGGGCTCAGTGTTCCTGTACATAAGCCGGCATTGTGTCTCTGATATTTAAATCCGATGCAATTTCTGTTTTTCATCGTCAATGGGAAGGTCCAAGGGATACAGTAAACCTGCACAGGTGCATCGGAATGTAAAACTGGTGACACCGGAAACGCTCAAAACATAGACAGTAGGAAGACTCAGTCTTCCTGTACTTAAGTCGGCATTGTGTCTCTTATATTTAATTCCGATGCAATTTCTGTGTTTCATCGTCAATGGGAACGTCCAAGGGATACAGTAAACCTGCAGAGGTGCATCGGAATGTAAAACTGGTGACACAGGAAACGCTCAAATCATAGACAGTAGAAATACAAACTCTTCCTGTACGTAAGTCGATATTGTGTCTCTTATATTTAATTCCGATGCAATTTCTGTGTTCCATCATCACTGTGTAGGTCCAATGGATACAGTAAACCTGCGGAGGTGCATCGGAATGTAAAACTGGTGACACCGGAAACGCTTAAAACATAGACAGTAGGAAGACTCAATCTTCCTGTACTTAAGTCGGCATTGTGTCTCTTATATTTAATTCTGATGCAATTTCTGTATTTCATCGTCAATGGGAAGGTCCAAGGGATACTGTAAACCTGCAGAGGTGCATCTGAATGTAAAACTGGTGGCACAGGAAACGCTCAAAACATAGACCTTAAGAAGACTCAGTTTTCTTGTACATAAGTCGGCGTTGTGTCTCTTATATTTAATTCCGATGCAATTTCTGCGTTTCATCGTCAATGGGAAGGTCCAAGGGATACAGTAAACCTGCAGAGGTGCATCGGAATGTAAAACTGGTGACACAGGATACGCTCAAAACATAGACTGTAGAAATACAAACTCTTCCTGTACGTAAATCGATATTGTGTCTCTTATATTTAATTCCGATGCAATTTCTGTGTTCCGTCATCACTGTGTAGGTCCAATGGATACAGTAAACCTGCGGAGGTGCATCGGAATGTAAAACTGGTGACACAGGAAACGCTCAAATCATAAACAGTAGGAAGACTCAGTCTTCCTGTACTTAAGTCGTCATTGTGTCTCTTATATTTAATTCCGATGCAATTTCTGTGTTTCATCGTCAATGGGAAGGTCCATTGAATACAGTAAACCTGCAGAGGCGCATCGGAATGTAAAACTGGTGTCGCATTAAACGCTCAAAACATAGACAGTAGGAAGACTCAGTCTTCCTGTACTTAAGTCGGCATTGTGTCTCTTATATGTAAGTCCGATGCAGTTTCTGTGTCTTTTCGTCAATGAGAAGGTCCAATGGATACAGTAAACCGGCAGAGTTGCATCGGAATTTATAACTGGTGACACAGGAAACGCGCAAAACATAGACACTAATAAGACTAAGTCTTCCTGTACTTAAGTCGGCATTGTGTCTCTTATATTTAATTCCGATGCAATTTCTGTGTTTCATCGTCAATGGGAAGGTCCAATGGATACAGTAAACCTGCAGAGGTGCATCGGAATGTAAAACAGGTGACACAGGAAGCGTTCAAAGCATAGACCCTAAGAAGACTCAGTTTTCTTGTACTTAAGTGGGCATTGTATCTCTTATATTTAACTCCGATCCAATTTCTGTGTTTCATCGTCAGTAGGGTGATTCAAGGGATACAGTAAATCTGCAGAGGTGCATCGGAATGTAAAACAGGTGACCCAGGAAACGCTCAAAACATAGACAGTAGGAAGACTCAGTCTTCCTGTACATAAGTCGGCATTGTGTCTCTTATATTTAAGTCCGATGCAATTTCTGTGTTTTTTCGTAAATGGGAAGGTCCAATGGATACAGTAAACCGGCAGAGTTGCATCGGAATGTATAACTGGGGACACAGGAAACGCTCAAAACATAGACATTAATAAGACTCAGTCTTCCGGTACTTAAGTCGGCATTGTGTCTCTTATATTTCATTCCGATGCAATTTCTGTGTTTCATCGTCAATGGGAAGGTCCAAGGGATACAATAAACCTCCAGAGGTGCATCGGAATGTAAAACTGGTGACACAGGAAACGCTCAAAACATAGACAGTAGGAAGACTCAGTCTTCCTGTACTTAAGTCGGCATTGTGTCTCTTACATTTAATTCCGATGCAATTTCTGTGTTTCATCGTCACTGTGAAGGTCCAAGGGATACAGTAAACCAGCAGAGGTGCATCGGAATGTAAAACTGCTGACACAGGAAACGCTCAAAACATAGACAGTAGGAAGACTCAGTCTTCCTGTACTTGAGTCGGCATTGTGACACTTATATTTAATTGCGATGCCATTTCTGTAATTCATCGTCAATTGGAAAGTCCAAGGGATACAGTAAACCTGCACAGGTGCATCGGAATGTAAAACTGGTGACACAGGAAACGCTCGAAACATAGACCGTAAGAAGACAGTTTTTTTGTACTTAAGTCGGCGTTGTCCCTCTTATATTTAATTCCGATGCAATTTCTGTGTTTTATCGTCAATGGGAAGATCCAATGGATACAGTAAACCTGCGGAGGTGCATCGGAATGTAAAACTGGTAACACAGGAAACGCTCAAAACATAGACAGTAGGAAGACTCATTCTTCCTGTACTTAAGTCGGCATTGTGTCTCTTATATTTAATGCGATGCAATTTCTGTATTTCATCGTCAATGGGAAGGTCCAATGAATACAGTAAACCTGCAGAGGCGCATCGGAATGTAAAACTCGTGTCTCAGGAAACGCTCAAAACATAGACAGTAGGAAGACTCAATCTTCCTGTACTTCAGTCGTCATTGTCTCTGTTATACTTAATTCCGATGCAATTTCTGTGTTTCATCGTCAATGGGATGGTCCAAGGGATACAGTAAACCTGCAGAGGTGCATTGGAATGTAAAACTGGCGACACAGGAACGCTCAAAGCATAGGCAGCATAAGGGCTCAGTCTTCCTGTACATAAGCCGGCATTGTGTCTCCTATATTTAATTCCGATGCAATATCTGTGTTTCATCGTCAATGGGAAGGACCAAGGGATACAATAAACTTCCAGAGGTGCTTCGGAATGTAAAACTGGTGACACAGGAAACGCTCAAAACATAGACCGTAAGAAGACACAGTTTTCTTGTACTTAAGTGGGCATTGTGACACTTATATTTAATTCCGATGCAATTTCTGTGTTTCATCGTAACTGTGAAGGTCCAAGGGATACAGTAAACCTGCAGAGGTGCATCGGAATGTAAAACTGCTGACACAGGAAACGCTCAAAACATAGACAGTAGAAAGACTCAGTCTTCCTGTACTTAAGTCGGCATTGTGTCTCTTATATTTAATTCCGATGCAATTTCTGTATTTCATCGTCAATGGGAAGGTCCAATGGATACAGTAAACCGGCAGAGTTGCATCGGAATGTATAACTGGGGACACAGGTAACGCTCAAAACATAGACATTAATAAGACTCAGTCTTCCGGTACTTAAGTCGGCATTGTGTCTCTTATATTTCATTCCGATGCAATTTCTGTGTTTCATCGTCAATGGGAAGGTCCAAGGGATACAATAAACCTCCAGAGGTGCATCGGAATGTAAAACTGGTGACACAGGAAACGCTCAAAACATAGACAGTAGGAAGACTCAGTCTTCCTGTACTTAAGTCGGCATTGTGTCTCTTACATTTAATTCCGATGCAATTTCTGTGTTTCATCGTCACTGTGAAGGTCCAAGGGATACAGTAAACCAGCAGAGGTGCATCGGAATGTAAAACTGCTGACACAGGAAACGCTCAAAACATAGACAGTAGGAAGACTCAGTCTTCCTGTACTTGAGTCGGCATTATGACACTTATATTTAATTGCGATGCCATTTCTGTAATTCATCGTCAATGGGAAAGTCCAAGGGATACAGTAAACCTGCACAGGTGCATCGGAATGTAAAACTGGTGACACAGGAAACGCTCGAAACATAGACCGTAAGAAGACAGTTTTTTTGTACTTAAGTCGGCGTTGTCCCTCTTATATTTAATTCCGATGCAATTTCTGTGTTTTATCGTCAATGGGAAGATCCAATGGATACAGTAAACCTGCGGAGGTGCATCGGAATGTAAAACTGGTAACACAGGAAACGCTCAAAACATAGACAGTAGGAAGACTCATTCTTCCTGTACTTAAGTCGGCATTGTGTCTCTTATATTTAATGCGATGCAATTTCTGTATTTCATCGTCAATGGGAAGGTCCAATGAATACAGTGAACCTGCAGAGGCGCATCGGAATGTAAAACTCGTGTCTCAGGAAACGCTCAAAACATAGACAGTAGGAAGACTCAATCTTCCTGTACTTCAGTCGTCATTGTCTCTGTTATACTTAATTCCGATGCAATTTCTGTGTTTCATCGTCAATGGGATGGTCCAAGGGATACAGTAAACCTGCAGAGGTGCATTGGAATGTAAAACTGGCGACACAGGAACGCTCAAAGCATAGGCAGCATAAGGGCTCAGTCTTCCTGTACATAAGCCGGCATTGTGTCTCCTATATTTAATTCCGATGCAATATCTGTGTTTCATCGTCAATGGGAAGGACCAAGGGATACAATAAACTTCCAGAGGTGCTTCGGAATGTAAAACTGGTGACACAGGAAACGCTCAAAACATAGACCGTAAGAAGACACAGTTTTCTTGTACTTAAGTGGGCATTGTGACACTTATATTTAATTCCGATGCAATTTCTGTGTTTCATCGTAACTGTGAAGGTCCAAGGGATACAGTAAACCTGCAGAGGTGCATCGGAATGTAAAACTGCTGACACAGGAAACGCTCAAAACATAGACAGTAGAAAGACTCAGTCTTCCTGTACTTAAGTCGGCATTGTGTCTCTTATATTTAATTCCGATGCAATTTCTGTATTTCATCGTCAATGGGAAGGTCCAATGGATACAGTAAACCGGCAGAGTTGCATCGGAATGTATAACTGGGGACACAGGTAACGCTCAAAACATAGACATTAATAAGACTCAGTCTTCCGGTACTTAAGTCGGCATTGTGTCTCTTATATTTCATTCCGATGCAATTTCTGTGTTTCATCGTCAATGGGAAGGTCCAAGGGATACAATAAACCTCCAGAGGTGCATCGGAATTTAAAACTGGTGACACAGGAAACGCTCAAAACATAGACCGTAAGAAGTCACAGTTTTCTTGTACTTAAGTGGGCATTGTGACTCTTATATTTAATTCCGATGCAATTTCTGTGTTTCATCGTCACTGTGAAGGTCCAAGGGATACAGTAAACCAGCAGAGGTGCATCGGAATGTAAAACTGCTGACACAGGAAACGCTCAAAACATAGACAGTAGGAAGACTCAGTCTTCCTGTACTTGAGTCGGCATTGTGACTCTTATATTTAATTGCGGTGCCATTTCTGTGTTTCATCGTCAATGGGAAGGTCCAAGGGATACAGTAAACCTGCACAGGTGCATCGGAATGTAAAACTGGTGACACCGGAAACGCCCAAAACATAGACAGTAGGAAGACTCAGTCTTCCCGTACTTAAGTCGGCATTGTGTCTCTAATATTTAATTCCGATGCTATTTCTGTATTTCATCGTCCATGCGAAGGTCCAAGGCATACAGTAGACCTGCAGAGGTGCATCGGAATGTAAAAGTGGTGACACGGGAAATGCTCAAATCATAGACCCTAAGAAGACTCATTTTTCTTGTACTTAAGTCGGCATTGTGTCTCTTATATTTAATTCCGATGCAATTTCTGTATTTCATCGTCAATGGGAAGGTCCAGGGGATACAGTAAACCTGCAGAGGTGCATCGGAATGTAAAACTGGTGACACAGGAAACGCTCAAATCATAGACAGTAGGAGGGCTCAGTGTTCCTGTACATAAGCCGGCATTGTGTCTCTGATATTTAAATCCGATGCAATTTCTGTGTTTCATCGTCACTGTGAAGGTCCAAGGGATACAGTAAACCTGCAGAAGTGCATCGGAATGTAAAACTGCTGACACAGGAAACGCTCAAAACATAGACAGTAGGAAGACTCAGTCTTCCTGTACTTGAGTCGGCATTGTGACTCTTATATTTAATTGCGATGCCATTTCTGTGTTTCATCGTCAATGGCAAGGTCCAAGGGATACAGTAAACCTGCAGAGGTGCATCGGAATGTAAAACCGGTGACACAGGAAACGCTCAAATCATAGACAGTAGGAGGGCTCAGTCTTCCTGTACATAAGCCGGCATTGTGTCTCTTATATTTAAATCCGATGCAATTTCTGTTTTTCATCGTCAAAGGGAAGTTCCAAGGGATACAGTAAACCTGCACAGGTGCATCGGAATGTAAAACTGGTGACACCGGAAACGCTCAAAACATAGGCAGTAGGAAGACTCAGTCTTCCTGTACTTAAGTCGGCATTGTGTCTCTTATATTTAATTGCGATGCAATTTCTGTATTTCATCCTCAATGGGAAGGTCCAAGGGATACAGTAAACCTGCAGAGATGCATCGGAATGTAAAACTGGTGACACAGGAAACGCTCGAAACATAGACCGTAAGAAGACTCAGTTTTCTTGTACTTAAGTCGGCGTTGTCCCTCTTATATTTAATTCCGATGCAATTTCTGTGTTACATCGTCAATGGGAAGGTCCAAGGGATACAGTAAACCTGCAGAGGTGCATCGGAATGTAAAACTGGTGACACAGGAGACGCCAAAACATAGACCGTAAGAAGACTCAGTTTTCTTGTACTTAAGAAGGCGTTGTGTCTCTTATATTTAATTCCGATGCAATTTCTGTGTTTCATCGGCAATGGGAATGTCCAATGAATACAGTAAACCTGCAGAGCTGCATCGGAATGTAAAAGAGGTGACACAGGAAGCGCTCAAAACATAGACCCTAAGAAGACTCAGTTTTCTTGTACTTAAGTGGGCATTGTATCTCTTATATTCAACTCCGATGCAATTTCAGTGCTTCAGCGTCAGTAGGGTGATTCAAGGGATACAGTAAATCTGCAGAGGTGCATCGGAATGTAATACAGGTGACCCAGGAAACGCTCAAAACATAGATACTAGGAAGACTCAGTCTTCCTGTACTTAAGTCGGCATTGTGTCACTTACATTTTAGTCCGATGCAATTTCTGTGTTTATTCGTCAATGGGAAGGTCCAATGGATACAGTAAACCGGCAGAGTTGCATCGGAATGTATAACTGGGGACACAGGAAACGCTCAAAACATAGACATTAATAAGACTCAGTCTTCCTGTACTTAAGTCGGCATTGTGTCTCTTATATTTAATTCCGATGCAATTTCTGTGTTTCATCGTCAATGGGAAGGTCCCAGGGATACAATAAACCTCCAGAGGTGCATCGGAATGTAAAACTGGTGACACAGGAAACGCTCAAATCATAGACAGTAGGAGGGCTCAGTGTTCCTGTACATAAGCCGGCATTGTGTCTCTGATATTTAAATCCGACGCAATTTCTGTTTTTCATCGTCAATGGGAAGGTCCAAGGGATACAGTAAACCTGCACAGGTGCATCGGAATGTAAAACTGGTGACACCGGAAACGCTCAAAACATAGACAGTAGGAAGACTCAGTCTTCCTGTACTTAAGTCGGCATTGTGTCTCTTATATTTAATTCCGATGCAATTTCTGTGTTTCATCGTCAATGGGAACGTCCAAGGGATACAGTAAACCTGCAGAGGTGCATCGGAATGTAAAACTGGTGACACAGGAAACGCTCAAAACATAGACAGTAGAAATACAAACTCTTCCTGTACGTAAGTCAATATTGTGTCTCTTATATTTAATTCCGATGCAATTTCTGTGTTCCATCATCACTGTGTAGGTCCAATGGATACAGTAAACCTGCGGAGGTGCATCGGAATGTAAAACTGGTGACACCGGAAACGCTCAAAACATAGACAGTAGGAAGACTCAATCTTCCTGTACTTAAGTCGGCATTGTGTCTCTTATATTTAATTCTGATGCGATTTCTGTATTTCATCGTCAATGGGAAGGTCCAAGGGATACTGTTAACCTGCAGAGGTGCATCTGAATGTAAAACTGGTGGCACAGGAAACGCTCAAAACATAGACCTTAAGAAGACTCAGTTTTCTTGTACATAAGTCGGCGTTGTGTCTCTTATATTTAATTCCGATGCAATTTCTGCGTTTCATCGTCAATGGGAAGGTCCAAGGGATACAGTAAACCTGCAGAGGTGCATCGGAATGTAAAACTGGTGACACAGGATACGCTCAAAACATAGACTGTAGAAATACAAACTCTTCCTGTACGTAAATCGATATTGTGTCTCTTATATTTAATTCCGATGCAATTTCTGTGTTCCGTCATCACTGTGTAGGTCCAATAGATACAGTAAACCTGCGGAGGTGCATCGAAATGTAAAACTGGTGACACAGGAAACGCTCAAATCATAAACAGTAGGAAGACTAGTCTTCCTGTACTTAAGTCGTCATTGTGTCTCTTATATTTAATTCCGATGCTATTTCTGTGTTTCATCGTCAATGGGAAGGTCCAATGAATACAGTAAACCTGCAGAGGCGCATCGGAATGTAAAACTGGTGTCGCATTAAACGCTCAAAACATAGACAGTAGGAAGACTCAGTCTTCCTGTACTTAAGTCGGCATTGTGTCTCTTATATATAAGTCCGATGCAATCTCTGTGTCTTTTCGTCAATGAGAGGGTCCAATGGATACAGTAAACCGGCAGAGTTGCATCGGAATTTATAACTGGTGACACAGGAAACGCGCAAAACATAGACACTAATAAGACTAAGTCTTCCTGTACTTAAGTCGGCATTGTGTCTCTTATATTTAATTCCGATGCAATTTCTGTGTTTCATCGTCAATGGGAAGGTCCAATGGATACAGTAAACCTGCAGAGGTGCATCGGAATGTAAAACAGGTGACACAGGAAGCGCTCAAAGCATAGACCCTAAGAAGACTCAGTTTTCTTGTACTTAAGTGGGCATTGTATATCTTATATTTAACTCCGATCCAATTTCTGTGTTTCATCGTCAGTAGGGTGATTCAAGGGATACAGTAAATCTGCAGAGGTGCATCGGAATGTAAAACAGGTGACCCAGGAAACGCTCAAAACATAGACAGTAGGAAGACTCAGTCTCCCTGTACATAAGTCGGCATTGTGTCTCTTATATTTAAGTCCGATGCAATTTCTGTGTTTTTTCGTCAATGGGAAGGTCCAATGGATACAGTAAACCGGCAGAGTTGCATCGGAATGTATAACTGGGGACACAGGAAATGCTCAAAACATAGACATTAATAAGACTCAGTCTTCCGATACTTAAGTCGGCATTGTGTCTCTTATATTTCATTCCGATGCAATTTCTGTGTTTCATCGTCAATGGGAAGGTCCAAGGGATACAATAAACCTCCAGAGGTGCATCGGAATGTAAAACTGGTGACACAGGAAACGCTCAAAACATAGACCGTAAGAAGTCACAGTTTTCTTGTACTTAAGTGGGCATTGTGACTCTTATATTTAATTCCGATGCAATTTCTGTGTTTCATCGTCACTGTGAAGGTCCAAGGGATACAGTAAACCAGCAGAGGTGCATCGGAATGTAAAACTGCTGACACAGGAAACGCTCAAAACATAGACAGTAGGAAGACTCAGTCTTCCTGTACTTGAGTCGGCATTGTGACTCTTATATTTAATTGCGATGCCATTTCTGTGTTTCATCGTCAATGGGAAGGTCCAAGGGATACAGTAAACCTGCACACGTGCATCGGAATGTAAAACTGGTGACACAGGAAACGCTCGAAACATAGACCGTAAGGAGACTCAGTTTTTTTGTACTTAAGTCTGCGTTGTCCCTCTTATATTTAATTCCGATGCAATTTCTGTGTTCCATCATCACTGTGAAGGTCCAATGGATACAGTAAACCTGCGGAGGTGCATCGGAATGTAAAACTGGTGACACGGGAAACGCTCAAAACTTACACAGTAGGAAGACTCAGTCTTCCTGTACTTAAGTCGGCATTGTGTCTCTTATATTTAATGCGATGCAATTTCTGTATTTCATCGTCAATGGGTAGGTCCAATGAATACAGTAAACCTGCAGAGGCGCATCGGAATGTAAAACTCGTGTCGCAGGAAACGCTCAAAACATAGACAGTAGGAAGACTCAATCTTCCTGTACTTCAGTCGTCATTGTGTCTGTTATACTTAATTCCGATGCAATTTCTGTGTTTCATCGTCAATGGGATGGTCCAAGGGATACAGTAAACCTGCAGAGGTGCATTGGAATGTAAAACTGGTGACACAGGAACGCTCAAAGCATAGGCAGCAGGAGGGCTCAGTCTTCCTGTACATAAGCCGGCATTGTGCCTCTTATATTTAATTCCGATGCAATTTCTGTGTTTCATCGTCAATGGGAAGGTCCAAGGGATACAATAAACCTCCAGAGGTGCATCGGAATGTAAAACTGGCGACACAGGAAACGCTCAAAACATAGACCGTAAGAAGACACAGTTTTCTTGTACTTAAGTGGGCATTGTGACTCTTATATTTCATTCCGATGCAATTTCTGTGTTTCATCGTAACTGTGAAGGTCCAAGGGATACAGTAAACCTGCAGAGGTGCATCGGAATGTAAAACTGCTGACACAGGAAACGCTCAAAACATAGACAGTCGGAAGACTCAGTCTTCGTGTACTTGAGTCGGCATTGTGACTCTTATGTTTAATTGCGATGCCATTTCTGTGTTTCATCGTCAATGGGAAGGTCCAAGGGATACAGTAAACCTGCACAGGTGCATCGGAATGTACAACTGGTGACACCGGAAACGCTCAAAACATAGACAGTAGGAAGACTCAGTCTTCCTGTACTTAAGTCGGCATTGTGTCTCTTATATTTAATTCCGATGCAATTTCTGTATTTCATCGTCAATGGGAAGGTCCAGGGGATACAGTAAACCTGCAGAGGTGCATCGGAATGTAAAACTGGTGACACAGGAGACGCCAAAACATAGACCGTAAGAAGACTCAGTTTTCTTGTACTTAAGAAGGCGTTGTGTCTCTTATATTTAATTCCGATGCAATTTCTGTGTTTCATCGGCAATGGGAATGTCCAATGAATACAGTAAACCTGCAGAGCTGCATCGGAATGTAAAAGAGGTGACACAGGAAGCGCTCAAAACATAGACCCTAAGAAGACTCAGTTTTCTTGTACTTAAGTGGGCATTGTATCTCTTATATTCAACTCCGATGCAATTTCAGTGCTTCAGCGTCAGTAGGGTGATTCAAGGGATACAGTAAATCTGCAGAGGTGCATCGGAATGTAATACAGGTGACCCAGGAAACGCTCAAAACATAGATAGTAGGAAGACTCAGTCTTCCTGTACTTAAGTCGGCATTGTGTCACTTACATTTTAGTCCGATGCAATTTCTGTGTTTATTCGTCAATGGGAAGGTCCAATGGATACAGTAAACCGGCAGAGTTGCATAGGAATGTATAACTGGGGACACAGGAAACGCTCAAAACATAGACATTAATAAGACTCAGTCTTCCTGTACTTAAGTCGGCATTGTGTCTCTTATATTTAATTCCGATGCAATTTCTGTGTTTCATCGTCAATGGGAAGGTCCCAGGGATACAATAAACCTCCAGAGGTGCATCGGAATGTATAACTGGTGACACAGGAAACGCTCAAATCATAGACAGTAGGAGGGCTCAGTGTTCCTGTACATAAGCCGGCATTGTGTCTCTGATATTTAAATCCGACGCAATTTCTGTTTTTCATCGTCAATGGGAAGGTCCAAGGGATACAGTAAACCTGCACAGGTGCATCGGAATGTAAAACTGGTGACACCGGAAACGCTCAAAACATAGACAGTAGGAAGACTCAGTCTTCCTGTACTTAAGTCGGCATTGTGTCTCTTATATTTAATTCCGATGCAATTTCTGTGTTTCATCGTCAATGGGAACGTCCAAGGGATACAGTAAACCTGCAGAGGTGCATCGGAATGTAAAACTGGTGACACAGGAAACGCTCAAAACATAGACAGTAGAAATACAAACTCTTCCTGTACGTAAGTCAATATTGTGTCTCTTATATTTAATTCCGATGCAATTTCTGTGTTCCATCATCACTGTGTAGGTCCAATGGATACAGTAAACCTGCGGAGGTGCATCGGAATGTAAAACTGGTGACACCGGAAACGCTCAAAACATAGACAGTAGGAAGACTCAATCTTCCTGTACTTAAGTCGGCATTGTGTCTCTTATATTTAATTCTGATGCGATTTCTGTATTTCATCGTCAATGGGAAGGTCCAAGGGATACTGTAAACCTGCAGAGGTGCATCTGAATGTAAAACTGGTGGCACAGGAAACGCTCAAAACATAGACCTTAAGAAGACTCAGTTTTCTTGTACATAAGTCGGCGTTGTGTCTCTTATATTTAATTCCGATGCAATTTCTGCGTTTCATCGTCAATGGGAAGGTCCAAGGGATACAGTAAACCTGCAGAGGTGCATCGGAATGTAAAACTGGTGACACAGGATACGCTCAAAACATAGACTGTAGAAATATAAACTCTTCCTGTACGTAAATCGATATTGTGTCTCTTATATTTAATTCCGATGCAATTTCTGTGTTCCGTCATCACTGTGTAGGCCCAAAAGATACAGTAAACCTGCGGAGGTGCATCGAAATGTAAAACTGGTGACACAGGAAACGCTCAAATCATAAACAGTAGGAAGACTAGTCTTCCTGTACTTAAGTCGTCATTGTGTCTCTTATATTTAATTCCGATGCTATTTCTGTGTTTCATCGTCAATGGGAAGGTCCAATGAATACAGTAAACCTGCAGAGGCGCATCGGAATGTAAAACTGGTGTCGCATTAAACGCTCAAAACATAGACAGTAGGAAGACTCAGTCTTCCTGTACTTAAGTCGGCATTGTGTCTCTTATATATAAGTCCGATGCAATCTCTGTGTCTTTTCGTCAATGAGAAGGTCCAATGGATACAGTAAACCGGCAGAGTTGCATCGGAATTTATAACTGGTGACACAGGAAACGCGCAAAACATAGACACTAATAAGACTAAGTCTTCCTGTACTTTAGTCGGCATTGTGTCTCTTATATTTAATTCCGATGCAATTTCTGTGTTTCATCGTCAATGGGAAGGTCCAATGGATACAGTAAACCTGCAGAGGTGCATCGGAATGTAAAACAGGTGACACAGGAAGCGCTCAAAGCATAGACCCTAAGAAGACTCAGTTTTCTTGTACTTAAGTGGGCATTGTATATCTTATATTTAACTCCGATCCAATTTCTGTGTTTCATCGTCAGTAGGGTGATTCAAGGGATACAGTAAATCTGCAGAGGTGCATCGGAATGTAAAACAGGTGACCCAGGAAACGCTCAAAACATAGACAGTAGGAAGACTCAGTCTCCCTGTACATAAGTCGGCAATTGTGTCTCTTATATTTAAGTCCGATGCAATTTCTGTGTTTCATCGTCACTGTGAAGGTCCAAGGGATACAGTAAACCTGCGGAGGTGCATCGAAATGTAAAACTGGTGACACAGGAAACGCTCAAATCATAAACAGTAGGAAGACTAGTCTTCCTGTACTTAAGTCGTCATTGTGTCTCTTATATTTAATTCCGATGCTATTTCTGTGTTTCATCGTCAATGGGAAGGTCCAATGAATACAGTAAACCTGCAGAGGCGCATCGGAATGTAAAACTGGTGTCGCATTAAACGCTCAAAACATAGACAGTAGGAAGACTCAGTCTTCCTGTACTTAAGTCGGCATTGTGTCTCTTATATATAAGTCCGATGCAATCTCTGTGTCTTTTCGTCAATGAGAAGGTCCAATGGATACAGTAAACCGGCAGAGTTGCATCGGAATTTATAACTGGTGACACAGGAAACGCGCAAAACATAGACACTAATAAGACTAAGTCTTCCTGTACTTTAGTCGGCATTGTGTCTCTTATATTTAATTCCGATGCAATTTCTGTGTTTCATCGTCAATGGGAAGGTCCAATGGATACAGTAAACCTGCAGAGGTGCATCGGAATGTAAAACAGGTGACACAGGAAGCGCTCAAAGCATAGACCCTAAGAAGACTCAGTTTTCTTGTACTTAAGTGGGCATTGTATATCTTATATTTAACTCCGATCCGATTTCTGTGTTTCATCGTCAGTAGGGTGATTCAAGGGATACAGTAAATCTGCAGAGGTGCATCGGAATGTAAAACAGGTGACCCAGGAAACGCTCAAAACATAGACAGTAGGAAGACTCAGTCTCCCTGTACATAAGTCGGCAATTGTGTCTCTTATATTTAAGTCCGATGCAATTTCTGTGTTTCATCGTCACTGTGAAGGTCCAAGGGATACAGTAAACCAGCAGAGGTGCATCGGAATGTAAAACTGCTGACACAGGAAACGCTCAAAACATAGACAGTAGGAAGACTCAGTCTTCCTGTACTTGAGTCGGCATTGTGACTCTTATATTTAATTGCGATGCCATTTCTGTGTTTCATCGTCAATGGGAAGGTCCAAGGGATACAGTAAACCTGCACAGGTGCATCGGAATGTAAAACTGGTGACACAGGAAACGCTCGAAACATAGACCGTAAGGAGACTCAGTTTTTTTGTACTTAAGTCTGCGTTGTCCCTCTTATATTTAATTCCGATGCAATTTCTGTGTTTTATCGTCAATGGGAAGGTCCAAGGGATACAGTAAACCTGCAGAGGTGCATCGGAATGTAAAACTGGTGACACAGAAAACCCTCAAAACATAGACAGTAGAAATACAAACTCTTCCTGTACGTAAGTCGACAATGTGTCTCTTATATTTAATTCCGATGCAATTTCTGTGTTCCATCATCACCGTGAAGGTCCAATGGATACAGTAAACCTGCGGAGGTGCATCGGAATGTAAAACTGGTGACACAGGAAACGCTCAAAACATAGACAGTAGGAAGACTCATTCTTCCTGTACTTAAGTCGGCATTGTGTCTCTTATATTTAATGCAATGCAATTTCTGTATTTCATCGTCAATGGGAAGGTCCAATGAATACAGTAAACCTGCAGAGGCGCATCGGAATGTAAAACTCGTGTCTCAGGAAACGCTCAAAACATAGACAGTAGGAAGACTCAATCTTCCTGTACTTCAGTCGTCATTGTCTCTGTTATACTTAATTCCGATGCAATTTCTGTGTTTCATCGTCAATGGGATGGTCCAAGGGATACAGTAAACCTGCAGAGGTGCATTGGAATGTAAAACTGGTGACACAGGAACGCTCAAAGCATAGGCAGCAGGAGGGCTCAGTCTTCCTGTACATAAGCCGACATTGTGTCTCCTATATTTAATTCCGATGCAATATCTGTGTTTCATCGTCAATGGGAAGGACCAAGGGATACAATAAACTTCCAGAGGTGCTTCGGAATGTAAAACTGGTGACACAGGAAACGCTCAAAACATAGACCGTAAGAAGACACAGTTTTCTTGTACTTAAGTGGGCATTGTGGCACTTATATTTAATTCCGATGCAATTTCTGTGTTTCATCGTAACTGTGAAGGTCCAAGGGATACAGTAAACCTGCAGAGGTGCATCGGAATGTAAAACTGCTGACACAGGAAACGCTCAAAACATAGACAGTAGGAAGACTCAGTCTTCCTGTACTTGAGTCGGCATTGTGACTCTTATATTTAACTGCGGTGCCATTTCTGTGTTTCATCGTCAATGGAAAGGGCCAAGGGATACAGTTAACCTGCACAGGTGCATCGGAATGTAAAACTGGTGACACCGTAAACGCTCAAAACATAGACAGTAGAAAGACTCAGTCTTCCTGTACTTAAGTCGGCATTGTGTCTCTTATATTTAATTCCGATGCAATTTCTGTATTTCATCGTCAATGGGAAGGTCCAATGGATACAGTAAAACGGCAGAGTTGCTTCGGAATGTATAACTGGGGACACAGGAAACGCTCAAAACATAGACATTAATAAGACTCAGTCTTCCGGTACTTAAGTCGGCATTGTGTCTCTTATATTTCATTCCGATGCAATTTCTGTGTTTCATCGTCAATGGGAAGGTCCAAGGGATACAATAAACCTCCAGGGGTGCATCGGAATGTAAAACTGGTGACACAGGAAACGCTCAAAACATAGACCGTAAGAAGTCACAGTTTTCTTGTACTTAAGTGGGCATTGTGACTCTTATATTTAATTCCGATGCAATTTCTGTGTTTCATCGTCACTGTGAAGGTCCAAGGGATACAGTAAACCAGCAGAGGTGCATCGGAATGTAAAACTGCAGACACAGGAAACGCTCAAAACATAGACAGTAGGAAGACTCAGTCTTCCTGTACTTGAGTCGGCATTGTGACTCTTATATTTAATTGCGGTGCCATTTCTGTGTTTCATCGTCAATGGAAAGGTCCAAGGGATACAGTAAACCAGCAGAGGTGCATCGGAATGTAAAACTCCAGACACAGGAAACGCTCAAAACATAGACAGTAGGAAGACTCAGTCTTTCCGTACTTAAGTCGGCATTGTGTCTCTTATATTTAATTGCGATGCCATTTCTGTGTTTCATCGTCAATGGGAAGGTCCAAGGGATACAGTAAACCTGCAGAGGTGCATCGGAATGTAAAACCGGTGACACAGGAAACGCTCAAAACTTAGACAGTAGGAAGACTCAGTCTTCCTGTACTTAAGTCGGCATTGTGTCTCTTATATTTAATGCGATGCAATTTCTGTATTTCATCGTCAATGGGTAGGTCCAATGAATACAGTAAACCTGCAGAGGCGCATCGGAATGTAAAACTCGTGTCGCAGGAAACGCTCAAAACATAGACAGTAGGAAGACTCAATCTTCCTGTACTTCAGTCGTCATTGTGTCTGTTATACTTAATTCCGATGCAATTTCTGTGTTTCATCGTCAATGGGATGGTCCAAGGGATACAGTAAACCTGCAGAGGTGCATTGGAATGTAAAACTGGTGACACAGGAACGCTCAAAGCATAGGCAGCAGGAGGGCTCAGTCTTCCTGTACATAAGCCGGCATTGTGCCTCTTATATTTAATTCCGATGCAATTTCTGTGTTTCATCGTCAATGGGAAGGTCCAAGGGATACAATAAACCTCCAGAGGTGCATCGGAATGTAAAAATGGCGACACAGGAAACGCTCAAAACATAGACCGTAAGAAGACACAGTTTTCTTGTACTTAAGTGGGCATTGTGACTCTTATATTTCATTCCGATGCAATTTCTGTGTTTCATCGTAACTGTGAAGGTCCAAGGGATACAGTAAACCTGCAGAGGTGCATCGGAATGTAAAACTGCTGACACAGGAAACGCTCAAAACATAGACAGTCGGAAGACTCAGTCTTCGTGTACTTGAGTCGGCATTGTGACTCTTATGTTTAATTGCGATGCCATTTCTGTGTTTCATCGTCAATGGGAAGGTCCAAGGGATACAGTAAACCTGCAGAGGTGCATCGGAATGTAAAACTGGTGACACAGGAGACGCCAAAACATAGACTGTAAGAAGACTCAGTTTTCTTGTACTTAAGAAGGCGTTGTGTCTCTTATATTAAATTCCGATGCAATTTCTGTGTTTCATCGGCAATGGGAATGTCCAATGAATACAGTAAACCTGCAGAGCTGCATCGGAATGTAAAAGAGGTGACACAGGAAGCGCTCAAAACATAGACCCTAAGAAGACTCAGTTTTCTTGTACTTAAGTGGGCATTGTATCTCTTATATTCAACTCCGATGCAATTTCAGTGCTTCAGCGTCAGTAGGGTGATTCAAGGGATACAGTAAATCTGCAGAGGTGCATCGGAATGTAATACAGGTGACCCAGGAAACGCTCAAAACATAGATAGTAGGAAGACTCAGTCTTCCTGTACTTAAGTCGGCATTGTGTCACTTACATTTTAGTCCGATGCAATTTCTGTGTTTATTCGTCAATGGGAAGGTCCAATGGATACAGTAAACCGGCAGAGTTGCATCGGAATGTATAACTGGGGACACAGGAAACGCTCAAAACATAGACATTAATAAGACTCAGTCTTCCTGTACTTAAGTCGGCATTGTGTCTCTTATATTTAATTCCGATGCAATTTCTGTGTTTCATCGTCAATGGGAAGGTCCCAGGGATACAATAAACCTCCAGAGGTGCATCGGAATGTAAAACTGGTGACACAGGAAACGCTCAAATCATAGACAGTAGGAGGGCTCAGTGTTCCTGTACATAAGCCGGCATTGTGTCTCTGATATTTAAATCCGATGCAATTTCTGTTTTTCATCGTCAATGGGAAGGTCCAAGGGATACAGTAAACCTGCACAGGTGCATCGGAATGTAAAACTGGTGACACCGGAAACGCTCAAAACATAGACAGTAGGAAGACTCAGTCTTCCTGTACTTAAGTCGGCATTGTGTCTCTTATATTTAATTCCGATGCAATTTCTGTGTTTCATCGTCAATGGGAACGTCCAAGGGATACAGTAAACCTGCAGAGGTGCATCGGAATGTAAAACTGGTGACACAGGAAACGCTCAAAACATAGACAGTAGAAATACAAACTCTTCCTGTACGTAAGTCAATATTGTGTCTCTTATATTTAATTCCGATGCAATTTCTGTGTTCCATCATCACTGTGTAGGTCCAATGGATACAGTAAACCTGCGGAGGTGCATCGGAATGTAAAACTGGTGACACCGGAAACGCTCAAAACATAGACAGTAGGAAGACTCAATCTTCCTGTACTTAAGTCGGCATTGTGTCTCTTATATTTAATTCTGATGCGATTTCTGTATTTTATCGTCAATGGGAAGGTCCAAGGGATACTGTAAACCTGCAGAGGTGCATCTGAATGTAAAACTGGTGGCACAGGAAACGCTCAAAACATAGACCTTAAGAAGACTCAGTTTTCTTGTACATAAGTCGGCGTTGTGTCTCTTATATTTAATTCCGATGCAATTTCTGCGTTTCATCGTCAATGGGAAGGTCCAAAGGATACAGTAAACCTGCAGAGGTGCATCTGAATGTAAAACTGGTGACACAGGAAACGCTCAAATCATAAACAGTAGGAAGACTAGTCCTCCTGTACTTAAGTCGTCATTGTGTCTCTTATATTTAATTCCGATGCTATTTCTGTGTTTCATCGTCAATGGGAAGGTCCAATGAATACAGTAAACCTGCAGAGGCGCATCGGAATGTAAAACTGGTGTCGCATTAAACGCTCAAAAGATAGACAGTAGGAAGACTCAGTCTTCCTGTACTTAAGTCGGCATTGTGTCACTTATATATAAGTCCGATGCAATCTCTGTGTCTTTTCGTCAATGAGAAGGTCCAATGGATACAGTAAACCGGCAGAGTTGCATCGGAATTTATAACTGGTGACACAGGAAACGCGCAAAACATAGACACTAATAAGACTAAGTCTTCCTGTACTTAAGTCGGCATTGTGTCTCTTATATTTAATTCCGATGCAATTTCTGTGTTTCATCGTAAATGGGAAGGTCCAATGGATACAGTAAACCTGCAGAGGTGCATCGGAATGTAAAACAGGTGACACAGGAAGCGCTCAAAGCATAGACCCTAAGAAGACTCAGTTTTCTTGTACTTAAGTGGGCATTGTAGATCTTATATTTAACTCCGATCCAATTTCTGTGTTTCATCGTCAGTAGGGTGATTCAAGGGATACAGTAAATCTGCAGAGGTGCATCGGAATGTAAAACAGGTGACCCAGGAAACGCTCAAAACATAGACAGTAGGAAGACTCAGTCTCCCTGTACATAAGTCGGCATTGTGTCTCTTATATTTAAGTCCGATGCAATTTCTGTGTTTTTTCGTCAATGGGAAGGTCCAATGGATACAGTAAACCGGCAGAGTTGCATCGGAATGTATAACTGGGGACACAGGAAATGCTCAAAACATAGACATTAATAAGACTCAGTCTTCCGGTACTTAAGTCGGCGTTGTGTCTCTTATATTTCATTCCGATGCAATTTCTGTTTTTCATCGTCAATGGGAAGGTCCAAGGGATACAATAAACCTCCAGAGGTGCATCGGAATGTAAAACTGGTGACACAGGAAACGCTCAAAACATAGACCGTAAGAAGTCACAGTTTTCTTGTACTTAAGTGGGCATTGTGACTCTTATATTTAATTCCGATGCAATTTCTGTGTTTCATCGTCACTGTGAAGGTCCATGGGATACAGTAAACCAGCAGAGGTGCATCGGAATGTAAAACTGCAGACACAGGAAACGCTCAAAACATAGACAGTAGGAAGACTCAGTCTTCCTGTACTTGAGTCGGCATTGTGACTCTTATATTTAATTGCGGTGCCATGTCTGTGTTTCATCGTCAATGGAAAGGTCCAAGGGATACAGTAAACCTGCACAGGTGCATCGGAATGTAAAACTGTTGACACCGGAAACGCCCAAAACATAGACAGTAGGAAGACTCAGTCTTTCCGTACTTAAGTCGGCATTGTGTCTCTTATATTTAATTGCGATGCCATTTCTGTGTTTCATCGTCAATGGGAAGGTCCAAGGGATACAGTAAACCTGCAGAGGTGCATCGGAATGTAAAACCGGTGACACAGGAAACGCTCAAAACTTAGACAGTAGGAAGACTCAGTCTTCCTGTACTTAAGTCGGCATTGTGTCTCTTATATTTAATGCGATGCAATTTCTGTATTTCATCGTCAATGGGTAGGTCCAATGAATACAGTAAACCTGCAGAGGCGCATCGGAATGTAAAACTCGTGTCGCAGGAAACGCTCAAAACATAGACAGTAGGAAGACTCAATCTTCCTGTACTTCAGTCGTCATTGTGTCTGTTATACTTAATTCCGATGCAATTTCTGTGTTTCATCGTCAATGGGATGGTCCAAGGGATACAGTAAACCTGCAGAGGTGCATTGGAATGTAAAACTGGTGACACAGGAACGCTCAAAGCATAGGCAGCAGGAGGGCTCAGTCTTCCTGTACATAAGCCGGCATTGTGCCTCTTATATTTAATTCCGATGCAATTTCTGTGTTTCATCGTCAATGGGAAGGTCCAAGGGATACAATAAACCTCCAGAGGTGCATCGGAATGTAAAACTGGCGACACAGGAAACGCTCAAAACATAGACCGTAAGAAGACACAGTTTTCTTGTACTTAAGTGGGCATTGTGACTCTTATATTTCATTCCGATGCAATTTCTGTGTTTCATCGTAACTGTGAAGGTCCAAGGGATACAGTAAACCTGCAGAGGTGCATCGGAATGTAAAACTGCTGACACAGGAAACGCTCAAAACATAGACAGTCGGAAGACTCAGTCTTCGTGTACTTGAGTCGGCATTGTGACTCTTATGTTTAATTGCGATGCCATTTCTGTGTTTCATCGTCAATGGGAAGGTCCAAGGGATACAGTAAACCTGCACAGGTGCATCGGAATGTAAAACTGGTGACACCGGAAACGCTCAAAACATAGACAGTAGGAAGACTCAGTCTTCCTGTACTTAAGTCGGCATTGTGTCTCTTATATTTAATTCCGATGCAATTTCTGTATTTCATCGTCAATGGGAAGGTCCAGGGGATACAGTAAACCTGCAGAGGTGCATCGGAGTGTAAAACTGGTGACACAGGAGACGCCAAAACATAGACCGTAAGAAGACTCAGTTTTCTTGTACTTAAGAAGGCGTTGTGTCTCTTATATTAAATTCCGATGCAATTTCTGTGTTTCATCGGCAATGGGAATGTCCAATGAATACAGTAAACCTGCAGAGCTGCATCGGAATGTAAAAGAGGTGACACAGGAAGCGCTCAAAACATAGACCCTAAGAAGACTCAGTTTTCTTGTACTTAAGTGGGCATTGTATCTCTTATATTCAACTCCGATGCAATTTCAGTGCTTCAGCGTCAGTAGGGTGATTCAAGGGATACAGTAAATCTGCAGAGGTGCATCGGAATGTAATACAGGTGACCCAGGAAACGCTCAAAACATAGATAGTAGGAAGACTCAGTCTTCCTGTACTTAAGTCGGCATTGTGTCACTTACATTTTAGTCCGATGCAATTTCTGTGTTTATTCGTCAATGGGAAGGTCCAATGGATACAGTAAACCGGCAGAGTTGCATCGGAATGTATAACTGGGGACACAGGAAACGCTCAAAACTTAGACATTAATAAGACTCAGTCTTCCTGTACTTAAGTCAGCATTGTGTCTCTTATATTTAATTCCGATGCAATTTCTGTGTTTCATCGTCAATGGGAAGGTCCCAGGGATACAATAAACCTCCAGAGGTGCATCGGAATGTAAAACTGGTAACACAGGAAACGCTCAAATCATAGACAGTAGGAGGGCTCAGTGTTCCTGTACATAAGCCGGCATTGTGTCTCTGATATTTAAATCCGATGCAATTTCTGTTTTTCATCGTCAATGGGAAGGTCCAAGGGATACAGTAAACCTGCACAGGTGCATCGGAATGTAAAACTGGTGACACCGGAAACGCTCAAAACATAGACAGTAGGAAGACTCAGTCTTCCTGTACTTAAGTCGGCATTGTGTCTCTTATATTTAATTCCGATGCAATTTCTGTGTTTCATCGTCAATGGGAACGTCCAAGGGATACAGTAAACCTGCAGAGGTGCATCGGAATGTAAAACTGGTGACACAGGAAACGCTCAAATCATAGACAGTAGAAATACAAACTCTTCCTGTACGTAAGTCAATATTGTGTCTCTTATATTTAATTCCGATGCAATTTCTGTGTTCCATCATCACTGTGTAGGTCCAATGGATACAGTAAACCTGCGGAGGTGCATCGGAATGTAAAACTGGTGACACCGGAAACGCTCAAAACATAGACAGTAGGAAGACTCAATCTTCCTGTACTTAAGTCGGCATTGTGTCTCTTATATTTAATTCTGATGCGCTTTCTGTATTTCATCGTCAATGGGAAGGTCCAAGGAATACTGTAAACCTGCAGAGGTGCATCTGAATGTAAAACTGGTGGCACAGGAAACGCTCAAAACATAGACCTTAAGAAGACTCAGTTTTCTTGTACATAAGTCGGCGTTGTGTCTCTTATATTTAATTCCGATGCAATTTCTGCGTTTCATCGTCAATGGGAAGGTCCAAGGGATACAGTAAACCTGCAGAGGGGCATCTGAATGTAAAACTGGTGACACAGGAAACGCTCAAATCATAAACAGTAGGAAGACTAGTCTTCCTGTACTTAAGTCGTCATAGTGTCTCTTATATTTAATTCCGATGCTATTTCTGTGTTTCATCGTCAATGGGAAGGTCCAATGAATACAGTAAACCTGCAGAGGCGCATCGGAATGTAAAACTGGTGTCGCATTAAACGCTCAAAACATAGACAGTAGGAAGACTCAGTCTTCCTGTACTTAAGTCGGCATTGTGTCTCTTATATATAAGTCCGATGCAATCTCTGTGTCTTTTCGTCAATGAGAAGGTCCAATGGATACAGTAAACCGGCAGAGTTGCATCGGAATTTATAACTGGTGACACAGGAAACGCGCAAAACATAGACACTAATAAGACTAAGTCTTCCTGTACTTAAGTCGGCATTGTGTCTCTTATATTTAATTCCGATGCAATTTCTGTGTTTCATCGTAAATGGGAAGGTCCAATGGATACAGTAAACCTGCAGAGGTGCATCGGAATGTAAAACAGGTGACACAGGAAGCGCTCAAAGCATAGACCCTAAGAAGACTCAGTTTTCTTGTACTTAAGTGGGCATTGTATATCTTATATTTAACTCCGATCCAATTTCTGTGTTTCATCGTCAGTAGGGTGATTCAAGGGATACAGTAAATCTGCAGAGGTGCATCGGAATGTAAAACAGGTGACCCAGGAAACGCTCAAAACATAGACAGTAGGAAGACTCAGTCTCCCTGTACATAAGTCGGCATTGTGTCTCTTATATTTAAGTCCGATGCAATTTCTGTGTTATTTCGTCAATGGGAAGGTCCAATGGATACAGTAAACCGGCAGAGTTGCATCGGAATGTATAACTGGGGACACAGGAAATGCTCAAAACATAGACATTAATAAGACTCAGTCTTCCGGTACTTAAGTCGGCATTGTGTCTCTTATATTTCATTCCGATGCAATTTCTGTGTTTCATCGTCAATGGGAAGGTCCAAGGGATACAATAAACCTCCAGAGGTGCATCGGAATGTAAAACTGGTGACACAGGAAACGCTCAAAACATAGACCGTAAGAAGTCACAGTTTTCTTGTACTTAAGTGGGCATTGTGACTCTTATATTTAATTCCGATGCAATTTCTGTGTTTCATCGTCACTGTGAAGGTCCAAGGGATACAGTAAACCAGCAGAGGTGCATCGGAATGTAAAACTGCTGACACAGGAAACGCTCAAAACATAGACAGTAGGAAGACTCAGTCTTCCTGTACTTGAGTCGGCATTGTGACTCTTATATTTAATTGCGATGCCATTTCTGTGTTTCATCGTCAATGGGAAGGTCCAAGGGATACAGTAAACCTGCACAGGTGCATCGGAATGTAAAACTGGTGACACAGGAAACGCTCGAAACATAGACCGTAAGGAGACTCAGTTTTTTTGTACTTAAGTCTGCGTTGTCCCTCTTATATTTAATTCCGATGCAATTTCTGTGTTTTATCGTCAATGGGAAGGTCCAAGGGATACAGTAAACCTGCAGAGGTGCATCGGAATGTAAAACTGGTGACACAGGAAACCCTCAAAACATAGACAGTAGAAATACAAACTCTTCCTGTACGTAAGTCGACAATGTGTCTCTTATATTTAATTCCGATGCAATTTCTGTGTTCCATCATCACCGTGAAGGTCCAATGGATACAGTAAACCTGCGGAGGTGCATCGGAATGTAAAACTGGTGACACAGGAAACGCTCAAAACATAGACAGTAGGAAGACTCATTCTTCCTGTACTTAAGTCGGCATTGTGTCTCTTATATTTAATGCGATGCAATTTCTGTATTTCATCGTCAATGGGAAGGTCCAATGAATACAGTAAACCTGCAGAGGCGCGTCGGAATGTAAAACTCGTGTCTCAGGAAACGCTCAAAACATAGACAGTAGGAAGACTCAATCTTCCTGTACTTCAGTCGTCATTGTCTCTGTTATACTTAATTCCGATGCAATTTCTGTGTTTCATCGTCAATGGGATGGTCCAAGGGATACAGTAAACCTGCAGAGGTGCATTGGAATGTAAAACTGGTGACACAGGAACGCTCAAAGCATAGGCAGCAGGAGGGCTCAGTCTTCCTGTACATAAGCCGGCATTGTGTCTCCTATATTTAATTCCGATGCAATATCTGTGTTTCATCGTCAATGGGAAGGACCAAGGGATACAATAAATTTCCAGAGGTGCTTCGGAATGTAAAACTGGTGACACAGGAAACGCTCAAAACATAGACCGTAAGAAGACACAGTTTTCTTGTACTTAAGTGGGCATTGTGACACTTATATTTAATTCCGATGCAATTTCTGTGTTTCATCGTAACTGTGAAGGTCCAAGGGATACAGTAAACCTGCAGAGGTGCATCGGAATGTAAAACTGCTGACACAGGAAACGCTCAAAACATAGACAGTAGGAAGACTCAGTCTTCCTGTACTTGAGTCGGCATTGTGACTCTTATATTTAATTGCGGTGCCATTTCTGTGTTTCATCGTCAATGGAAAGGTCCAAGGGATACAGTAAACCTGCACAGGTGCATCGGAATGTAAAACTGGTGACACCGTAAACGCTCAAAACATAGACAGTATTAAGACTCAGTCTTCCTGTACTTAAGTCGGCATTGCGTCTCTTATATTTAATTCCGATGCAATTTCTGTATTTCATCGTCAATGGGAAGGTCCAATAGATACAGTAAAACGGCAGAGTTGCTTCGGAATGTATAACTGGGGACACAGGAAACGCTCAAAACATAGACATTAATAAGACTCAGTCTTCCGGTACTTAAGTCGGCATTGTGTCTCTTATATTTCATTCCGATGCAATTTCTGTGTTTCATCGTCAATGGGAAGGTCCAAGGGATACAATAAACCTCCAGAGGTGCATCGGAATGTAAAACTGGTGACACAGGAAACGCTCAAAACATAGACCGTAAGAAGTCACAGTTTTCTTGTACTTAAGTGGGCATTGTGACCCTTATATTTAATTCCGATGCAATTTCTGTGTTTCATCGTCACTGTGAAGGTCCAAGGGATACAGTAAACCAGCAGAGGTGCATCGGAATGTAAAACTGCAGACACAGGAAACGCTCAAAACATAGACAGTAGGAAGACTCAGTCTTCCTGTACTTGAGTCGGCATTGTGACTCTTATATTTAATTGCGGTGCCATTTCTGTGTTTCATCGTCAGTGGAAAGGTCCAAGGGATACAGTAAACCAGCAGAGGTGCATCGGAATGTAAAACTGCAGACACAGGAAACGCTCAAAACATAGACAGTAGGAAGACTCAGTCTTCCTGTACTTGAGTCGGCATTGTGACTCTTATATTTAATTGCGGTGCCATTTCTGTGTTTCATCGTCAATGGAAAGGTCCAAGGGATACAGTAAACCTGCACAGTTGCATCGGAATGTAAAACTGTTGACACCGGAAACGCCCAAAACATAGACAGTAGGAAGACTCAGTCTTTCCGTACTTAAGTCGGCATTGTGTCTCTTATATTTAATTGCGATGCCATTTCTGTGTTTCATCGTCAATGGGAAGGTCCAAGGGATACAGTAAACCTGCAGAGGTGCATCGGAATGTAAAACCGGTGACACAGGAAACGCTCAAATCATAGACAGTAGGAGGGCTCAGTCTTCCTGTACATAAGCCGGCATTGTGTCTCTTATATTTAAATACGATGCAATTTCTGTTTTTCATCGTCAAAGGGAAGTTCCAAGGGATACAGTGAACCTGCACAGGTGCATCGGAATGTAAAACTGGTGACACCGGAAACGCTCAAAGCATAGACAGTAGGAAGACTCAGTCTTCCTGTACTTAAGTCGGCATTGTGTCTCTTATATTTAATTGCGATGCAATTTCTGTGTTTCATCGTCAATGGGATGGTCCAAGGGATACAGTAAACCTGCAGAGGTGCATTGGAATGTAAAACTGGTGACACAGGAACGCTCAAAGCATAGGCAGCAGGAGGGCTCAGTCTTCCTGTACATAAGCCGGCATTGTGCCTCTTATATTTAATTCCGATGCAATTTCTGTGTTTCATGGTCAATGGGAAGGTCCAAGGGATACAATAAACCTCCAGAGGTGCATCGGAATGTAAAACTGGCGACACAGGAAACGCTCAAAACATAGACCGTAAGAAGACACAGTTTTCTTGTACTTAAGTGGGCATTGTGACTCTTATATTTCATTCCGATGCAATTTCTGTGTTTCATCGTAACTGTGAAGGTCCAAGGGATACAGTAAACCTGCAGAGGTGCATCGGAATGTAAAACTGCTGACACAGGAAACGCTCAAAACATAGACAGTCGGAAGACTCAGTCTTCGTGTACTTGAGTCGGCATTGTGACTCTTATGTTTAATTGCGATGCCATTTCTGTGTTTCATCGTCAATGGGAAGGTCCAAGGGATACAGTAAACCTGCACAGGTGCATCGGAATGTAAAACTGGTGACACCGGAAACGCTCAAAACATAGACAGTAGGAAGACTCAGTCTTCCTGTACTTAAGTCGGCATTGTGTCTCTTATATTTAATTCCGATGCAATTTCTGTATTTCATCGTCAATGGGAAGGTCCAGGGGATACAGTAAACCTGCAGAGGTGCATCGGAATGTAAAACTGGTGACACAGTAAACGCTCAAATCATAGACAGTAGGAGGGCTCAGTGTTCCTGTACATAAGCCGGCATTGTGTCTCTGATATTTAAATCCGATGCAATTTCTGTTTTTCATCGTCAATGGGAAGGTCCAAGGGATACAGTAATCCGGCACAGGTGCATCGGAATGTAAAACTGGTGACACCGGAAACGCTGAAAACATAGACAGTAGGAAGACTCAGTCTTCCTGTACTTAAGTCGGCATTGTGTCTCTTATATTTAATTCCGATGCAATTTCTGTGTTTCATCGTCAATGGGAACGTCCAGGGGATACAGTAAACCTGCAGAGGTGCATCGGAATGTAAAACTGGTGGCACAGGAAACGCTCAAAACATGGACCTTAAGAAGACTCAGTTTTCTTGTACATAAGTCGGCGTTGTGTCTCTTATATTTAATTCCGATGCAATTTCTGCGTTTCATCGTCAATGGGAGGTCCAAGGAATACAGTAAACCTGCAGAGGTGCATCTGAATGTAAAACTGGTGACACAGGATACGCTCAAAACATAGACTGTAGAAATACAAACTCTTCCTGTACGTAAGTCAATATTGTGTCTCTTATATTTAATTCCGATGCAATTTCTGTGTTCCATCATCACTGTGTAGGTCCAATGGATACAGTAAACCTGCGGAGGTGCATCGGAATGTAAAACTGGTGACACCGGAAACGCTCAAAACATAGACAGTAGGAAGACTCAGTCTTCCTGTACTTGAGTCGGCATTGTGACTCTTATATTTAATTGCGGTGCCATTTCTGTGTTTCATCGTCAATGGAAAGGTCCAAGGGATACAGTAAACCTGCACAGGTGCATCGGAATGTAAAACTGTTGACACCGGAAACGCCCAAAACATAGACAGTAGGAAGACTCAGTCTTTCCGTACTTAAGTCGGCATTGTGTCTCTTATATTTAATTGCGATGCCATTTCTGTGTTTCATCGTCAATGGGAAGGTCCAAGGGATACAGTAAACCTGCAGAGGTGCATCGGAATGTAAAACCGGTGACACAGGAAACGCTCAAAACTTAGACAGTAGGAAGACTCAGTCTTCCTGTACTTAAGTCGGCATTGTGTCTCTTATATTTAATGCGATGCAATTTCTGTATTTCATCGTCAATGGGTAGGTCCAATGAATACAGTAAACCTGCAGAGGCGCATCGGAATGTAAAACTCGTGTCGCAGGAACGCTCAAAACATAGACAGTAGGAAGACTCAATCTTCCTGTACTTCAGTCGTCATTGTGTCTGTTATACTTAATTCCGATGCAATTTCTGTGTTTCATCGTCAATGGGATGGTCCAAGGGATACAGTAAACCTGCAGAGGTGCATTGGAATGTAAAACTGGTGACACAGGAACGCTCAAAGCATAGGCAGCAGGAGGGCTCAGTCTTCCTGTACATAAGCCGGCATTGTGCCTCTTATATTTAATTCCGATGCAATTTCTGTGTTTCATCGTCAATGGGAAGGTCCAAGGGATACAATAAACCTCCAGAGGTGCATCGGAATGTAAAACTGGCGACACAGGAAACGCTCAAAACATAGACCGTAAGAAGACACAGTTTTCTTGTACTTAAGTGGGCATTGTGACTCTTATATTTCATTCCGATGCAATTTCTGTGTTTCATCGTAACTGTGAAGGTCCAAGGGATACAGTAAACCTGCAGAGGTGCATCGGAATGTAAAACTGCTGACACAGGAAACGCTCAAAACATAGACAGTCGGAAGACTCAGTCTTCGTGTACTTGAGTCGGCATTGTGACTCTTATGTTTAATTGCGATGCCATTTCTGTGTTTCATCGTCAATGGGAAGGTCCAAGGGATACAGTAAACCTGCACAGGTGCATCGGAATGTAAAACTGGTGACACCGGAAACGCTCAAAACATAGACAGTAGGAAGACTCAGTCTTCCTGTACTTAAGTCGGCATTGTGTCTCTTATATTTAATTCCGATGCAATTTCTGTATTTCATCGTCAATGGGAAGGTCCAGGGGATACAGTAAACCTGCAGAGGTGCTTCGGAATGTAAAACTGGTGACACAGGAGACGCCAAAACATAGACCGTAAGAAGACTCAGTTTTCTTGTACTTAAGAAGGCGCTGTGTCTCTTATATTAAATTCCGATGCAATTTCTGTGTTTCATCGGCAATGGGAATGTCCAATGAATACAGTAAACCTGCAGAGCTGCATCGGAATGTAAAAGAGGTGACACAGGAAGCGCTCAAAACATAGACCCTAAGAAGACTCAGTTTTCTTGTACTTAAGTGGGCATTGTATCTCTTATATTCAACTCCGATGCAATTTCAGTTCTTCAGCGTCAGTAGGGTGATTCAAGGGATACAGTAAATCTGCAGAGGTGCATCGGAATGTAATACAGGTGACCCAGGAAACGCTCAAAACATAGATAGTAGGAAGACTCAGTCTTCCTGTACTTAAGTCGGCATTGTGTCACTTACATTTTAGTCCGATGCAATTTCTGTGTTTATTCGTCAATGGGAAGGTCCAATGGATACAGTAAACCGGCAGAGTTGCATCGGAATGTATAACTGGGGACACAGGAAACGCTCAAAATATAGACATTAATAAGACTCAGTCTTCCTGTACTTAAGTCGGCATTGTGTCTCTTATATTTAATTCCGATGCAATTTCTGTTTTTCATCGTCAATGGGAAGGTCCCAGGGATACAATAAACCTCCAGAGGTGCATCGGAATGTAAAACTGGTGACACAGGAAACGCTCAAATCATAGACAGTAGGAGGGCTCAGTGTTCCTGTACATAAGCCGGCATTGTGTCTCTGATATTTAAATCCGATGCAATTTCTGTTTTTCATCGTCAATGGGAAGGTCCAAGGGATACAGTAAACCTGCACAGGTGCATCGGAATGTAAAACTGGTGACACCGGAAACGCTCAAAACATAGACAGTAGGAAGACTCAGTCTTCCTGTACTTAAGTCGGCATTGTGTCTCTTATATTTAATTCCGATGCAATTTCTGTGTTTCATCGTCAATGGGAACGTCCAAGGGATACAGTAAACCTGCAGAGGTGCATCGGAATGTAAAACTGGTGACACAGGAAACGCTCAAAACATAGACAGTAGAAATACAAACTCTTCCTGTACGTAAGTCAATATTGTGTCTCTTATATTTAATTCCGATGCAATTTCTGTGTTCCATCATCACTGTGTAGGTCCAATGGATACAGTAAATCTGCGGAGGTGCATCGGAATGTAAAACTGGTGACACCGGAAACGCTCAAAACATAGACAGTAGGAAGACTCAATCTTCCTGTACTTAAGTCGGCATTGTGTCTCTTATATTTAATTCTGATGCGATTTCTGTATTTCATCGTCAATGGGAAGGTCCAAGGGATACTGTAAACCTGCAGAGGTGCATCTGAATGTAAAACTGGTGGCACAGGAAACGCTCAAAACATAGACCTTAAGAAGACTCAGTTTTCTTGTACATAAGTCGGCGTTGTGTCTCTTATATTTAATTCCGATGCAATTTCTGCGTTTCATCGTCAATGGGAAGGTCCAAGGGATACAGTAAACCTGCAGAGGTGCATCTGAATGTAAAACTGGTGACACAGGAAACGCTCAAATCATAAACAGTAGGAAGACTAGTCTTCCTGTACTTAAGTCGTCATTGTGTCTCTTATATTTAATTCCGATGCTATTTCTGTGTTTCATCGTCAATGGGAAGGTCCAATGAATACAGTAAACCTGCAGAGGCGCATCGGAATGTAAAACTGGTGTCGCATTAAACGCTCAAAACATAGACAGTAGGAAGACTCAGTCTTCCTGTACTTAAGTCGGCATTGTGTCTCTTATATATAAGTCCGATGCAATCTCTGTGTCTTTTCGTCAATGAGAAGGTCCAATGGATACAGTGAACCGGCAGAGTTGAATCGGAATTTATAACTGGTGACACAGGAAACGCGCAAAACATAGACACTAATAAGACTAAGTCTTCCTGTACTTAAGTCGGCATTGTGTCTCTTATATTTAATTCCGATGCAATTTCTGTGTTTCATCGTCAATGGGAAGGTCCAATGGATACAGTAAACCTGCAGAGGTGCAACGGAATGTAAAACAGGTGACACAGGAAGCGCTCAAAGCATAGACCCTAAGAAGACTCAGTTTTCTTGTACTTAAGTGGGCATTGTATATCTTATATTTAACTCCGATCCAATTTCTGTGTTTCATCGTCAGTAGGGTGATTCAAGGGATACAGTAAATCTGCAGAGGTGCATCGGAATGTAAAACAGGTGACCCAGGAAACGCTCAAAACATAGACAGTAGGAAGACTCAGTCTCCCTGTACAAAAGTCGGCATTGTGTCTCTTATATTTAAGTCCGATGCAATTTCTGTGTTTTTTCGTCAATGGGAAGGTCCAATGGATACAGTAAACCTGCAGAGGTGCATCGGAATGTAAAACTGCTGACACAGGAAACGCTCAAAACATAGACAGTAGGAAGACTCAGTCTTCCTGTACTTGAGTCGGCATTGTGACTCTTATATTTAATTGCGGTGCCATTTCTGTGTTTCATCGTCAATGGAAAGGTCCAAGGGATACAGTAAACCTGCACAGGTGCATCGGAATGTAAAACTGGTGACACCGTAAACGCTCAAAACATAGACAGTAGAAAGACTCAGTCTTCCTGTACTTAAGTCGGCATTGTGTCTCTTATATTTAATTCCGATGCAATTTCTGTATTTCATCGTCAATGGGAAGGTCCAATGGATACAGTAAAACGGCAGAGTTGCTTCGGAATGTATAACTGGGGACACAGGAAACGCTCAAAACATAGACATTAATAAGACTCAGTCTTCCGGTACTTAAGTCGGCATTGTGTCTCTTATATTTCATTCCGATGCAATTTCTGTGTTTCATCGTCAATGGGAAGGTCCAAGGGATACAATAAACCTCCAGAGGTGCATCGGAATGTAAAACTGGTGACACAGGAAACGCTCAAAACATAGACCGTAAGAAGTCACAGTCTTCTTGTACTTAAGTGGGCATTGTGACTCTTATATTTAATTCCGATGCAATTTCTGTGTTTCATCGTCACTGTGAAGGTCCAAGGGATACAGTAAACCAGCAGAGGTGCATCGGAATGTAAAACTGCAGACACAGGAAACGCTCAAAACATAGACAGTAGGAAGACTCAGTCTTCCTGTACTTGAGTCGGCATTGTGACTCTTATATTTAATTGCGGTGCCATTTCTGTGTTACATCGTCAGTGGAAAGGTCCAAGGGATACAGTAAACCAGCAGAGGTGCATCGGAATGTAAAACTGCAGACACAGGAAACGCTCAAAACATAGACAGTAGGAAGACTCAGTCTTCCTGTACTTGAGTCGGCATTGTGACTCTTATATTTAATTGCGGTGCCATTTCTGTGTTTCATCGTCAATGGAAAGGTCCAAGGGATACAGTAAACCTGCACAGTTGCATCGGAATGTAAAACTGTTGACACCGGAAACGCCCAAAACATAGACAGTAGGAAGACTCAGTCTTTCCGTACTTAAGTCGGCATTGTGTCTCTTATATTTAATTGCGATGCCATTTCTGTGTTTCATCGTCAATGGGAAGGTCCAAGGGATACAGTAAACCTGCAGAGGTGCATCGGATTGTAAAACCGGTGACACAGGAAACGCTCAAATCATAGACAGTAGGAGGGCTCAGTCTTCCTGTACATAAGCCGGCATTGTGTCTCTTATATTTAAATCCGATGCAATTTCTGTTTTTCATCGTCAAAGGGAAGTTCCAAGGGATACAGTGAACCTGCACAGGTGCATCGGAATGTAAAACTGGTGACACCGGAAACGCTCAAAGCATAGACAGTAGGAAGACTCAGTCTCCCTGTACTTAAGTCGGCATTGTGTCTCTTATATTTAATTGCGATGCAATTTCTGTATTTCATCCTCAATGGGAAGGTCCAAGGGATACAGTAAACCTGCGGAGGTGCATCGGAATGTAAAACTGGTGACACAGGAAACGCTCAAAACTTAGACAGTAGGAAGACTCAGTCTTCCTGTACTTAAGTCGGCATTGTGTCTCTTATATTTAATGCGATGCAATTTCTGTATTTCATCGTCAATGGGTAGGTCCAATGAATACAGTAAACCTGCAGAGGCGCATCGGAATGTAAAACTCGTGTCGCAGGAAACGCTCAAAACATAGACAGTAGGAAGACTCAATCTTCCTGTACTTCAGTCGTCATTGTGTCTGTTATACTTAATTCCGATGCAATTTCTGTGTTTGATCGTCAATGGGATGGTCCAAGGGATACAGTAAACCTGCAGAGGTGCATTGGAATGTCAAACTGGTGACACAGGAACGCTCAAAGCATAGGCAGCAGGAGGGCTCAGTCTTCCTGTACATAAGCCGGCATTGTGCCTCTTATATTTAATTCCGATGCAATTTCTGTGTTTCATGGTCAATGGGAAGGTCCAAGGGATACAATAAACCCCCAGAGGTGCATCGGAATGTAAAACTGGCGACACAGGAAACGCTCAAAACATAGACCGTAAGAAGACACAGTTTTCTTGTACTTAAGTGGGCATTGTGACTCTTATATTTCATTCCGATGCAATTTCTGTGTTTCATCGTAACTGTGAAGGTCCAAGGGATACAGTAAACCTGCAGAGGTGCATCGGAATGTAAAACTGCTGACACAGGAAACGCTCAAAACATAGACAGTCGGAAGACTCAGTCTTCGTGTACTTGAGTCGGCATTGTGACTCTTATGTTTAATTGCGATGCCATTTCTGTGTTTCATCGTCAATGGGAAGGTCCAAGGGATACAGTAAACCTGCACAGGTGCATCGGAATGTAAAACTGGTGACACCGGAAACGCTCAAAACATAGACAGTAGGAAGACTCAGTCTTCCTGTACTTAAGTCGGCATTGTGTCTCTTATATTTAATTCCGATGCAATTTCTGTATTTCATCGTCAATGGGAAGGTCCAGGGGATACAGTAAACCTGCAGAGGTGCATCGGAATGTAAAACTGGTGACACAGGAAACGCTCAAATCATAGACAGTAGGAGGGCTCAGTGTTCCTGTACATAAGCCGGCATTGTGTCTCTGATATTTAAATCCGATGCAATTTCTGTTTTTCATCGTCAATGGGAAGGTCCAAGGGATACAGTAATCCGGCACAGGTGCATCGGAATGTAAAACTGGTGACACCGGAAACGATGAAAACATAGACAGTTGGAAGACTCAGTCTTCCTGTACTTAAGTCGGCATTGTGTCTCTTATATTTAATTCCGATGCAATTTCTGTGTTTCATCGTCAATGGGAACGTCCAGGGGATACAGTAAACCTGCAGAGGTGCATCGGAATGTAAAACTGGTGGCACAGGAAACGATCAAAACATAGACCTTAAGAAGACTCAGTTTTCTTGTACATAAGTCGGCGTTGTGTCTCTTATATTTAATTCCGATGCAATTTCTGCGTTTCATCGTCAATGGGAGGTCCAAGGAATACAGTAAACCTGCAGAGGTGCATCTGAATGTAAAACTGGTGACACAGGATACGCTCAAAACATAGACTGTAGAAATACAAATTCTTCCTGTACGTAAGTCGATATTGTGTCTCTTATATTTAATTCCGATGCAATTTCTGTGTCCCGTCATCACTGTGTAGGTCCAATAGATACAGTAAACCTGCGGAGGTGCATCGGAATGTAAAACTGGTGACACAGGAAACGCTCAAATCATAAACAGTAGGAAGACTCAGTCTTCCTGTACTTAAGTCGGCATTGTGTCTCTTATATGTAAGTCCGATGCAATTTCTGTGTCTTTTCGTCAATGAGAAGGTCCAATGGATACAGTAAACCGGCAGAGGTGCATCGGAATGTAAAACTGGTGACACACTAAATGCTCAAAACATAGAAAGTAGAAAGACAAAACCTTCCTGTTCATAAGTCGGCATTGTGTCTCTTATATTTAATTCCGATGCAATTTCTGTGTTTCATCGTCAATGGGAAGGTCCAATGAATACAGTAAACCTGCAGAGGCGCATCGGAATGTAAAACTGGTGTCGCATTAAACGCTCAAAACATAGACAGTTGGAAGACTCAGTCTTCCTGTACTTAAGTCGGCATTGTGTCTCTTATATGTAAGTCCGATGCAATTTCTGTGTCTTTTCGTCAATGAGAAGGTCCAATGGATACAGTAAACCGGCAGAGTTGCATCGGAATTTATAACTGGTGACACAGGAAACGCGCAAAACATAGACACTAATAAGACTCAGTCTTCCTGTACTTAAGTCGGCATTGTGTCTCGTATATTTAATTCCGATGCAATTTCTGTGTTTCATCGTCAATGGGAAGGTCCAAGGGATACAATAAACCTCCAGAGGTGCATCGGAATGTAAAACTGGTGACACAGGAAACGCTCAAAACATAGACAGTAGGAAGACTCAGTCTTCCTGTACTTGAGTCGGCAATGTGACTCTTATATTTAATTGCGATGCCATTTCTGTGTTTCACCGTCAATGGGAAGGTCCAAGAGATACAGTAAACCTGCACAGGTGCTTTGGAATGTAAAACTGGTGGCACAGGAAACGCTCAAAGCATAGACAGTAGGAGGGCTCAGTCTTCCTGTACATAAGCCGGCATTGTGTCTCTTATATTGAAATCCGATGCAAGTTCTGTTTTTCATCGTCAATTGGAAGGTCCAAGGGATAGAGTAAACCTGCACAGGTGCATCGGAATGTAAAACTGGTGACACCGGAAACGCTCAAAACATAGACAGTAGGAAGACTTAGTCTTTCTGTACTTAAGTCGGCATTGTGTCTCTTATATTTTATTCCGATGCAATTTCTGTGTTTCATCGTCAATGGGAAGGTCCAAGGGATACAGTAAACCTGCAGAGGTGCATCGGAATGTAAAACAGGTGACACAGGAAGCGCTCAAAACATAGACCCTAAGAAGACTCAGTTTTCTTGTACTTAAGTGGGCGTTGTATCTCTTATATTTAACTCCGATGCAATTTCTGTGTTTCATCGTCAGTAGGGTAATCGAAGGGATACAGTAAAGCTGCAGAGGTGTATCGGAATGTAAAACTGGTGACACAGGAAACGCTCAAAACATAGACCTTAAGATGACACAGTTTTCTTGTACTTATGTGGGCATTGTGACTCTTATATTTAATTCCGATGCTATTTCTGTGTTTCATCGTAACTGTGAAGGTCCAAGGGATACAGTAAACCTGCAGAGGTGCATCGGAATGTTAAACTGCTGACACAGGAAACGCTCAAAACATAGACAGTAGGAAGACTCAGTCTTCCTGTACATGAGTCGGCACTGTGACTCTTATATTTAATTGCGATGCCATTTCTGTGTTTCATCGTCAATGGGAAGGTCCAAGGGATACAGTAAACCAGCACAGGTGCATCGGAAAGTAAAACTGGTGACACCGGGAACGCTCAAATCATAGACAGTAGGAAGACTCAGTCTTCCTGTACTTAAGTCGGCATTGTGTCTCTTATATTTAATTCCGATGCAATTTCTGTATTCCATCATCAATGCGAAGGTCCAAGGCATACAGTAAACCTGCAGAGGTGCATCGGAATGTAAAAGTGGTGACACGGGGAACGCTCAAATCATAGACCCTAAGAAGACTCAGTTTTCTTGTACCTAAGTCGGCATTGTGTCTCTTATATTTAATTCCGATGCAATTTCTGTGTTTCATCGTCAATGGGAAGGTCCAATGAATACAGTAAACCTCCAGAGGTGCATCGGAATGTAAAACTGGTGACACAGGAAACGCTCGAAACATAGACCGTAAGAAGACACAGTTTTTTGTACTTAAGTGGGCATTGTGACTCTTATATTTAATTCCGATGCAATTTCTGTATTTCATCGTCAATGGGAAGGTCCAAGGGATACAGTAAACCTGAAGAGGTGCATCGGAATGTAAAACTGGTGACACGGAAACGCTCAAATCATAGACCTTAAGAAGACTCAGTTTTCTTGTACTTAAGTCGGCATTGTGTCTCTTATATTTATTTCCGCTGCAATTTCTGTGTTTCATCGTCAATGGGAAGGTCCAATGAATACAGTAATCCTGCAGAGGTGCATCGGAATGTAAAACTGGTGTCGCAGAAAAAGCACAATCATAGACAGTAGGAAGACTCAATCTTCCTGTACTTCAGTCGGCATTGTGTCTCTTATATTTAATTCCGATGCAATTTCTGTATTTCATCGTCAATGGGAAGGTCCAAGGGATACAGTAAACCTGCAGAGGGGCATCGGAATGTAAAACTGGGAACACAGGATACGCTCAAAGCATAGACGGTAAGAAGACTTAGTTTTCTTGTACTTAAGTCGGCATTGTGTCTCTTATATTTAATTCCGATGCAATTTCTGTGTTTCATCGTCAATGGGAAGGTCCAAGGGATACAGTAAACCTGCAGAGGTGCATCGGAATGTAAAACTTGTGACACAGGAAACGCTTAAAACATAGACAGTAGAAATACAAACTCTTCCTGTACGTAAGTCGACATTGTGTCTCTTATATTTAATTCCGATGCAATTTCAGTGTTCCATCATCACTGCGAAGGTCCAATGGATACAGTAAACCTGCGCAGGTGCATCGGAATGTAAAACTGGTGACACAGGAAACGCTCAAAGCATAGTCAGTAGCAAGACTCAGTCTTCCTGTACTTAAGTCGGCAATGTGTCTCTTATATTTAATTCCGATGCAATTTCTGTGTTTCATCGTCAGTGGGAAGGTCCAGTGAATACAGTAAACCTGCAGAGGCGCATCGGAATGTAAAACTGGTGTCGCAGGAAACGCTCAAAACATAGACAGTAGGAAGACTCAATCTTCCTGTACTTCAGTCGGCATTGTGTGTGTTATACTTAATTCCGATGCAATTTCTGTGTTTCATCGTCAATGGGAAGGTCCAAGGGATACAGTATACCTGCAGAGGTGCATTGGAATGTAAAACTGGTGACACAGGAAACGCTCAAAGCATAGACAGTAGGAATGCTCAGTCTTACTGTACTTAAGCCGGCATTGTGTCTCTTATACGAGGTGTGGCTAGAAAAAAACCGGACTAGTACTGGTGAAACAATAAAACGAATGCAATAAGGCTGAAAGTCGCGTGGCCTGTCACGTGACTCTCGCTCCGCCTACTGCTTGAGTTTCATCAGCCTCCTGCACTCAGTCTGCGCGTATCGTCTGTTTTAAGTAGTTGACGTTTTGTCTGTGCGTGGGAAAATGTTGAGTGTACAGAAAGAACAGCGTGTTAACATCAAATTTTGTTTCAAACTAGGAAAATCTGCAAGTGAAACGTTTGTAATGTTACAACAAGTGTACGGCGATGATTGTTTATCGCGAACACAAGTGTTTGAGTGGTTTAAACGATTTAAAGATGGCCGCGAAGACACCAGTGGTGACACTCGCACTGGCAGACCATTGTCAGAAAAAACTGATGCAAACATTGAAAAAATCGGTAAACTTGATCGACAAGATCGCCGTTTAACAATAAGAGCAGTGTCTGAGTTAACATAAGTTGACAAGGAAAGTGTAGAACAAGTTTACCGATTTTTTCAATGTTTGCATGAGTTATTGCTGACAATGGTCTGCCAGTGCGAGTGTCATCACTGGTGTCTTCGCGGCCATCTTTAAATCGTTTAAACCACTCAAACACTTGTGTTCGCGATAAACAATCATCGCCGTACACTTGTTGCAACATTACAAACGTTTCACTTGCAGATTTTCCTAGTTTGAAACAAAATTTGATGTTAACACGCTGTTCTTTCTGTACACTCAACATTTTCCCACGCACAGACAAAACGTCAACTACTTAAAACAGACGCCACGGGCAGACTGAGTGCAGGAGGCTGATGAAAGTCGAGCTGTAGGCGCAGCGAGAGACACGTGACAGGCCACGCGACTTTCAGCCTTATGGCATTCGTTTTATTGTTTCACCAGTACTAGTCCGGTTTTTTTCTAGCCACACCTCGTATTTAAATCCGATGCAATTTCTGTTTTTCATCGTCAATGGGAAGGTCCAAGGGATACAGAAAACCTGCACAGGTGCATCGGAATGTAAAACTGGTGACACCGGAAACGCTCAAAACATAGACAGTAGGAAGACTCGGTCTTCCTGTACTTAAGTCGGCATTGTGTCCCTTGTATTTAATTGCGATGCAATTTCTGTATTTCGTCGTCAATGGGAAGGTCCAAGGGATACAGTAAACCTGCAGAGGTGCATCGGAATGTAAAACTGGTGTCACCGGAAACGCTCAAAACATAGACCGTAAGAAGACACAGTTTTCTTGTACTTAAGTGGGCATTGTGACTCTTATATTTAATTCCGATGCTATTTCTGTGTTTCATCGTCACTGTGAAGGTCCAAGGGATACAGTAAACCTGCAGAGGTGCATCGGAATGTAAAACTGCTGACACAGGAAACGCTCAAAACATAGACATTAATATGACTCAGTCTTCCTGTACTTGAGTCGGCATTGTGTCTCTTATATTTAATTCCGATGCAATTTCTGTATTTCATCGTCAATGGGAAGGTCCAATGGATACAGTAAACGTGCAGAGGTGCATCGGAATGTAAAACAGGTGACACAGGAAGCGCTCAAAACATAGACCCTAAGAAGACTCAGTTTTCTTGTACTTATGTGGGCAATGTATCTCTTATATTTAACTCCGATGCAACTTCTGTGTTTCATCGTCAGTAGGGTGATCCAAGGGATACAGTAAAGCTGCAGAGGTGCATCGGAATGTAAATCAGGTGACCCAGGAAACGCTCAAAACATAGACAGTAGGAAGACTCAGTCTTCCTGTACTTAAGTCGGCATTGTGTCTCTTATATTTAAGTCCGATGCAAATTCTGTGTTTTTTCGTCAATGGGAAGGTCCAATGGATACAGTAAACCGGCAGAGTTGCATCGGAATGTATAACTGGTGACACAGGAAACGCTCAAAACATAGACATTAATAAGACTCAGTCATCCCGTACTTATGTCGGCATTGTGTCTCTTATATTTAATTACGATGCAATTTCTGTGTTTCATCGTCAATGGGAAGGTCCAAGGGATACAGTAAACCTGCAGAGGTGCATCGGAATGTAAAACTTGTGACACAGGAAACGCTTAAAACATAGACAGTAGAAATACAAACTCTTCCTGTACGTAAGTCGACATTGTGTCTCTTATATTTAATTCCGATGCAATTTCAGTGTTCCATCATCACTGCGAAGGTCCAATGGATACAGTAAACCTGCAGAGGTGCATCGGAATGTAAAACTGGTGGCACAGGAAACGCTCAAAAATAGACCGTAAGAAGACTCAGTTTTCTTGTACTTAAGACGGCGTTGTGTCTATTATATTTAATTCCGATGCAATTTCTGTGTTTCATCGTCAATGGGAAGGTCCAATGGATGCAGTAAACCTGCAGAGGTGCATCGGAATGTAAAACAGGTGACACAGGAAGCGCTCAAAACATAGACCCTAAGAAGACTGTTTTCTTGTATTTAAGTGGGCATTGTATCTCTTATATTTAACTCCGATGCAATTGCTGTGTTTCATCGTCAGTAGGGTGATCGAAGGGATACAGTAAAGCTGCAGAGGTGCATCGGGATGTAAAACAGGTGACCCAGGAAACGCTCAAAACATAGACAGTAGGAAGACTCAGTCTTCCTGTACTTATGTCGGCATTGTGTCTCTTATATTTAAGTCCGATGCAATTTCTATGTTTTTTCGTCAATGGGAAGGTCCAATGGATACAGTAAACCGGCAGAGTTGCATCGGAATGTATAACTGGTGACACAGGAAACGCTCAAAACATAGACATTAATAAGACTCAGTCTTCCCGTACTTAAGTCGGCATTGTGCCTCTTATATTTAATTCCGATGCAATTTCTGTGTTTCATCGTCAATAGGAAGGTCCAAGGTATACAGTAAACCTGCAGAGGTGCATCGGAATGTAAAACTGGTGACACCGGATACGCTCAAAACATAGGCAGTAGGAAGACTCAATCTTCCTGTACTTCAGTCGGCATTGTTTCTGTTATACTTAATTCCGATGCAATTTCTGTGTTTCATCGTCAATGGGAAAGTCCAAGTGATACAGTAAACCCGCAGAGGAGCATCGGGATGTAAAACTGGTGACACAGGAAACGCTCAAATCATAGACAGTAGGAGGGCTCAGTCTTCCTGTACATAAGCCAGCATTGTGTCTCTTATATTTAAATCCGATGCAATTTCTGTCTTTCATCGTCAATGGGAAGGTCCAACAGATACAGTAAACCTGCACAGGTGCATCGGAATGTAAAACTGGTGACACCGGAAACGCTCAAAACATAGACAGTAGGAAGACTCAGTCTTCCTGTACTTAAGTCGGCATTGTGTCTCTTATATTTAATTCCGATGCAATTTCTGTATTTCATCTTCAATGCGAAGGTCCAAGGCATACAGTAAACCTTTAGAGGTGCAGCGGAATGTAAAAGTGGTGACACGGGAAACGCTCAAATCATAGACCTTAAGAAGACTCAGTTTTCTTGTACTTAAGTCGGCATTGTGTCTCTTATATTTAATTCCGATGCAATTTCTGTATTTCATCGTCAATGGGAAGGTCCAATGGATACAGTAAACGTGCAGAGGTGCATCGGAATGTAAAACAGGTGACACAGGAAGCGCTCAAAACATAGACCCTAAGAAGACTCAGTTTTCTTGTACTTATGTGGGCAATGTATCTCTTATATTTAACTCCGATGCAACTTCTGTGTTTCATCGTCAGTAGGGTGATCCAAGGGATACAGTAAAGCCGCAGAGGTGCATCGGAATGTAAATCAGGTGACCCAGGAAACGCTCAAAACATAGACAGTAGGAAGACTCAGTCTTCCTGTACTTAAGTCGGCATTGTGTCTCTTATATTTAAGTCCGATGCAAATTCTGTGTTTTTTCGTCAATGGGAAGGTCCAATGGATACAGTAAACCGGCAGAGTTGCATCGGAATGTATAACTGGTGACACAGGAAACGCTCAAAACATAGACATTAATAAGACTCAGTCATCCCGTACTTAAGTCGGCATTGTGTCTCTTATATTTAATTACGATGCAATTTCTGTGTTTCATCGTCAATGGGAAGGTCCAAGGGATACAATAAACCTCCATAGGTGCATCGGAATGTAAAACTGGTGACACCGGAAACGCTCAAAACATAGACAGTAGGAAGACTCAGTCTTCCTGTACTTAAGTCGGCATTGTGTCTCTTATATTTAATTCCGATGCAATTTCTGTATTTCATCGTCAATGGGAAGGTCCAAGGGATACAGTAAACCTGCAGAGGTGCATCGGAATGTAAAAGTGGTGGCACAGGAAACGCTCAAAAATAGACCGTAAGAAGACTCAGTTTTCTTGTACTTAAGACGGCGTTGTGTCTATTATATTTAATTCCGATGCAATTTCTGTGTTTCATCGTCAATGGGAAGGTCCAATGGATGCAGTAAACCTGCAGAGGTGCATCGGAATGTAAAACTGGTGACACCGGAAACGCTCAAAACATAGACAGTAGGAAGACTCAGTCTTCCTGTACTTATGTCGGCATTGTGTCTCTTATATTTAAGTCCGATGCAATTTCTATGTTTTTTCGTCAATGGGAAGGTCCAATGGATACAGTAAACCGGCAGAGTTGCATCGGAATGTATAACTGGTGACACAGGAAACGCTCAAAACATAGACATTAATAAGACTCAGTCTTCCCGTACTTAAGTCGGCATTGTGCCTCTTATATTTAATTCCGATGCAATTTCTGTGTTTCATCGTCAATGGGAAGGTCCAAGGTATACAGTAAACCTGCAGAGGTGCATCGGAATGTAAAACTGGTGACACCGGAAACGCTCAAAACATAGGCAGTAGGAAGACTCAGACTTCCTGTACTTAAGTCGGCATTGTGTCTCTTATATTTAATTCCGTTGCAATTTCTCTGTTTCATCGTCAGTAGGGTGATCGAAGGGATACAGTAAAGCTGCAGAGGTGTATCGGAAAGTAAAACTGGTGTCGCAGGAAACGCACAAACATAGACAGTAGGAAGACTCAATCTTCCTGTACTTCAGCCGGCATTGTTTCTGTTATACTTAATTCCGATGCAATTTCTGTGTTTCATCGTCAATGGGAAAGTCCAAGTGATACAGTAAACCCGCAGAGGTGCATCGGGATGTAAAACTGGTGACACAGGAAACGCTCAAATCATAGACAGTAGGAGGGCTCAGTCTTCCTGTACATAAGCCAGCATTGTGTCTCTTATATTTAAATCCGATGCAATTTCTGTCTTTCATCGTCAATGGGAAGGTCCAACAGATACAGTAAACCTGCACAGGTGCATCGGAATGTAAAACTGGTGACACCGGAAACGCTCAAAACATAGACAGTAGGAAGACTCAGTCTTCCTGTACTTAAGTCGGCATTGTGTCTCTTATATTTAATTCCGATGCAATTTCTGTGTTTCATAGTCAATGGGAAGGTCCAATGAATACAGTAAACCGGGAGAGTTGCATCGGAATGTATAACTGGGGACACAGGAAACGCTCAAAACATAGACATTAATAACACTCAGTCTTCCCGTACGTAAGTCGGCATTGTGTCTCTTATATTTAATTCCGATGCAATTTCTGTGTTTCATCGTCAATGGGAAGGTCCAAGGGTTACAATAAACCTCCACAGGTACACCGGAATGTAAAACTGGTGACACAGGAAACGCTCAAAACATAGACAGTAGGAAGACTCAGTCTTCCTGTACTTGAGTCGGCATTGTGACTCTTATATTTAATTGCGATGCCATTTCTGTGTTTCATATTCAATGGGAAAGTCCAAGGGTTACAGTAAACTTGCACAGGTACATCGGAATGTAAACCTGGTGACACCGGAAACGCTCAAAACATAGACAGTAGGAAGACTCAGTCTTCCTGTACTTAAGTCGGCATTGTGTCTCTTATATTTAATTCCGATCCAATTTCTGTATTTCATCGTCAATGCGAAGGTCCAAGGCATACAGTAAACCTGCAGAGATGCATCAGAATGTAAAACTGGTGTCGCAGGAAACGCTCAAAACATAGACAGTAGGAAGACTCAATCTTCCTGTACTTCAGTCGGCATTGTGTCTGTTATACTTAATTCCGATGCAATTTCTGTGTTTCATCGTCAATGGGAAGGTCCAAGGGATACAGTAAACCTGCAGACACAGGAAACGCTCAAAGCATAGACAGTAGGAGGGCTCAGTCTTCCTGTACATAAGCCGGCATTGTGTCTCTTATATTTAATCCGATGCAATTTCTGTTTTTCATCGTCAATGGGAAGGTCCAAGGGATACAGTAAACCTGCACAGGTGCATCGGAATCTAGAGCTGGTGACACCGGAAACGCTCAAAGCATAGACAGTAGGAAGACTCAGTCTTCCTGTACTTATGTCGGCATTGTGTCTCTTATATTTAATTCCGATGCAATTTCTGTATTTCATCGTCAATGGGAAGGTCCAAGGGATACAGTAAACCTGCAGAGGTGCATCGGAATGTAAAACTGGTGACACAGAAACGCTCAAAACATAGACCGTAAGAAGACCCAGTTTTCTTGTACTTAAGACGGCGTTGTGTCTCTTATATTTAATTCCGAAGCAATTTCTGTGTTTCATCGTCAATGGGAAGGTCCAATGGATACAGTAAACCTGCAGAGGTGCATCGGAATGTAAAACAGGTGACCCAGGAAACGCTCAAAACATAGACAGTGGGAAGACTCAGTCTTCCTGTACTTAAGTCGGCATTGTGTCTCTTATATTTAAGTCCGATGCAATTTCTGTGTTTTTTCGTCAATGGGAAGGTCCAATGGATACAGTAAACCGGCAGAGTTGCATCGGATTGTAAAACTGGTGACACAGGAAACGCTCAAAACATAGACATTAATAACACTCAGTCTTCCCGTACATGTCGGCATTGTGTCTCTTATATTTAATTCCGATTAAATTTCTGTGTTTCATCGTCAATGGGAAGGTCCAAGGGATACAAAAAACCTCCACAGGTGCATCGGAATGTAAAACTGGTGACACAGGAAACGCTCAAATCATAGACAGTAGGAAGACTCAGTCTTCCTGTACTTGAGTCGGCATTGTGACTCTTATATTTAATTGCGATGCCATTTCTGTGTTTCATCGTCAATGGGAAGGTCCAAGGGATACAGTAAACATGCACAGGTGCATCGGAATGTAAAACTGGTGACACCGGAAACGCTCAAAACATAGACAGTAGGAAGACTCAATCTTCCTGTACTTCAGTCGGCATTGTGTCTGTTATACTTAATTCCGATGCAATTTCTATGTTTCATCGTCAATGGGAAGGTCCAAGGGATACAGTAAACCTGCAGAGATGCATCGGAATGTAAAACTGGTGACACCGGAAACGCTCAAAACATAGACACTAGGAAGACTCAGTCTTCCTGTACTTAAGTCGGCATTGTGTCTCTTATATTTAATTCCGATGAAATTTCTGTATTTCATCGTCAATGGGAAGGTCCAAGGGATACAGTAAACCTGCAGAGATGCATCGGAATGTAAAACTGGTGACACAGGAAACGCTCAAAACATAGACCGTAAGATGACTCAGTTTTCTTGTACTTAAGTCGGCGTTGTGTCTCTTATATTTAATTCCGATGCAATTTCTGTGTTTCATCGTCAATGGGATGGTCCAAGGGATACAGTAAACCTGCAGAGGTGCATCGGAATGTAAAACTGGAGACACAGGAAACGCTCAAAACATAGACAGTAGAAAGACAAACTCTTCCTGTACTTAAGTCGACATTGTGTCTCTTATATTTAATTCCGATGCAATTTCCGTGTTCCGTCATCACTGTGAAGGTCCAATGGATACAGTAAACCGGCAGAGTTGCATCGGAATGTATAACTGGTGACACAGGAAACGCTCAAAACATAGACATTATTAACACTCAGTCTTCCCGTACTTAAGTCGGCATTGTGTCTCTTATATTTAATTCCGATGCAATTTCTGTGTTTTTTCCGCAATGGGAAGGTCCAATGAATACAGTAAACCTGCAGAGGCGCATCGGAATGTAAAAAAGGTGACACAGGAAGCGCTCAAAACATAGACCCTAAGAAGACTCAGTTTTCTTGTACTTATGTGGGCATTGTATCTCTTATATTTAACTCCGATGCAATTTCTGTGTTTCATCATCAGTAGGGTGATCCAAGGGTTACAATAAACCTCCACAGGTGCATCGGAATGTAAAACTGGTGACACAGGAAACGCTCAAAACATAGACAGTAGGAAGACTCAGTCTTCCTGTACTTGAGTCGGCATTGTGACTCTTATATTAATTGCGATGCCATTTCTGTGTTTCATCGTCAATGGGAAGGTCCAAGGGATACAGTAAACCTGCACAGGTGCATCGGAATGTAAATCTGGTGACACAGGAAACGCTCAAATCATAGACAGTAGGAAGACTCAGTCTTCCTGTACTTGAGTCGGCATTGTGACTCTTATATTTAATTGCGATGCCATTTCTGTGTTTCATCGTCAATGGGAAGGTCCAAGGGATACAGTAAACATGCACAGGTGCATCGGAATGTAAAACTGGTGACACCGGAAACGCTCAAAACATAGACAGTAGGAAGACTCAGTCTTCCTGTACTTAAGTCGGCATTGTGTCTGTTATACTTAATTCCGATGCAATTTCTGTGTTTCATCGTCACTGTGAAGGTCCAAGGGATACAGTAAACCTGCAGAGGTGCATCGGAATGTAAAAATGCTGACACAGGAAACGCTCAATCATAGACATTAATATGACTCAGTCTTCCTGTACTTAAGTCGGCATTGTGTCTGTTATATTTAATTCCGATGCAATTTCTGTATTTCATCGTCAATGCGAAGGTCCAAGGCATACAGTAAACCTTCAGAGGTGCAGCGGAATGTAAAACTGGTGACACGGGAAACGCTCAAATCATAGACCTTAAGAAGACTCAGATTTCTTGTACTTAAGTCGGCATTGTGTCTCTTATATTTGATTCCGATGCAATTTCTGTTTTTCATCGTCAATGGGAAGGTCCAATGAATACAGTAAACCTGCAGAGATGCATCAGAGTGTAAAACTGGTGTCGCAGGAAACGCTCAAAATATAGACAGTAGGAAGACTCAATCTTCCTGTACTTCAGTCGGCATTGTGTCTGTTATACTTAATTCCGATGCAATTTCTATGTTTCATCGTCAATGGGAAGGTCCAAGGAATACAGTAAACCTGCAGAGATGCATCGGAATGTAAAACTGGTGACACCGGAAACGCTCAAAACATAGACACTAGGAAGACTCAGTCTTCCTGTACTTAAGTCGGCATTGTGTCTCTTATATTTAATGCGATGCAATATCTGTATTTCATCGTCAATAGGTAGGTCCAATGAATACAGTAAACCTGCATAGGCGCATCGGAATGTAAAACTCGTGTCGCAGGAAACGCTCAAAACATAGACAGTAGGAAGACTCAATCTTCCTGTACTTCAGTCGTCATTGTGTCTGTTATACTTAATTCAGACGCAATTTCTGTGTTTCATCGTCAATGGGATGGTCCAAGGGATACAGTAAACCTGCAGAGGTGCATTGGAATGTAAAACTGGTGACACAGGAACGCTCAAAGCATAGGCAGCAGGAGGGCTCAGTCTTCTTGTACATATGCCGGCATTGTGTCTCTTATATTTAATTCCGATGCAATTTCTGTGTTTCATCGTCAATGGGAAGGTCCAAGGGATACAATAAACCTCCAGAGTTGCATCGGAATGTAAAACTGGCGACGCAGGAAACGCTCAAAACATAGACCGTAAGAAGACACAGTTTTCTTGTACTTAAGTGGACATTGTGACTCTTATATTTAATTCCGATGCAATTTCTGTGTTTCATCGTAACTGTGAAGGTCCAAGGGATACAGTAAACCTGCAGAGGTGCATCGGAATGTAAAACTGCTGACACAGGAAACGCTCAAAACATAGACAGTCGGAAGACTCAGTCTTCGTGTACTTGAATCGGCATTGTGACTCTTATATTTAATTGCGATGCCATTTCTGTGTTTCATCGTCAATGGGAAGGTCCAAGGGATACAGTAAACCTGCACAGGTGCATCGGAATGTAAAACTGGTGACACAGGAAACGCCAAAACATAGACCGTAAGAAGACTCAGTTTTCCTGTACTTAAGTCGGCGTTGTGTCTCTTATATTTAATTCCGATGCAATTTCTGTGTTTCATCGTCAATGGGAAGGTCCAATGGATACAGTAAACCTGCAGAGGTGCATCGGAATGTAAAACAGGTGACACAGGAAGCGCTCAAAACATAGACCCTAAGAAGACTCAGTTTTCTTGTACTTAAGTGGGCATTGTATCTCTTATATTTAACTCCGATGCAATTTCAGTGTTTCATCGTCAGTAGGGTGATTCAAGGGATACAGTAAATCTGCAGAGGTGCATCGGAATGTAAAACAGGTGACGCAGGAAACGCTCAAAACATAGATAGTAGGAAGACTAAGTCTTCCTGTTCTTAAGTCGGCATTGTGTCACTTATATATCAGTCCGATGCAATTTCTGTGTTTTTTCGTCAATGGGAAGGTCCAATGGATACAGTAAACCGGCAGAGTTGCATCGGAATGTATAACTGGGGACACAGGAAACGCTCAAAACATAGACATTAATAAGACTCAGCCATCCTGTACTTAAGTCGGCATTGTGTCTCTTATATTTAATTCCGATGCAATTTCTGTGTTTCATCGTCAATGGGAAGGTCCAATGAATACAGTAAACCTCCAGAGGTGCATCGGAATGTAAAACTGGTGACGCAGGAAACGCTCGAAACATAGACCGTAAGAAGACACAGTTTTCTTGTACTTAAGTGGGCATTGTGACTCTTATATTTAATTCCGATGCAATTTCTGTGTTTCATCGTCACTGTGAAGGTCCAAGGGATACAGTAAACCTGCAGAGGTGCATCGGAATGTAAAACCGGTGACACAGGAAACGCTCAATTCATAGACAGTAGGAGGGCTCAGTCTTCTTGTACATAAGCCGGCATTGTGTCTCTTATATTTCAATCCGATGCAATTTCTGTTTTTCATCATCAATGGGAAGGTCCAAGGGATACAGTAAACCTGCACAGGTGCATCGGAATGTAAAACTGGTGACACCGGAAACGCTCAAAACATAGACAGTAGGAAGACTCAGTCTTACTGTACTTAAGTCGGCATTGTGTCTCTTATATTTAATTCCGATGCAATTTCTGTATTTCATCCTCAATGGGAAGGTCCAAGGGATACAGTAAACCTGCAGAGGTGCATCGGAATGTAAAACTGGTGACACAGGAAACGCTCAAAACATAGACAGTAGGAAGACTCAATCTTCCTGTACTTCAGTCGTCATTGTCTCTGTTATACTTAATTCCGATGCAATTTCTGTGTTTCATCGTCAATGGGATGGTCCAAGGGATACAGTAAACCTGCAGAGGTGCATTGGAATGTAAAACTGGTGACACAGGAACGCTCAAAGCATAGGCAGCAGGAGGGCTCAGTCTTCCTGTACATAAGCCAGCATTGTGTCTCCCATATTTAATTCCGATGCAATATCTGTGTTTCATCGTCAATGGGAAGGACCAAGGGATACAATAAACCTCCAGAGGTGCTTCGGAATGTAAAACTGGTGACACAGGAAACGCTCAAAACATAGACCGTAAAAAGACACAGTTTTCTTGTACTTAAGTGGGCATTGTGACTCTTATATTTAATTCCGATGCAATTTCTGTGTTTCATCGTAACTGTGAAGGTCCAAGGGATACAGTAAACCTGCAGAGGAGCATCGGAATGTAAAACTGCTGACACAGGAAACGCTCAAAACATAGATAGTCGGAATACTCAGTCTTCCTGTACTTGAGTCGGCATTGTGACTCTTATATTTAATTGCGATGCCATTTCTGTGTTTCAACGTCAATGGGAACGTCCAAGGGATACAGTAAACCTGCACAGGTGCATCGGAATGTAAAACTGGTGACACCGGAAACGCTCGAAACATAGACAGTAGAAAGACTCAGTCTTCCTGTACTTAAGTCGGCATTGTGTCTCTTATATTTAATTCCGATGCAATTTCTGTATTTCATCGTCAATGGGAAGGTCCAGGGGATACCGTAAACCTGCAGAGGTGCATCGGAATGTAAAACTGGTGACACAGGAAACGCCAAAACATAGACCGTAAGAAGACTGAGTTTTCTTGTACTTAAGTCGGCGTTGTGTCTCTTATATTTAATTCCGATGCAATTTCTGTGTTTCATCGTCAATGGGAAGGTCCAATGGATACAGTAAACCTGCAGAGGTGCATAGGAATGTAAAACAGGTGACACAGGAAGCGCTCAAAACATAGACCCTAAGAAGACTCAGTTTTCTTGTACTTAAGTGGGCATTGTATCTCTTATATTTAACTCCGATGCAATTTCTGTGTTTCATTGTCAGTAGGGTGATTCAAGGGATACAGTAAATCTGCAGAGGTGCATCGGAATGTAAAACAGGTGACCCAGGAAACGCTCAAAACATAGACAGTAGGAAGACTCAGTCCTCCTGTACTTAAGTCGGCATTGTGTCTCTTATATTTCATTCCGATGCAATTTCTGTGTTTCATCGTCAATGGGAAGGTCCAAGGGATACAGTAAACCTGCAGAGGTGCAACGGAATGTGAAACTGCTGACACAGGAAACGCTCAAAACATAGACAGTAGGAAGACTCAGTCTTCCTGTACTTGAGTCGGCATTGTGACTCTTATATTTAATTGCGATGCCATTTCTGTGTTTCATCGTCAATGGGAAGGTCCAAGGGATTCAGTAAACGTGCACAGGTGCATCGGAATGTAAAACTGGTGACACAGGAAACGCTCGAAACATAGACCGTAAGAAGACTCAGTTTTCTTGTACTTAAGTCGGCGTTGTCCCTCTTATATTTAATTCCGATGCAATTTCTGTGTTTCATCGTCAATGGGAAGGTCCAAGGGATACAGTAAACCTGCAGAGGTGCATCGGAATGTAAAACTGGTGACACAGGAAACGTACAAAACATAGAAAGTAGAAATACAAACTCTTCCTGTACGTAGTCGACAATGTGTCTCTTATATTTAATTCCGATGAAATTTCTGTGTTCCATCATCACTGTGAAGGTCCAATGGATACAGTAAACCTGCGGAGGTGCATGGGAATGTAAAACTGGTGACACAGGAAACGCTCAAAACATAGACAGTAGGAAGACTCAGTCTTCCTGTACTTAAGTCGGCATTGTGTCTCTTATATTTAATGCGATGCAATATCTGTATTTCATCGTCAATAGGTAGGTCCAATGAATACAGTAAACCTGCATAGGCGCATCGGAATGTAAAACTCGTGTCGCAGGAAACGCTCAAAACATAGACAGTAGGAAGACTCAATCTTCCTGTACTTCAGTCGTCATTGTGTCTGTTATACTTAATTCCGATGCAATTTCTGTGTTTCATCGTCAATGGGATGGTCCAAGGGATACAGTAAACCTGCAGAGGTGCATTGGAATGTAAAACTGGTGACACAGGAACGCTCAAAGCATAGGCAGCAGGAGGGCTCAGTCTTCCTGTACATAAGCCGGCATTGTGCCTCTTATATTTAATTCCGATGCAATTTCTGTGTTTCATCGTCAATGGGAAGGTCCAAGGGATACAATAAACCTCCAGAGGTGCATCGGAATGTAAAACTGGCGACACAGGAAACGCTCAAAACATAGACCGTAAGAAGACACAGTTTTCTTGTACTTAAGTGGGCATTGTGACTCTTATATTTCATTCCGATGCAATTTCTGTGTTTCATCGTAACTGTGAAGGTCCAAGGGATACAGTAAACCTGCAGAGGTGCATCGGAATGTAAAACTGCTGACACAGGAAACGCTCAAAACATAGACAGTCGGAAGACTCAGTCTTCGTGTACTTGAGTCGGCATTGTGACTCTTATGTTTAATTGCGATGCCATTTCTGTGTTTCATCGTCAATGGGAAGGTCCAAGGGATACAGTAAACCTGCACAGGTGCATCGGAATGTACAACTGGTGACACCGGAAACGCTCAAAACATAGACAGTAGGAAGACTCAGTCTTCCTGTACTTAAGTCGGCATTGTGTCTCTTATATTTAATTCCGATGCAATTTCTGTATTTCATCGTCAATGGGAAGGTCCAGGGGATACAGTAAACCTGCAGAGGTGCATCGGAATGTAAAACTGGTGACACAGGAGACGCCAAAACATAGACCGTAAGAAGACTCAGTTTTCTTGTACTTAAGAAGGCGTTGTGTCTCTTATATTTAATTCCGATGCAATTTCTGTGTTTCATCGGCAATGGGAATGTCCAATGAATACAGTAAACCTGCAGAGCTGCATCGGAATGTAAAAGAGGTGACACAGGAAGCGCTCAAAACATAGACCCTAAGAAGACTCAGTTTTCTTGTACTTAAGTGGGCATTGTATCTCTTATATTCAACTCCGATGCAATTTCAGTGCTTCAGCGTCAGTAGGGTGATTCAAGGGATACAGTAAATCTGCAGAGGTGCATCGGAATGTAATACAGGTGACCCAGGAAACGCTCAAAACATAGATAGTAGGAAGACTCAGTCTTCCTGTACTTAAGTCGGCATTGTGTCACTTACATTTTAGTCCGATGCAATTTCTGTGTTTATTCGTCAATGGGAAGGTCCAATGGATACAGTAAACCGGCAGAGTTGCATAGGAATGTATAACTGGGGACACAGGAAACGCTCAAAACATAGACATTAATAAGACTCAGTCTTCCTGTACTTAAGTCGGCATTGTGTCTCTTATATTTAATTCCGATGCAATTTCTGTGTTTCATCGTCAATGGGAAGGTCCCAGGGATACAATAAACCTCCAGAGGTGCATCGGAATGTATAACTGGTGACACAGGAAACGCTCAAATCATAGACAGTAGGAGGGCTCAGTGTTCCTGTACATAAGCCGGCATTGTGTCTCTGATATTTAAATCCGACGCAATTTCTGTTTTTCATCGTCAATGGGAAGGTCCAAGGGATACAGTAAACCTGCACAGGTGCATCGGAATGTAAAACTGGTGACACCGGAAACGCTCAAAACATAGACAGTAGGAAGACTCAGTCTTCCTGTACTTAAGTCGGCATTGTGTCTCTTATATTTAATTCCGATGCAATTTCTGTGTTTCATCGTCAATGGGAACGTCCAAGGGATACAGTAAACCTGCAGAGGTGCATCGGAATGTAAAACTGGTGACACAGGAAACGCTCAAAACATAGACAGTAGAAATACAAACTCTTCCTGTACGTAAGTCAATATTGTGTCTCTTATATTTAATTCCGATGCAATTTCTGTGTTCCATCATCACTGTGTAGGTCCAATGGATACAGTAAACCTGCGGAGGTGCATCGGAATGTAAAACTGGTGACACCGGAAACGCTCAAAACATAGACAGTAGGAAGACTCAATCTTCCTGTACTTAAGTCGGCATTGTGTCTCTTATATTTAATTCTGATGCGATTTCTGTATTTCATCGTCAATGGGAAGGTCCAAGGGATACTGTAAACCTGCAGAGGTGCATCTGAATGTAAAACTGGTGGCACAGGAAACGCTCAAAACATAGACCTTAAGAAGACTCAGTTTTCTTGTACATAAGTCGGCGTTGTGTCTCTTATATTTAATTCCGATGCAATTTCTGCGTTTCATCGTCAATGGGAAGGTCCAAGGGATACAGTAAACCTGCAGAGGTGCATCGGAATGTAAAACTGGTGACACAGGATACGCTCAAAACATAGACTGTAGAAATATAAACTCTTCCTGTACGTAAATCGATATTGTGTCTCTTATATTTAATTCCGATGCAATTTCTGTGTTCCGTCATCACTGTGTAGGCCCAATAGATACAGTAAACCTGCGGAGGTGCATCGAAATGTAAAACTGGTGACACAGGAAACGCTCAAATCATAAACAGTAGGAAGACTAGTCTTCCTGTACTTAAGTCGTCATTGTGTCTCTTATATTTAATTCCGATGCTATTTCTGTGTTTCATCGTCAATGGGAAGGTCCAATGAATACAGTAAACCTGCAGAGGCGCATCGGAATGTAAAACTGGTGTCGCATTAAACGCTCAAAACATAGACAGTAGGAAGACTCAGTCTTCCTGTACTTAAGTCGGCATTGTGTCTCTTATATATAAGTCCGATGCAATCTCTGTGTCTTTTCGTCAATGAGAAGGTCCAATGGATACAGTAAACCGGCAGAGTTGCATCGGAATTTATAACTGGTGACACAGGAAACGCGCAAAACATAGACACTAATAAGACTAAGTCTTCCTGTACTTTAGTCGGCATTGTGTCTCTTATATTTAATTCCGATGCAATTTCTGTGTTTCATCGTCAATGGGAAGGTCCAATGGATACAGTAAACCTGCAGAGGTGCATCGGAATGTAAAACAGGTGACACAGGAAGCGCTCAAAGCATAGACCCTAAGAAGACTCAGTTTTCTTGTACTTAAGTGGGCATTGTATATCTTATATTTAACTCCGATCCAATTTCTGTGTTTCATCGTCAGTAGGGTGATTCAAGGGATACAGTAAATCTGCAGAGGTGCATCGGAATGTAAAACAGGTGACCCAGGAAACGCTCAAAACATAGACAGTAGGAAGACTCAGTCTCCCTGTACATAAGTCGGCAATTGTGTCTCTTATATTTAAGTCCGATGCAATTTCTGTGTTTCATCGTCACTGTGAAGGTCCAAGGGATACAGTAAACCTGCGGAGGTGCATCGAAATGTAAAACTGGTGACACAGGAAACGCTCAAATCATAAACAGTAGGAAGACTAGTCTTCCTGTACTTAAGTCGTCATTGTGTCTCTTATATTTAATTCCGATGCTATTTCTGTGTTTCATCGTCAATGGGAAGGTCCAATGAATACAGTAAACCTGCAGAGGCGCATCGGAATGTAAAACTGGTGTCGCATTAAACGCTCAAAACATAGACAGTAGGAAGACTCAGTCTTCCTGTACTTAAGTCGGCATTGTGTCTCTTATATATAAGTCCGATGCAATCTCTGTGTCTTTTCGTCAATGAGAAGGTCCAATGGATACAGTAAACCGGCAGAGTTGCATCGGAATTTATAACTGGTGACACAGGAAACGCGCAAAACATAGACACTAATAAGACTAAGTCTTCCTGTACTTTAGTCGGCATTGTGTCTCTTATATTTAATTCCGATGCAATTTCTGTGTTTCATCGTCAATGGGAAGGTCCAATGGATACAGTAAACCTGCAGAGGTGCATCGGAATGTAAAACAGGTGACACAGGAAGCGCTCAAAGCATAGACCCTAAGAAGACTCAGTTTTCTTGTACTTAAGTGGGCATTGTATATCTTATATTTAACTCCGATCCGATTTCTGTGTTTCATCGTCAGTAGGGTGATTCAAGGGATACAGTAAATCTGCAGAGGTGCATCGGAATGTAAAACAGGTGACCCAGGAAACGCTCAAAACATAGACAGTAGGAAGACTCAGTCTCCCTGTACATAAGTCGGCAATTGTGTCTCTTATATTTAAGTCCGATGCAATTTCTGTGTTTCATCGTCACTGTGAAGGTCCAAGGGATACAGTAAACCAGCAGAGGTGCATCGGAATGTAAAACTGCTGACACAGGAAACGCTCAAAACATAGACAGTAGGAAGACTCAGTCTTCCTGTACTTGAGTCGGCATTGTGACTCTTATATTTAATTGCCATGCCATTTCTGTGTTTCATCGTCAATGGGAAGGTCCAAGGGATACAGTAAACCTGCACAGGTGCATCGGAATGTAAAACTGGTGACACAGGAAACGCTCGAAACATAGACCGTAAGGAGACTCAGTTTTTTTGTACTTAAGTCTGCGTTGTCCCTCTTATATTTAATTCCGATGCAATTTCTGTGTTTTATCGTCAATGGGAAGGTCCAAGGGATACAGTAAACCTGCAGAGGTGCATCGGAATGTAAAACTGGTGACACAGAAAACCCTCAAAACATAGACAGTAGAAATACAAACTCTTCCTGTACGTAAGTCGACAATGTGTCTCTTATATTTAATTCCGATGCAATTTCTGTGTTCCATCATCACCGTGAAGGTCCAATGGATACAGTAAACCTGCGGAGGTGCATCGGAATGTAAAACTGGTGACACAGGAAACGCTCAAAACATAGACAGTAGGAAGACTCATTCTTCCTGTACTTAAGTCGGCATTGTGTCTCTTATATTTAATGCAATGCAATTTCTGTATTTCATCGTCAATGGGAAGGTCCAATGAATACAGTAAACCTGCAGAGGCGCATCGGAATGTAAAACTCGTGTCTCAGGAAACGCTCAAAACATAGACAGTAGGAAGACTCAATCTTCCTGTACTTCAGTCGTCATTGTCTCTGTTATACTTAATTCCGATGCAATTTCTGTGTTTCATCGTCAATGGGATGGTCCAAGGGATACAGTAAACCTGCAGAGGTGCATTGGAATGTAAAACTGGTGACACAGGAACGCTCAAAGCATAGGCAGCAGGAGGGCTCAGTCTTCCTGTACATAAGCCGACATTGTGTCTCCTATATTTAATTCCGATGCAATATCTGTGTTTCATCGTCAATGGGAAGGACCAAGGGATACAATAAACTTCCAGAGGTGCTTCGGAATGTAAAACTGGTGACACAGGAAACGCTCAAAACATAGACCGTAAGAAGACACAGTTTTCTTGTACTTAAGTGGGCATTGTGGCACTTATATTTAATTCCGATGCAATTTCTGTGTTTCATCGTAACTGTGAAGGTCCAAGGGATACAGTAAACCTGCAGAGGTGCATCGGAATGTAAAACTGCTGACACAGGAAACGCTCAAAACATAGACAGTAGGAAGACTCAGTCTTCCTGTACTTGAGTCGGCATTGTGACTCTTATATTTAACTGCGGTGCCATTTCTGTGTTTCATCGTCAATGGAAAGGGCCAAGGGATACAGTTAACCTGCACAGGTGCATCGGAATGTAAAACTGGTGACACCGTAAACGCTCAAAACATAGACAGTAGAAAGACTCAGTCTTCCTGTACTTAAGTCGGCATTGTGTCTCTTATATTTAATTCCGATGCAATTTCTGTATTTCATCGTCAATGGGAAGGTCCAATGGATACAGTAAAACGGCAGAGTTGCTTCGGAATGTATAACTGGGGACACAGGAAACGCTCAAAACATAGACATTAATAAGACTCAGTCTTCCGGTACTTAAGTCGGCATTGTGTCTCTTATATTTCATTCCGATGCAATTTCTGTGTTTCATCGTCAATGGGAAGGTCCAAGGGATACAATAAACCTCCAGGGGTGCATCGGAATGTAAAACTGGTGACACAGGAAACGCTCAAAACATAGACCGTAAGAAGTCACAGTTTTCTTGTACTTAAGTGGGCATTGTGACTCTTATATTTAATTCCGATGCAATTTCTGTGTTTCATCGTCACTGTGAAGGTCCAAGGGATACAGTAAACCAGCAGAGGTGCATCGGAATGTAAAACTGCAGACACAGGAAACGCTCAAAACATAGACAGTAGGAAGACTCAGTCTTCCTGTACTTGAGTCGGCATTGTGACTCTTATATTTAATTGCGGTGCCATTTCTGTGTTTCATCGTCAATGGAAAGGTCCAAGGGATACAGTAAACCAGCAGAGGTGCATCGGAATGTAAAACTCCAGACACAGGAAACGCTCAAAACATAGACAGTAGGAAGACTCAGTCTTTCCGTACTTAAGTCGGCATTGTGTCTCTTATATTTAATTGCGATGCCATTTCTGTGTTTCATCGTCAATGGGAAGGTCCAAGGGATACAGTAAACCTGCAGAGGTGCATCGGAATGTAAAACCGGTGACACAGGAAACGCTCAAAACTTAGACAGTAGGAAGACTCAGTCTTCCTGTACTTAAGTCGGCATTGTGTCTCTTATATTTAATGCGATGCAATTTCTGTATTTCATCGTCAATGGGTAGGTCCAATGAATACAGTAAACCTGCAGAGGCGCATCGGAATGTAAAACTCGTGTCGCAGGAAACGCTCAAAACATAGACAGTAGGAAGACTCAATCTTCCTGTACTTCAGTCGTCATTGTGTCTGTTATACTTAATTCCGATGCAATTTCTGTGTTTCATCGTCAATGGGATGGTCCAAGGGATACAGTAAACCTGCAGAGGTGCATTGGAATGTAAAACTGGTGACACAGGAACGCTCAAAGCATAGGCAGCAGGAGGGCTCAGTCTTCCTGTACATAAGCCGGCATTGTGCCTCTTATATTTAATTCCGATGCAATTTCTGTGTTTCATCGTCAATGGGAAGGTCCAAGGGATACAATAAACCTCCAGAGGTGCATCGGAATGTAAAAATGGCGACACAGGAAACGCTCAAAACATAGACCGTAAGAAGACACAGTTTTCTTGTACTTAAGTGGGCATTGTGACTCTTATATTTCATTCCGATGCAATTTCTGTGTTTCATCGTAACTGTGAAGGTCCAAGGGATACAGTAAACCTGCAGAGGTGCATCGGAATGTAAAACTGCTGACACAGGAAACGCTCAAAACATAGACAGTCGGAAGACTCAGTCTTCGTGTACTTGAGTCGGCATTGTGACTCTTATGTTTAATTGCGATGCCATTTCTGTGTTTCATCGTCAATGGGAAGGTCCAAGGGATACAGTAAACCTGCAGAGGTGCATCGGAATGTAAAACTGGTGACACAGGAGACGCCAAAACATAGACTGTAAGAAGACTCAGTTTTCTTGTACTTAAGAAGGCGTTGTGTCTCTTATATTAAATTCCGATGCAATTTCTGTGTTTCATCGGCAATGGGAATGTCCAATGAATACAGTAAACCTGCAGAGCTGCATCGGAATGTAAAAGAGGTGACACAGGAAGCGCTCAAAACATAGACCCTAAGAAGACTCAGTTTTCTTGTACTTAAGTGGGCATTGTATCTCTTATATTCAACTCCGATGCAATTTCAGTGCTTCAGCGTCAGTAGGGTGATTCAAGGGATACAGTAAATCTGCAGAGGTGCATCGGAATGTAATACAGGTGACCCAGGAAACGCTCAAAACATAGATAGTAGGAAGACTCAGTCTTCCTGTACTTAAGTCGGCATTGTGTCACTTACATTTTAGTCCGATGCAATTTCTGTGTTTATTCGTCAATGGGAAGGTCCAATGGATACAGTAAACCGGCAGAGTTGCATCGGAATGTATAACTGGGGACACAGGAAACGCTCAAAACATAGACATTAATAAGACTCAGTCTTCCTGTACTTAAGTCGGCATTGTGTCTCTTATATTTAATTCCGATGCAATTTCTGTGTTTCATCGTCAATGGGAAGGTCCCAGGGATACAATAAACCTCCAGAGGTGCATCGGAATGTAAAACTGGTGACACAGGAAACGCTCAAATCATAGACAGTAGGAGGGCTCAGTGTTCCTGTACATAAGCCGGCATTGTGTCTCTGATATTTAAATCCGATGCAATTTCTGTTTTTCATCGTCAATGGGAAGGTCCAAGGGATACAGTAAACCTGCACAGGTGCATCGGAATGTAAAACTGGTGACACCGGAAACGCTCAAAACATAGACAGTAGGAAGACTCAGTCTTCCTGTACTTAAGTCGGCATTGTGTCTCTTATATTTAATTCCGATGCAATTTCTGTGTTTCATCGTCAATGGGAACGTCCAAGGGATACAGTAAACCTGCAGAGGTGCATCGGAATGTAAAACTGGTGACACAGGAAACGCTCAAAACATAGACAGTAGAAATACAAACTCTTCCTGTACGTAAGTCAATATTGTGTCTCTTATATTTAATTCCGATGCAATTTCTGTGTTCCATCATCACTGTGTAGGTCCAATGGATACAGTAAACCTGCGGAGGTGCATCGGAATGTAAAACTGGTGACACCGGAAACGCTCAAAACATAGACAGTAGGAAGACTCAATCTTCCTGTACTTAAGTCGGCATTGTGTCTCTTATATTTAATTCTGATGCGATTTCTGTATTTTATCGTCAATGGGAAGGTCCAAGGGATACTGTAAACCTGCAGAGGTGCATCTGAATGTAAAACTGGTGGCACAGGAAACGCTCAAAACATAGACCTTAAGAAGACTCAGTTTTCTTGTACATAAGTCGGCGTTGTGTCTCTTATATTTAATTCCGATGCAATTTCTGCGTTTCATCGTCAATGGGAAGGTCCAAAGGATACAGTAAACCTGCAGAGGTGCATCTGAATGTAAAACTGGTGACACAGGAAACGCTCAAATCATAAACAGTAGGAAGACTAGTCCTCCTGTACTTAAGTCGTCATTGTGTCTCTTATATTTAATTCCGATGCTATTTCTGTGTTTCATCGTCAATGGGAAGGTCCAATGAATACAGTAAACCTGCAGAGGCGCATCGGAATGTAAAACTGGTGTCGCATTAAACGCTCAAAAGATAGACAGTAGGAAGACTCAGTCTTCCTGTACTTAAGTCGGCATTGTGTCACTTATATATAAGTCCGATGCAATCTCTGTGTCTTTTCGTCAATGAGAAGGTCCAATGGATACAGTAAACCGGCAGAGTTGCATCGGAATTTATAACTGGTGACACAGGAAACGCGCAAAACATAGACACTAATAAGACTAAGTCTTCCTGTACTTAAGTCGGCATTGTGTCTCTTATATTTAATTCCGATGCAATTTCTGTGTTTCATCGTAAATGGGAAGGTCCAATGGATACAGTAAACCTGCAGAGGTGCATCGGAATGTAAAACAGGTGACACAGGAAGCGCTCAAAGCATAGACCCTAAGAAGACTCAGTTTTCTTGTACTTAAGTGGGCATTGTAGATCTTATATTTAACTCCGATCCAATTTCTGTGTTTCATCGTCAGTAGGGTGATTCAAGGGATACAGTAAATCTGCAGAGGTGCATCGGAATGTAAAACAGGTGACCCAGGAAACGCTCAAAACATAGACAGTAGGAAGACTCAGTCTCCCTGTACATAAGTCGGCATTGTGTCTCTTATATTTAAGTCCGATGCAATTTCTGTGTTTTTTCGTCAATGGGAAGGTCCAATGGATACAGTAAACCGGCAGAGTTGCATCGGAATGTATAACTGGGGACACAGGAAATGCTCAAAACATAGACATTAATAAGACTCAGTCTTCCGGTACTTAAGTCGGCGTTGTGTCTCTTATATTTCATTCCGATGCAATTTCTGTTTTTCATCGTCAATGGGAAGGTCCAAGGGATACAATAAACCTCCAGAGGTGCATCGGAATGTAAAACTGGTGACACAGGAAACGCTCAAAACATAGACCGTAAGAAGTCACAGTTTTCTTGTACTTAAGTGGGCATTGTGACTCTTATATTTAATTCCGATGCAATTTCTGTGTTTCATCGTCACTGTGAAGGTCCATGGGATACAGTAAACCAGCAGAGGTGCATCGGAATGTAAAACTGCAGACACAGGAAACGCTCAAAACATAGACAGTAGGAAGACTCAGTCTTCCTGTACTTGAGTCGGCATTGTGACTCTTATATTTAATTGCGGTGCCATGTCTGTGTTTCATCGTCAATGGAAAGGTCCAAGGGATACAGTAAACCTGCACAGGTGCATCGGAATGTAAAACTGTTGACACCGGAAACGCCCAAAACATAGACAGTAGGAAGACTCAGTCTTTCCGTACTTAAGTCGGCATTGTGTCTCTTATATTTAATTGCGATGCCATTTCTGTGTTTCATCGTCAATGGGAAGGTCCAAGGGATACAGTAAACCTGCAGAGGTGCATCGGAATGTAAAACCGGTGACACAGGAAACGCTCAAAACTTAGACAGTAGGAAGACTCAGTCTTCCTGTACTTAAGTCGGCATTGTGTCTCTTATATTTAATGCGATGCAATTTCTGTATTTCATCGTCAATGGGTAGGTCCAATGAATACAGTAAACCTGCAGAGGCGCATCGGAATGTAAAACTCGTGTCGCAGGAAACGCTCAAAACATAGACAGTAGGAAGACTCAATCTTCCTGTACTTCAGTCGTCATTGTGTCTGTTATACTTAATTCCGATGCAATTTCTGTGTTTCATCGTCAATGGGATGGTCCAAGGGATACAGTAAACCTGCAGAGGTGCATTGGAATGTAAAACTGGTGACACAGGAACGCTCAAAGCATAGGCAGCAGGAGGGCTCAGTCTTCCTGTACATAAGCCGGCATTGTGCCTCTTATATTTAATTCCGATGCAATTTCTGTGTTTCATCGTCAATGGGAAGGTCCAAGGGATACAATAAACCTCCAGAGGTGCATCGGAATGTAAAACTGGCGACACAGGAAACGCTCAAAACATAGACCGTAAGAAGACACAGTTTTCTTGTACTTAAGTGGGCATTGTGACTCTTATATTTCATTCCGATGCAATTTCTGTGTTTCATCGTAACTGTGAAGGTCCAAGGGATACAGTAAACCTGCAGAGGTGCATCGGAATGTAAAACTGCTGACACAGGAAACGCTCAAAACATAGACAGTCGGAAGACTCAGTCTTCGTGTACTTGAGTCGGCATTGTGACTCTTATGTTTAATTGCGATGCCATTTCTGTGTTTCATCGTCAATGGGAAGGTCCAAGGGATACAGTAAACCTGCACAGGTGCATCGGAATGTAAAACTGGTGACACCGGAAACGCTCAAAACATAGACAGTAGGAAGACTCAGTCTTCCTGTACTTAAGTCGGCATTGTGTCTCTTATATTTAATTCCGATGCAATTTCTGTATTTCATCGTCAATGGGAAGGTCCAGGGGATACAGTAAACCTGCAGAGGTGCATCGGAGTGTAAAACTGGTGACACAGGAGACGCCAAAACATAGACCGTAAGAAGACTCAGTTTTCTTGTACTTAAGAAGGCGTTGTGTCTCTTATATTAAATTCCGATGCAATTTCTGTGTTTCATCGGCAATGGGAATGTCCAATGAATACAGTAAACCTGCAGAGCTGCATCGGAATGTAAAAGAGGTGACACAGGAAGCGCTCAAAACATAGACCCTAAGAAGACTCAGTTTTCTTGTACTTAAGTGGGCATTGTATCTCTTATATTCAACTCCGATGCAATTTCAGTGCTTCAGCGTCAGTAGGGTGATTCAAGGGATACAGTAAATCTGCAGAGGTGCATCGGAATGTAATACAGGTGACCCAGGAAACGCTCAAAACATAGATAGTAGGAAGACTCAGTCTTCCTGTACTTAAGTCGGCATTGTGTCACTTACATTTTAGTCCGATGCAATTTCTGTGTTTATTCGTCAATGGGAAGGTCCAATGGATACAGTAAACCGGCAGAGTTGCATCGGAATGTATAACTGGGGACACAGGAAACGCTCAAAACTTAGACATTAATAAGACTCAGTCTTCCTGTACTTAAGTCAGCATTGTGTCTCTTATATTTAATTCCGATGCAATTTCTGTGTTTCATCGTCAATGGGAAGGTCCCAGGGATACAATAAACCTCCAGAGGTGCATCGGAATGTAAAACTGGTAACACAGGAAACGCTCAAATCATAGACAGTAGGAGGGCTCAGTGTTCCTGTACATAAGCCGGCATTGTGTCTCTGATATTTAAATCCGATGCAATTTCTGTTTTTCATCGTCAATGGGAAGGTCCAAGGGATACAGTAAACCTGCACAGGTGCATCGGAATGTAAAACTGGTGACACCGGAAACGCTCAAAACATAGACAGTAGGAAGACTCAGTCTTCCTGTACTTAAGTCGGCATTGTGTCTCTTATATTTAATTCCGATGCAATTTCTGTGTTTCATCGTCAATGGGAACGTCCAAGGGATACAGTAAACCTGCAGAGGTGCATCGGAATGTAAAACTGGTGACACAGGAAACGCTCAAATCATAGACAGTAGAAATACAAACTCTTCCTGTACGTAAGTCAATATTGTGTCTCTTATATTTAATTCCGATGCAATTTCTGTGTTCCATCATCACTGTGTAGGTCCAATGGATACAGTAAACCTGCGGAGGTGCATCGGAATGTAAAACTGGTGACACCGGAAACGCTCAAAACATAGACAGTAGGAAGACTCAATCTTCCTGTACTTAAGTCGGCATTGTGTCTCTTATATTTAATTCTGATGCGCTTTCTGTATTTCATCGTCAATGGGAAGGTCCAAGGAATACTGTAAACCTGCAGAGGTGCATCTGAATGTAAAACTGGTGGCACAGGAAACGCTCAAAACATAGACCTTAAGAAGACTCAGTTTTCTTGTACATAAGTCGGCGTTGTGTCTCTTATATTTAATTCCGATGCAATTTCTGCGTTTCATCGTCAATGGGAAGGTCCAAGGGATACAGTAAACCTGCAGAGGGGCATCTGAATGTAAAACTGGTGACACAGGAAACGCTCAAATCATAAACAGTAGGAAGACTAGTCTTCCTGTACTTAAGTCGTCATAGTGTCTCTTATATTTAATTCCGATGCTATTTCTGTGTTTCATCGTCAATGGGAAGGTCCAATGAATACAGTAAACCTGCAGAGGCGCATCGGAATGTAAAACTGGTGTCGCATTAAACGCTCAAAACATAGACAGTAGGAAGACTCAGTCTTCCTGTACTTAAGTCGGCATTGTGTCTCTTATATATAAGTCCGATGCAATCTCTGTGTCTTTTCGTCAATGAGAAGGTCCAATGGATACAGTAAACCGGCAGAGTTGCATCGGAATTTATAACTGGTGACACAGGAAACGCGCAAAACATAGACACTAATAAGACTAAGTCTTCCTGTACTTAAGTCGGCATTGTGTCTCTTATATTTAATTCCGATGCAATTTCTGTGTTTCATCGTAAATGGGAAGGTCCAATGGATACAGTAAACCTGCAGAGGTGCATCGGAATGTAAAACAGGTGACACAGGAAGCGCTCAAAGCATAGACCCTAAGAAGACTCAGTTTTCTTGTACTTAAGTGGGCATTGTATATCTTATATTTAACTCCGATCCAATTTCTGTGTTTCATCGTCAGTAGGGTGATTCAAGGGATACAGTAAATCTGCAGAGGTGCATCGGAATGTAAAACAGGTGACCCAGGAAACGCTCAAAACATAGACAGTAGGAAGACTCAGTCTCCCTGTACATAAGTCGGCATTGTGTCTCTTATATTTAAGTCCGATGCAATTTCTGTGTTATTTCGTCAATGGGAAGGTCCAATGGATACAGTAAACCGGCAGAGTTGCATCGGAATGTATAACTGGGGACACAGGAAATGCTCAAAACATAGACATTAATAAGACTCAGTCTTCCGGTACTTAAGTCGGCATTGTGTCTCTTATATTTCATTCCGATGCAATTTCTGTGTTTCATCGTCAATGGGAAGGTCCAAGGGATACAATAAACCTCCAGAGGTGCATCGGAATGTAAAACTGGTGACACAGGAAACGCTCAAAACATAGACCGTAAGAAGTCACAGTTTTCTTGTACTTAAGTGGGCATTGTGACTCTTATATTTAATTCCGATGCAATTTCTGTGTTTCATCGTCACTGTGAAGGTCCAAGGGATACAGTAAACCAGCAGAGGTGCATCGGAATGTAAAACTGCTGACACAGGAAACGCTCAAAACATAGACAGTAGGAAGACTCAGTCTTCCTGTACTTGAGTCGGCATTGTGACTCTTATATTTAATTGCGATGCCATTTCTGTGTTTCATCGTCAATGGGAAGGTCCAAGGGATACAGTAAACCTGCACAGGTGCATCGGAATGTAAAACTGGTGACACAGGAAACGCTCGAAACATAGACCGTAAGGAGACTCAGTTTTTTTGTACTTAAGTCTGCGTTGTCCCTCTTATATTTAATTCCGATGCAATTTCTGTGTTTTATCGTCAATGGGAAGGTCCAAGGGATACAGTAAACCTGCAGAGGTGCATCGGAATGTAAAACTGGTGACACAGGAAACCCTCAAAACATAGACAGTAGAAATACAAACTCTTCCTGTACGTAAGTCGACAATGTGTCTCTTATATTTAATTCCGATGCAATTTCTGTGTTCCATCATCACCGTGAAGGTCCAATGGATACAGTAAACCTGCGGAGGTGCATCGGAATGTAAAACTGGTGACACAGGAAACGCTCAAAACATAGACAGTAGGAAGACTCATTCTTCCTGTACTTAAGTCGGCATTGTGTCTCTTATATTTAATGCGATGCAATTTCTGTATTTCATCGTCAATGGGAAGGTCCAATGAATACAGTAAACCTGCAGAGGCGCGTCGGAATGTAAAACTCGTGTCTCAGGAAACGCTCAAAACATAGACAGTAGGAAGACTCAATCTTCCTGTACTTCAGTCGTCATTGTCTCTGTTATACTTAATTCCGATGCAATTTCTGTGTTTCATCGTCAATGGGATGGTCCAAGGGATACAGTAAACCTGCAGAGGTGCATTGGAATGTAAAACTGGTGACACAGGAACGCTCAAAGCATAGGCAGCAGGAGGGCTCAGTCTTCCTGTACATAAGCCGGCATTGTGTCTCCTATATTTAATTCCGATGCAATATCTGTGTTTCATCGTCAATGGGAAGGACCAAGGGATACAATAAATTTCCAGAGGTGCTTCGGAATGTAAAACTGGTGACACAGGAAACGCTCAAAACATAGACCGTAAGAAGACACAGTTTTCTTGTACTTAAGTGGGCATTGTGACACTTATATTTAATTCCGATGCAATTTCTGTGTTTCATCGTAACTGTGAAGGTCCAAGGGATACAGTAAACCTGCAGAGGTGCATCGGAATGTAAAACTGCTGACACAGGAAACGCTCAAAACATAGACAGTAGGAAGACTCAGTCTTCCTGTACTTGAGTCGGCATTGTGACTCTTATATTTAATTGCGGTGCCATTTCTGTGTTTCATCGTCAATGGAAAGGTCCAAGGGATACAGTAAACCTGCACAGGTGCATCGGAATGTAAAACTGGTGACACCGTAAACGCTCAAAACATAGACAGTATTAAGACTCAGTCTTCCTGTACTTAAGTCGGCATTGCGTCTCTTATATTTAATTCCGATGCAATTTCTGTATTTCATCGTCAATGGGAAGGTCCAATAGATACAGTAAAACGGCAGAGTTGCTTCGGAATGTATAACTGGGGACACAGGAAACGCTCAAAACATAGACATTAATAAGACTCAGTCTTCCGGTACTTAAGTCGGCATTGTGTCTCTTATATTTCATTCCGATGCAATTTCTGTGTTTCATCGTCAATGGGAAGGTCCAAGGGATACAATAAACCTCCAGAGGTGCATCGGAATGTAAAACTGGTGACACAGGAAACGCTCAAAACATAGACCGTAAGAAGTCACAGTTTTCTTGTACTTAAGTGGGCATTGTGACTCTTATATTTAATTCCGATGCAATTTCTGTGTTTCATCGTCACTGTGAAGGTCCAAGGGATACAGTAAACCAGCAGAGGTGCATCGGAATGTAAAACTGCAGACACAGGAAACGCTCAAAACATAGACAGTAGGAAGACTCAGTCTTCCTGTACTTGAGTCGGCATTGTGACTCTTATATTTAATTGCGGTGCCATTTCTGTGTTTCATCGTCAGTGGAAAGGTCCAAGGGATACAGTAAACCAGCAGAGGTGCATCGGAATGTAAAACTGCAGACACAGGAAACGCTCAAAACATAGACAGTAGGAAGACTCAGTCTTCCTGTACTTGAGTCGGCATTGTGACTCTTATATTTAATTGCGGTGCCATTTCTGTGTTTCATCGTCAATGGAAAGGTCCAAGGGATACAGTAAACCTGCACAGTTGCATCGGAATGTAAAACTGTTGACACCGGAAACGCCCAAAACATAGACAGTAGGAAGACTCAGTCTTTCCGTACTTAAGTCGGCATTGTGTCTCTTATATTTAATTGCGATGCCATTTCTGTGTTTCATCGTCAATGGGAAGGTCCAAGGGATACAGTAAACCTGCAGAGGTGCATCGGAATGTAAAACCGGTGACACAGGAAACGCTCAAATCATAGACAGTAGGAGGGCTCAGTCTTCCTGTACATAAGCCGGCATTGTGTCTCTTATATTTAAATACGATGCAATTTCTGTTTTTCATCGTCAAAGGGAAGTTCCAAGGGATACAGTGAACCTGCACAGGTGCATCGGAATGTAAAACTGGTGACACCGGAAACGCTCAAAGCATAGACAGTAGGAAGACTCAGTCTTCCTGTACTTAAGTCGGCATTGTGTCTCTTATATTTAATTGCGATGCAATTTCTGTGTTTCATCGTCAATGGGATGGTCCAAGGGATACAGTAAACCTGCAGAGGTGCATTGGAATGTAAAACTGGTGACACAGGAACGCTCAAAGCATAGGCAGCAGGAGGGCTCAGTCTTCCTGTACATAAGCCGGCATTGTGCCTCTTATATTTAATTCCGATGCAATTTCTGTGTTTCATGGTCAATGGGAAGGTCCAAGGGATACAATAAACCTCCAGAGGTGCATCGGAATGTAAAACTGGCGACACAGGAAACGCTCAAAACATAGACCGTAAGAAGACACAGTTTTCTTGTACTTAAGTGGGCATTGTGACTCTTATATTTCATTCCGATGCAATTTCTGTGTTTCATCGTAACTGTGAAGGTCCAAGGGATACAGTAAACCTGCAGAGGTGCATCGGAATGTAAAACTGCTGACACAGGAAACGCTCAAAACATAGACAGTCGGAAGACTCAGTCTTCGTGTACTTGAGTCGGCATTGTGACTCTTATGTTTAATTGCGATGCCATTTCTGTGTTTCATCGTCAATGGGAAGGTCCAAGGGATACAGTAAACCTGCACAGGTGCATCGGAATGTAAAACTGGTGACACCGGAAACGCTCAAAACATAGACAGTAGGAAGACTCAGTCTTCCTGTACTTAAGTCGGCATTGTGTCTCTTATATTTAATTCCGATGCAATTTCTGTATTTCATCGTCAATGGGAAGGTCCAGGGGATACAGTAAACCTGCAGAGGTGCATCGGAATGTAAAACTGGTGACACAGTAAACGCTCAAATCATAGACAGTAGGAGGGCTCAGTGTTCCTGTACATAAGCCGGCATTGTGTCTCTGATATTTAAATCCGATGCAATTTCTGTTTTTCATCGTCAATGGGAAGGTCCAAGGGATACAGTAATCCGGCACAGGTGCATCGGAATGTAAAACTGGTGACACCGGAAACGCTGAAAACATAGACAGTAGGAAGACTCAGTCTTCCTGTACTTAAGTCGGCATTGTGTCTCTTATATTTAATTCCGATGCAATTTCTGTGTTTCATCGTCAATGGGAACGTCCAGGGGATACAGTAAACCTGCAGAGGTGCATCGGAATGTAAAACTGGTGGCACAGGAAACGCTCAAAACATGGACCTTAAGAAGACTCAGTTTTCTTGTACATAAGTCGGCGTTGTGTCTCTTATATTTAATTCCGATGCAATTTCTGCGTTTCATCGTCAATGGGAGGTCCAAGGAATACAGTAAACCTGCAGAGGTGCATCTGAATGTAAAACTGGTGACACAGGATACGCTCAAAACATAGACTGTAGAAATACAAACTCTTCCTGTACGTAAGTCAATATTGTGTCTCTTATATTTAATTCCGATGCAATTTCTGTGTTCCATCATCACTGTGTAGGTCCAATGGATACAGTAAACCTGCGGAGGTGCATCGGAATGTAAAACTGGTGACACCGGAAACGCTCAAAACATAGACAGTAGGAAGACTCAGTCTTCCTGTACTTGAGTCGGCATTGTGACTCTTATATTTAATTGCGGTGCCATTTCTGTGTTTCATCGTCAATGGAAAGGTCCAAGGGATACAGTAAACCTGCACAGGTGCATCGGAATGTAAAACTGTTGACACCGGAAACGCCCAAAACATAGACAGTAGGAAGACTCAGTCTTTCCGTACTTAAGTCGGCATTGTGTCTCTTATATTTAATTGCGATGCCATTTCTGTGTTTCATCGTCAATGGGAAGGTCCAAGGGATACAGTAAACCTGCAGAGGTGCATCGGAATGTAAAACCGGTGACACAGGAAACGCTCAAAACTTAGACAGTAGGAAGACTCAGTCTTCCTGTACTTAAGTCGGCATTGTGTCTCTTATATTTAATGCGATGCAATTTCTGTATTTCATCGTCAATGGGTAGGTCCAATGAATACAGTAAACCTGCAGAGGCGCATCGGAATGTAAAACTCGTGTCGCAGGAACGCTCAAAACATAGACAGTAGGAAGACTCAATCTTCCTGTACTTCAGTCGTCATTGTGTCTGTTATACTTAATTCCGATGCAATTTCTGTGTTTCATCGTCAATGGGATGGTCCAAGGGATACAGTAAACCTGCAGAGGTGCATTGGAATGTAAAACTGGTGACACAGGAACGCTCAAAGCATAGGCAGCAGGAGGGCTCAGTCTTCCTGTACATAAGCCGGCATTGTGCCTCTTATATTTAATTCCGATGCAATTTCTGTGTTTCATCGTCAATGGGAAGGTCCAAGGGATACAATAAACCTCCAGAGGTGCATCGGAATGTAAAACTGGCGACACAGGAAACGCTCAAAACATAGACCGTAAGAAGACACAGTTTTCTTGTACTTAAGTGGGCATTGTGACTCTTATATTTCATTCCGATGCAATTTCTGTGTTTCATCGTAACTGTGAAGGTCCAAGGGATACAGTAAACCTGCAGAGGTGCATCGGAATGTAAAACTGCTGACACAGGAAACGCTCAAAACATAGACAGTCGGAAGACTCAGTCTTCGTGTACTTGAGTCGGCATTGTGACTCTTATGTTTAATTGCGATGCCATTTCTGTGTTTCATCGTCAATGGGAAGGTCCAAGGGATACAGTAAACCTGCACAGGTGCATCGGAATGTAAAACTGGTGACACCGGAAACGCTCAAAACATAGACAGTAGGAAGACTCAGTCTTCCTGTACTTAAGTCGGCATTGTGTCTCTTATATTTAATTCCGATGCAATTTCTGTATTTCATCGTCAATGGGAAGGTCCAGGGGATACAGTAAACCTGCAGAGGTGCTTCGGAATGTAAAACTGGTGACACAGGAGACGCCAAAACATAGACCGTAAGAAGACTCAGTTTTCTTGTACTTAAGAAGGCGCTGTGTCTCTTATATTAAATTCCGATGCAATTTCTGTGTTTCATCGGCAATGGGAATGTCCAATGAATACAGTAAACCTGCAGAGCTGCATCGGAATGTAAAAGAGGTGACACAGGAAGCGCTCAAAACATAGACCCTAAGAAGACTCAGTTTTCTTGTACTTAAGTGGGCATTGTATCTCTTATATTCAACTCCGATGCAATTTCAGTTCTTCAGCGTCAGTAGGGTGATTCAAGGGATACAGTAAATCTGCAGAGGTGCATCGGAATGTAATACAGGTGACCCAGGAAACGCTCAAAACATAGATAGTAGGAAGACTCAGTCTTCCTGTACTTAAGTCGGCATTGTGTCACTTACATTTTAGTCCGATGCAATTTCTGTGTTTATTCGTCAATGGGAAGGTCCAATGGATACAGTAAACCGGCAGAGTTGCATCGGAATGTATAACTGGGGACACAGGAAACGCTCAAAATATAGACATTAATAAGACTCAGTCTTCCTGTACTTAAGTCGGCATTGTGTCTCTTATATTTAATTCCGATGCAATTTCTGTTTTTCATCGTCAATGGGAAGGTCCCAGGGATACAATAAACCTCCAGAGGTGCATCGGAATGTAAAACTGGTGACACAGGAAACGCTCAAATCATAGACAGTAGGAGGGCTCAGTGTTCCTGTACATAAGCCGGCATTGTGTCTCTGATATTTAAATCCGATGCAATTTCTGTTTTTCATCGTCAATGGGAAGGTCCAAGGGATACAGTAAACCTGCACAGGTGCATCGGAATGTAAAACTGGTGACACCGGAAACGCTCAAAACATAGACAGTAGGAAGACTCAGTCTTCCTGTACTTAAGTCGGCATTGTGTCTCTTATATTTAATTCCGATGCAATTTCTGTGTTTCATCGTCAATGGGAACGTCCAAGGGATACAGTAAACCTGCAGAGGTGCATCGGAATGTAAAACTGGTGACACAGGAAACGCTCAAAACATAGACAGTAGAAATACAAACTCTTCCTGTACGTAAGTCAATATTGTGTCTCTTATATTTAATTCCGATGCAATTTCTGTGTTCCATCATCACTGTGTAGGTCCAATGGATACAGTAAATCTGCGGAGGTGCATCGGAATGTAAAACTGGTGACACCGGAAACGCTCAAAACATAGACAGTAGGAAGACTCAATCTTCCTGTACTTAAGTCGGCATTGTGTCTCTTATATTTAATTCTGATGCGATTTCTGTATTTCATCGTCAATGGGAAGGTCCAAGGGATACTGTAAACCTGCAGAGGTGCATCTGAATGTAAAACTGGTGGCACAGGAAACGCTCAAAACATAGACCTTAAGAAGACTCAGTTTTCTTGTACATAAGTCGGCGTTGTGTCTCTTATATTTAATTCCGATGCAATTTCTGCGTTTCATCGTCAATGGGAAGGTCCAAGGGATACAGTAAACCTGCAGAGGTGCATCTGAATGTAAAACTGGTGACACAGGAAACGCTCAAATCATAAACAGTAGGAAGACTAGTCTTCCTGTACTTAAGTCGTCATTGTGTCTCTTATATTTAATTCCGATGCTATTTCTGTGTTTCATCGTCAATGGGAAGGTCCAATGAATACAGTAAACCTGCAGAGGCGCATCGGAATGTAAAACTGGTGTCGCATTAAACGCTCAAAACATAGACAGTAGGAAGACTCAGTCTTCCTGTACTTAAGTCGGCATTGTGTCTCTTATATATAAGTCCGATGCAATCTCTGTGTCTTTTCGTCAATGAGAAGGTCCAATGGATACAGTGAACCGGCAGAGTTGAATCGGAATTTATAACTGGTGACACAGGAAACGCGCAAAACATAGACACTAATAAGACTAAGTCTTCCTGTACTTAAGTCGGCATTGTGTCTCTTATATTTAATTCCGATGCAATTTCTGTGTTTCATCGTCAATGGGAAGGTCCAATGGATACAGTAAACCTGCAGAGGTGCAACGGAATGTAAAACAGGTGACACAGGAAGCGCTCAAAGCATAGACCCTAAGAAGACTCAGTTTTCTTGTACTTAAGTGGGCATTGTATATCTTATATTTAACTCCGATCCAATTTCTGTGTTTCATCGTCAGTAGGGTGATTCAAGGGATACAGTAAATCTGCAGAGGTGCATCGGAATGTAAAACAGGTGACCCAGGAAACGCTCAAAACATAGACAGTAGGAAGACTCAGTCTCCCTGTACATAAGTCGGCATTGTGTCTCTTATATTTAAGTCCGATGCAATTTCTGTGTTTTTTCGTCAATGGGAAGGTCCAATGGATACAGTAAACCTGCAGAGGTGCATCGGAATGTAAAACTGCTGACACAGGAAACGCTCAAAACATAGACAGTAGGAAGACTCAGTCTTCCTGTACTTGAGTCGGCATTGTGACTCTTATATTTAATTGCGGTGCCATTTCTGTGTTTCATCGTCAATGGAAAGGTCCAAGGGATACAGTAAACCTGCACAGGTGCATCGGAATGTAAAACTGGTGACACCGTAAACGCTCAAAACATAGACAGTAGAAAGACTCAGTCTTCCTGTACTTAAGTCGGCATTGTGTCTCTTATATTTAATTCCGATGCAATTTCTGTATTTCATCGTCAATGGGAAGGTCCAATGGATACAGTAAAACGGCAGAGTTGCTTCGGAATGTATAACTGGGGACACAGGAAACGCTCAAAACATAGACATTAATAAGACTCAGTCTTCCGGTACTTAAGTCGGCATTGTGTCTCTTATATTTCATTCCGATGCAATTTCTGTGTTTCATCGTCAATGGGAAGGTCCAAGGGATACAATAAACCTCCAGAGGTGCATCGGAATGTAAAACTGGTGACACAGGAAACGCTCAAAACATAGACCGTAAGAAGTCACAGTTTTCTTGTACTTAAGTGGGCATTGTGACTCTTATATTTAATTCCGATGCAATTTCTGTGTTTCATCGTCACTGTGAAGGTCCAAGGGATACAGTAAACCAGCAGAGGTGCATCGGAATGTAAAACTGCAGACACAGGAAACGCTCAAAACATAGACAGTAGGAAGACTCAGTCTTCCTGTACTTGAGTCGGCATTGTGACTCTTATATTTAATTGCGGTGCCATTTCTGTGTTACATCGTCAGTGGAAAGGTCCAAGGGATACAGTAAACCAGCAGAGGTGCATCGGAATGTAAAACTGCAGACACAGGAAACGCTCAAAACATAGACAGTAGGAAGACTCAGTCTTCCTGTACTTGAGTCGGCATTGTGACTCTTATATTTAATTGCGGTGCCATTTCTGTGTTTCATCGTCAATGGAAAGGTCCAAGGGATACAGTAAACCTGCACAGTTGCATCGGAATGTAAAACTGTTGACACCGGAAACGCCCAAAACATAGACAGTAGGAAGACTCAGTCTTTCCGTACTTAAGTCGGCATTGTGTCTCTTATATTTAATTGCGATGCCATTTCTGTGTTTCATCGTCAATGGGAAGGTCCAAGGGATACAGTAAACCTGCAGAGGTGCATCGGATTGTAAAACCGGTGACACAGGAAACGCTCAAATCATAGACAGTAGGAGGGCTCAGTCTTCCTGTACATAAGCCGGCATTGTGTCTCTTATATTTAAATCCGATGCAATTTCTGTTTTTCATCGTCAAAGGGAAGTTCCAAGGGATACAGTGAACCTGCACAGGTGCATCGGAATGTAAAACTGGTGACACCGGAAACGCTCAAAGCATAGACAGTAGGAAGACTCAGTCTCCCTGTACTTAAGTCGGCATTGTGTCTCTTATATTTAATTGCGATGCAATTTCTGTATTTCATCCTCAATGGGAAGGTCCAAGGGATACAGTAAACCTGCGGAGGTGCATCGGAATGTAAAACTGGTGACACAGGAAACGCTCAAAACTTAGACAGTAGGAAGACTCAGTCTTCCTGTACTTAAGTCGGCATTGTGTCTCTTATATTTAATGCGATGCAATTTCTGTATTTCATCGTCAATGGGTAGGTCCAATGAATACAGTAAACCTGCAGAGGCGCATCGGAATGTAAAACTCGTGTCGCAGGAAACGCTCAAAACATAGACAGTAGGAAGACTCAATCTTCCTGTACTTCAGTCGTCATTGTGTCTGTTATACTTAATTCCGATGCAATTTCTGTGTTTGATCGTCAATGGGATGGTCCAAGGGATACAGTAAACCTGCAGAGGTGCATTGGAATGTCAAACTGGTGACACAGGAACGCTCAAAGCATAGGCAGCAGGAGGGCTCAGTCTTCCTGTACATAAGCCGGCATTGTGCCTCTTATATTTAATTCCGATGCAATTTCTGTGTTTCATGGTCAATGGGAAGGTCCAAGGGATACAATAAACCCCCAGAGGTGCATCGGAATGTAAAACTGGCGACACAGGAAACGCTCAAAACATAGACCGTAAGAAGACACAGTTTTCTTGTACTTAAGTGGGCATTGTGACTCTTATATTTCATTCCGATGCAATTTCTGTGTTTCATCGTAACTGTGAAGGTCCAAGGGATACAGTAAACCTGCAGAGGTGCATCGGAATGTAAAACTGCTGACACAGGAAACGCTCAAAACATAGACAGTCGGAAGACTCAGTCTTCGTGTACTTGAGTCGGCATTGTGACTCTTATGTTTAATTGCGATGCCATTTCTGTGTTTCATCGTCAATGGGAAGGTCCAAGGGATACAGTAAACCTGCACAGGTGCATCGGAATGTAAAACTGGTGACACCGGAAACGCTCAAAACATAGACAGTAGGAAGACTCAGTCTTCCTGTACTTAAGTCGGCATTGTGTCTCTTATATTTAATTCCGATGCAATTTCTGTATTTCATCGTCAATGGGAAGGTCCAGGGGATACAGTAAACCTGCAGAGGTGCATCGGAATGTAAAACTGGTGACACAGGAAACGCTCAAATCATAGACAGTAGGAGGGCTCAGTGTTCCTGTACATAAGCCGGCATTGTGTCTCTGATATTTAAATCCGATGCAATTTCTGTTTTTCATCGTCAATGGGAAGGTCCAAGGGATACAGTAATCCGGCACAGGTGCATCGGAATGTAAAACTGGTGACACCGGAAACGATGAAAACATAGACAGTTGGAAGACTCAGTCTTCCTGTACTTAAGTCGGCATTGTGTCTCTTATATTTAATTCCGATGCAATTTCTGTGTTTCATCGTCAATGGGAACGTCCAGGGGATACAGTAAACCTGCAGAGGTGCATCGGAATGTAAAACTGGTGGCACAGGAAACGATCAAAACATAGACCTTAAGAAGACTCAGTTTTCTTGTACATAAGTCGGCGTTGTGTCTCTTATATTTAATTCCGATGCAATTTCTGCGTTTCATCGTCAATGGGAGGTCCAAGGAATACAGTAAACCTGCAGAGGTGCATCTGAATGTAAAACTGGTGACACAGGATACGCTCAAAACATAGACTGTAGAAATACAAATTCTTCCTGTACGTAAGTCGATATTGTGTCTCTTATATTTAATTCCGATGCAATTTCTGTGTCCCGTCATCACTGTGTAGGTCCAATAGATACAGTAAACCTGCGGAGGTGCATCGGAATGTAAAACTGGTGACACAGGAAACGCTCAAATCATAAACAGTAGGAAGACTCAGTCTTCCTGTACTTAAGTCGGCATTGTGTCTCTTATATGTAAGTCCGATGCAATTTCTGTGTCTTTTCGTCAATGAGAAGGTCCAATGGATACAGTAAACCGGCAGAGGTGCATCGGAATGTAAAACTGGTGACACACTAAATGCTCAAAACATAGAAAGTAGAAAGACAAAACCTTCCTGTTCATAAGTCGGCATTGTGTCTCTTATATTTAATTCCGATGCAATTTCTGTGTTTCATCGTCAATGGGAAGGTCCAATGAATACAGTAAACCTGCAGAGGCGCATCGGAATGTAAAACTGGTGTCGCATTAAACGCTCAAAACATAGACAGTTGGAAGACTCAGTCTTCCTGTACTTAAGTCGGCATTGTGTCTCTTATATGTAAGTCCGATGCAATTTCTGTGTCTTTTCGTCAATGAGAAGGTCCAATGGATACAGTAAACCGGCAGAGTTGCATCGGAATTTATAACTGGTGACACAGGAAACGCGCAAAACATAGACACTAATAAGACTCAGTCTTCCTGTACTTAAGTCGGCATTGTGTCTCGTATATTTAATTCCGATGCAATTTCTGTGTTTCATCGTCAATGGGAAGGTCCAAGGGATACAATAAACCTCCAGAGGTGCATCGGAATGTAAAACTGGTGACACAGGAAACGCTCAAAACATAGACAGTAGGAAGACTCAGTCTTCCTGTACTTGAGTCGGCAATGTGACTCTTATATTTAATTGCGATGCCATTTCTGTGTTTCACCGTCAATGGGAAGGTCCAAGAGATACAGTAAACCTGCACAGGTGCTTTGGAATGTAAAACTGGTGGCACAGGAAACGCTCAAAGCATAGACAGTAGGAGGGCTCAGTCTTCCTGTACATAAGCCGGCATTGTGTCTCTTATATTGAAATCCGATGCAAGTTCTGTTTTTCATCGTCAATTGGAAGGTCCAAGGGATAGAGTAAACCTGCACAGGTGCATCGGAATGTAAAACTGGTGACACCGGAAACGCTCAAAACATAGACAGTAGGAAGACTTAGTCTTTCTGTACTTAAGTCGGCATTGTGTCTCTTATATTTTATTCCGATGCAATTTCTGTGTTTCATCGTCAATGGGAAGGTCCAAGGGATACAGTAAACCTGCAGAGGTGCATCGGAATGTAAAACAGGTGACACAGGAAGCGCTCAAAACATAGACCCTAAGAAGACTCAGTTTTCTTGTACTTAAGTGGGCGTTGTATCTCTTATATTTAACTCCGATGCAATTTCTGTGTTTCATCGTCAGTAGGGTAATCGAAGGGATACAGTAAAGCTGCAGAGGTGTATCGGAATGTAAAACTGGTGACACAGGAAACGCTCAAAACATAGACCTTAAGATGACACAGTTTTCTTGTACTTATGTGGGCATTGTGACTCTTATATTTAATTCCGATGCTATTTCTGTGTTTCATCGTAACTGTGAAGGTCCAAGGGATACAGTAAACCTGCAGAGGTGCATCGGAATGTTAAACTGCTGACACAGGAAACGCTCAAAACATAGACAGTAGGAAGACTCAGTCTTCCTGTACATGAGTCGGCACTGTGACTCTTATATTTAATTGCGATGCCATTTCTGTGTTTCATCGTCAATGGGAAGGTCCAAGGGATACAGTAAACCAGCACAGGTGCATCGGAAAGTAAAACTGGTGACACCGGGAACGCTCAAATCATAGACAGTAGGAAGACTCAGTCTTCCTGTACTTAAGTCGGCATTGTGTCTCTTATATTTAATTCCGATGCAATTTCTGTATTCCATCATCAATGCGAAGGTCCAAGGCATACAGTAAACCTGCAGAGGTGCATCGGAATGTAAAAGTGGTGACACGGGGAACGCTCAAATCATAGACCCTAAGAAGACTCAGTTTTCTTGTACCTAAGTCGGCATTGTGTCTCTTATATTTAATTCCGATGCAATTTCTGTGTTTCATCGTCAATGGGAAGGTCCAATGAATACAGTAAACCTCCAGAGGTGCATCGGAATGTAAAACTGGTGACACAGGAAACGCTCGAAACATAGACCGTAAGAAGACACAGTTTTTTGTACTTAAGTGGGCATTGTGACTCTTATATTTAATTCCGATGCAATTTCTGTATTTCATCGTCAATGGGAAGGTCCAAGGGATACAGTAAACCTGAAGAGGTGCATCGGAATGTAAAACTGGTGACACGGAAACGCTCAAATCATAGACCTTAAGAAGACTCAGTTTTCTTGTACTTAAGTCGGCATTGTGTCTCTTATATTTATTTCCGCTGCAATTTCTGTGTTTCATCGTCAATGGGAAGGTCCAATGAATACAGTAATCCTGCAGAGGTGCATCGGAATGTAAAACTGGTGTCGCAGAAAAAGCACAATCATAGACAGTAGGAAGACTCAATCTTCCTGTACTTCAGTCGGCATTGTGTCTCTTATATTTAATTCCGATGCAATTTCTGTATTTCATCGTCAATGGGAAGGTCCAAGGGATACAGTAAACCTGCAGAGGGGCATCGGAATGTAAAACTGGGAACACAGGATACGCTCAAAGCATAGACGGTAAGAAGACTTAGTTTTCTTGTACTTAAGTCGGCATTGTGTCTCTTATATTTAATTCCGATGCAATTTCTGTGTTTCATCGTCAATGGGAAGGTCCAAGGGATACAGTAAACCTGCAGAGGTGCATCGGAATGTAAAACTTGTGACACAGGAAACGCTTAAAACATAGACAGTAGAAATACAAACTCTTCCTGTACGTAAGTCGACATTGTGTCTCTTATATTTAATTCCGATGCAATTTCAGTGTTCCATCATCACTGCGAAGGTCCAATGGATACAGTAAACCTGCGCAGGTGCATCGGAATGTAAAACTGGTGACACAGGAAACGCTCAAAGCATAGTCAGTAGCAAGACTCAGTCTTCCTGTACTTAAGTCGGCAATGTGTCTCTTATATTTAATTCCGATGCAATTTCTGTGTTTCATCGTCAGTGGGAAGGTCCAGTGAATACAGTAAACCTGCAGAGGCGCATCGGAATGTAAAACTGGTGTCGCAGGAAACGCTCAAAACATAGACAGTAGGAAGACTCAATCTTCCTGTACTTCAGTCGGCATTGTGTGTGTTATACTTAATTCCGATGCAATTTCTGTGTTTCATCGTCAATGGGAAGGTCCAAGGGATACAGTATACCTGCAGAGGTGCATTGGAATGTAAAACTGGTGACACAGGAAACGCTCAAAGCATAGACAGTAGGAATGCTCAGTCTTACTGTACTTAAGCCGGCATTGTGTCTCTTATACGAGGTGTGGCTAGAAAAAAACCGGACTAGTACTGGTGAAACAATAAAACGAATGCAATAAGGCTGAAAGTCGCGTGGCCTGTCACGTGACTCTCGCTCCGCCTACTGCTTGAGTTTCATCAGCCTCCTGCACTCAGTCTGCGCGTATCGTCTGTTTTAAGTAGTTGACGTTTTGTCTGTGCGTGGGAAAATGTTGAGTGTACAGAAAGAACAGCGTGTTAACATCAAATTTTGTTTCAAACTAGGAAAATCTGCAAGTGAAACGTTTGTAATGTTACAACAAGTGTACGGCGATGATTGTTTATCGCGAACACAAGTGTTTGAGTGGTTTAAACGATTTAAAGATGGCCGCGAAGACACCAGTGGTGACACTCGCACTGGCAGACCATTGTCAGAAAAAACTGATGCAAACATTGAAAAAATCGGTAAACTTGATCGACAAGATCGCCGTTTAACAATAAGAGCAGTGTCTGAGTTAACATAAGTTGACAAGGAAAGTGTAGAACAAGTTTACCGATTTTTTCAATGTTTGCATGAGTTATTGCTGACAATGGTCTGCCAGTGCGAGTGTCATCACTGGTGTCTTCGCGGCCATCTTTAAATCGTTTAAACCACTCAAACACTTGTGTTCGCGATAAACAATCATCGCCGTACACTTGTTGCAACATTACAAACGTTTCACTTGCAGATTTTCCTAGTTTGAAACAAAATTTGATGTTAACACGCTGTTCTTTCTGTACACTCAACATTTTCCCACGCACAGACAAAACGTCAACTACTTAAAACAGACGCCACGGGCAGACTGAGTGCAGGAGGCTGATGAAAGTCGAGCTGTAGGCGCAGCGAGAGACACGTGACAGGCCACGCGACTTTCAGCCTTATGGCATTCGTTTTATTGTTTCACCAGTACTAGTCCGGTTTTTTTCTAGCCACACCTCGTATTTAAATCCGATGCAATTTCTGTTTTTCATCGTCAATGGGAAGGTCCAAGGGATACAGAAAACCTGCACAGGTGCATCGGAATGTAAAACTGGTGACACCGGAAACGCTCAAAACATAGACAGTAGGAAGACTCGGTCTTCCTGTACTTAAGTCGGCATTGTGTCCCTTGTATTTAATTGCGATGCAATTTCTGTATTTCGTCGTCAATGGGAAGGTCCAAGGGATACAGTAAACCTGCAGAGGTGCATCGGAATGTAAAACTGGTGTCACCGGAAACGCTCAAAACATAGACCGTAAGAAGACACAGTTTTCTTGTACTTAAGTGGGCATTGTGACTCTTATATTTAATTCCGATGCTATTTCTGTGTTTCATCGTCACTGTGAAGGTCCAAGGGATACAGTAAACCTGCAGAGGTGCATCGGAATGTAAAACTGCTGACACAGGAAACGCTCAAAACATAGACATTAATATGACTCAGTCTTCCTGTACTTGAGTCGGCATTGTGTCTCTTATATTTAATTCCGATGCAATTTCTGTATTTCATCGTCAATGGGAAGGTCCAATGGATACAGTAAACGTGCAGAGGTGCATCGGAATGTAAAACAGGTGACACAGGAAGCGCTCAAAACATAGACCCTAAGAAGACTCAGTTTTCTTGTACTTATGTGGGCAATGTATCTCTTATATTTAACTCCGATGCAACTTCTGTGTTTCATCGTCAGTAGGGTGATCCAAGGGATACAGTAAAGCTGCAGAGGTGCATCGGAATGTAAATCAGGTGACCCAGGAAACGCTCAAAACATAGACAGTAGGAAGACTCAGTCTTCCTGTACTTAAGTCGGCATTGTGTCTCTTATATTTAAGTCCGATGCAAATTCTGTGTTTTTTCGTCAATGGGAAGGTCCAATGGATACAGTAAACCGGCAGAGTTGCATCGGAATGTATAACTGGTGACACAGGAAACGCTCAAAACATAGACATTAATAAGACTCAGTCATCCCGTACTTATGTCGGCATTGTGTCTCTTATATTTAATTACGATGCAATTTCTGTGTTTCATCGTCAATGGGAAGGTCCAAGGGATACAGTAAACCTGCAGAGGTGCATCGGAATGTAAAACTTGTGACACAGGAAACGCTTAAAACATAGACAGTAGAAATACAAACTCTTCCTGTACGTAAGTCGACATTGTGTCTCTTATATTTAATTCCGATGCAATTTCAGTGTTCCATCATCACTGCGAAGGTCCAATGGATACAGTAAACCTGCAGAGGTGCATCGGAATGTAAAACTGGTGGCACAGGAAACGCTCAAAAATAGACCGTAAGAAGACTCAGTTTTCTTGTACTTAAGACGGCGTTGTGTCTATTATATTTAATTCCGATGCAATTTCTGTGTTTCATCGTCAATGGGAAGGTCCAATGGATGCAGTAAACCTGCAGAGGTGCATCGGAATGTAAAACAGGTGACACAGGAAGCGCTCAAAACATAGACCCTAAGAAGACTGTTTTCTTGTATTTAAGTGGGCATTGTATCTCTTATATTTAACTCCGATGCAATTGCTGTGTTTCATCGTCAGTAGGGTGATCGAAGGGATACAGTAAAGCTGCAGAGGTGCATCGGGATGTAAAACAGGTGACCCAGGAAACGCTCAAAACATAGACAGTAGGAAGACTCAGTCTTCCTGTACTTATGTCGGCATTGTGTCTCTTATATTTAAGTCCGATGCAATTTCTATGTTTTTTCGTCAATGGGAAGGTCCAATGGATACAGTAAACCGGCAGAGTTGCATCGGAATGTATAACTGGTGACACAGGAAACGCTCAAAACATAGACATTAATAAGACTCAGTCTTCCCGTACTTAAGTCGGCATTGTGCCTCTTATATTTAATTCCGATGCAATTTCTGTGTTTCATCGTCAATAGGAAGGTCCAAGGTATACAGTAAACCTGCAGAGGTGCATCGGAATGTAAAACTGGTGACACCGGATACGCTCAAAACATAGGCAGTAGGAAGACTCAATCTTCCTGTACTTCAGTCGGCATTGTTTCTGTTATACTTAATTCCGATGCAATTTCTGTGTTTCATCGTCAATGGGAAAGTCCAAGTGATACAGTAAACCCGCAGAGGAGCATCGGGATGTAAAACTGGTGACACAGGAAACGCTCAAATCATAGACAGTAGGAGGGCTCAGTCTTCCTGTACATAAGCCAGCATTGTGTCTCTTATATTTAAATCCGATGCAATTTCTGTCTTTCATCGTCAATGGGAAGGTCCAACAGATACAGTAAACCTGCACAGGTGCATCGGAATGTAAAACTGGTGACACCGGAAACGCTCAAAACATAGACAGTAGGAAGACTCAGTCTTCCTGTACTTAAGTCGGCATTGTGTCTCTTATATTTAATTCCGATGCAATTTCTGTATTTCATCTTCAATGCGAAGGTCCAAGGCATACAGTAAACCTTTAGAGGTGCAGCGGAATGTAAAAGTGGTGACACGGGAAACGCTCAAATCATAGACCTTAAGAAGACTCAGTTTTCTTGTACTTAAGTCGGCATTGTGTCTCTTATATTTAATTCCGATGCAATTTCTGTATTTCATCGTCAATGGGAAGGTCCAATGGATACAGTAAACGTGCAGAGGTGCATCGGAATGTAAAACAGGTGACACAGGAAGCGCTCAAAACATAGACCCTAAGAAGACTCAGTTTTCTTGTACTTATGTGGGCAATGTATCTCTTATATTTAACTCCGATGCAACTTCTGTGTTTCATCGTCAGTAGGGTGATCCAAGGGATACAGTAAAGCCGCAGAGGTGCATCGGAATGTAAATCAGGTGACCCAGGAAACGCTCAAAACATAGACAGTAGGAAGACTCAGTCTTCCTGTACTTAAGTCGGCATTGTGTCTCTTATATTTAAGTCCGATGCAAATTCTGTGTTTTTTCGTCAATGGGAAGGTCCAATGGATACAGTAAACCGGCAGAGTTGCATCGGAATGTATAACTGGTGACACAGGAAACGCTCAAAACATAGACATTAATAAGACTCAGTCATCCCGTACTTAAGTCGGCATTGTGTCTCTTATATTTAATTACGATGCAATTTCTGTGTTTCATCGTCAATGGGAAGGTCCAAGGGATACAATAAACCTCCATAGGTGCATCGGAATGTAAAACTGGTGACACCGGAAACGCTCAAAACATAGACAGTAGGAAGACTCAGTCTTCCTGTACTTAAGTCGGCATTGTGTCTCTTATATTTAATTCCGATGCAATTTCTGTATTTCATCGTCAATGGGAAGGTCCAAGGGATACAGTAAACCTGCAGAGGTGCATCGGAATGTAAAAGTGGTGGCACAGGAAACGCTCAAAAATAGACCGTAAGAAGACTCAGTTTTCTTGTACTTAAGACGGCGTTGTGTCTATTATATTTAATTCCGATGCAATTTCTGTGTTTCATCGTCAATGGGAAGGTCCAATGGATGCAGTAAACCTGCAGAGGTGCATCGGAATGTAAAACTGGTGACACCGGAAACGCTCAAAACATAGACAGTAGGAAGACTCAGTCTTCCTGTACTTATGTCGGCATTGTGTCTCTTATATTTAAGTCCGATGCAATTTCTATGTTTTTTCGTCAATGGGAAGGTCCAATGGATACAGTAAACCGGCAGAGTTGCATCGGAATGTATAACTGGTGACACAGGAAACGCTCAAAACATAGACATTAATAAGACTCAGTCTTCCCGTACTTAAGTCGGCATTGTGCCTCTTATATTTAATTCCGATGCAATTTCTGTGTTTCATCGTCAATGGGAAGGTCCAAGGTATACAGTAAACCTGCAGAGGTGCATCGGAATGTAAAACTGGTGACACCGGAAACGCTCAAAACATAGGCAGTAGGAAGACTCAGACTTCCTGTACTTAAGTCGGCATTGTGTCTCTTATATTTAATTCCGTTGCAATTTCTCTGTTTCATCGTCAGTAGGGTGATCGAAGGGATACAGTAAAGCTGCAGAGGTGTATCGGAAAGTAAAACTGGTGTCGCAGGAAACGCACAAACATAGACAGTAGGAAGACTCAATCTTCCTGTACTTCAGCCGGCATTGTTTCTGTTATACTTAATTCCGATGCAATTTCTGTGTTTCATCGTCAATGGGAAAGTCCAAGTGATACAGTAAACCCGCAGAGGTGCATCGGGATGTAAAACTGGTGACACAGGAAACGCTCAAATCATAGACAGTAGGAGGGCTCAGTCTTCCTGTACATAAGCCAGCATTGTGTCTCTTATATTTAAATCCGATGCAATTTCTGTCTTTCATCGTCAATGGGAAGGTCCAACAGATACAGTAAACCTGCACAGGTGCATCGGAATGTAAAACTGGTGACACCGGAAACGCTCAAAACATAGACAGTAGGAAGACTCAGTCTTCCTGTACTTAAGTCGGCATTGTGTCTCTTATATTTAATTCCGATGCAATTTCTGTATTTCATCTTCAATGCGAAGGTCCAAGGCATACAGTAAACCTTTAGAGGTGCAGCGGAATGTAAAAGTGGTGACACGGGAAACGCTCAAATGATAGACCTTAAGAAGACTCAGTTTTCTTGTACTTAAGTCGGCATTGTGTCTCTTATATTTAATTCCGATGCAATTTCTGTGTTTCATCGTCAATGGGAAGGTCCAATGAATACAGTACACCTGCAGAGATGCATCAGAATGTAAAACTGGTGTCGCAGGAAACGCTCAAAACATAGACAGTAGAAAGACAAACTCTTCCTGTACTGAAGTCGACATTGTGTCTCTTGTATTTAATTCCGATGCAATTTCCGTGTTCTGTCACCACTGTGAAGGTCCAATGGATACAGTAAACCTGCGGAGGTGCATCGGAATGTAAAACTCGTGACACAGGAAACGCTCAAAGCATAGACACTAGGAAGACTCAGTCTTCCTCTACTTAAGTCGGCAATGTGTCTCTTATATTTAATTCCGATGCAATTTCTGTGTTTCATAGTCAATGGGAAGGTCCAATGAATACAGTAAACCGGGAGAGTTGCATCGGAATGTATAACTGGGGACACAGGAAACGCTCAAAACATAGACATTAATAACACTCAGTCTTCCCGTACGTAAGTCGGCATTGTGTCTCTTATATTTAATTCCGATGCAATTTCTGTGTTTCATCGTCAATGGGAAGGTCCAAGGGTTACAATAAACCTCCACAGGTACACCGGAATGTAAAACTGGTGACACAGGAAACGCTCAAAACATAGACAGTAGGAAGACTCAGTCTTCCTGTACTTGAGTCGGCATTGTGACTCTTATATTTAATTGCGATGCCATTTCTGTGTTTCATATTCAATGGGAAAGTCCAAGGGTTACAGTAAACTTGCACAGGTACATCGGAATGTAAACCTGGTGACACCGGAAACGCTCAAAACATAGACAGTAGGAAGACTCAGTCTTCCTGTACTTAAGTCGGCATTGTGTCTCTTATATTTAATTCCGATCCAATTTCTGTATTTCATCGTCAATGCGAAGGTCCAAGGCATACAGTAAACCTGCAGAGATGCATCAGAATGTAAAACTGGTGTCGCAGGAAACGCTCAAAACATAGACAGTAGGAAGACTCAATCTTCCTGTACTTCAGTCGGCATTGTGTCTGTTATACTTAATTCCGATGCAATTTCTGTGTTTCATCGTCAATGGGAAGGTCCAAGGGATACAGTAAACCTGCAGACACAGGAAACGCTCAAAGCATAGACAGTAGGAGGGCTCAGTCTTCCTGTACATAAGCCGGCATTGTGTCTCTTATATTTAATCCGATGCAATTTCTGTTTTTCATCGTCAATGGGAAGGTCCAAGGGATACAGTAAACCTGCACAGGTGCATCGGAATCTAGAGCTGGTGACACCGGAAACGCTCAAAGCATAGACAGTAGGAAGACTCAGTCTTCCTGTACTTATGTCGGCATTGTGTCTCTTATATTTAATTCCGATGCAATTTCTGTATTTCATCGTCAATGGGAAGGTCCAAGGGATACAGTAAACCTGCAGAGGTGCATCGGAATGTAAAACTGGTGACACAGAAACGCTCAAAACATAGACCGTAAGAAGACCCAGTTTTCTTGTACTTAAGACGGCGTTGTGTCTCTTATATTTAATTCCGAAGCAATTTCTGTGTTTCATCGTCAATGGGAAGGTCCAATGGATACAGTAAACCTGCAGAGGTGCATCGGAATGTAAAACAGGTGACCCAGGAAACGCTCAAAACATAGACAGTGGGAAGACTCAGTCTTCCTGTACTTAAGTCGGCATTGTGTCTCTTATATTTAAGTCCGATGCAATTTCTGTGTTTTTTCGTCAATGGGAAGGTCCAATGGATACAGTAAACCGGCAGAGTTGCATCGGATTGTAAAACTGGTGACACAGGAAACGCTCAAAACATAGACATTAATAACACTCAGTCTTCCCGTACATGTCGGCATTGTGTCTCTTATATTTAATTCCGATTAAATTTCTGTGTTTCATCGTCAATGGGAAGGTCCAAGGGATACAAAAAACCTCCACAGGTGCATCGGAATGTAAAACTGGTGACACAGGAAACGCTCAAATCATAGACAGTAGGAAGACTCAGTCTTCCTGTACTTGAGTCGGCATTGTGACTCTTATATTTAATTGCGATGCCATTTCTGTGTTTCATCGTCAATGGGAAGGTCCAAGGGATACAGTAAACATGCACAGGTGCATCGGAATGTAAAACTGGTGACACCGGAAACGCTCAAAACATAGACAGTAGGAAGACTCAATCTTCCTGTACTTCAGTCGGCATTGTGTCTGTTATACTTAATTCCGATGCAATTTCTATGTTTCATCGTCAATGGGAAGGTCCAAGGGATACAGTAAACCTGCAGAGATGCATCGGAATGTAAAACTGGTGACACCGGAAACGCTCAAAACATAGACACTAGGAAGACTCAGTCTTCCTGTACTTAAGTCGGCATTGTGTCTCTTATATTTAATTCCGATGAAATTTCTGTATTTCATCGTCAATGGGAAGGTCCAAGGGATACAGTAAACCTGCAGAGATGCATCGGAATGTAAAACTGGTGACACAGGAAACGCTCAAAACATAGACCGTAAGATGACTCAGTTTTCTTGTACTTAAGTCGGCGTTGTGTCTCTTATATTTAATTCCGATGCAATTTCTGTGTTTCATCGTCAATGGGATGGTCCAAGGGATACAGTAAACCTGCAGAGGTGCATCGGAATGTAAAACTGGAGACACAGGAAACGCTCAAAACATAGACAGTAGAAAGACAAACTCTTCCTGTACTTAAGTCGACATTGTGTCTCTTATATTTAATTCCGATGCAATTTCCGTGTTCCGTCATCACTGTGAAGGTCCAATGGATACAGTAAACCGGCAGAGTTGCATCGGAATGTATAACTGGTGACACAGGAAACGCTCAAAACATAGACATTATTAACACTCAGTCTTCCCGTACTTAAGTCGGCATTGTGTCTCTTATATTTAATTCCGATGCAATTTCTGTGTTTTTTCCGCAATGGGAAGGTCCAATGAATACAGTAAACCTGCAGAGGCGCATCGGAATGTAAAAAAGGTGACACAGGAAGCGCTCAAAACATAGACCCTAAGAAGACTCAGTTTTCTTGTACTTATGTGGGCATTGTATCTCTTATATTTAACTCCGATGCAATTTCTGTGTTTCATCATCAGTAGGGTGATCCAAGGGTTACAATAAACCTCCACAGGTGCATCGGAATGTAAAACTGGTGACACAGGAAACGCTCAAAACATAGACAGTAGGAAGACTCAGTCTTCCTGTACTTGAGTCGGCATTGTGACTCTTATATTAATTGCGATGCCATTTCTGTGTTTCATCGTCAATGGGAAGGTCCAAGGGATACAGTAAACCTGCACAGGTGCATCGGAATGTAAATCTGGTGACACAGGAAACGCTCAAATCATAGACAGTAGGAAGACTCAGTCTTCCTGTACTTGAGTCGGCATTGTGACTCTTATATTTAATTGCGATGCCATTTCTGTGTTTCATCGTCAATGGGAAGGTCCAAGGGATACAGTAAACATGCACAGGTGCATCGGAATGTAAAACTGGTGACACCGGAAACGCTCAAAACATAGACAGTAGGAAGACTCAGTCTTCCTGTACTTAAGTCGGCATTGTGTCTGTTATACTTAATTCCGATGCAATTTCTGTGTTTCATCGTCACTGTGAAGGTCCAAGGGATACAGTAAACCTGCAGAGGTGCATCGGAATGTAAAAATGCTGACACAGGAAACGCTCAATCATAGACATTAATATGACTCAGTCTTCCTGTACTTAAGTCGGCATTGTGTCTGTTATATTTAATTCCGATGCAATTTCTGTATTTCATCGTCAATGCGAAGGTCCAAGGCATACAGTAAACCTTCAGAGGTGCAGCGGAATGTAAAACTGGTGACACGGGAAACGCTCAAATCATAGACCTTAAGAAGACTCAGATTTCTTGTACTTAAGTCGGCATTGTGTCTCTTATATTTGATTCCGATGCAATTTCTGTTTTTCATCGTCAATGGGAAGGTCCAATGAATACAGTAAACCTGCAGAGATGCATCAGAGTGTAAAACTGGTGTCGCAGGAAACGCTCAAAATATAGACAGTAGGAAGACTCAATCTTCCTGTACTTCAGTCGGCATTGTGTCTGTTATACTTAATTCCGATGCAATTTCTATGTTTCATCGTCAATGGGAAGGTCCAAGGAATACAGTAAACCTGCAGAGATGCATCGGAATGTAAAACTGGTGACACCGGAAACGCTCAAAACATAGACACTAGGAAGACTCAGTCTTCCTGTACTTAAGTCGGCTTTGTGTCTCTTATATTTAATTCCGATGAAATTTCTGTATTTCATCGTCAATGGGAAGGTCCAAGGGATACAGTAAACCTGCAGAGATGCATCGGAATGTAAAACTGGTGACACAGGAAACGCTCAAAACATAGACCGTAAGATGACTCAGTTTTCTTGTACTTAAGTCGGCGTTGTGTCTCTTATATTTAATTCCGATGCAATTTCTGTGTTTCATCGTCAATGGGATGGTCCAAGGGATACAGTAAACCTGCAGAGGTGCATCGGAATATAAAACTGGTGACACAGGAAACGCTCAAAACATAGACAGTAGAAAGACAAACTCTTCCTGTACTTAAGTCGACATTGTGTCTCTTATATTTAATTCCGATGCAATTTCCGTGTTCCGTCATCACTGTGAAGGTCCAATGGATACAGTAAACCGTCAGAGTTGCATCGGAATGTATAACTGGTGACACAGGAAACGCTCAAAACATAGACATTAATAACACTCAGTCTTCCCGTACTTAAGTCGGCATTGTGTCTCTTATATTTAATTCCGATGCAATTTCTGTGTTTTTTCCGCAATGGGAAGGTCCAATGAATACAGTAAACCTGCAGAGGCGCATCGGAATGTAAAAAAGGTGACACAGGAAGCGCTCAAAACATAGACCCTAAGAAGACTCAGTTTTCTTGTACTTATGTGGGCATTGTATCTCTTATATTTAACTCCGATGCAATTTCTGTGTTTCATCATCAGTAGGGTGACCCAAGGGTTACAATAAACCTCCACAGGTGCATCGGAATGTAAAGCTGGTGACACAGGAAACGCTCAAAACATAGACAGTAGGAAGACTCAGTCTTCCTGTACTTGAGTCGGCATTGTGACTCTTATATTAATTGCGATGCCATTTCTGTGTTTCATCGTCAATGGGAAGGTCCAAGGGATACAGTAAACCTGCACAGGTGCATCGGAATGTAAAACTGGTGACACCGGAAACGCTCAAAACATAGACAGTAGGAAGACTCAGTCTTCCTGTACATAAGTCGGCATTGTGTCTCTTATATTTCATTCCGATCCAATTTCTGTATTTCATCGTCAATGCGAAGGTCCAAGGCATACAGTAAACCTGCAGAGGTGCATCGGAATGTAAAAGTGGTGACACGGGAAACGCTCAAATCATAGACCTTAAGAAGACTCAGTTTTCTTGTACTTAAGTCGGCATTGTGTCTCTTATATTTATTTCCGATGCAATTTCTGTGTTTCATCGTCAATGGGAAGGTCCAATGAATACAGTAAACCTGCAGAGATGCATCAGAATGTAAAACTGGTGTCGCAGGAAACGCACAAAACATAGACAGTAGGAAGACTCAATATTCCTGTACTTCATTCGGCATTGTGTCTGTTATACTTAATTCCGTTGCAATTTCTGTGTTTCATCGTCAATGGGAAGGTCCAAGGGATACAGTAAACCTCCATAGGTGCATCGGAATGTAAAACTGGTGACACCGGAAACGCTCAAAACATCGACAGTAGGAAGACTGAGTCTTCCTGTACTTAAGTCGGCATTGTGTCTGTTATACTTAATTCCGATGCAATTTCTGTGTTTCATCGTCACTGTGAAGGTCCAAGGGATACAGTAAACCTGCAGAGGTGCATCGGAATGTAAAAATGCTGACACAGGAAACGCTCAATCATAGACATTAATATGACTCGGTCTTCCTGTACTTAAGTCGGCAATGTGTCTCTTATATTTAATTCCGATGCAATTTCTGTGTTTCATCGTCAATGGGAAGGTCCAATGAATACAGTAAACCTGCAGAGGCGCATCGGAATGTAAAACAGGTGACACAGGAAGCGCTCAAAACATAGACCCTAAGAAGACTCAGTTTTCTTGTACTTATGTGGGCAGTGTATCTCTTATATTTAACTCCGATGCAATTTCTGTGTTTCATCGTCGGTAGGGTGATCCAAGGGATACAGTAAAGCTGCAGAGGTGCATCGGAATGTAAAACTGGTGACCCAGGAAACGCTCAAAACATAGACAGTGGGAAGACTCAGTCTTCCTGTTCTTAAGTCGGCATTGTGTCTCTTATATTTAAGTCCGATGCAATTTCTGTGTTTTTTCGTCAATGGGAAGGTCCAATGGATACAGTAAACCGGCAGAGTTGCATCGGATTGTATAACTGGTGACACAGGAAACGCTCAAACGTAGGCATTAATAACACTCAGTCTTCCCGTACTTAAGTCGGCATTGTATCTCTTATATTTAATTCCGATGCAATTTCTGTGTTTTCATCGTCAATGGGAAGATCCAAGGCATACAATAAACCTCCACAGGTGCATCGGAATGTAAAACTGGTGACACAGGAAACGCTCAAAACATAGACAGTAGGAAGACTCAGTCTTCCTGTACTTGCGTCGGCATTGTGACTCTTATATTTATTTCCGATCCAATTTCTGTATTTCATCGTCATTGCGAAGGTCCAAGGCAAAACAGTAAACCTGCAGAGGGGCATCGGAATGTAAAAGTGGTGACACGGGAAACGCTCAAATCATAGACCTTAAGAAGACTCAGTTTTCTTGTACTTATGTCGGCATTGTGTCTCTTATATTTAATTCCGATGCAATTTCTGTGTTTCATCGTCAATGGGAAGGTCCAAGGGATACAGTAAACCTGCAGAGGTGTATTGGAATGTAAAACTGGTGACACATTAAACGCTCAAAGCATAGACAGTAGGAGGGCTCAGTCTTCCTGTACATAAGCCGGCATTGTGTTCTTATATTTAAATCCGATGCAATTTCTGTTTTTCATCGTCAATGGGAAGGTCCAAGGGATACAGTAAACCTGCAGAGGTGCATCGGAATGTAAAACTGGTGACACCGGAAACGCTTAAAACATAGACAGTAGGAAGACTCAGTCTTCCTGTACTTAAGTCGGCATTGTGTCTCTTATATTTAATTCCGATGCAATTTCTGTGTTTCATCGTCAATGGGAAGGTCCAAGGGATACAATAAACCTCCACAGGTGCATCGGAATGTAAAACTGGTGACACAGGAAACGCTCAAAACATAGACAGTAGGAAGACTCAGTCTTCCTGTACTTGAGTCGGCATTGTGACTCTTATATTTAATTGCGATGCCATTTCTGTGTTTCATCGTCAATGGGAAGGTCCAAGGGATACAGTAAACCTGCAGAGGTGCATCGGAATGTAAAAATGCTGACACAGGAAAAGCTCAAAACATAGACATTAATATGACTCAGTCTTCCTGTACTTAAGTCGGCATTGTGTCTCTTATATTTAATTCCGATGCAATTTCTGAATTTCATCGTTAATGCGAAGGTCCAAGGCATACAGTAAACCTTCAGAGGTGCATCGGAATGTAAAAGTGGTTACACGGGAAACGCTCAAATCATAGACCTTAAGAAGACTCAGTTTTCTTGTACTTAAGTCGGCATTGTGTGTCTTATATTTAATTCCGATGCAATTTCTGTGTTTCATCGTCACTGTGAATGTCCCAGGGATACAGTAAACCTGCAGAGAGGCATCGGAATGTAAATCTGTTGACACAGGAAACGCTCAAAAGATAGACAGTAGGAAGACTCAGTCCTCCTGTACTTGAGTCGGCATTGTGACTCTTATATTTAATTCCGATGCAATTTCTGTGTTTCATCGTCAATGGGAAGGTCCAAGGGATACAGTAAACCTGCAGAGGTGCATCAGAACGTAAAACTGATGACACAAAAAACGCTCAAAAAATAGACAGTAGAAATACAAACTCTTCCTGTACGTAAGTCGACATTGTGTCTCTTATATTTAATTCCGATGCAATTTCTGTGTTCCGTCATCACTGTGAAGGTCCAATGGATACAGTAAACCTGCAGAGGTGCATCGGAATGTAAAACTGGTGACACAGGAAACGCTCAAAACATAGACATTAATAACACTCAGTCTTCCTGTACTTAAGTCGGCAATGTGTCTCTTATATTTAATTCCGATGCAATTTCTGTGTTTCATCGTCAATGGGAAGGTCCAATGAATACAGTAAACCTGCAGAGGCGCATCGGAATGTAAACCAGGTGACACAGGAAGCGCTCAAAACATAGACCCTAAGAAGTCTCAGTTTTCTTGTACTTATGTGGGCATTGTATCTCTTATATTTGACTCCAATTCAATTTCTGTGTTTCATCGTCAGTAGGGTGATCCAAGGGTTACAGTAAAGCTGCAGAGGTGCATCGGAATGTAAAACAGGTGACCCAGGAAACGCTCAAAACATAGACAGTAGGAAGACTCAGACTTCCTGTACTGAAGTCGGCATTGTGTCTCTTATATTTAAGTCCGATGCAATTTCTGTGTTTTTTCGTCAATGGGAAGGTCCAATGGATACAGTAAACCGGCAGAGTTGCATCGGAATGTATAACTGGTGACACAGGAAACGCTCAAAACATAGACATTAATAACACTCAGTCTTCCCGTACTTAAGTCGGCATTGTGTCTCTTATATTTAATTCCGATGCAATTTCTGTGTTTCATCGTCAATGGGAAGGTCCAAGGGATACAGTAAACCTGCAGAGGTGCATCGGAATGTAAAACTGGTGACACAGGAAACGCTCAAAACATAGACCGTAAGAAGACTCAGTTTTCTTGTACTTAAGTCGGCGTTGTGTCTCTTATATTTAACTCCGATGCAATTTCTGTGTTTCATCGTCAGTACGGTGATCCAAGGGATACAGTAAAGCTGCAGAGGTGCATCGGAATGTAAAACTGGTGACCTAGGAAAGGCTCAAAACATAGACAGTAGAAAGACAAACTCTTCCTGTACTTATGTCGACATTGTGTCTCTTATATTTAATTCCGATGCAATTTCTGTGTTTCATCGTCAATGGGAAGGTCCAATGAATACAGTAAACCTGCAGAGGTGCATCGGAATGTAAAACAGGTGTCGCAGGAAACGCTCAAAATATAGAGAGTAGGAAGACTCAATCTTCCTGGACTTCAGTCGGCATTGCGTCTGTTATACTTAATTCCGTTGCAATTTCTGTGTTTCATCGTCAATGGTAAGGTCCAAGGGATACAGTAAACCTGCAGAGGTGCATCGGAATGTAAAACTGGTGACACAGGAAACGCTCAAAACATAGACACTAGGTGGGCTCAGTCTTCCTGTACATAAGCCTGCATTGTGTCTCTTATATTTAAATCCGATGCAATTTCTGTTTTTCATCGTCAGTGGGAAGGTCCAAGGGATACAGTAAACCTGCACAGGTGCATCGGAATGTAAAACTGGTGACACCGGAAACGCTCAAAACATAGACAGTAGGAAGACTCAGTCTTCCTGTACTTAAGTCGGAATTCTGTCTCTTATATTTAATTCCGATGCAATTTCTGTATTTCATCGTCTCTTGGAAGGTCCAAGGGATACAGTAAACCTGCAGAGGTGCATCGGAATGTAAAACTGGTGACACAGGAAACGCTCAAAACATAGACCGTAAGAAGACTCAGTTTTCTTGTACTTAAGTCGGCGTTGTGTCTCTTATATTTAACTCCGATGCAATTTCTGTGTTTCATCGTCAGTACGGTGATCCAAGGGATACAGTAAAGCTGCAGAGGTGCATCGGAATGTAAAACTGGTGACCTAGGAAAGACTCAAAACATAGACAGTAGAAAGACAAACTCTTCCTGTACTTATGTCGACATTGTGTCTCTTATATTTAATTCCGATGCAATTTCTGTGTTTCATCAGCACTGTGAAGGTCCAATGGATACAGAAAACCTGCGGAGGTGCATCGGAATGTGAAACTGGTGACACAGGAAACGCTCAAAGCATAGACAGTAGGAAGACTCAGTCTTCCTGTACTTCAGTTGGCATTGTGTCTCTTATATTTAATTCCGATGCAATTTCTGTGTTTCATCGTCAATGGAAAGGTCCAAGGGATACAGTAAACCTGCAGAGGTGCATCCGAATGTAAAACTGGTGACACAGGAAACGCTAAAACATAGACACTAGGAGGGCTCAGTCTTCCTGTACATAAGCCGGCATTGTGTCTCTTATATTTAAATCCGATGCAAATTCTGTTTTCATCGTCAGTGGGAAGGTGCAAGGGATACAGTAAACGTGCACAGGTGCATCGGAATGTAAAACTGGTGACACCGGAAACGCTCAAAACATAGAGAGTAGGAAGACTCAGTCTTCCTGTACTTAAGTCGGCATTGTGTCTCTTATATTTAATTCCGATGCAATTTCTGTATTTCATCGTCAATGGGAAGGTCCAAGGGATACAGTAAACCTGCAGAGGTGCATCGGAATGTAGAACTGGTGACACCGGAAACGCTCAAAACATAGACCGTAAGAAGACTTAGTTTTCTTGTACTTAAGTCGGTGTTGTGTCTCTTATATTTAATTCCGATGCAATTTCTTTGTTTCATCGTCAATGGGAAGGTCCAATGGATACAGTAAACCTGCAAAGGTGCATCGGAAAGTAAAACAGGTGACACAGGAAGGGCTCAAAATATAGACTATAAGAAGACTCAGTTTTCTTGTACTTAAGTGTGGCATTGTGTCTCTTATATTTAACTCCGATGCAATTTCTGTGTTTCATCGTCAGTAGGGTGTTCCAAGGGGTACAGTAAAGCTGCAGAAGTGAATCGGAATGTAAAACTGGTGTCCCAGGAAACGCTCAAAACATAGACAGTAGGAAGACTCAATCTTACTGTACTTAAGTCGGCATTGTGTCTCTTATATTTAATTCCGATGCAATTTCTGTGTTTTTTCAATGGGTAGGTCCAGTGGATACAGGAAACCGGCAGAGGTGCATCAGAATGTATAACTGCTGACACAGAAAACGCTCAAAACATAGACATTAATAAGACTCACCCTTCCTGTACTTAAGTCGGCATTGTATCTCATATATTTAATTCCGATGCAATTTCTGTGTTCCATCGTCAATGGGAAGGTCCAAAGGATACAATAAACCTCCAGAGGTGCATCGGAATGTAAAACTGGTGACACAGGAAACGCTCGAACATAGACCGTAAGAAGACACAGTATTCTTGTACTGAAGTGGGCATTGTGACACTTATATTTAATTCCGATGCAATTTCTGTGTGTCATCGTCACAGTGAAGGTCCAAGGTATACAGTAAACCTGCAGAGGTGTATCGGAATGTATAACTGGTGACACAGGAAACGCTCAAAACATAGACATTAATAACACTCAGTCTTCCCGTACTTATGTCGGCATTGTGTCTCTTATATTTAATTCCGATGCAATGTCTGTACTTCATCGTCAATGGGAAGGTCCAAGGGATACAGTAAACCTGCAGAGGTGCATCCGAATGTAAAACTGGTGACACAGGAAACGCTCAAAACATAGACACTAGGAGGGCTCAGTCTTCCTGTACATAAGCCGGCATTGTGTCTCTTATATTTAAATCCGATGCAAATTATGTTTTCATCGTCAGTGGGAAGGTCCAAGGGATACAGTAAACGTGCACAGGTGCATCGGAATGTAAAACTGGTGACACCGGAAACGCTCAAAGCATAGAGAGTAGGAAGACTCAGTCTTCCTGTACTTAAGTCGGCATTGTGTCTCTTATATTTAATTCCGATACAATTTCTGTGTTTCATCGTCAATGGGAAGGTCTAATGAATACAGTAAACCTGCAGAGGTGCATCGGAATGTAAAACTGGTGTCGCAGGAAACGCTCAAAATATAGAGAGTAGGAAGACTCAATCTTCCTGGACTTCAGTCGGCATTGTGTCTGTTAGACTTAATTCCGTTGCAATTTCTGTGTTTCATCGTCAATGGGAAGGTCCAAGGGATACAGTAAACCAGCAGAGGTGCATCGGAATGTAAAACTGGTGACACAGGAAACGCTCAAAACGTAGACAGTAGGACGTCTCAGTCTTCCTGTACATAAGCCGGCATTGTGTCTCTTATATTTAAATCCGATGCAATTTCTGTATTTCATCGTCCATGGGAAGGTCCAAGGGATACAGTAAACCTGCACAGGTGCATCGGAATGTAAAACTGGTGACACCGGAAACGCTCAAAACATAGACAGTAGGAAGACTCAGTCTTCGTGTACTTAAGTCGGCATTGTGTCTCTTATATTTAATTCCGATGCAATTTCTGTACTTCATCGTCAATGGGAAGGTCCAAGGGATTCAGTAAACCTGCAGAGGTGCATCGGAATGTAGAACTGGTGACACCGGAAACGCTCAAAACATAGACCGTAAGAAGACTTAGTTTTCTTGTACTTAAGTCGGCGTTGTGTCTCTTATATTTAATTCCGATGCAATTTCTTTGTTTCATCGTCAATGGGAAGGTCCAATGGATACAGTAAACCTGCAAAGGTGCATCGGAATGTAAAACAGGTGACACAGGAAGGGCTCAAAATATAGACTCTAAGAAGACTCAGTTTTCTTGTACTTAAGTGTGGCATTGTGTCTCTTATATTTAACTCCGATGCAATTTCTGTGTTTCATCGTCAGTAGGGTGATCCAAGGGGTACAGTAAAGCTGCAGAAGTGAATCGGAATGTAAAACTGGTGTCCCAGGAAACGCTCAAAACATAGACAGTAGGAAGACTCAATCTTCCTGTACTTAAGTCGGCATTGTGTCTCTTATATTTAATTCCGATGCAATTTCTGTGTTTTTTCAATGGAATAGTCCAGTGGATACAGGAAACCGGCAGAGGTGCATCAGAATGTATAACTGGTGACACAGGAAACGCTCAAAACATAGACATTAATAAGACTCACCCTTCCTGTACTTAAGTCGGCATTGTATCTCATATATTTAATTCCGATGCAATTTCTGTGTTCCATCGTCAATGGGAAGGTCCAAAGGATACAATAAACCTCCAGAGGTGCATCGAAATGTAAAACTGGTGACACAGGAAACGCTCGAACATAGACCGTAAGAAGACACAGTATTCTTGTACTGAAGTGGGCATTGTGACACTTATATTTAATTCCGATGCAATTTCTGTGTGTCATCGTCACAGTGAAGGTCCAAGGTATACAGTAATCCTGCAGAGGTGTATCGGAATGTAAAACTGCTGACACAGGAAACGCCCAAAACATAGACAGTAGGAAGACTCAGTCTTCCTGTACTTAAGTCGGCATTTTGTCTCTTGTATTTAATTCCGATGCAATTTCTGTGTTTCATCGTCAATGGGAACGTCCAAGGGATACAGTAAATCTGCAGAGGTGCATCGGAATATACAACTGGTGACACAGGAAACGCTCAAAACAGACAGTAGGAAGATTAGGTCTTCCTGTACTTAAGTCGGCATTGTGTCTCTTGTATTTAATTCCGATGCAATTTCTGTGTTTTATTGTGAATGGGAAGGTCCAAGGGATACAGTAAACCTGCAGAGGTGCATCGGAAAGTGAAACTGGTGACACAGGAAACGCTCAAAGTATAGACAGTAGGAAGACTCAGTCTTCCTGTAATTAAGTCGGCATTGAGTCTCTTATATTTAATTCCGAAGCAATTTCTGTGTTTCATCGTCTATATGAGGGTCCAAAGCATACAGTAAACCTGCAGAGGTGCATCGGAATGTAAAATTGGTGACACTGTAAACGCTCAAAACATAGACAGTAAGGAGACTCAGTTTTCTTGTACTTAAGTCGGCATTATTTCTCTTATATTTAATTCCGATGCAATTTCGGTGTTTCATCGTCACTGTGAAGGTCCAAGGGATACAGTAAACCTGCAGAGGTGCATCGGAATGTAAAACTGGTGACACAGGAAACGCTCAAAGCATAGACCGTAAGAAGACTCAGTTTTCTTGTACTTGTGTCGGCATTATGACTCCTATATTTAATTGCGATGCCATTTCTGTGTTTCATCGTCAATGGGAAGGTCCAAGGGACACATTAAACCTGCACACGTGCATCGGAATGTGAAACTGGTGACACCGGAAACGCTCAAAACATAGACAGTAGGAAGACTCAATCTTCCTGTACTTCAGTCGGCATTGTGTCTTTTATACTTAATTCCGATGGAATTTCTGTGTTTCATCGTCAATGGGGAGGTCCTAGGGATACAGTAAACCTGCAGAGGTGCATCGGATGTAAAACTGGTGACACAGGAAACGCTCAAAAAATAGACCGTAAGAAGACTCAGTTTTCTTGTACTTAAGACGGCGTTGTGTCTCTTATATTTAGTTCCGTTGCAATTTCTGTGTTTCATCGTCAATGGGAAGGTCCAAGGGATACAATAAACCTACAGAGGTGCATCGGAATGTAAAACTGGTGACACAGGAAACGCTCGAACATAGACCGTAAGAAGACACAGTTTTCTTGTACTTAAGTGGGCATTGTGACTCTTATATTTAATTCCGATGCAATTTCTGTGTTTCATCGTCACTATGAAGGTCCAAGGTATACAGTAAACCTGCAGAGGTGCATCGGAATGTAAAACTGCTGACACAGGAAACGCTCAAAACATAGACAGTAGGAAGACTCAGTCTTCCTGTACTTGAGTCGGCATTGTGACTCTTATATTTAATTGCGATGCCATTTCTGTGTTTCATCGTCAATGGGAAGGTCCAAGGGATACAATAAACCTGCAGAGGTGCATCGGAATGTAAAACTGGTGACACTGGAAACGCTCAAAACATAGACACTAGGAGGGCTTAGTCTTCCAGTACATAAGCCGGCATTGTGTCTCTTATATTTAAATCCGATGCAATTTCTGTGTTTCATCGTCAATGGGACGGTCCATGGGATACAGTAAACATGCAGAGGTGCATCGGAATGTAAAACTGGTGACACAGGAAAAGCTCGAAACATAGACCGTACGAAGACACAGTTTTCTTGTACTTAAATCGGCATTGTGACTCTTTTATTTAATTCCGATGCAATTTCTGTGTTTCATCGTCTGTGTGAAGGTCCAAGGGATACAGTAAACCTGCAGAGGTGCATCGGAATGTAAAACTGCTGACACAGGAAACGCTCAAAACATAGACAGTAGGAAGACTCAGTCCTCCAGTACTTGAGTCGGCATTGTGACTCTTATATTTAATTGCGATGCCATTTCTGTGTTTCATCGTCAATGGGAAGGTCCAAGGGATACAATAAACCTGCAGAGGTGCATCGGAATATAAAACTGGTGACACAGGAAACGCTCAAAACATAGACAGTAGGAAGATTCAGTCTTCCTGTACTTAAGTCGTCATTGTGTCTCTTGTATTTAATTCCGAAGCAATTTCTGTGTTTTATTGTGAATGGGAAGGTCCAAGGGATACAGTAAACCTGCAGAGGTGCATCGGAACGTAAAACTGGTGACACAGGAAACGCTCAAATAATAGACAGTAGGAAGACTCAGTCTTCCTGTAATTATGTCGGCATTGTGTCTCTTATATTTAATTCCAATGCAATTTCTGTGTTTCATTGTGAATGGGAAGGTCGAAGGGATACAGTAAACCTGCAGGGGTGCATCGGAATGTAAAACTGGTGACACGGGAAACGCTCAAAGCATAGACCGTAAGAAGAATCAGTTTTCTTGTACTTGAGTCAGCATTGTGACTCTTATATTTAATTGCGATGCCATTTCTGTGTTTCATCGTCAATGGGAAGGTCCAAGGGATACAGTAAACCTGCACAGGTGCATCGGAATGTAAAACTGGTGACACCGGAAACGCTCAAATCATAGACAGTAGGAAGACTCAATCCTCCTGTACTTCAGTCGGCATTGTGTCTGTTTCACTTAATTCGGATGCAATTTCTGTGTTTCATCGTCAATGGGAAGGTCCAAGGGATACAGTAAACATGCAGAGGTGCATTGGAATGTAAAACTGGTGAAACAGGAAACGCTCAAAGCATAGACAGTAGGAGGGCTCAGTGTTACAGTACATAAGCCGACATTGTGTCTCTTATATATAAATCCGATGCAAGTTCTGTTTTTCATCGTCAATGGGAAGGTCCAAGGGATACAGTAAACATTCACAGTCGCATCGGAATGTAAAACTGGTGACACAGGAAACGCTCAAAGTATAGACAGTAGGAAGACTCAGTCTTCCTGTACTTAAGTCGGCATTGTGTCTCTTATATTTATTTTCGATGCAATTTTGTGTTTCATCGTCAATGGGAAGGCCCAAGGGATACAGTAAACCTGCAGAGGTGCATCGGAATGTAAAAATGCTGACACAGGAAACGCTCAACACATAGACATTAATATGACTCAGTCTTCCTGTACTTAAGTCGGCATTGTGTCTCTTCTATTTCATTCCGATGCAATTTCTGTATTTCATCGTTAATGCGAAGGTCCAAGGCACACAGTAAACCTTCAGAGGTGCATCGGAATGTAAAAGTGGTGAAACGGGAAACGCTCAAATCATAGACCTTAAGAAGACTCTGTTTTCTTGTACTTAAGTCGGCATTGTGTCTCTTATATTTAATTCCGCTGCAATTTCTGTGTTTCATCGCCAATGGGAAGGTCCAATGAATACACTAAACCTGCAGAGGTGTATCGGAATGTAAAACTGGTGACACAGGAAACGCTCAAATCATAGACAGTAGGAGGGCTCAGTCTTCCTGTACATAAGCCGGCATTGTGCCTCTTATATTTAAATCCGATGCAATTTCTGTTTTTCATCGTGAATGGGAAGGTCCAAGGGGTACAGTAAACCTGCACAGGTGCATCGGAATGTAAAACTGGTGACACCGGAAACTCTCAAAACATAGACAGTAGGAAGACTCAGTCTTCCTGTACTTAAGTCGGCATTGTGTCTCTTATATTTAATTCCGATGCAATTACTGTATTTCATCGTCAATGGGAAGGTCCAAGGGATACAGTAAACCTCCAGAGGTGCATCGGAATGTAAAACTGGGAACACAGGAAACGCTCAAAACAAAGACCGTAAGAAGACTCAGTTTTCTTGTACTTAAGTCGGCGTTGTGTCTCTTATATTTAATTCCGATGCAATTTCTGTGTTTCATCGTCAATGGGAAGGTCCAAGGGACACAGTAAACCTGCAGAGGTGCATCAGAATGTAAAACTGCTGACACAGGAAACGCTCAAATCATAGACAGTAGAAATACAAACTCTTCCTGTACGTAAGTCGACATTGTGTCTCTTATTTTTAATTCCGATGCAATTTCTGTGTTCTGTCATCACTGTGAAGGTCCAATGGATACAGTAAACCTGCGGAGGTGCATCGGAATGTAAAACCGGTGACACAGGAAACGCTCAAAACATAGACAGTAGGAAGACTCAGTCTTCCTGTACTTAAGTCGGCAATGTGTCTCTTATATTTAATTCCGATGCAATTTCTATGTTTCATCGTCAATGGGAAGGTCCAATGAATACAGTAAACCCGCAGAGGCGCATCGGAACGTAAAACAGGTGACACAGGAAGCGCTCAAAAAATAGACCCTAAGAAGACTCAGTTTTCTTGTACTTATGTGGGCATTGTATCCCTTATATTTAACTCCGATGCAATTTCTGTTTTTCATCGTCAATGGGAAGGTCCAAGGGGTACAGTAAACCTACACAGGTGCATCGGAATGTAAAACTGGTGACACCGGAAACTCTCAAAACATAGACAGTAGGAAGACTCAGTCTTCCTGTACTTAAGTCGGCATTGTGTCCCTTATATTTAATTCCGATGCAATTTCTGTTTTTCATCGTCAATGGGAAGGTCCAAGGGTTACAATAAACCTCCACAGGTGCATCGGAATGTAAAAATTATGACACAGGAAACGCTCAAAACATAGACAGTAAGAAGACTCAGTCTTCCTGTACTTGAGTCGGCATTGTGACTCTTATATATAATTGCGATGCCATTTCTGAGTTTCATCGTTAATGGGAAGGTCCAAGGGATACAGTAAACCTGCACAGGTGCATCGGAATGTAAAACTGGTGACACAGGAAACGCTCAAATCATAGACAGTAGGAGGGCTCAGTCTTCCTGTACATAAGCCGGCATTGTGTCTCTTATATTTAAATCCTATGCAATATCTGTTTTTCATCGTCAATGGGAGGGTCCAAGGGATACAGTAAACCGGCACAGGTGCATCGGAATGTAAAACTGGTGACACCGGAAAAGCTCAAAACATAGACAGTAGGAAGACTCAGTCTTCCTGTACTTAAGTCGGCATTGTCTCTCTTATATTTAATTCCGATGCAATTTCTGTATTTCATCGTCAATGGGAAAGTCCAAGGGATACAGTAAACCTGCAGAGGTGCATCGGAATGTAAAACTGGTGACACAGGAAACGCTCGAAACATAGACCGTAAGAAGACTCAGTTTTCTTGTACTTAAGTCGGCGTTGTGTCTCTTATATTTAATTCCGATGCAATTTCTGTGTTTCATCGTCAATGGGAAGGTCCAAGGGATACAGTAAACCTGCAGAGGTGCATCGGAATGTAAAACTGGTGACACAGGAAACACTCAAAACATAGACAGTGGAAAGACAAACTCTTCGTGTACTTAATTCGACATTGTGTCTCTTATATTTAATTCCGATGCAATTTCTGTGTTTCATCATCACTGTGAAGGTCCAATGGATACAGTAAACCTGCGGAGGTGCATCGGAATGTAAAACTGGTGACACAGGAAACGCTCAAAGCATAGACAGTAGGAAGACTCAGTCTTCCTGTACTTCAGTTGGCATTGTGTCTCTTATATTTAATTCCCATGCAATTTCTGTGTTTCATCGTCAATGGGAAGGTCCAAGGGATACAGTAAACCTGCAGAGGTGCATCGGAATGTAAAACTGATGACACAGGAAACGCTCAAAACATAGACAGTAGAAATACAAACTCTTCCTGTACGTAAGTCGACATTGTGTCTCTTATATTTAATTCCGATGCAATTTCTGTGTTCCATCATCACTGTGAAGGTACAATGGATACAGTACACCTGCGGAGGTGCATCGGAATGTAAAACTGGTGACACAGGAAACGCTCAAAACATAGACAGTAGGAAGACTCAGTCTTTCTGTACTTAAATCGGCAATGTGTCTCTTTTATTTAATTCCGATGCAATTTCTGTGTTTCATCGTCAATGGGATGGTCCAATGAATACAGTAAACCTGCAGAGGCGCATTGAATGTAAAACTGGTGTCGCAGGAAACGCTCAAAACATAGACAGTAGGAAGACTCAATCTTCCTGTACTTCAGCGGCATTGTGTCTGTTATACTTAATTCCGATGCAATTTCTGTGTTTTTTCGTCAATGGGAAGGTCAAATGGATACAGTAAACCGGAAGAGTTGCATCGGAATGTATAACTGGTGACACAGGAAACGCTCAAGGCATAGACATTAATAACACTCAGTCTTCCCGTACTTAAGTCGGCATTGTGTCTCTTATATTTAATTCCGATGCAATTTCTGTGTTTCATCGTCAATGGGAAGGTCCAAGGGATACAATAAACCTCCACAGGTGCATCGGAATGTAAAACTGGTGACACAGGAAACGCTCAAAACATAGACAGTAGGTAGACTCAGTCTTCCTGTACTTAAGTCGGCATTGTGTCTGATATACTTAATTCCGATGCAATTTCTGTGTTTCATCGTCACTGTGAAGGTCCACGGGATACAGTAAACCTGCAGAGGCGCATCGGAATGTAAAAATGCTGACACAGGAAACGCTCAAAGCATAGACATTAATAACACTCAGTCTTCCCGTACTTAAGTCGGCGTTGTGTCTCTTATATTTAATTCCGATGCAATTTCTGTGTTTCATCGTCAATGGGAAGGTCCAATGAATACAGTAAACCTGCAGAGGCGCATCGGAATGTAAAACAGGTGACACAGGAAGCGCTCAAAAAATAGACCCTAAGAAGACTCGGTTTTCTTGTACTTAATATTGCATTGTATCTCTTATATTTAACTCCGATGCAATCTCTGTGTTTCATCGTCAGTAGGATGATCCAAGTGATACAGTAAAGCTGCAGAGGTGCATCGGAAAGTAAAACAGGTGACCCAGGAAACGCTCAAAACATAGACAGTAGGAAGACTCAGTCTTACTGTACTTAAGTCGGCATTGTGTCTCTTATATTTAATTCCGATGCAATTTCTGTGTTTCATCGTCAATGGGAAGGTCCAAGGGTTACAATAAACCTCCACAGGTGCATCGGAATGTAAAACTGGTGACACAGGAAACGCTCAAATCATAGACAGTAGGAAGACTCAGTCTTCCTGTACTTGAGTCGGCATTGTGACTCTTATATTTAATTGCGATGCTATTTCTGTGTTTCATCGTCAATGGGAAGGTCAAAGGGATACAGTAAACCTGCACAGGTGCATCGGAATGTAAAACTGGTGACACCGGAAACGCTCAAAACATATACCGTAGGATGACTCAGTCTTCCTGTACTTAAGTCGGCATTGTGTCTCTTATATTTAATTCCGATCCAATTTCTGTATTTCATCGTCAATGAGAAGGTCCAAGGCATACAGTAAACCTGCAGAGGTGCATCGGAATGTCAAAGTGGTGACACGGGAAACGCTCAAATCATAGACCCTAAGAAGACTCAGTTTTCTTGTACATAAGCCGGCATTGTGTCTCTTATATTAAAATCCGATGCAATATCTGTTTTTCATCGTCAATGGGAGGGTCCAAGGGATACAGTAAACCAGCACAGGTGCATCGGAATGTAAAACTGGTGACACCGTAAACGCTCAAAACATAGACAGTAGGAAGACTCAGTATTCCTGTACTTAAGTCGGCATTGTGTTTCTTATATTTAATTCCGATGCAATTTCTGTATATCATCGTCAATGGCAAGGTCCAAGGGATACAGTAAACCTGCAGAGGTGCATCGGAATGTAAAACTGGTGACACAGGAAACGCTCAAAACATAGACCGTAAGAAGACTCAGTTTTCTTGTACTTAAGTCGGCGTTGTGTCTCTTATATTTAATTCCGATGCAATTTCTGTGTTTCATCGTCAATGGGAAGGTCCAAGGGATACAGTAAACCTGCAGAGGTGCATCGGAATGTAAAACTGGTGACACAGGAAACGCTCAAAACATAGACAGTAGAAAGACAAACTCTTCCTGTACCTAAGTCGACATTGTGTCTCTTATATTTATTTCCGATGCAATTTCTGTGTATCATCCTACTTTGAAGGTCCAATGGATACAGTTAACCTGCGGAGGTGCATCGGAATGTAAAACTGGTGACACAGGAAACGCTCAAAGCATAGACAGTAGGAAGAGTCAGTCTTCCTGTACTTCAGTTGGCATTGTGTCTCTTATATTTAATTCCCATGCAATTTCTGTGTTTCATCGTCAATGGGAAAGTCCAATGAATACAGTAAACCTGCAGAGGTGCATCGGAATGTAAAACTGGTGTCGCAGGAAACGCTCAAAACATAGACAGTAGGAAGACTTAATCTTCCTGTACTTCAGTCGGCATTGTGTCTGTTATACTTAATTCCGATGCAATTTCTGTGTTTTTTCGTCAATGGGAAGGTCCAGTTGATACAGTAAACCTGCGGAGGTGCATCGGAATGTAAAACTGGTGACACAGGAAACGCTCAAAACATAGACCGTAAGAAGACTCAGTTTTCTTGTACTTAAGTCGGCGTTGTGTCTCTTATATTTATCTCCGATGCAATTTCTGTGTTTCATCGTCAGTAGGGTGATCCAAGGGATACAGTAAAGCTGCAGAGGGGCATCGGAATGTAAAACTGGTGACCCAGGAAACGCTCAAAACATAGACAGTAGGAAGACTCAGTCTTTCTGTACTTAAGTCGGCATTGTATCTCTTATGTTTAATTCCGATGCAATTTCTGTGTTTTTTCGTCAATGGGAAGGTCCAGTTGATACAGTAAACCGGCAGAGGTGCATCGGAATGTAAAACTGGTGACACAGGAAACGCCCGAAGAAATAGACATTAATATGACTCACTCTTCCTGTACTTATGTCGGCATTGTGTCTCTTATATTTAATTCCGATGCAATTTCTGTGTTTCATCGTCAATGCGAAGGTCCAAGGGATACAATAAACCTTCAGAGGTGCATCGGAATGTAAAACTGGTGACACAGGAAACGCTCGAAACATAGACCGTAAGAAGACACAGTTTTCTTGTACTTAAGTGGGCATTGTGACTCTTATACCTAATTCCGATGCAATTTCTGTGTTTCATCGTCATTGTGAATGTCCCAGGGATACAGTAAACCTGCAGAGGGGCATCGGAATGTAAAACTGCTGACACAGGAAACGCTCAAAACATAGACAGTAGGAAGACTCTGTCCTCCTGTACTTGAGTCGGCATTGTGACTCTTATCTTTAATTGCGATGCCATTTCTGTGTTTCATCGTCAATGGGAAGGTCCAAGGGATACACTAAACCTGCAGAGGTGCATCGGAATGTAAAACTGGTGACACAGGAAACGCTCAAAACATAGACCGTATGAAGACTCAATTTTCTTGTACTTAAGTCGGCGTTGTGTCTCTTACATTTAATTCCGATGCAATGTCTGTGTTTCATTGTCAATGGAAAGGTCCAAGGGATATAGTAAACCTGCAGAGGTGCATCGGAATGTAAAACTGGTGACACAGGAAACCCTCAAAACATAGACCGTAGAAAGACAAACTCTTCCTGTACTTAATTCGCCATTGTGTGTCTTATTTTTAATTCCGATGCAATTTCTGTGTTTCATCGTCAATGGGAAGGTCCAAGGGATACAATAAACCTCCAGAGGTGCATCGGAATGTAAAACTGGTGACACAGGAAACGCCGATCATAGACCGTAAGAAGACACATTTTTCTTGTACTTAAGTGGACATTGTGACTCTTATATTTAATTCCGATGCAATTTCTGTGTTTCATCGTCACTGTGAAGGTCCAAGGTATACAGTAAACCTGCAGAGGTGCATCGGAATGTAAAAACTGATGACACAGGAAACGCTCAAAACATAGACAGTAGGAAGACTCAATCTTGCTGTACTTAACTCGGCATTGTGTCTCCTTTATTTAATTCCGATGCAATTTCTGTGTTTCATCGTCAATGGGAAGGTCGAAGGGAAACAGTAAACCTGCAGATGTGCATCGGAATGTAAAACTGGTGACACAGGAAACGCTCAAAACTTAGACCATAAGAAGACTCAGATTTCTTGTACTTACGCCGGCGTTGTGTCTCTTATTTTTAATTCCGATGCAATTTCTGTGTTTCATCGTCAATGGGAAGGTCAAATGGATACAGTAAACCTGCAGAGGTGCACCGGAATGTAAAACGGATGACACAGGAAACGCTCAAAACATAGACAGTAGGAAGACTCAGTCTTCCTGTACTTGAGTCGGCATTGTGACTCTTATATTTAATTGCGATGCCATTTCTGTGTTCATCGTCAATGGGAAGGTCCAAGGGATACAATAAACCTGCAGAGGTGCATGGGAATGTAAAACTGGTGACACAGGAAACGCTCAAATGATAGACAGTAGGATTACTCAGTCTTCCTGTACTTAAGTCGGCATTGTGTCACTTATATTTATTTCCGATGCAATTTCTGTGTTTCATCGTCAATGGGAAGGTCCAAGGGATACAGTAAACCTGCAGAGGTGCATCGGAATATAAAACTGGTGACACAGGAAACGGTCAAAACATAGACAGTAGGAAGATTCAGTCTTCCTGGCCTTAAGTCGGCATTGTGTCTCTTGCATTTAATTCCGATGCAATTTCTGTGTTTAATTTGAATGGGAAGGCCCAAGGGATACAGTAAACCTGCAGAGGTGCATGGGAACGTAAAACTGGTGACACAGGAAACGCTCAAAGTATAGACAGTAGGAAGACTCAGTCTTCCTGTAATTAAGTCGGTATTGTGTCTCTTATATTTAATTCCGTTGCAATTTCTGCGTTTAATCGTCAATATGAAGGTCCAAAGCATACAGTAAACCTGCAGAGGTGCATCGCAATGTAAAACTGGTGACACAGGAAACGCTCAAAATACAGACAGTAGAAAGACAAACTCTTCCTGTACTTAAGTCGGCATTGTGTGTCTTATATTTAATTCCGATGCAATTTCTGTGTTTCATCGTCAATGGGGAGGTCCAAGGGATACAGTAAACTTCCAGAGGTGCATCGGAATCTAAAACTAGTAACACAGGAAACGCTCAAATCATAGACAGTAGGAAGACTCAGTCTTCCTGTACTTAAGTCGGCATTGTGTCTCTTATATTTAATTCCGATGCAATTTCTGTGTTTCATCGTCACTGTGAACGTCCAAGGGATTCAGTAAACCTGCAGAGGTGCATCGGAATGTAAAACTGGTGATACAGGATACGCTCAAAACATAGACTGGAAGAAGACTCAGTCTTCCTGTACTTAAGTCGGCATTGTGTCTCTTACATATAATTGCGATTCAATTTCTGTGTTTCATCGTCAATCTCAAGGTCCAATGGATACAGTTAATCTGCAGAGGTGAATCGGAATCTCAAACTGGTGACACAGGAGACGCTCAAAACATAGACTGGAAGAAGACTCAGGCTTCCTGTACTTAAGTCGGCTTGTGTTCCTTATATTTAATTCCGATGCAATTTCTGTGTTTCATCGTTAATGGGAAGGTCCAAGGGATACAGTAAACCTGCACAGGTGCATCGGAATGTAAAACAGGTGACACCGGAAACGCTCAAAAGATAGACAGTAGCAATACTCAGTCTTCCTGTACTTAAGTCGGTATTGTCTCTCTTATATTTATTTCCGATGCAATTTCTGTGTTTCATCGTCAATGGGAAGGTCCAAGGCATACAGTAAACCTGCAGAGGTGCATCGGAATGTAAAAGTAGTGACACGGGAAACGCTCAAATCATAGACCCTAAGTAGACTCAGTTTTCTTGTACATAAGCCGGCAATGTGTATCTTATATTAAAATCCGATGCAATATCTGTTTTTCATCGTCAATGGGAGGGTCCAAGGGATACAGTAAACAAGCACAGGTGCATCGGAATGTAAAACTGGTGACACCGGAAACGCTCAAAACATAGACAGTAGGAAGACTCAGTCTTCCTGTACTTAAGTCGGCAATGTGTCTCTTATATTTAATTCCGATGCAATTTCTGTATTTCATCGTCAATGGCAAGGTCCAAGGGATACAGTAAACCTGCAGAGGTGCATCGGAATGTAAAACTGGTGACACAGGAAACGCTCAAAACATAGACCGTAAGAAGACTCAGTTTTCTTGTACTTAAGTCGGCGTTGTGTCTCTTATATTTATCTCCGATGCAATTTCTGTGTTTCATCGTCAGTAGGGTGATCCAAGGGATACAGTAAAGCTGCAGAGGTGCATCGGAATGTAAAACTGGTGACCCAGGAAACGCTCAAAACATAGACAGTAGGAAGACTCAGTCTTCCTGTACTTAAGTCGGCATTGTGTCTCTTATGTTTAATTCCGATGCAATTTCTGTGTTTTTTCGTCAATGGGAAGGTCCAGTTGATACAGTAAACCGGCTGAGGTGCATCGGAATGTAAAACTGGTGACACAGGAAACGCCAAAAAAATAGACATTAATATGACTCACTCTTCCTGTACTTATGTCGGCATTGTGTCTCTTATATTTAATTCCGATGCAATTTCTGTGTTTCATCGTCAATGCGAAGGTCCAAGGGATACAATAAACCTCCAGAGGTGCATCGGAATGTAAAACTGGTGACACAGGAAACGCCGATCATAGACCGTAAGAAGACACAGTTTTCTTGTACTTAAGTGGACATTGTGACTCTTATATTTAATTCCGATGCAATTTCTGTGTTTCATCGTCACTGTGAAGGTCCAAGGTATACAGTAAACCTGCAGAGGTGCATTGGAATGTAAAACTGCTGACACAGGAAACGCTCAAAACATAGACAGTAAGAAGACTCAGTCTTCCTGTACTTGAGTCGGCATTGTGACTCTTATATTTAATTGCGATGCCATTTCTGTGTTTCATCGTCAATGGGAAGGTCCAAGGGATACAATAAACCTGCTGAGGTGCATCGGAATGTAAAACTGGTGACACAGGAAACGCTCAAATGATAGACAGTAGGATTACTCAGTCCTCCTGTACTTAAGTCGGCATTGTGTAACTTATATTTATTTCCGATGCAATTTCTGTGTTTCATCGTCAATGGGAAGGTCCAAGGGATACAGTAAACCTGCAGAGGTACATCGGAATATAAAACTGGTGACACAGGAAACGGTCAAAACATAGACAGTTGGAAGATTCTGTCTTCCTGGCCTTAAGTCGGCATTGTGTCTCTTGTATTTAATTCCGATGCAATTTCTGTATTTAATTTGAATGGGAAGGCCCAAGGGATACAGTAAACCTGCAGAGGTGCATGGGAACGTAAAACTGGTGACACAGGAAACGCTCAAAGTATAGACAGTAGGAAGACTCAGTCTTCCTGTAATTATGTCGGTATTGTGTCTCTTATATTAAATTCCGATGCAATTTCTGCGTTTCATCGTCAATATGAAGGTCCGAAGCATACAGTAAACCTGCAGAGGTGCATCGCAATGTAAAACTGGTGACACAGGAAACGCTCAAAATATAGACAGTAGAAAGACAAACTCTTCCTGTACTTAAGTCGGCATTGTGTGTCTTATATTTAATTCCGATGCAATTTCTGTGTTTCATCGTCAATGGGGAGGTCCAAGGGATACAGTAAACTTCCAGAGGTTCATCGGAATCTAAAACTGGTGACACAGGAAACGCTCAAATCATAGACAGTAGGAAGACTCAGTCTTCCTGTACTGAAGTCGGCATTGTGTCTCTTATATTTAATTCCGATGCAATTTCTGTGTTTCATCGTCAATGGGAGGGTCCATAGGATACAGTAAACCTCCAGAGGTGCATCGCAATGTAAAACTGGTGACACAGGAAAAGCTCGAAACATAGACTGTACGAAGACACAGTTTTCTTGTACTTAAGTCGGCATTGTGACTCCTATATTTAATTCCGATGCAATTTCTTTGTTTCATCGTCACTGTGAAGGTCCAAGGGATTCAGTAAACCTGCAGAGGTGCATCGGAATGTAAAACTGGTGATACAGGATACGCTCAAAACATAGACTGGAAGAAGACTCAGTCTTCCTGTACTTAAGTCGGCATTGTGTCTCTTATATATAATTCCGATGCAATTTCTGTGTTTCATCGTCAATCTCAAGGTCAAATGGATACAGTTAATCTGCAGAGGTGAATCGGAATCTCAAACTGGTGACACAGGAGACGCTCAAAACATAGACTGGAAGAAGACTCAGGCTTCCTGTACTTAAGCCGGCTTGTGTCCCTTATATTTAAATCCGATGCAATTTCTGTGTTTCATCGTTAATGGGAAGGTACAAGGGATACAATAAAACTCCACAGGTGCATCGGAATTTAAAACTGCTGATACAGGAAACGCTCAAAACTTAGACACTAGGAGGGCTCAGTCTTTCTGTACACAAGCCGGCATTGTGTCTCTTATATTTAAATCCGATGCAATTTCTGTTTTTCATCGTCAATGGGAAGGTCCAAGGGATACAGTAAACCTGCACAGGTGCATCGGAATGTAAAACAGGTGACACCGGAGACGCTCAAAAGATAGACAGTAGGAATACTCAGTCTTCCTGTACTTATGTCGGTATTGTGTCTCTTATATTTATTTCCGATGCAATTTCTGTGTTTCATCGTCAATGGGAAGGTCCAAGGCATACAGTAAACCTGCAGAGGTGCATCGGAATGTAAAAGTGGTGACACGGGAAACGCTCAAATCATAGACCCTAAGAAGACTCAGTTTTCTTGTACATAAGCCGGCATTGTGTCTCTTATATTAAAATCCGATGCAATATCTGTTTTTCATCGTCAATGGGAGGGTCCAAGGGATACAGTAAACCAGCACAGGTGCATCGGAATGTAAAACTGGTGACACCGGAAACGCTCAAAACATAGACAGTAGGAAGACTCAGTCTTCCTGTACTTAAGTCGGCATTGTGTCTCTTATATTTAATTCCTAGGCAATTTCTGTATTTCATCGTCAATGGCAAGGTCCAAGGGATACAGTAAACCTGCAGAGGTGCATCGGAATGTAAAACTGGTGACACAGGAAACGCTCAAAACATAGACCGTAAGAAGACTCAGTTTTCTTGTACTTAAGTCGGCGTTGTGTCTCTTATATTTAAT